>NC_073698.1:50527155-51808940 GCF_023634085.1 Falco cherrug
TAAGAATGATCAATGCTCCCTGCTTTTCAGCAAGAACTGGCACTATCTCCTCCTCTGGCTATGCAGCCTGGCCTGTCTCTCAGTGTGGTGATACTTATCTCACTGCTTTCAATAAGAGGAAAATAAACCTTTTGGTTATAACAGTTATGTTAGAACCACTGACCAAGTGATATTAAATAAATAAAATATATAAAGTAATAATTAGGGAGGTAACATCATGAAACTATTAACACCCTGCCCTTTGTTACTCATGTTCTATTTATGGAATTGAACAAAATAAAATAGTTTTTAAAACTGGACAAAGTATATCCCTGTTATTTTTCTCCATTAGAGTAAACACAATTTGCTGGAAAACTGAACTGGTCAAAATGGATATATATTTTTGAGTGTAGTTTAGGAATTTTAACATCTTGTTTTAAAAAGAAAAACAAATGGTTAAGATTTTGGCTACCACGGATCATAAGCAATTACTGAAAAACTTTGTCTTTGGATATGTTGAATTTTGCTTTCAGTTCCTTCCACCAGCCACTGCAATTTAGGTGCTGCACTTTCTTTTTTTTTTCCAAATACCAGTTTCAAATGAAGCAGCATCTATTCTTCACAGGCTTACACTTTAATGTTCCCAAACTGACTTAAGGCACATCTCAGAGTAAATTCTAGTAGCGTTAGCTAATGCATAATAAAATGTCTTAAACTAGTTGTTTAATGAGTATCCATGTTCAGAGTACTAGAAATAAAGGACTCTATAGGACAGAGTCAGGTTTCTCTCTAAAGCACAGCAGTGATGATTAAAAGTCATCTGTTCTGCTGCTGTGTAAATCTGGTATGATCATTAAGCTTAGCAATGTATGACTTTTAAATGGGATTGGATGATGCATATAAGTGAGCAAAATCCCAGTATCACAACAAAGTGCTTTGCTCAAAATAGAAGTGCCGGGTACAATAGAAAGACTTCTTTCAGTTTATTTATCTGCCTTTAAGTTAGAACATAGTTTACTTTAGTTTACTTTTACATTATATGTGCTTCTTCAAAATGCTTAAAATAGTGAAAATTATTATATATAATAGCTCTTAAAATAATTACCTGACTCTAGCCAATTCACAGGAATAACTTCTTTGTGCTTCTCCTTCTGCTATTGTGATTTCAAAATCATATTTCTTAATAAGTCCTCAAATGTCCTTTAGGCAAAGGCAGAAATGTCATTAGTTATTTTTTATTAAAATATTTGGTCTGAATGACAGAGAAGTTATGTAGCTTCTTAAAGTTACTGTAATGAAAAGGTCTAAAATTTGGATCTAGAAGTTATAGGACTGTAAAGTAATACAATAATTTAGGCTAGAAGGAACCTCTGGAGGTCATGTGATGTAATCCTGTGTTCAAAGCATGGCTAACTTCAGGTCCAGTCATAACACCGTGCTTGTGTAACAAAACAGAAAATGGAACTTATCCATCCAATATCAATGTCTACAGATGTTAGTCATACTTAGCTCATTCTATCAATCAGCGATAGACAAATATTTCAAGAATGCTAGGATTTTTATTACGCTAGAATTTCCTTCATGTAGTCCAAAGTAAGCTGGGGGAACCAAGATACAAAAATGTCTACTGTTCTCCATCAAATATCAAATGATCCCAGGTAAACAGATCAGATGCAAGTGTCTATACTGCAGATATCAGAATTTCAGTAGAGTGGATCTCTTTGAATGAGGGAGGTCTCCCTCAAGCTCATTACCACTAAGGGACTGTTGAAAAGCAAGTCATATTGCACTTATAGCACATGGGTGGCTTCTGTGGGAAAGCTGCAGAGGTTTAAGCAGTGTTATTTCAAGATAAAATACAACTATTCTTAGTTTGGCATCTTGATGCAGTGTAGTACTTTCATTTTTCTTAATCTGTAACTGTGTTGCCCTCAATAGTTTATATTCAAAAAGGCGGGTTAATTATGTGGTTGTTTCATTGAATGTGGTGGCCCTTTGGAGACCCCTCTTCATTGTTGCCATGATAATGCACCAGCTCTTTCTGAGTGCTTGAATCAGATTCTTAAAGCTACGGGTATAACCAAGGTACAACATCCTGCTCTGCCACTGCTTCTCTGTTTCAGATTAGTCAGACTGGGCAGGGGATTGGTTGTTTTTGATTGCAGTGCCTTAACCTCCTGCTTGAGAGCTGAGGCCATTCCTCCAGAATGTCCTTTCCGAAGTCTTTTGTACACTTTTACACACACTCCACACACCCCACCCCACCCCTGACTCGGCTGCTATCAGCATTAACTAACATTTTCTTCCCTGTGTGCCACTTTACCTCCAGATGGGGCCTGTTTTCTGCTCAGCTTCAGGTTCACCGTCGGGCATGATTTCTGCTCAGTGTTCTGTTCCTGGCTCATTACGTCTCCTTCCTCCATCATAATCTCATGAAACTTCTCAGAATCTGTTTTACTCTTTAGCATCTACAGAAAGGGGATGAATCAAACCAGGTGTTTCAGATGTCAGTAAGAAACATTCAAAGAAAATATCAGTTTACTATTGTACTAAATTCATGTTACAGCATACCTTTATATAGACAAGGACACACTTCCAAAATATTACAAGGAACAGAGGGAAATAATTCACAGACAAGATGATGGATCCCTATGAATCACAAGCTGCTGTATCAGGGAGATGGATTGCTTATACAGCTAGCTTGTTGAGTGACCTGGAAATGTAGACTTTTCCAGTTCCTCACAGGAACTGTGATTAAGTATTCAGATGAGCTTTTTGTCTCACGCAGCTTCAGAAAGGGAAGTGCAATAGTCATCATGCCACATTATGTGCAATTAAAATAAATATGTAAACAAATTTTCCATGTAAGAATCTCAAACAGTCTACACACAAAGTTTGTCTGTGTGAAAATTAAACAAGAGCAAGAAATTAAAACCATTAGCAAGCCAAATTCAACATTTCACTAAATACACAATTAATGCATATGCTATGTGATTCATGAATAACATTATTATTATTCCTTCCAATACCCACACTGATCTTATCCTTCTGAAAGTATGGTCTCCATTATGTAAATTACATACAGCTGCAGGTAAGTGCTTTGAAAGAATATAATTCACTGGATGCATATTCAGTATATTGGTGCTCTCGTCTCCCCTCACCTTCTGTTCTTGCTCTTACTAGGTGAATCCATTAAAATCCTAAGTGAGTTAGAAAGAACGTTTGCTGAAAAGGAGATCTGAGAAGAATTTTAAAATACAAAAATAATGTAGTCCTTGTCAATTTCAAAACTGTAACTAAGCACATAAGGAAAACTATTCAACACACATCCTTTAGTCAGAATGACTTTTGCTACCAATACTTTTAAGTCAGATCCAACATTTAACAATGCACAGCAAGAATTCACTGCTTCTGAGAGGACACAGTACAAGATGTGTAGAGTGATGCCTAAGGTAGCCTCCAGGCCAGAACGATAACACTCCCACATGACTTAGATGTTGGCATGCTTGAAGGTGGCTGTAGGGACACTTGTGTTCCAGATTCCTGGGATGATATGTCCTGTGCCTATAGCAACCTCCAAGGTTGCCTCAAGTTGAAAACCTTTGATATTTCCTAGAAATGTTCTATTGTTGCTTGCTGCAAGAGTGGGTAGGATTTGTAGTCAGACAGAGCTCAGGTTTCATATAAGCAGTTTACAAAATACCTTACCTATTAATAATTCCAACACCTGAGAGGGGCAGGGTTTTCTGAATGCTTCTAGAATGTTTTAGCAATTACAGAAGGGATGCAATTCAAGAAATTTCTCTGTATCCACCGAATTGGTACAAGGGGACACCCCTTCTTCATGCCCTTTACCTCAAATAGCCATGTTAAATTAGTTGTACTATGCTAGCAATCAGAGTGGGATAATTTTCTACCTCCTTTTCACTGTTCTAAAGTCCTGTGCAAGATCAAAAGCATTAAGGAATCAAGCACAGCAGGAGTAGAGGCAGTGTAGACATAGCTTTTTATGCCTTCAGCCACATTAGCTATCTGGGAATCTAGAATCTGCTTTTATTTGGATGTGAAAAAGGAGTCAATGGGTAATCAACTGCATTAATATCAGACTGGAATAATCTCTTAGAGAGAGAATTAGCTAATGCTTGTTTCAAAACTTCCATTCTAATTGTTAGCCTCAGTGCCTGGGCTCCCAGAAGAATACTTTACAAGAAACCCTGCCATAAACTAACTGTGCCTATCAATAAAATGTATACCATTCCTACTTCTACAGATGGAATATTTCACCCCCGGTGAGGCTAAAGCACTTCTCTAAATATGTTACTGAAAACAAAAACTTAGCAGCATAGCTACATCACTGTCAGGACTTCATTTAGTATCAGTAAACATTTTATGCCCCAGACTATGAACAGAAGATTGAAGAAACATTATATAGTATGCCAAATGTGCTAACTAGAACTAGGTATTTAAAACTTTCAGAAAAGTGTCTTGCATAAGGAATAGTATTTGTATTTTCAAACAGAAGGAGACAGCAATGAGATTTATTCCCATCTGAATCTCATTTAGTTGAATTGGTCACATTAAAAGCCCAGTGAGATAAAAGAGTTGGTTATAGTTAAGAGATCACAGAGTGGAAATAAATTGCTAACAAAGCTAATGAAAATTTTACTTTGTGAACAACTATGCAATTTTCTTTTGCTGCAAGGCCATGAGCAATGAATGATGTGACCATTGACATTGGATACTTGTTCTGACCTCAGCTGGAAGAGCATTCTCCATTTTGAAAGGCTTGATGTCACATGTAACAGCACTATTTATTATTTCTGAGAATGACAGAAAAACTCAAATGCACATTAAGAGGCTGGAAAAGGTCACAAACTTCCTATATGTTAGCAGATTTGTGGCTCTTTCAGCCAAAGAAATCAAATGATGCAGACATGCCTAATAAAAAGCTAATTTGTCTGGACTCTAGATAGAATATCAGAACACATTAGCTGACACACTGTTGGCATTTTACTATATATTTTGTCCTATGGTATCTTTACTTTTATTCATTAAATATAGATATGTACTATTATTTTCTGTACTTTATATGCAAGCTATTTTTCCTTTTAATTTTTTTTCAAGTAAGCCTTTAAAAGTATGCAAACTTATGTGGATTTGATCTAGCTTAAAGTTCTGTAATGATGGATTTCTACATCCTGAAAATAAATGCTTTGACATGTAAAAGTGAGAAAACTTACCTGATCTACAAGTTTATTTGGAAATACATGTGAAATCATTACATAAATAATGTTTGCAATATGAAGTAATGACATAATACCTTGAAATACAGATAGTGGACCAACAACCTGAAAATAATATTCTAGTTGAAGCTGTGGTGATCCAGGAACCTGTGGTGGTCCTCATAGCATTTACTTCTCTCTCAAATATACAAGAATACATGCAACTAAATATTTAGTACTTATATATTAGTATCATGTAAGACGAATAGATAATTTTGGCAAGTGGCATCATCTTGGCTTGACCAATCTATTGGCCTTCTGTGATGGAGTAACTACAACAGTGGACAAGGGAAGAGCTATGGATGACATCTATCTGGATGTCTGTATGGCCTTTGACACAGTCCCCCACAACATCCTTCTCCCTAAAATGGAGACATATGGATTTGATGGATAGGCTATTTGGTGAATAAGAAATTGGCTGGATAGTTGCATCCAAAAAAGTAGTGGTCAATGTCTCAATGCCCAGATGGAGATCAGTGATGAGTAGTGTCCCTCAAGGGTCCTTCATGGGACTAGTATTGTTTAATATATTAATCAGTGACATACATGGTGGGATTGAATGTACTCTCAGCAAGTCTACAGACAACACCAAGCTGGGTGATGGGATTGACACACCTGAGGGATGGGATGTCATCCAGAGGGACCTGGACAAGCTTGAGAAGTGGGCCCATGTGAACCTCATGAGGTTCAACAAGGACAAGTGCAAGGTCCTACACCCAGGTCAATGCAACCCCCACTATCAATAGAGTCTAGGGAATGAAGGGATTGAGAACAATGTTGCAGAGAAGGACTTGGGGTAAAAGCTGGACATGAGTTGGCAATGTGCACTTGCAGCCCAGAAGGCCAACTGTATCCTGGACTGCATCAAACGATGCGTGTCCAGCAGGTTGAGGGAGGTGATTCTGCACCTCTACTCTGCTCAAGTGAGACCCCACCTGGAGTGCTGCATCCAGCTTTGGAGTCTTCAGGACAGGGAAGACACGGACCTGCTGGAGAAGGTCCAAAGGAGGGGCACAAAAATGATCAGAAGGCTGGAACACCTCTCCTATAAGGAAAAACTGAGAGCTGGGGTTCAGCCTGGAGAAAAGAAGGCTCGAGGGAGACCTTATTGCAGCCTCTCAGTAATTAAAGTGCAGGTATAAGAAAGAGGGAGAAAGACTTTTTAGTAGGGCCTATAGTGACAGGGCAAGGGTTAATGGTTTTAAACTAAAAGAGGGTAGATTCAGAATAGATATGAGGAAGAAATTTTTATGATGAGGGTGGTGAAAAACCGGAACAGTTTGCCCAGAAGGGTAGGGGAGGTGGTAGATGCCCCATCCCTGGAAACATCAGGCTGGACAGGGCTCTGAGCAGTGTGAGCTAGTTGAAGATGTCCCTGCTCATTGCAGGAGTATTGGACTAGATGACCATTAAAGGTCCCTTCCAACCCAAACCATTCTATGGTCTATGATTCTAAGATATTAATTAGCATAAATTCATACATTTTTAAACCCATGAAATATTTTCTGCTGCTTGACTTGGAGGATTACTCCAAGACAGGAGAAAGTGAGCTGAATCAGTATCTCATTTCCTAAGAGAAAGAAAAAAAACCATTTTGTTCTACCCATTTTTCTTCCTAAGGGAAAGAAAAAAACCCATCTTGTTCTACCCATTTTTGTCAGTCAGAAAAAAAATATTTTTTACTTACTTGTTTACTCCTTTTCTCCTTTTCATTTTTAGTATGTAGAATGTAACACCTCACAGTAACTCTCTCTACACCTCCGTCTTCATGCTAGGATGTCTGCGGATAACTCCTTTTCCAGAACCTGCTGCCTCCACCAATCCTACTCTCATCTGGATCATAAATTGTCCCTACTTAACTAATGAGTTGGGTGAGAGAATGGGATGAGATTTCTTGTAACAATTTAAGATTTTTTTAGATTTTTGTGGTTTTGTAAGGAAACAGAGTAGTGAGAGAGATCATATTTCCTAAATGTTTGGTCTAGTCACTCTGCTGGAGAGAGGTAGCTATTAGTAGGATGTTCTTGGAAGAATCTTCTTGCTAAAAGAATGTGTTATCTATGGGCATAGAATAGAGATTGCTACAGCTTTAAGGCTGTTGCGGAAGAGTTGGTTGCTCAGTTGACATAGGTATCTTGCCATTTTATGATGGCTTAGGCGGCCTCAGACTTTCCCATTTCTGGACAGCTTCATATCTCCCATCTGAAGTTTTGCCCAAACGGTACCAGAATTATATGCTAAACATTGAACTTCTTTCTTTTCCCTTCCAAGCAGTTTGAAACACACAAACATCCTAATTTTAACTTCTAATTAAAAAACAGGACAGTTGAGTGCAGACATATCTACAGCATGGCTAAAGCAAGGTCTGGGTGACCACACCTGAGTTTAAACAGGGTGCTGAGGCTGCTAGCAATGCTCATTGAGGCAGCTAATGCCTATTGGTACACTCACAGCCCTGAAAAGTATACTGTTTAAATAGAAAAGTATATATGCAGATAAAATTCTTCTAGAAATGAAAGCCACACTCATTCAACTTGCTACTGATTCACTACTGCATGAGAATAATTGTAAAGTATGTTGGAGGCTAGAACTGCTACAAGATACTTTATTTCTGAGTTTATTAATAATGTTCCTATACCTGAAAATAAGGAAAATGTTGACATGAAATATTTTTGTTTCATATTTACCAGTGCAAATTTTGCTTAGTTTTTACTGACATCCCAAGAAAGAGGTATACTAAGTGGCCGTGCATTAGGTAAAGATGGTCTCAAAAGAATTCATTGCATTTGTGTAGATATGTGCATACTACCTTTTAGCTATTAGCCATTCCATGAATTGTTTTCTCACACAAACATGTTAAACTAATTAACATGTCTGAGTACTGCATACCATAAAATACCAAATATACCAGAATTCCTATATAACAAAGACTAGATGTTGCATGTTCTGACATTCTAGACAGGCTTTTAGAAGAAAAATAAAACCTTTACATTATTCAAGGCACAGGGTTTATACAAGTTAATCATGAAATCACCGCCATCTGTTGTGCATAATGTTTCACTTTTATTGTCCAAAAGGGAAAGGAAAAAGGAAAGCAATAATAATTTGGATACTGTAAATGTTGAATCCTTACTTCCAGAAGTTTTGTAATTAGGAAAAAAAAATCACTTCAGCCTTTAACTTGACATTGCTTTTGTTCTGCAAAATTAGAAACAAACAAGCTGTGTCAGGAATGCATGTACTAATGAATGCCAGAGTCTGAAGTTATTCCATGCACAATAACAAATTGTAAGACATTTTATATACACCTTTTGTGTGTGTGTGTTAAGATTAGTTGTCCTTGATGTTTAATAGTATTCCCTGTACCAGCAGCCAAGTACAATTTACAAGATTCCTGATTTCTGAAGTTCTGTCTGTTCTTTAGAGGTCAGGAATATTGCAATTTTCACTGCTCATCAAAGAAAAAACAGAACACTGTTGAAAAGAACAGCAGGGGAGAGAGACAGGAAGCAAAGATCAAAATGTAGCAGCAGGGAAGCTCGTGAAAACATCACAAAGAACTGGGTGACTAAAAGTGCTAGAGAACAGGATAAGAAAGTATAGCTCAGACTATTCATTTAAAGTGAGCAGCCAGTCAAATGTCTGCATGTTTGTCCAGAGCATTTGTACATACTTCCCTGTTCACAGTTTCAGAGTCTTTTTTTTAGTGTCCCCAGATGTGAAAGAATGCTTTTTACAATTTGAGGAAATTTAGTATAAACATTTTTTCTTTCTTTCTTTCATATCTGAATGCATTTTTGGTTACTAAAAACCAAATATATTGTGATTGTCTTGTTAATGTTTGCTAACGCACTTTTAGTACATACTTGTAACACTCATAAGACAGTCAAAGGCAATATAGAATTATAAAACCTTACACATAAGTTGCAACATTGGCACAGAGAACAAGAGAAATAATGATATGCACAAGTATACAAAGTATGTAACAGTCATATATGAGAATATCTCATTAATGATTATTCTTGATTTTGCCATTATGAGTATTGTTCATTCATCTGATAGTTGGAATTAATGCAATTTTTTTCATGCTTTTTATCATGGTTGACCTTTTGGACAGGGCCAAATCAGAGATGTCTTTGAACAGACAAAAAAGGATTCAAAAGGAGCTCCAATTTATGTTCAACTTTTAAAATAATACTACTGTGGATTTTATTTTTATTCTGCTCTACAGTGTGTTTACAAGTGAAACAAGCAAACTTGTCTGAAACAAAATTAACTTTTGATGGCATTCTAAATATATATGAAAGGAAATACAGTAATTTTTAAGTTCAGGCTTTAAAAATATTGCATGCTTGAAAGTATCAAGAATAAAATATTCCCAAACTTTTCCACTGTTTGCCTCTTTTTATCTATCTCATCTTTTTCTCAGTTTTCTGAAATTGGAAAGGAAAAGACCCCTAGTTGATCGTTAAGCCCTGAAATTTATCAGGAAATTGAACAGTTCAGTAGCATGGTGTCCAAGAAAGGAACCTTTTCTGAAAGTGGAGGGAAAAGCAGAAGATAAGACTTCGTTATGTAGTAGCACTGCTGCACAACAGAAAAGGTGCCTTGTGCTGGATACACAGAACTAAACTGAATGGTTGAGGTTGGAAGGGACCTCTGGAGGTCATCTGGTCCAATCACCCTGCTCAAGCAGGGCAACTTTAAGCCAGTCCCTCAGGACTGTGTCCAGACAGCTTTTGAATTATCTCTAGGGAGGGAGACTACAGTCTCTCTAGACAACCTGTGCTAGTGCTTGCTCAGCCTCACAGTCAAAAAAACGTGTTTCCTTATGTTCAGAGGGAACCTTCTGTGTTTCAGTTTGTGCTCATTGCCTCTGGTCATGTCACTCGGCACTGCTAAAGACAGCAGGGCTCCATTCTGTTTCCACTTTCCCTTCAGGTTTTTATATACATTAAAATGATCCTCCCCTGAGCCTTCTCTATGCTAAACAGTCCCAATTGTATCCTCCTGTCTGGTTGAGCAACGGGCCCACATTTTCTCTCGCCTTCCTTTTGCCACCTATATACTTGCTGACATCCTTCTTATGGTCTTTGACATCCTTGGCAAGATTTAATTCCATTTGGGCTTTGACTTTCCTAACTTAATCCCTGGGTGCTCCAATAATGTTTCTGTATGACCTCCAGGTTACCTGCCCCTGCTTCTACCCTCTGTATGCCTCCTTTTTGTGTTTGAGTTTGGCTGGGAGCTATTTGTTCACCCACACAGGCCTCCTGATGTTTTTGCTTGACAACATATTTGATGGAATGCATCCCTCTTGAGCTTGGAGGCTGTGGCCCTTGAATATTAACCAGTTTTCTTGGCCCACCCTTCCCTCCAGGGTCTCATTCTGTGGGATCTTTCCAAGCAGATCTTTGAAAAAGCCAAAGTCTCCAAAGTCTGCTCTCCTAAATCCAGGGTGTTTTTTACCTTCCTCCTCACCTTCAGAATCCTTAATTCCACCAACTCATGGGCACTACAGCAAAGACTGCCTTTGACCTCCACTTCCCCAACAAGCACCTCTTTGTTGGTGAGTATGAGTTCCAGCAGCACACCTCTTCTCCTTGACTCCAGTCACTTGGAGGAAGAAGTTAATACCAATGCACTGCAGGAACCTCCTGGATTTCTCATGCCTTGCTCTGTTATCCTTCCAGCAGATACCTTGGTGGTTGAAGTCCCTCATGAGGATCAGAGTGAGTGGAGCTTGAGGCTGCTTCTCTCTGTAGAGGGCCTCATCCACTTTTTCTTCCTGACAGGCAGCCTACAACAGACACCCAGTACGTCACCTTTGCCTGCCCTCACTTTAATCCTAACCCATAAACTCTCTGTTGGCTCACCCATCCCAAGGCAGAGCTCCATGTACTCCAGATGCTCTATCACATAAAGGAATGAGATTTCTGAGACTCAGACATTTCTGCTCTTCTACACTGTCCTGATGTTCTGTCATGGTGGAAGAGCAGATGTCATAGTATAGGAGAACCTCTCAAGCACAAACAAAACTATGAAAAGAAACTGTTAAAATGTGGGGTTTTTTTCAGTTTCTGAATGCATTTTTCCAAAGCTAAATATAGTTATCCTTCAAATTCAGCGAAGCAACCTTAAAGGAAAATACTGTAATTTCTTCTTGTAATATTCACAGAGGTATGAATACTAACAGAATAGGGTCATTTTTCATTACTTTTATGTGGACTCCAATTGAGCTATTTCTTTTTCTGCAAAGCATGTCATTTAATGTGCCTGTTAATGCAAATGTTCTTAGCTTTTTTAGCATCATAGCTAACATTTACATGGCAGATTAGGTTATTATGGAATTTTCTTATCTAACTTTAGGCATTAAAATAGTTTAAATACCTACATTTAGACACCTAGTATGCCTAAATTACCATTGCAGATAGACTTACTCTTAACAGGTTTTATTGGAATTCAACATGAAATAGTTTACTGAAATAGTAAAATATTTTATTTTTGTTTTATTTTATTTTATTCTGATTAAAGAATCTTCATCTGTCGAAAGAGCATTTTTTATTATGTCATGATTTGCAGCTTTAAGGTTTAACAATGATCCTTTAATATTTTACTTTTTGAGCTTCATTATTGTATATGAAAATGAAGCCCATCAATTCTCAAGTAATGTTTTGTTAGTTTACTAAAAAGACATAGTAGCCTATAGTTACTTTGATTAGTATGAGCATTTTGAAATACATTAATAAATTTATTTCAGCTAGCCCATAGAGCTGGGGGTAGTAAAGAATGCTAGCACACATAGATGAAATGACAATGATTTCCAAAAATGGTAAGGTTAAAGATTGCACAGGTGGGTATTATGATGGGTCTTCCTAAATGTATTTCTCTCTAGTGCAAAGACTCTTATCTGCTCAATGTATTACCAACATGTTTGCCTGGTAAATTTTAGAAGAGGGTATATGATAATAAATCTGTTTTATAATGTCTCCCATGTAGAAGTTAATCAATAACCAATTGCTTTCAAAACAGAGAATTAGAAGTATCATGAGTAACATGTGTAGTTCCTTCTATAATTTTTGAGTAAATGCAGTAATCACCATTTCTTATTTTAAAATGCTCATAGATGAACACCAAATAATGTGCTTCATCTATTTTTTTCCACTGTAGACTATTTAGGTGAGTTTCATGAGTCTTTTTCAGAATCTCTTGCTGTATTACTTTGGACACCATTTTATTCTTTTAATAGTTATGGAAACTTGTAATTTTTTTTTTCTGTAACACAAACTGACCTTGTTAATTTCAAAAAATACAGCACATTATCACTCAGAACATTATTCTTACCATTTTCAATAGCTTATTTACAGACACTAGTAAGTATTGTAGTGCTGCATGAACTTGTTCCTCTCTTTTTTTTTATTTTTATCTTAATCTTCTACATTATGTGAGATGAATTTGACCACAACAGTTTCTAGTCTAGTTGTGCATTTCCATTCTTAAAGAATATGGTGCACCAATTACTTAAATGCATACAAACAAACATCGGTGGTTTTGTGGGTCAATATGCCTTCATGATACAATAAGGGAAATTGTTGTCCTGGGAAATGTGTTATATTATTTAGTAGAATTTAAGTTCTCTGTATTATTTCATATTACTGAGACATCGGTCGATGTAAGAACTATATTGTGTTGTGAGGGATTTTGACACCAAATAGAATGGAGTATTTACAGATTTCTTGTTCTTGAGTGAATTCTGAACTGACTTCAACCAGAAGTATTATCTGAAGCTGCAGAAGAGTAGTCTGTGCCTCTAGTAGGAAGGAATAATATAAGTAATGGTAAGAAAAAGAAAATTAGGAGTTCTGAGAAAACTGGGATAGTAAGTCTGGATACATATTATCAATGTATGGATTTTGTTGTTGCAGCAGTAACAGAATGACCACAAATGTGGCACAGTTTCCTGTAGTAAAACCATATTCATCTGTGGGAAGCAAAGACACTGAATAAAAGAATTCTGTTCTTGAATACTAGAAATAATGAATGCCAAGTCTGAAGTTCTGTTTCAGGACATATATATAGCTTAAAACCGGATGGAAAAAAAAAAAATCCGCCCCCCCCCCCAAAAAAAAAAAAAAACCACCAACCAACCAAAAACAGGAAGGAGGAAGATGAGAAGTTGAAGGACAGCAGGATTTAGCCAAATACATAAGAAATTAAATTTAACAAAAATTACCTGCTCCCTGATAAATCTCAAACCATAAAAGTTAAAAAGATTTGTCATTTTGTAGCTGCATTTCTAATGGATATTTCAGGAAAATTCTTCAGATCCCTGTCTGCCCTGAACAAATTCTAGCAATTAGGTACCCAAAAATTAACATATAATGTGATGGACGTGAGGACAGGCAACTGGATATAAGAGAACTCGATACTTATAATAGTTAGAACGAGCTTATTAGGAAAGCAGAGAATAAAAATGTTGACAAGTTTGATCTCCAAGATAAAAGGCTGTGCTGAAGTACTGAAAAATTTGTAAGTAAATTATGGGCAGGAAGACTCTAATAGAGATTTGTGACAGCAGCAGAAGAAAAATGAAATATGAAAGAAAGGCAAATACACAATTCTTATCCAACACAGAAGGTGCCCAGGAAGTGGGAAAAATGTCACTTTGTATGGCAAAAGATATTTTTTTCCCAATTGGATGAGAAAAAAACAAGTGGGGAGATGGGCTCAAAGATTCCTTGGGCAGTTAAACACCGTGTGGTCATTTCTTGCACTAGGAATCAGCACAGAATGTATAACTCTGAACCTTCTTAACCTCACCAATACTGGTTAGCATCTGCCAGATTTTATAATAAACTTACTGCAGAAAAGTTTACATAATTCTTGGACATTTCAAATATTATGTCATAAATATAGTACATTTCTAACTGTCTGGAACCCACAACTGCAACCTGTGGTCACAGGAAATGTGTTATACAATAGATGCACAAATGGTACCAATTGCATTCAGAAATTTTTCCAGTGGGAATTATAGCTGCAAATCCCACAATTCCTTTTTAGGAATTCAGACCAGACCTAAAACCAAATTGTTAATTACCTTCTGAACTTGTTTACTTCACAGTAAACCAGTTATTGTTCTCTACTATGTAAGGAAGTTTTGTACAATTTCTTATTTACATTTTTGTTAATTGATTAAGATTGTATCTTGATGTTTTGGCACAAGGCTGTTACACAATCATATTACACAGTGTCATATCATCATTGGATACATTAGAAACATATTTTTTAAATAAGTCCGTTATTTATTAATACAAACATGACACATATCTTTCTGAACTTTAGAAATATGGGGGTTTTAAGTCTCCTATCCAAACAAATGCAAGTTCTTCTAAATCTCAAGAGTTTAGTTATCAATGTGTTACATTTGCATGAATTACTTTAAAACTTTTTGAACAGTTTATTTTGCAAGCACCTAGGTTTAGATAACTGTCCAGGTCAGGATTCGTAGAAATAGTGTCCAAATAAAATCTTAAATGTTGTGAAAACACAGTGAGCAGATAACTGTGTTACTCCTACAGGATCCCCTGTATACATCCTCTGCTGACTCAAGGAAAGTGGACCTTGGCTGACCATTGCCACCCACTGTGGACACCACGGAAAGTGGAGGGAATTGGATGTACAAAGCAGTCAGCCTTGCATACAAGCCCCAAACACCATTATCTCTTTTAGAGTACTGGACTAAATGGATCTTTTTCCTGACCAGGACAGGCGTTTCTGATGTACTCAGACCAATCAAAATTTTGCATTCTGTCATGACATGATTTAGCCTGTTAAAGCATTTCATGCCAGTGAAATAAATGTGTTTGCAGGTTTTCATTTTTTATATTATGTCCTGATATTTCTAGTATTCCTAGATAAATATTTTAACATCTGTAGTCCAAGCAGGCACAGCCAGGAGGGACAATGTTTGGTGTATAAATCAGAGTATAGAACATGATTCGTGATCCTACGCATAGAAATCACAGTGTGATTTAAACCCTGATGGTACTTCCATTAAATTCTAAAGTCTCCTGCTCTGACTGGACAAATAAAATAGAATTGCAGGAACCTGCTTTGCTCACATAATTCATTTGTGTTCCTGTTTTCAACAGCAAGGAAAAATAATTTGCAAGAAGTAATATTTTCAAAATAATACAGCAGTTGGGAAGCAAAAGGATATTACAATATTTAGTTCATTGTGATAATTTTGTAACATCTTCATGCAGAAATAGTTTCAAAAAGTTTTCTGAAATGCCACATGTTCTTGAAGTGCATATTGAATTGTATGAATATATCTACAATGGATACGCAAATGGGCATAACCTGTTTCCATCTTTGACAAATTTTGAAATGCAGGCACTGGGAAATCTATTGCACAATCATGTGGGTCAGGCACCATAAGCCAGCTGAAGCTTATAAAACACATGTGAAATATATGTTAATGTGATGTTTCATTTCATGGGGGTCATGGTGAACAGCAAGCTGAACAAGTCAGCAGTTTGCAGCTGCAGCAATGAAGGTGAATGAGATCCTGGGCTGCATCCATAGGGGCATTACTAGCAAAGATAGAGACATGATCATCCCGCTCTTTACAGCACTTGTCAGGCCGCACCTCAGTACTGTGCCCTGTTCTGATCCCCACAATTCAAAAAAGACATGGACAGAGTGGAGACAGTCCAAAAGAGGGCCATGAAGATGATCAAAGTGCTGGAAACCTGCTCTATAAAGAAAGACTGAAGGAGATATGCTTTTTCACCCTCAAGAACAGAAGGCTCAGGGGGCACTTTTTCACCGTCATCCAGTACTTAAAGGGTGGCTACAAAGGGGACAGATTCTGTCTTCACAAGGAGCCACATGGTGAAGGCAAGGGGTGATGGGTTGCACTGTGAGAGGTTTCGTTCTGATGTAACAGAGATTTTTAACAGTGACAGAAATCAGTCACTGGAACAACCTTCCCAGGGATGTGGTGGAGACCCCATCACTGGAGGTTTTCAAGATGTGACTGGACAGGGTGCTAGATAATCCCTAGGGTCCCTTTTCCACAAAGGTGGGACCGATGATCTTTAGATGTTGCTTCCAACCTGGGCTGTTCTACAATTCTGTGATACTAAAACAAGTCTAGCAAAGGCCACAAAGATGATTACAGATTCAAAGAATTGTTGAGGTAATATCTGTCTAGTATATCCTTCTGTGATATGTAACGAAGCCCTCTTGAATTGCAATTTTCTATAATTTTATTAATGCTGAAGTAGTGCTACACTGGTACTCTGCCATTTATCAAAGGCTATTACTTTCCTTCTTCTCACTGCTTCATAAGGTAAGGAAAGGATATTCAGTGGGATTAATATGTGACATGGACAATTTTTTTCTATAAGTGGTAAGCTTTGCAGGTAGATTTAATGAAGCCATGTTTAATTCTCTTCAGTTATTTACAAGATCACATTATGGAGAAACCTGGTTTCCCAAGAAGCTTGGGACAGTACAGACTAGACAACATGATAAACTGGACAGAAACTAGTTTTAGCACACTGTGACGTAGTGTTATAAACCCCACAAATGCAGACAGTGAATGGATCCTGTATTTCCATTTCAGCTTATTTTTTGCCTGACTTGGAATTTCTCCATATTACATGTACATAATTGTGTATATATTCATATATATTAAAAATAAACCTGTAATCCTGTTATTAGGAAAAAAACACAATCAAACCAAATCAAACTCTCACAGCAACACTTGGACAATAATTTCAATAATTTCATATGAACTTCCATAGAAAAAAAGGCCCTACCATTTAATAGTTGGGAGTGGTCATGTCACAGGCCACTTTCAATTTTATTTGTTATGTTTATATTATAAATAAATGAATTTGTAAAAACACAGGCTGTTTTTAGGAATCAATTGAATCATCAGGATTATTGCCAGTAGAAGTGGTTCTATAGCCTAAACTCTAGTTACTGGATGTTTCTGCAATATTTTTGCCTTTTGTAGTCACTTACACTTTTTGCTTCAAGGTCCCAGCCCCAGGTAATAAAAGAAATAGGCTATTTCTGATGTCTTTATCATGCTTTGCATCAGAAACTGAGCTTGCTCTTCACACTCCTTTTGTCCTTCCCCTGACTCAATATTATTCTTATACATATGTTCTGATTTACTTCCCTGAAGAAACTTTAACTTTAGTGTGTCCCTCATGAGGGTGCTTTTTACAGTGTTAGGTCCTTTTCACATGTATTTCCACACCATTCCAGTCCGCCAATGAAACACTGCTTGTTCATCAGTCATTTCATCACTGATCTGTTAAAAACTGCTACATTACTTTTCAGTCCTATGGTCTTTTGCTTTTTTTTTTCCCTCATGCTCTATGGCACTGTTCTATAGAGTGGCTATGCAACATTCCTTCAAGTACTTTACACCAGAAAACAGAAAATTGCACAGAAAGTTGTAATTACTGTCTGGGGCCACAAGGGCACCACACGGGATCTAGTGGAGGTGCAGAGATATTTGCTCTGTAGTATGGACTCCATCAGTCAACTGTAGAGAAAGAAAAACCTAAGAAATGAGATTGCTAGCTAGCTCCTGAGACTTTTTTATTTAGTGATATAACTATTAAGTCAATACTTACCCCTGCCATTACTGTGCTATCTGAGCTCAGACTGAAAGAATATCAGGAATCTGTGAAAGTCGCTAACAATTAAAAAGTGTACTTCCTTAAATACCTTTCCTTCTGCTCCAAAACTGCTGAATGATTAGTGCTATGTTAGCAAACTCTGTATAACTTAATGAAAGTCTTTCTTAAGTAAGTACTTAATGTATTTAATGGTTATTAAATAATTAGGGGAAAAGGTACAAATATGGCCGGAATCTGTGTTTTTAGCTGTCCAGTAGTCAGCTGAGCTTCATGGAAGCTTCAAGCTGTTATAATTATCATAAACCTAGTAAACTAACTATATTTGTTGTGATTCTTTGCATTCTTACTTAAAATAATAATAATAATAAAGGACTTTCAACAAAAGATACATGATTTCAGTTAGGCAAAACAATCCTCTCTATTACTTAAGAGCTAACACTATTTCCTTAGTACAAATATTTAACTTTTTTCTTTCTTTTTCTTTCTACATTTTATTATATTGTTGGTTGTTTTACCTAAATGAATAAAAATACACTCAGGTGTATCACTTCTAGAAAAAAGGAATAGATGTTTTATACTTAGAAAAAAAACACCCTGCTGGCTTCTGTTTGTTTTTTTGGTTTTGCCTGCCCCCCGTCCCTCACCCCCACTAATTGGCTATTAAAGGTATTATAAAAATATATATTAAAAAAGGTATTATTGGAGCACAAGAGATGTAATACCAAATTAATCAGTAAATCCCAAAGGGATTATATCTAATGTATTGTAGAAAAAGAACAGTCTCAGGCATTCTGAAAAGACAAAATAAATGTGCATATATATGTATGTACATATTTAAACATTTAAATATCATGACATTTCCCTACAAAGGACAATAAAACCCCCCTCAGTGCTATAAAGAAAACACTAGACATAATTTTACATTTCTGGTTTTGCATGGCTTAGAATAATATTATTGCCTTTTCTGTTTGTAGTACTCTTTAGTTTCCCATCATGAAGAGTTCCTGCTGAAAGCCCTGGTCTACCACTCTTTTGTGAAAATTCTTTTTTTGAAAAGAGTTAAAGACAAACTGTGAAAAAATAAAAATCAAGCTACAGGTCTTTCTTGAAGTAAAACAGGAAAGAAATAGATTTTCAGCATTTTTCAGTACTATTCTTTGGTATTCCTGGAAGATTTTAACATTAATATATGTACTTGCTTTTTAATTTCGAAATCATAAACCTGTTGGATGAAACATGAAAAATCTGGGAAGTCATTGCTTATTTTTTTAATATATTTTCTAGAAAAAATAAAGGTAAAGCAGAGCAATGTGTTGTGTCAGAGAGGTGGAAAATAAACAAAATCTTTGTGGGATCAATATTACTTCTCTTTTTCTTAATTATGTAAGTGTTTAGACAGTGAAGAGACCAAGAAAATTGACCAAAAAAGAATCATCCTGATCTGTTATAAATTATCTGTTCAGCTTTTATCTATTTTCTGTCAATCACTGCTTTTTGCGTCTTTCAAGGACTCCTGAAATATGAATAAAAGAAAAAAATATATCTTAAACCTTACAGGATCATGAGGTGATGTAGCATATGAAATAAGCTTGAATGACAATTGTAATGCACCTAGATATAACAAGTGCTCATTTCATATAGATATTGTTTCTTAAAAACTCCCAGTCATAGTAATTTGTTAAAAAATAACACATTGTTTCTATTTTGTTTTTCCCCCTTTAAAAATTACAAGAAGTTGCCACATAGTGAAAATAGAAGTTTCAGGTTACCAATTTTGGTATGTTTAGATCTCACACAGATAGCTTTTTCCTTTCAGATGTTCTTATTGCCAGGAAATGTCAGCATGAACATTTCATATAAAAGTTAAACCAAACCAAAATATTATTTCTTTAAGTTGCTGTTGGCAAGGATGGTGTGAACATACTGATTCAGTCTTTATTTGGCCACAGAACAAATATAGCATTTTTGTAGCACCAGCATGTTTACAACATAAAATTATATTAGTAATTGTTTCCAAGTCTCTCTAGGATTCCATTTATATTTTTAAATACTAAGTGTTGCCTGCATAAGGAACATTACCATGCATTTCCAAAACATCTCTTCTAGTTCATTCATAAATAATTATACCCTTATTACCGCGCTCTGAGTATGGCACCAGACTTGATTTTCCAAAGAAATGTCATTCTACTGTTCTGGACTCATAGCTGGCCAGAAGAACTTGCCTATCTTCTGTCAGACAGGGAGATAGATTCAAAAAAGAAAAGAAAAAAACTTTAAAAGTTTACATATCACTTTGAATGGAGGTGAAAGACTGGATAACATCCAGCTCTTGTTGATGTCCAAGATTGCTAATACTTATTCAGTCCCCCTGATATTTAGAAAGCTTTGGCAATGAATGAAAGTATTCACTAGAGAGGAAATAGTATTTGAAGAGTCTAAAAATAAACACAGGCTGTGTTTATTTCACTGTAAATAGTACTTTGAAGTATATCAGAAAATTTTATGAAGAGAATTTTTATGATCTGACAGTTTTATGATAGTAGAAAAAAATAAAACAAATGTATACAGTAATTTCAAACTATCCCCAATATTTCACAAAAGTAGCTATTTTAACAACACCACAAAAATAATTTTAGAAATCTGAGAAGACTTCAGGTGTTCATTATCTCATCCTCTTGCCTGGAGGCAAAATTAACATACACCAAGTTCATTCAGTGCATGTGCTTGTCTAGATTGTTTCTAAAGACTTCCTCTGATAGAAGTTTGAAAGTTTCCAAAGTAATCTATCTCAGTGCTTCCTCATATTTCTTGCAGGAAAACACACCGTCTCTCTCTTTCTCTCATTCACAATAATTTAATGTATTTTTCTTTGTGCTATCTACCAGGAGTTTGGTGAACTGATTATTCCTTTCTTCTGTGTATCTGGCCTTTACATCTAGAGTTTTCATTTCCCTAAACTAAATATCCCCAGTTCCTTAATTAATTCTGTACATCATGTTTTCTGGATCCCTGACCACTTTCTTTCCCTGGGTTCTATATCCTCCTTGAGTTGTATGTGTTCCAAAATGAAATACGTGATTGGAGCTGATGACTTACCACTTGCCATGTAAGATGGAAAAAATCAAGTAATTTTGTTTCACACAATACACCTGTTGTACATGCCAGTAATATTTTCGGTTTTCACAATAGTGTGAAAAACATTCAACTTACTACTCATTGTAATTTGCAGTTCCCTTGCTGAGTTCTACTGCTTACCTACTGTTGCCTTATCTATTTCATTATCTAATTATTGCAAAGTATAAAAAATTTGCATTTTGTCTTATCAAATGTAATCTCCTCTGAGTATCTTACTGAGTTATTGATACATATTTGACTTAAGCCTATCACGGCTGCTTTCAAATCTTCCACTGGCTGTCAGCATCAAAATCAATAAAATAGTATCTTTCTGCACAAGTTGTTGATATTGAATACTATGAGATCCAGGACAGAAGAATAATCTTGCAGCTTGACAATAAATCACAAATAACTACTGCCAGAATATATATATATATTTTCCTAGGTAACAAGTGATAGGATGGGAAGAAGTGATCTCAGGTTGCACCAGGGGAGGTTTAGATTGTATATTTGGAAAAAATTTCTTCACTGAAAGGGTTGTCAAGCACTGAAAAAGGTTGCCCAGGGAAGTGGTTGAGTCACCATCTCTGGAGGTATTTAAAAGGTGTAGATGTGGACTTGGAGACATGGTTTAGTGGTGGACTTGGCAGTGTTAGGTTAACGGTTGGATGTGATTAAAGGTCTTTTCTAGCCCAAATGGTTCTATGATTCTATGACCCTCAGTGATGATAATTACCAAATTTTAAACAATAGTTTTAAATATAGTGTAGCTATATTTGAGTTAGTTTGCTGGTAGTTAGTAAAGAATTAGTTTTAGACTATAATTAAGTTGACAATGTCTTTGATATATACTGTAGGATTGATAGTTTTCTTGTCTGATGCATTAGAGTATCTGAAACCTTCATGCAAATCTGGCAGGTATTGTGCAATACCTGCAAGCCCCCCACCCTCTGGAGTGACACTTGAAGGCCAAGGAAGATACCCTAGACTAATATAGTGGCATTAAACGTCTAATTTAATAAAAAATTTGCACATTAGATATTTTGGGGTAGAGAGAATCTTGATTTAGCAGCCCTTGATTTAGACTACTAGAATCAAATGTTAAAAATGTAGGAACCTGTGTTTCAGCTGGTGTTTAAGCTCCCATTACTATCGATAAAGTTGAGTTACTCATCTTACTCTCAGTAAGAAATGTTCATCAAGTTAGCTGAATGACTTCATTCAGATGCCATCAACTGTTCTGATTAGATTATCACTGATGAAAATGAAAATTCAGGTATCTACCTTTCAAATTAACCTTAGTTCTAGATGTCCTGAAATAGCTGGTTATCTGTTCCAGCACAAACATTGGAGAAGAAACACTTCTTGGACTTATTTATTTGTATGTGGAAACACAAGTATGAGAAAAATCAGATTATAAATATCCTAATACTGTCATTTCTAGCCACTCAAGGAGGCTCCAGGATAGCTAGTTTAGAGGTAGATTGCATCTAATCTACATTGCAGATTTCTGAGTTCAGGTGTGATAAATCTTATTCCTTCAAGAGAAAAACTGTTTGCTTTCTGGTCTGACCCTAAACTAGACTTCAGGATATCTAGATTTAAATCTCACTGTTACAGACTTTCTTTGCTGGCTGGGGTGACACTGTGGTTATGTCACAGCATCATAGATTCAAGTCCTAAAACAGTATAGTAATGTTATCATGGCACTCTGATGAAACTCACTCTGAATTTTATTCAAACCTCTGATGTTTAGATCTCTGTCATTATGCTACACACACAGCCCGTTTATCATAGAAGGGGGATGATAATGCTTTTCATATTCAGGTTTTCTGTTCTTTCAGAAAAGGGACTTCCTGTGTGCTTGTAAAATCTATACCACAGTGAAGTTTTAGTTTCAATATAATCTTCTCTATGTCAGCATCATAAAAACAGAGGAAGATTTTTAATTTTATTTTTGCTTCTCAAATGCCTTATTGACAAAGCTCTTAAAAAAGCCATACCTATAGCTTTATGAAGCTAAAATATTATAACTAAATTTAAAGGAAAATGTACCACCATTGTTAATGCAGAAGTCTCTAACGAAGTCTTGTTCTAGGTACCTTAAATTACAAGGCTACATTTGAATACTGAAGCAGAGACTCCATATTGAGAAGATTGAAATGAATAACTTTACAGAAAAATATTTTACCACTGTTCATGCAGAACTAAGGAGAAGTGAAGGTTCTACGAAGTTTTCAGAGAAATGTTTGATGTTTCACATTTGACTGATTGGCAGTGCTCTGTCAACCTCCTTTCAAAGAACTGCCTTCAATCATCTCACACGGTGAAGTTCCTTCAACCCAGAGAGCCTTGACATTTTGTAGGGCAATATACTAGCTGAGCTTTCCTTAGGAAACACTGATTTCCACACCTCTGGCTGAACGATTTATAGAGTCAGTGAAACAGATTATGCATCCTGGCTTAACGGATGGACATACTTTATCCTGTATAACAGCTTTATTGTGGGGACAAGGGGAAGGACAGCTTTAAAAGAAATAGTCCTGCATTAGGTGTAAAACTTACGCTACCCCAGTATATCACAAAATGTCAAATTGACTCATTTCCTCATCATTACTTGTAATTACGATCACGAAGAATTAAATTTTAAGGATAAAGCCGCTATAATGCAAATTCTAACCTAATGCTTTACCTAACGTCATTAAAATCTAAAGCCCATTTAAAGAATTGCAAACATTTCTGCTCCTGCTCAGCTCCATGCAGATCAGCCTGCAGTACCTTAGAGCTACTGTAGACCAGCATAAAGGGAAGAGGATCAACCTTATTTTCAGATTAATCCAATCCACAGAATGAAGAGGTAAGACCCTTGCTTGTTAAAAACGTAAGTATTTCACTGGGCCTAGCTCTGTTGTGAGAGACCTGAACCTTCTGCATAAGGGGGGTGGGAGGGAAGCATGAATAGGGGCAGGGAGAAAGATCTGAACCTTAAGCATTAAGGAGTGTCGGGAGAAAGATCATTAGTATTGGTTACTGGATTCAGTAGGTTATTTTAGGGATTTCTTTTCCAGTATCCTTTTTCCTGCAATATTAACTTCTTAATAATAGTTATAATAGTATCTTTTTTTTTTTTTTTCCTTTGAGCTTTGCTACTGTTTTTCCACATCTTGTAAAGGACAGAATACACAGAATACATAAATTATATGTTATGGTACGACGTTTCTATTGATGAGATTGGAATAGCTAGACCTTTTGAGTGGTGTGGGTCATTCCAAACGAATGCTTTATATCCTCTATCATGTATACAGCAAACACTGCAACCTGAAACAGTTTAGTCATTTATCCTTTATTTTTTGTGTCTTTTAAAATGAGCTATATTTTACCCTACAAAATATTTCCTGGCTCCCATGGAAGTAGAGCAAAAGGCCAACTAACAATGGTTTAAAAAAAATAGCTGTGCAAGTTATACCACCACAGATTGGGTTCAGCGTGTAAAGCCAGAAGCAGGATGTATTTGAAACTTAGAGGTCTTTGTCCAAACTGCAATCCTAATGTCCCTGCAGCCTTAAGGCATCTGAACTCTTTAAGGCAAGTTACAGGTTTATTTGATTTGGAAGTTTGGAAGGGTTTTAATGTGTGATATTTGCCCTAGCTTGAGATAGCTGCAGTTCTGAGACAAGAATGAACTATACAGATCCACATTGAGACTGACATATTTTAGACAAATACCTTAACATGAGTTGAAACATATTACACTTTATGTAATATGTTCTCTTCATTTTTATGAAGAGAAAAAGAGACATTTTTCTCTTCATTAACTATAAAGTGAGACTAAGCTGGGTATCTGCAATACATTTATTTACAAAAGAGGTACCTAAAGTCAGTGCAGAGACATCGCACATCCAAGAGTCATGATTCTATTCACATGAGAAGCTTCCCCAGCCAGAGTAGCTGAGCATATGGCTCACCTGGCTGTTCTTTTACTCAAGACTCTTGAGGATATAAATTTAGAATGCATAACCTAATATCTAATAAATAAATTATTAAGTAAAATAACAATAAATAAAAATTAATATATTAACAATAAAAATAAATAAAATAAAAATTTAAAACCTCTCTGATGCCGAATTTCTATAATAATTTAGTAATTATAGTATTTACCAAAAATGCAATTAGCAGTAGTCTTACTTATCACCACTCCTCATCTATAAAGTTATCTCCTAAGATTATTCCTTTCAAAACATGGTAAAAAAACATGGAGGTAGAAGAAAATGAGTTCTCTCCCTCTCTACTTTTGTGCTGCACTGCCACAAAAATTCGAGACCTCTGGGACTGGAAGGTGACTTTATGATTGGGAGGATCATTCTAGGGATGACACGGACTTACAGATTTGCTTCAAAATCAGGAACACATAGATTTTAATCAAAAAGGCCTTCCACCAAGCATAGTCTACCAACTAAGTAAATAAGTAAATAATGAAACAAGCCTGTGAAATTGGGTATCAATGAGCTCCAGATAGCACCCTATGTTGGATTACTTTATTAGCATGTTTTGATCAAAATTTGCAAATGTTTACAACAAAATGATGGTTAGCAACAGTCTTAAATATAAATATTCTTATTTCAGAACTTTGGGACTACCAAGGGAAATGTCAAAGACCTACAGACTTTTTTTATGAAATAAATCCACTAAATTTATGAAATTATATTTAGTTTAAAAATAGATTAAATACAAACTAAGACAGGGTAAAGCAAGTTTATAGATTTGATGCATTTTTATTAAAATTTAAATCCTATAGCTTACAAATGCTACAACAATAGAGAAAGAAAGACTTTAAGATTGCACAGTTAAGAAACTGAGAGATTCATGTTGTGGGTAGATTGAGACAATAAAGATATGCAGAGAATCTGAGCACTGTGATAATAAGAGAAGTTTTGCTGAAAATTTAAAACCTGGCATGAATAAAATAAAGCATTATATAAGTAAAATTCCAGTTTTAACTCACACCTTTGTCTTATTTTTGTTTTCCTTTAGTTCAGAACATTTTATGTTCTTTTTCTACATTTAATTCTCTAATGTAGCTCACATTCTTTTGGTCCCATCTTCTGTTGTTTATTTTTATTTCTATTTTATATTCATTTCCTGCTTTAAAATCTCTGTTATCTGTGCTCAAGCTCTTTTCTTCCTTTTTGGTATTTCTGTTGCTCTTACTTCACAGGTTTTAGATTTTATTTTTTATTTAATTTAATATTTTTTTTTTATTTGCCTTTGTTTGCTTTTCTAAAGAAGCTTGGCTTATGCAAACATTATACTTTTCCAGCTGTCTATCAGTCTCACATCAATAACTTCTGAATTTGATGTCTCATTAACCAAAACTGGCAGAAGAGTACAGTCTTACAGATAAGACGTTTCCCAATGGATTTGGGAAAGTTGACAGTTGGCTGAAGGGAGAAATTCAAATCAATCTCCCATCAAATGAAAGGCAGTTACTACTGAACCCCGTTCTGAGAAGCAGCAGCCGAAGATGCTGTCAGCTAGCCCAGTTCATGTTGCAACTTGTCTTGCCAAGCAGGTGAGCAACCTGGGTGGCCAGCAGCCCCAGACACTAGCACAAGGAGAACTTTTGTCAATGATCTACAGGAAACTGCAGCTTCTTTAGTTTTGTTGCTCTTCAACTTTTATTTTCTCCTCTTCCTCCTGCTTAATATATTAACTCTTTGTTATATATATATTTATAATTTTATATATTAATATATATAATAACTGCTGAAGTTAAGCTAAGCCAAATGTTTTGACTATGCAGAAAGCTGTTGCAGTGCTCAGGCTGTTGGATTTGTCCCAATATATACAATAATTGACTTTGGTGACAAGTCAGGAGAGAGATTTCTATTCCCCTGTGTACAAAATGGACTTACCTACCAATACTGGATGAGCAAAGCAGGTAGTTAAAATTATGGTTACCAATAAAATATTTTTTAAGGACTCGTGTCCTAAATTATTACATAAGAGAAGCAAAGTAACAATAGGTAACAACATATTCTATAAATTCACAGTTAATAAATTAAAAAAAAAAAACCAAAACAAAACCAAAAAAAACCAAACCGAAACCCAAACCAAACCCAACAAAATAACCACCAAACCACAAAACAAGCAAACAAGCAGAAAAAACCCAAATCAAACCACCACAGGGATTACAATGCAGGAAGGGATTAGAATTCTGTTCTCTGCAGAAAAGAACATGAGCACATAAAGCCTGCTTTCTCTCAAACTCCCAGTGACTTTGTGATATTACGTTTCTTTCTTCACAACAGTATTTAACAGATAAGATGTAGAGTTCCCCACATACCCTAAGTCAAATCAATAACTTAGATGCTACAGACTCTTGTGAAAGTGAAGAATTTTATTTTTAATCCACTGGTAATGGAAAAGGCATAAAATTAAAGTTCCTTATTCTTGGCCAAATACCATAGCTGTAAACTGTATGTAAAAAGTGTGCATAATTTACCTTTCTTCCAGTTACCTCATTTTGAAAAGGATGCATCTGAGTATTTCTGAGACCACTTTTTATTCAATATACATTCCAGTCAGTATATGTGAAGTGTATACAAAGTATATCTTAAATCAGGCTTCACAACAGAAGTATGTAATGTTTTATTTACTTTCAGGATCATTTTATGGTTCAGTTGAGAGCCAGACAACTTCATCTAGATAGGTATGAAAGAACTGGAGAACTTCCAGATCGACAGGGAAAGAGCTAGTAAGTTTATGAAACTTCAAGGCTCATGGATGTCAGTGGTTTTTGTCTTTCTCTTGGACAGGTAAGGGTAGGAATAACAGTAATTACAATTTTGATTTTGAGAAGCGAATTTAAGAGAAAATTATCTGGTTTTTGGAGGCAACAATGGCTTTTAGTGGTCTTCTCTTTCATTTCACTGAAAAAATATTACTTTATTACAAACTCAGTATCATTTGAACAGGGACCTCTAGATCTATAAAAATGAATGAGAATACACTGGCCAAACAATACTGAAAGCAGACTGAAATGAGATGATCAGGAGTAAATATGTAACACACACCAACCAGTGGCTTACAGAAAGGGTTTGTCAGTTAGCTCTCTAGTCACACTTACCTCTACAATTCTGAGTCCTCTGTCCTAAATTCCTGGTGTTTGTATTCTCCCTTCACTACTCTGCCATAACCAATCCTGATTGATTCTTATTTTTTCCATCCTATTCTTTACTATTCTTAATCCCAGTATGTTAGAAATGACCTCAAGGATGCATTAATTTAATAGACTTCTTAGCCACTCTTGCTGCTGCTATAGCTATCACCACCTACAATTCTGAATCAAAGGAAGATTTTTTTAAAGCTTATGCTTCTGATATCCTAGCTAATTCTAGGATGATCACTGCCAAAAGGTTCTTCTTCCTAATGAATCTGCTGAGAAAGCCATGAGTGAGAACGGTTCTAATTTACCTTTTATACAACTGAAAAACCTGAAATTCTTCCTAAATTATTTCCTGTATTTGTATGTCATTTATCTACTCTGAAATCCAATAAACGGGCTTTTAGTTGTCATAAATTAATGTAATCTAAATCATGTCTTTAAATATTAATTTTATTTTATTTTTTTTAAATTTTGTACAACATTTGTCAAGCTCTGATGCATGGAAATATTCAAACAAGCAACACACTTTGGACAGAGACACTAGATTAGAAACAATGAGCTCTTTGATGCTAACCTAAAAATCATAGGAAGTAATTTAGATATAAGCCTGTGTGATCAAATTCTAAGGTAGAGATGTGCAACTTTTTTACAAACTAATAAAATCCACTGAATTTGGACACTGTATTTGAATCTTAATCTGGATTAAAAAAACAAACCCAAAAACAAACCCCAAAAACAAAACAAAACAAACAAACAAAAAAAACCAAACAGAAAACTTTTAGGATATCTTATCAATCACTGTGCCTCCAACTAAACAAAGTGCCATTTTTCCTCCAGCAACAAAGGCAGGAACTACTCCCAGTAATTTACATGTTTACAGTTTACAGTTGTAAAATGTTCGTTCCTATATTTTTTTAAACATTGGCTCTTTGAAAAGAGGGGATAATTGTCCTCTTTTAGATCAAAAGGACAGGAAATAGTGTATTGAATTTCAGAAAAAAAAATTCTGCTGGAGTGCAAGTAATGACTAAATGAGAAGTCATGAAGTAACGGCTTTATTCAGTTGCTGTTACTGTCATCATCCTGTTTACATACTGAACTGAATTACCTCTTATACAGTATATTTTTGTAACTTCAGCAAGACAGTCGTAGCTGAGGCTTGTTTCACTACAGAGCCAGATATTAGCCAGAGTCTGTAAATGCTCTTTGCCTACTGCTGTTGAGCTGCTGCTAACAGAAATAGGAAAACATTACTGCACAGTTTAACTAGAAATACACATGCCACTGTGTCAAGCACAGGAGTCACTGAGAACTGAGGGATTCCTCTTGGCAGTAGTAAGACAACAGGGGAATTGAGAGCAAAGATCATGGTATGATGATCTCACTGTGACCATAGTTTAGATTTTTGTTTTGTGTGTGCCTGAAAAAGAATGCTTATGGCTGAGACAAACTTTGAGAGAGAGAGGAAAAATTATGTTTGAATAAAAGGCCTCATATAAGTTCTGTCTTTTCTTTCTTAAAACTGTAATCAGTTTCAGTCAACCACAAAGTTAAACTCTAGTATAGGCTAAGTGATATGAGCATTAAGTAATGACTACAGAAACATAGAAATGCCATTCTCTTATTTGACAGAAAAACAGAAACTTATCTACACTTTCATTAAGATAGGAAATTTAGCATGCATTTTTTCACTTTTTTAATATGCATATTTTTATATTAAATTTTCCAGCTATAAAAGTGACTTTTTGTCAGGTAAGCCACACCACAAAATAAGGTGGCAGAAGTCCCTTTTCTCCAATTATATATGTCTTTGGGAAAATAAACAAAGAAACCTACATTGCAATCCAGTACCTGGTTAGCAGTGTTGTTACAGCTTTCATTTGATTTTGCACCTTCTTTCTCATTGTTATCTTTTGATATTTTTAACTGTGGAGTTTCACGACATTATTACACGGATCTTTCCTGATCCTGCAAAGCAGCAGTCCTCTGCTGAGAAGTTGAGGAGTACGGCAGGGCTCTGTGACAAGAGTCAAGGCCTTGAGACTTGACCTTTGGGTGAATACATTTTAACCAGGAAATTTGATTACCATGCATAGGACCATTAGGGACTGTTCCTTCTCTGCTTGATTTAAAAAGGAATGGAGCATCTCCTCCAGAAAGTTCAGGTTAATAGTGCTTATTTTGGAAAATCCTGCTCTGAACTCCTGAAGCTGTGTAATGCCAGGTTTTTCAGCCTTCATGCACAGCCATGGTGAGAAACACAGTATGAGGCTCACACAAGATTTTGAGCAGTTCCACCCATACGACTGACTATGCTGAGTACATCAATCAACTTTCTCATGCAAGGCATCATTCTCCACTGTTGAAGCACAGTGCCTGAGAAATGAATCTTACTATGTTTAAATTATTTTTGAGGCTAAAAGCTATGTGTCAGGCAACACCTAGAAGTTTACTACATTTACAATGAGGAGGAGGAAAGATGTAATAAGAAAACAGTTCTTCAGTCTTGCTCAGCTCATTATCTTACATTTTTTGACACATCCTTCAGAAGTGGAATAGCTTGAGACAAAGCTAAACAATTCTTGGCATTTGATTTAGGTTTATCCTTCCTCTAGTCCTTATTAGTGTTACAGTTCCTTGCTTGACAGGGTAACAAGCAACTTAGATTCTCCCTTGATTCATTCCAAAGCATGTTAGCCTTAGTGATATGTGAGTGACTTAGGAGAAAGGATTTTTTCCCCCTTTGTTCAACAAAGTAAAGCTATGATGTTTGTCTTCATGCAGTCTGTCATTTTAACTGATAAGAAAAGAAGAGAAGGATATGTCAAATTCATCTGGAGGCTTCACCCAAATCAGATAATTGCCAACTCATAAAATCTGCTTTTAGGGTCTGATTTTTAATGTACCATTAGTAATCCTTAAACTATCCATTAAAAACACTAGTGAGGGGAAAAGAAAAAGTCAAATGAATCCCTTCTTGATTTTGTAGAACTTACCACTGGAGTTGTAATTATGTCCTCAGAACATAATTATTTTGGATTTTTGCATTAACAGATTGAATGAACAGCTAGAATTATTAAGAATTTGAATTAACTAACATCAAACTTAACATTTTAGAGAAGAGAAAGGAGTCAAGTTAAGGCCATGGCTTGGTAGCTTGCTCCTTTCTTTTGGGCATCTGGGATCTGAGTAGCTTTGCAAAATACAAAAGCTTCCATGAACAAACCCTGGAATTATTATCCCAAATTAGAATTTGCAAGCTCAAAATTAATGTTGACATCATGCCAAACTGTAACAGCATACAGGTTTGATCCTAAGAGAATTACTAATATGGAGTGGTTAAAAGCAAGTGTTGTTCTATGTAGTTATCCTGGTTTCAGCTGGGATGGAGTTAACTTTCTTAGTAGCCGGTGCAGTGCTGTGTTTTGGCTCTGAAGTGAGAACAATGTTGATAACGCACTGATGGGTTTATTGTTGCTGGGTGATGTTTATATTCAGTCAAGGACTTTCCAGTTTCTTGGGCCCTGCCAGCGAGAGGGCTGGAGGGGCACGGGGAATTGGGAGGGGACACAGCCAGGACAGGTGACCCAAACTAGCCAAAAAGGTATTCCATACAATATGACGTCATGCTGAGCGTATAAACTGTGGGAAGAAGAAGGAAGGGAGGGTGGGGGGGACATTTGGCATTATGGCATTTGTCTTCCCAAGTAACCATTACACATGATGGAGCCCTGCTTTGCTGGAGATGGCATGAAAACCTGCCCATGGGAAGTGGTGAATGAATTCCTTGCTTTGCTTTGCTTGCGTGTGCAGCTTTTGTTTTACCTATTAAATTGTTTTTATCTGAACCCTTGAGTTTTTCATTCCTTTCCGATTCCCCTCCCCATCCCTCTGGGTGAGGGGGAGTGAGCGAGTGGCTGCGTGGTGCTTGGTTGCTGGCTGGGGTTAAACCACGACAGTAGTTCAGCCAGTAAGAATATTATCCATAGTGTTGCAAGATCATAAAAGGTAGATTCTGAACATGAAGCTTTCACTTAATCTTCCAATATCTCTTCCTTAAGTCTCTCAAAAGGATTAAGCAATGTTAATAAATGAATAGGGGTATGAAACAGGTCACTGACAGAAGAAACAACGGGGAGATGGTCACTGATGAATACTGCAGAAAAGCAGAAAATCAAATTAAGTCATGCACATTAAAAGAAAACATGTTTCTCATTCTCTGGGAAATAATAAACATTATTGATAGAATAGCATGGCCTGGGAAAATCTCTTATGACAACTCAAAAATTAGTATTTTACAATTCACATACCAGCTTTACTATCTAATTCAATGTCTTGACTTTCTAATTACCTAAGGTCTTATTTTATTTTGCTGTTTCAAAAAAGATAACTTTTTTTGTTTTACTTTAGAAGTGGTGGTAAACAGATTTCTGTCAGAAGCTGATGCTTCTATGAGTTGATATCATAAATCAGTAACCCCTGTGGTTCATCTCACTTCTCTTGGAAACTAGTTTTAGAATGGCATAGAATATTCTGTGGAAGAGTTTTCTTCCATGTCCACTGAGGGAACTGGGACACCTATCCCAAAATAATTTCTGAATGTCAATAAAAGGGTGTGGTGAATCATATTCATAAAGCTTTATGCTGTTTTCCAGAACTGTAATGGAAAAATACTCCTCCCTTCCCTTTTCAAGATTCCCCTAGAATCAAACATCAGACTTGATCATTCTTGCCACAGCCCTTCTATTTATATTCTTTAATGAATAATGGAGTATTCACAAAGATGACTAGGAGGTTTGAAATAAAGCACTGAAATGGGATCCAGCCACAGGATCTTCATTAACATACTCTGATTTTAAAATGGAGAGTTTCTAGGGTTGTTGGGTAGGAATAGTCAAGGCATGTATGGTATGTTGACCCAAGGCTGTTTAGGGCTTGTGTTGTACAGGGGCAACAGCAGAAAAATATATCTATGTTAAACTAATAGGGCTAATTTTTTTCAAATATACCATTATCAGGTTCTGATTGGAAGGAAATCAAGGGTGATTTATATGTTATTTCTTGCTTGCTTTCTTTTCTCAAGGATAACATTCCAAGCCCTGAAGCTGTGTGGAAAAAGTTTAAAATTTAGGTAAAAACAGGAGAACCACTGAAGAATCAAGTCCAAGTAAGGAAACATTACATAACCTGACCTTATTTAATTATATTTGAAGTATTCTACATATTTCTATCAATTGTCAAAGGAATTTATTAGAAATCATTATTCCTTCTTATATTTCGTGCTCCTACTGAAATAAGTTATGCTAGGTAAAAAAAAAAATGTTTTCCAAAAGATTAGGTGCCAGAAAAGTTTAAAGATTTAATGTAAAAGTTACTTTGAATACTTTATGAAAACAACTTAACATCCCCTTCCCTTCAGCCCTCCCTTTCCACAAAAATCTACCGAAAATCTTTTTATTTGCTAAGGGCATCTTGAAACATCAAGTGCCATATAAAAATCCTCTGAAATATATTTCTGACATGTAAGAACTGCTTCACATTTCAGAAATTTGTCACTGGAACATTAGTTAAAAACTATAATATCATACTTTAACCTTTAGCCTTTCTTTGGTGATGGAATGCTTTTTCTTTATGGCTTATGTACAAATGAGGCTTGTACTGAGCCATAGTACATCATGTCTGCCTTATTACTGTGAGTTAATAGTAGTCTGAGGACTGCTTTTTTTCTCAGCTCTGCTGTTTATTCTTCTTACCCAGAGGTCAGTAGCTGCTCCAACCATCAGGAACTGCTGAAAACGTTCACATTTTCTTTTGAACCAGGTGCTGATTCTGCGACTCTGTATGGAAATCCTTACCAGTGAAAAAGAGCTGTAAAAATACAATTTTCAAGCATAAATTAGAGATATAATGGAAAATTTAACAGAGTTATTTTGTAAGGTTTACAGTAGAATTGGATATTGTCAAAAAAAAAATGGTATTTTACATAGAAGTGGTGTAATAATGCAAAGCAGGACTGACTGATGTAGTTACAGGTACAGTGAGTCAATAAATGAGGTCTCTAGTTTTTCAAAAGACTATGTTCAAACTTTTTTTTTTTAATTATTGCAAGATGGAAGAATGAGCGAATATATTGTTTTCTAGTATTTTGGAAAAATTCTGAAGTGATGAACTTGTCTTTAAAAAGCAAAAATTAGCAGAAAACTATTGAAGGGTTTGCTTTTCTATAGAAGCCAAATGAAAATCATTTCTGTTTCTTCAGTTACACACATTGCCTGACTTTAAATAGCAAAAGAAAATACCTGCACAAGAATAAACTGCATAACAAGGTTATGTATACCAGGTAAATCATGGTTTTTCATCTAAATCAAAGGGAAGAGATTTTAAAACTATTCTTTCAATGCAAAAGTCATCCCATTGCTCTGGATCACAAAGGACTAAATGTATTAGAGCTCACTGAAAGGTCAGACTAAATAGCACTGGTGTAGGACTCCCCAGTCCTGAAAATGTCTGGAAAATTGCCTGATTTAAGACTGTAGCTTTCAGTTTTACGACAAGGATAAACCTAAGAGATGGATTCAACAAAAATATCTGTCTATCACATGGGACCCAGCTCAAAAAAGGTCTAAGAGCCCACATGTTGATGGCTCTGAAGACATAGGTGTTCTGCCCCTCTGCATGTTTTTAAGGCCCCCTCAGTAAAAGTGCCTCTGCCCAAGTGGAGCATGACAATCACTAATCTTCCCTGTAAGGCCCTAAAGGAGCTTGCTTAGAATATGCTTAGCAAGTCAGTTCAGTCAGGGCCACTGCAGGAGGGTACATCACCAGGAGGCATTACTTTCCAGGGTTCTGCTATAACCAAGTTAAGCAGCAGCACAACAGCTATTTATCCTGAAGTCTGTTGTCTCATACAGATTGCCTGCATATAAGACTTAGAAAATAACCAAGGCAAATCAATTATCATCCTAAAACACATCATCAATAGTCTGCTTTATGCCCTGAAACATGATTCTCTGTCTTTTCACAAATTTATTTTGATTGATTTATTATATATCCCTTTGGTGAAGAGAAAACAGACAGTCCATGGACTGCAAAACATTTTTTCTGTTTAGAAGTGTTGGTTTACTAAAACCTAAATAGTTAGGAATTGAGTCTATCTTAGCTAGAGGTTTCTTTTCTTTCTTTTTTAAGATAACAGTTAAAGAATTCCAGACATGTTAATATTTTGTTAATATTTTGAATTTTCATGAAATATATTACTTTAACTTTTCAATTTAAAACATCACGTCAAAGCAACTAGAAATAACATTTTTAACTAATCTGAAAAGCATTTTCTTTTAAATTTTATTTTGAAAGTGTTTGAAATTTAATATTTATTTCAAAGAAAACTCAGAATTTGCACAGAAGATCCTATTCTTATCTTTCTGTATCAATTAAAGGAAAAAAATGATATATGTGTGCATTATATATTAATTAATCACACACACACATATCAGTTCATGAAGAAGATTGATGCCTGTAATCTTCATAGACAATTAACCTGTGATTCTTACTGACTGCTGCTTGAGCAGCAGGATTGGTTAAAAAAATCCACAAAAGAACAAAGTTAAAAAAAAAAAAAAAAAAAAAAAAGAGATGGCAATGGCATTTTCAGTATTGTATTATGTAATTTTGTTCAGAAACTTAAATTAATTTACCATGATGCTAAAGTGTATGAGATCTGTTTACACCTCCAGTTCTGCCCCTTGAGGAGTTGCACAACAGAATTATAAGCCACATGGAAAGAAGTCGTAGGTTTTGTGACAGACAGAGAGTAAATTGTCTTGTCAGTCTCACAAGCAGAGCATCTGAGGGTTGCAAATGGAATCTCATCAAACTTAATTTCTATTCCACTTTGTATATCAAGTGCCCCAACTAAAATTCCACATTGTACTGTCACTGAAGGAACTTGCTTCTTCTGGACAGCTACATTCCCTGAGCCTGTCACTACTCTCAAAAGGCAACAAAACTGTCCTTAAGAATTAAAAGCGAAAGATGATATAAACAGAGGAAATTAACTGATCTTTACTGCCATGTTTTTACCTATCTAATTGCAAAGTGAGAAAGACAGTTTTATTTGGCTTGCATTAAGCACCCTATCAGCAAGATCCATGCACTGTTTGGTGAAACTGTGTGGAATATGTAATGTTATGGTAAATTCCATTGGAAACAAAGACCAAATAAGGTAACAATACTTCACCATCCTGTCTGTTTTGCTTCTATTTTATAAAGCTTTCCACATTCTTGTTTCTCCAGAGAGCACTGAGTATTTCTCAGTTCCTTGTAAATCTGGTGTTTCTCTCAGGTGCTCTCAGCTGCTGTTGAAGCTGCTAGCTATTTCTAAAATCACCAGCAATAACAGAGAATGCAGTCCTTCCATGTACCTCAGTTCCAAAATGTAACTTTGAAGTTTGGCATTATTTAGGGACCCTCTGATAGAAGCTGGCAATGTTGCATTTCACCTTCAGCCCAGTCTAGCAACGGTGTCTAAGCAGACAGTACGTAGCAGTTCATGCAGGGTGGAGACCAGCACCAGTATATTTGTGTTTCATTTATTATAAAATGAAAACCGTAATTTCCTGATGATCCTAACTAGTTTTGATTTGATAAAGACTAGGTTAGTATTTAAGCCCATGTTCATCAGCAAATCCCATGATGGTCTGAAAAAACCCTTTGAAGCAGCCAGATTTGCTCTGCAGCAACTTGCCATCAATTGCAGCCCTGTCTTGTATGGAGATAAAATGGCAATGCTCGGCTCTTGGTGATTAATTTTCTCCCTGAATGCAGTAATTCTGGGCTTCTGATTATTCTTTGTGTGAAAGTCTGTGTTTTTAATCACACCCAAGAATCACCTCTGATTTTCATACAACCTTGCATTGATAACTGCTGAAGAAATGTGTGTACTTTATACATAACGTACATTTAAAAGTTAAACATGTAAACAGTACTGAAGTATGTAAAGAAGAAACATAAAACATTATTCACTGACACTAAAAGAAAAAATAAGCAAAAACTATGTTAAAATGGATTCAATGTTTAAAAAGGATAATATTAGTGTAGGGGTTAAAAAGTTAACATAATTTGATCCAAAAAGAAAAATCCATAAAACGTAGTTGTTATTTAAACCTGAAAATCCATATGTATTGTTGTATGAAGATGGATTTTCAACAGCTGTAATTCTAGCATGCAGATAATTTGAATTCCTCTGATGTCCTAAAACAACCATTCAGAATGATGGCTTAACTAACATTGCATTCAATCGTGACACATATCTACATTGTCAGATCTGAGACAGTTTTCATTTAAATATAGCTTCTAATAGAGTGGAAGTGTGAAGATACTTGTCCTGGTTTCAGTTGGGATGGTGTTAACTTTCTTCTTAGTAGCTGGTGCAGTGCTGTGTTTTGGCTCTGAAGTGAGAACAATGTTGATAATGCACTGATGGGTTTGGTTGTTGCTGGGCGATGTTTATACTCAGTCAAGGACTTTCTGGTTTCTTGGGCCCTGCCAGCGAGAGGGCTGGGGGGGCACGGGGAATTGGGAGAGGACACAGCCAGGACAGGTGACCCAAACTAGCCAAAAAGGTATTCCATACAATATGACGTCACGCTGAGCATATAAACTATGGAAAGAAGGAAGCGGGAGACATTTGGCATTATGGCATTTGTCTTCCCAAGTAACCATTACACATGATGGAGCCCTGCTTTCCTGGGGATGGCTGAACACCTGCCTGCCCATGGGAAGTGGTGAATGAATTCCTTGCTTTGCTTTGCTTGCGTGTGCGGCTTTTGCTTTACCTATTAAATTGTTTTTATCTGAACCCTTGAGTTTTTCATTCCTTTCTGATTCTCCTCCCCATCCCTCTGGGTTGGGGGAGCAGCTCCATGGTGCTTGGTTGTTGGCCAGGGTTAAACCACAACAATACTCTAAGCACAGTATTACTTAAAGTGACATATTTTTAATATGTCGTGTGACATTTAAAATGACATATTTTAAAATAATTCATAAAATAAACAGCATTCCAAAATTCTCAGAATCTTTTCTTTAGAAGCTAACATCCTCAGTTTACAGAAAATGCAACATATGCTTATTTATAACAAAGGGATTTATTCAAAGCTGGTATTGACATATTTCTGACATTTGACATAAAACAGGAGGATAACATTCTGATTATTCATTTATGGATGAAAAAGTTAGATGGACAATCGAAGGTTGCTCTAGCATTTTTAAATCATATGTATTATCTTACTGAATGTATTGAAAAATACATTTAGCTGTCTTCCCAGACACTGACAACTAGGAAGTATTTTCAAAGTAATCTTGATTCATCTAAAGCAAGCATATAGTTCTACTGCAAACGTTTTCTTCAGTCAGTCAATTCTGTTACTACCTATTTCTAAACAATTATGAGAGCCCTGTAAGATTAATCAAAATGGGAAAAAAAATGTACTCTTGAATGATTTCAGTTAATTATACCAAGCAGAAACTTGGCTGAGAGGGTGAAGTGTCATAATATGTACTCCAAGTGCTTCAGTATTCTGGAATAAAATTGCTTTGATCTTTGAAAAAGTTCATAAAAGAGGAATGAATATCACTAGCTGCATAATTGTGTATATTTTCCAATATACATTTTTTCCCTAAAAGACTGTAAAAGAGGTCTGGGACTCCACAAAAACAATTTAGGACTGTTCACAAAAAGCTTACTTTATTGTCAGCTAAGCAGAATTTCACAGATCTACAAAGGTCCAGGAAAACTAGGCTAAAAATTACAAAATTATTCTTTCCAGAAAAGTCTTTTGTGTGCAATGAATTATTTGACCTACAGGCCCAAACTGTGAAGACTGAGGGGAAAAAGAGAGTTTGCCTGTTATTTTTCTTCACTTCCAAGGTACGGTACAGAATATAGCTTCCTATTTACAGACCAGATTAAATGCACTAAGCCATCGGGAAAACTTTGGGTTTACCATTTGCTTGGTTTTATTTGGTGTTTGTGTGAGAGTGTGGAGATGGGAAAAAGGTGCTCTGCACATGGATTGCAAAGCAGTCATAGCCCAGATGGCTACACCTGTCACCTGCATCTGTACACAGGGCAAAGCAAAAAAGTTGTTTCTTCATTCTAGCAATGAGACATTTGGAAAGAAAAGGAATTTTATAAGCTTAATATTTAAACATGTTTAATTATAAACATTGTTTTTGCAACATGGACATCTGCTTAGAATTTTGAATACCTTGTATGAATTATTTTAGATACAAACAAATTTATGTGGTTTGTTCATTTAGCACAAATGAATAACTGACAAATATAAAGTGTTATTAATCTGCATTTACAAAATGCCAGTGCACACAACATATTTTGGTTCTGTTTCTTTAGCTTTCTGGGGTATTATCAGCCATGCAGGACTGTATGTCACCAGAAATAATCACAAATTATCAGCTTGTTAGTCTTTATTTCAATGCTGAAGAGGGATAAAAAAAAAGGTCAAAAACCAAAACTGAAAAACATCAGGAACCTACAAAAGAAAAAAATATTTTCTATACATTAAATGGTTGTTTTAAGAACTCCAAATTATTTGGGTCCTTCACCAGTTTTAAGCCAAAATTTTGAGATTTATATTTCAGGCAGGTTTGAGCAGTTGTTGAATTACTGACCTGCCTGGGACCACATTTGGACCTCCTAAGATTCAGTTTGGACTGAAGAACCAAGCACCTAAGCAACTACTTTTGTCAGTGTGATCCCTCTTCTCGCCATATCAGAGACTATCCACAGATTGCTTCCCATAGAGGTAAAACTGTGCACAATCCCAGACAAAATCAAGAGCAGTTACACAGATGGCTCAAAGAACTGCCGCACTAAGCAGTTCAGACAGTATGATCACTACACATTTAAAAATGGAATTCAACTTCAAATTGAGACCTCTAAATATAGATGTCTGTAAAGGAGTTCTCTATATGTGACTTGGCTATCTAAACTGTCATTAGATCCAATGGAGGTCTGCTGAGATGACAGACTCCCTATATACTTGGTTTAAGCAAATTAAATCATCCCTAACCATTAGAAGACACCCACCTGTAGATAATCATAGGTCTTAATTTAGGAGTCCCTTTGGTAGTGCCAAGTGTTATAATTCCAAAGCATGAGTTTGTAAGTATAGCAACTTTTAAATAAGCAGCTGACTAGTTTATAGTCTCAGCAACTCAAGGTATTGTGTTGAGGTAGTAAATGTCATGCAGGACAGTAAGAGGAGATGGGCAGTCCATAGGTCTTCTGTTTTCCCCCATGCAGGCTAATACGGAATTTCTGTTGTTTGGGGAACCTATAAGAATGATTTCTCCAATATGTGGATTATTTGTAGATATTTGTCCTTTAAAATGTTAATTAAGAAAACCCTTTAATTGAAAAATACATGGCTAAACATCTTTGTCAGCTAGATACATAGTATGAGCAAAACTCAGTCCTGAGGTAATACTCCAGTACATTGAAGCTAAAAGAAGGAAAAATTTTGCTCTATACAAGTCACTGTTTAAATATTGAAAATTATGTATTTTTCTTTTCCCAAAATAACATTTCACTAGTTTATTAGAAGAATCTGAATTACATCAGAAAGCTTTGCAAGTCAGAGTTTCATTTTTTTGTGTGTGGGTGTACATTTTGCCTGTGAGTTCTTAAATTAACATGTTAATTACTTAGGGTTTGGTTATGGGGTTTTTTTCCCAATTAAAAAGCAAAAAAACCAAAAAAAAAAAACCCAAATGCAAAACTCAGAAAAAAAACAACCAGTAAAAGAAATTGAGTATAAATTCCTAGAGTATTGCATACAGCTGAGCTGGAGAGAATGTGCGTCTTAAACATGTGCAGTACTGAATTAATAAGGTAGAAAAAGTTTTCTTCTATGAGTTCCTGAGAGAAAGATTTATCACTTGCTTGTTGAGCCTGACTGACTGTGAAAATAAACAAGTAATTCCACCTCAGAGACAGCACATCATCAAAATTTAGCATGACACCCTGCCTTACAAATTTTAAAGTCTTCACAAGAGCATTATGATTCTGTTTGCCAGAATTCAGGCTCAGAGTTTAAATGAGTGCCAGAAGTGAAATTTCAAATTTTCAGCTGAAACTGGACCAATTAAGTTATTCAGCCTGATACCGTCTTTGAATTTCATCAGGAGATTTACATTTCTATTAGTTTATCAGCTTCATAGGATGTGCTGCTTACTGTTAATGTAACATGTTTTGGGGGATAGTTAGCACTCCCATGCTGTTTCCTGAATCTGAAAATAAGTTTCTGGGGTGCTTTGATCAAGACAGAGGATTTTCAAAAGATTTTTTTATGGATCAGAGGGCTTTAAAAACAAGCCTGTGCTATACATGCTGCAGGGCCAGTGAGGTGAGATTTTATGCAAATGAATTGGAATTAGGCCTTATGAAAGCTCAGCCACCGAAGCCTGCAGAGGTTCTCTGGAGAACACTTACAGAAAAGTCATTTTCCTCAAATCATATGGTTTTTTTATGGTTGAATATTGAAAGTCTGGTTTTATTTCCTATGGAAATCAGGGTCAATGTGAATGCTTCTTTTTTTAGTATGTTTGGAATGTGACAGGCCCTGGAAGGTAGTTTCTCAATGTCTGTTAAATACCTGCAGGGGATATCGTGGAAGCCAAGTGAAAGACAAAATCATTGAAATAAAAATGAATTAGCTTTTTCTACATATTTTTCTGCTTCTTAAAAATAAATCACTCTTTATTTTTCCTTTTTATAGTTATATGAGAGACACACAGCATATATGATATTTAATTTCTTGCTGATTTTATTGCTTCCAAACAAATGCTACTTGGCTTTGAAATGATTTAAATCTGTTTATTTCTGTGCATTTTCACCCCATCTATGGATGCAAATAAAAAAATATAATTCTGTACTAATATTAAGAATATCTCAGGTGTGATTGGGACCCTTTTGATGGGTCCCTTTGATGATCCCTGAGACTAAGGTTCTCAGATGTGCTGCTGTTTGTTGCTGTGCCTTTGGACAGTGACTTTACTTTGTAGTTCTTTGCCAGGAGAAAGGATTTCACCATAGTGTCTTTGTCTATTCGAGAAGAAGAAAATCTATGTAGTATCAGGCATGAGGGAGGAAGAACAAGAAAGGCAACTGTCAAATATATAAAATGATTGCAAACAAAAGTAATTGCCTTTTGATCTTTTCTATGAATCATCTTTCTCAAAGGTCTGTTATTACAGGACTTGAATACCCTATAATAATGATTAGAGGTTTACAATGCAAAATACACACCACACAGAGTAACACTGAAAAGCTCGTGTCTTTAGGACAATGATTTTATTTTTACACAAGGTAGGTGGCTATGATTTTAAGAAAGTAGGTATGATATAGCAAGGGAAGAAACACATAAAAAGTATTCTTGCAAATAGGTTCAGAAAATAAAGGAATTCAAAGTTTTCTTTAAAAGAAATATTTCAAGGTTTTTTGTCCTCTTTTTTGTTTATTATTTATTTTAGAGGTCACCATTTAAAAATGTCAGCACAATAATATATTTAAAGCAACTCAAATATACTTAATCATATTAATAAGGTGATAACTATGTCTCATGTTAACAAACAGCTCTGCTGAAAAAAACTCTGGTTTCACAGATTATTTTGGTCCTAATTCCTGTGTCAAAAGCATTCAAATGACAATATAATAGTAATAATCATTTGTTTATTTTAAGATTCCTCACTAAAATGAAGGTACAGCTTGTAAACTGAAATTTAGGTCCACATTAGTCTGCTTGCAGAAGTTTTAGTACCTCATTGTTTTGAACTTACCCATCAGAACAGTATTGTAACTAGGAACCCAGAATAGAGATCCCTGGGTCAGTTATGAATAGTGTTTATGAAAGATGCTTTTCCTGGGAATCTCTAGCTCTGACTGTATGATACTTTGACTGTGAAAACTTAGTGTAATGGCATCCACTTCCTTTGTTATGCAAATATTGAATAAATCCCTCAGAGTTACAAAGGTTCATATTAATTGTATTCAGCTCGTATGTATGTACTTGATTATGTGAGAGGGAAAGGCAATGAAGCATACAACTCTAAATGAGAGAACTTCAATGAGATAATCACAGATTATTCTGCATAGGATCTTTTCACACCCACTTTTCACTTATTAATTTTCCAGAAGTAGGCTTTAAAAGACATAGTATTTTTCTTTGACATAGGTAGAGTATTAAACTGAATTCTTGGTAGAAACAGGAATGTAACGTGGACCATTTTTACCTCCATAATCAAAATTTGATACATAGGTGAAGTACTGTAAAAGATGCTTACAGAGTTGGTTTTGGCAGTCATTGATCTTTAAAAGTTGTATTTGTTTATTTTCGATTTATGTAGATACTTGTAAGTACCTCCTTTTAGCACAGCTTTCATATCCCAACTATTTATTACAAGTTTGTTTACCATGCATAGACCTTTTTTTGTGACTATGTTATCAAAATATTATTGATCATATCATGTTCAGATGTTGTGCTAGAAATATTCAGCAGCATTTTAGCTTATTGATCCCTGCGCAAAGCCCAAGCAAACCAACTTTTTAATCATTAAGAGTATAAGCAGCATCATTGTTCCTGTCTACAGCCTACCAGTGAAGATGTGTGTTACTGACCTCCTTCAGCAAAGTAACTGCAGGTACAAAATACTTTAATCTCCATCCAATAAAGTCCTATTCAAAGTAGATTTTAGTTCCAGAGTGGACAGGCCAATACATTCCTTGTGTATTCCTAACACTTTAGGAATTCATTCCATCATTTAGCCTTTCAGTTAGAAAAATAAGAAGAATGCCTTTTTCTTTCATGGCTTTCTTCCATTAAATTAGTTGAAATTTTGGCTCAAACTATGGAGTGAGAAGTTAGTCAAGTAATGGATACATTCGTTTATATTTTGAAAGAATAACTGGCTTATTTTCCAGTTCACTTTTCAAGTGTACTAAAGGTAAACATACCAGTTGATAACATTTTCTATCAATTGGCAAATGGTAGTGCATGGTATCAAAGTGTCACCTGGAAAACAAGTGGTGCTGTTGATTTTAAAATAACAGTTTTACAGTTTAAAAGAAGACCATGAAAAGGCCTATTCTTTTCCTGACTACAGTTCAGAAAGCTGCCTCCAGGCCTGAAACTGTAACTGCCTCTCCCACTTTCATGCCATTGTCAGAATTAAAATCTTCCTCCTTTTTAATCTGAGAAGTAAAAATAGTTTAAATACCACATCAGAGGACAAGTTTCACTTAGGAACACAATGAACTGTACTCTATTTCATGGATATATTAGAGAACTAAAAAAAGACTAATAGTGATAAAGAAAAAGGATATGAGTTTCTTCCTGTGCAAATGACTTCAAAGAGTGATCTTTGAAACTAAAATAAAAACTGTAACACATATCTCATAAATTATTCTGGGGTATATGTGACACCAAATAAAACGAGTCTCGACTGATCTGTATTTGATAGTTAGCTGGGTTGTTCAGAGAGGTTCATTACTGACTTCATAACTCAGTGGTACTAAACATTCTTTGTGGTAAACACTGAAAGAGTGCTGGTAGGTGTGCGCTTAGTTTTCAGACTAATAACTATTGATGTTCACCGTAGCTGTAGGCACTCTAAAGGCCAGGTAGGGATGTCTTTTGATTTCCTTTCTTATTGAGGTATATCAGGTATGTGAATAAGGTCACTACTTTCTGTGACATGTGACAGTTAATATTGTATTACATTCTGCTTACATACCATATCTGATTTGATTGTCTAGATTATTTTTAGTGCAAAAGGCCTCGTAATTTATGAATGGCAAAACAAAAAGTATAGCCCAACATGCTGCCTGATCTTAATCAGAAGGTCAAATATGGGTGTAAATGCACAAAACAAGTATATAGTTGGTGTGTTCTTCAGTGTGTAGATCTCCAAAACAGATGTTTAGGCCTCTCACAGCATCTTCACCTTCTACTAACTTTGCTAGAAATTCTAACAGTTACAAAGATCCTAACTTTTTTACATTGATGGTACTTTATAACTTCAAAAGCTCTTTTTCTGATGGCATACCCTACTAGTATGATTAGTCCTATGATGCTGTAAATATATATGCATGTGTAAAGCAATTTCCTTTGTTCTGAGTGTGGTAGCTCATTATATTAAGTAATCAATTAAATCTTTTAAAGATAATGTATTTATTGAATAACTTAAACTTCTAGCATCATGGTCCTACAGCTATCTCAGTAAGAATAGACATGAGAATTTGTTTGAGACATGAGGGAAGATTAACAAGTCTCTCTACAGAAGTCAGCTTGGAGGGACCTAAGAGCAGGATTTGTCACCAAAACAGTTCATACAGTTGCTTCCCGGATCCTGTGGCAATAAACCTTTGGAGACCCTGAATCAGACCTTGCTTCTCCTGTGGAGTTAGTAAATATCAAGCACAAGTTTAATGCTAGTAAGGAAATATTGGACATGTTTCAGGAAAAAAATGAAAGGAATGGGCTCAGGGAATGCAGATTCTTTCGTTACACAGGTTTTTTCACTTGCAAAAGTTACAAGAACTGCTTTTTAGGCTACATTGTGCCAAGTGAGAGAAAATAATTTCACTCTAAAAATAGCCAAGACCTGTGCTATAGAACTGTAAATTCATTAGATTTTCTATAAATTATTTAAATGTTTTGGCTTAAGTAATACAAAGTAAGTGTTGAAGTTGCTGTCTAACTCTAGTGTTGAGATTATGCTCAAAAGTGACTTTGCTTCTTTAGGAGTGTTTTCATAAAAAATATTCTTTCCAGATAAAAAGAAGTTTTACCTATGATATGTAATGAACTTTTAAAATTTATTCATGAAGAGTATTTCTGTTCTAAATCAATCTTGCTGACTCTAAATATAGTTTAAGTCCAATGTTCTGAAAAGTGTTCAAAGAAAAAGAAATAAAGCAGTTGAAATACACATGCCTTGAAATTACTTCAGAGGCTTAGCTAATAGAAATAAAAATTTCCATGACATAAGCATGCATTTGCCATCCAAATGAGGTGCTCATTAGAAAATAAAAAACACATGTTGGAGCAGTCTGCAGTACAACTTTTTTATCACAAAGCATTTGATTATGCCAACCATGTAATCGTATCTTGATCCTTCCCACAACAGTTAGATGTGTTACTGTACAGACATTCATCTATCTATTGGGTGCAACAGAGCTAGTCTGAGTGCAAAAATTAACACCACGGTTATGTTTGTGCAAGACCAGGTCTGCTTTAGAGGTTAACAGTGAAGATTCAGGGAATAAACCATAAACAGAACAATTCAGGAGTCACTCTTTAAGTGACAGTAAATACGAGTTAAGTGTATGTGACTTTAGATGAAAAGATATCCAGAGTCTGTGAATATTTCAGATACTATTTAAGTTAATAGAAAAAGTGCAGCAATAGCAGTAGTTCTCAAACAATTCATCTGAAGATGCAAAAAGCAGCAGTAAAATATTTAATCAATCATTTTTAGGAATGACAAAAAGGAGATCAATATGATACTGAAGGTAAAGAGACAGTTAGAAGAAAAATCTTAAACAATGTGCATAACAAAGTGCAGGGAATCACGGTTTCCATGCTACACAGATGAATAATAAATACTGGAATAAATAATGGACTTTTATAAATCATTTTAAAAAATAATAATTTCTATTTGGAGGGCAGGGCAATTTCCCAGGAATCAGAGAAATCAAAAAAGAAACAGTTCTGATAAATTCTGTAAACAATGGAAAGTGACAGTAAAATGTGCTGTATCAAAAATCATTAAAAATATTTTAAGTATAATGCTAGTATTTTTGGATGACTTTCCACCATATGGGTTTGTTTTAAATTACCACCATGTATGAGAAATAAGGTAGGACTATGATACAAATGATTGAAATGGATAACTACAGAGACAGTGCTGTATATTGAAGATGATCAATTACCCAGATTTAAGACCATGTGAAATATCAACTTTTTTTAATATGAGTAAGCTATGTGGGCAATTTACAAAATGGAATGAAAAATAAGTGTTCTAACTTCCAAAAAAAATTGGAGATTTAGGAATTTACAGCCATTTCTAAATATTAGTTTCACAGGCACAGCCTATATAAAAATGTATTGTTATACACATATATTAAAATATACAAATATTTATATATTTAATTATAATTAATACAAATTTCTGGTTTTGCATTTCAGTTAAATGAAAATACAATTTCTTAAAGCTCTTTATTGTCACGATACCAAGGTCTGTACCCTGTTTTCAGATTTCTTATTTCTTTGGATGTGTCTGCATCTGGATCATGTGAAGTTGTTTCCTGCCTTTCTGATGATAACAGTGTCCACTGCTGTCGGAAAATAACCTGAATATAGTTATTAGCACTAAAGACCCATTTGTATCACCTTTAAAATGCATTTAATTTTATTATACATGCATACATAAATGCTCTGGTGAAATTTACAAATTAAAACACCTCGGGTTTCATTTACTTCAAAGTGCATTTTAGTTAAACTTTGAATGATGCTTGAGATGTCACTATGTAAATAACTTTAAGTAAAACCTAAAGAGACTAATTTTATCTCTAAAAAGCTTTAAATGTACGTGGAAACTACCTGTGTTTTGACACAGATATTAAAGTACATTTTCTTGTACTTGTTCAACCATCTGTGAGCAACTCTTCTGCTTGGAGCTACTTTGGATAATGGAATGTAGTACTTTTAAAGTTCACAAGAAAATGTTTTGCCCACTTCAGCAGAAGCAGCTAGTAATATGACTTTTATTCTAGATAAAATGTGCATGTTTAATATTTTACTAACTTATCTAAATAATTATTCAAGTTACTTGAGATATACATGTTCAAAAATATTTCTGAAATTATCTAAATTACATAGTGAATATTGGTGTGCATGTGTGTGTAAGGTATCTGTTCTGAGTGCCTGGTTTTTAACATTTTGTTTGCTTTAGTTTGTTCCTTTCTAATGAGAGACTTTAGAAATGAGGTTCCTTGTAAAGCATTCAGGAACCTTTGATACATATTTCCCTTCCTTCCTTCCTTCCTTCCTTCCTTCCTTCCTTCCTTCCTTCCTCCCTCCCTCCCTCCCTCCCTCCCCTCCTTCCTTCCTTCCTTCCTTCCTTCCTTCCTTCCTTCCTTCCATGAGCTTTGGATTACATCCACTGTGAGAAAGCTCCCACACTGAAACATCTATTTTCCAAGCAGCCAAATGAAGTATATTACAGCTCTTTCCCCATTCAGTTATACTTCTTCATCAGTGTAATAATCTTCCCCCACGCTTCCCCGCCCCGGCCCCCATCCCCCCACCCCCCCCACCCCCCCACCCCCCTCCCCGTTCCGGAAAATCTGTAATTCCTTACTCTATTTCATTACATAGCTTTTCACAGAATCACAGAATGGTTGAAGTTGAAAGGGGCATCTACAGGTCATCTAGTCCAACTTTGCTGCTCAAGCAGGGCAATTTAAAGCTGGTTGACCAGGACCATGCCCAGAGGGCTTTTGAAGATTCCCAGGGATAAAGACAACCTCTAGTCAAACAGTTCCAGTCTTTGACCACCCCCACAGTTAAAAAAAAGTATTATCTCATGTTTAAATGGAATTTCCTGTATTTCAGTTTGTGTCTACTGCTTCTTGCTGTCACTGGGCATAAGTATCTGACTTTGTCTTCATTCCTCCCCATTAGGAATTTACGCACACTTACAATCTGAGCCTTCTCCAGGCTGAATAGTCCCCCTCCTTCAGCACCTCATACATCAGATATTCCACTCCCCTAATCGTCTTCATGGCCCTTCAGTGAACTCCCTCCAGTATGTCCAAGTCTCTCCTGTACTGGGAAGACTGACATGGACCAAGAAATCTGGCTGTGGTCTCAGCATGGCTGAGCAGAGGGGTAGATGACCTCCCCTGACCTGCCAAAAATGCTTTTTCTAATGCAGCCCAGTCAATGGCTTTCTTTGTGATGGGGGAACGTTGTTTGCTCATTTGATATTTTCAAGGTATTGCTTCAGATTTGATTGCCTTTCATTTCTTCTATCCCAGAAGCTGTTCCCTTTTTGGTTTGTTTGGTGTTTTTTTTAACTTTTCTTGACTTCATACAAAATATAGTTGTTAAAAATACATTTTCTCAGTATTCTAAACATTGTTTTTCTTCCATTTTTGTAATATTTTTTTTTCAAGACTACAATCAAAGGAATAAGACACAGAAACAAAACAGATCCTCAAAGTGAACTGGATTAAAGCACTTACTGTTTTGTCACTTTACCTATGCATTTCTACTACCTTACTGTGTTTCTGTTTCTAGCATGAGAAATTTCAGCCGGATCATTGTTTGATGGTTTTGAGTAATCCCATGTTTAATATACTTTGTTGTACTTGGACTATTATATGCCTTTGTTTTATCCAAATCAAATGTATTTATGTATGTGTAGTTACGGTATATTGCATTATCCTCAAGACAGGCTTGTCTTCTTTATTCCTTCTCTGGGGTCATGTTACACAGAATAAAATGATCCATTTATATTGAAATAGGGAACTGATTTCTTTCAGTATGAGAAAAAGACAAGGAAAAAAGGAAGCCTTCCCCTAAGTTCATATAAACTTACAAAATCTTATGTATGAGATACCAAAGACTATTTCTTTCCTGTATTTTGGAAAACCATGTAACAAGGGGAATAAAAATGAGTTAATAGTTTTCTTGCTTGCCTGTTTTCTTTAAAAAGAAATGGCTGAAAATCCTGTAACTGTTGTGTGAAAAATCAAGGTTGTTTCAAGAATTTTTATGCTTGTAAGGAGTCATATAAAATTTTTAAAGATTTTTAAATAATCATATACAACAGGTATAGGTTCTGTTTTCCCTGCTCTAAAATGCCCACATCAGACTTCATAAGAATAATGTAATCTTCTGGGCATAAATGAGGAGCAGAATCTGGGAACAAGTGGAAACTACTTTTTTTTCTTTGTTATTTTTTGTTATTTTTCTCTTTAAATGTATAATGACTGTTAAGGGTTTTCCCATTTTTAAGCAAAAATTAATCTATGAAATCTGTGGGGACCACTGTACTCTGTTAGTGAAAGCAAACTCTGCAGTCATAATAAAAATGTGCCTCTTTTTGTGATTGTTTGATCTATGAAGTCAGAGAAGGTTTATATATTCTGTTAATTTATTTTACTAACCGCTACAGAATCTGTGCCATTATGTTGTGATATTTACTAGAAAACAAGTGAGTTGAAAAACAAATGAAAAAACCCTCATATATTAAATCCTTATGTAGAGTTGATGGTGGGGGGTTTTTCCCCCTCTTTTCAGCTTCATTTAGTTGTTATAGAACAGGGAGTCATACTGAAGAAAAAAAAAAATAAAATGCAAACAGTAAGACTTTTAGCTGTCAGAGAGAATTAAATCCTACAAAATGCAGCCAGTGTTTAAATAAAGACAGTGGGGGGTTTTGGGGAGAAGTTAGTGTTCACAACATATTACTCATTTAAACAGGTTGTTATGGGAAGCACCAGAGTCCATGCCTTTAATAATACAGCACACAGCACTCAGGAGCATTCCTGGGCCCTGAAATGCATCTCCATATACTACTGCCCTGTTATAAGGCTCTCAAACATGTTTTGTCTTATGGCTAATAGCATTATCCCAAACAGTTTCTGAGCACAATCTGGGAGGTTGAATTTTCCAGGGACTATTCAACATAGGCAGTTCTCATGCAGTAACCTTATGCCAATAGCAAAAAGAATGTCCCAGAGCAGTCACAGGCCACTCTGTTTAGCCAGCTTCAATGCTTGTGAACACTCAGGCATATTTTAATTTACTGATATAGACAGAGCCAAGTATTTTCCACCACTGTTTTCCAGTAAACTATCAGTGATGCTTATTAAGGTGTCTCTGAGTGAAAGTAATGATGGCTTATTTTGGGAAAGATTTAACATTTGGAGCAGCCAAATAATTGCAAATGTTATGAATTTAGACAAGCCCCCTATTGCTGTTTAAGGAAGATTAGTTCAAGTAGATTTTTGCATGACACATAAACGAACAGCAATGCACATTACCTATGAGCTCAGAAGAAATGGTCAATAGAATGACTGCCAGCTACGAACTGCCAAGCAAGTTGTATTAGCACTATCTTCAGTTATTTGTGGAATGGTCCCTGACAGTTGTTTGTGGGGTGGTTTTTTTCCAACCTTGAAGATGTAATAGTGTTTATTCAATTAGAGTTCCATCACGCAAACAAGGTTTTACCAAGATCTCAATATATTTAAAAATAACACATAACCTTGTGTTACTTTCCTCTCACAAAGTGCTAGTTCAGAAGCGCTTTTCAGTTATGTGATCTAAGATTTTGTTCCTGTCTGTCTGAAACACAGAAGAGCTGTAATCCAAGTACCTTGGTGTTTGATTTAAACCCCTGCCATTATCTTAATATATATGTGCATACATATTATACTCTCCTTTTCTTTCTGTTTTTCTAAGGATAAAGTTTTCCTTGTTTTTAAAATAAATAAATTAATAAATAGATATATTTCAGAGGAAAGATATCAACTTTTTAGAACCTGCTCTAAATACAGAAAGCAGATTATGAGAAGTGGAGCGATGAGGAAAAAGTTTACTTGCTAGGCCCACATAATATGTTAATGCAAATCATACTGTGGCCTGTTTTCACCATTTATTTCAGGTCCTGAAAACTGGCCACGATTCATATGATTTGAAGTCATAGTCATAAAAGCAAAATATATATCTCCAGAAGTGACACAGGTGATCACAATTAGATGCATAAAAATATACAGTCTGAGCCATTTCCAAAGTACTCAGTTGTGTGAAATATATTAAAGATTATGATGATGCATACTGCAAAAAATCCCCATGATTGTAACTTTCCAAGTTGAGATGAGGGCTGGAAATTGGTAAAGACTTGTGCAACAGCTGAGACAAAGTGAGGAAGATACATGTGATACAACATGGTAAACAGTCCGTAGAGCAAGGAGGAAAACAAGATATTGTTTTTTGTAATCAGTATTTCTAGTGAATATTGTTTAAAGGGAATTTTTTTCTCAATTTCTGTGGAAACAAAATTGTTTTCATTGTTGATCAGTCACTGTCACAGGAAGAGTATGATTCAAAATATCTAGTAAAGGAAAATTGAAACAACTAAGTATCTGATGCAAATACTTGACATCAAAGAGTACAACAAACTTTCCACAAATGTTTCACAAATAAGTACAAAAAAATAAAAGTACAAAGTTCAAAGATACCATTTTTAAGTTGTGAGTTTTATTTATAGAAGGGGCAGGATGTAAAAAGGAGTTACACCACAGCATTGGTTTGTACCTATGCACAATCATGTTCTTAAAAATATTTGATAATATATTATTATAAATGTATATTTAAATAATTGTAGTCTGTATTTGTAATCATATAAATTCTATGTAATTAATTACCATACTTGCTGCTAGATTCAAACACAAAAGGGGATTTTTATTTTTTTATTATTAGTTTTTTTGCTTTTAGTATCCAAACTGACTTCTTTTAGTACAGTTATTTGAGATTTCTTGAAAAAAATTGAGAGTATGTTGAAAATGGGAAAGATTACTTTCTTTTATTTCAAGGTGGATATTGTGCCCTTTTTAGCCATATATTTTACATACTTATCATTTTCAAATTGATTTCATCGCCTTGAGTGTCTGGCTTTCAAGAGGTATTTGGAAATACTTATACACAAAAGAACATGTTTATGGGAGTGTGTATAGATATGTAAGTAGGAATCAAGAAAGGGAAAAAGCATAGGCACTGCTTTCGGATGCAGTTAATCACTTAAAAGTGGATGAGCTTTATATATTTGGGTTTTTAATAACACACAAGAGTACAAACAGGGAACATGCACAAAGGGAAATACGAAGAGTAATTGAATGGAAAGTAATTGAAATGGAAAAGGGAAAAATATAAAAACCACAAAGGAAATTAAAAAGAACAACAGAAATACATATAAAATGTCACCTTATTCATACTTTGAAATGAAAATACTGACAAAATTCCAATCTTAGACATTTTTGGGGGGAGGAAGGGAAAGGGAAGAAAACATAAGTGAGTTACTCAGCTAGGAATATGGCTTTCATCACACTTTGCAAATTTAATTCTTGATAGAATGCAGGAAACTCTTTCGTCCCACTTAATTATACAATTTCCCTCCTTTGGTTTTGGATGTTTCACATATTACTTTTTCATTTTGGATGGATTTTCTCTCTTCCTTTATTATTCTTTTAATGTCTTTTCATATGGCTCAGTAGATATTGCTAACACCATACTTATTTCTGTTATCAAGGCGTAGATATTTATAATCATATGCTAACATTGATAACATCAGTGCTCTCAAAGCCAATAATTAAGGGTATGGCTTGATTAGAAAGTGGGTAGAAAAGTAATTCAGGGTAATCAGAAAGGGGAGCTAAATTAAGGGATTTTTATAGTCTTGGCTAAATACAAATTTCATAGTTTGAAATATTCTTTACTATTCTAGAGAAAAAAGGCACACAAATGGCACTTATTGCACTGTTTAAATGTCTTCTATTCCAGATCTTTAGCAGGAAATAATGAAGAGATCATTTGGAGTTTTTATTCCCCTTCACTTTTCTAAAACTACGATGGATCCAATCAATTTTGTTTTCACTTTGGACATGTTTTTGCACATTTGCTGAACATACATAATGAATCCAGTCACATGTAATATTATGATTATATTATAGCCATGGAGTCTTTACCTGGGACTTTTTTGTTCCAGTTCTTCAAAATAAATCTTCATTCCTTCTCACCAATAACTGGAATACATTTTTAACAAAGCTAAGAAATTATTCAAGAAAGTTTTAATAATAAGACATATTGGGCTGATTGTATAGATTGAAGAACATAAGATACCCTCAGTGAATATTTTCTTGACCTTTTTGATTAGTCACTATTATTTGGTTGACTATAAAGATTATAAATGGTGGGTTTTTTTCGGTAAATTGTAGATCTTCAGGAATATGGATAACCTGGGAGTGTCAATTAATGGACGATGAATCAAATTTACTATCTGGAAACAATCACCAGTTCCCTGAAGGAAAACATAAACTATTAAGTCTTTCCCAAAAGTTCAAAGAGCTTTTAACACTAGTATCTTATAAACTGAGGAGACAGGCATAGTGAGGTTCAGATTCCCGCCACGCATGATGTTGATAGTTACCCACAGTCTTCCTTTATCCCAGTAGGAGATCAGACCTTTAGATGCAATAAATCTAGTCTCAGTGTTAACATCTAAAATAAATCAGAGAAATTATAAAGTGTGCATTTGTCTCCATTTTCTGTAGGGGAAACCTAGGGGTAATTAGCTCAGATGCAGATACCAAAATTGTGATAGACACATCCCTATGACAAGTGGTGTAATTTTGTATTGATCACAGGCTCTCAAAGAAGTCTTTGGCTGGGTTTAAACTTATTGTGATGTATTGAATTATATATTTGATAAACAACAAATGCGCCACTTCAGTCAAAAAGCAATGTGTTAAGGAAATCTCATCTAAAAGATTCCACTTAGAAAATATTTATTGACACATAGACATGGAGAATGTCTTATTAAATTCTGTGCTGCAATAGTTTTCATTAAGAAAAAATAAAAATCACTTCATGAGGCATCTCAAAGCTGAATATGACTGTCTATGAAAGCTGGAAGAGAGGAACAGAGATGCAAATAATAAAAATATACAGATAATTAAATTACAGAGTGTATTTAAAAAAGTAAGATGGTTGTATGAACTAGAACAATTACATGTTTCAGTAATAAATGAAAGCAAGTGTGCTGAGTCTGAAGTCATTATATCAGACTCTTTAATCTTGCAAGCCAGTGTGAATCTAGAATGGACAAGTGCTGTTTGTAAGGATGTAAAATTTAATTACATTTGGATTAAAACTGTAAAAGAGATAACCAATGTGGTAACACAGCAATGATATCTAAAAGATAAGTGATCAAAAGTAGTTATTAAAATTATTTTTTTATTAAAAGTTTTCCATGTAATATGTAAATTAATTCAAATTCATTCATAAAAATAGATATTGCTCTACAATATGCACATTCTAATCCATTTGCAGGATTTACCATCAATTTGGGTGTTATTTAAAACTGTTCTTAATTACTAAAACACATAAATAATGAATCAAAGTCTCCAGAGAGACCTTATTGCAGTCTTTCAACACATAAAGAGGGTTGATAAAAGAGTCTTTTACTGCGGCCTGTAGTGACAGGGCAAGGGGCAATGGTTTCAAACAGAAAGCGGCTAAGTCTAGTTTTAGATAGGACATAGAAAGAATTTTTTTAAGCTACGGGTGGTGTGGCTCTGGTACAGGTTGCCCAGAGAACTTGTGGATGCCCCATCCCTGGAATTGTTCAAAGCCAGGTTGGATGGGGCTTTGGGCATCCTGATCTAGTGGAAAGTGTCCCTGCTCATGGCAGGGAGGGTGGAACTAGATGATCTTTAAAGATCTGTTCCAACTCAAGCCATTCTACGATTCTATGAAAATCTGCCCCAATATTTCTCTACTGTATAATCTCTGTAAAGGTACTGAGAACTTTTTCCAGTAAAGAAGTTATAGTAACTTAAGTGGGTGATTACTGTCAAAATGCTTACAGGTTTTTAGGAAAACATTATTTTAAATTGTCCTGTTTTGGTTTCTGCTAAATGTGTTTCTATGTGTATAATTTCAGTTTTCAAATATGGAAAGCTGCTCTTCCTTTATTTTAGCATATTATTTGTTTTCTATACACTTCTTTATTCTGCACACAGTAAAACTGGTCATTCAGGAAACAAGATATTACCTACCCAAAGGACATCTGCTGCAGATGGTTTGTCTTTGGCAACCATATGGCATACACATTTTGGCAAAAAGGTAAGTGACTTTTTTTTTGCCAGCTACTGTGCAGTAGCCAGATATTTTTGAAGCAAACCTATAAATAATACATTTATCCACCTCTTCCTCTTTGTCTCTCCCTGTTTTTCTTTCTCTGTCTTTACTTAAACCTAGTAACATAATTTATGTAAAAATGTGTGCTGCAAAATGACAGAAGACAAAACTTGTATACATTCAAAAGAAAAATAATGCAGAAAATATTTCAATTCTTCAGGGCTTTTTTTTCTTACAAATCCTGCTTCACAGAAATTGAAACATATACCAGAAATGTCTCAGAACTGATGACATATAATTTCATGTAATCATGAAATGTTTCAGTAAGGTCAAACCAAAATATTTTGCTTTGCAAGGTATCTGTTATTGTAACAGGCTGCATGCATATAACTGGATCTAGAAGCACAGCTTAAGATGCATGTTGCAGTTATGTCATGACTCCATGCTAGGACATGGCTTGGAGAGTGTCCTTCCTTTTAACGCCTCCTCCATGAGAAAGAAAATCACCTGCAATAGGCATTCTGAGACACAGTTTAGAAACCAAGCATAGGAAACACTACTCCATGATACACAGATGGAGTATACCCTTTCTACTTTTTAAGGTGAATAGAGATCATAACCTTGAAATCACTGTTGAAGCACTATGCTTGCACTTAAAATTGCTTGAGACAGTTAGGCATAAGCAGTGATCCTCTTTTGTCTTCCTTTTTCCTTTAGTTGGATGGAACAATCCACTTACCTGTCCAGTACCAGGTGTGAAAGAAGCCTTTAGTGAGAAAGTGTGTTTGTTTAACCAAATGTAAACTTTTGCAATATATAGTTGAGGCAGCTAACCAAATTTGTCTCTGATGTTGATGTTGACCTTTTAAGGCACTATGCCTTTCCTAAATCAAATAGCTAAAATAAGTCAGATAATCCATGCCCTGACATATTTTTTTCTCTACATTGACATGAAGATGTTATAGTTCAGAGGTAAACTACACTGTTGACATGATAGGTGACTTGAACCCCACTGAGGACAATCTAATTGCTCTTGCCTAATCAATTGCATGGAAACATCTGCTTTTAATATGATTTAGGAATCAAGTACTTTTGAGCAACTACATTGCATAAGATGTTTTCTCAGGGTTTTTAAAATTATAAGATACATTCCACTCTAAGGAGGGTAAAAGAATGGACACACCTATAGTAACACAAAGAGAACAGTTATATGTGGAAAACAATATTTTGTTTAAAGACCTTTCCTGAAGGTGAAAAAGTTAAAGTTATATTTGATTTTTAGTTGCAAATAGGTTTATTTTCCAGATGGGTTTCTGGAACAATTTAATACACTAAACAAATAGCAGTTTTATATAAAACCTACATAAAACACTAGCCCTTTGGGGAATATATATTTTAAGTATGGTTTCATTTTTGCTTTTTTTCTTTCCTCCCCTCCCCCCCCCCCCCTTTTTTTTTAATGATTAAGACCCTTACCAGCTTTCTCTCCCGATTTTGCGGCTTTTCCACTTGTGTGGATTCAGAATAATAGTAACACACCTCATTAGTACAGGACACTTTTATCTAGGCATCATGAAAAAGGCTGATCACTTTCTGAATTTCTTTGTGTTCAGATACCTATTGTTAGGATAGCATGATTTCCTCTCCTTTTCAGGTAACTGCATGAAACAAAGTATATTTAAAACAGGAAAAGCATGGAATTCAGTCTTTAGAAACATCTGGCATATCATACATCAGGTCGTACTTCCCCTATGCCAAACTTGAATGGCTTTTCTTAAATAACTTAGAGAGTAATATGTGTATAAGTGAATAACAAACATGAAAACCATCTCCTCTGTCCCACACTGATGGCAACTGTCAACTTCATTGCCAACTGGATCCAACTTATTTTTTCCAAAGTTGTATATTCCTAAATCCTTCCAGGATCTGCCTCAACTTATGTGTCCAGGAGGACTTGCTTCGACTGAAGGCAGACATCATCATTCTTGACTAAGCTGTCTCCAGCAAGTCACAGACAACACAGAGTTTTAGATCTGGGATTTCCTTCATCTGATATTCTGCTGGGGTTACAAAGGTCTTTCAAAGTTATCCTGGGCTCTCACTTAAAAACACCTTTAGCATTTATATATGCAATGTCTTTCTTGTTTATTGCATCAGGTCCTTGTATAAATGTAGTTTGTCACAAATACAAGCATAATGCAGGACACAAAAAACATGAATACTAAAGCTGAGGCTTCTAGAGATAGAATTTTGTGTAAAGTAATACTGCAAAGTTGAGAAAATAAACTAATTATGTTACTGCAGCAATGCCTATCACAACCTTCGGTGATGGTGATTTCTTAAAGGTGATTTCTATAGAAGCAACTTGCAAGCACACAGTAACCAACAAAATCTGATTTTCCATGGCTTTTTGTCATGTGGTTGGATTCATTGGTACCTGGTGCAAATCCAGTTAAAAACTTGTTTCTCCAGAGTTTAATTAGGTTTAATGATTCACTGAAGTCTTACTGTATGAAGGCAGTAAGTTTTTCTTCTCATTTGGCTGGCTATTTTCAGAAGCTTGAAGCACATCTTTATGTCTATGGTCTCTATTATATCATCTTGATCTGTATGATGTCTTGATCTTTCTAGCAATTCTGATTGAGATTGACCAGAAAGTTCAAAAGATACTGAGATGAAGCAAGGTTGACAGAGTGTTCTGTGCATCCAGCCAGGAACAGAAGAAGCAGATAAGCTTAGTTTCCTTAGGTTAAAAGAAATCAGAGGTGTTCACAATTCATATATTCCATCATTGCAACTTAACCAATGTAAACACAATACCATGAAATCTAAGTATTATAATTGTACTGAAATGAGATCAGCTTTATATGATGACAGATAGTAGTTCAATACTGAAATAAGATTTCTGATGTTCAGCAAAGTATTAATGAAAGTGTATGCTTACTGAAAGACAAGTGGCGTTTTGGAAAGGACGTTATATAGGCCGCTAAATGTCTATATAAAGTCTTCTACAAACCTGAAGCATGAACTGAACACATAAAAGAACCGTGACTGAAAGTTTTCTATGTATTTCAAGTGCAAAGTAGAAATTAGTAATGGAAAGCGTATGAAGGAATCATATTGAAGATAGTAACCATGTAGAAAAATGCATAATATAATGGAACACGAGTTGACTGATATATGCATAAATTGTAGAAAATACCGAATTATCTGGATTCAAGTTCCTGAACAGTTTAACCCACAGTGTGGGTACTGGTACAGAGTGATACACTTGCTATTTATTATATGAACATGAGTAAAGAAATGTCTGTGAACAGTGTTCACTAAAATTGTGCTGCTAGACTAGTCTGGGGAAGACTGGTTTCTGGAGACATTCTGGTGTAGCCCATTGTGTTTGGTGACATGCTCCATCCTGAGCTACCAGAAACAGTTGAGACAAACAGCTGGAGAGTAATATCTGATATGTCAGCTGCAGACAGTAGCCAGCAGACCTTGGAAGGAGCTATCAACACTACTCACTCTCCATGTTTGTTTAAGATTTTACAGTAAACCCGGTGTTACTGAGTATTCATAAGTGTGTGATTGTGTCCTTAGACACAATCAGATTTCTTAAATCCTGCCTAAGCTACTAAATGTAGCTGAAGAATGATCACATTAATTGAAAGTATAATAATCATAAATAGATAAGGGAAGCATATATTTTTGCTATTCAGCCAAATAACGAAGTACAATCTTTACATATCAGCTTATTCTTGTATTAAACAACAATTTTCAGAAAAAGTAACTGTCTTGGTTTACCCCAGATTGCAACTAAGCATCACACAGACACTCACTCAACCAGCCCAGTGGGATGGGGGAGAGAATCAGAGGGTAAAAGTGACAAAACTTGTGGGTTGAGATTAAGAGAGTTTAAGAGGTAAAGAAAAACCATCCACACAAGCAAAGCAAAGCAAGGAATTTATTCACCGCTTCCCATGGGCAGGCAGGTGTTCAGCCATCCCCAAGACAGCAGGGCTCCAGCACGCGTAATGGTTACTTGGGAAGACAAACACCATCACTCTGGATGTGTCCCCCCTCCTGCTTCCACGTTCCTCCTCCAGCTTTTTATTGCTGAGCAGGACGTCACATGGTATGGAATATCCCTTTGGTCAGTTAAGGTCAGCTGTCCCAGCTGTGTCTCCTCCCAGTTTCTTGTGCATCCCCAGCCTGCTCAGTGGTGGGGTGGGGTGAGAAGCAGGAAAGACCTTGGCTCTGTGTGAGCACTGCTTAGCAATAATGGAAACGTCCCTGTATTATCAACACAGTTTTCAGCAAAAATCTAAATCATAGCTCCGCACTAGCTACTATGAAGTAAGCTGCCTCTATTCTAGCCAAAACCAGCACAGTAATGTATTCCCAAATAATCCGAAATGTTATTAATCTTGGACTGTGCAAGAGAACAGCTACAACGGAAGAAAACCATCCAACAATTCACAAACAAACCCCCATTTTTCTTAACTGTCAGTTTTCATGAAAGCTTGATCTTGATCAATTGTTCCCAAAGGTATTTTTTAATACAAAATAATAATTTCACATTGTCTGCCTTTTTCACTTACTGTACTTACACAGAGACAGCCTGGAGTCACATGTCTGCAACAAAGCAGTGGATTCTATCACAGCAGGGGCTGAAGGAAGTGAAGAACAGAGCCTTGCAGAAGCAAGCTGGCATGGTCTTGGGTGTCTTCTAAAACTGAGGCTGAATATCAGTCAGAAAACTTTGAGAAAGTAAACAAAGGTCTGATTGTCAAGGAAATAATAACTGCTCCTTCAGTAAGAAGACTGACCACAAACCTATTCTGAAAAGCTCTTTCTCTGTTTTGTTTCTGAAAAGCTCTTTCTCTGTTTCGTTTTGTTTCTCTCTTGCTCTCAGTGATAGTCTTTATCTCCAGCCCCTCACTTCAGAAGCCTGAGGAAGAAAAGCCACTCAGAAGTGAGAAATGCAGTACAAAGAAAATGCTTACCACTCAGTGCTATAAGGAAACCAGCATGATGAAGTAAAATGGTCATCCATATGCTCTCAGATCCTTTCAGACATTGTGCTTGTTAGCCCTAGGAAGCTGCCTATGCTGATGCTTCCGCATTAGCAGACAAGATCAGACCTCTTCTGCTCACCAGATTCTGAGGGAAATATCTCAGTGAATGCACATTTTAGATTTTTCCAATGGGCAAATTCCTGAAGTCATCTGGTCTGAAATAACTGAAAGAACATGCAGTTTCGGTAGGCCAGACCAGGACATTTTGCAGACAGGACATGTAGTTACCCTTACCTTTCTGAAAGAACTGAACAATTCTACTTAATAGTGAACACAAAAATTAATTCCAATAGGAAATTTAATTAAAGTGAGCTGGTTATTTTGAGCAATAGTATTTATATATATATATAAATAAGCAGGTTTGAAATTTATAGGTTTGTTTTCTGAAAGTTAAGAAAAAAAAATGGATGTATGAGTCTGAAATTTTCAAAGTAAAGCACTGCGATAGTAAGGAGGTGAGTAAAAGGTCTCTTTTCCTTTCACAAAACCATGGAACATTTCAGGCTTGTTAAAATCCATTAGCTGTTAATAAGTTGTTAAAACAAATATTTGAAATGAAAGGTGATCCTTTTCTCATTTTTACCATAAAAATCATACTTTCACATGGAAAAGCACAACTGTAAAGCTAGTTACTGATAACAAATATAACTAAAAATGTTTAAATTCAATAAATGCTTTCCTTAGATGTGGTTATTGTTCTCCCCCAAAAGGCTATATAATTCTCTCTTGAAACAAATTGCAGTAGTATCACCACTCTGAAGAGGGTTTTAATAACAGTTTTTTAAGAGGTTTTAAATAACAAATCATTTTACCCAAAGGGTTTGGATAATTTCCGCATAAAATTGGCCCTTAAAAAATGTCAGAACCATTTACAGTGATTAATGAAAAAAAGTACTTTTAGCACTCATAATATTTTACAATGCCAATTCCTTCATCATGTTTCAATAAATCAGTTATGCAAATGCCAGTCCTTTGGAATACAGAATATTACTGTTTTTATTTTCCATCAAAACTATAAGGTGATTTAAACACAATGAGCTGTTAAAGAAAAGGAGAAAAAGAGCAAAAGAAAGAAAGAGCTGAGTGTTGGAATTCTTTTGACTTTATGATATTATAGGAAAAAAAGTTAAAAGTGGAGTAGAAGAATAACTGTTATTTTCAAAGTGAAAAGATGTGCATTTTTCCATATGTTTTAGATACAGCACAAGATGTTTCCAATGTTGTTATTTAAACACTCAAGTAATTAACTATAAGGACTGAACAAAGACCATTTTCTAACCACACCTTAAAAGCAAAATTAAACAAAACAAGTTTTAAAAACTCTATTTTCTATTTACCTGAGAATTCACCACTACTCTTGTGCAAGGCTGTGATTTTAATGGTATTCTTGCAAACCAATGCAAGTTTACAGATTTGTGTCTGAAGTATTCATGCTTTTTAAGAAGTTAGTGTTTATTTTATTTTCAATTGATACAGAGGTTTTTTACCCATTGATTTAAGCACCTGACTGTGGTTACTCTCAGGATCAGAATATCTCACTAGGTGGGACAGAGCCCATGGTGAGTCCATGTTTTTGTAACAATAGATCTCAGGAATCTTTGTTACAGATAATTTTATATGTTTTAGTCAACTTTTTCATGATGGGTAATCATAGGACAGATTTTCTTTTGTGATTATCTGCCAGCTGCAGAATATCCTGCTACTTTTCCTCTGCTATTCCCATACAGATATTGTGCAGATTCTGTAGCCTAGATAAAGGCAAGCAACCCACTGGAATCTTTTGGCCGTGGTAAAACAGCTCAAGTGTATAAGGATTTGTCCCACAGCTCCCATAAGACTTGTTACTGCACAGGAATGCTTGCTCCTTCAGTCTTACCTCTGTGTAGACACTCCAATGAGCCCAGTACACAGTGTCTGGTGATGGCCCCTAAGGCTCTCTGTGAGGGGACCTGGTAGTCCTTTCCTGTCTTACCAGATGCAATGGATGTGGACTGCCTGCTCACTCCTGCTGGTCTCACACAAACAAACGTTGTGGTTTTGAGTGCATGGGATCTATAAGGCTCTCTGTAAATCTTAATATGAATAACAAAGGACCTAGGACCCTGAAACACATTGTGATGCATACTAAAAATTACGGAGCCTCCCTCTTGCTGTAAGTATAACAGCAGATGAGCTTTAAGATGCAGCTATCCTTTTTTTCACAGAAAGGTTAAATGTTATTTATCCAATAGCATATAGCTCACTGGAGGCAGGATTGGATTTCTTCATGATCAGCTGCCGTGATAAACTTCATGAAGCATAATGCCTTCTAGGCTTTATTATCCAGGATCTCACAGCTAGTGGCCAGCAGAGTTGTTTTGGGTTTGGTTGGCTGGTTTGGGGGTTTTTGGGTTTTTTTGTTGTTGGTGGTGGTGGTTTGGGTTTTTTTGTTTGGTTGGTTGGTTGGTTGGCTGGTTGGGTTTTTTTGCTTTAGTTTAACAGTATTGGATGTGTTGTGAATTTATATGCCTGTCCACAGACAGTTCTTGTATGCTCTCTTTCTGGTAATAAATAAAGAAAAGTCTAATAAATTTCAATGAGTCTTCTTGTCCATCTTATTATGTAGGATGAAAAAGTAGGAAGCATGACCAGTTTTCATTGTATTCTGTGAGTTCAATCTGGATCTCACTAGTTTTTTTCCTGTTTTTATTAACATGAAGGTCTGAAATGCCTTTCCTCAGCCAGAGTCTGTTGCTCTTAATGTATAGCCCTATGTGGAGTTAAATGAAGTTATGTGAATTTATATCAATTTCTCCATATGTTTAAAATGTGCTAAGAAGTAGTCTGTAATTAATTCCCCTAACCCTCAAGAAAATAGATACATTTATGCACATGCAAACCATATGCCCTCTTACATGTTTGTATGTCTCTGTGTGTGTATACATAACTTTAAAAAGTTAAATATATCCTCACAGCAATCAGAAAAACTGTCATCTATGCGAAAGCACTTTCCATCCAAGTAATACTAATTTGACATATTTGAAAATGATGGTAAACCCCTCAGAGTGAAAAAACAGCTTAAAGATAACAGTAGCTCTGGGAAAAAATTTGTTTAATTTTTAATATGCAGTGAAACATGCTCTCAAGCTTTTATTCATTGCAGTAAAAGCTAGACATTTAATTTTATTCAAGGGAGAATTCTCATTAATTATATGGAATTGGGTAAGGAGGCATTAAGAAAAAAAACTACTCATAAGGAGATCTGGCAATGTTACAACTTCCGCTTGCAAAGAAAAGAGAGAAGATACTGTAGCATGTGTGATCCACCTTCAGGCATAAAACAAAGAGAGGTTAATATTAGAATAAAATGCACTTGCAGTCAATCTACTTATTCTTTTAATATATGGTCTCACTCAGATGTTTTGAATGATCTATGCCATGAATTTCTCATAGTCCAGGATAACAAAGTTGTATTGGTTGTGGAGATGATTACAGTGTCTCATATATGCTTACTATTTTTGCTGAACATTTCAGAGCACAGTTTTATTAAAGGAAGTACCTCTAGATCATTCTTTAAGGAGATATATATATATATATATATAAATTTAAAAAAAAAACAAAAAAACTGAATTTTAATGTTTTCCAATGTGGCTTTTGGTGGGGTTTTTTTGGTTTGTTTTGGTTTTGTTATTTTTTTTAGTAGAAATCCATACTTTGTTAAATTTTGGTTATCCAGTGTTGTGAAGTTGCAGCTAAGGGCTTGAAATACATGGCTGGTATTTTGGGTCAAATGAAGCATGTCTCTAGAACTTTCTCACAGTGCTTTGTTGGGCAAACATGGCCATACTGTATCTAAATTCTACAGTTTATTCTAAGTGAGCTACTTACACATTTTGTTTTGTCAAGCCAAGCCGTACACCTGGTGCATTATAGTAGGGTCTTTTTCATGACTCAGTAGGCTTCAGGACACCCTGTGTGAAGCTTTGCTGCTAATCACCCGTTGTGCCACTTCACTTCTAATTGGGTGCCTTTCACAGAACATCTTCAGCAGAAATATATTCACAATTTGTTACAAACCTGTACAGCGACATGGCCAGAGTCATCTTGCCTCACTTAAGAAATTAACTTCTTTTAGTCTCAGTGTGGAGAAAGACATTTCTTAAAAGCAATTCAACCCACTGAAGATCTGGAAATAAGGACAACATCCTCTCCAGAAAATGAGCACTTAATTTAATTCCCCATAAAATGATATTACAGTATGCTAAGTAAAAGCTATGTATCTTGTAAGCTCTTTAAAGTTTTAACTGGATTAACTTCACAGAGATGTTTAGCTGGGAAATATTTCAGTTACGTCTGCTCCTGTGTCTCCATATATGGAGACAAATTTAAAGTTATTTTTATATATAGAGAGACATTTATTTCTATTAGGATGCTTAATTGAAATTGTTTGTATCTTTAAATGGTAACTCTGTGGTGCTACTTTTCAACCAAATAATAAACCATTTCCTTCACAAATACCATCAAGTCATTGAACAATAAAACTAAACATCTATGTAAGAATGGTAGTATTGGCATAACTGTATTTTGAATCATCAACTGTTGTAAAACAGCTTCTTGCTAGATTTGGAAAGATATAAAAGGCTTGTACAAAGCTTGTTATGAAGAAAAGTTTCTATCTTATACGGTGAGTATTTAACTGAAAAGATTTGAAATATTCAGGTTTAGAAAAGACATTTGAGAACTAAAGCATCTCTTGGGTACTATTAGAACTAAGAAAGTCACCTGAGGCAGGAATTTAACTCTTGATTGTGGAGCTGAAGGAATTATTTTAATATACAGCATGGATGAAAAAAAAAAAAGTAGTACTTAACAAATGTTCTGAGAATTTGCATTTCAAGACCAATAGTTTGCAAATTCATATACTGAATAGCTAGCAAAATGTCCTACAAAGCCAATGAAGTGTTGATAGTGTCTGATGTTTAATTTGTCCATTTTTGAAAAAAAAGTGTCACTACTTCCTTCAGTAAAATGACAGATAGAAATACAGAAAATCAAAGAAGTGAATGGAAAGTGATATTCTGCTGCTTTTTTCTTCCAGCTGCAACAAATCCATATAATTCAAACCCTGAAGCCCTCAACTTGTATCATGGTCCAACAGCATTCAAACAATAGATCTTGAAGACAGCCACAGAGCAGCTCCAGACTCTTTCCAGCCTAACAATTCAGCAATGCGTGCATGTTCTAGAGTTATCTGTCAAAGTGCCTTCAGTTACAAAGATCATTAGAATTAAATATAACATGAATGTACTTAATTTGAAAAGTAGTAAAAGCTGTTTGCATAATATGTTTCATCACATATCAATGTTTTTAAAATACGAATCTATGTCAACTTTGCCTTCAGAGGACACTGAAGATTCTGTATTTCTGTATTCTGGATTTGTATTTGTGTTACTTTTTGATATTTTATTTCACAATGAAAGTGAAAACTACATGAAATTCTGAAATATCAGCTAGCATGACTACAATATAAGAATGGAAAGAAATGTGTGTGTCTTTCTTTTTGCTTTCTCTCATTCTTTTCAGGACTTAGTTATCACTGTGTGTAGTTTATCTTTTCTAATTTTTATAATTTGATAGTCAGATGAAATTAAGTAGCTATAAACACATAGCATCTGTCAAGCATAATCTCTCTTCGAGTAAATATTTCATATTCCTGTATACTGAATCTATTTTATCCGGTACAAAACTCAGGGCACTATTAGATAAATCAGTTATATCTCTTCTGTAACAAAACACAGTAGTTACACCAATCTGAAATGTATGTAAATTAATAAACTAAAAAATTAGTCAATTTATGATCCATTCGTCATCTTATTTTTACAATAGCCTTGCATATAATTACATTTAAATATTCATCTCCACAAATGAAGTGTGAGGTTTTAATATTAAAAATTTCAAACACGTTTCCTCCCTGTTTCAGTTTACTGTTTCCATCTCATAACATGTTTTGAGTTTCCTTTGCAGTTAGAAATGCAGAAGTTTACCATTTGACCCTTAACTGAACATTCTGTCTCTTTTCAAAATTAGGGCAGATCAATAGATTTGGAAGAACAGATGTATTAAAATAACACCCCTAAAATTCTATCACACACACACCACTCCCCCCACCCCCCACCCCCACCCCCCCCACATAACATCTGTGCCCAACACTGTATGAATGCATTGCTCTGGTATGTGGTCAAACAGGCTGGCTTACAGTAAAGTTAAGCATAAGATTATCTCTTCCTTCTGTATTTTTCTTTTCTCCTTAAGTAGGCAGCTTTTCCCAAACATTCTTTCTCAGAGTTTTTAACCAAGTGCCTAACAATACAAGGATGCTCTTGTCTGTGTTATCAGGCTGCCTCAGTTAACACTGGCTTGTTTAAGAAACACTTTTTCTCCCACATTTATAATAGTAGAATGAACTACTCTGTGAATTCCTTGGACATTAGCCAGACTCAGGGAGTTTACTCCTAGATCCTTGTATGTGAGTGAGTTGGTTGTTAAGGTGTGATCAGAGAAGGTGATGCCTGCACCCTGCCCTGGAGGCATGCAATGTTTCATTGCAAAGGAAACCAACCGATCAGAAAAGGCGTTACTTGTGCTTTGGATCAGATAACTATTTTGAACATTTTCTACTCCCTCCACAAATTAATCAACCTCTTTACAAATGAAAATTGATACTACAATAAGCAAAGCCTTTCTATAGGCTTGTTAGAACATTTGATAGATTTTTCACAAGTGCACAAAGATTAACGATAAAGGTGCCTGCCAAACTGAACTCACCTTTAAAGCAAGTTTATTGCACTTTAATGTTTAAAGAAACACGCAATACTTTTTTTATCTTCAACTTGTAAAATAATATAGGTTTGTTTTTTCTAACTCTCCAGAGATTTCTTTTTCCTCACAAAAGATTATTCATAGAATTAACAATAGATAGGCTACCATGAATTACAGGCAAAAAGTATTAATGTGTCTCTTGTTATGACTTGACCAAACTTTTAATAACAATAAAATTAATTTATTTTTTTTGCATAATAATATGGAATTTCAACAAAGCAAGGATGAGGTCACAGCATCGAAACTTCCAAACACCTTTTTTTAAGCCTTCATATTGGAATGCAGAATAATCCTCACTGTTAATTTCTTATATCATAAAAGATTTGGGGACTTCTCTATCCTCAGTACTTACGCAATGAACAAAAGCAAACTGAACAGCAAAGCTATTAAGGAATCTTGCATGCTGCAAATTCCAAACAGACAAAAGCTCAAAGTCAGTGCTGCAGGCAATAAGCAACCTACAAAACAATCAAATTTCAGGCTAACTCTCATGCTTATTGGCTTTTTCATAGAACTAATTATATTTAAACAGTACCTTATTTAAATGTTTGTAATTTGGCAATTGTTACTTAAAAGCACTTGCTTTTCCTCTATCCTATAGAGAAAGCCTGAACAATTCTTTCAGTATTTTGTATTTCTCTGCAGAGGTCAGATGCCTATAACTTATGGTTAAGTTCCTCACTACATCCAGTCTTTATGAATTTTAACTTTTCTGTCAGACAGGGGGTTATGACTGGTGATGAGGTGATGAAAAATATTTTTTTTCAAGTACTGATATTAACACAGTGCGACAAGGGAAACATCTAACTTCACTGAATTTTGATTTTGATTAGCCTTTGACATTAGAATACAAACAATAAGTTACCCCAAAAAAGTGAAATTCAGTCAAGTTTTATACATGAAAGGATGTTTTAATGCATAGAATTTATTTTCTGTGTAACTACATGGAAATTTTTTCAGTGTGACAAAGTACCCCTTTTAGCTGCTTTCTGCAGAATCAGCCTCCCATGGTGAGTTTCCACTTTTGGCACTACTGTAATGCAGATGTCAACAAAGAGTACATACAGATTTTGGGTTAGAAAAGGAAAAAAAGAAACCACAAAAAACCCACAACCTACTTGAAAGCTCCGTCTTGCTGCTTTTGCTCAGGAAAAAAAAAAAGCAAACAAAACCCCCAAACCCTAACATCTAATTGAATTAATTGTATAGAAGAGTAACAGTTTCCTATTCACAAGCAATGAGTTCATAAGCACATTTTATAAGATTTAAATACAGAATACTCTGCCTGTCACTGTGGATGACTTAACTGGCAAGTACTCTCTTTCTGTAATATTTTTTACTGGCCAAAAATGGCAAAATCTCTTGTTTGAAATTTTTGTTACTATCCCCAGTCTCGTAAGGTAATATCACACAACTTCTGAGACAGTCATACTGAAAAAAATCCAGAACACAATCTTTGCATTATCGTACTTTTTCTCTCACTTTCCCTTGCAGAGGTCCTTATGTAGACTTTGTTTTTATTCTTTCCACAGTAGTGAGTTCATGTAAAGGGAAGGACACAATGATAATTCATCTTCTACCCCAAACCCTCATCCTCCAGCAACTGATAGTTCTTGCAGTAATTTGCTTGGGTTTTATGTTTTTTTTCTATGAAAATATGTAAAGGGTTTCCAAGTGAGTCATGCTGCAGGTAGAAGTGCTGAAAAGAATGCATGCAGCTATTCCACTGATATGGAGAAATAGTGTGAAATGGGGACAATGGACACCGACTGTGATTGTATATGTCTGCTCAAGGAATGTGGGTATGGTGACTAGTCATGGGTGGGGTGTCTGGTCACATAGGCACACAGTTTTGAGGAGACGCCTGCCCTTCTTCCTCTAACAAAGGGGCTATTTAAAAAAGAATGAGAAAAGGATGAGAGACATGCCAAGGCTATCTAGAGGGAGGGAGTGCTAAGTCTCCTTGCTGGAGAAGATCGGATGGTCACGGATGGTCACAAGGACATGAATCACCTACAAACCTGCAAGACCACCACATTCCAGGCAAAGGACTGATAAGCTAATTAACATACGAAGCGGGGTTTAGGTAACGAATATGTATAGGCGTTAATTGAATATTCATTTGTTTTATTGTATAAATGTGAGATGGTTCGTCACTTCGGGCATGCACGCTTGTGGAGGAGCGATCCCCCGTGCATCTGCGCGCAATAAACATACCTACTTTATAACTTTCGAGTTATAGAGTCTAATTCCGCACGTCACCACAACTTTTATAGTTATGCCTGCATTCCTGGGCACAGACTAGTTCCCCAGACCTTGGAGTGTAAATTCATCCCCAACCTGACGTTATCTTGGAGTATAGCACTTCTTGTGCATGCACAGGAAGATTACCATAATTCATAGTAGACATACAGTTTATGTGCCAACACACACAGTTCTGCATCTATTATTCTAGTCTGTAGTGTTCTGTGGACAGAATACTTCCTATTCTGGTGTTCCTATCAAGTTCTCTGTGTAAACTTCTTAGATTATATATAGGCATTAGGCATCATGTCATAATATACTATAGTTATTCATATCAGATTTTATGCACTGGTTTGTTGGGGTTTGCTCAGGACATACATTGGTCCTAGTTTGTAATACTGTAATGTCCCCCTTAGCAACTGCAATTTTTCATGCATAGGCAGTTCGGTTTCTTGGGTAAATTAGCAGGGAAAAGTGTATCTGTGTTTTGTTGTGGTGCTCTCTGTTCTAAGTTATCCATGTATAAAAAGTAAAGATAAATTAACACATGACTAAAACACTGACTTTAAAAAAACAACAAAACACCCCCCCCCCCGAAAAAAAAAAAACAAACCAAAACAATCAGGTTTAAGATGGTTTAAGAGGTGGTGTGAGGTCCGTAAGTGGTAATTGACTCTACATATCAGAACATTACTACTTCTAAATATTAAGTGCCTGTTAAGCTGACACATTTCAGAGGTCTGGATTTGATAGAAAATAGCCTTATGCATTCAGCGTTCACAGACAGTAGCCAACAGGTAGCACTTTACACAGATTTTTAAAAAATCATAAATATCGACAATACCCTTGGTTCATGAACTGTAAACCAATATTTATGCTTAACAGTCAGTATTGTTATGATTAAGAGAGTTCTGTTTCCACCCAGAGGCAAAACTATAGACTAGATCAATTAAACAGGATATAGCAAGAGATGGAGTTTGTTCTTTACCTTCTGAAGTATTTTTGTTTGGGTTTTATATATCTGGCAGAAGATTATAAGCAGTCTAAGGTGGAGGAACCAGGATCCAAGTATGCCTTTTCTCTGCCACATTCTCTGATCATTAGACTGTTGTGGTGTGAACATCAAGCAATGCCTCTGCAGAGACATCAGAGAATCCATGGAGCAGCCAAGGATAGGAAGCACATCAGCTTTTCAGCCTGCTGAAACAGTAAGGTGCTGCTTGTGCTTTGCATCAAATTCCTCCATCATATTAACTTCCTTCTATTAAGAAGCCTTTGCATTAAACAGCTTTTCTCAGGCTGAGGCATTTCATTTCATAGTTGCAAGGACATATAGCTACTGAATCCTAATTCACAATAGAACTTAGATAAGATGTTTATTTGTTTTCTAAGATGCTGGAACCTCTGGGCATGTAGTGTACCAAAACTGCAGACACCAAAATATATACCCTAGAAAAAGCAGACACTCTCTTGGTTGTCCAAGTAGTCTGGTGTTTATTTTTCATCACTGTCACTCTCGGTCACCTATGCAACATTTTGATTCTCAGTCCCTTATTCCTATACCTCAATTTATAATATATAAAATATAAATAAACAATTTCTTCTAATCACACAGGAATTTAGTGAATATACACAGATACAGATATAAATGTTTTTTTGCTAGTAGTTAACACCATGTGTTAAGTCATCAGCTTGGTAGACATGAAATATGTTTAGCTTTGAATTTTGTGACAATGTAGTTCTGAAATTCTTGGCAATTTATCAATACATTTGGCTGGCAATAAGAGAAATGTCAGCAGAAATCTGCTTTTTATTATTTTTCAATTCCTGTTTGTTGGTTTGTACTTGCAGATATGCACCAGATGTTTAGTATATAACTAAGATCCTTTATCTGATGTACCGCAGGTAAAAATATTCTGTACCTTCAAATATTGAAATTCAATTGGGATCAAAAAGTTAGGGAAAAAAAAGGAACCTTGACTGAAATTTAGCTGACCTTGACCTTTCAAATAGATTTTTCTCAGAAAACCCCATTGCTTTTTCTGGACCAATATTATGTACCTGTGACTGAAAATAATTGACAGTTCTGGGTTACATACAAACAGAATTCTCAGTTAAATACTTACTTCAAAACTGGTAATGATACATAAAAATGAAAAAGCCGACTTTGATTCCTAGACCCCATGGTGAGTTTGCAAGGCTGGTGTTTAGTGATATAAGATTTTATTCTTAAACTGAAAAAAACATTAGAAATACAACTTGTAGAACCCTAAGATTACATGTTTGGCCACTTTTCAGGAATATAACAAATAAAACCTAGTTTCTCTGAAAATTCAATCTTCATTCTTCACATGTACAGCCTCCATTTTTTTGTTTTTGTTTAAATGAAACAAACTGTCATAGCTATAGCTGTTTTCATAGTCTTGTAAGTAGCTCTCTCCACACTTTCAATAGAAGCTATTTTGTTTTCTGATTAAGCTTCATTTTACAGAGCAGTCTCTATTTTGTCTTTACCTCACTTTCCTTCAAGCTATCCAAGCTATTTTTCCTGTCTGTCATTCTTAGGTAGTGCATTGATCTTGGCTGAAAATATTTGAGGCTGCTCTCCATTGAGGTCATGGAATTAGTCACTTCTAGAAAGTGACTTTTAGTTGGATCCTTTTGAAGAATTATTTCCAGCCTCTGTGGGATCTGACATTGCTCAATGGATCTGCAGCACAAGGAAGACGGGATTACAAACTGACAGGCTGGAATGATGTCACTCTGGTTTTTTGCCAAGCAGAAGCTGAGTATTGTCCCACTGGCATCAGACCTAATGTCCCCAGAAAGGTCTTTCTTACTGAGTGTTTTCTCAGGATGAGGTAGCACATTTTTCTTTACAAAACAGATAGGGCTCTCTTAAATGTTGATAATCCTTAAGGAATACTTTTACACAAGTCAGTGATGTTGATGTTCTGCCTGTATAATCTTTTCCAGTTTTTCTGTGCCTTCTTGGTTGGGATTTTGGTGGTGTTTTTTTTTTTCTTTTCTGAATCAGGTGGAGGGTTGTCTGCCTTTGTCAGCACTGGGGTAGCACAGGCACTTTCTTTCTTGGCCTACAGCAGCAGACTGACTCTTGTTTATTCTCCCTGATGTTGTCAGCTTTGCATTCTTTGCAGGGCAGTCCAGTTTCAGCAAGGGGAATAATGAATGTGTGTTTCTTCTTCTTTTCTCCAATCTAGCCTACTCTATATCGTGTTAATAAGGTCAAGCTCTGGGAAGTGGGAACAGAAAGATGCAATACCCTGAGGGTCAGGAAAACCTTACACAGTCTCTAGCTCTGAAGTGCTGGAATCAGTAGGGCCATTCAGACTGTAACCCTGGCACTGGGCTTGAAGTTGATGCTGAAGCCCAAATCAAGTGAGATTTCAGCCAGTGTGACTCCCAGTGCCCTGGACACCCCTTGCACGCTAAAAGAACCCTTCTAAAAACCCTCTTAGTTGCCTCATTTCTGAAGCCTGCTGGTGTTCATTCTTAGAACCAGAATATTAGATTTCCAATGTTCCAATTATTTGAGTAAGAATGCCTAAAATCTTTCTTTAAGACTAACCCAAATACTTTTAGTGCTGATGCCTAAAATTTTTTTCTAAATCTAAGCTCTAGTATGTCAGCTATGGTGGCTTAATTCCATTCTTGCCTTAGATCACAAGAGAAAACAAATCTTAATCCATTGCCTGTTCTGCTCCCTCACAACACTCCACATGGTTTAGTGTAATTTAAAAGAGGTATGTATTAAAGGTAGCTGGTGTTGGAGCACAGAATTTCCATTAAGAAGTAGATTTATGTGGAGAGCTTGTAGATATTTGATATTAACTAAAAGATTTAAATTGACATACTCATGTTTAACATGTGTGACTGGTTGTTGGGAGGCACTATGTCACAGGTGTGGAATATCAGTGAGTTTTTGGATGCTGGCTCTTCTAGAATAGGCAATACTAACAACTGACACCTGCATACTCTGGTACTGCTCTACAATGAATGCAAGTAGAAGAGTGAAAGTGAAAAACAAGCAATAAAGAATGTGTTGCTACTAGATTCAGAGAGGCAATTCATATTTTTACAGCAACAAAGTAACTGAGTATGTCTACCATGCCAGGGTTAAACAGGGTGTTTCTGTGCTGGACTGAACAGTGTGTTTTGCCGGAGGGAGAGGATTTTGTGCATAAGAATTGCTATTAGAGCAGTCACAGGCTTAAAAAAAAAACACAAAAAAAACCAAAAAACCCAAAAAAAACCAAAAAAACAAAAAAACCCCAAAGAAACCACAAAAAAAAGAAGCTAGTAAACAGAGGCTTGTATCTCAGCAATTTCATGTTGCCACCTACTTGCTCTCTGCATTGATTCCATCTTGTCACCTGTTGCTGCCTCTGACAAGTCCTGCTGGGTGCTGAGCCATGCTCTAAGACTAAGTCCTTGACAGGTATAGACATTTTTTTAGTGTATGTTCAGTTTTAGTATTGTTGTACTCTTTGTCATTCTATTTACCTTCTCATGGTCACTTCAGGTATGTTCTCCTCTGAAATGAAGGGATTCTCAGCTTGGAAATAGTGGTATTGGTTTACAGCGCAGTGAGTGATATCAGTAAGGACATAACAAATGTCCTCAAAGAGGGAGAGCCAAAATCCAGGGAAAAACTCCTATGGGAGGAGAGGGAAGAGGTTTGTAGAGGCATAATATTGTGAACTTCTGCCTTACTTTTAATTAAAATATCTCTTTTTTTTTTCTCTCTCTCTTTTTTTTTTTTTTTTTTTTTTTTTTTAACTCCTAGAAGACATGAAAAGGGAAAGATCCCCTTTTACATTAGATTTTCCTATAAACCTTTCTCCCCAAAACAGTATCTGCTTGAATATGGAATTACCGACTACATCCCTCCCTCTGAAAATATGGTCACATAACAGTGGAAAGAATGTGAATGGCTCTGTGACACCTCATGTTCTATTTCTAACACAACTTCTTACTGATTTTGTTCATGCAGAAGTGAGATAAGATTATCAGAAAACACAATTTTCTCTTTTTCTTTAAGTGTGCCTTTCCTAGTTCTAGAATTTATTTATTTATTTGTGTATTTCCTTTCTCAAAGTACTTTCTTTTGCAGGCTCAGATGAGTATAACTGCATAAAATGTTATGTCTGCATGTTGCAATCAAAACTGCTGTTAGGATTTCTCTATGAATGGAACTGTGCTCTGTATGAAGTCTGGATAGCTAATGCTCAATAACCAGCTCAAAAAAATATTGCAGAGTTGTGTGAAACAGAAAAATAATTACTCTACACAGACTCATAAATGTCCTAACTCTTTTTAATGGGGATTTTCAGATAGTAGCCTTTTAAAGTCAGGCAATGTTTTAGACATAGTCTGATTATAGCAAAACAAACAAGAATTCTGTGTGAGATTTCCAATTGTCTCTACTCCAGTTTAAGAACAGGAACCCTTATCCAGACTAATGTTGTATGTTTGGAAGCTACAACATAGCTGTTAATCTGAAGTAAAGCTTAATGTAGCTGATAAAAATGTGATTTGAATTTGCATGATGAGTAGGGGGGACTCACAATATGATATAAAAAATACTAACTGAATTTATAGAAGAGATAATACCTAGATTAAAACAAAGATCTCTTCTAAAATAGTGTAGAGTAATGAAGTAGAACAGTAGTGGTTTAGAGTGGCAATGCTGTTTATCTCCTCCTGTCTGACTCTGAACATTAAACTGACCTTTGCACCACACAAAGCCTTCCATGCTTTGTATCATGCTTCTCCCTATCTCTTTCTTATGCTATGTGATGCAAGTAGTAAGACTGAATTCTCAGCTGGTGTAATTTAACGGAGCTGCTTGAGCCCATAGATCTTTTCAATGACTGGACCGAACAGAGAAGGAGAATCCTTTTGTCAAAGATCAATTATTTTGTAATTGTAAGTAGAACGACAAGTCTATTAAAGACACTTCCTATGGGACATGAATTATCAATTTAATAGTGATTGGTGCCAAGGTGCCTTATCAGTTCATGCTTATTCAGCTAACTTTGTTCCACTTGACTGTGCCTCAGGTACTCTAAATAATCCCTGCTGATACATTTTAATATCTTACAGTATTTCTAAACTGCTACGTATACTTGCAGTTTCATTATTGTCATTTTCCTTTAGCTAAATGATACATACTTGACTTATTTTAATTTTTCCTGCATTTTTTTTCACCAATTTTTCCATTTCTATAGTTTCCCAGCTCTTCCAAAATCTTTTTAGAATTAAGATCCAGATGTTACAATTTTCTGATTATGAGGTGACAAAATTTAATACTTCAAATCAGATCACACTACAGATTGTAATGAAGGCTGCATCTTTCCTGCACTACAATAAACTTCTCGTGTGGACATCACCCAAAAATTCTTTGTGCTTTTCTGTCATAAAAATACTGCTAATATTTTATGTCTCTTTCATTGTAAAAGACATTCTAACAGGATCTATAACTGAAAGAACATGGCTGCAGGAAAGAAGTAGCACTGTAATCACAGCCAGAAATGCTTCAATTAGCTGCATAGGCTGTGCTGCCACTCTACTAAACAAATGAGGAACTGAATGGAAAAACATGTAAAAGGGATCATACTTTGTAGACATTTTTTTAAATTATTATTTTAAGTGAATATTCAAAGCGGTATGGTTGTTTTGTAAGTTTGCATTGGAAATAGTATGGCTCCAGAGAGCTCTACTATTTGTATAAGGTACTGTTTGTACCTTATCATCCAATACGTTATAGCAGAATTCCTTTTGGTCATATAACCAAATAATGTTTCTGTTTTGCAACATACTTTGACTACTTCTGCCCTGTCACAACTTCATTGTTTTTTCCTATAAACTGGCATAACAATCCCATGTACCAGCGGTCACCAGAGCTGTGACCTTTGCCCTGCATTTTCATTTTCTCCCTTCTCTGCTTCCTCTCACACCACAGGCAGTAAATAGTTTAAACAGGGAGAAGCTTTAAAGGTCAGTGTTTTGCAAATGCCCTAGGCAGGACTGAAAAGTCCCTGACACTTCTGGGATATGACCTTGTCATAAATTCTCAGGTACCACTCTCTGTTTTAGCAGAATCTATTTGAGTTATGTCAAAAAATCTGAGATAAGTGATTTGTGATTAAGGTTGACTTCACAAAGTCAGAGGATTCTCTAGTTACTGATTGTATTTTACTTACTATTAAAACCCAGGTTTAGCTGCTGGCTGACAGCCCTAGTAGTGAATGGTAAATCAGAAAATGAATGCTAGTTTAATGAAAACATTAACACCTCAATGGTGTATGAAAGATTCTGACCTATGATATGATCTCGTTATACCAAAAACAGGGTATAACATGGAATAAGTTACAAAGTCTGCTACTTGTAAGTGAAACTGCAGGAAGACAATGCAGAGTAAATGTACTACGCTGCTTCTAACCCTTCTGGTAAGTTTCCTGAAGATATAATAAATGTAGATACAAGCTGGAGCAACCCAAATATGACCCCAAATTGTATTGAGCTGGCTTTTTAAGCACAGCAGAAATGTAATAGTAGCAGAAAGTTACATTGTCCTATTCTTTGTATCTGTGAATTAAAAGCATCCTGAGAATCTGGGTAGCAATCTATGAAACAAAATTTGGAAGAAATACATCACAGCCTATGGTTCAAATAATTTGTATGCTTCTTTTCTGACTCTTCCCTCCCACTTCCCAGCTGTAAATCCCAAGATTAATATATTTTGCTGTTTGGCTATTTATTTTTTTTTTTTTTCCCTCCAGTACAACAAACCAAAATTACACACTGCTTCTTTACCATAAAATCACTCTTTGGAAACAATTCATCTTCTTTTCAGCAGTATTTCCAAATGTAAATCCAGTCCAAAGATGTTTGAATCAGACCATATACTTCACAGCTCCATCTTACTATCTGGCTTACTGTCTGGGCAAAATGCCCATGGCAGACCCAGCACAGTCAAAAATGATTCAAGTGCTGGTTTGTGGGGTTTTTTTTGTCACCTAGATTAGCTCCCTTGTCAACATCTGCTCTGAGTTAATACTTCAAACAAATCTGAATGTGAGTCTCCTCTTGTCACAATTTTCTAGTTTTGTTTGTTTCACTGTCTTGAATGTTTCTGCATCAAATATGTGGCAAGGAAGGCTTATCTGACTTGTCTGAGTATCCTACATGACAATGGTCCTTTCTTAGATTTCTAGTTTCAACTGTTATCTTAGTTACTCAGCACAAGAACAATTCTAAAGTTCTCTTACATAAGAGAGATTGTGACTGTATTTTTTTTTTTTAACCAGTGTATACATTTACCAATTTAAAATTATACAGGCTTTTTACATGTCTAAGTCTACAGGATAGAAAGTGTTCCCTGTGTCATTAGTTATTCAGTATTTTATATCTTTGTTAGGATTACTTTCTGAGGTACAGTTCTCCCATCTGGTATTACCTGCATTCTTCTCTCTGAGATGTATGACTTGACTTAAGGCCACAGTAAAATTAATATTTTCTGATCGTGCATATTTTGCTGTGCAAATCAGACTTTTTAATCTATTTCTTTAATATAATTGTCACAACAGTAATTTGCAAACTTCAGCAGTGGTTTTTATCATTATGAATCAATGATAAAAAGGTTAAACCTCGGAGTCAGGCTTAGAACTGCAGATTGTGTGACATCACTTACTGAAAGAAGATAGTATGTTAATAATTTATATCTATATAAAAGCTGATGCATAATGAATCCTGCATAATATATGCTGTGATAAACTTACTCATCTCTTATCAGATCACTAATCTAAATCATTCTCATAAACTTTTACTTTTAAATATTTGAATAAATATATCATTCAATTGCTCCTACCAAACAAAGTTAAGTCTCAGTAAAAAGAAATACTGAAGATCGAGAAAACCAAGCCTTGTGCCAGCTCTGCCATTATTTTGGGATCAGTGTTGGAACTGTAATGGCCTAACTAATCTCATTTATGATTTTTTAATGACCTAACTTACCCTATTCATGGTTTTTAGATATTGGCACCATACTGGTTTTCTCCCAGGCAACTGTAATTTCATCAGTTCCAGACACTTAGTGAAAATTGACCTTTATCTTCCAAAGCTTCCAGCAGCTAGTTCTTCTAAAATTGTCTAAAGCACATTACCTATATCTGATAACATTAAGTTTCTAACATTAATAGATGTCCTTTATTGACCTCTTAATTATGATGAAGTGGGAAAGTTTTTATCACGTGATATGAAGGTCACCTGGCTTTTTCCCCCTAAGCAGCTAATGGGATATTCATATTTTATGGATGTGGATATATATGTTGATGTCTAAATATGGTATATATTTTCAGTTAAATGTACATCCTGACATTTTTACCAATCTCTTTGTTATTTCCCAGTTTTTTTGTGCTTCCTCCCTACTTTCCCTTATTAATATTCTGAAATTGTTTCTAGCAGTGAATCAAAATGAATAATTTCTTTTTTCAATTTGCTATATGCATTTGTAGACATATGTGTATGTGCATGTATGTCTATATGTCTTTTTATACATGTACATGTATACATTTTTAATATACGTACACTTAATGTGCACTTAATGTTATTACAGTTCAGTAGTAGCCTACCTAATCAGTTCCTCAAAATTTCTTTAGTGGTAGCTAAGATGTGTTTAAACAGAGACACTCCCCCAGCATCTTTTTATTAATGAGTATCTTATGATCTCTACCTTATTTTCTTTGATCAGTGCTTCTTATCTCGAGATGCTTCTCAAGAGACAGATTTTTCTTTTAATTTAAAACGTTGGTTTGTATCTATATCTATTCTTTCAAATCTCTGTGTTAGTACCTCGAGTGGAAGTTCTCCGAAACTAGAATTTTATTACATATTATGAAGGAATAGAGTTTGGTCTTATTGTTCTCTTGCATGATATGGCTCGTGAAGTATACTTTGCACTTTTTCTTAGGTTGCTAATCTATAAACAAGATCATTTTTCAGTTGTCAGTGACTCAGGAAAAGTTACTGTATTTTTCATATATATTATCATTTTCCCTTGTTCACTTCATCTTCTGAATAGTTTATAATCTTTTCCCATTAATATTTGAGCCACATTAATCTTTCCTCACAATTTCAGTAATACTGCTAGGACATTTATTCTCATAAATTTAAGGACTGCGGTATATAAGCAACTAATTTTTTTCTTCCTTCTTCGCTTGCTCTTGTGCCTTGATTTCTTTAGTTCTAAATGTGTGCTCATTTGTTCACTCCTCCTTCCATTCTCCTCTTTTGTTGAGGAAATCCTCTGTATGGATGGATATTCAGCAGACAGACAAATCAGAGCTGCTACAGAATAAAGCATGATCAATTTTGAAGTTGTCTTTGGTGAACTTAGCAATTACATTCTAGTAAGCATGTGAGAATATGTACCACATGAACAGAAAAAAGCTTCCTTATGAGGCAATAGCTACTCTCCCTATACGTATGCTTGCTAGGAAGTGTGGTGATGCTAGAGCAAGGATTACCAATCCCTGCTACCTCCACTCCAGGAAATTGCACACTGCAGCTCGTATCAGAAGTTTGCCACATGAGATGAGGCTGCCTGTGTGAACAGAGAGGGATGAGGGAGCTCTGACCAGCATTAGTTTAATTTGGCTGAAAAGGGGCTTGAATGCACCAAAATGATCTCTCTGGGCTTGGCTGTAGGGTGCAGGTACAGCTGCCTGCTGGAGACTGAGCCAGCAACCCCAGGGACTCACCTGGGCAGGCTGCCAGCTGTAAAAGGTCAGGGGCCAGGCATTGCTGTGGGTTTTGTTTTGCTGTGCACATCAAATTGAAGCTGCAAGGCACCAGGTGAATCAGGAGTGCAAGCTCTGCAATGCTTTCTCCAGGCCAGCTAAGCATCCAGGAGTGTGCATTTGACTGGATATCTGCATGGCTGAGTGTTTTCCAGTGACTTTGGCATAATTGTGCTCTCTACTTCAGACAGCCACTCTCAATAAACTAAGTGGAGAGTTGCTTGTATCCCACTGGATACCAAAATTTGACTGAACATTTTGTCATGACTGCTTTCAGATTAAAGGAATGACATTTTAAGAATTTCTGATTTTCTACTCTGATTATAAAGTCTGGAATAATTACATAAGAATTAAATTACATGTACATAGCATAATGCAATTAACCTGTCTATATCCTTAAACACCATAAAAGGGTACAGGAGCTTCAGTGGGAGCAGTTCTCCCTCTGTATCATCTTTCTACCTAAGGCAGTGAAGAGGAACTAAAACTTAACTTGATTCTTCTCTTTCCTACTTAAAGACTAATTTAAAAACCTACATGTCTTACCTCTTCTATCAGAATCAGATGCCGACAGCTATTTGTTCTATAAAGCACTGAATACATGTATAAAGTGTTTTGCACCACGACTGCTGCTACCACAATGGTCTAGGGGTTAAACCATGACTCACAACGCAAAGTGCAAAGGTCCTATCCACCCAACAGTCCTGTGATTCCTATCATAATTGCTACCAGAAATAATCTTACCTAGACGCTATATAGCATTAACCATCAGGCTGCAGATGGAATTATGGCCAGATGAACCCCGACTAGCATGTAACTCCCCTATTTTGGTTATTAAGCTGTGGCACGATTTTAGATTATGGGCCTATGAGAGCTGAGGTCCCTGCAGGTATGATGGTGCACCTCCTCATTACAGGTTTTGTTCAGATCAGAGCATAATGTGGAGGGGTCTCAGAACACAAGAACAGAATTCCATTTGGATGAAAGTAAGCTTGGAAGGTTTTCCCAAGAGTGTATGTAATGAACACCAGTTGCAAATGAACACTAGTTGCAAATGGGCATCAGACTAGCCCCTTATGAAGTTTTACCAAAAAAAAAAAAAAAAAAAAAAGGCGGGGGGGCGGGGGGGGGCTGGAGCTGGGAAGTATGAGACTTGACATTTTTACATTGTGTCAAGGTTTTTAGCATCAACAATTCCTTGCTACAGATCCACTAGTTTAGTCCTCAGACTTCTTTACTCCTCAGACTTCTTTACTCCTCAGAATATGCTGACATAGACATAGCCATGAAGTTCCCTGCAATGCAGCTTCTCTGCTCATCATGAGCTCTACCCTCACCTCTTGTGCATGAGGTAGATCGATGTTGGTGACTTCTAAACCAGTATATATGGCCAGGGTCCTTTTAAGTAAGGACTGAGGTGCTCTTTAATGAAAGATATGAGATGATGATATCCCCTCAGACTTCCTTCTTGCTTTTGAGAGATTATATTCTCTGAGTGGGAATAAAACTGAAGGATACTGCTAATAGATCCATCATTCATAGTTTTAACTGAGAATATGGGAAAAACATGATACTCCTGACACTAATCAAAGCCTGCATGCATTGATTACATGTATTTCTTCATTATCTTCCTCCTGATTACAATATGTTGAACAAGACTTACTGAGGGGTAAGTAATTATTCTTTCCATAAATTCAACATATGACCCTATAGAAGGGTAACTGCATGCTTGACTGCAGACTGACTGCTTACTTTTCTTCGTGGTCTGTCTGGCAAGGTTAATTACACGAAATCAAAGAAAAGCTTCTTAGCTTTCCCTACTCAGACGAAGACAAAATGAACACACAGTCCTCATATTACAGTCATTGGACACATTTGACCCTTTGCCTGGACATTTACATTGTCATCAAATGAAGAGGCAAGGGCAGCAAAGGCAGATTCTGTACTTGAATCTACAAGAAGAATTAACAGTTCTCTGAATTAAAACCACAGGTCTGCTTCCTGAATTTTGCCTCACACATCCAAATTCTTCCAATAGCAGATTCCTAGGAGAAAAGGAAGACTACTTGTTATATGGAGACCCTGTGTCAATGTTAAGGAATTCAGATTCATCCTGGCAAATCTTGTACTTGGCAAGATCTGTTACAATTATCACTTTAACCACTGATACTGGTTGCTAAAAAAAATCATTATATTACTAAATTAAAAAAAATGATGCTCTATTGCTGTCTTTCTCATAAGACTTCTATGAAGCACTGCTCTTCAGGATGAACATACTTATTTCTGTGATTCAAATATGCTGCTAGGGGAAAAGATATAAAAGAAATACAACTTCAATCACATGAATAAGAGTATATCACAGATTCTTCTAAACCAACTATGGTTTTCCAGGCAGGAATAAAATTACATCTGATGTGACTTTGAAGACCGATTGAAGAGTTCTGAATTTTTAAAAACACCTCTGTGCTGTAAACATTTCAAGAAAAAGTAAAAATATGCATATTTTGAAGAAAAACAGCAAAAATATGCTAACTTTATTGTCTTAATTTTCTGTCTTTTTTTTTTTTTTTTTTTTTTTAAGAATGGCATTTTAAAATGTGAAATCACCTCCATCCCTATCTTCAAAAGTGACATGGTATATTACATTTCTGTTCTCAGCAAATCTGAATTTATGAAACTCCTGTGAGACCTGATCCCCAGCAATTTAGATGGCTCCTTATGCAAGTAGTCTTTTTTAAAACTGACTTTAAAACTTTGCTTTGTTTTAATGATTTTTCAGTTTAACAGTATTTTCTTTTCTGTTTTTGTGAGATAAACAGTGAAGAAGCTTACACATATTTTTGTGCAACATACATGATAATAGAAGTGCTAGGGTGACAGGCTCCTAATATAAGATCTCTTTAGTTATATCAAATGGAAATTGCAGTCAGTATGAGGAATCTCTGAGTCCCCACAGTAAGAAGCACAGTGCCTAGCTGCTTTATGATGGCCATGGCTATTGGACCCATGCTGGTAAATTTAAATGACAGCTGGGCTTAAAGCAGATAATCAATTTTTGTGTATCTAACTTGCATGGTATTTCAATGTTCACTTTTGTGTATCATAATTGTGTAAGCACTGACTGAACAAGAAAATCACTAGGTGCAAAAGGGGAATCAGTGCAACCAAATGGAGTCTGTCTCTGAGACAGTTCCCCAACCTCCCTGTATAATCAATGGAATAAAGAGTTTTCATTTCTTGCCACTGAATGTAGAAGGAGCTGACAGGATCCACCCAGAAGTAGGTAGGTTTTATTGTACCCAAAGAAAATAACATAACAATCCTTTAATAATTTTCTTTTTTCTTCCTCTTTTCTGCAGCAGAGCACAAATCCAATCCTTGTACTTAATGGGTGGGACTTGAATATTTAAAGTCACAGAATCCTAATCTGATATGACAAACCTGCACATCATAGGCTAAATTCCATTCATAATGCTTGAAATCAGGGACTTGTTTGACTCCTGCTAGCCTTCCAGAAAGGAAAAGTAGTCTTGAAATGAAGGTTTCAAAGGATAGAGAATCATATTCTTGGATCATCCCAAGAATCAGTGGCTAAAAAAAGAAGCCAAACAGATCCAGGCTACAAATGATACACCCTTTAAATGACAGTCAGCAATTATGGGAACAGAAAAACAAAATGGACATTGTACTTTAATATTTTTTGCTTTTTTTGCAATATTGTAATAGTTTTTGAGACTACGACTGAACAAAACATGACTCATACAAGACGAGTTCCTAAACTGTTATGCATAACATTAATGTCATATAAGCCACAGATTGCACAGAGCTGCTTCTGCTGCTATCTTAATTTACAACATAGGGCTTGGATCTGTTGTGGTTGCTGCTTTACACCGCCTTTGAGAACATCATTAATCCACTTCTAACAGACACTTGAGAGAACAGAATGCCTGGAATATGAGTAAGGCATACTCACCCATTTGTCATGACATAGAGACAATGTAAAGGGACAGGGGTTTTCACATTCAGTTCAGTTCTGTATTTACAGTTTGGGAATCTTACAGATAATATTTGCTTTAATAAAAAATATTGCTTTAATGCAAAAGATATAACCAGTGTTAAAGTTCTAGAGAAGCCAAATTCTAGTGAAAATACAGTGAATATGTAAGAAAGTAAACTTTTTTTTTGCCTGCTGCTGAAAGTTAGTTTTAGCTCTGTAAATTTTGCTTTTAACATTGTAATAGTCAACTTTGTTAAATATTGTTTTCTATTCTGAATATGGCTGATAATCTAAATTGACCAACAATGTGCATGCAAGTGTGGAACACCATGGGAAATGTGTCAAAGATTTTTTTCTGTGGATTCTTTTTTGTGAAGCAGCTTGTCATCTGCACACCACTCTCTAGTGGTTGGTTGGACAGGAACTAGAAATAAATGGACCAGCTTTGTGTACATTGTGCAGCCTTCAACCAGGCTGCACATCAGAACTGACTGCTCAGAAGTGTCTCACTCAGTCAAACAGCCTTGGTGATTTTAATTCTGCCCTTCCATCAGAGGCAGTTTCACAAGGAGAAAAGGTGCTGAACTTTGGGCTCTGGTTTTAATAGTTGGTATATCCGATCTTTTTAGAGAGAATTTCTTCACACCTGGAGACAGGAGATAGACCTTTCTCTCCACCTGTCACTACTGCATCTATCTCTTGGCTGTAGAGCAGTCCCTGCCTCCAGGACTGGAAAGCTTATGCAGAACTTCCTAGAAATAGCCAGCCTTAAACACTGATTTAAAGCTTAAATATGGGGGACACAGGGTCTAACAAGTTGGAAAGTGTGAACCTTGTGATGGCAGAGCTGTCAGGACTCAGCTCTAGGCCTGCTTGCTTGAGCCCACATCTTTCAGTCACTGAAAAAGCAACAGAAAAGCTAAAGATGGGACTTCAGAACTACTGATTGTGTAGTTTGTAATGTTAAACTAGTTCATTCAGAAGAAAAAAAAAACCAACAACAAACCAAAAGTAAGGGTCTTCTGATTAATAATGAGGACACTGTTCTGTGCATTCCTTTTCCCAGTTCTGCAACACATGTAATTTAATAAGCATTAAATCAAAAGTGTAAAATAATGCCTTTAGTAGGGACCCCTGACCTTGGGTGTTTCAGTTAAGAGATTCTTCTAGATTTAGGGACCTAAGTAACAATAATAATAGTTCATTTCAAGGCCTCAGTGTTTTCTGTTATGTATGACATTCAATTCTCTTCAGAACCAGTGAAGTTATGGCAGGTTAACAATTGCCCAGTAATGCAGTCAGAACTTTCCACAAAGGAAAATCCTATTCCCCAAACTTCTAAAGCTGAAAGATTTATGTTACTTATAAGCAAACTTTATAGCCTATTTTAAACATCTTAAACATTGGATTGTCCATGTCATTAGGAATTTTGACATGATTTTGAGAAGAATGGAGATAAATTATAAACCTAGGCTGTTTCCTTCTCCTTCATCTTCATTTTCCACTGCAGTGGTTTCAAGAGATTTCTTTTTTTCCCCTAAAATGCTCATTCAATCCTTTTTTGGATGTGTCTTACACGTTTACACAAGTGCAAAAGTTCTCCTAATACAGTGTAAAAGCAATTAGAGCAGTAAAGAGAAGCTATAACTGACCTGATGGTTTCATGCCCACCAATCAAAACAAAACACTGGAATGAAATTACTACTACACAGAAACAAGTGCTGTTCCACAGAAATCAATATCAGGGATTCTATTTTACACACTTTACTTATGTTGACTGCAATTTTATGGTCAACTTGATTTTAGATTGCATGTGTAAGTACCGTTCAGCCTTAGTTAAGATTGTTAAATAAGGTCCTATTTATTGATTAGCATTGTGCCAACATGTGCAGTGCTGCCTGGATACCAAATAGAACTGATATTTAATTAAATAAGCAATCACTCAACAGCTGATCTGATACAAAAAAACCCTCCTAAAACTCAGGAAATTAAAAAATCCTTTAAAATCCCCCAATCTCCCCCATCCAACCCTGAAAACCAGAAACTACAAAAATACAAAATAGAGCCACTGGAAATAGATATGTAAGGAAAGCTTAAAAATATAGTTGTAGTTAATTGACTATATGTACATAAAATATCAGGAACAGAATCTGAAAAATTTGGAAGTTTCCCCGAAAGGATCATGTTAAAATGGCATACAGCACAATGTGCATTAGAACTACTCCTATATATATAAAATTAGCTCATTGAAACTTCTACTGTTTTAAAGGGAAGGCTCATATGTATCATATTTCACTCCTCCCTGAACCCTGGGCTATTTCTTTATACAGTTATTTTAAATGAAAAGTATTGTATGCTGCCACTTCTTTCAGTATCTTTTAAGTTTCTGTGTTCTCTGTTTCTGAAAAGTCCAGATATTACTTTGTTTATTACCAGAGAATGAATTTCTTTTTTAGTTTATTCTCTTAAATGAAGTTTGCATAATGTCCAGCTGTCTAGCAAAATAAAATAAAATAAAAATAGCAGCCAAATGCAAATCTGAATAATTCCCAAAGATTATAGTATGTGCAAAGGCAAATGAAAGTTTATAGAAGGTACATGTTTCTGAAATTTTTGCATGGCATTTGTGTGTAAGCTGGAGGCATAACAATTAATATTCAAGAGTTTTACACACCTATAATTAATGCTAGGAAATATAATATCTATTACTTCAAGACTAACAAGCCAACAGCTGTGGCTTGTCATTCAGCTCAGTAAACAATTGTCCCCTCTGAATAGGAAAATTAATGTCATAAAAGCACCACAACAACATTCCGTGCTTCTAAGTCTGCTGCCTGTTTCTGATGGGTCTTTTCAAATGCATTAGAAGTTTACCTTTTCAAAGGTACTAGATGTCTAAGAGATAAGTGAAATTAGAAATTACTGATGGTGTGTCTGGCAGGAATTCTGTATTGTGATGGAACTAATCAAGACTGAAGGCCTGCAACAGAACTAAACCAATCTGGACGTTCAGCGAGTGTGTCCTGACATCTGTATATATTATACCTACATCAAAAGCCCACTGAAAACTAGAGTATCTCCAAACATGACAAGCATGCATGACATACATAAAAGCAATTGCTGTGTATGTATAAAATAAACAAAAGTATTTTGTAACCAATTAGCAAATTTGTCATGCTATCCATGACAGTGGGATTTTTGTTGTTTGAGGATTTTTGATTGTTTATTTTTTTCACAGGGAAATGTAGCAAAGTCCAGCTTTAGTTCATGCAAAATTAATCAGTATTTTTTATTCTCTGGTTCAGCCCTTTGATACTGTCAGACTTGGAGGTTAAGAAGGACAATGTTTGCTGGCTGATGGAAAACACATCCCTTAGAAACAGCTGTACAGAACACATCCTGTGTACAAATCCCTAGAGAAAATACCACAATTTAAACAGGATTTTGGAGTTTGTACAAAATATGCAAGCTATCTTGCCTTTTGCGGAGGAAAGGAAGGAGTAGGTAACAGCACTGTAAGGAGTGTTCCATTTATTCCATAAAAGTGTTTTGTATGTTTTAAATCTGTGAGATACAACTAAAGATGAAAAAGGATTTATGTCTCTTAATTTCCTCCTTTTCTTTCCTCTTGTGGCTGTAGTGAGCTTGTCTTGGAGGAAGTCTGTTGTTTTAGAAATTATTCTGGGAAGATTAGGCTAATTTTCTCAATTGCTGTAGAGCTGGTAGGCAGATAGCAATGCTAAAACAGCAATAAAAAAAAACAAATTGGAGTTTGGGTTTATCTGGCAGGCTTGAAATTCTGTGTGGACTATGGACTGAACTGATAGGATTCCAGATGAAATAGGCAGAGCAGAATGCTTTTTGTGAATTCGTTTATGAAAAAATGCATGCCATAGGATTTTGTTAGAGGAAAATAAATAAAATATTCCATAAATCTCTCTCAAAAAAGTGTCATGTTTGAATAAGCTAGACTTCTGCATTTTCTGGGAACAACGCCACAGAGTACCAACATCTGATATCTGTGGTGAAGGAACTTATACTGTAGTCCAACAAAATGACTATTCAGCTGGTAAAGTAAAATGAAGAAATTCTGTATGGTCAGGAAGCATATCCTCACTTATATCTTCCAGATATCTTACCTTCCCATTTTTTTCTAATATTAGTTTCTAAGAATTAAAAAAAAAAAAAAAAAAAAGTCATTTAGATTTACACTTCTATGTCAGGTTAGATCAGAAGCTCTGGAAAGTAGAGCACCTTATGGACTCCCTATTTTGGCAAACCTGAGACAGAAAACTGAAAAGAGAGATGACCCTGATGTAAAAAATATTACCTTATTGTTTTGGTTTGATTATAAAAACTACCTAACTGAAGTAATGCTCAAATAGTCCATGTTGACAAACACTATTTTCTTTCCTAGCAAGACAGAACCTATGAAGGTACTACCAAACAGCTAAGAAAGATACAGTGTCTTGACATATTACTGTTCACACCTAGTCTGCTGGTTGATGTATTTTAAGTTAATATAGTTCTTTTATAACTGAGGCTGAATCAAAGTTTCTTCACTGTCAATTACAGCTTTACAGTAGATGTCTTAATAGATAGTAGCACAACTGCTGTCTACCATGTACCCTCATGTTTAAACTAACTGTGAAAGAGTGAGACAGAAAGGAATCTTCATTTCCAGGAACTAGTCCTCCACTTGGGAAATTCCTTCAACAAGATGTTATTGATGTGGGAAACAAACACTAGTATTAATGATATAAACCCATTATATGCTCTAGTATTATTGATATAAACCCACTAACTGATGTAAACTGAGGAAAGTTTAAGAGGAAACTAGTCATGCAGGAACAAACAAGGAACAAAACATTTTAAGCTCCCTTGACTATTGCTCTAAGTTGAAATCCTCCAGCTTGACATGGAAAGCCAAGACTAATTTGAACATTTATTTTGCCCTTTTTTAATTGAATAATGTTTAGTTCTAGGAGACTCTTTCATTCTAATTTAAACATTACATTCTCCATGAATAAATATTTATTCATTGCATATGTTCTTTTCATTACATGCAGACTGTTTAGTTTTCAGACTGTATAAGGTCAGTTCATCAAAGAATACAGGTACCATAATGAAACAAAAGAAACCATTTGAATAATTTTAATGGTGGCAAACAGTCCAGGCTAACAATATAACTAAGGACTAATTTAATTTCTTTCAAGATCTGCAGTAAGGAAAATGTGAAAACATCAAACATTTCTCATAAGAATATGTTATAACTACTTTTGGCACCTAGAATACAGACTGAAGAGTCGTTTATTCACAAAACTGGGAAAACCCCTGGGGCTGCATGTATATTTCTCTACTAAAAAGTTCTTTGGAACATCTTGGGACACTGGAACTGGATTTTATGTTATGTTAAAGTGCTTGAACAGTTCCTTACATGCTTTTAGGCTATGTTGATGATGATTACCTCAGCCCTTTTTCCAGTCATACTGCCACACGTTGTCATTTTTCAAACACATTGATATCGCTTCCACATCTTGGATTACAGAGAATACTAACTCTAAGAGACACAATCATATTAATAGAAGAATCATTCTCCCTAATGAAAAGTATGCTTTTGTTAAAGGCAGATATACACGTGGTTTCAAACAATGTTTTTATTACTTGCACTGATTCAGATGACTATTTAATAAGGTAAACTGCAACTTGCACCAAAAAAAAATCACCCCCCCCGCCTCCCCCCAAAATAATTCACTCCAGCTACTAAAAAACACAGTTACTAGTGAGAAAAGGACTCTAAAAAAACAAGTCATAATTATGAATTATACAATTTTTCAGTTACAGTCTGAGACTATCTTCGTACCATTTTTATGTTCTATAACCCCAGATGGATGCTTGTCAAAAGAAGAACAAAAGGGTTGGTACAATGTGACTGAAGACTGTACTGCAGTACTTCTCTACAAGGCTTGAATAAGCTTGCAAAATTTTTTTAAAAAAATTTCAAATGGATAAATCTGCAGATGTCATTTTTTATATTTTTACAGTAGTACTTATTCAGGAAAAAAAAAAGATTAAAACATTTCATTTCCCCCCCTTTCCTTTCTTTTCTAAAAATTTCCTTTCCTTTTAAATTTGCACTTTAATAAAAGCAAATTAAGGACATATATGGAGGTAAGGTGCTTATTTTCTTATCAAAAAAATTCATAGAGAAACATAATTATACTTAATGTTTTAAAACACAATAAAATTATTAAAGATGCAATGCATATACAGCCTGAGATTCATGTGTTAGAAACACATTAGATTAAATGACTGTCCATACAATGCACACCTCGCAGAACGTTTAACAAATTATGTGGAAGTCAGAATACTAATGCACAGTTCCATCAACCATATCCATAACCATATTAAACCAAAGATTTATCTTAAACATCAAATCCTGCTTAATGATGCCTATTCATTGCAACTCAAGGAAATTAAGGAAATTTAAGCAAAAAGAAATGAATTCTAACAGCACATTATAGATGTTTGTATTATAACTTCTTTGGAGCTAGAAGGAAGCAGTCAGTCAATACAAATTAATGGTAGAATATATAAAGAATGTTCTATCAAATTTCCTTGGTTTCTCCCCAAAATCTCAATATTGTAAAGTACTAGACATGGAGAAATAATATTTTATATCATAGGGTTTTTTTGGTTTTGGGGGTTTTTTGGTTTTTTTTGAAAGGTAACTATCTTTATGAGAAAACATAGGTATTCAAATGAAACTTCTTTTCCTTTTTCAGATATATTTCCAAATAAAAGTGCTTTTGTAGCTGCATTCATCTAGGAAGAAAAATATTGGGATAGCTTTGTTGGGGGAAAAAAACACTTTCAAATCTGACTTCCTTAGTTTGTGGACTTCTAAGTGCATTGTGTTATGGTATATTGAAAATTTTTCACCCTCACCTGCTAACCCTCAGTATTTCACAAGAATCAGTTACATCTCTCTCTTTCTTTCTTCCCCACAGTGTGTAGTTTCATAAGACAATGGCTTTTCTTTCAAAGACAGTTTGGAGTAGCTGTGCCATTTGCTGCCTTTGATCATAGCTCACCTGCACAACAGCTTGAGCAGCAGCTGTAAACTGGCTCACTGAAATTACCTGCACTGGGAATAAGACACCATTTTGACCCCTGCAATTTCACTCAGCTACATCTGTGGAGGGCCACAAACAGGGACAAGATGGGGAACTCGTAAATTGTCTTTCCTGAAAAAATGGTGTCATGAAATTACATCTTTTACCCACTGGCTTTATCTTTTGCTTCTCTCCTTGCTAACCTGTCAGTCGACTCCAAATGTTAACTACCCTTTTCTGTCAAACTGATCAGTTAACATAATTAACTAAATTTCATGGCAACTTTTCCCAGAGTTTATATAGTATCAAGTTTGGTTTTGTCTTTTCAGATCTGAAGAAGATTTGAAAACACATGCCTGCTTCTTTTTTTCCCATGTGTATCAATGGGACTAATATGAGATATTGGCTCCCTTCTAAATTCAGTAACATGTGATGGCAGCATGTAATAATGCAAAATAATGATACTATGAAATGCATATAGAAATCCAGAGGTAGGAGGAAGAAGAAGGTTTTGCATCCAACCTTAAGTTGAATAAAATTTCTTATTTTCAGGATTTACATTGCTGTTGTCAAAAACATCATTGTGGCTACAGCACAAAAGTCTAGCTGCTCATTTCATAATTTAACATTCCACTTTCATTTATAATGACATCTACAAACTTTAACCATGTTTTGATTGCACTGAGATAAGGCAAAATCATTTATTTGGCTTCTGACTCTGCAGTTGCAGGGCTAGGTAGGACCTTCTTGGGATCACAGAAAACTGGTGCAGTGGCTCCCATGACTAGAGTGTGGCACTAAAGGGACACAGGCTCTTTAGGAAGGACAGACTTGGAATACATGGAGAAGGCATTGCCCCCTTTATCTGAGAGAGCAGCTAGAGTACATGGAGCTCTGCCTGGAGGTGGAAGAGGAGCCGAAGGAGAGTTTACATGTTAAGATTAAAGAGATGACAGGCAAAGGTGACATTATAGTGGGTGTCTACTATAAACCACCTGACCAGGAAGAATGAGCAGATAAGGCCCTCCACAGACAGACAGGAACAACCAGATGTTCATAGGCCTGCATTTTCGTGGGGGACTTCAACCATCCAGGTATCTGCTCAAGCAACAGAGCAGCAGGGCATGAGCAATCCAGGAGGTTCCTGCAGTGCATTGGTGATAACACCCTCCTCCAAGTGACAGAGAAGCCAAGGAGAAGAGGTGTGGTGCTGAAACTGATACTCACCAACAAGGAGGTGTTTGTTGGGGAAGTGAAGGTCAAAGGCAGTCTTGGCTGTAGTGCCCATGAGTTGGTGGAGTTAAGGATCCTGAACGCGAGGAGGAGGTTGAAAAGCACCCTGGACTTAGGAGAGCAGACTTCCACCTTTTCAAAGATCTGCTTGCAAAAGACCCACAGAATGAGACCCTGGAGGGAAGGATGGGCCAAGAAAGCTGGTTAATATTCAAGGGTCACAGCCTCCAAGCTCAAGAGGGATGTGTCCCATCAAATATGCCATCAAACAAGAACATCAGGAGGCCTGTGTGGATGAACAAATAGCTCCCAGCCAAACTCAAACACAAAAAGGGTGGAAGAAAGAATAGATAAACTTGCAAGAATACAGAAACATTGTCTAAGAATCTAGGGATAAATTTAAGATAGCCAAAACACGAATGGCCAGGGATGTCAAAGACAATAAGGACTTCTGGCCAGGGATGTCAAAGACAATAAGGACTTCCGTAAGTACATCGGTGATAAAAAGAAGACTAGGGAAAATGTGGGCCCACTGCTCAACAAGACAGGGGAGCTGGTTATACAGGACATGGAAAAGGCCTTCTTTCTCTAAGTCTTTACTGGCAAAAGAGAACTTCAAGAATTCCAGGTCCCAGAGAGCAGGGAGAAAATCTGGACCAAGGAAGATGTACCCTTGGTGGAAAAGGATCAGGTCAGGAATACTTAAGTAACATGGACATACATAAATTCATGGGCCCTGATGGGATGCACCCAAAAGTGTTGAGGGAGCTGGAAGGTGTCATTGCAAGGCCACTGTCAATAATCTTTGATCAATCATGGAGACTGGGATAACTGCCCAAAGGTTGGGTGAAAGCAAATGTCACTCGTATCTTCAAGAAGGTCAAGAAGGACACAGTGAACTACAAGCTGGTCAGCCTCACTCAGTCCCTGGGAATGTGACATAGCAGCTAATCCTGGAAACTGTTTCCAGGCTTATGAATGACAACATAATTATCAGGTTTAGTCACCGTGGCTTTACCAAGGGGAAGTCATGACTGACCAACTTGACAAAATTTCTATGCTGAAATGACTGGCCTGGTAGATGAGTGGTTAACACTGGATATTGTCTACCTAGACCTCAGTAAGGCCTTTGACGCTGTCTCCAGTAAGATCTTCATTGGGATCAGTCCATTGAAACTGACTTCTCTTGAGCTTTGATGCCAAAATGGCACAGAGTAACTGCTCAGAGAGCAATTTTGTCTTTAAGCAGCAAAGGTATTTATTTTGTGCAACGCTGGGGAGTTAGCCGATTTGCACTAGACAAACTAGCTCCAAAGTTTTCAGTGAAAAGTTAGGTATTTTATACAGTTTCCATGAGAGGTTGCAACATCTTTACATACATATTCATTTGATTTTGACACCCAATCATTCCATTCATAATAGGTGGAGTAGACCTTTCAATTTTCTTTGTTCAACGATTTCCTGACTTGATGGTCTCCTTATCTCCTTCAGGTGCCCACCTTATCTTTTCTAATTATTCAGAGTACATTCCTTTCTCAACACAAACAGAGCATCACCCAGAGCATTGTACCAAACTCATCCTGACTAATCTGTTTCAGCTTGGAAGAGACATTCCTCATACACGGTGTTGATGCATGGGATGGAGGAAGAGACAGTGCAAATGGGTTGAAAACTGGTGTGGAGAGTGATGATCGGCAGCTCGAAGTCTAGTTGGAGGCTAGTAAGTAATGGTGTACCCCAAGGGTTTACACTGGGTCCATCCTGTTTACCACCTTCATTAATAATCTGGGTGATGGGGCAGGCTGTACTCTCATCAGGTTTGCAGATGATGCCAAACTGGGAGGAGTGGTTAATATGCCAGAGTGTCATGCTGCCATCTAAAGAGACCTTGACTATCTGAAGAAGTGGACTGACAGGAATTTCATGAGGTTCAACAAGGAGACATGACATCATACGGTGTGGAATGTCCCTTTGGCTAGTTGGGGTCACCTGTCCTGGCTGTGTCCCCTCCCAATTTCCCTGTACCCCTCCAGCCCTCTCGCTGGCAGGGCTCAAGGAACTAGAAAGTCCTTGACTTAGTATAAACATCACCCAGCAACAACCAGAACCATCAGTGTGCTATCAACATTGTTCTCACACCAAATCCAAAACACAGCACTGCACCAGCTACTAAGAAAATTAACTATTCCAGCCTAAACCAGGACAATTACAAAATGTCAGGTTTAGCTGTTCCCTTGCATATTGCTTCAATGTAGTTTAATTTCTTTTTCAGAACAGAGTACTAGATTTTGAGTTTGACCTATAGATCATTCTGAAAAGCCATAGCCAACAGGAAAAAATGTAATTCTTAAAAAAAGAAAAAAAATTTTTACTTGGAAGGACATTATGATTTATATAGCTTTTAGCTTTTTCTTCCCTCCTTTTTTGTTTTTGTTCTGTGATAAACATACAAGCAGAATCTCTACAATTATTTAAAAGTGAAAGCAGGTATGTAAAAGTATTGTTAATTATTATTCTCCATGGTGAAATTCACTGACACAACATTATGAAAGAAATTGAAGAGCTTACATTCTGTATAAGCTTAATTTGGGCTTCAGAAGGGAATTGAAAAAGGCAGTAATAAAGGACTTACTTTAGGAACTGAACTTTAAGATCATGTATTTGCCTGCTTTTTCTCTGACTTCTGAAAGCCCATAGTCAGAATAAGATTCATGTACTGGGATAGAATTATTATTTTTGTAATAGGTGTTTTTCATGGTGTTTTAAGCTTCAAACACTTCTTGCATCTTGAACAAGTTGGGCAATGCTGTCTGAGTATTTTTTGAAAAACAACAAAAAACTTTCATCAGGCTGACAGTCTAGAAAAAAATGACAAATAATTCCTCTACACAGATTTTTTGAAATACTGTGTTTTGACGGGTGAGATTAAATGTTTTAGATTGAGGACACTTCTTGCTTAGAGGGACAGTGTCAACGTTAACATCTTTTTGCTTAAATAAAGGCTTTGCTTTGTTGCTAAAACCACCTTAGATACTCAGGCTTGACTTCTCTTCAAAATGCTACTTTTTCTTTCACCAGTTTTGCAATATGTTGCTTGTTTTAATGTTTCTCTTGTTTTGAAAGCACAAGCAGAGGTGTTGCCTTCTTTTCTTCTTCCTGTTGAACTGCTCCAACAGAATAACAATGTATTAATAACCATTGCCCAGAGAACATCATCTGTGAATTCCTAGAGGGATCAAATTTGATATTCTTATAATATCTTCCAGAATCCTGAATGTTGATTGGATAAATTATCTTTTCATTTCTGAAATAAACCAGGTTTGAAATTCAGTGCAGGAATCCTCATTAGTACATATTTTACGTGACAATCTGTTCTAGGGTCTTTGCATCAGCTGGAAAAAGTGGAACTCTGGAAAACAGTGGCATTTTTATTCTAAAAAGGCCATCATTGGTTTTTAAAGCATATTACCAGCTTAGTCTCCAGTTGTACTGAACATTTTTTATGAATTTTCAGATACCCTAAGATGAGGAAGGATGATGTTATTAATATGGTAGGAGTTAGGAAAGCTAGATTCAAGCACTTGGTTTTGCCACAGATGTATTCTGTGATTTTAAGCAAGTTACTTTATCTCCATTCCACTCAGTTTCATGCCAGCAATATAAGACAACAGGATGTTGCTCCGTTATTAAATTGTTGTGAGGATATTGAAAGCCTAATCGTTGCCCAGTGGTGAAATCACTCAGCCAGGAACAAAAGACTGGAAAGCCTGTTCCCTGTGCTAAATTTGTTTTCATTGAACAGTTGTTACAGAATTAAGAGAAGGATAATGGCCTTCAAGTCAGCTGCAGAAGGGCACAGCTGAAGTAGGCTCTGCCCTTCCCATTGAACCAAGCAGCTCTTGTTGGTAATTTTCAACATTTCCTGTGCAATACCCTCACTAGAGATTTCTGTGCAAAAGTACCATAATTAATATTTTTCTGTTCTAATCTAACCAAGCCAGTCCAAGCTGAGTGCTTGAGCTAAAGATACCCACCATTTTGAGCTTCACCTGTAATTTGAAAAATTAATAATGTACTGGCTACCTTTTAGGCCTTTCAAATATGTAAATTACCTACATGGTTTGTTTAATTGTAAAAAAAATAATATTTTGTCTAAACCTCAGAATATTTCTTTCAATTCTGTACTTATATGCACAAAGAAATGTCCATGAACTCATTTCACTGTCTCACTTGAAATATTTACAAGAAGAGTAAAATCAAACATTTGTGTACATAAGAACTACATTTTCATAAAGTCTTCAAATGTGTTTCTTAAATGAAAAAGAAAATAAGAAAACAAAATAAGAAAACAAAATTAGTAGAAGACATTTAAGAAATTATAAAACTAAATGTAGTGTTCAGGTCAACAGGTATACCTCCTACTTTCACCGATACAAGCACATTGATTTATTTCTATAGACTAAGATACACTTGAGACAGGGGCATTATATTAAGTATTTTGCAAGAAATTCTGTAATGGTGCTGTAATTGTGTGTTCTAAGTACAATTACCAAGGAGAGAGTCTTATGACATTTATACCATTATTATAAAATATTTTTGATTACTATTTAAGTATCCTTGCAAAAAACATTTCTCATTTTGCATATACATTGTATGAAAAATTATCATTGTTACATTAATGTTAATTTCTCTCAGCTTTGTTTTTTCTGTCACAATTAATACCTCACTCCTTAGAAATTTCTAATTGAACATATAGATGTAAATATAGACTAGGTCTCACTAACACTAAATGTTTCTTTGTTTAATTTTAGCACATGATGGGTGAAATTCTGGTCCCATTTAAATCAGTGGAAGGGTCCTCATTAAGATTAGTATCATCAGGATTTCACCCAACATTTTTCTCTTAGTTGCAGCAAAAGAGACAGGTCTATTACTTCTTTTCTGCCAGTGGATATAGGAGCAGGGGTTATAGCTCAGCACTTGAACTCATCTTTCAGGCACACAAGCCTGGGTGCAATCCTCTGTATTTCTGTGGGCTTGTCTGGTTCTTTCTTCATGTGACAGTCAGTCAGCAGGGGACAGTAAATTCTTCACCTGGTACTGTTGTAAACAGAAGGGATTAAGATTAAAGCTTCAGTTCCAAATACATTGCATATATCTGAGGATGCTTGTCTAGAACTATAGTTGTCTGCAAATACCTTGCAAACACCTGAAAGCATGCACTTTTCCCCTATGTTTATGATCATGTCTAGACCAGAGTAGCCTGAAACACTCTCCAGTTTAGCCTCAAGATTTGCTATGGCTCAATGAATTTCAGCCAGAGTAATACTCAAGCATGCAGCAGTTCCTCCTGAGCTCTAATTTGTACTGGAAAAAACGATGTTCCATCTGAGTTGGCAGGAAGCCATGGACTGCTTCTGCATGTCTGAATAATTAGGGGAAGAAGTACCCCAGGATGCAACAGGTGTGTTTCAGCAGGAATGACAGAGACTTAGCAAATGGGATGAAAGCATATAGCAGTATGTGTTTGCTGATGTCTTCAGAATACAAGGACATGCATTTGTCAGAAATTCAACTCATATATAAACAATTATTTTAAAATATTTATATTTTAGGCATGCAAACTGTATTCAGCTTTGTTGTTTGTGTTTTTTTTTTTCAAGGATGCTTATGTTTGCACTTAAAAAAAAAAGACCATTTTAGGGAGAAATTTGGAAGCTGAAATGTGGGTTTAGGTATCAGGTCAGGAACTCTGAACAGTGCAGTAAATAATTTTACTTACATTAATTAAACCATAAAGTCCTTAGAAAAAACTTGGAGTGAAAAAGAACTGAGACAACTTATCCTGTAGTTGAGGGTAATCACACTACGTCTTGTGAAGACCAGAAAAATATAATTTGGAAGTTAAAGGAAGAATGTTTCATATACTGTGCTATTATACTTTCAACTTGGAAAAGGGATTATTTATAGGGCAGAAACTCTATGACAAGAAGAATCCTCAGGGGTTATGTTGTAATTTAATTTTTTTCATTATTTTTTGTGTCAGGTTTTATAGAAAACAGACCAAGGGAAAATCTGTTATCACTATTTTAACAAAAGAGCATAGAAAATTGGTAAGTCCAAGGACTAGAAGTTTCTATGTCTATGTCTTTATGTCTGCTTGTACTTTACCTTGTACATCTGTGATCTTTATTAGCAAATATAAATGTATTTGGAGTAGAAATAAATAACCATTATTTGTATCTTTTTTCCTTTCAACACTTCCTGTAGAAATTTTACTGAGTTATTTCAGTGAAGCAGTGTATACATTTACATAACACCAGAATGATTCTACATAGTAATATTAGCTTTGCTCATACAGTTCCATTTAGAATAGGAATGTTATTTAAAGATAGGTTAAAAAGTTTGAGAAAATCAAAAGGGCCTTCCTTTTAATTTTATTCTAACTCCTACTTTAGTTTGCAGACATTACATTGTTAGAACTCTTAGAAGACTGTAAGGTGCACAACCCTTTTATTCAGTATCATGTATCTTCTCATGAACCCTTAATCAAGAATAAATATCAGTGATCAACCCTCTGTTTATGGCACTTATTTCCAAACGTGTTTAAATGTAACTAATCTCATTATCTCTTTCAAAAGGAAGCTGCTTTAGAAAACTAAGGTTTTAGAATTTATTTTCTGACTCTCTCTCTCAACATTACAGCACAATTAAATATACCTATTTTTGAAGGAAGACCAAACAAACATGTTTCCTTCTTGCTTCTACCAAAAAGGAAGTTATCTGTTTTATTGCAAGGACTTTTCATTATAAATCGCTCTTATTAAAAATTCAGGGATTTTTTTCAGCTGAAATGTTAAATTCTTCCAATCACTTAGAGCTAATGCAATTGCCACAAAAAGAAAGCTTTTCTTCTGAGTAGTTCTATATAATCAAATAAAACAGGTCATGTTCATAAATTTTGCATAGGTACTGCCACAGTAATGCACGTCAGGAGAGGTGCAACATATTATTGGACTGTTAAAGCACCTCTCAAAACCAGGAAAAATCTCCTCAAATGTAATGTCCCTTGGCAACTAGCATAATATCAAAACTTGTTTAAATATTGCGAAATGCCTGCAAACTCACATTGGATTATTGGAACCTAATTTGAGATTAATGTTTCTGATGGGTGATGAGCCCGTTTCCTGAGAAATGCTGATAAAAAGACTCTCCCTTACACAGAGTAGCATAAGGTGACACAAGTTATAAAAATACTTGGAGCTATCTCTATCTTTAAAAGGAGCTTTTGCTCCTGAAATGAAGAAATGCAGAGAAAGAAGGAATGACAGGGAGACATGGAATTCTCTTTTTGCTCTTTACATAAAGTAACAACAGGAGAATAATGCTTTTGTCAAACTCATGAACAGATTAGAAATTCTATTTAAGTACATATTTTAAGGTCAAGGGGTAACTTTGAACAGTAAGTGGGGGCAGTTGCTTGTTTCTGTAGTTCTTTTCACACAAATTAGGTAAAAAAATGTTGACACATTAAACTTATTACATTTTCACAGGTCTGAACCTGCTTTTACCTTTTCTGTACAGCCAGAAAGGAGAGCTTTGTGATTGTAAATTGAAGCTGAAAAGTAATCATATCATTTCAAGACAGGGATGTTAAAATAAATGCATATGCCAAGATTCACAACAAAATCGTAAATGTAAGTAATACTGGCATGAACATAATGTTTGGACTCTGAGATAGGATTTCTAGCATCTCAGACTGCCAGGGAGCCTCTTTCCATCTTTATCGCTGTTGAGGACTGAGAGGGGATTTGCAGTTTGGTTCTCATCAGCAGCACCACCACTGATTTGTGTAGAGGTCATTGTTAAATGGCAACCAAATGGCAGGCAAAACCGAACAGCTGCCTAAACAGCTTTTCCAGTATAGGCAGTGAGAGAAAGTGAGAATTAAAAACTAGGTCTCCTGGATGCTATGCTATTGCATACCCCTTCTTCCTTCTCTTCCCGCCACCCCTTTTTCTTTCTTTCTTTTTTTTAAATCAGAAGTTCACTGAAAGTTTGAAAGACTCTTCAAATGTGAGGTAAATATTGCTAGGTCACTAAGCTGTTTGTCAAACACTACACAGAACATAACAAATCTGCAGAAGCCCCACTGTATGAAAGGATTTTCTAAATGGGGCCAACGTGTTTTTATCACATGTAACATCTGAACAAGGAGCTGCCTTCTACAAATATTTCATGCAAATGAGAGCATGCACTCACATGAGGAGTCCTGCTGACTTCAGTGAGACATCTTGCAAGCATAATGATTTGCAGTATTGAGACTGCTCTGCAGCCAGTAAGGCTCAGCTGGAAGGTTCTCAAAGTCAGTTCTAAATTTATCAGTCTGTGCATATTGTCTCCATCTTTGCATCTGGTTTGAGGTAGTGTTTGTAGCTAATTGTTTTGAATAGTGGGAATAACGGTTTTATTTCATCAAGTTATTCAACCAAAGAAAGTAATGCAGTGTTCAAAATTTATTTTTGTTGTCTTATTATTTTTTAAAAATATGCCTAAATATTTAACCTATTTATGCCTTAAGGAGTCTATGCCAAAGTTAATTGAAAATTACATTTAAAATGTTTTCATACCGTAAGTTGAGAGTTTCAGCATTTCATGTGTACTTAGCAGACCATCTCTGAACTGGAAAGGCACTGAGGCAGACTTACATATGGCAACACCAGTGCATGTCACATGCATTTTGTCACTTTTACAGCTCTGATTCAGGCACCCACAGGATAACATGTTGAATCCATTTTTTTGTGGAAGCTGTTCTTGGAAAGGAAGGCTTTTTAATTGAATGTGTGTGTTGAGGAGGATAAGTGTACCGGATGCCTGAAATTAAGTTTCTCTGTAACCTTCAAGGCACTGTGCAGACTAATGAGATGTAGAATTGCCACTACATCTGTTCCGATCTGCTCACATTTAAGAGGAACTCTTAAAAAAATATTCATATTATGGAGCCCTATTTGTTGAAAATAATATAATTTGTGCATACACATTCATGCTGTGTATTTAGTGCTTGAGGAAAGCAACTAAATGGGATACTTTTCTTTCCTTTTATATTAATATTTAATTAAAAGCTCAAGATCACATGTTGACAGATACTTTTTTAGCCATAGGAAAAATGTATCTGCAGTAACACTTTTCTTGTTTGATCTCTTTTTTTTGGGTCAGCTTACATTCGTACACAGACACACACATTTGCTGCATTGCATGGTAGGGACACAATGCTGTTAGTAAGTTTTTATGCTTGAGGCCAGGGAAATTGTATCACGCTTTTGACTCCAGTTCAAGAACTGTAGATGTAGCATGAAAAAATAAAAATACAAAAAAGTCTTTTAAGGTTTGAAAAGCTGAAATTCATAACTCTGACTTGTTAAACTGGTTTCTTGTTCACAGTAGCATTTGCTGCCTTCCTAATGATCTTCCAGTTGGGATGGATCCAGCCAGTGTATCTACTATTCATTTAAACTCATACAGAATTTTGAAACTTCACAATAAACTCTTTCACTAAGACTTTGGAGTTAAAAAAAAAAAAAAAATATCAATGACCCTGCCAAAATACATCCAAAAAATAAAATATCATGAGATGTAGAACTTTTTATTTACACAGCGTTTTCTAAGTCAAAGAATATTAAAAAATCATTAGCCAAGTTCTCCACTCAGGGCACAGTCAAAATTCCCACTGAAATAAAACTCCTTTGTGATATAACAGTCACCATGTTTCCAGTTTTACATGTACCTATCTTCAAAACAGTGCAAAAGGGGAAATTCTATGTATTCTTACCTTATAGCTGTGTCAAATAGAAAAAATAGTGCCTTGTGTGCTCATAATGCGCAGACATTGTAATTTACAGAGCCTCAAGCAGACAAAAGTGTCTGTTTTAAAATAAATTAGACTATATAGCACATCCCAAAAGTGCCTCAATTCACCATTCTATTTGTTTCTGACAAATTATTACTCTAGAGGCCAAATTTCCTGTCAATGATTTATGAACTTTTTGAATATAATCATTCCAGAAGAGAAAAGGGGCTCTGCCACAGGAAAATGTACAGACATCTGGAAATTACATTACGGTTACTTGTTATATATTAAATATATATACTATTGTAAGGCTAATGTCTCCTAATTTTAATACTAGCACAAACATTTCCTTTATCAATGTAGTTACTGAGTTGAAGCTGAGTGCAAAAATAGAATATAATTGTGCTTTTCAACATTTTTGTTCTGATATCAATAAATGTGATGGATAACTGAGGAACTCAAGTATTACCTGGGTAAATCTGTTCAGTAACATTGACATTTAGACAGTACATAATGATTTTTAATTAGATCCAGATGCCATGAAGTTTGAACTATACATTTCCAGGTGGATGAAGGTAAAAAAAATATATTAGTGGGGATCACAAAGCAAAAATAATAAGAAAAAAAAAAATCATATACTTTGAAAAATAGTTTTGAGTGTTATATTGTGGAATAACCAGAGTGAAAACTATTAACTGCATAAGACAGCAGCACACAAACTTCTTTTTTAGTGGCCTAGCTATCATCCTGTGTATTTGCACAAAGGCTATGCACCTCTAAACCTACATCTGCCACTCGACCTGACATCTCTTTGCATATGCATCATGCATAAGCTCTACATTTTTAAGAAAACTGGTGTGTCCCAAAAGAATTGTATCTGCTCCATAAGTACTGCTAAGTGTATATCTCCTTTTACTAGACCTTTACCCACTGTTCTCATGTTGGAAGACTTTTTGGAAAAAAGCACTTCATACCAGATGTATTATGGCTGAATATTTTTAGTTTTAAAGGCTGAGTTTTTCTGCATGCCTACCAAGTAGCTGATGATAAGTGCTCTTTAGCATATTTTCTATTCTGTACGAAAATCTGAATTGCAGAGATACTATATTAGAATTAAGCTGCTTTGGTCTCCATTCATCTATCTGCAAACTGAGATGACCAGAAAACATAATAGGTAGTTCAAGGGGAAAGACTACTACTGGTACTTGAACTTTAGAAAAAGGTGAGTCATATACTTTGTAACAAAGTTACATCATAAACAACTTAGGTCAGTTTGAACAGGTAACAGAAAGATCTGTTCTTCAGCAAAAATTGACAGAATCAAGTAATTTTTCTACCCCAGCGGAGTCTCAATTCTGATGTCTATGTGACAGTGCAGTGGTACTTACACTGTGATATGTTTCATGTCAGGACAAGAATATCTAACAGTTGTTTACTAAAACAAACACTGAAAGTTCTGACTCAGTCAGCTGGGTTTTGATCTGAAAAATTCACCCTGCCCTTTTCCTTTCAGAGGAATGTCATAGACCCAGCTTCTGTGTAAGTTTAACCGCACAGAATCATAGAATTATAGAACTGTCTGAGTTGAAAGTGACCTTAAAGATCATCTAGTTTCAACCCCCCTGCTATGGACAGGGACACCTTCCACTAGACCACATTTCCCAAAGCCCCATTCAACCTGGCCTTGAACACTTCCAGGGATGGGGCATCCACAAATTCTCTGGGCAACCTGTTCTGGTGGCTTGCCACACTTACAGTAAAGAATTTCTTCCTTATATCAGATCTAAATCTACTTTCTCTCAGTTTAAAAACATTACCCCTTGATCTATCACTACATGCTCTTGTAAATGTCCTTCTCCATCTTTCTTGTAGGCACCCTTTAGGTACTGGAAGGCTGCTATAAAGTCTCCCTGAAGCCTTCTTTTCTCCAGGCTGAACAGAACTCCAACTGTCTCAGCCTGTTTTCATAGCAGAGGTGTTCCAGCCCTCTGATCATCTTCATGGCCCACCTCTAGACTCGTTCCAACAGGTTCATGCCCTTTTATTTTCTGGGGGCCCCTGAGCTGAATGCAGTACTCCAGGTGGGTTCTCACAAGAGCAGAGGGGGAGGATCACCTTCCTCGACCTGCTGGCTACACTCTGATGAAGCCCAGGCTTTCTGGGCTGCAAGCGTGCATTGCTGGGCCATGTTGAGCTTCTTGGCCACCAACACCCTGAAGTCCTTTTCCTCAGGGCTGATCTCAATCCATTCTCCACCCAGCCTGCATTTATGCTTGGGCTTGCCCAAGCATGTATGCATGGGATACAGCCTACCACATCTTTTCCTCATAACTTATTTATTCCCCCTCTCTTGTGCTTCCCAAACTTCTTCACCATGAAGGTCGTGAAGCACTGGAACATGTTGCTAGAGAAGTTGTGGATGCCCCATCACTGGAAGAGTTCAAGGCCAGACTGGATGGAGCTTTGAGCAACCTGTTCCAGTGGAAGGTGTTCCTGCCCATGGCAGGGGAGTTGGAACTAGATCATCTTTAAGGTCCCTTCCAACCCAAGCCATTCTATAAGTCTATGATTCCTCTATGTAGAGTACAAAAAAAGAATATATTTTAGTTAGGATTTTTTTTTTAAATGGTAAAAACAAATTATTGCCTTCAATTCATGTGATGTATGCCTCTTTGTTTATTATCACAGTCTTTTTTTTTTTTTTTTTTCTACATACTTAAGCATTCATCCAAGCAATCCATGAAAAAAAGAAAAGTTAGGTTCCAAATGACTTTGGGAAAGGTTGTCAGAAATATCGGGAAACAGAGAGCTCCCAATGCTGCTGAAAATGTATAGGAATTGTATGCATGCATTCCAATGGGATTTAAAAAAAAAAAAAAACCAAACCAAAATGCAAATTAGCCAACCAGAATACTCCAACACTTGATTCCAGAGTGAAACTAAGTTTGTGACTATCCAGTTTTTAATAAGCCAAGATTCCTTTTAGTAAATGTGATTTTGAGATGGGATTGAGGGGAGGTATTAATGGATTATTTTAGAAATCCTAGTTAAGGGGAGTTTCAACTGTGTCTTCACAGGTGAAAATTTTTGCAATCAAAAAGAGAGCTATTTATCTTGTTTCTAGGAGACCCACAAGCTTCACTTCCTTGACTTGTTCCTAGAGGAAGTCTCTGCACTGGTCTGTTCCTGGCTTTTCCACCGTGGACACTAAGGACTCCAGCTTCAGGTACTTGTAGCTTTTTAGGCAAGTACATCCATTAGATAGCAAAGCAGGAGGGAAGACAGGCTACACCATCATTGTTAAATACACCACAAAGCCTATCACTGACATTTAGGTCAATAGGTGCAGCAGATCAAGTATTTCCACTTTGCACAGCATTTGCATCTACACTGGGGCTTCTGTCACTCTCAGAGATAATTATTATGCTCCCCTGTGGTCATGTGTGTTGTAATTATAGGGCTAAATTATAGTCTGCTAAAGAAAAGTTTTTATAGAGTAAAAGCAAAAATAATACAAAGCTTGCTCTGAGTGCTAGATAGCAGATGGGGTCTGTGAAGGTCAAATCCTGTTAGAACACTGTAGAGAAGAAGGAGCCAAGGCTAGCACAGTCTTGTATACATTGTCTTTCTCAGAGTGATCCCCACACCCTTAATCTTCAAACAGGTTTTGTTTTAGAAGCAGCTAGATGTTGCAATCAAAAAGAGAGCCAGGTAGAGAAGGCACATTTGTGCAGCAGAGGTATTCAAGGAATCAGGATACAAGAGTCAAAAGGGGACTAAATTTTTTGAAGGAGAGATGTGCTCTTTAAAACCCTGTAGCTAGCAGAACTCTATTTTTGTAATTATTGCCATTTCTATATCACAGGTAGCCTGGTTAAATAACATTTTAGAAAGACCAATGAGCTGTCTATATTTTTATGTTTATATGTTTAAGATTTTATTCCATGCATGAGGTACATCATGACAGAAAGCCCTAAGATAGTCTTTAAAACACTACTGACATGGGTTGTGATGAAGACAGTATTCACACCTTGTTAACGTGTAAGAGATAACAATTAAGGCCAAAATAGACTATGATGGACATCTGGGTATCTTATTGTGGGTACAACGGAAAGATGCTAATACAGGAATAATTTGAACAAAGTGATAAGCCTGGAAAAATAGAAGAATAGAATAGAATAGAATAGTTCCATCAGAAGTAACCTGCAGTGAGTATCTAATCCAACTGCCTAAACCTAGTCCAACCCATCTCACATAGTCCAGCTGTCTAGATGAAGAAGAATGCTATAAGATGCATTCAGCATCCTTTTGAATGGATGAAGATGGAACAAGACCACATTTCTTAGTGTTGGAAAGTAAAAGACCATAACAAACAAAACACAGGAAGATGGACTAAAAAAATCATCTTACAGGTGTTATATAAACCCTAGATACTTAAAAATTGTATCAGTGCACATATTATTGCTTTTTATTTAGTTGTATTGCTTCAGATGTTCCACAGGAAATATTTTATCCTTATCACTTGATTCACAAGAATTTGGAAATATTTTTAAAGCTTTAAAATTTTGACTTTTGTCAAAACAAGAACTGAAGCAAAACACTCCAACTGGCATGAGGATTTCCTTAAACAAGGAAAGGAGCAGATAATACAAAATGCAAATTTTATTTATTTCTTTATTTGGGTTGGTCCACAAGTGTCATGTCAGCCCATCCATAGCAAAAAGGAACCATTCAAGAATATTAAATCTTTGGCCAATTTATATAATTCATGACAGAACCAAAAATATACATAACATTTTGTGTTTATCTAAATCTTAGAAAAATATTGTTGTTATTTTCTTGAATGGGATGGCAATATTAACTATCTTTTAGGATCAGCCTGGTCTAGCTTTAAATGCTGATCTGCAATCAGGCACAGGTGGCACAAAGTGGAGATATCAAAACAACTGACATATAAGGAGTTATAAAGATTTTTTTCCCCTTGGAGATAGATTTAGTTATTTATGCACTTTTTTTTTCCCCCAAGAGGAAAATAATGTGGATCATTAATATCCTCTGTCTGTGAATTAGGGAGATATTTTGCTAACAGAAATAGTATAACATATGAACAAAAAGGCTTTGAGCTGTTATGAAGGTGCAAAATGATAAAAAAGTGATATAGAGATCCTCAAATGGCATCTGAAAGCAGTGTCATAAAACTACATGGTTTGTCTCCTTCTGAATTTTCACTTATGTTTTCTTAATGGTTATTTAAATGGCACAGGCTTGTCACTCAGCACCATGTTCTAAGGCAATCATCCTAAAAATAATTTTTCTGTAAGCTTATGTTATTTAATTGTCATTTAATATGTTCCTAATTACAAGGCAAGTCATGTGTTTAAGAATACATTTTCCCTGACTGACTTTTAGGATGCTCTGGGTGTCTGGACACGCACGCATATATTATTAATGTTCTGCAGCACAGCTCAGTGTAGAAGACCAGGGATGTCATGAACAGGAATCCTCACTACCTGCAGTGTTTCTGTAACAGAAAGAACTAAAATTGTAAGGCATACAAAATCTTTAAAATACAGCCTAATTCAACCTTGGACAGGAAAGAAGGATTCTGTTTCTTTAAGATTCAAAATAAGTACATGATAACCTGATTACCTTTGCATCTCCACAAATCATAGCTGACCCATACTATTTGACTTCCTTTGGCATTAGCTTTGTAAAAATGTCTCTTTGTATTTCAGTGACAGAACAGATAAGATTCGAAAGAGGTACTCAAGTTTTGATATTTAAAACTTAGTAAAAATATTGTCGACTGATTATATGAGCAGAAAACCAGTAGGCATATGTTTCTCAATTCTCAAGTTCTGCTTCAATTAAATTACTACCTGAAGGAAATTATAAGAGTGACTTACTAGTCTCTGTTGAAGTAAATGGGCATGCCCCTTCTGATACTAAGTCCCTAAATTGCCAAAGTTGAGCCTATGCCTCAAAAAGTTAAGGCTAAATATTTGGAAAGTGACCAGAGATTAGCAGTGTTGCTTTCTTCTCCTTTCTGCTTTTTTTTTTTTTTTTTTTTTTTTTTTTTTTTTTTCCATCCTAGGTTTCTTTACACTAACCCTCTCATCATTGATTCTGGTAAGGCTCCTATAAAAGATACTAAGATGCTTTAGGATACAACAAGTTCAGAGCATTGAAAAAAAATATGTTTTCTACCAGATGCTTATTACATATCCAGTTACATATTTGTAAAGATGTAACACTTTTCTCACATACAGAGACATTAGTGATCCAACAATGTTGGAGGGGGTCTGCGCTTTTATTAGAAGTCAGCAAACAGATCCATATCTCGATCATACATGTGGAAAACCACGAACAGTTCTGAAAGTCTGTTTCTTATATCATTAAAAGAAAATAATGTTGGAGGGCAGAGTCACAAAATAAAGCCACACCATGTATTTAAAAAGACGGGGAAAACAAAGAAACTGTACGTACATTCCCCTTATTGTGTCACACCTCTTTTGCTTTGTTTTGAATAATTTCACATGACAGTGAAAAGGACAATAATCATCAAAAGTTTTCAAGCTATTATTGAGAAAACAAGGCAAACACCACTGGCACAAGGACACGTTGTGGTGATTACTCACTGCATTTTGCAAACACCAGCTGAATATAACAAAAAAGTACACCGTCTTCTCAAGTTTTTATTTTAATAAAGTTCTAAAGGTAAAAAAGCCATTGGAACTTGTAATTGCTTTAACAAACCACCTTTGTATACATTAATATATGAAGGAGAGGAAAATAAAAAGTTAAATATATCTTCATATACTTATCAGGGCCAAAATAACTTGTTTTGGGTACCTGACAGGGAATTGTTTTTCCTTTTTTATTTTTTGCTTCTTAAAAAAAAAAACAACGAACCCAAACCCTTATGATTTCTTAAACTGAGAATACAAATTCATTTTTTTTTTCATTTTCCTATAGCATATGTGCTGTCAAGCAGCAGAAGTTGCTTGTACATAACCATAGTCCAGTTTATTATCAAGAAAATTACTACATTGTTTCTACCTCACTGATGGTGTACTATTCTTGCCCTGAAAAAAAAGCAAGCATATGAGCACATTTAGTAGCTAAGATGATCCATTTTCTCTTACCTATTAGAGAAACAGTAATGATTAAATAGTGTTTGATTATTGGCAGCTTGGAGATACTAGATTACTCTATGGATTCTTTTATGAATTTTTATTTTGAAATGGCTTTAAATTGACAAACTGTTGAAGATCCATTTGTTTTCCTTTTCACTTGTACACGTATGCTCAAGTGAAGTTAGATGAAAGCTGAAGTTGAAATTAGCAGTAGCCTAAGGGCATTACTGTAATTACTAGGCCATTTAAAATATATCAATATCATGCCTAATATAATGAAAGTAGAGTCATAGCTGTAGCACAATTAAGAACAAGAGACTATGTAAAAAAAGGTTGTCAGATTCTGTTAGATGAAATCAGAGCTAAATTAAATGCATTATCTGTGTGATTATGGCTACCGCTTCCCAACAGAAAATCATCTGCAGAAAAAGGGCCTTTGATAGTTCTGACTCTGTTGCTTTTTGCTGCATTGTTTTGTTTTGTTTTTTCTTACAGAGGTGAATTTACCAAAATACAGCAGTATAATTTTCTTTTTGAAAACAACATAATGAGTAACAGGGAAGCAAAGAAAAATCAAGATGTTAGGTTATGCAGAAATGAAAGTTTTTATCTGTTAGACTGCATCATAGAAATTGGCCTAATGTTTCATATTAGAATTATTAAGAATTTTGAAATTAAAGAGATTTTAAAAAATCTTTCTCTGCATTACTAAGACAGCAAAAGTTAAGCGAACTTTAAACTGGAATGAATAAAATGAGTGAGTGCAACAGGGATTGACACTTAAGGTTCTTCTGAGTTGTGAATTAATTTCTAAACACTCATATAACTTAAGGGACAGATAAATGGACATGTGTTGTGGTTAGTGACAGGATGCAAGACCCTAAACCAGTGCCATACAGGGGTTTTTTTTCCACAAGGTGAGACCTATACTGATGGCCAAAAACAAGGCCAGGGCAGCGAAAATGCCAGCCTGAAGGATGCAGGTGTTCTGTAGGCAGGAGAAGTTGGTGGGATACAGAAAAGCCGTTAAGCAGAGCATCACCCTGTCAAAAGCTAAAAATAACAAACAGATTTGACTTATAATTAGGTAACAATCCACACTGCTATTCAGTCTTGCAGTACAGTCTTCTGTGTTCTGGCCAGCTGAGCATAGCCAGGTGGCTGTTTCCAGGCTTTACTTGCTTGACAGCATGTGTGGCAGCATAGATGAGCCTCTTTTAAGATATGTCTATTTTGGTCTTCTGAGATCAAGATGCCTCAAACCACAGAATATTTTAAGTTCTTACCTTGATATTTTTATGGCTTGGAGGGTTCTGGGTTTGTGTTGTTTTGGTTCTGGTTTTGTTCTTCTTTTTAATATGGAGAAACATTTTTGTACCTAAATAAAGCTGTCTTTGCAACAGCATGTAAAGAGCCTTGAAAGGTATTGGTATAGAAGTAAAACATTTTTTTCCACTCAACTATTGTGCAAGGGACACATTTAGTTCAGAATGTTCAACGACTCCAAAGAGAAGAGACATCTGGGTTCAATTCATAGAAGCCTAGGGCAACTGAAAAAACTTTCTAAAACCACATTAAAGCAGGAGGAGGAGGTGATTGTTTCTAAGTCAACAAAGAAAACTCATCCATTATGCAGAGACTTAACAAAAATATATAGCTATATAAAAATTTGAAGTAATTAAGGAATATTCAAGGCAGGGAACAGGAACGAAGGGAAAGACTTTGGTAGGGTGCTTTTGTGAGAGTGGTGTGGATGTCTCCAATTCTCTTTATTGTGTTTGCAGCAAGAGACAGATGTATTATAATAAAGATCAGCCTTATGAAAATGCCTGGAAATGAAAAAATGTTTTAACTACACGACATTGTTATACCTTACCAACTATCCAGACATACCACTCAAATATTTCTGGAATACACTCACCCTGTACACAAACATCCATTAATCTAGTATTCTCTTTCTACTATCAACTTCTGTGAAAACATCTTCATATGCCCACTATTCAATGACATGTTGTGAGATAATGTTTCTTTGACCACAGTGGGCAACATTTTTGTGGTATCAGCAGAAAACATTTCTTTCATTGTGTCTTAATTCATGTAACTGCAGCCTTCTTTATTGCTTGATATAAACCCCAACTGTCTTTTTTATTTTTTCTTTTTTTTAAAAAAGAGTATATAGAGCCATTTGTTAAATTTGTGTCATATTATCAGTAGGTTAATTTCACTTTATAGCCATTATTTTCCTTTTATCTCTAAAAGTGTTTCATGTTACAAAATAATTTTTTATGACAAAGAATTTAAGAGCACAAAAAAGATGTCATGTATAATATTAAGATTAATTACTATTTTTCCCTACTTTATTTATTTAGTAATCTGGTTTCCAAATACTTCCTTTCAGGTTTTTTTGGTTGTGGGTTTGGTTTTTTTGTTTGTTTTTTGGTTTTTTTTGTTAGAATTTGTCCTTCCAGACTAACTTACTTCAGAAAAAAAATCTTTTTCTAAAATATTACATATCTCTGTTTAGATTTATAACTGCTAAATACACCGACAAAATCAAACATACTTAAAATAAATTTTGTGATATACTAATAGAGCTTTTCTCCTGATAGGAAGTGTTTAATGAAATACAGAACATCTGCAAGAAATGCTGGGAAGAATGCACTCCCTTATGTCCTGCATAATGTGTCCTCATGTGATCAAGGAATACAGGACAGCAGGGTGAATTTCAGAGAAACATTACACAAGACAAGAAGATCTTAACAAAACAGGAAGGAAGGAAGAACAGAAAATTGCAATGTTAAGTTCTCTAAAGGAATGAGTTAGAGCTTGCACCTAGTGTCCTTATTTTGCACTGGCATGAAATACTGGAAGATTAGGTAGTTGTAATTTGCAGTTTTTCTGTCTTTGATGTACTGTGTCCAAGCCGAGTGAAGAATGTACCAACATAACATTTCTAAGCCATACTGCTGAGGCTGTCAGGCACTAAAATTGAATTATCTAGTACAAAAACAGATGTTCTATCTCCTTAAGTATTTACTATTTACTTTCATAAACAGTAAAGAAAAGCTGACAAAAAACCCCACCCTTAAACCTAAAATAAGAGGAAGAGAAAGACAAAAGCATTTAGGGGGGAAAAAAAAAAGAAAAGTTGTAACTGTAAGCAAAACTGAGTAAAAGAGAATGAGAACCATTAAAAAGCCCAACTAACAAAACCACTAAAAATATTGATTAATATTTAACAAAGTAGAGTGAGTTTTTAGCTCTTTATTGTTCTATTTATGAAAAACATAAGCCTACAAAGCACACAGGAATATTTCTCTCACTGGGGATTCAATATGCAGAAGATATGTGAGGTTATAGTCAAACTCAAAACATCTAAAGGGTATAAAGACATATTTCTAAAACCAGATTCCCTAAAGACCTCCAAATTAGGATTCTGGGTTTATTATACAATTTATAAAGAAATTTAGGCTCTGCAAAATGAGGTTTTAAAATATGCTTAGAATGAAGGGACCTTCAGTTCAGAATGCTTTTGATGCCTGCTTCAGATACTGAGGATTGATGACTGCTGAATGTCTACTTGAAAAGTATAGGTCAAGAGCTTGATTTTGCTCATTCACCTAAGAAATGTACAAATCTCACAGGAGATTGTTAAGGGCAACTGATCTGATAGACTGAAAGACCCAGTTGATCCTTCCCTCCTGGCTCGCTGGAAGCAATGCTACTGCTTTTCTCTGTCCTTGGGCCCAGCCAGCAGCACAGCTGAGCATGTATTCCCAACAGACACATGGATACAAATACAGTACATGCAACTAGTCAAATGCAAACCCCTTCCCTCCATTTTCCCATGCTGTTTGTCCCTGACCCACTTTGATCCCTCCCTTTCTCTGCCTTTATGCCCTCCCAAATAAACAAATGCCTCTATTTTTGTCCCAATTAGTCTTGGGGAAGCTATTACAGTTCCCCAGAATATCTCAACTATATATCATCAATGATATTACCAAGGCTTTGCTGGTCTGGTAAGACTCCTTTCCTCAAAAGGCCCCAATGCTCCCCCTGAAGATCTGCCACCTCTTGCATGCCTCCACCCGAACCACATGTGATCCAGCAATGTCTCACAGTAACATTTGTAACTTCTGACAGTTTCTTGCTCTGGTATTTGCCATCTTCAGTCTTTTCTCATGTCACACCCAGCAATTTTTCATCATGTCTTCTGTTAGGTACACCTCAGGGTAGGGCTTAGGCATCTGCCTCCAACCTTAGCAACAATAATGGTAAAAATAACTGTGGAAAAAACACTACCTACTTACTTTTGTAATATAGGTCAAGGTTTTGCATTGCTCTTCTGAACCCAACAAATTAGAGACCCAAGTTGAACTAACAATGAAAATATTAGAGGACAGATGCTGAATTCTCCTGTCTTTCAGGAAAGCACCCTAACTGAGAGACTATTCTGGTTGCAAGGCAGAGAAAAAGGTATTTGTTGTTTCTGGGAATTTTTATGCTCTCTAGCAAATTGTTTCATGTCCACCAGTTCAGAGAGGGAACAAAATAGGGTATTACCTGTAAACTTCTGGGGCTGAGAAATCTCAGAGTCAATTTAGCATTAATTTAACATTTTCAGGGGTAAAATACAGAATTAGAAAGCAGAAGACAATCTCATCCCTCCAGCCACCCTCCCAGCCTGGTGCGGGTACACTAGAAAACCAGAGATTGTGTTCCCCACACAGTTTAGTAGTCACTTCTTACATAGCTTTTATTCCTGTAGAAACCCGAACTTTTTATTGCACAGTAAAGAACTTCACACTGCACAGTGAAGCAACTTCACAAGAGTAGGCAGCCCCCTGCTTTACGCTGATTCTCAGTTTTAGCTCTGACTTAGTTAGCAAAACAGCTTCTGGAAATTAGAGCTCAGAAGATTTTAATACCCTTGGTCATGAGAAGCAATAAATTGCCTGACAAATATTTCATCCATTAGGCAAATGGGAGACTAAGGCCAGCTGTGTATGAAAAAAAAAATAACCACCCTGTGTTTTGACGGAGCCCAATTGTCTAGGCAAATACCAGGAATGCTTTGACGATTGTTACAATGAATTTCTTGGACAGGACAAAAAGGTTGCAGAGCTCAATTAGGTTTATGCCACGATGTCAGTGACGATACATTTAGCTCCATCAAGCCTCAGAACATCACTTCTGAATAACTCTAGGAATGCTTGAAAACTGTTACATTCATAAAACTTGTGGGAATGGGCAGGAGCTGAATCTGAGATTTAGGTCGTAATGTTAAACATAGTTATTTCCATTCCACCAAAGTCATACTTCAGACCTCTAAGACCTTATCTGGAGCTTGTCATAAGGTTTATTGTAAATGTCTGACCCTTTCTAATCTTCAAGTTTTCCTCTTTGAAACGAACCACTGAATTTACTGAGATATAAATTTGAGACATAAATCCCAGATCTTAACTATCCTACAAAATAAATTCTGCAGATTTGTTTTAGCTTTTGTGTCATTTGTGGCAAAAGTAATAACAAAGTTTAATAAATGCATTGTTTAAAATAAACTGTTCTCTGCTTGGAGGAATAGAAACAATAATAAAGGGCTTAGAAAGCCAGTGGCAAGCAACTTCTGGCAAGTTCCTTCTAGTTTTATATTTGAAATACCAGAACAGCAGCAATAAAACACAAGTTTCCCCTACTTTTTGTAATGAACTAGAAATAATATGCTCAGGAATTCTGAAATTAATAAAAAATGAAATTAAATAAAAATGTGACACTAATCATGAAGCCAGCTACTTCAATCTTATAGAAATATTCAAGATCGTATGAAGTGTTCTAAAATGTTATATTAAAATTCCTTCTTCTCACCCCTCAAAGAAAAGGAATAATAGATAGATAGAAATAAATTCAGTCTGAAAGTTTGATACTAAACTTTCAGAAACCAGGAGTTTTCACAGCGATTTGGTAGAGCCATGTGATCATATTTCAGGTATTTTGACTGGACCTTTTAGAGCACAGGGATTGCTGTTCTAAAAATACCTAATCCTTGGAAAGAGAGGCTAGAAACAGAAAAGGAACGAACATGCAGAGCTAAGAACGAAGAACTGTTCTGAAGTACTGTGATCATTTTCCTGCGTACTATTTTCCTAGGACCAGGTCTTTTTTAGGCATCATGTTGTCCAGTATCAGCAGGAAAATACTGTTGTTTTATCTTCAAAAGTCTGAGGAAAAATCAGTGGGTTTAAGTTTGCCTATCAAAAAACATGTACTGTGTCAACAATCATCCTTGTCCTGCTGTATTGCATTATCCAAAATTATATTCCATTAATAGAACAGTATATTAATAAATACTAATTAAATCAGAAAAATAATTATAGTAACTAAAACATTTGATCTACAATATGTGGCACAACTCTACCTGAATTATACAAGGATAATTCAGGACATTTTGGGTTTCAGATTTTTTCTTCTGTTGTAAAATTGAGCTTTATCTTTGCTTACATATTTTAGAATGCTTTATACTGCATAGTGTATTTTATTTTGACTGACAGGAAGAACTTGATAACTTTTTTATTATGGACATCAGATGTTTAAGACATTGTTATACTAGAGCGAATCCAGGGTATAGCCACTAGGATGGTCAAGGGCTGGAGCACTTGTCCTTTGCAGAGAGATTGAGGCACCAGGGCTTTTTCAGCCTGGAGAAGAGGTCAGGGCAGGGGGACACCTAAAAGCAGCCACATAGTTATGGGAAGGCCAGCAAGGACACATACCCAAGCTTTTCACAGCAGTGAGTGGTTTGAGGGTAAGAGGACATACACGTACACATGAATTAAACCAGGCAAGTTCAGACAGAATAACTTTTTTTTCCTGTGTGAACAGTTAAATAATGGGACAGATTGCCCAGGCAGGAGGTACTGATTGGTCCTTACACATGTTCAAGACTCAACCGGACACAGCCTCAGGCATCCTTGTCTTACCTCAGACCTGACCCTGCTTTCAGCAGGAGGATGGACTAAAATCTTCCCAAGGTGCTTCCCACCTGAATTACGTTATGTCTCTATGAGCATAATACATTAATATTAGATAGATATGAAATATCTATATATTAGTAGATATGAAAAATGTACTTTTACTGTTTTATCCAACCTGTGCACAGAACAACCTGAAAAAAGCATGGGAACATCCATGGACAGGTAAATTGCTCCTCATGGATAAAGTATGTTATTTGTTTACCTTTTTTTTAATTTTTCTTGATTCAAATATTGGTACTCTTTATTTCAAAGTGATAATTAGTATTTATAATTATTATAATAGATGCGTAATATATTTTATATATTTTAAATATACATAAATATATATAAATATAATGCATTAGTAAATAAATTTAATTTTAATTAAACCTCTGTAGTCTTTTTCCCCTCCTCACTTTTTGTTCTAAGACATGTTCAGTTCTGACCCACTTCTGGGTTTATACTTTTACTTTCTGTTCTGTTCAAAAATCCAAGAATATAAGCAGCAGTATATTTTAAATAATAATGGTTCCTCTAAAGCCTGAAGCTCTGTAGAAAATGTACCATTGGGAAATGGGTGTCCTTAGTACCCAGTGTTGCATGAAGTCAAAGCAAAGAGGTCACCCTTGCTCCAAAGGATTTCTTTCTAAATACATCAGAGCAGACAACAGTCACATATGGACAGAAAAAGATGAATTACAGGGAAATTTAACTGTTCAGTTCCACCAGCAGTGACCTTTCTGGTAGGCATCTTTGAGCCTACTTATTTGTAGTTTCGGGGGGAATCTGAGTTTTACATCTCTAAAGAAAGAGTATGGGTTGATCTGGATACTCTTTTTTTTTTTTTTTTTTTTTTTTTTTTTTTTTTTTTTTCCTTTTTTCCAGAGAACACATGTTTAAATGGAATTTCCTGTAATTCAATTTGTGGCCATAGCTTCTAGTCCTGTTACTGGATAACTCTGAGAACAGCCTATCTCTGTCTTTTTTACACCCTCCTGTCAGGTATTTATAGGTATTGCTAAGGTCCCCTGAGCCCCTGAGCTGAACAGATCCTGCAGTGGGTAGGGCTTCTCATGTAAGAGGCAGTTCACAGCTCACTCAGACTCACCCATGTGTCATGTAGAAGACATGGTCATGACATAAGAAATCTGCAGTAGCATCTGTGAAGCTATACAACTTCTAAGCTGAACGTGGCAGGGTTATAACTTGAATTACAGGCAGAATAGTAGATGAATTTATCAAGGATGAAGGTTATTTCAAACTGTATTTGGTTTGCATGGCAAGGTTTTGATGGTGGGGGGAGCTGCAGGGGTACATTCTGTGGAAAGACATCAGGAGCTGCCCACATGTCGGACAGAGCCAGTTTCAGCTGGCTCCAAGGTGGACCCATGGCTGGCTAAAGCTGAGACAACCAGTGATGCTGGTGGCACCTCTGTAATAACATGATTAAGAAAGGGTAAAAAATGTTGTGTACTAGCTGTGACAGTACTGAGACAAATGTGAGAAACAGCCCTGCAAACACCTAGAAGGAGGTACTCCATGTACTAGAACAGATTCCTCTGCAGCCTGTGGAGAAGACCATGGTGAAGCAGATTGTCCCAATGCTGCCTACGGAGGACCACAGTGGAGCAGATCCCACACCAGACCAAGTGGATATGCCCTGAAGGGAACTGCAGCCCATGGAGAGCCCATGCTGGAACAGGCTTCCAGCAGGAACAGAGGCCTATGGGGGACCAATGCTGGAGAAATCTCTTCCTGAAGGACTGCAATCCATTGAGAGGACCTATGCTGGAGCAGTTCTTGAAGCAAAGTCCTGTGGGAAGGACCCACACAGGAGCAGTCTTTCCCCATGTTGGAGCAGGGGATGAGTGTGAGGAGGAAGGGCTGGCAGAGAAAAAGTTATGAACTGACTGCAACCTCCATTCCCCATCCTGCTGCACTGCTTGCAGGAGGGGGAGGATGTAGAAGAGATGGGAATGAAGTTGAGCCTGAGAAGAAAAGGGAGGTGGGATGAAAATGTTTTTAGTACTGTTTTTATTTCTCACTAACCTAAACTGCTATTAACTGGCAATGTATTAATTTAATTTCCCCAAGTAGAGTCTGTTTTGCCCGTGATGGTAACTGGTGAGTGATCTCTCTACCCTTACCTCGATCCAGGATCTTTTCCATTGTATCTTCTCCCCCTGACCTGTTGAGAATAGGGCGTGGTAGAGCACCTTGGTGGCTGCCTGGTGGCCAGCCAATGTCAGCCCACTGCAGAAATCTACTAGGATTTTAACTTACAAAGAAGGCTGAGATTTCATTTGGGACAGAATTAAATTAATCAAAACATGCACTTCTGAGACAACAATAAGTATAGCTCTGTTCATGTAATATTAAGTTGAGAAAGAAGAAAACAAGAGCAAGTAGGAAAGAATCCTGAGAAACCCCAGCTGAAAGCTGAAAGAAGTTACTAAGTTTTTCCAAAGACTGACAGTTGGAGAGCATGGTATCTTCAAAGGCAATTATTTTTTTTTTAAAAGAAAATGTTGCAGACAAACATCGTGCTGGATTTCTGAGGCCCATTTGAGAATTTTATAGCCTGTCAAAATTAACATTAGAGGCTAATAGCATGAAGGCCCAGGACAAATGAGAAATCTTCGCCACCAGTTTTTATTTGACATTTATAGGGTACTAAAGAGACAGTTTGTGACTCAAGGAAAATTAATATTTGCTCAAGATCTTCTTATAGGAACTATCACTTTTAATTGAACAACATAGTACTTGAAGATGTGGACCAAACTGGCATTAAACTTTAGCTTTCATTTAAAATATATATTTTTAAAAATCCCTTTTTGTTTAACTTCAAATTTCCTTGTTCAAAAGGAACAGAACTAGAAAGTCCCTACGTATATATTTCATTTACCTGAAATGATGAGACTCACAAAGTATACTTTGTGTGAGACTTCCAACACAGGGCTTTACTTAAGCATAATTCTTTATTGTCAGTGTCTTGTAAAAATAATAATAGTAGGTATTTTCTTTACAATGGTCTACACTGAAGTTTCAGTCCTAGCTATTTCTCCATATTTAAATTTGTATCACCCTTTATCTTCAGTAATGTTTGCAAAGTAAAATAAAATAGAGAAAATAATTAGAGAGAGAATTCTACAAATATTTGGTCTAAGTTTCATTTAATTTATCTTTGTTCTCTTTCATGAATATTTCAGTTACTTTGTTTAGAGGAACAACTATTCTCAGTGAGCACATTTCTCGGTATTTGTACTAGAAATGTTTGTGTACATATTCAGAAAGACCTCACTCCATATGGCTCACAGTAGCAGCAATAGCTAACCTATAATTATAATCAAAATTTTACTCCAATTAAAACTCTTTAAAAAAAAAAATCTTTTTATTTAATATCCCTTTATTTTAGAACTTTTCATTAATACTTAATTGTGAGATTATTGTCATTAATTTTGTCTATGAAGTTCTTTAGTGGAATTCACGTCAGTTTTTTAAACAACTGCACAACTTTCCATTGACATTTTTTCAAACAAACAGGGAATTCAGCTAGATGTCATTTCATTTAGACAAGCCAGACATGTAGAGGTTAATATTCATGTCTCAGCAGGCAACAGAAATGGTGCCAGCAAAATGAGATGGGTTAATGATAAGCTTAAATATATAAATGGATGGAAGTTTAAGCATATATGTATTGTATTTGAAACCATTTGTCTATGAAAAAACACTAAAAGCTTGAACTAATTACCTAAATATTAGTATATATTCTCTGGTTGTTTCTCTTACATCTGTTCTGTAGACTGACCATTTTTTCTAGGTCTTAATTTGGTGCTATTAGTCAGCTTCAGTAAAAATTAATAGAAAACAATAGTTTGATTCCAAAATGCAGCGTGTATGTAATTTAACCACAGTTTCCATTATTACAAGGGCAGGGGGGAAAAAAAGGGGGGGGGGGGGGGGAAGGAAAGGAATGATCTTTTGGTAAAGATAAATATTTCAGGAGTCTACATTTAAAAATAGCAACAAAAACATTCACTGACTTCTTTTTATTTTAGATTGCAGGATCAGCTCTGTTACCATCACACCCTGTCAGTCTGTTTATCCTTCAGCAGGGATAGGAAAAGCACTGATGGAACTGGACATTAAATTAGAGAGGGAACACATATGGTGAAAATGCTGTTGAACACCAGCATATAGGGAATAAATAAATCTTTAATGAACCAAATCTGTCACCTCCAATTACTGCTTTCTTTTTCTTGACCCTGTGTCTTCACAGGCTCCCATGAGACCAGGTTCTTACATGAAAAGAAATGACAACAGATAACTCTAATTGTCTGATAGTGAAATATATTTTTGGGTTTGTTTACTAAACAGAGCAGCTAAAAACAGCTTGAAACTTTAAAACTTAAAAAGTTTCACTGATATAAAACTGAGCTATGTTCTACCATGGACTGTCAAAAACTGCTCAGGTACCACATACATGGATGGATGCAACAACACTGCAGGCAGTGTGGTCACCTACAGCTATTATAAGAAAGGGACATAAAGATTCTGTTGTAACCTTCCTCTCCATGTAGTTAACTAGGAGGAGAAGATCCTTGTGATTATAATATAGGAGTAGGATTAAAAAGTATGAATGGCCTAAAAGATACTACTAAAAATTTCTTATGATATGTCCATGTCTTGTATGTGCCACATAAGTGGCAAGCTGTGAACGAGCATTTAAACATTTATCAGCCTTCATTCAGGTCTCTAACCTGTTTAGTGTATGAGAAGCTCCATCTGCTTACGGCAAAAATAGTTTCTAAAGGCCTAAAACCATATAACTGCTTGTGTCAAACACGGCCTTTTTGCTGTTTTGACTATAAAAAGCAAAAAGAAGCCAATAAAAAGGAATTGTTGCTCTTAAACCTCCTGACAAATCTGTTAATGCAAGACTCGCATAAAGAAAATTTGTCCAGTAAGAGAGGAATTTAAGTGCCTATGTTTTTCCTCAGTGTCATCCTTCTGAGGCTATCCTGATGACCATCGCACCATCAATATGGAGTTGCTGAAACCTGCCTCCCATCCCATTGCTGGAGCCACATCAATGTCAAGTTAATGGAAAAATAACAGTCCCAAAAAATTAGGAACAAAGGAAGCTTTTACAGCTCATATTCAGTATTAAGTGGAACATTCAAGACACTGAAGTAATTTGAAGGGCAGAGAGGTAGTTTGTTTTGCGGTGCTGTTTCTCTAGAACACATAAATAATTAATAAAAAAGGGACTGGTCTTGAGTAAAAAGAGTAATACCTATTTATGTAAATCTGGGAGATGTTTCAGACTTTCAGTCCCAGTTTCTCAAGTATGTGTTTGAAGGTCAGAATATGTGGTTTCAGGTAGATACACAGCCCTCTTGGGGCTTTTAGATTTAAAGATGCTTAAGCCTCCCTTGCAGTTAACATGATGTCTGTTGTCCTCATCCTCATTTCTAGGTACCTCACTCAATTCACTCTCTGCATGAAGAAATCCAGTTGAAGACGAAGTCTTCAGGAAATGTTTGGACCATCTGGTTTTATGCATAGATAGACTGCTTGAATAAAGTGGGTAAAGGAGACTGGAAAATGTACAAAGCACCTTAGAATAATGAGACAAGAATTGCAGTTTCTACCAAAAAAAAAAAAATTAATCTACTGTAAACACTGATGTAATTGTGTTAATGTGTTCCATGTAAACTTGGAAAATATGGGGAAAAGCACAATGTAACAGAAAAATATGGAATAATGTGTAAGTACATAATTAAAACAATTATTACCCTCATTGTTTAGAATTTAACTTGCATTATGGCAGATCGGCATATAAATATATAAGACAAGAAATCTGTTTTGTCTTGCATCAGGCACTTCTGTGTTAAACATTCTTTCTTTACTAAATCTTTTCAGTTGTTTGGAGAATTGTTAACAATGACAAAGATTCTTAAGGATTTATATATTGTCATAGACAAACTGATACTGTGCTCTGACTTGCCGATAATACTGTACTGTACCTTTATTCAGAAGGGACAAAATGTAGGGTGTCAGAAGAGCCATTGCTAAAATTTATTTTTCAAAAAGTAATTTTAAGGTAGTGGCCATGGTCTATAGTTGTGCATGCTTACATATCTGCATAAATTGTTTAACTTACGTCCATCATATTGATGCTTCCTAATATCTCTGAACCAGTTGAACATTGTGCAGGAGCCATTTCTGTCCATATGTTTGCATATGGCTGAACTCACCATTCATTCAATAATTATATTGAGCTGTCAGAAACTGTTTAGACAGGAAGGGTATAACTCATTTTCCTCCTTTACATCTTTTCATTGCAGGCTGTTGTTGAGGAAAGGAAAACTGACTGCTTGCTTGGCTGTCCAAGCGATTTGCTCTGGGGTACACTAAGAGGTCAAAGTTTCTCAGTAGTGCAAGCAAAATTTGGTTTTGAGGTGACAGCAACATTAATTTAAGGAGAAACTGTGGTATATTAGTATTTTGGAAGGGTGATGGCAGCAGGGAGAGATTTGACAAGGTTTAGAGCTGTTTTTAGCAGGTCATGAATGAGAAAGGGAGTCTGAAAAAGCTGGAAGAGTTTCCAGGGAATGAGGTGAAACTGGAAAACTTCTAGAGAGCTGTAGCTTGATGGCAGAACTCTCTCTTCCTCCCTTTCCTTAGTCTTCTTCATGTCTTTTTAATATTCCACATTCTTTCTTCCTTCTTGGGGATATGAGGCACAGCTACTATCTTGTCCTTTTCCACTTCCTTCTTTGGCAGATGATCCCCATCCATACCAGACAACCCTTTCTCTCACAGTTCCTGTCTGATCTCCCTGTAAGCTCACTTCTCCCCATTTCCCTATGAGCAGCTGTCTTCACTCACTACATCTGCTGCCTCTGCAGCAGCCCCAGCACACTCTCCTCTGTGGCCATGCAGCAAGGAAAGGGAAGAACATAGCATGGCACTACTACTAGTAGAGGGTGGGCTGGGAGAAAGAGCTATGGGAAGCAGAGCTTTCTTTGTCTCTCTTACGCTTAGAGAGATGGAGGAGATGTAATGAGCCATGCCACATGCCCTCAATTTTCCTTTAAATTGAAAAAGAAAACCGAGAAATGGTTTTACAGGAGATGTTGGACACATAATTAATCTATATCTCATAGGGAACAGGAAAAAGAGAAGTTTACTGTCTTGTGTGACTTTTAGAACAGACCTTTTCACAAACAGTTTTATGATGGGTATTATTGAGCTTTTCTGTTAGACATGCATGAAAAATCATGGTGTTGTGAAACAAGGATATGACTAAATCTTGTTTCAATATATTAAAATGTGCTGTGCTTGTTTGACTTTGTTTCTACAATGCTTTGGAGTATTTTTGAAGAAAGGTTGGATTTTGAAAGTAGTCAGTGCCTTTTAAATAAGATTGCATAATAAGTAAAATGATAATTGGACAATGAAGATATTAGAATGCTTAGTAGTCCAGCAGTTTTGTCACTTGAGTACTATCAAGGTCAAAAGCACCTGCCTCAGTGTCATTACTAATCTGCAGGTCACTCCTCCCTCCATGTTTTTTGTGCTATAACTGCATGGAGAAAGCATAATTTCACTGGCATTATACCTGCTTTTTAATGGAGTTCTGGCTAGTAACAATTATCTGTCTACAGAAGTGTAAAAGCAATGCTTGTAATTAGGCTTTCCTAACATTTTTCATCATTAAAGAAACTTACAACCAAATACCATAGAAAATAGAAGCTTAAGGGAGGAGTTTATCAGAAGGAGATTGATGACAGACATTCATTACAGTCACTACTTCTGTTAACTGCAAATTATTGAAAGGCAAGTGAGTATTCAAGCACAGCACCACTGTTTTACTCATTATTAAACTCATTCCTTGATATCTGTCGTGGCCACTGTAAGAGGCAGGATAACAGTTTAGATAGACCTTCCTCCCAACCCAGTAAGGTACTTTTATGTTATGTCTTTATTTTAGGGGTGTTTTTTCCATGTTTGTGTGCTTGCTTTTGAAGGAGGGAGGGACAGAGCCAGCATCTGTTCTGTTTACAGCAAGCCTCTAAAGCTTTGTATCCCCTGGGGTAAAGAAGTACCTTTTCTTTGTCACCTCTGAGTATAATGAGGCTTAGCTGTATGAAACAGTATTTAATTTTTTTTTTCCATTTATTACTTGTATCAAAATTTTAGATTTTCTTCCATTAAAAAAATAAGTTATTTAATAGTGGTCCAAAACAATGAAAAGCTAGGGGATTCCAGATTTACAATAACTTGCGTAATCTTATTTAGGTTGCATTGTACCCTTAATTATCTTTGTCTTTAGTTATATGATTATATTATATCTTTCCCACATTCCTTTTTGTCACATAATACAATCATTGGCTTTCCAGTCAGTTGCAGATGTGCCATTTCTAGTGCCTCAGTACCTGAGTAGTTGTATTTATAAATATCATTTGGGTGGTTTGCAGTATTGTAGACAGTAGGTTACCTGTCAGAAGCCTCCTTCAGTGAAGAGTGGAGGCAGGATCCTCCAGGATGCCTTGCTAGGTCAGAGTCTTGCACATTTGCTAAAGGTAAGCTAGGAAGACTTGACTCATTCCATTTAGACATGTGACCATGACACCTAAGTTAATTGCCATGACTTCCTTGGTTCCTTTTGTAGTCAGTGACTATACAGGAGAAAAGACTTCTCAATAATTAGGCAAGATGGGTCTGAATTTGTATTTGCACTTCAGCACATGCTGCTAAATCAGCTAGTATAAATTCTTCTTCCCAGCCCTTACTTGACTGTATACTGAAAACTTAGCATCACCCCCTATTGTTTTTCCCTCCATGGGTTCTGTGCTGAAATTACAGATCAAAAAAATTCATGAGGTTCATGATGGTAAAATGGTCTGGTATGATGTCTCAGAAATATGTGAATATTTAGATGTATGAATGAGAAACTGAGAATAACAGACAACCATTTCTCACCTGGAAATTAGTATCACTGCTAGATGAGCAGGTAAAGACAGGAAAACCTAACTTAGTAAAAGTAATCTTTCCTCAGAAATTGTGTGGGTTCCTTAATTCTTACACAATACATACATTTATGAATACAGAAGTTTTGATTGGAGCCTACTAATGACAAGTACATAATTTAGTGTCTGGAGAACAAAAATATAAGAGCCAGCCAGGCAGAATTCAGATTCTAACATTTGCTTAAGTTTAATGGAGATGAAGGAGCTGTTAAGACCTTTTCATGCTCCTCATCAGGAAGGACAGACCTTGTTACAGGTATGACACATTCCTATCTTCCCGTGCATTTATTAGCATTTTTACATTCCCAGCATGATGCTACAATAAACATACAGGGTAACAATTCATACTCCTCCTTTCTCTCCCTGAGATTTTCTACTGTCAGCTGCTCTGTTTAGCCACAGTGATCTCCTGCATGACAGGCTGGGTCAGATGGGGTGCTGGCATTTTTCCACTAGCTTCAGCCTATCTCCACTAACACCCTTTCCAAAAGTGCTCGATTAGTTCTTGGTGTGAAACTCAGTTTCCAAATAAATTTTATCTAGATGCACATTTTTGTATTCCTCTTTACACATTAGCATTTACTTCAGGAAAATATAATAGCATGTAATTATGCTACATGACAATATCTTAAAAATAAATTAATAAACCCCCCCAGACATTTCAGAAGGAGAGCAGAGTATGAAGGCATAGGAGATCACTGGATTTCTGTTCACAGAAACACAGAATAGTTGAGGTTGTAAGGGACCTCTGGAGGTCACCTGGTCCAAACCCCCAACTCCAGCAGAGTCATCTAGGACCAGCTGCCCAGACAGCTTTTGAATATATCCAAGAATGGAGACTCCACAGCCTCCTTGGGTAATCTGTTGCAGCTCTTAGTCACCCTCATAGCAAAAAAAAGGTTGTCTGATGTTCAGAGTGAGCAGCCCAGAATGACACACAGGACTCCATGTGTGGCCTCACTAGTTCTGGGCAGAGGGGGAGGCTCACCTGCTGGTGAGATTCCTCCAAATGCAGCACAGACACCATTAGCCTTCTTTGCCACAAGGGCACATTGTTGGCTCATGGCCAACTTGTCAGTCAGCCCCCTGCATATACTGACACAACTGTTAAATTTTAGTTGCTTAAAAATGATTACATTCTCCAGTTGTTTACAGGAATTTCTTCGGTGCTATTATAAATTCATTTTTAAAATCCTTTTGAAACACACGCAATTGCAAGATGCAATAAATTTAGCATAGCCCCTATCATGATAAAAATACAGAAAATAAATATCTTCCCTAAACTCATAAGTAACCTTTTATATAAAGTTCCAGTGTTTTATATTTCCATAAATTAGTTACTATGCAAACCAAAGCAAATGAATTTTAATATTTAAGATCTGTAGATCTTACTATGTGGAATCTTTGATGCATCATTCTAAAAATGCAATGTTACAGGCCTTTGAAGCACTTAGAGAATCTATTGAAGGTGTGTCCCTTGCTGGAGGCAGATTCCTTATATACTTTTACAAGAACCTGTTTATATCTTAAATCTTGAAATAGGTTTTTTTTTTAGGCTGCGGTCCTTCCTCTGGCAATGTTGTTTTGTTTTGTTTTGTTTTTCCTTTCTTTCATTATTATTAATCTGTTCAGAATGCTGAATCTGTGAAGTAGTCCTGACTAGCAAACATAGTATTTGCTGATCCTAGCTTCTCCACTTAACACAACTATTTTTCTTTTGTGAATCCAGAGAATGGAATTGCTATCTAATTATCCAGACTCTCCTTACAGTAGAGAAATAAATAGGTTTCTGTGGTGTGATTCAGCCTTTTAAATGTAGAAGCCAAAAATATTCCTGAGCTAACCAGAACAGGAGCCTGAAGTGACTGCTGCACATATAGGTGTTTAGAGAGTAGATATTAAAAAGTTAGGCAGTGTGAACTGCACTCAGAATACGAGAACAAGAACTTATCTCAGTTTCTTCCACTGGAGAATATAACGAATAAACTTAAATTTTACATTTGTGGGACTTCACAAACATACCTGGACCTTCAATCTTACAACGAGTCTGTGGTGGTGAAAACTTGTTAAGAACTGAATCTTGGTCAGTCTACAGTTGGCAGAAAGCCAGAGAAAAGATTCTATGAAATGTAGTACTAAGAAGCTGCTAAAATAATTCTAAATATTACACTAGAGAAAACGTACAAAGAATATTCTTTGTTTCATTAAAAAAGTCCACTGATGTGAAGTAACAGTTTGCCAACTCAAACAGCATCAGGCTTTCTCTCTCTCTTTCTCTCTCTGAGACACTGTATTATCAGATATGCTGATTAGACTCCTGACACAGCACTTGAAAGCCTCCCTCTGTCCCTCAGTTCTAGGCTCGTTGCTCCTCCTACCAGCTGTGCAGCAAAGAACATATATTAAAACATAGAAAGTGCTCATAATAGCAGAGAACAGGCTGTTCTTCCCTCCAGGAACAGCTTGGCTGTAAAGATGAATACATTTTTCTAGAAGAGAAAGAATGGTATTCTATGCCAGTCCATCCTTTCCCTTGAAGAGGAAGCAGTAACTATAGGCTTAAAAGCTTTGTGCAAGGATCATAACCATGTATCACAACCTCCATACAGCAGTCAGTTAATGAGAATACTTTAGCCTAAGTGGGAGCCAGTGTCTGAACCAGGATGAGCTTGACTGCTTCATCATTATTTACATGACTGTCCACACAGTCTACTAATAAAACATGCATAAGGCTAGGTAGAATTCTAGCCTCCAACTCTTTTCTGCACTGCAAGGCAAAACAAGGTCTCACAGAGCAGATGGAGTTTTTCACAAGAGACAGGGATGGTAGAATGTTATTGAATTAGCATAGACATATAGTGACCTGATCAGGAGAGAGCCATAGTGCATTCTGTGTGTCCCTGAGAGAAGCAATATAAGTGTGGAACACATTTTTGCCCTAATCCACCCAGCTGAATTTAGTGTCAACTCAGTTGGGCTGAAAACTTGGGACCCAATAAGATCTCTCCCCTAAATGACAGAAATGTCATTGTCTGCCTTATTGCAACATTGCAATCTATTACAAGAACACAAGTTAGCAGTTTTGGGGGGTTTGTTTTCATTTTGGTTGGGCTTTTTAAACAAAGAGATAAAACGAGTACAAATAAGGAGGGATTTCCATGTTGCAGATTTTTTTCTTCAAGCAAAACACCCAGGGTTGTCTTCCAAAGAAAATATTCTGCAAAATTATGCTTGGTAAAAGAGCCTTGCACATTCTGGTTGTGCAAACCATGCCTGGTCCCTGAGGAATGTTCATGTGCCACCACAATTCTGCATATATGCCCCTGGTATTTTTCAGCTCAGGGCTTCAGAGCTCTAGCCAGGAGTTTACTTTTCCCTCTTTGTACTTTTTTCTTTTTTTCTTTCTCCCCCCCCCCCCCCCTTCATTTTCAGACCTCATGATATATAGAAGAGGAATTTCAAAGAGTCATGTATTTAAGTTTCCCTGGTTTTTCTTCCATGAAAATGAATGGTTTATTTTAAAATTATTGAGAAAAAAGCTCCATTAATCACAAGTAATAATGACAACAGTTATAACATTATGTTGAGATGAAGAAATTAAGTTGCCTTGTGGATCCTTTGCTAGGGTTACTTGCCAGTTTGTTAGGGACATGAATTTTCTCTGTACTTAGCCTCAGGTTTACTGCTCACTGGGCTAACATAAACAGAAGGCATTGCAAGGTTACCTTTTCAGTCTCTTGCAGTTTGCATCATTCTTGAGCAATTTAGTGAAGGAACAGCATTAGCATTGGCCTCAGGAGAGATGAAGCAGTTCTGCTTCTCCTCCCAGGTGAAAAGGATGTGGCCTAATATCAGTACGATGGGATGAACTTAAGAACAGCCTGCCATGTAAGATACCATTTCACACCACCTTATGCACCTTATGTTCCTGATAGGAGATCAGAAATCTTGAAAGGAATCTGGCTGCACTGTGAAGGGCATGCTGGTTCCTCCTGAATGAAGACGCCTTAAGCTAACTCACCATCGATTAGCTTCCTAAAAACATCTGCATGACTTTCAGAAGCAGAAAAGAAAGACTTCAAATGTCCATACAGGAGTCTAACAGGGATTCCAATCTTATTTATGAAAAATCTGTCACTGAAAGGTAATGGAAATTATCCTTGGACAGATTTTATAGGAAAGCAAGCAGATAAATTATGTGCCAGCACAGTATAAATAGAGGAGCATAATGGTGACATGAACTAATGATATGTAATGAAAGTGCTAAGCACTGCCATTATCACTTCTTCCCAGCATGTCTTAAACAGCTGCAGCTGCTGCTGAAACAGCTTGCATTAGGGCTTTTTGGAAGAGTTTAGTAGAAATTGCACAGGATTTTACAATAAGCTGACAGTTTATAAATTCTATTTCAATTCCCCCATTATACGATATACACACTTCATGTTACTATTTGACAATACATGTTCACTGAACTAAATCACACAGGATAAATCACCCTCTGTGTTCTCATGTCATAGCTCTTTATCAAGGGATATATCACGATGCTTTGAGGCCCTGTTGAATGACTAGGCAGTACCTGTCTGAAAACTATCTGCACACCAAATAAGCCCAGAGATCCCAGAGATTCTAAAATTATATAGCCCATTTATGTGCAAATGATGGGAGATGAATACCCACTGATAATATTAATGTGATGTATTATTGGGGCGGGGGGGGGGGGGGTGGGGGGGGGGGGTGGGGGGGGGGGGGGTGTGGTGGTGCGTGGAGCAGGAAAAGATAAGGTATCAGACTGTTAACATGGTGGGTAAGAAGAAAGGGTTCATTCCCTGCAGTCAGTTACTGGATCTGATTTTACATGGAAACAGAAAAGAATCCTGTATTCCCACCCACTGTGCTGTGTAGGAATGGCTAGTTATTGTTTTCCGATTAGTTGATGCTTAAGTACAATTAATATACTTTTCACATGCATACAAATAACTTTTAAGAAAAAAAAAGTAAAAAATATTTATTGTTGTTAAACTCTAACAGTAACGTAGGTAATTTTGAATTAATGCATCTCAATTACATAGCATTTTAATTAGCTAACAGTTAATGTGATTAGTCCAAAATAGCATGAGAGAATGGAAATTTAGAATAATAGATCTGGGTATTAAGAAATCAGAGAAATATGCAAGTATAAAGAGAGAAGACTTGCATTTTGTAATAGGAAAAGTAGAGTGTATACTTATCAATTTCTGTAATCTGCTTTCCAGTGTACACAATTATAACGACACAGTTGCTACAAACACATCTGAATAAAGATGTTGATCTATCAAAACAATATTTTATTTCTTTACATTGCAAGTTTTATGCTTCAGTGCAATCCCATGAATTATTTGTTCTTAATGACTTTTAACTGTGTAGCCAAAACCACTGGATAACCAGGTAAAATTCCTCAGGTTTCTATAATATGTATTGTGGTTTCTATTAAACTTGCAGGGCATGCATATGTACCATAAAAAGCATTTCTTTGGTTCTACTTCACAGCAAAAATCTAAACTTTGTAAGTATGAATTAAAAAAAAAAAAAAATTTGTTCTATTTAACAACACAATAGTATGTTTCAGTTCTTCCTAAAAATTGTTTAAAAAGCAATGAGGATAAAGGTAATTACTAGGTGAAAATTAATTGGGTTTTTTTGTGCACACATAAAAAATAATGTTTCCTGTAAATAATTTATTATTTTGATGATTTTTATGTAAGGGAATACCCCTGTATAGCAAGGAGGTGCTTGCAGGTTTTGGTACTCTGATCACTTCAGACTCACACTTAACTGATACTAAATACTGGTATACTGAAATTTCTGTGATACTGAGGTAGCTCACCATCTTTATGCAGAAGATTTTCAACCAGAGCATAAATCTACCAGTATACTACCTCTGCTTTGGGTATATCCAATTTACAGATTTGTGGAAATAGTGCGATGAATGTTCTATGGACAGGAATAACTAATGTTTACTAGCTCCCAAACGTGAAAGGCTACGATACTACTGCCTTAGGATGTTTTTGAAAGCCTACTTCTTAATAAATACAGGGCTTTCAACTTTTGTAAGTAGTGCTGGAAATCTCAGGTAAAGATTTCTGTAAAAAACTCTTTAGGTAATATCACTTCCTTGAACAGGAAAAATCTGCATAGAAGTCTTGGCACAGTACTTTGTACTGCTTTGAGCAGGGTTCTTAGATTAAGCACTGTTGTGGTTTAACCCCGGCCAGCAACCAAGCCCCATGCAGCCGCTCGCTCACTCCCCCTCACCCAGAGGGATGGGGAGGATAATTGGAAAGGAATGTAAAACTCAGGGGTTGAGGTAAGAACAATTTAATAGGTACAGCAAAAGCCGTGCATGTAAGCAAAGCAAACCAAGGAATTCATTCACCACTTCCCATGGGCAGGCAGGTGTTCAGCCATCCCCAGGAAAGCAGGGCTCCAGCACACGTAACTGTTACTTGGGAAGACAAATGGCATAATGCCAAATGTCCTCCCTTCCTTCTTCTTCCCCCAGCTTATATACTCAGCATGATGTCCCATGGTATGGAACACCCCTTTGGCTAGTTCGAGTCAGCTGTCCTGGCTGTGTCCCCTCCCAATTCCCCATGCCACCAACAGCCCTCTCACTGGCAGGGTCCGAGAAACTGAAAAGTCCTTGACTGAGTATAAACATCACCCAGCAACAACCAAACCCATCAGTGTGCTATCAACATTGTTCTCACACCAAATCCAAACCACAGCACTGCACCAGCTACTAAGAAGAAAGTTAATTCCATCCCAGCTGAAACAAGGACAAATTATGAATAAAAAACTCATTCAGCAGCACTGTTTTGTTCTATCATATGATTTTAGACACTTTAATATGTTAGGGTCACAGATGAAAGAACTATATAGAAACTCAGAATATAGTCTTTTGAAACCTATCCTGCACTGGAACAGAAGCTGTGCATGCCTTATCCCTGAAAGTGTTCAAGGCCAGGTTGGGTGTGACTTTGAGCAACCTTGTTTCGTGGAAGGTATCGCTGCCCATGGCAGGGAGGTTGGAACTAGATGATCTTCAGGGTCCCTTCCAACCCAACCCATTCTATGATTCTATGATATAGTATTACATATATTTTCTCCCTGGTTCATACATTTTTTATCTAAAGCAAAATTAATTTTCAAGAGGTCCGTGAATAGGAAAGTAGTCTTGTAGTTATCAATTCAGGTATCATTTTTCATCATCTGAGTAAAACTCTCTTTCTGCATTTCTGTGTGTTGCTTTTCTGGTGGTAAATGCAGATGCAATATGGACTACCTTACCCTACAGTTACATACACAGTTGGTATATGTTTCCTAGACCAATCATGCTGAGATTCCAGCTTGTGCACTATAACTACAGTACTGTCACAAGATTGCTGGCAACAAGGGATATCCCTCCCCTCCTCCCTCCCTCCCTCCCTCCCTCCCTCCGTCCCTCCCCATCTTTCACTTAATTTCTACTATTCATGCCTTGTTATGATAATGGTACTGCTTGCATCCTGTGTATAGCACTGAGGTCCTGTGAAAGACAGGAAATGCTTATTTATTTATAATTACATTTCCTTTATAACAGACTATCCTAGATTAAATGAAGAAGATGGGGAGAAGACAGCTGATAGCTCTCATTTTCTGTGCTGCATTGTTTAATGTAGTCAGTGGGATGCTGTAGTTTAATATATATTCTTTCAACATGCCTGCTGTATGTATGTAAGTATATCCCAGAAATGTGACTGACAACTATTGTACAGTGTATGTTTTCATACTTTGTAGTGAGGGGGAAGCAGGTGAGCAGAGGTATTTGTTTTGGTATGCGTCTTTGTCAATATTTGTTTGGAGCTTCTTTGTTCATGAATGTTTAACACTCATATTGCTGTGTAGTTACATCACAGGTTGCAAAGCTTTTAGAAATGTGCTATGCACTTAAAGAGGAAGGTTGTAATATTTAGTTTATTTAAGAGCACTTTTCACAGACTTAGGTCACCGCATGAAAGGAATGGGCCTTTTTTGCAGAGAAGCCTTGCTCTGACAAGCATTACCCCGACAAGCATTGCCCTTGTGTCAGATGGAGAAGCTTAGGTTCTGTGCTCCTAAAAGAGTACAGCAAGAGAGAATGTTCTCCAACCTGCTTTCCTCAGACAGAGCCCTACCTGCAGCATTATACCGCCATGCTTTACCAATGCAGCAAGCCTGGGCTTGCCATTCAAGCCAGTTCTTCCTGCTAGTCCTTATCTGGGTACAGCCTCAGCACTTGCTCCTGGTTCAGAGCAATCCCCCTCTCCCTGACTCCTGCCTGATTATCCAGTCAGGTTTCAACTAGAATCAGAGCAAGTAAAAAAACTTCCCTCAATTATTTTCTTTCAGGAAATGAGATTTCATCAGAAACCAGGTGCTGGAGAGGCCTTGAGAGGCTTCCACAGTGAGACTGCTAGTCCTCTAGTCAGTGCTGAAGTGTCTCTCCTGGTGGACTAGACATGTCACTGTCCCAAAAATATTTAATAGGTCTACAACAAGGAGGAAAAAAAAAAAACAACACATTTTCAATTTCTCATTCGATTTCAGGGTATTTTCTTTTACATGCTTTTGTTCCTTTTTTTTTTTTTTTTTTTTGCTTAAAACCGAAGATCTCTTAAAATCACTTTTTCTAAGACTTCAAAACTCAGTTTACCTGGAATTCCTGTTTTAAACCTGTTAAACTTCCTAACTTTTTCATTTTAACCTTGGAAACACATCTGATTTTATCCGTTAGAAAAAGACAGACTTAATAATTTAAAAAATGTAAGATTGAAGTGTTTTCCATCACTGTGTACTTACAAATTTCTTGTGTTTGCTTCAAAGTTCTAACAGATAGGATAAAGATTTAAGCACCAAATAACAGAAAAGTAAAAAACCACTTATTCTTTCTGTGAATTACTGATGCTTTCTGCAGTCAACAGAATTGAGAACTAGCTTGGGAATCACAGAATCGTATCACAGAATGGTTTGGATTGCAAGGATTTCATCCAGTTTCAGCCCCCCTGCTATGGGCAGGGACACCTTCCACTAGAATCTCCTGATACAGTTAAATTCTCAGGAAATATCAAGCATTAATGTAGCGAACAGGAATATCAGTACCCAGAAGTTACTTTATGCGTACATTTACCTTTCCTTCTTTGTGAATTTTTTTCCTTTAACTGTAATTTCAGATAACTCTGGTGTAACTGCAAAGAGTGAGATCCAAGCTCTTCTAACCACACCCTGTATGTTGAGAATGAGCAACAATGACTAGGAATATGCAAACTGATTTTCTGTGGAAAATGAGTTACATAAAAATGGGGGGGAGGAACAACTTTGAATAATAAAGGTCATTTGACTCTAGAGAATGGGACAAATTGGTGGTTTGGGTTTTGTTGGGGTTTTTTCATATTTTATCTGTAAAATATTTTGACTTATTTTGAGAATCATATACAAGATGTGGAGAACATGTTTAAGAGTTATTAATCAGGTTCTATTTTAATATTGATAAATTCAATTAAATTTAAAATTTAACTAGGACCCAAGGAAATAGAATTACCCTGAGGAATTCTTAGATGGACTCACCTATATTCTTTCATGCCTATTTGAGGTATAAAACTATTGTCCTGCCCAGGTAGTATATTTATATTAATTTGTTCTGTGAAAGGTTTTTCAGATGACAGGAAAGGAAAGGTGTTCAGCCGCTTATGTGTCAGCAAAGCACATCAGATGACACATTCATGCATTTGTTGTGAAGTTGTACGAAAGCTCTTGTTTACCTTTAAAGCTTATCTTGTATGCAGTTATACTGAGGTATATGTACATTTAAAAAGAAGTTCATTGAAAGATTAACTGAAGTAGTGTTTTAATAGAAAAACTCAGTACTGAGTTTTTCCTTCTTCAAAAGGTTTCTTATATATGCAGGTAAGGCAAATGTGACTTCTAAGTCCCATTTCTTGTGTCTGTTTTTGTCTGAGATACACAGGTTCCCTAAGTACCACTTTGAGAGTTTATGTGGTACTCAATACTTCCAAAGGTGAAATTTTGAAGGAGAGAAAAATGTCTTTCGTCTGTACAAAGACTACCTGTTTAAAATTAAAATCAAAGATAAATTGGTTTTGATATATGGAATTAGAGTTAATGTGCATCTGTCACAAGGATTCTGTTAGAAAGTCCCATAAGCATTTTTTCCTATGAATACAGAAAAAATGTCTTTGATACGTGAATACTCCAAATCATTTCCAGATATTTCCAAACACCACAGGAAACAAATTAACAGACCTTTGAGATATACTCCCTCTTAACCATGCTGATGCCTTTTGGTTCTCCTTCTTGTATTTGAAGCACATTGAGTCCTTTCTTATTAGAACAAATTTATTGATTTCTGTGCAAGTTACCAGCATGCAGAGAAACCTTCCCATCTTATCTTTCATCTTTGGTTTGTATCTGATGTAAAACCAGCCCTTTTCTTCAGTGGATTTTTCTGGTTCTACCTGCTAGTAAAATTGTGACAGTTCCAGTCTTTAACTGGTATATTCAGTATGTGTTTTAAAACAAAACTCATGACAGTTTTTGTTTTGGTTTGGTTTGGTTTTTTGGTTTGGTTTTTTTGAGTGCAGTGGCAATGTGAGCAGAGAAGTCAGTATTTTTGAGCATACCATTTTGGTAAAAGTGTTCTATATAATACGTTGCCTCTAACGCTGTTCAACAGCAGATGTTACTGGCTACAGGGGAACAGATTGAACTGTTCAATCCCTCAGAGCTCTACTGAGCTGCATGCTTTTTGGGTTTTGTTTTTATTTTTTATTGAGTAGCTTTTATTTCTATTATTTTTTCATGATTATTTTTCTTTCATTTTTTTACCACTTTCAGAACCATACTACAAATGCTGTGGCTTATGACATGCAGCATTATGACATGACAGATTATGACATACAGTGTGAATAAATACTCAGATTTCCCCCTTTTTTCCAGCACCTACATTCATACTTCCCATGTTATAGATGCAGCATTTTGCACTAGGGAACAGGAGAGAAAAAGAGGTATTCTGTGATATCTGAAACTGCAATTTGTTTGGAGGCTCCCTCCTGTTCACAGACATGAACTTTTAAAATCCTACAAGAAATAACCATTGAACAATTGACTTCAAAGTCTCCAGGTGCAATAGCAACTTTTTTTTTTTGCTATAGGAGTTCTTAGATTTTCTTCACCATTTCCACACATCAGGTATCTTTTTTTGTTCTCTGAAACACACATGAATGCCTAGCCACTATCAGACAAAAGGAACTAAAATAATAACTGACACATTTGTGTTCATTTTAGAGGAAATCAAAAGATCAGTCCCGGATTTTTCTATAGAAACCTGGGGAAATAAAAGCTCAAAACACTAATTCAGAGGAAATGCTGGGCATACTTTAGTACAAAAAGCAGCGTAGTGTACCTTAATCAAATCTATCCAGAATAAGATCAGATCATGGGAAACACATTGCAGAGTTAAAATTGATGATTCTTCCAACTTACTATAGTATTTAAATTGCTACAGTTGCACTGTTGTATGCCAGCAGCTCAGAAGAAAATGGCTTTCTTGGTGCTGCATGTAGGTAACACTGTAAGGCCACAGGAATGAATGAGTGTATTATCAAAGGGCAAAGAAGGGACTGAGAATGATGTTGAAGAAAAGCTTGTTGTGAAGACTGGATACTAAGCAGTTATCATCACTTGTTTTGCATAATAAGATAAATTCCCAGTAATTTTGAGCTGTATTTGAATTTCTGGTCTTCAAGTTTGTTTATAGAGTGAGCCTCCCCATTTATCTCAAAAAGAAGAGAGAAAAAACCAAATCCTTCAGCATAACTGTAGATAATATTTCATTGACTAGATTTCATAAATGAAAAATCCCTCTGTATCTATAGTTATGTTGAATGAACTAGTAAGGGAGTAATTTGAGATCATGAGCTGAAGATTCCAGTTATCTCTGTACACATGAGGACCCTTTAATGGAAATTATTTCTAATCATACTGACTTCCTTTTTATTAAAGCAGCAGACACAGTACTTTTAAGGATTAAATACTCTTGTATAAATTGCAAAAGGTACAGTAATTAGGTTCATTCTTGCTGAACTGTATTAAGAAGCCTTCCTGAACAACACCAGTCCCTCTCTTATCTTGAGTCTTAACAAAGGCAGCTATAGACAATTTCACTGAACTATTCAGCAAAGTATTCAGTCAGAACATTAAAACAGTGGACAGAACTATTTTGTATCCTGAAAACATCATCATTTTTTAATAATTTTAGAACAGTATTACTTCAGTTGCCTTTTTAAAGTACTGAAACTGTAGGAAAGGCCAAACTGAAATTGTGTCTTGGGTTTTTGTCTGTCTTTGAGGCTTAAACCTGTTATAATATTAACAACTGAATAGATAGCTTTATTAATACTTCTCTCAACATAGCCACAGAGATAGCCATCTACCTGGTGAAACACTCTAATGCAGTAGAAGTGGGAAATCCTGCTTCTTTAATTATTCTATCAGCTCATTGGGCTGAGGGATAGGTGAGAGGATTTAATGGCCTACAGAAATACTGCCTCTCAAATATCCATGGCCAAATAATTGTGGGAAATTTTTGTTGTTGTAATGGGTTGAAGGGACAAGGGGTATAGTGTGTAATAATTTTTCACCTCTGTTGGTATTGTCATGATGCTATTTTTGACTTTGGTGTGGGGAATTACTGATATAAGTGAAGTTTGAAATGATGTGTGCTATGAACGATATTCCTGCAACCATGATGTAAAACGTTTTGGTTCCCAGAGATGCAAGCTGAGGCTGCATTTGACCCATTTGTGGTATGAGTTCTCATAGTGGAATTATGTTGGTAAACAACTGCTTTAATCCTTTAATCATATGGCTTTGGAGGTAGATGACACACTAATTGAAAAATTAGTTACGTTACGGTCTGTACAGGCACTGTCTGTGTAAGGCAGTATAGAGATGTTTTTCAGCTGAAGCAGAATTTTCAGCTAACAGACTTCTACTTTAACTTCTTTCTTCACCCTGCCAACCCTGTACATTACTCATAATGCATCTGTATGTTTGTAAAAAAGGCAGCCAGCTTACTACAGCAAACTTGGAAGTAACGCTTTTGCCATCTTCAGTACCCTTGTTGTTTCCCCTCCAGACTGAGGAACTGAGATTCATTTTCATTGTGATTTCATTCTTTCTTGTAGACCACGGCAGCCTACTGAGAATATTGTAGAGGTGTTAATTCTCTACATGTTGTTGCATGATATTAAGTGAGATTGCAGGTAGTTCAGACATGCAGACTATATAGAATGAAAACAACCAATCAAAAAAAAAAAAAAAAAAACGAAAATACACAGGAAGTTTCTCAAACTTCACTGAAAACAAGCAACAAAAGAATGGGGGAAACACTCCAAAGACTGAATCAGACTGTCTCAACACCTGGATTCTGTTAGCAAGTGGAAAGCTCAGACTGATGCACACATTGTGTTGCAGATTTGTCATGGCTTACTTTCGTGTAATGTGTGTGCCTTTGTATATTATTTAATTAACTTCAGCCACATAATCTAAAAAGTTACTGACTGCTGGAAGAAAGATCGTATTTCTATTGCAAAAATTTGGATATGCTTAGAAGTGTTTTTGTCTTTTTTTTAAAGTGGCATTGTGCCTTGTAATAGATTAGAAAGCTTCCTAATTATGCTTTACTAGGTTTATGTATACTTCTTTGCATAAGGTCATTTTTAAAGCAGAAAAAAAAGGCTGTTCTCTGAACAGGCAAAACCCAAACTAAACCAAAACAAAAAAAAACCAACCCCCCACCCCCACCCCCATTTAATGTCTTGCACACTAAAAACTATGTGTGAGATAATTCAGTTCAGACATTATATGACCTGTATTATCTTTATCTTTCCAGGTGTCATCATGTTCTCCAGTGGATGGATTTTTTTTAGATTAAAGTTTCTTCCCATTGTGACATGAAAAAAGCACATAGAGTTGGTATCTATACACTGAGAAATCCTTTAAAAGAAGAAAGAGCAGTAACTGTCGAAGCTGTAATCCTGCAGTGGACTGCATTTAGCCTCAAGAACATTCAGAAACCAAGAGGAGGGGGAGAGGAAAGAAAAAACCACACAGCTAGTCATTGTTTATGTTTTTGTGTTCTTTCTTCCTGGCCTGAAGATTTCCTCAGTAATGATTACCCTGCACCTCACAGACTGAACAGCATTCCTATTTTCACTATTTGTGAAACTCTGCAAGCAAGTACTTGAAGTAGGCACAGCTTCCTGTGTAGTTTTTTCCTGCGGACTTTTGCCTTTGTTTTTAAGTAAAGTCTTCACAACTTCTTTAGTATCTAAGCTAGCATGTTTGGTATCTTCACTGATTTTGGTAATTCCTCTTTAGACTCTTGTCTTTCAGAATGCAGAAGGTTTCGGTTTTTTTGAAGATAAAAAAAACCACACCAACTTTAAGACTTCAGTTCAGAGGTCTTTCCTCCCAGTGAAAGAAAGCCCTTGCTTCTCCATTAAACCAGAGGATGTGAAAATATTCTAGGCTAATTCAGAATTTTCATGTGTTACCCTCTGTCACTATTGAAATTGTCACTACTGGAATTTTTACAATCTTGATATGTCACTAATGAAATCACTATTGACAACTTTACTTCGATAACCAACCTTTTTTGCTGTGTATATACAAAATTCACTCGCTTTTTTTCTTACATTGGATTGGATTTTCTTAAATTGGATTACAGTTGCATAGTGCATTGAAAACTTGCTGGATTAAGCACATGCTTTATCACTACTTTACTGAAATGATGTGAGCTGTCTTATGTTGGTGTTTCATCTGCTAAAGCTCTGGTGAATCTTCCAACCAAATATTTCTATTTTTTAATATAGACCTAAGTGCTATCTAGAAACCTAAGTGCTTCTAGAAAGACCTAAGTGCTTCTAGAAACAATGTGAAAACTTATTGAAAAGGCTTTGTAAATTGCACCAATAGCCCAGGTAGTGACTAAATTATAGAAAGGAATTTGGACAACTGTGCAATTATCTTCAAAAATTCTGCGTAACTTTAACGTGAACCCTAAGCATTAGAAGGGGTTTAACGTAATATGATCTCCCATGGCACAGATGAAACTAAATAGATCAATATGCATCTCAGATGCATCTTAAATTTAACTGCATCATCTCACCTGGGAGATCAGGGTGCAAAATGCTCAAAGACAAAGGTAGCAGAATTAACAACAAAAACATCTCCCCAAGCACTGATGTTAAACATGACAGAGATGCTAATCCTGTTCTTCTGCCCCAAGCTGCAGTTTTACCATGTTTATGTGACATTTAGAGATTCAGTTAGCAACAGAGTGAGATACACATTGATGTTATGGATATATATGGATATATGGATATATATGGATATAGTAGATTTCCTAAATTCCAAAGAGAAAAATATCTTACAGAATAGCATGCTACCTAAAACTTTTTGTTTCTGTTCCTATAATGATGATCAAGATTGACTGGAGTTTAATAGATGCATAGGTCTTCTTAGTACAGCCTCAAACTGAAGATGTGTCATCTCATGATTAGTAAATCTATTTTTGAAAAACAAATATATAAGAACCACTTTCGTTCCTGAGTCATAGTACTATTCACACCAGATTATTTCTTATTGCTTGTAGACTTACAAATTTGAATTTCTGTGCAGGACTTCCAGGTTAATTACAGGAACTCAACTTTATCTAAGTCCGCAAGTGAAAAAATTCCTCTAGAGAACAAGAGAAAATTTAACAATCAACCTTAATTAAATGCTCACATCCCTTAGCCACTTACAAACTCCCTTTCTAGCAAAATTATGAAATATAGAGGACTTTTAAATTAAAAATGGAAAAAGCCTTGAAAAGTTATTAGATTCGGAATTAACAATGTCAGTGGGAATATCTTCTAAATAGATCTCCGTGATTACAGATGTTGTATATTATAATTTTGAAGGCACTGAGCAACACCAGGCTTAGAAATTGATATTGCACAGTAATGATGTAATAAGGTCACAACATTCTTATGACATTTCTATTGTGAGATGGAATAAACAAATCATAGTACATTGATGTCCAGCCAAGGTTTGTTGTTATGTTATTACATGTCTAGCTAGTAAAACATGGAAAAATTAATAAAATATCAAAAACTCTCTTGGCCACAGAACATTATAAAAAGTCTCCTTCTACCATCTTTAGTTATTAATGCAGAGTGATCTCATGAATCCCTTTAGGAAGAAATTAAACCAGAAGATTATATTCAACACTGTACCTAATGCACACCAGCTCCTCATGAACATTCAGATCACTATATCAGATCAGATGTAGTCTAATGTAAAAAATCCCTGAAATGAGGAAAATGAGGATTCCTTTAGCAAGAATTTTCATTGTACAAATCCTTTCCTCTTGGGACAGATAATTTGCTAAAGTGGGGATAGTCAAGGAGAGCTCAGGATGTCTAGTAGAGGTCTTACTTTATTGTAAGAAGTCTCTCTAGCTATCTCTGAGATATCGTTACAGAGACATCTACTAAAGACAGAAGAAATGGATCTTTCTTGCTGTTAGTGTCTTTGCTAATGGCATTTCTCACAGAGATGGCAAAATAAGATTAAATGCTAAATCAAATTAGGATAAAACAATGGTTACTTAGTTAAATTCTCACATATTTTCCAAACATATCTTCTTCCCATTTTTGAATTCTACTGAAAATCAATTTTCTTTTTTTCCTCTGAGCAGATATAATTATGAAGCCACACTTAGCACCAACCATTAAACATTTCTGTGAGCTTTTTCTTTCCTTTCTGTATTCTTATCATAAAAACTTACAAGAACAGAGAGAGAAGTCTGAGTCTTAGAAATCTGTCTCAAATTGCCTGCAGAGTTTTTCTATTTTATAACTGATGGTAAATTCATAAAGATAACAGATAACTTTATTAAATTAAGAGGAATAAAAAGGGGCGAGATTTCAGGTTCTCATGTATTTAGGTGAGAAACAGACTAACTTCAGATTAAGTATAATTTGATGTACAAGAATGATTCTCAGGTTATTTATGTTAACATTTTTTTTTAATGAGGGAAAAGCCTTGTCTATGAAACAGAAAGGTCTGTTTCACAGGTCTAAGTGATAAGTGAATAGTTTTTGTGGATCAAAGAAAGAAAGAAAGAAGTCTTTTGCAATCTCAAGTGTTTTGTATTCTTCAGCTCTGAAAAGAGTATGCAATAGGCATACAGAGTGTATTAGGCATTCTCTGGGCAGTGAAGTGTGGAAAAAAGAGACAGAGAGACTTCTGCTCTCCTGATACCAACGTTAATATGTGACTAACTGGATTACATGAGGGAGAAAAGGGGAAGAGCTGCTAGCAAGAACTGAGAAAAACTTTGAATTCTTTAATGCATACCGTATAGACCACCTTCAAACAAAATTCTGTGATTGCATGGAGTGTGTTATGTAGATAATTCTCAAATGTTCATTTTGGCAGATTTAGGGTTTCCTGTATTCTTCAGGAACATAACCTGCTCTTCCCATTGATGTCAACTTCAAGTGTAACTGTCTAGATTAATGCTAGTGTGCATTTTTCAAGTGGGAAGTGACTGCCAGTGGCAAAGCAGCAAATGATTACATAATACAATTCCAAAACAAAGATGTCAGTCTACTGTCCATCTCTGAAAAATGTGACAATATCTAAGTCACTTGTAACACTGAAGATTATTTTTCCCAAATAGAAATATATTATTGAAAATGAGAGGCATTGCAGCTACTTTTGATCATCTAGGCTACTTTAAATGAATTTCCAGCTCTTATCTTTCTGTTTTCAAAGGTGAGAGCATGCCTCATCTTTGCTATTCCAGCAGTGTTATGTAGTGTGGCATTATTTAAATCATGTTATGCTTGTTCATTCTTTGATATGTTGGACAGGTGTTTCTCATGGTACACTTTAAACCATGATTCTTTTTTATAAAGGAGGCAAACTGCTGCATGCCAGGGCACTTGTATTGACATATACTCCATCAGTTGAATGGGTGTTAAAAAAGGAGCAGATAGTATATATACTTGGTATAATTAAAAGGTTGGAATCTGGCAGATTCATCTGTGATGACATTATCCTTTTATTGGATGTAATGGAGTTGCAGTATGACAAGTATAGGTGGTACTGGACATTTAATTTTCACGCTTTTTTGAACTTCAGTATTTCATAACTGCCTTCTTCCCAAGATGTTTGGGATGTTAGTTCTAATACAGGGGAATGTGAAAAAACACTTGCTTTTATGTTCAAACAGACGAATTCCTGAAAAAGTTTGCTATTGTGGAGTCAAGAGAGATCTGCACAGAAATGCGAACATTTGTTTTAAGGGGGGATCTCGTCTAATTCAGTTCCTAATATGTATATAATTTTTAAAATATACCGAAAAAATACATTTAAGGACTAAGTTTTATGTGTCACTTTTTACTACCAGTAAAGCTGGTGGCTTTTCAGGATAAAAAATAATTACTGGGAGAAACATTGACATGAAATTTTATATTATGTGTCCATTATGATCCTGAAGAAAACATTTACATAGACTGTTAGTCTCAGTGCCACAGAAACTCTACAATTCTTTAAAATGAGGATTGTAGCCACACGAGTGACAGAGTGATTAGGGTGGGGACTTTCTTAAAGAAAAAAGAAACCACTCTGTAATTTGTTCTTTGCATACTAAAGATAAAAGCTCTGTTCCACTCTTAGATCATGAACATTCTGTCTGCATTCAATCTCTAGACAAGTCTCTTCTCCTTATGTCATATTTTTTTTTCATGCCTTTTTAAAGTCTTTCAGTTATGGCTGGACTTCATCACCCTTCAAGCTAAGGAACATTTTTCTTGATGAGTAATCCCATTTCATTCAAATGAAATACAGTAGAATTGCAGATGATATAATGGTATCAAAGAACAGCTTATTGTTACTTTTTTTTTTTTTTTTTTTTTTTCTTCACTAAACTGCATTAACTAACAGAAGAGAAGTGGAAGAAATGTGAATGGCTAAGTGGAAAGTCTTACTGAGCCCTTCCCTAAGGGCTTAGCAAACTGAACCCCTCCATAAATTACCTTCTGCTTCTATTACTTTCTGACTCTTGCCTTTGCTACACATTATTGCAGTAGCCTGTGATTTTATTTTACAATCACTCATAACTAAAATCCACTTTACTTAACAAATTAAGCTATTTCATAACATTTTAAATTTGTTTAAATCTGTTACCTTCAAAAGCAGAGAACATACGGGAAATGCAGAGACTTTTCCTTGTTTTCAATACAAAAGTATTGCTTTTTGTGAGGTATATAGGAATTTATCTTCTGATTTTCTTGCCATCATGAATCTGGAACAAAATTCTGGTTTATATTATATGCTGATTTCCTCAGTGATTTTGCCTTGATTATGCATGGAGTTATTAGGAACATATTCTGCCTCCCCTGTCCACCTGTGATAGTAGTTTCTCACCCTGCAAGTTGTAACCAGAAAAAAAAACTTCATTGAAATTGTTTAAAGTTAGGCATTGCACCATGTGACCATAAGTGTCACAATCTGGCTTACAAAAAGCATTTGCAATGTCACCAATTAAAATCTGTTTAACCTCTGTAAGAACTCCTGCAAAACAGGACCTTCAGCTTTACATGTTTGGAAATAATCTTGATAAAATAGCAGAACTCCTGACCAGATTTCAGGAAAACTACTCTTTGCAGCATGGTAAAATACAAACACAGTAGATGGGAAAAAGAGAGAGAGGGAAGAGAAGAGGGTAATGTGGTATTTCTCCAAAGCCATTGACCTTTTAACTACATTTATGCAAAACATAAAGTACAATTAAAAAAAAAAAAATCACTCTCCAACCTTTCCTCATTTCCTGTTTACAAAAACTTATTATCTCTACCCCTTAATACTGCATTTTAGTTCATGTCTGTTTTCCTTCCAGTCCTCAAGGTGTTATAATCAGCTATTACAAGTGCCCTGCCAAAAAGGAGGGTAAAAACCTACCACTACCATCCAGAATTCCTATTTTTATCTCCCCTAAGTCGTTACTGAAGACACTGCTCTTACTGACATTGTCTGTGCTTGATTTATGCATCTGCAGTTTCAAGCACCCTTTAACTAGGTACCCAAAGAGTACTTTTTATCGGTTCTCATGCTCCCAGGATTCGGAGCTATGGTGTGGAATTGATATATTAGTCAAAGCTCTCATTAATCTTTTTTGCATTGTAATCACTGTAGACTCAGAGTGGACATCTAGATAAAATGCAGTTTGTAACATAATGAAGAATTCAAAAGTTTGTTAATTTTCATGTCCATCTTGTAATTCTGAATACCACTGTACTCCTGTTACCCCAAGGACCATACTTCATATTCTCCCCTATTAGGTTTTATTAGAATTGCCTTTATCATTAGTGAGATGAAAGGCTAACTTTGTCTTTACTGATTACACTTTTCTAATATCAAAGTCTTTCAAACAGGTAAAATAAACCTTAGCTAATTTAGAATCTTAACCTAACTCTTTAAGGCAGAGTACTTGACTATTCTAGCAACGATTCAGAGGTGAGCTTTTGGGGGTTTCATTTCTTTGACCTATTTGAGATATCTACTCTGGTATACGAGGCAGCTATTTCTCTTATTAACAGGGGAGGCGGGTAGGTTAGCTAGTTTATACATAGATATCTCTGTCATTACTGAGGCTTCACCTACAGTTGTTAGTGTGATGTTCAAGTTTCTTCAGAACCTGTTGGGAATACTCCCTGTAGCTGAGGAGCGCAAGATCTCATATCCTTTTCTAAAAACTAGGTCTAATGTCATACTCCAGCTAAAGAGATTTACTTTGTATTTGGTGGTTTGCCAGGCTCCCCAAGACTGTTGAGTAAATGTGTTGACCAATAGGATTTACTACCCATCCTACGCTTTCCCTGGTTCTCAGCTTCCAAAGAGAGCAAGTTAGCCATCTGCTTGCAGTGGGTCTCTAGAAAGAATCCAGTGTTTTATAGTTCACAGACCTGTCCTCTTAACTACAGGTCTTTAGGTGTCCATTTTAGCACAGTTCTTTCTTTTCTATAGATACAGATTACCAAACACAAAATGTTGCTCTGCACCATGGAGGAGGTAATTTTTCAAGCCATCTCTAAGTAAGCCACACAAATCACTGATTAATTCAATGTACCATTCTTCAGTTTCACTTAACACAAACTCATGGCGCTTCAAATCTCTGCTCCTAAATCTGCATTTACAAAAAAACCCTGAATTAATGGAATAAAGAAAGAATTAGTATGGTCCTGGCTGCAGTAAATGGAGTCAATTAACATTTTGCTGGTAGGAGAGAGGACAGCTCTGAATTTGTTACGCTATATGTGGACTACCCTGGTTATTTGAAAAACAAAACAACAAAAACCTCTGGTATTTCAGTGAAGTATGGAGCCAGTTCTCAAGCTGTTTAATGATGTATCATCAGTAAACACTTCTATGTGGTGAGACTTTACAGATGATTTTTAAATTCCTTGTGAAATGAAGAATAATCAGCTTTTGAGAAACTGAATATTGCACAGATGCTGCTGTGCCTTTTGTACTCATATGCAGGAATGCTAAACAGCTCTTCAAGAAGTTCAGATACGAAAGGAGCTTTTTCACTCTCACACTGGTTATTAGTAATAACCTCTTGAGTTCTTGCACAATATCACAATACATATCTCAAATGGAGAAATAACCCTTTGAAACAAGAGAAAAAATAATTACTATCTGAAACTTCAGTTTTATCATGGTCACCTATAAAACACAGAGCAATTTACCGTTTTTGGAAAGTTTACAGAAACAGAACACCTTGTAAACACCAGGGATTATGATGTTAGGGCTGAGTAATTGCTGTAAATCTGTAGTGTGGTTATTTCCGCTACAGAACTCATTCAAGTTCAGTGACCTGAGTACTTCTGGGCAAAAGGTGAAGACACTTTTGTGGTATCCACCTTATTTATCCTTACATGCTGAGAATGTAAATGTCTACAACTGAGTCATATTTTTCTTGTATAAAATGAAAGATCTGTTCTGCCCTAGAATTTTTCAAAGAGATTAATTTCTGGACCACTTCTGTAGCCAGGAAGGAATGCAGTAGCAGATACATATGAAATTCTGGTAAATGGATTTACCTTAGAGAATATTTTGTTATTTATATCAGTATTCATGAACACAGAAATTTACTTACACAAATACAATGAATTTAGGATGTTACAAAATTAAAATGCAGGGAATATAAGATTTTAAGAAGATTAAAATATAGGAGTGAACAACTGATCTATTTGCATTTATTACTCATTTTAGTATGTTTAGTGTTTATTGCTACATTTCATATGAACATGTCAAACACTCCAATAATGTGGCGACTTACATTATTAATCTTTTGTGCTTATTAAGTCACTGGAATCCTTCAAAATTCTTAAACTCAAGCTCACATCTTCCTTCTTTTAGTTGATAATTACAGACTATATTATGTCTGAATTATAAGGTATGACATTTGAAGGCACAAATAATTTATAAACTAAAGGTTAAAGGACCTGAAATTTGTCTCTGTTTTAATTCTGTTTATCAGACTGATACTTGTTCTGGAAGCTGAAGTCTTTACATTAATTTCAGTGGACCTAAAATTTCAGCCACTAAAAGCTTATTGTTTTATATGAGCCTTAATCACCAGTGCACTTTCTCTCACAGTCCAGAATGCATAATGAAATAAAATGGGTTTGTACATGCTAAATCTGGTTTACTTTATATACATACACATAGCAGTTATTAAGGAGGTTTTATTTTAAAAAAAGAGAGGATTTAAAAAAATAGAATAGAGACCTGGGCAGCAAATTTCCACACTTATTTGTATTTAAGGAATTTAAATCACAGCAAGTCACCTAAGAGAATAAATACGCCATTATTTAATCATATTTATTTCTGTGTTGTTAACTTAAAATTTAGCAACTGAAAGTTGCTTAATTTTGAAAGCAACTGATTATATAATGAATACTATATATTCTATACTACAACAGAACACTATCCTCAGGGACAAACAGAGAGTACCACTCATATCCACCATGTCTACATCTGTGATATCAATGGGATTTAAGTGCTCCCATACGTCTTGTGTTGAGGGTAAAGAGACAGAAAGCTCATGGGGGCAACTATTATAACCAATCAGACCTAATTTTCCTCAGATATACTTAAAAATAAAAGATGTCTATGACAATTTTAATGGATTAAGTATAAATAAAATCCCAGGCTTTTGCTGAATATTCTGAATGTATTCTTACTAAATAGAACAAATTGTAGTGTTAAGTGGATCATATGATGATAAACATTAAAATATTGTAGGATTAAGACTGATTAATTCTTAATCCTACTATAGTGTGGCAGCATACCACTGATCATGCTGAAAAGGTTGTACATATTCACCATATTTGTTACTAGTAATTATTTGACTCTCTTTATTTCAAAGTATTTCAGGCATTTCAATCTAACCATGCTGGTACAAAATATATGAACAAATAGCCTAATTCAGGAAAAACTTGTTAGGGAGAGACTGACCAAATTCTTATTCAGTGAAGACTCTGATACTTGATAAAACTCTACAGACTCCAGCCGTGCATAAGCACAGACTGCAATTAAACTCTTAGTTTTGTTACTGAAGTGGGATCTACAACACAAACAATATACAATGCATATCTAATAAAGAAAGGGTAAGTGAGCATATTACAGAATCATTTAGATTAGACAATTATTATGCCTTTGGAGGCAGAAGCTATAGAGGCAGTAGCCACTGAAAAAAAACACCAACCAGTATTAGGACTTCAGGACTACTGTTCACTATGATAAGATTGTTTAATTTATGCCTGAATTATACATCTGAGACATGTTAACCTTGAATATTCTCTGTGATAGTATGCATCCTACATTCTCCCTCAGCACAGTTCATTAAAAACTTAATTTCAGATTAGCTTTTCCTTTAATATAAAATAAATCTTACCTACTGTTTCCTCCAAACAGTATTTTGTCTTTTGTTCTTGTAACAAAAGAAAATAACATTTTGCCACCTTCATAGTTCTCCTTTACGGGTTTTCGGAAAGAGCGTACGTCTCCTTTCTTCAGAATTAACAGAGGAATTGCTCATAACCATTATTCCTAGGGTGTAGCTTTCTTCAAGCCTTTTTATAACTTTGCTTATTTTCTTAATTCCCTGCAGGGCTGGTTGTTTGGTTTTGGTTTGGTTTTTTTTTCAGATGCATGTCACTATATTTTCCACAATTGTTTTATTCTTTACTGCAACATCTTACCAACCGTGTCATTTCCCATGAAACACACATCTCTTTGATTTTCCACTCATTCTTTTGCAAACTAGATGAGAATGACCTTACGTCATAACTGGCTTTGACAGTGCCCAAATCAAGTGGGTAGTGCACAAGACTGAAAACAGTTACCCCACTTTCCCTAATATCATATCTTCCTGACAAATCTCTCTTCTCTGCTGCAGTCTTTATCCACCCACTCGCAGACATCGAGGTCATTTAAGGATGTGTGAGGTACACATGCTTTACAAACCCTCGGGCAGGCTGAGAAGTGCTTCTGCCTCTCAGATATAAGCGAGCCAAATAAATTGCTGGGTCATAGCCTCGGCTTTTTGGACACGCTGTATGAGGGGGTTTAGATAATATTTTACTCTGGGTGAGCTTGTCTGCCTGGGGATGTACAAGGAGGTTAGCTCGTGATATTGAAGGTGCAATTTGAAGTATTCAAACGAAATTAAATGTGTAACTGGGTATGCTCATTTCAAACTGAACCATTTTAATATTATTTTAATTCTAAGTAAGCACCCATATAAAGATCCAGGTTAATTAATCCATTTCAAGAGATAAAGGAGCACCAATTTTCCCTTTGTAGTTAATCCGTCTTTACAAAGGTGGCAGTATAATGCTCAGAATCCATACAGTAATTTTATTTCGTTGGGATTTCATTTGCTTGTAATTTATGGAGGAAACAATAAAAAAGACGCAGGTGAGTACAGATTAACTGCTTCCTGTGGCCGGGGACCGCCCGGCCCGGGGCGACCCGACGCGACCCCCGCGGCGCGGTGCAGCCGCTCGCGCGGCCAAACGCCGCCCGGCGGGAAAGTGCCTCGGGGCGGCGCGTCCGTACGGACACAGCGGCGGGAGCGGGCGGGAAGGGCAGCGCGGGAGGCGCCCGGGGGACGGCGCCGCGAGGGACAGTCACCGCCGCGGGCCCAGCGGCGTCAGCGGCCCCGCGGGTCCCCCGCCCGTCGTGGCCCTTTGTAGCGGCCCGCGCGTGCCCGAGGCGGCCGTGGGTGCCCGGGCCCACCCCCCGCGCGGTGCCCGGTGGCGGGTGGCTGTTTGCCCCGGGGCTGGGCACCGCTGCCGGGGGCGGCCGCACCGCCGGGGCGGGGGGAGCGAGCGCTGGGGCGGGCAGCGTGCGGCGCGGCCTCACACAGAGCTATGCCAGCTTTGGTAATGTCAGCCACTTACTGGGGGTTTTATGCTGTTTCTTGTATTTTTCCCTGCAAAATAATAAAAAAAAATATTTCCTGTTTGTTGAGGACTTTATGTTTTCAGGGTAGTCTCAGAACTCAGCATGAGCAGCTCTAGCAACTTCTGTGAAACAGAAGGAAATCTGCCTACAAGCACATGGAAAGAACTAGGGATATTCAATGTACTATAAAAGCAAGTTAAAGAAACATGGCTTAAACTAGTAGTACTGATAAAACGCTAGGTTTAAGACTTAATGCTATCTGAATTCCTTCTACTTTATTGATTTCTTACAGCATAGACAAATAACAGATATTTTGGCAGGGTATAATTTAGGTTTTCAGGATAATACTCGGCTCACTAAACACTTTTGTTACTCACAGTTTTTATCAAGTTACCCATCCAAAGTTTAGTCAAAAAGGGAAGGTAAGGATCTTCACTGACTAACAGATCACCCTATAACCATTCCTAGTTTTCTCCACTGACTGTAGAAGAGGTCTATAACAGATAGAACATGATAAAAAGCTTTTTAGAATCACTGAAAGCTATGATTTTTAAGAGAAAGGATGGTCCTTCTTGTTCTAAAAACAAATATCTCTCCTGGACTTTGCCTGACCTTTGAAAAGAGTGGTATCTGCCCATATTCTAAACCTTAGAACAGGTTAATTGCCACACTCCGTCAGAATCCTAAAAGTCCTCTTGGAATCTCTTTTGTTATTTACCTTCATTTATTAAAGGCAAAATTGTTTGTGATAGAGGCATGAAAACCAGATGGAAACAAACCTGAAATAATTTTCTCTCTATTAGCATTTTTGGAAGTGACCATGCAGTGATCTGCTCACAGAACCATGCCTAGGCTTGATTTGGGAAGGAGTTGCACTGGAGCAAAAGAGAGTCCAGGAGAGATGAGATCAGGGATTCATCATGTCATCTTTCCCTGTGACCTTTTGTTTAGCAAGATAAACACAGCTTTATATATATATATATATATATATATATATGTATATTTGTATATACATAAAAGACATACATTTAGACATAGATAGGCAATATAAAATATATACATTATAGCAAGAATTACATTATTTCTAAGAAAACAAAGAAGGAGCAATTTAGAACTCCTTCAGAGTCTCCTGGAAATATTTACCATTTGGAGAAAATTATGTCATGATACACTTACCGAGAAAATTCTCTGAAATTTTCAGCTACATTTGTCAAGTCTTGGAACAGCCTCTTGAAAGTGTCATTTTATTGAGGTCAAGGTAAAAAAAAAAATAATTTTCCTTTGTGGGGAGAGGCATATGGAATCTAGGATTAGAAGATAACTTGAGGGATTCATAAGGCAGCAGAATTGTCAAGAAAGTTGATGTTGTGTGCCTCAAGAGTTTAAACTATATTTGAGAGGTGGTGGAGGGAGGAAACAACCAAACCCAAAAAAAAGAGAAGAACTGAGGATAAACAAACCTTTTGAGGAACACTATTTAATTTTAAGATTATTTTATTTTTAATTGTTTTATTTATTTTAATTAATTAAACTGTTTAATCAGGGCAAAACTTGTTTCACAAAATTGTAAAAATGTCTTTCCCTCTGGCTGGAAACTTGAATGAAGAGACAATGAATTGCGGCAGCACTTCATAGGTATTTTATACACTGAAAACTCTGAAATCCACCTAATTATGATACAGCTAGATTGGATCTTGGATCAGCTTCAAGGATTTTGTGATGAAAGTATGTTCTCTTTATTATAGAGTAATAGCAAAAAGAATTATAGCTTTTCTTTTTCTGTCATCAGTACTATTGTATAGCTGAATGTGTTTGAATGGGCTGAAAGTCTCCACTGAGAAAGATTGTTTCTCTATGTTATCATCAAACAATGATGAGTGAATGAATTCAATACACCAGAATAGAATGTGGTGAAATATGCTGACACTGATGTAATTCTTCATTGTGGTGTTAATAAATTAATGCAGGAGTTTTTGCAAGACGCTAATATGAGATATCCAGCTTATGGGCATCTTGTTTGTTACCAAGATTGGTATTTGTCAAGGGTTTTAATTACATTTAGGGTTTTCCTCCAAGTCCTTAAGGTGAATGGTAAATTCCTAGTTATTGTTGGATATTCTGAACCAAATTAATAAATTTTAAAGCATTTGTTAGCACCCAAATTTTGTATTACTTTTTCCTCTTGTTTCAGTTGTTAATACATGAAAAGTTCTTTTCTCTAAATAAAAGAACCAAAGACTTTTTTAGTATTACTCTTTCATGTTCCATGCATTGGTCTGTGAAGAAATAAATCTACAGAGGATAATTTAAGTATCTCAATTTATGCAATAAGTATGAGACTGGGAGAGTGGAGTTATGGATTTTGCATTTCTTTTATAGTAAAAGAATAGATGAAATTAACCTATGTTAGAAACAGTAGATCAGTTGTAGTTTTAGAAGCTCCTACCTAAAATCAGATCATAGGATACTGTGCAGAATTCACTGGTGTGCAGGGTAGGAGCATATTATTACATTCATATTGTTATTTAAATGTAAGCATTCAAAAAGCGAATGGCATTGAATCCTCTGAACAATTAAGCTATTGAGAAGTGTAAGTTCTCAAATGGTGGAGAATTTATCCTCACTCCCACAAAAAGGATGACAGTCAAAACAAAAAGAAATCCTTGAACATGGCAAATGGAAAAAAAGTTTGATTATATTTTCTCAAATGTTTACAAGCTCCTTGCCAAGAAGCTTACATTCCTAAGGCTTCTGTAGCAATTGAGAGTTAGGAATCTTAAGTATCAGTTGAGAAATCCTGAAAATCTTTCTTCTGGGAGAATCAAAACTACCCTTGATCCTGAACTATAAGCTACTATTAAGGAGCTGGAGGACCTGGCACCTGAGTTTCCTAGGAACTCTTAAGAGTTCTGGTTTCTCATAAAGTGACTTCTCAGTAACCTATCTTAAGATGTTTCTTAGGATCCACTAGCTGAAGACTCCTACCTACTTTCCAAGTGACCTGTCATAGTTAAGTGAGTGACGAGGCTACATCGAAGCCACTGGGGTAGGAAATAACTCCCAATTTCTATACAAAGCAATGCAAATGTGAGCTACTGACAAAGCTTCAAGTTGACAATTGGGTTGAAATAGTTCCACATAACCCAGAGCTGCTCAGTTTACCTTTGAATGAGAACTTAAAATTGATCAGTTGAATGCTCTCTAAACACAGTCCCATCGCAGTAAGTGTTCCTTATACTATTCTTTTACTACTTCTTTCTTTATCAGTGGAAAGCAATTTCATTCTTTCTGTCCTTTTGCACATGAAAATACTCTCTATTTCCATTAACATATCCCTTCGTTTGTTCTCTGTCATCTTTTTCTAATCATAGCTTTCAAGGTCTGAATATTATTTGGGATTTAGAGTTTCCCTTTTCTCTTTTCCCATCTCAGCTTTAAATCTTTCTTCACTCTTCTGTCAACAGATGAACGTTGAACACAATATTCAATGAGTTATGTGCATCTTTCCTAAGTTGAACACATTAAGTTGCATGAATACTGATGTTTTTCCTTCATTATCATAGTTTAAATACGTTTTACTAGAGAAAATGGCAGAACTGCAGAAAGTTCTCCCAATCACCTGTGGATAATTTATTTGTATGTAAAATATATACATATTGTTTATGATGAATGCAATTAATTTTCAAACAATTACAGTTGGCACAAAAATTAGTATTATTTCAGTGAAAATACAGCTTCCTCTGTAGTGCTTTGAGTTTAAACTTGATTCCTAGTCTCTTTCCTATACTCCCTTGAAACATAAGCAGTATGTCACTGGTTTTTTGTGGAACAGCTACTGTGTACTGTGGTGTATATTAGAATTAGACAGTTAAAGCAGACTATCTAACAGCATGAGCCAGTTCAGATACTGAAATTGTTGTTCTTTCCTTTTCATCAGCAAACATAAAGGTGTAAAAGCTGCAACAGCATAAGAAACAGCAAAAGGCTGGAAGAGGGAGAAGTAATTAATAGACAATAAAAATTCCTGTGTAGAATTTTTAAAATGTCTTTTTTTTTCCTATGGCTGATATATAACTTACAAGGAAAGGAACAGTTAATGGGAAGAAAAGCTTAAACTTGACAAATGGAACTGCCAACAATAACTATACTGTTAAAGCCACTTAATGAAATTGTCAGCTGATTTTCCAGGCATTTGAGAAGCCTGTATAATAGAACAGATGAAGAGAAAAAAGTAGGAGCAGAGATTTGTGATAATAAATAAAAGCTTAGGTTAAGAGGCTAGTTTGGAAAATTATGGGACAAAAGACTTCTAGAAAGCTGGCTGGCAGGAAAGCACCAATCATGTATAGACATGAGAAATGAATTACTACAGTCCAAGCAACAAAAAGAAAGCTCATAAGAAAAAAAACCAAATTGGTGGAGAAATAACTGGTATTGGCAGGATGAGGAAAGAGAACTAGAGAGGAGACGAGTGTAAGAAGAGATCCATTTTGATTTGGAGGAAGATTGTGCATATCAGAATGAGGAAGAGGTAAAAAAGTAGGAGACAACATCAAAGCAGATTGGAGCTGCATTTGTAGGAATACTTGGAAGACTAGGGAAGGGGAATAGTCAGGACTGAATGTAAGATAAGGAATTATGTTCATCTAATGTCATTTTAGCTGTCTGTTATGAAGACATCAGCAGCTGAGCTACCTGCGCTACATTTCCCTTATAGACAAGGGAAAAGGAATTGTTTCCATCTAAGGGATTCTAGATGCCTGCATTAGAACTGGGCAGCTAATTATTACAGGCAAGACTAACAAAAGTATCAGCTGAAGGAGTCAGGATAGGAAAAACAAAAACACAACTAAAACCAACCAAACCAAAGAACCCTGAAGCTACTTACAAGGCTTTTTTCTTACACAGTTTAAAGGAAAACATGGTTTCTCATGTTTGGTTGGGGTTTTTTTGGCGGGGGGAGGCGGGGGGTGGGGTGGGGTGGCGGGGAGGGGAGGGGAAGTGTTTTCATTTTGGTTTGTTTGTTTTCCTTTGTTTTGGGAGAAACAAGCAGCACCTAATTGGGGTAGAATTCAGAAGACTTCCAGAGGATAAATAGTGACATGAAGTAGTGGTAAACTAATGATGATTGTGGCAGTAAGGGTTTTACACAGTAGCTTAAGGGATAAAGCTGACATTCAAATTGTGGAAAAAGCAAGGTAAAACACACACACACATACATATTTATAAATGTGTTTTGTGAGCTGAAAACTGAAGAATTTCTGAATTTGTAGAGCTACTTGCTTTGGTAAGCTCACTTCAAACATTTTCTCAAGTATTGTAAATATTTACTGTGGTGAGATATGTTATTATATAATATAAAACAATTTCATGGCTGAAAAAACAGTTTGATGTAAATTAAAAATCTCACTTTATATAAGGGAACCATATTTCATTAGCAACTTGTCTTTTATTAGTAAAGTCACACGACAATAACCTGTAGTACTATTACATGTCTCTGAGGTTTGAGAAACAGTGGAACAGAGTGTGGTTTGCAAAAGCAGAGGAGAGTATGGATTCTAATTTAAAAAGTGACAAAAGGAGCAAGACAGAATTAGAAATTTTCTTACTGGAGAAAATTATATATAGATTTTTTATTATTATTATTTATTCATTTGTATTTGAAATTCCAAAGAGAATTTGAGAGTTAAACTTTGATCACAAGATGATCAAACACATGTTTTGTGTTCTTTAAACAACATTAAACAACATGAATTACAGTATGCAAAAAAGTAGAATGGAGGTATAGTATGTTTTATGTAGATCTTAACTCCAGTCTAACTATAATTTTTTTTATTCATCCCCATGCCGCAAAGGAGACACAACTTTAAAATACGAAGTAAATGAATTATCAATGTTTCAATGTTTCAAGTGAAAAGTTAAAAGTCTGTTTTTCTTTAATGCTTACCTGATTTTATAGCATAAACAGGGAATCTCCATGTGGGTAAATTAGGTAGCTTCAAATGTTTCATGAATTTTTTTCCTGTGGAGAGGACTGGTTGAAACTCACCTTTACCCTTTTGGAATGAATAACCTAGATCAGTAGCAGGCAAAGTCTGGGATTAGTTGATAGCTGTAGTCCAGTTTCATTTCCTATGTAGATTAACATTTTAAGTGCTCTTGTAATCTGTGTGGCTAATTGTAACCAATTTCCTTTTCTAGGTTAGAGTGAGTTTTGGACCATCTATTTGGAGAACACATTTGGAAAAAGGGCTTTCAAATGAGCAATTCTGTCATAGCTGACATCATAGTATCTCTGTTGTCTTCTTGATAGTTGTGGGGTACATTTTGTCTTCATTTTTTTCTGCAGCATTACGGATTAAGACAAGACACAAGATGGTTAAAGTTTTTTATAGGTCTCCCTGAACCTTCCCCTTAAATTGACCTTCCCAAAGGAAACCTAAAGGGTCTTTCTGAACTAAAAAAGCTATATTTTTATTAGAAAATTAACTAGGAAAATGTATGTATTTTGAAACAGAGGCCGCTCAAAGTGATTAGATAGGACAGAATATAGATAACAGACATAAAAGTAAATATCTCCATGTAGACTGTGTTCTTCCGGATTGAGACTTGCATTTACATACAATTTTTGTTAACTCAGTAGCTCCCCAGGTTTCTACAGCCTCTGTCACCACAAACATCGGTTGTGCTGTAAACATGCTGTGCTTCCCATATACTTGATAAATATTCACTCTGCTTCCCCCTCTTCCTTTCCTTTAGGGGAAAGTATTTTATTTTTTTTCTCCTGAGATTGCTCATTCACTACCGAAGGCAGACACAATCTCATGTTCTCTCCATTATTTCCACCACATTGTCATCGTGTTTTTAAGGAAGATAGCATATAAAATGGAAGAAAACAGATAAACACATTGTATTTGTCACAAAGGTTAAAACTTGCCTTTTTACAAAGCCCAATATTGAACAGAGAGGTTTATATCATCACTTTAGGCATCTCATGAAACCTAAGACAAAAAGGCTAATGCTGGCATTACAGAAAACAAAAAACTTTAAATTGGAAAGGACCTTTGGAGATCCTGAATGCAGGACTAAGTTCAGAGGTACATCACGCTCAAGGTCCTCAAGGGTCTTGGCCATTAATGTTTTCTAAGGATGAAAATTTTACCACCATTATGGGCATAACCACTCTCACTACAAATTTTTCTTCTCCTTATAGTTAATCAGAATTTCTTATGCATCCATTTTTTCTTGCCCTTTTATGTGTACCTGTGAGAAAAGTCTGGCTTCATCTTTCTTTTAATAGCCCTTTATGTTCTGGAAGGCAACAATAAATTCCGTCCCTGTGTAATCTCCAGGCTGAACAAACGCATCTCTCAGCCTCCACCTATATGTCTTGTGCTCCAGGCCTTCATACAGGCTCTTTACAATTTCTTGGCACTGCTGTGGCCTAGTGGCTTAAATCTGGGAATACATGGCCATTAGAACCTCCCAGGGAGGATAATTGTAGAGGGATGAAGCTGAGTTAATTAACATTGATAATAAACAGCTGTAGGCTGGCTTCAGGGGCGGTGGGTTGGCAGATGTAGATAAGGTGCAGCTGTGGCTGGTTGAGTGGTTGGGCAGCCAAGGAAGAGAGGAAGAAGCAAGAGGAGAGAGAGCACATGCCCTGGATGAGGTGAGACAAGGAGAAGGTGGCAGAGGGACTGTATGAAGAATGTGCTGGTATGTGATGGTAAAAGACATTGTTGCAACCAGCTAGTTTGGAGAGTGCTGTGACAAATAATCACTTCTCTCAGCCACCCTTCATGTCTGGAGGCACACTCCTACCATATTCAGTTTGTGGTTCAAACTTCCTCACCATCCCAAGTCCTTTCTTGCAGAGCCAGAAAGCTTTCCCCTACAGCTAAAATTAAGGCCCTGTATGTATGTAGCTCCATTGTGACCATATTAGTTGGTCTACTTAGATTTAAAATTTATTCACCCTACTGTGGGTAAACATGAAATAAATTACTAGAATATGTTCACTAAATCTTGCTAGGAAACCTGGGTGAACAGCTTGCACAACTGAAAAGGAATAATAACTGCCACTAGCTCTAATATAAAAAAATAAACACTTCACACAGCTACTATTGAAGTACTCAAATGAACTCCCTGTAAATTTATTTTGAGAAATTTCTTAAATACAGTTGTATAAGCACATATTTAATAGTTCTCTACTTGATGCTTAATCACCCCTGGCATGAGATCTGATTGATCCCTTTCCTTTCTCCCAATTACTTAGATACGTTAATAATGCAAAAATATTTTTTTTTAGTTTCCTAACTTCAGATGAAATTAATCTGTGACAGGTTTTCTAGCAATTTGAAAGAAATTTGTATGTATGATTCAGAAAATTTTGCATTCAGGTGTATAAGGCACAGGAAGTTTTGGGAAACATTTACTGAAATTTTACCTTTCAGCTAAATAACAGATATCCTATATTTGGGCATTAGTGGAAAAAATTTCAACACACAGTCCATGGTAGAAATTTTATATTTCTGTTTTAGAAATGAACAGGGTAAAATAAAAAAGGTTCTCAATGAAAATAATATTTATGAAGCATAGATAGTGATGACATGCTGAAATTACGAAGAAAATTTTGTTACATTATGTAATAGGAGTAAGAAAGTCTGTATATTGGATGCATGATTGTTGTCAACTGGTTGGAAAAGCTGAGAAAGTCTATTGATTGTCTTGGAAAAGTTTTCTTATGAAATATTATAGTCCTGAATAAGCAGATGAAGCCTCCTCTGAGAAAGAACAATCCTTGGTTTATACCTCATGTTTGGAAATTATTTAGCCATTTTGTACAAACTAGCATGTGCTACGGAACTAGCGCTGTTGAAATTAATGAACTTACTTTTAGAGAAAGTCATAAGTGAAAGGGAAGTGAAAGCGCTGGTGTGCACTGCCTTTTCTAAATGCTAGATTTATATTACCTGCCTGGTACAAAGTCAGAAACTACAATCTTGATAACAGCTTTTCTTCTCCTCATCTTTAACCTAAGTACAGACTAGCACCTTGATTTGCTCAGTGTCTTTTGACTGTGAGCTATGAAGTCATCCCATATTTCTCAGAATGAATGTTCCTCACCTTTGTACTGAAATGATAGTGAAATGTGCGAAGCCCACTTTTTTCCACCCCCATGTAAAATCAAGTTCTTAGGGAAAGGAAATGCAGTGATATTCTCCAATACATAAATATAGAGGTACCCTTGGCGGAGGTGTACGTACTCCCTTGTAAATATTTTTAAATTTATTTTTATAGATTAACACCCCAGAGGGAGTATGTATGTTACAGCATTTTGACAATATTTAACTATTTTGTATAGTATCTTTAGATCCTGTTATGGCTGAAAATTTTGTTAAATAGCTGTTAGTCTCAAAAAGCTACATATTTTTTCCTATTAAAAAATGGGCATAAAAATCTTCCTTTTAAAAATTTCTTCATTAAGTGTTCAAAAGGCACGAAGGTATACTTAATTGCCTTAGAAATTGTGACATTTCTTAGAAATATGCAGATGTTACAGTGTCTGATGCCTTTGTTTCTTTGCCTCTTAGGGTGTTTTATGTGGAAATAGCCTTGCAAATATGCCTGTGAAAAAATACTGCAAAATGTAAGTACATCTCTAGTACTTCTTTAAAGAGATGTAAGACTAGATTTTACATCCTTTTGAAGAGAAAATTAGTTAAAAATAGTCTAAAACAACAGATGGCTGAAGTTATCTGGAGCTGAGTTTTTTCTTTCTATTGTGGCATGAGCCATGTGTAACAGGGGAGATTGCCCCAAAACAGCCATGGCAGCAAAGAGGTTTCATCTGGTGGCTCAGCAGTGCTACATGAGCGGTGAGAAGAACAATGCCCATGTCAGATATGGCTTTCATGATAAAAGCACAGCACTCCGCACATACTTTGTAACCAGATTTTCCCTGTCATGTTGGAAATGAGCGATTCAAGCAAGACAGCTATTAATGTTCTTTGGCATGTTTACAGGTAACAGATGTCTTCTATTCCAATTCCAGGAAATACAATTTTATTTATTTTGCACAAAAAGAGGAAAGAGCAGGGAAATGTAGATTAGGCCCAAGCACTTGGATTGCTATTAAGCTAGTTTTCAATTATTTTCTCTTTGCTACTAAATTGAATTCTAAACATGAATTTAAGGGGATTAAAATAAGGAATGTGAAGGTAGGAAACACTTTTGGTTTCTCACATTGCATAACTAGACAGGTTTCTTTTTTAGCACAAGCAGTTCTAACTTGTAATTTACCATCTTTCATGATAAATAAGATTACAGATTAATGAACAAAAAAGCCAGCCCAAATTTTTTTTTTTTTCCAGTCCAGATATCTATATTGATGAACTATGCATGGATGCAGATCCCTTTTAAAGACCATTTATACTCTCTATAAAGAGTATATATTCATGCTTAAATTCTGGGACTGTGTGATTTGTGATGTCCTTTTCAGTTTTGTATTCAGGGTATGCCTTTAATGAGCTTGCTGCACCATTGAGAAAACTCTGAATGAGATCATCATGCTGCAGTTATTTCATGATTGTCTTGTAAATTGAAAAAATAATACATATACACCTTCACAAATGTTGAAAAGAATACATTAACTGAAGGGGAAAAATGCTCTGCATGTGTAGAAGTTGAGATATCTTTTACTATATTGTTTAACATAAAAAATTAAGTTGAATAGCAGAGAACTATTATTTATCTGAAGGCATCAACACTTATACAAACATTAATGAATCATCTAAATATATTTTAAAAGATTAGACTGAATCTACAGAAGTTTTAATCCTCATGGTTTTTTTCATGTTACATTTCTATGAGCAACCTGCTTCTGCAGTGGAACAAATCCTTGACCAGACCTATATAATTGTATCTAGTTCTATATAGAAAGAGAGTGTGTTGTTTCCATCATATTTCTGCTAATATACAAAAAATTATCTATATGTGTATGGCAGGGAAAGAATAAATATTTCTTATGAAAAGAATACCTTAGACCATTTGAGAAGAAATAATGCTATCTTTTTCTATATTTAAAAAAAAAAAAAACAAAAGTATTCTGCTCACAGAATTTTCAGTTCTTTAAACAATAATGTTTGTGTTCTTGTCTGTGAGAATACAAAAAAAAAAAGGAAGCAGCTATTTTCCAATTTTAATTTAGCACCTTTTGTTGCTGTATATTAGAACTGTTTCATAGTATTTATTAACTTGTAACAACATTACAAGTGAGAAAGAAGATAGTGAAAGAAAAGCACTTGAGAAAAACGTGTGTTGATTACAGGCTATTCACAATACCAAGTTTTTTTAAATGAAAAATAAAATATAGAATTAATTCCTGCAATGTGACAACAGTAATTGTAATGAAATTAATCTGGATATTTATTTGAATCAGAGAATTTGACTAATCTTTCACTGGACTGAATTGGACCATGTAGAGGAATGAAGATGGGTTAATTAGCATTGATAATATACAACTGTGGGTTGGCTTCAGGGGTGTTGCTTTGGCCAATGTAGATAAGGTGCAGCTGTGGCTGGTTCTCTTAAGTGGCAGAGGGACTGGCATGAGGAGCGTGTTGGCATGAGATGGTAAAAGACCTTGTTGCAGTTGGCTAGTTTGGAGAGTGCTGCGACAGGACTATTTGCTTTCACTGACAACACTCAAATTAGATATTTTTTTTTCTTTAAATTGAACTAAGTATGCCTAAATTTTGTGGCCACAGCCTTTAGCCTGACGCTAAAGGAGGCAAGCTTTTGTTCTTGTCAGGGCTAGCAGGACTAGCTTGGAAGCTAAGATACACAGCTAGTTTGTGTCCATAATGAATAAGCCAAATGTCTGACTCTCAGACATGTTGAAAATGCAACACATTCTTCTGGAGTTTATTCTGTTCTCCAAACATTTTTCCCCATGTTTTGCTTTTTTCCTCCTATTAGCTGTTTTTACTTTTTTCCTCCTATTAGCTGCTATATTATGCTTTAAGCATCTGTTTTGCTTTCATAGTAGCATAAGGGCACCAGGCAGCCCAAGGGACTTACCTTCTAGAACGTACACTTAGTAATTAAGCTGTCAATGAAACATGATTTCTGAAGCAGTAATAATGTCATAAGGATGTATTTCTTTCTAGTTGCAGAATAATTCCTTACAATATACACACACATTTTTTTTTATATGGGTAGATATATGAGAAAGGGAAAAAGAGAGAAAGAAGTTATGTATGTCTATAGCTATATATATGTGTGTGTATATATATCTCCACGCATATAGTATATCAACTTGTTTGTATGTACGATGCTGTATTCTGCACTAATTTGATAACTACACTATTGCATCTTTCAAATATAGGTACCTGTTGTCATTTGTAAAACAATATTGTCACAGGGTGAAACTTACCAGTTCAGATAAGATAAGTCTTTGACTATATCTGTACAGCTTCACCTGATGAGATGATTCTGATATGTGCCGGGAAAAGAAGAAAAGCCACCAGATAATTATCAGGAAGGTGCTACCTGTAAGCAATGCTAAATGAAATCTGATTTACACTTGCTCTGCTCACCCTTAAGGTATGTGTGGGAATAAAACAAAGCACAGAGAAATGGTAACAGCTTTACAACCTTTTTAACACACTTAAGGCAGAGGACAGAGGGTAATGGTAAATGAGATAACAAATGTTAATTGACTTTAGATATGGAGAAGGTCAGAGAGTTTGGCCTAGGTGGACATGACCAAGGAGGCAATTGGCAGCTTATGGCAACTATTTAAATTAGAAAGCAGTAAATAGTGAAAACAATAAGCCCTGAGGTGGGGGAAACACATCCAGGGATGTTCAACACCAAGGCGAAGGGGGAGTCCAAAGTGGGTAAAAGCTAGTCTGCCTGCCAGGACTACAACACACTGATTGTTCCTATGAGGGTGTAGTGCTGGTCACAACCAGGCAGGGGCTTAACTGGTATGAGCATACATCATGTAGAAAATCCTAGATCCTGTGGCTGCTGTAGAACAGAACCTTAGGAAAATCCATCTGCTATATCCACCTAATAAATAAATAAATAAATATTTTTTATGCCACTGACTAGTGTGATTCTGGTTTTGCAGCTACCCCACCCTAAGTTCCCCCATGGCAAAAATTCATATAGCTTATTTGCCTGCCTTTTCTGTGATGACTGAACTAGTTCTGATGCAGTTGAAATGTAATCATTCTCTTTAAATCAGCTTGCTTTTTTTTTCTCCCTAAAATAGCAAGCTGCAAGTAGAGAATTTCACTGGGAATTATCTTTCTCAGGTCTTTTTCCTGCATTTAATTTAGAAGTAAGTCAAGATATTTTTTTTTTTTCCATTTCTTTTTTTTCCCCAGCAGGGAAGCATAAAGAATTTTATCTAACCATTCTCTTTGCTTTCAAAACTTGGTAAGGTTTTGCTTAAAATAAAGCTGACTGCTCTCCCTTTAAAATGATCCTGACTTTCTCAAAGTAGGGTAAATGGAATTATTAACCCATAGCAGATCCCAAGTACGAAGTAGAAAGTTCAAAGAGATATCATTTCTTGGTGGCCGGTTCCATACCCAGATCCCACCTCTGGCTTAAAGATAATGATTTACTTTTGTTCCACTGTTTCAGTTTATTCTGTTTTGGTTTGTTGTTGTCATAAAGGCCGTGATGCCCCCCAAGTTTATTCTTGCTCTGGGGGTAAAATGTATAAAGAAATAAGTATAAAAAACCAGTTCTTCAGGAAATCACCCTCACATTTTACTGATTTTTGACAAGAAAGATGTATTTTGATACAAATATTTTATTTCAAAAGTGAGCTTGTAGTGAAATGCTACTTTGATGTACAAACATTGTCATCTTTTAGTTAGTGTCATATAATTTTCCCAGTATTTTCTTACTGTACTAAATATTTTGCAAGGTTGCATTCTAAATTTGATAGCAATGATTGTGATATTAGACAATGTACTGTAGCTTTTAGGACCCTTATGAGTTTACATGTTTGAATTTTAGCCTCTTATAAATATATATGTACATAGGAAGTCTTTGTTTGACCAAAATAAGATAACTGCTTTGGGCAAACTAAATAATTTGCCAAATTCCTTTGTAAAATCTCAACTAAAACTCTTAAGCTTAGTGGAGCTTAGAAATCCAGCTACCATAAAGATACAAACATTTAGAAACACACACAGAGAGATTGATTCTATGATGTGTGTTTTTATGAAAAGTTTTCCTTCTGCAAACTGAGAATGTTCGTGATAATATGGAGTAATCTTGTTTAAAAAGGTTGTGATGTATTGTTATTGCAAGCAATAACATGACTCAACTAAAAAACTTACTAAAAACATAAAAAGGGCCAGACCTTGCAGTAATGTATGCTTTGTGTGGCATTTCCCCCCATCATTCTACTGATATCAAAGAGATTAGCATCAATGTGTTTGGCTATACTTTGCAGAATCAGGACTTGAAAAAATAAGTGGTCATCATTCTTTCTATGCAGACTACAACATGATTATAATGGACATCTCTGAAAAAAATTACTAAATGTTGATGTTGAGGACAGCTGTTATTCTTCAGAAGTTACTAGAAGACATTACTTTGAAACAAAAAATGTTCAGGTTTAAATTAATATTTGTCTTATGAAAGAATGAACCAGTTCCATTGCTGTTAAATCACATCTAATTTCTTCCAGTATCATAGAACTTATTTTTTCTTGTTACAAAATGATCCTAGTGAGAAAATAATAGTCGGGTGGTTGCTTTTTATTCTTTTTCATTTTTCTTTCAGGTTTAAAGGTACCTCATGTTTAAAGTGTCTTTTACAGGCTCTGAAAAATCTGTATCATACAAAAAGATACAAACAAGAATACTTATTTTAAAATAGAGGGTGAAAAATACAAAATTACCTAAAAAGAGCGTTCATAGAGAAAACTAAAAAAATATGTTCATAAATTAGTATGATTGTCCTCCAGACTTTATGAAAAACACAGATCTAGATTTAAATAAATTTTTCAGTTGTAGGATGATCATGTGTTTGTTACCAAATATGTTAAATTATTAATCTAAAGAGGTTCCAAAAAAATATCCATAAACAATGGAGTTGTGCAACAGTGTGATGTAATGAATAACATGTGGTATGAAACATGCGTTTTTCAGATGAGCACAGTCTTATTTGATGAGTAAAAGAGCAATAATGAAGGGCTTTGTCAAATTTCAAGTGATAGTGGAAATCATGGTTTTGGTCACATGAGTAAGACTGTCTCTTAATTCTACTGCTTTATTTTATACAGTTGTTTCAGTAAGATAACGAGGGTTGGAAGGGACCTTAAAGTTCATAGTTCCAATGCCCCTGCCATGGGCAGAGACACCTTCCACTAGTCCATTTTCTCAAAGCCACATCCAACCTTGAACATTTCCTGGGATGAGTCATCTACCACCTCTCCGGGCAACCTGTTCCAGTGTTTCACTACCCTCATTGTAAAAAATGTCTTCGTTATATCTAGTCTAACTCTAACCTCTTTTAATTTAAAACAATTACCCCTTGCCCTATCACAACAGGCCCTACTAAAATGTTTGTACCTATCTTTCTTATAAGCCTCCTTTAAGTATTAAAAGGCCACTACAAGGTATCCCCAGAGCCTTCTTTTCTCCAGGCTGAATAACTCCATCTCTTTTGATCAGTCTTCAAAGGAGAGGTGCTCCAACCTTCTGATCATCTTTGTGGCCCTCCCTATGACTCACTCTAACACAGGGGTCCTCAAACTATGGCCCATGGGCCGGATATGGTCCCCCAGGGTCCTCAATCCGGCCCCCGGTATTTACAGACCACCCCCACCCACCCCCCGCCGGGGGTTGGGGGGCGAGGGGAAACCAAGCAGCCACAGATGACTGTCTGCCACTTCATCTGTGTGCTGGCCCCCTGTTTAAAAAGTTTGAGGACCCCTGCTCTAACAGATCCATGTCCTTATGTTGGGGGCCCCACAGCTGAACACAGTACTCCAGGTGGGGTCTCAGTAGAGCAGAGCAGAGGAGCAGAATCACCTTCCTTGACCTGCTGGCCACAATTCTTTTGATGCAGCCCAGGATACAGTTGGCCAGCTGGATTGTGAGAGCACATTGCCAGCTCATGTCCAGCTTTTCATCCACTAGTATCCCCAAGTCCTTCTTGGCAGGGCTGCCCTCAAACCCTTCATCCCCCAGACTGTATTGATACCTGGGGTTGCCCCAACCCAGGTGCAGGACTTTGCAGCCTTGTTGAACCACATGATGTTCACATGGTCTCACTTCTCAAGCTTATCCAGGTCCCTCTGGATGGCATCCCATCCCTCAGGTGTGCTAACTCCACCACTCATCTTGGTGTCATCTGCAAACTTGCGGGGGGGTGCACTTGATTCCACCATTTATGTCACTGATTAAGATATTAAACAGTACTGGTCCCAATACAGACCCCTGAGGGACACCACTCATCACTAATCTCCATCCAGACATTGAGCCATTGACCACTACCCTTTGGATGCAACCATCCAACCAATTCCTCATCCACTGAACAGTCCACGGATCAAATCCATATTTCTTCAATTTAGAGAGAAAGATGTTGTGGGGGACTATGTCAAAGGCCTTACAGAAATCCATATAGATGGCATCCTTAGCTTTTCCCTTGTCCACTGGTGTAGTGACTCCATCATAGAAGGCCACTAGATTGGTTAGGTGGGACTTGCCCTTGGTGAAGCCATGCTGGCTGTCTCTGATCACCTCCCAACCCTCCATCAACCTTAGCTACTGATGTATTAGAATTAATGTTTACAAAGGCAAATGTAATGCTCTTAAAGAGACTGTTTTCAGCCTAGGATATGTTTATATGATCTCCAAATTCTTCCACTTAAAAGGCTGAATGAGTTCTTTGTAAGTGGAATATTAAGGCAGGCAAATCATTTCATTATCTGGCTATTACATCAACACATCAGGATTGCTCCTGAATGCAGCCTGTTAATATTCCTCTGTCTTCTTTCCAGCTGGCATTTTCTGGCACTCCACTAGATTTTACAGTTTAGTAACCTCAACAGTAAAGTCCATTCATAATCTTACACTTTGAAAGTCTTTCATATAGTGTAGGCCTAAATGCCATACAAACGAATTCTCTCAGACTAGGGTTCCAATAATATTTTTGGCTATTCATTAAAGGAATTTTATAATGTCACATATTATGCAATGCTTAATTTTTTTTTTCTTATTTACAGTATGTAAATCCAACCATACATTCTGTTTAAAATTATTTTTTAAAAAATATCATTGGGCGTAAATGTGTGGTGTAAAAATCTTCATGCCTGATCCCATGAATATTTCTAAGCTTGCTTAGTTTCTTACTATTATTTTTCCTTTTTTCCTTTGTCCAGAAGAAAAAATTCATGTTCTGTTACCTTCCAAACTTCACAATATGAAATTTGGCTTGTGGCTCTTCAAGTTCTGTCTGAGCTAGGATATATGTTCGGCTTGTGGCAACTCTTGGCGAAACATATGAAATGAATGCCTGACCTGGCCATGCCCCTCTTTCACTGACAGACTCCCAGAGGCAGGACATCTAGCAGCAACATCCTTTGCTGACTTCTCGTTTGCTCTGGGTGCCAAGGTTAAGTTCTTGAAGAGGGTTCATCCAAACAATTTTCTTCCCTAAAGGCTGTCTGTTGCATCATGACTTTATAAGAGGCAAGGTTGATGAACTTTGCATTTTGAAAAGGAATTATGTCAGTAATTATAATGGAAACAAAGGGATGAGTTGTCATGAGTGGTGCTTTTTTGTTTTGTTTTGGGGGCTTAGTGCTTTTTTCAATTATGAAAATATTTTATCAAATACATCTTGCTTTCAATGAGCATTGTTCATAGTTGGCGCAGTATCTCTCGATAAGATCCAGAAGTTAGAAAGAATAAGAAAATTATTGGAAAATGATAAATAGATTTGTGGATTCGGTGTTTACTGGGGACATGCACTTCTAAAGTACTTGCATTTTCACTTGATCTTCATTTTGTTATTTTATCATTCAGAGTTAGAAATATGAAGATGGGCAAAAGCATTAAAAAATAGAAGAGTTAAGAGGAATTTGTGCACTATAATAATGAGAACAGAGTTGTAAAACACAAGACTTACTAACAGCAAAAATACTGAGTGTAACTATTAGATACAGATATATAAAACTGATAAAGCACAGCATGAGAGAAAATTATTATGACCACAGTCCCATGATCTCAGCTTTTAGTGAAATTGCTGTGTTGTTTGCTTCTATTTATGCCAGCCCATGAATTGTTCCCTGAAGAATTTTTTCCCCAAATTTGACTCCTCTCTTTCTTAGTATTCTGCTGTATGATTTAGAAGAAAACATTTCCTAGGAAGAGAAATGTTTAAAACTGTCCTTATTATCTACAGAAAAGAGGAACTTTCACATCTTTTTTGTAAACTAATGTATGGATTTTTAAAAAATGTTTTGTTTTCAAACTTCCTGATTGCTAGAGATTCATAGAATCACAGAATGGTTGGGACTGAAAGGGACCTGCTCAGGTAGGGCCACCTAGAACCAGTTGCCCATGACTATGTCCAGACAGATTTTGAGTATTTCCAAGGACAGAGATTCCACAAGCTCTCTGGGCAATCTGTGCCAGTGTTTGGTCACCCTCACAGTAAAAATGTATTTGCTGATGCTCAGACAGACTCTTCTGTGTTTCAGTTTGTGCCCATTGTGTCTGGTCCCGTCACTGGGCATCACCGGAAAGAACCTGGTTCTGATCCTCTTTACACCTTCCCTTCAGGTATTTGTATGCAATGGTAAGATCCCTGAACTTCTCCAGACTATACAATCTCATCCTTTCCTAATAGGAAACATACTCCAGTCCCTTAATCATCTTTGAGCCCTTCGTTGGACTCTCTCCAGTGTGTCCATGTCTTTCTTGTACTGAGGAGCACAGAACTGGACACAGGACTTGACGTACAGCCTTAGCAGTGCTGAGTAGAAGGGAAGGATCACCTCCCTTGCCCTGCTGGCAACATTTTATCTAATGAAGCTAAGGGTATCATTAGCCTTTTTTTGCAGCAAGGTCACATGCTGGCTGATATTCAACTTGGTGTTTAGCATGACTTCCAGTTCCTTTTCTGGCAAGCTGATTTCTAGCTGGACAGCCCCCAGCGTTTGCTGATGTATGGGGTTGTTCTTCCCTAGGTCCAGAACTTTACACTTCCCTTCTTGAATATCATGAGCTTCCTGTTTGTTAGTCCGTTTCTTCAGCCTGTCAAGGTCCCTCTGGATGGCACATCAGCCACTCCTCCCAGTTTGGTGTCATCTGCAAACTTGCTGAGGGTACACTTTGACCCATCATCCAGATGATAAGCCCTGTGGGCCCAGCCATTCAGCAGATTTTCAGTCCACCTCACTGTTCCTCCAGCCCATACATCAACACCTTGCCTATGACAATCTTGTGGGAGACAGTGCCAAAGGCCTTACTGAAATCCAGGTAGACCATATCCACTGCTGGGCATGCATCCAGCAGACCACTCATTTCACTGTAGAAATTTTTCAAGTTGCTCAAGCATGACTTCTTGGTGAAACCATGCAGACCACTCTTGATCATTTTCTTGTCATTCATGCACCTGGAAATGGTTTCCAAAATTAGCTGCTCCCTTTCATAATCTGGGTAAGATGCTTCTTTTTCTCTATCCCTGTTCTGTCAAACAGGGCTGAAAGCTCTTCTCTGTTATGCTAATAAAAAATGACAATAAGAGACACTAAAAAAGTCAGTTATGAGTCACACACATAACTCCAGAAAGGCGTACTATGTTGGGAAATAGCATGCAATGCAAAATGCTGCAGACATACATGAGGATAAGTCTTAAATAAACTGACACAGGAACCTTGGGATGTGTAGTTGTATTGATTTGATACTTTGAAGTTAATTATCCCTAGTATAGCTGATAGACTTGTGTGCTTCTCTGCTTCTGGAATTACAGAGGGTTTTTATGGTGCTATATTATGATGTATGGACATGCCAATTTATGCAGAAGTGGTTTGATGTTGCACTGTGCTGAGTGCATGTTCTGCTGCAGACTAGTCAAGTCTGCACTAGATGGAACTTGTCCCTACATCTTCTATAAACTTTTTATGATGCCCCCTGAGTATAAGATCTCATAATTTTGTATTTTTTGTGGCTGGTGTTTGTTATACATTCGCTTATATATTTGTCTGCATATGTGAAAGGCGTATGTGTGGGATGTTAGAGGCAACAGAAAAAGCTTCTAAAAATACATAGGTGGCAAAAGGAAGACTAGGAAGACTGTGGACCCATTGCTCAACAAGGTGGGGAACCTGGTTACACAGAACATGGAAAAGGGGGAAGTATTGAATGTAATCTTTGCCTCAGGATTTACAAGCAAGACTGGCCTTCAAAGACCAGGGGCAAAGGCTGGAGCAAGGAATATCAACTCTTGGTGAAAGAGGATCAGGTCAGGGAATACTTAAGCAAACTGAACATACATAAGTCTGTGGAACATGATGGGATACACCTGTAAGTGCTGAGAGAGCTGGCAGGTGTCATTGTGAGACCACTCTCAACATTCTTTGAACAATCATAGTGAATGGAAGAAGTACCCAAAGACTGGAAGAAAGCAAATGTCACCCACATCTTCAAAAACAAGAAGGAGGACCCAGAAAACTATATGCTGGTCAGCTTTAGCTTTATTTCAAGGAAGTTTTCCAGCTAACCCAGGAAACCATTTCCAAATGTGAATTACAAGAAAATCATCAGGAGTAGTCACCATGACTTCACCAAGGGGAAGTCATGCTTGATCAACTTAATATATTTCTATGATGAAGACTCCAGTTACTGTGCCATTATTGGTTGCGATGCTTCACAAAATGCAGAAAAGCTTAAAGTGGGTAACTACAGCCTAATTCTTCATCAGTGTCTGATCTAATCATGTGTGTTTGACTCAAGTACAGTCTAGTAAAAAAGTATTTGTAAGTGCTACTACTAAACAAATACGGGAATGTTGTTCCAGTTTCAGTTTATTACAAAGAACAGGAATATATTTCTGAGTAGTCATTCCTTTGCTTGTTTTGGTGTTTGATATTTGATCAGTAGCCAGTTGTTCCCTTTAAAAACAAAGGCTGCTTTTCTTTTTGATTTACACAGAAGTCTTCAATGTAAATACCTTTTTTTATATACTTGTGTGCTACAGTGACCTAATTATACAGAAAAACAGGAGCATAGACTTTTTTTTCTGAATTATTTTGTGTGTCTACTTTAGATCATGGCATAAGAACAATGGCAATTAATTTCTTATCCATGAATTCCCAGTGTTCAAATGGCGTAACAACCACCAAAATGTTTCTTATGTTTTCTTCTCTTCAGACTCAGCAAATTGATGTATTAGTACTCTCAAAGTAGCTCACTAACTTGCACAACATTCTGCTTGTTATTTGAAATATGATGAAATACAAAGAAAAGGAGTTTTGTAAGAAAATACAAAAACAAACAAGCAAAAAATAAAATCCACAACAGTGGATCAGAGTGTAATTTTTTTTGAGAAAAAATATTCTTAAAATGTGTCAAACAGTCACACTGAAATACATCTGCTGTCATTTACCAGTACCATATGTTAATACTGAGACTTAAACTAGTTGGTTCTGTTATTAATGAGCATTTGAGGAAAAATGCAACCCCAATATAATCATGCACCATTTGTGTTTTGAAAAAAACAGTTAGTTGGGATGGAAAAAATAAAAATTATCAACAAGAAGACTGAGGGTTTCAAAACATTCTCTTTCCATATGAAATAGTTGACACATGCTACACACGTGTAAGAAAGTAGGAGATGCAGTATTTCTCCAAAAGGATCTAGGACTCTAAACTTCTATATTTTGCTAAAAATAAAAGCTCTATCTGCCATCTATAGAGAAGTACTAAGTCTTCAGTTTGCCTTTGCTTGTTATGTGATTTATTTTCACTCTAAAAGATTCTGGTATGTTAAGTATAGGGAATTAGAGGAGGGAACCAGCTCAGTAGAACTTTGGGGAATCCTAACAGCTTTCTGGAGTTAGGGTAAAAGGGTGTATGTGATATATATTAACCTTCACATATTGCATGGAATAAGAACTTCTGAATATATTTCCCCCTTTAGCTATCCCAGTGCTACACCCATGTCGTTGCAATAAGCTTTGTAACAAAAACGCAGCTACATGTAACAACATCAAGAAGCAAACCACATCACAAAAATACTTCTGCATCCAATCATACATTGCAAACAACAATCATTTAAAGACAAGCAATCCCAGCTGAATTATTGTTGCAACAAAACCAATCTTGACTCTGGGAATTTTTACTTAATTCTATCTATGGCCAATTAGCGATGACTTCTGATCACTGATTCCAGTACTGGTGGGAAAAATCCTCACAATATAAGCAAACATATATTTAAGTAAATAGCTTTCCTCACCCTTCTCAACATTCAACTTAAAACAAACACCTTTTCTCGTTTACTTTTCTACCTCCCTTGTTTTCACCACAGGTTACACTGTCTGTTCCATTTCCTCCAGTGAGGTGACTTGGGGTTGGGATGTGGGGCCATTAGTAGTTTCTTATTGCTGCTTTTTGTTTCTCACTCATTTTCCTCTGCTGCTCTTTGCTTATCAGGGTCCCTGCCTTGTTATGTGTTGCCCCTGGGCCTTGGTCTCTCAGGGATCATCCTGCCTCAGCATGGGCCACAGTCCTTCAGGAGTGTCTTGTTCCATATGGAGTGCATCCTTTCAAGAGTGACTTTCCAGCTGTGACCACAGCAGCCTCTTCTTCCTTCTGTTCCTCTTTCTTGAGTATGTCGAACCTGAGGCATCAAAGACTCCCTTAAAAGATACTGTTAAACCAAATTTTTAAATGCTAATGAGCAAACTTAGGTCACAGTATCCATTGGGAGGTTCCTCAGCTGCACTGCTCTGATTCTCAGCTACTGAGCTCTTTACAGATCCTGAAGTTCACAAAGACCAGGAATATAAGACATGCATGTGAATATTTTCCTTTTTTTAGATGATTCCCAAAAGGATTTTTTTCACTAATATAAGATAGGAAATTCACCAATGCAAAATTTTTACTCTGCTGTTTCCACAAATGTAACGAAGTTGCTAGTACTATCAACAGCAAAATTTCCGGCTATGTTAGGGAAAAAAACCACCACTATAATAACAAGTAGCATGGATCAAAAGGAGCAGACCTAAAAACCAAAACATTTGGTGCAGGGGACCTGATATTTACTTTCCTTTAGACAAGCTATAGCCTAGCCCCATGGACTGTGTGCCCTCTTGCAGCCGAGTGCATCAGGTGTCCACCTGACTATATCTTCCAGTTCCGTAACATCTAGAAATAAACCAGCTCATGCACATCATGATGTGAAATAAAGAATAATAACTGGAGGCAATCAGGAGATTGATTAAAAAAATGCACCCCTAATCTGAACTAAAATGTTTATGTGGACTGTATCTAAGAAGTCCCAAAAGACAATGAATATAACATAAACCACATACAGCAATAACATTTTCTGTCACTTGAAATGTGCATTGCAGAAAGTCTGAGAGCACTTTTATTTCATATTGACATGTGGAATTAGACTCTATAACTCGAAAGTTATAAAGTAGGTATGTTTATTGCGCGCAGATGCACGGGGGATCGCTCCTCCACAAGCGTGCATGCCCGAAGCGACGAACCATCTCACATTTATACAATAAAACAAATGAATATTCAATTAACGCCTATACATATTCGTTACCTAAACCCCGCTTCGTATGTTAATCAGCTTATCAGTCCTTTGCCTGGAATGTGGTGGTCTTGCAGGTTTGTAGGTGATTCATGTTCTTGTGACCATCCGATCTTCTCCAGCAAGGAGACTTAGCGCTCCCTCCCTCTAGATAGCCTTGGCATGTCTCTCATCCTTTTCTCATTCTTTTTTAAATAGCCCCTTTGTTAGAGGAAGAAGGGCAGGCGTCTCCTCAAAACTGTAGGCGTCTCCTCAAAGCTGTGTGCCTATGCCTATGCGACCAGACACCGCACCCATGACCAGTCACCATACCCACATTCCTGGAGCAGACATATACAATCACAGTCGGTGTCCATTGTCCCCATTTCACACTATTTCTCCATATCAATATCACCACAAAATATATCTTTCTTTTGTGCAATTGTATTGTCTTCGAGGAGTCTGACTGACTTTACTCTTCCTTGTATGTATGCATCTTGCAGACTATAGTGAAATCTCGTGTTTGGGAACTTCAAAATCATAGCAAGTGAAACAGAACAAGGTCTTAAAATAAAAAGATCAGTCAGGATAAGTTTGGTACAATGCTCTGGGTGATGCTGTGTTTGTGTTGAGAAAGGAATGTACTCTGAATAATTAGAAAAGATAAGGCGGGCACCTGAAGGAGATAAGGAGACCATCAAGTCAGGAAATTGTTGAACAAAGAAAATTGTAAGGTAGACTCCACCCAGAATCCCACCTATTCTGAATGGAACGATTAGGTGTCAAAACAAGTGAATATGTACATAAAGATGTTGTGTAACCTCTCACAAAAACTGTATAAATTACCTGACTTTTCACTGAAAACTTGGGAGCTAGTTTGTCCGGTGCAAATTGGCTAGCTCCCCAACCTTGCACAAAATAAATACCTTTGCTGCTTAAAGACAAAATTGCTTTCTGAGTAGTTACTCTGTGCCATTTTGGCATCACAAGTGCAAATCAATAGTAAGGTGTACACAGTTGACCCAAAATGTCCTATACAGAAATCCAGAAAGGAAGTTCATAAACTGTAATCACAATGCATTACAAATGAAAGCCAGCTCCTAACGTAGTTTCAGCTTCACAGACTGCTGGATGGTCAGGACAGACAAAAAGAAACAAAAGCGAAAAAGTGAGTATGTTCCTAAGTTTTTAATTATGATTTACTTTGCCTGAAGAACTGAGGAGGCCAGGCTACTTTCACAAAATGTATGTTAAAATGTGTAATCCAAACTGCATATTCAATGAAACGACAATCCTGTCTATAAATGACTGTCATGATCAGACAGAGCTGGTATAAAGCTATGTGCAACAACTGGCTGAAATTCCTTTAATGTTCTGTCAATGTGTCACTTTCTCTTAAATCTGTTAGTTGGAAACATAACTCATGCCATCTCATAAATCATACCCGTTTAGATTGGTATGATTTATATTTTCTCATTGCCTTATTGTGATCTGTCAGCAGTAGCCAAATTAAAGCCAGTGTCCTTCAAAAGGGAGTACTGGGGGTCTGAAAGGTGGTTCAATTTCAGCTACAATTTGCTTTTTATTTATCCATCAGTTTCTTCTGTTTCTTATTTTTATTATTGCTATTTGCTGATGCTGACAAAATAGCTCATAGCTATATAACTTTTTTTTTGTTTGTTTTACATATGCAAGCAGGAATGAAGTGGCAAGATGAACTGGTAGTGTGGATACATGCATCTGTATGACAGATCAAAATGTTGATGGCCATGTTGACTGGTTTGTAAAATGTCACAGTTTATTTGTTATACATCAGTAATGTCAAGAAACCTTTATGAAAGGTACTGGTTTTGAAATAACCTTTAATAGCATTATTTTAAACATGTATTGTGTACAATGAATTTCCAATTAAAATTATTATCAGCATTTTTAAGCATTTTATGTTTTATGATGATGAATAATTCCCTTTTTTTGAGCTCAATGTTTACAATTTTTTCTCAATCTTGTAGTTAAATGAAAAGTATTACTTTTAAAGAAAAAAGAATTCAAGGAGCCATATAGATTTGACAAAAATATGACTATTGCAGCTGACTGAGCTTTATGAGTAAATGGAAAGATCACAGTCACGTATGAGATCATGCCTCTTAATGCCTTTTAGGCGTTAAATGAAAGTTGTGCTCTTACTTTTTTTTTTGGTTTTTTTTTTTTTGTTACATAATTAATGTTATTTCCTAAATATAACGAAGCTGCTGCTTCTAAGGGAAGTTCATGGCTTAGAGAGAGGCATTGACCATTTTTAATCTCAGCATGAGGTCTGTGTGTAATCTAAGGCCACATTTTAATAAGCATTTTTTTCACAGACCTTTCCTTTCTGTGGCTAGTCTCTCAATAGAAAAGGACTAGATGAGATCAAATGTACATCTTATCTAGCAATGGGGTTTTCTGTTAGTTTTTAAGTATACTATTTGAGAGATATTTTTCTCTAGTTACAAAATCCCTATCACTGACCAGCAGAAAAACATATATTCTAAGTTTGGGATTTTGAATTCTTTCCTCATTCACCCCAAAAGGAATCCTGTAGCCAAAAGAATAGAAAATAACTTAAGGGGAAAACAAGAAGAATAAGAAAAAACCCTTATGAAAACGCCCAAACATTTGTGCAGGTATAGTGATTAAAACATACTAATAACTCAGTTTTCCATGTTGTAAAGCAATGTATGTGCAAGCAGAGGTAAGCAACTCTCAGAAGATGACAGACTAGAAAAGAGTTTCATCTGCAAATAGTAAAATAGCTACTCTTATTAGGATGATGTTGCAATTATGCAATAGTTCTGCTTTCTGTATGAACATTTCTGTGTAAAAATAACTTTTTGTTGTTTCCTTTCTTAACTAATTATTCAACCTAATGATAGGAGTATGGTATACAGAATTTAAAATTCTTACTGCTTCCTGAAATACAATCATCTCTTTTTACAATCATTCTTATTCAAATGCTGCTATAGATTATTTTTATATTGCCACTCTCACTTCTGACATTATCTGTTCTGTCTTAAAAATGATCAAAAAGTTAATAACATAAATAAAAAAAATATTTTTATAAGCTATGAATGTTAAAATTGATAACACGTTTATTTAAAGGTAATTTCCATTTTCTATTGCATCTCTGCTCTTTTTCTGAAGCTTTATTGACAGTTTTCTGTATTTCTATATCTTTATTACCTGTTCATTTTCCAGATCTCATTTAGAAAACACTCACCTTTAGTGAGATAAAGTGCTGTTAATATGTACCCTGCTCTTTACATCTGTAAAGTGATGACAGGACATGATGTGTTTTGCACTTGTAAAACATGCTTATCATTGGATATTCAAACACCTGATAGAGAAATGACTTTATTTCCTCTTCCAGAGTGTTGCTGAACATTATGTTCTTTGACTGAACTAACATATGTATAGTAACTCAAATATCATGTAAATAATTTTAAATTCTAATTTACTCTGACAGCACAGTAGCTAGGTAGGTCTAGTTTAGTTCTATACTACTGCTTGACAATGTAGGTTGTCAGGTCCTTCTAAATAAAAGTGAAAGCAGTGACAAATGTTCAGTGAATTTCTTGAAATGAACATTTCTCACATTCTAACCTAGATATTGTCTTGGAGTAGATGTCCAACATTTTATTTTATTAAAACAATTAGATGACACACTAGTATTATTCAAATATTTTCCCCACATAGTCAATAGTGGAAAACGGCATGATATTAAAAGAGATGTAATATAAAGAAGGGATTTCTGATTTCATTTTAAATCAACATAACAAAAATATTTGGAAATTCTGACACTATCACCTGTTCAATACACAGTTTAACTAATTGTTCTGGAAGACTGTGATTATATCCATACTCTTATCATCTTATACTTAGGTTAATAAAATGTCAGTTTCTTCAGTCATGAAAAATTCACTTTTACTCTGCTTATCTCTAACTCTGTTGCGAAGATAATTTTCATGGTCCTTTGTTTTGACTCTGAGACAAATTTACATAGCATAATGAAGTGCTGGGGTGGACTCAAGGGGTAGGGAAAAGAGAAGAAGCAAGACAAAGAGAAAGAAAGAAGGAAGGAAGAAGGAAAGAGAAAGAAAGAAAGAAAAGGGTGGGAGGGAGAAACAAACACAAATGGTAATGAAGTAATAGAATAATATAGGACCAAAGCTACTTTTTGTCTGGGACTGCTGGACATTGATTCACTGTGAAGTAATTGAAGGAGCAGGTAGACAACCTATAGAAGTTCAGTCGTCATGAGGATATAAGGAGTCAGAGTCCTGAGCCCTAGCTATCAGAACTGGCCACCAATGTCTAAGACTTTAAGTTCATTGAGAGAAGTGCCACTGGTGCACGGCCTGAATACATCCCATAATATTGTCTTCACTTACAGCTTCAACTATAAAGTTACTTCCAAAGGTCTTCATATCCCAGGATCTCCTTACATATTGTGTATCTTTCATGACTGAGAGGCAAACATACCCTTTCTAATGGTCCCGCCTCCACTTCTCACTAAACAGATTTTATAATAAAATTGTGTTCCCATTTTCTCTGCACATTCAGGCTCTAGCAGAGAGAAGGTCTTTTGTTCATGCAGGAATGCAGGTGATAAAGAAAGAATATGAGAAACAGTTACTAATAAAATACAGATGTACTGCATTTTAGCTTTTGGAAGACAAACCTGAACTAAATGTCCAAGTTGTCTAGTTTTCAATGGCCAATAAATCCAGTAATGTTTAGACAACTAAGACGTCTCCAAATGGAAAAGCAGACTATTTCTTTTATATATGTACTTGCCTTATCCTCTTGCAGTACATATATTATTACCCAGCATGTGGGAGAACCTGATCATAAATACTCCTAAACCTCACAGTATTTGTAACATTTGCCCAGAGTAAACTCAGAAAAATTCAAGATTGTTTTCTGCAGACTTCTATTCACTTCCCTCCTTCATTCCTGAGTGCAAAGTAGTCAAGCTTCAAAAAGGGAATCAGGTGAGGTTCAGGTTTTTTTCACTTTTGAAATGGTAACTCTGTTCTATATATATGGCATCCTTAAGATTGAATGTTATCTACTTTAAAATAATAAATAAAGATAAAATGTAGCTGATACAGCAGTTAGTGGAGGTGAATGAGGATGCGTAAGTATGCATCACATGCTGGGGGTAGGAGTGCCAACAGTCTTGTCTTTAGGCTTCCAATTCCATGATAAAAGTGCTAGTAAGATATTTGTGGGGATATTTTCATTGGGTTGGTTTCTGAATTAATAGTCATTACGTCTTACATTTCCTTGTATCTTGCATATGTGGAAGGGCTACTACAAAAAGCAATTCAGTCTTTGTGTGTAAACTGGTACTCTGAATTTCCCATTGAAGAAGTATATTTGTCTGTATTGCCTAGGGAACGCAAAAACTTAAGTTCCAAATTAGAATGAATTCTTTAATTCACAAGACTCACAGTCAGTACCTTTCACCCCTTCCAATTCACAAAGCACTTCTGTGCTCTTGAGGAGAATAATCACACGTACATGAAGGCTTGGATGGGGGCATCCAGCTCATGCTTCAAGGAGGCCTTCGGGCAAATCCTTGCCTTGGACTATGTTTTTCTTCCTACAATGCATGACAGAGACTACATCACCCTCCTGCAAAGCTCAGAAGTTGGTTCTTCTGTCTTTTATTCCTCATACATCTATGTATTTTAAGCGTATACACATATTATCGATTTTTCCTTTCTGTGAAACATATTTTAATTCTGTTTTGAAGCTGCTGCAGACAAAAATGTTTCATCTTCACTAAAGCAGGAATCCTTCCTCCATTCCTCCCTGTCTGCAAGCAATGACTTATAGTAGAGAGGTCATATATGCCTACATTGGTGCTTTTGAGGGAAATACAAAAATAAGCATACTTTTTTTTTTTTCTCTTGTAATAGAAATGAAAGTGATTTCACACTAAATCAAAGGTTCCTAAAACTTGTAGATTGCTTAAATCTTATTTCAGATTCGTACTAAGAAGATAAATAGATAGTTTTGGTTTGTATTTTTCTTTTATAAAGAATAATGGTCATTTTCATCTTTCAACAACTTTGGTGGGATCTGTGGCTTTGTACGTGGGGTTTGTATAAATCTGATGGAGTAGAACGAATAAATAGGCCCAACAGTCCATGATATAGGCAGCATATGGTTACTGATTTCAAGATGTGTAAGTAGTGTAAACCAGCACTGATTTGGCCCACAACTTGTCTAAATTATTTTATATTTTATATGATTTTTCAAGTGAAAATCTAAAAAATTCTAAGGAACAAAAAATTATCTAAAAGGATTGCTGCTGCAAATACTGCCAGGGGCATATGTGTCTTTGACCTGACTATTTAGACTAATGACATTTTTTAAAAGTCCCTAAAAAAGCAAGAAAAGCCAGGAAAAAAATGACCAGAACTGGACAGTCTTTGCAAACTCACTGGACTGAAATGTACCATTTCAGGCTAGTAAAAATACAGTAGCTATATTTTCATGACAAGATAGAGCTCATAAGATAGGCTTATATGTATGCTAAAAGCAGCAAAACATCAAGGAGGAAGCCACGTCTTATAAACTAGCTATGCTCAGGAAAATAATTAACTAAAATTTGGATTATAAGGTATGTAAGATATATTTTGGGGCAGCTGAACAAGTTACTTATATTTAAATTACTTTTAAAAATTATTATTTTGCTTTGAATAAAATTCCTGATATATTTTAAAATTAAAGAATTCACCTTTTCTGTTCCAAGAAGATAAAAAGTAGCTTCTGTTTTATTTTAAAAACTTATTTCTTGTTGAAATATTGGATAAGGTTTATGATTTTGTTCAATAATAGATTCTGATGAAATTTTTGTTGTAAAAACTGTTTGGACAAATATCTGCTGTCTTGCTTTGAGTATGTTTCAAAATAGATTTGGAAATGTGATAGAGTCCTCAGGTAGATTAGGTTTTCATCCGCTTGTAGAAGTAAAAAGGGTCAGCTCTCTGGTTCCTGCTGGCTGACCTACATAAGAGAAGCTGAAGTCTGTAATTAATAAAGCGTCTTAGTGGCTGATTGAGGGAAGGCTTGAAAGGCTATTACTATAGAATTATTTAAATTAAGGTTCACTTTTGGAGTTAATCTGATTAACTAATGAGGAAGTGTACTCATACTACAAAGCCAGGAAAAACAAATTTAATGAAGTCTCTGTAAAAGAGCATCTGAAAGCAAAACCTTGTACCGTTTTAGAATTCTAAAAGAGAAAGAAGAAAAAATGTGATTTGAAGGAAACTGGTGAAATACATCATATTTAACTTCATTGGTGAGTAACAAGTGGAAAGATAAGCTATTCTGAAGCATCAGTCCAGAAACTACATTAGACTCATAATGACATAACACTGAAAAAGATGTTCATATTTACTCATCATGAATAAAAAACATAGATCACGTACTTTGTTATTTTATCAATAGACATGAGCACATTATGACCATGTAAAAAATAAAACTTACATTTTAAAGGGTTTGGGTGCTGGATTTCCTTCTATTCCAGCAATTTTTTTTTTTCCAGTGTGAATAGAACTCATCCATGCCTTGGGAGAGACAATTTGGGGAAGGGATGGGAAGGAATGAGTTGGACCTCAGTAGGGATGAATGATTACTAAAAAAAATACCATTTTCTTCTGTTACCCAAAACATTACTTTCTTCTTTATTATTCTGTTATGATGTTAATCAAATAATAACAAAAATCTGAAGAAAGTCAGTGTCAAATAAAAATAATGAAAAAATTTTATTTCACTATTTTTCAAAATCCAGATTAGATATGTATCTTCTATACCTCTGAAATCTTGGATGATCTGACATCAGAAAAAATGTCACACCACCTTACTTTTACCAAATTCTGTTGTGAAGGATTTCAAGAATAACATAGTTTTGTAAATCATCCCCTCTTGGACTGAAACCTTTTAGGTTCTCTTTTCCGAACCTGAAATTCTGTTCTGAAGCTTTTTGCCAAAACATCAATTTCCTGGCACCATCATCCCACTCCTCCTGCACACATCCCCGAGGAAACTCATAGTAACATTAAAAAAATTTAATAGCATTTTCACCACTATGCTAAGCAATTTTTGGTTTAAAACTGACAATGTGGTATTTTCCTGAATTTTTATGTCAGTTTCCAGCAGAGTATCAAAGCAACTCCCTTTATTAGGAAGAAACAATGACAGGCTCTGTCTCCATTCCATTTCACTTTATCCTTTTGTGTTAATAACTGTAAATAATTTACTGAGGGAAAACAAAACTCAAAGAAGTGAACTGTATGTTTTGTTCAGAACATGATGATGTTTGAAGACATTCTCATCAGATTAGTGAATTCCTTAATCTTGTTTCCATTGCTGTTGGATATCTGTCCTCTTTTCTTACAGGTCTGATGAGATGTAGCTATCAGACAGACTGAAGACTGAAAAAAAAGTCAAAAAAGTTATCATGTAGTTCATTTATCAGCACAGACAAAATTATTGAATAGAACTGAACATTTAATGTGAAAGTGCTAGAAAGTGCTTAAGGCCCTGGAGACCTGAGTTTCTCTGAAAACAAGCTTCTAAAGCATGTGCAACTTTGAGGGGGAGTTTTTGGCGTTTTGCTTTTCTAGTACAGCATTTTATTTTTAGAGAAGAGAAAAATAACCCTGGGAATCACAAATTGGCAAATTATCTCAGTTCACACTGAGTCTTAACAGATGGACAAATCCTCCAGTCCTTCATGGAGCATATGGGACTGTTGATGAGGCTCGATGGCCCCCTCAGCACTGGATTCACTTAACCATCAATTGCTACAGGAGAACATTTCACTTGAAGTGCTCCTTCTTCTCCAGTACTCTCAGCTTTGTAGTGGTAACTAGTTTCTTTTTATGTGTGATCTAATTCAGTGACACTCTTTAAACAATGTATTTAAAAGTTGTGAGGCTACAGTAAATTTCAGATTTACCAAGTCTTCCATACAGTGAGTTTGAAACACACCCTCAAAAATGGCTGTAGCATATATGCCCTTCAGAGTGTGCATAACTGTTTATCTGTGCTCACTTGCTAATTTACCACAGAGAATCCTTCAGATGGAGAACCGGGATAATTCAGAGCATGCTGTGCTTATGGCCTCTCTGAAGCAGCTATCAAAATAGTGTAGACCTGGTCAGTTGAGTGCTGAACAAGATGTCATGGTGTGGTTAACACTTGTCTGACAGAAGATAAGGAGCTAAGCAGCATCATCTTCATGCAGTTGACATTTCATAACTGCCATGTCAGTGAATAACTAGCAATATTGCTTGCAATCAAAGTATTACTGGAACCACAGAACAACTTGCTTAGTGATAGCTTCATTGAATTATTTAGTTATCTTTCAAATGTAGAGATCTTGCATTTTAAGTCATTGAAACTTGAATTCCAGTTGAATCTCATGATCTTCAACCACCTAAAGCAAAGACAAAACTGCTAGTTTAAACAGTTTTATGTATAGATCTAAATAACCAAAATATATATTAAAAAAAAAAAAAAAAGAAGAAAAAAAAAGGCTGGGAACAGCAGTCTGTTGGCAACAAAAGCAGCTGAAATATCTCTAGCTGTCAACACATCTAATTCATTTGGATAGTTTGAAAAATGTGTCGTTAGAGCATTTATCAGTGATATTACAGAAGGTTCATTTTGTTTTTCCAGTCTGAGGAGCCAGGATATGCTGTGTCCTAAACATTCCAATAGCATATTGCTATTTTTTTTTTCCACAAAGGGGAAACATACAACCAGTAACAACTTAACTGATTGGTAATTTTGCCTCTTATTAAAGCCAAATAAATTAAAAACTGAAAAATCTTTAGTTCTTTAGAATAATTCTGAAAATACGGTTATATGTGGAAATTAAACCCAGATCACATGATTTTTGCTTGCTCCAACTTATTTTCATTGTATTAACTCAAACAGGTATTAACTACTGGTAGTATCTTCTAAATGTAAGAAAGTATTGGACAAATGCAAGAATGGTTTCAACTGATATCACCATAAACAAGCATAATAGAACTAGAACAAATTTCACTTTCTCCTAGAGATGGTCTCCTGACTTGCTTGAGGTTTACAATTACTGAAAATGAGGCAACTATTTAAGTGTGACTTGCATGAATATAAAGCTGGGAAGTAATGAATTTAAATCCATTATATTTCCATATATGTTTCGGAATGTAAGAAATATCAATAGCCAATGAATTACCAGTATTATCTTAATTTGGAAGATGACCACTATGAAGGAAAAAAAAAAAGGTTTCAGGAATTTGTATCTAGATAAAAAGTCTGGGTTTTGGTTTATAGTATTTTTGTCAAAGAAAAGTATGAAATATAATCATAACACTGCCTTTCCTGTTTACAAAATGTTCTTTATTGTTATTTCTAAATGTACATTATTTTAAACTCTGAAGCAGATGTTACTTTGTATTGTTGGAGAGATCAGCTTTTTACTGTGGCTGTGTACATTTGGATCCAGGACTTTTTCTAGACTTTTAAAAAAGATAATATTCTCTATGTAGCCTTTGATCTGTTTGCTCTCCAGTTTTTTATACTAAAGTAAAACGTACCATTTTTTTTTTTATACTAAAGTAAAACGTACCATTATAGTAACTTTTTAGAAGCTTGGAAATCTCCATGTAGCAAAAGGCCTGATACAAGTACCATGTGCTTTTAAACATAGTCCTTTGTTACTATTTCATCCTGCTTTTTTCATAAACATAGAGACTCAGAATACCTATTAAAGACATTTGTTTGATATTTTTATATTTTAGCAATCATTTTACTTTGATTTGTAGTTCTGCCTAACTCCGACTTTCTGGTTAATGCATCAGTTAGAAGACAGGAGAACTAGAGTTTTCAGTAATGTTCTTTTGGGTTTTTTTTTCCAACAATACTTAGATGCAGTTGCTATCCAAAAGATGAGCATATCTTTAACCATATTCTACTTTATAAGGATTGTGTCATCCTTAGGAGATGGCAAGGCAGGCTTGATTCTGAGTGGTTGTAAAGCATGGAGAGATACACTAAAGTTACAATTAGCTGTTTTCTGAAATAATAATTTCAGTGTGCAGTGGCAGCCAGAAAAGCTAATTAGGTGTTTCAAAATGAACAGGAAAGATTTTAAGATGAAGGCAGAGAACATTATTTGCTACCAAATAAAACACCAGCATCCTGAGAACTGTGTTTAGTTCTGCTCTCTCCATGTCAAGAACTTTATGGTAGAGGTAGAGGAGGTACAGAGGACAGCTATACAAGGATGATCAGGATGTAGTAGCTGCCTTAAGAGGAGGGCTTAAAAAGGGTAAAACTCTTGGAGAAGAGCAGGCTGAGAAGGAATATGGCTAAGATTTACAAAGTTGGGATGGTAAGGACGTAGAAGAGTCAGAAGTGAAGTTGATTCTGGAAGGAAGGAAGGAGTGGTGAAGAAGGTGTTTTTAGGTTTTTTTCTTAATTCTCACTATATTACTCTCCTAGTAATTGGCAATAATTTAAATTAATCTTCCCTAAGTCAATTCATTTTTTCCCATTACTATAATTGGTGAGTGATCTCCCTGTCTTTATCCTGACCCACGAGCTCTTTCATCTTACTTTCTCTGCCTGTCTTGCTGAGGAGGGAGACTGAGAGAGCAGCTTGATGGGCACCTGGAAGACAGCCAAGGTTAATCTACCACAAGGACTATGCAGGGATAAACTCTGTAATGCCCCTATTATAAGAATTCTGCATAGTGGAGAAATACAAAGGGGATGGACCAAGCAATTGCCTTGGCTCATGTTCTATTCCTTAATAGCATCTGACACTGCATATTTAGCTAGACAGACTGACCCAGGCTGTCTAACCCAGTAGGACATTGCCTATGTTCTGATATTCTTATGCGAAAATGAGGAAGTAAAGGTAGCAGCACTAGATTTTTTTCTGGTCTTTTATCTCCTTTAAAAAATCTCTGGTTATGAAGTAAAGCTGCCTTGTTCATGTATGGCATGAGGTCAGAAAGACACAAGAACTGACAAAGATTAGATATTGATATAGGTAGGCAAAAAACCCCACATAGCCAGAACTTATACTTCTGGGAGCATTTTCAGTATGATAAATATAAAAGCCTGCAAACCTGTGCAGTTTATTAACAATTCCTGGCATCAGATGTCAGGAGGTACAATCAGTCATTATTTCCAACATTATCTTAACTGAACAAAGTGGCAAAAACCTTTGCTCTGCTCGACTTGGAATTAAATGAGGTAAGACTCATAGGGAGAGGTAATATATTTCATTTGACTGATACAACTGAGAAAAATAACTAAACTTTTGGGCACTAAAGGATTTCTGCAGCTCTATGAGAGAATGTAAGTGGACTGCATTGTCTCCTTTTTTCATACTATCACCTACTTCACCACATGATTTCACATCAAGAGATATGACCTCAGAAACCACAGATACATCTCTCTACTTATAAAAGGGGTACTTTTATTTCTAAATGCCACAGTAGTATTCCATGATTTTCTATGACATGAACAAATGATGACCATAACAGAAGGAAAATTAACACATTCATTTCACTTTTTTCCTTCTTAACAGCAGAGTGGGTTATTGGTAGGAAATTAGTGCTATGAATAATTTTTTTTGTGTGTGTGTATCTTTAATGAGTGCAAGATTAAGGACTATAGTTCAGAATGCTCACAAGCCATGATAAAGTTCAACCCTGGATTTTGCATTGTAATCAAAGGGAATTTAGAAATGCCCTTTGTTCTTGTAATAATGTCCTGTCACAGAGCATTGAATTATACTGGCAAAGAAAATATAGTCAGCATACTATGATTTTTAAAACAAAGTTTAAAGTCATGGTCTATCTTTCCAAACCAAACTTGAAGAAAATATCACATGATTATATTACAAAAGTCAATAACAAAACAGTTGATCTCAATTATATTGCCAGGGTACTTTTGTCTTGTAGGCTCAGATTTATCAGTTACCACCAACAGCAATTCACTGGCTCGTCAATGCCTTTGTGAATACAGATACCAAGCTAAGAGAAGGAAGTAGTGAATGTTTCACTGTGTTGGTTTTATTTCATACTGTAAACATCCTTCTCTAAATGAGAATAGAGTTGAACACCTACTCATCCAGGTATGGTTTATCAACAAAACAAGCAAACAACCAAACAAAATGCATGCTGAGATAGTAAAATCCAGCTGAAGTCTTGAAATGTTTGGCTGCTCAAATTTCTTGTATAATCAAAAGAATTCTTCTTGTATGTTAGTCTCAGGTTAAAAGCCACAGTGTCATTTTGATATGTCATCAGGAACTGCTTAGTTATTTTCCTAGAATAAAAAACCCAAAAAACCAAAAAAGCCCCAAAACAAACCCCCAAACTCCACCCTCTCCCCAGAACGCCTAATAATCAGCAAATTAAGAAAAATAAGAACCTCATGTTCTATGGATATCACCAAAAAAAAATCAATGAATTCTCCTTACAGTACCCGCAGCTGAGGTCTAGGTATATTTATCACTGTTTATGCAAAGGAAAGGTAATGTAAATCAGACTGATATATGTGAGAAAGAAGAGTGACTGCAACCTTGACAGGAGTGGGAAGGAAATTGAGCATTGTGATCATGTTGTATGAGATGGAGTTCTGTCCCTCTGTCAGGTGTGATGATAGAAGTATGGCCCCACCAGATCCTTCCAGGTCCCTTAAGGCTACACCTGGGAGGAATCATACAGCTGTGTACAACAATAACATTTTATCTTCTGTATGGTACTTACAGGTGATTTTCAGGCTAATTATCTTGTTGTAGTTCATAGGACTGATGATCCAGGGAAAACTGCAGTGCCAAGGGGCTCACCAGTACCATGGCAGGGGAAAGGAAAATGGCATCTCACAGAGGAAGCAAATTTCTTGTTAGTCTCAAACAAAACATCATGTATATGTGTATGGGAGAATCCAGTTCTGCCTGATATTTCTTTGATACATTCTTGAATCAGATCTAGGTCCTCATTTACACATCACTTGTCCTGTAAATCACACTAACTTTGTATAATGTTAAAGTTCATTAGTAAATACATAGACTTAAACAGAAGCATACAAGAATGCTGCATTCATTCTTTTTTCTTTTATTTTTCTTTGTTTTATAGAGTTTAGTGTGACTTCATGATCCCAGATCCCAGAATAAATTAAAAAAAAGCATATTCTTCATAGTCTTAATTTGCATAGTACATCATAGTACATAATGGATATTTTAGAAAAACAAAATTTATCAGGAGGGCTTCACATGAGAGCTTTACAGTATCTCTACTGAAAATGATGTATAACAATTTATATTAAAATTAGTAAAAGGTGAAATATGTTTTTAAGTTTGGTTCAGCTATGCATAGAAAAATGGATATGTTTTTTGAAATGCATCCAAATATAATAACTTCTTAATCTATGAATCAAGCTGTAAATTAAAAAAAAAAAAAAAAAAAAAGTCTTTCAGAAGACTTACATTTCCAATAGTAGTTTCAGCACACTTGGAAGTTTGACAGTGTTTTCTTTCCCTATCATATGTCACTGTTTCTGTTCTGAATCATGAACAAATCCAGACAGTGCAGATACATACACATTGGGGGGAGGAGGAGGAAGTAAAAAGAAAAATAACCCCACCACACCTTAAGAATATTTACTGAGCTAATCAAATTTCATAAACAGGTCACCAGAAGATTAAAGGAGTTCTCATTTCCCCTTAAGTAACATACTTTAAAAATGCCTAAATGGCTATACTGACTTAAACAATAAGTAGAATGCAAAGAAGTAAACAGATAGTAGGCACTCTTAAGTTCTTTGACATAAAAAAAAATGTTCCAAGGTGTTAGAGAAATCACAAACCTGAAGTGGTGAAATCAGATATCTATGGTCATGAGAAAATACACATAACATGACTTCTGTTTGTCCACTTTTTTCTCTTTTCACTTTCCAGTTCCTATAAGGATTACAAGAGTTTTCTTTTGTTGTATTAATAAATTCCTTTTCATCAAAGCATCACTAATTGACTTGTTCCCAAGAAATTACAAGGTTTGAACTTTTTTGTGGATTGCTCTCAATCATTTTGCACCTTCCAGCTAACCTTACTGGGGTCCAACAGAGACCCAAGTGCCAAATTTTGTATGGCATGGACATGGTTAATATGCTTTTGAGGGTAAGAGTGTATCTACAAACCAGTCTGTGTTATTTGACCTGTGGCTGAGAAACACTTGGTAGCCCTGTTTTATATAGCTAAATATAGTCTTTGTAGTTAATCTGTGATTGATTTTTCTTCCATTTGTTTTTCTAAACTTTTCTCTACAATGCCGCTGCAAGGTCCTCTGACTAGAAACTTCACAGTTAAATAACAGGTTGTATGAAGTTGACCCTTTTGTTGCTTCCTTCCTCCCTCCCTCCCTCCCTCCCTCCCTCCTTCTTCCCTCCTTCCCTCCCTCCCTCCCTCCCTCCCTCCCTCCCAATTTCATTTGACATCCTCTAGTAATAAGTGTTCAGCAGCATACCAATCCTATATTGCAATTAAATTCTGGGGATTCTGCTGGAGAAAACCATGAAGCATCCTCAATGAAGACCCAGAACTTTAATGCAAAGCTCTTCCTTACAGCATCATCCCAGAACTTTATTTTCTAAAGGCACTGGCCACAAGTTATTACATAGTTTCTTTGTAATTATTTTTCAGTTTGAGAAAAGTGTGAGAGACCCAAATAGAGAACTCAGAGAAAAACAGAAATTTTTCATGTCACAGTTTTGTGGTGACTTGGTAGTCATGGGTTAATGGTTGGACTTGGTGATCTCAAAGGTCTTTTCCAAACTAAATGATTTTATGATTCTATGTCAAAGGTTCAAAATTTTATGAGGGTTCTACAGTGCCTGATATATATATATGTAGATGTAGTGTTTGTTTTCAATCCATGTACCTCAAGCTTAATTTCACAAAGTCCTAGAGACATTGATTCTACTAGAATGCATGATTTAATAGTCAATCCATAAGGAAACTCAAAATGTCTAGAAACATTCTAATAGAAATGCTTTTTAAGAAATAGAATAAATAAGTAATGAGTAAGAACAAAGTCCAGAGATGGACTTCAAATTTTAAAATTCTGATGAAAAGATATGTTATTCAGCTTCAGTATTATAGGTTGACCAGGGCAAAGTTTTGTAGTAATTTTATTTTCTTTTTAATTAAAAAACTAATTAAAAAAAAATCATTGTCTGAATAATGTAATTTGACTTAATATCTCGTAGTTCTTGTTAAGATAGAAAAAGTGAAATAGTCTTATATACATAAACCATATTCTATTCTGACTAGACCCTCCAACACACTAACTCTTTTGGAATCAAACAAGCAACAACAAAAAAAAGAAAACCGTAATATTTTGGGCTCAAATAAATTTTCTGGGATAAGAATTTGAAACAAACTATTTAACAAATGTTAAGGCTTTTTTTTAACTGTCCCACATCTATATAGCAGAGGAAAATCCTATATCTTGCTGACTTCTATTTAATTTGAAAAGTGTACTTTTAGTTTTCTGTGTGATTTAAAAATTGCAAGATTTATAAAATGGAGAAATTAGGGAATTAACAACCTGAAAATTAGTATTTAGTAAGTAAATTTCCTTGACCTAATACAGAGGGTAGCATTTATCTAATCAGATGCAGATATTTGCACCAAACAGTTCACACTGATCTTTTTTAAAGACAATGAAGGGAAACCATTTTTAGGGTGGGTGAAATTCATGTCATCCTTAGGTGGACTTCTGTATTTTATCAAATTAATTGCACCTTAAAAGTGCTCTTCTCCTCCACTGTCTATAAAGGGAGACTACAGTGCCTACTTCAGCCATAAATATCTATACTGGAGACATTTAAGAAAGATGGTTCTTGTCAGCGAGTCCTCCCTCGACTGATTAGTTATATAGTCATTAGTCTTAATGTATCCAGTGTATGTCAATTAAATCTACACTTTTAAGGCTTGTGGTAAACCCAAATAATCCATCAAATATTCAGATTTAGTCTAAATGTCACTGCATTAATAAAAAAGGAGCTGTGCAGTATTACTAGCCTTAAGTATAGGACTAGCATCAGATCACTAATATATTTTGTCTGTTTGTACTCATGCAGACATTCAGACACTATAAATCTGAACAGAGTTGCTCTTAGTTGAAAAGTATAACAGATATTGAGAGTTTAATGTCTTATCATAAATGTAAGGAACTTGTTGGCCAGGAAAGCATATTTAACATTTCTGTTTAAAATGTCATCACCTAACTGTGCTTCCAATGCTCTGTTGTATACAAAATTCTGTAAGTTCAATGAATGATATGGTTTTCACCTTGGTTTAGTGGGTTTATTAACTCTTTTTATATTTGTTGACACATTCTTCTCCCCCCCTTCCCCCCAAAAAAACCAAACCAACAAAGAACACCTCCCCCCCCCGGCTCCCCCCTCCCCCATGTCTTCACTTTCACCATTTGACTTTTTTATTTTTTCCTGGAATGGTCTATTTTGTTAGCAATTAGCTCTGTATACTCCTCCAGAAAGTCAACCCAAAAATACAAGATTTAAGACGAAATAGAATTCATCATCGCAACCTTTTCCATCAGCAAATGGCTTATGTAGTAGTTCATGTTCATCTCTGAAATGAGCTAGGTCCTCAGCAGATATAATTTAGATTTACACTTTGAGTTACATTGATTAACAGCATTTGAATATCTGGTTACTGGTTTTTAATGGAGGAGTGAACAAAGCGTACATCAAACTTCTGAAGGCTTTTAAATGCCAAAGGGAGTGCACAGAACTTGCATTTCCTCTAGAACTATTTCTTGGGGTGCACTTCAACATCATCAACACCAGTCTTGTTATATGACAAGACACAAGAAGATTCAATGCAAGCAAACTGTAAATAAGTTTCCTTACAAAGTGTAAGTTCTTTCTCTAATTTGTCCCTGTCAGCACTTTCAGAATAAAGCATAAATTAATTATTATTTAGAGGTGATTTCAGAATATTATTCAGTATGTAAGAAACACTTATGTATAAATTGTTTCTAAGAAGATTTATTTGACTTTTCTGGCCTTCAGATAAATGGATTTTTTCCTTTTAGGCTACTATGATAGACAAACAGCATGAGCTTCAGTACAGCTACTAAGGAATATGTTTCTACAACAGCTTTGCAGATAAATCATAGTACCTTACTGTTAAAATATGAAAAAAATAATACTAGAAACTTTGACGTTCTTTGTGTCATGATTATGATGCAGTAACGTTTAGTATAAACTTCAGTATCTGTGAACTTTTGTATTATGGTAAGAACTAGAGTTTTGTTCATTAAAGTCTCTTAAGTGTCATACACTTTTAAAAACATTCATTAATAAATTAACTCTATGGCTGCTAAGATGAAATTTTGCTAAATAGCATCTTCTTCTCTCCATCCTTCTTTGCAAAGTATGAAATCCTCACATGCAATATATTAGTCTTCTTAGAAAAGGTAAAATGGACCACACAGCAGGCTGTGCCGATGACCTAATTCAACATTGCTTTCAAGGAATTACTTCTTTACTACCATTGTTATAGGATTTCTGTAGCAGTGGTATTCCTTCCAGAATTATCTTTTGAACAGAATAAGAAGCAATGACCTCTCTGGCAATAATATACATAACATAGTGAATTATCTCTGTGAAGGTAATTCTCAGCCATGTGTTATAATAAATTTGAATGTATTCATTCATACTGAATTATCTGCTGAGGCTTTTTTCCCTCTGCATTCAGACAATAAGCCAGGAACTTTTCATGTGTTTCTGTAGTCAAGTCTTAGGTGATCATAATAATTCTTGAAGAAAAAATAACATATACATGAGAGCAGAAATAAAGACATATTTCTTTCTCTTACTGATAATACAACTGAGGAATAACTGACTTTTATGCAAAAAATATTGTTACTTAACAAGCATTTTTGCTTTCTTTGGTTAAACCTTATTTTTACTTTCTACATATAAAGTAACAGTGTTGTAAAAAAGCTTCTTATGTAGTTACATTTTGGCTGATCATTAGGGATTATGTAAGGTACAGGGGGGGAAAAGAAATTTTAAAAAACATTACCTGTATATTATTCTGTTCTTACTGTTCTTGTAGATAAGTACGTACTGAGTACTGTCATGAAGAACTAGAAGTGCTAGGCTTCCCAAGATAAAGTGAATATTCAAATATGGAAAGGAAGTATAACCCCCACCCCCACCCCCCCCACCCCCCCCCACCCCCATCCCCGATGCTCACCTCTTGAACAATGGACAAGTGGGCTGGCAATGAAGTGTTTTGTCCTCTGACCTTTTACATAATTAAAATAACTCTTGAGCCTAAGAATATATGTATTTCCATCTGCTTTATTATTAGACACTCAATAACTTCACAAACCTGCACCCTGGTATAACAAGTGTACGAGTATCCATATTCTTTCTTACTTATTAAACATGTAGAGCTAAGAGGATTTCCACAATGTTTGTTAAATTAAGAATGTCCAGCATATTTCTGACTTGATTTCTAAGGGTGAACAAGGGGAAAGCACCAGGCAAAGGATAAATAGCTTAAGGAGCTGAAACATAATAACCAAAACTGAGTATGAATAATGATGATATAAGGATTAGAAAACAGAAATTATGTAGTGATTAGTGACTTCTGCAAGTGTTTAGAATAATAAGCTTTTTAATTATATTGCTCTTAGAGGCGCAAGCTGAAAGTCTAGACTGAAAAGGAGCAATCAGAGCAAGTATTCAGGAATCCAGGACTACATCCTACAGTCAAATGTCCTTGAATTGTAGAGGAGTTTACGTGAAGGTATGAATTCTCTGCTGTAAGGCATATTGCTATCTGTGTCTCCCTACAGCATACCCCCAAGCATAATTGCTCCTTTTAGTCTGTTCTCTGGAATCCAGACAAGTTAATTGATTCTCCACAGTCATTTGAACTCAACTAACACAAATCTGCATTTTCTTGTAGTATGAAACTTCTCAGCCTTCCCTGTGGATCTCTGAGTGTTTTCCTAGAGTTCTTGGGACAGGTCTGCATCACTGTTCATCCAACTCACGTGTCAGTCAGTTTCCTGAATATCCATTTCAGTGTGAGTGAAAGAAGTAACACTTTCTGTGGCACGTTATTGAGACATCAAATGGAATGTAACATCAGATTTTTATTTATTTTTTTTTTATCTTGGACAACACTGAGTAGGAATTAAATGGCTGATTATCAGAACGAAGAAGTGAAACCTAACTCTTGACATACTTTGCTCAACTTCTTTACCACAAAGGAGTCCAGTAATTGATTTCACTGAAATACTTTTTCCTGTAGCAAGTATTGCTAGGTAAGCTTGTAAAGGTCCATTTCAAGAATTTTAAATTATGGCATTTGAATTTCATTTTTAAGATGAAGAATTAATGTAAAACTTGGAAAAAAAACACCTCATACCAGAAATCAGCTGTCAGGTTTCAAGTCTTTTATAAACCTTTATTTAGCCTTGGTTATCTAGCATAATGCAGCCTGAGATGGTAATCTGATCCACTACCTTTCCTTTGCCATGCAGCTACTTTCTAAACTGGAAATTACAGACCGCGTTGGCAGCTTAGTCGGATCTGATGCTCTTCTGCATTATTGGCGAGGATAAAGAAAGTAGGTCAACCATAATAGTTTACAGTAACAAAGCATAGGAAAGAAAGCATTGATTGTCCGGGTGTCTCGGCAGGAACCCCTCATCCTGTTACCGTGCAGGAGGGCCAGGTTTGAGTGTTCCCCCTGTTGGCTCCTAAGTAGAACTGCATTACGGCCAAGCTCAGCAGTCGACAGCTCCCCTCACTGTAAAGGAGAGCAATATGGGAAGAAAGCAGGAAAGAAAAGCATGACCTTCCAAATACAAAGTAATTTTCTACTGCATTTCAGAGGAAGAAAAAGAAACCTTAACGGTTCTGAAATTTGGTATATTTCAGCGCCACATTTTATACGGAAATATGACCTTTTTTTTTTTTTCAAACTAGACACGTTTCCTTATTCAAAACATATGACAATATATTTTCAGTGTCATGCTATACAAATATGCCACATTTAGAATGTATTTTCCATTTAACAAAACATTAATCGTATTTCTTTCATAGCATGAATTGCAACATGCAACAACATTGAGAACAGATGGAAATGTAACACCATGCTACTTTATCAATCTGGCCTGCAATACACATTAATTGGTAGCAATATATCTGACAAACAAAATTTGCTTTCCAAACAGAATTTTGAAACTTACTGAAGATTTAGCATGTCATTTAGACACAGTCCAAAGGCAGAAGTGTTGCAGAACTACACTGGCCTGGGTCAGTATCCTGCAGGTCTCTGCCTGGAGGGGAGAATTATTTTCCAGAGTCCCAAAGTGTGCAGTTGGTTGGTAAACAGAGAGGTCAGAATCATAGTTGTCTTGTTCTTTCTTCACATGCCTATTTGCATTCAGGACTAGAGTATACATTATAACAGGAAGGTATATAGGTACTCAGGGCTGTAAACATTTGAGATGCCCTTAGATATTCTGTGGGAATCACAGTTGTTTCTCCATAAAGACATATAGTATCCCTGTAAATCTTGTACTGTATCAAGCCATCCCATATAGATGTCTCAGACATCTCAGTAATAATAACACCTATATTCAGGCTACTGAACGTAGCCCTAGATGTCTTAGGAATGAGCTGAATAGCTTTCTAGGCTATGTAAACTGTACTGAACAGCTTGTCACTGGGTATACAAGTAACTTAGGCACTTCACTGCCAGGTAGACATCTCCCCCTCCCAGCCCATATTTCTTTCTGGAATTGAATACATCCCATAAATTCAGGTGCCTGAATACATGTTTTGAATCCTATCTAGTGATGGGGTTTTTGTTTGTACTTTTCTGCAATGCTATCTTTGTATTGAACTCGGTTTAGATGCCCACAGACCAATATCTATTGACATTTAAGATAGTGTAAGGCACTTCACAGGGCCTCCACGTAAACTTGACTAGAATAGAGGTCCTGTGTCATATCTGTAAGGTGTTTCAGCTGGTTTTATACACCTCAGTGTGGGCAACTGAATTGAGCTTATGACTATGATTAAAAACTGGTTAGACATCTATCTGACATGCAAGATCCTGTCATATGAACAGAAACTACCTGTTAATCTAAAGACTGTTGCAAATAGAGGGGAAAGTCTTTGTCTTTTGAATGTATGGAACAAATCCATGTGAAATATTCCATAATTCATACACGGCTGCTTTTTTTTTTAAAAGAGATTTACACAGTTTTACATAAAAAAGACATAGTGACTTTGTAGTTAATATTTATAATGCAAAGTATACTGGGTAGAAATATGAGAGTATGTATAATATATATTATTTAAAAACCAAAACAAAACGTACATTACTTTTTCTAATATATATTTTTTTTAATTTACATACAACTGCATGCTTGAACAAAGTGAGTTCTTATGGTTCCAATGTATATATAACTTAACTTTTTTTTAATTATTATTAATATACAATAAAATGCTATTGTTTGTGAGTTTTTCAATTCCTCTTAAGGTATCTGGATTGTGTTTCAGAAGCTTACAGAAGCAGGATGTTCCTTCTAACTCTGTAGCAGCAGCCAATAGGCAAAAAACTTGTATAATGAGATTTGGCATCTGGAACTGATTTCACCTGAGTCAAAGCATGATCAGAAGATGTTCTTGTATAAGATTAATCTCTGGCTGTTTTTTGCCTCTACACAGCATGATGCGGAATACTAAATCTGATTTTCAACACCATTATCCATGGAGTGGTAAAAGGAATACAAAAATCGAGCCAAAATTCTAGGTGGGCTGAAGACCATTTATATGTGCAGGCTGAGTTATATGGGTTTTGAGTTCAACAGAAAAGAAAAAAAAATAGACTTTGTGGGAAACCAAAGAGATTATTCACTACAAATAACTGGGAAAATTTAAGCCAGTAAAAAAAAAAAAAAAGAAAAAAAAAAAAGAAAAGGCTCCCTTCCCATTCAACTGCCATTATATGCATGCCCAGTGCCTTTGGAGACACTCTGTGGAAACCAGGTTCTTGGTATAGGGCTGAAACAATATTCAGCTGATAGGCTGATAAGGTTGATAAGATATTTTGTATCTTACATAGATTTTAGAGAGACCCGTCCTCTTTTAGATGAGCAGCTGAAGGCCTAGCAGGGGTCAAGTTCAAATCCAAGTAATTAATACTTGAATTTTGGCATACTGTGTAGAATACAGAGAGAGAAAAAAAACCAAACCAAAACAAATCCAACATTCTTTATTGATTTAAACTTAAATGGTTAGTAAATGAGAATAGGGACTCACAAAACTAGACACATGCAATTTGAATATTGCACATAGCCAGAGAATATTATTCTGAAACTCAGAAAAATGCTATTAGAAGTTTATTAAGCCATAAGCTGTTAGGTAAACTAGGTGAGATGAAATAGGTTCCATTTCTATGTAGGTTTTACTGCTTGTGAAATTGAGCACAACAAAAACCTCCAAGCTGTTGCTTGTAATGCAACAGTTGAAGGAAGGCAGGCTTTATATACCTGTCCTTGGAAAAGAGACAGTGCTATGAGTCATTCTGTTAGCAACCATATTTCTTAACATATCCACAGAAAACCTGACCAGTTTGAGTGACTAAAAAGTACTCCACACCTTGGATAAAGGCCTAGATCCATTCCTATGAATAGTAATTTGTCATTGATTTCTCTTGGAAACAATGGCATATATAAGTTCATTGGTGAGCTGATTTTGGCTGAGGTAAGAGTTAATTTTCTTCACAGTAGCTAGTATGGGGCTACGTTTTGAATTTGTGATGGAAATAGCGTTAATAATACAGGGATGATTTTGTTATTGCTGAGCAGTGCTTACACAGAACCAAGGCTTTTTCTGCATCTCACACCACCCCACCAGCGAGCAGGCTGGGAGTGCTCAAGAATTTGAGAGGGGACACAGCCTGGGCAGATGACCCCAACTGAACTAAGAGATATTCCGTACCATATGATGCTGTGCTCAGCGTATAGAATTGGATGAAGAAGAGGGAAGAGAGGGATGTTTGGAGTTAGAGCATTTTGTCTTCCCAAGTAACTGTTACATGTGATGGAGCCCTGCTGTCCTGGGGATGGCTGAACACCTGCCTGCCCGTGGCAAGTGGTGAATGAATTCCTTACTATGCTTTGCTTGCATGTACAGCTTTTGCTTTACTTATTAAACCCACAAGTTTTCACTTTTACTCTTCCAGTTCTCTCTCTCATCGCACTGGGAAGAGTGAGCTAGTGGCTGTGTGGTGATTAGCTGCCGGCTGGGGTTAAACCATGAAAATTGGATATAACTTCTGTACAAATTGAATACTGAACAAAATTTTGCATTTTTTAGCTTTTTTAATGACAGCAGAACAAAGAGGAAGAAAGGAAAAAATATCTGAGAATTAAAAAATAAAGTAGTCACAAGAGTTTTAAAGCATTGTTAAAAGGTTTGTGGAGTTATTTCAAAGACCATAAAAGCTAAGAATTTTCACAGCCCAAAACTGAGAATTCTGAAAGGGTAGATAAGCCAGTTTTAGATGAAGAAGAGAAATGAGGAATATTAACTGTAAAACTGAGGGGATAAACAGATCAGGACAGGGAATAAAATAGGCAATGTTTTATTGCTAAATAAGAGCAGATCAAAGTCATCAATAGTTGCTTGATCACTCATATTTCCTAATGGTAGTTCTCTCTTGATTTGTCTTTGTCCTAGAAAAATCTGCCCTAGAGGGAAGTAGACATAAACAAAATGAAGTAAAAATTTTCCTTATCACTTCATTAGTTTTAACACTTACTTTTGCAAATGTGTTATGGTATTTGGGCTTTATGTTAAGCTACACACCTGCAGGGCTGGGAAATGAAAGAGAAGGAAAAAAAAATATAAATGTGCTGGGGACAGTTCTTTACAAATGACAAAACTGGTGTCTAGCAAAGTACTTACAGGAATGCAAAACTAAGGTCTCCTACTTTACCTGTTCATTACAAGTTCTTATTGGCATTATGGGTAATAAATCATCATGCTCAGCAGTCTTGGTTTCTTTGTTCTGAAACAGTGGAAGTCTTTGTTCTTTCAATGATTGAGAAGGATGTGGCAACTGAAAAAAAGAGGAGAATTAATCTATAAGATACTTGAGAGTTGTGCATTTATGTCTTTGAAAGTGTGGCTGATAGTAAGGATCATTCCATTTTTTTTACTGCCTTAGATTTCAGAAGTGTCATAAATATCAATTTAAGGGGGAAAAAAGTATGAATTAAAAATATCTATCCATTTAAAGGGGGCTTGAGGGAACAGCACTGGTTTTTGACAGAAGCCAAGTAAGACTGAAGCTGCCTGCAGCTTTGTTTAGCTTCAGCCAGATTTCTTTAAGCAAACTAACTACAGAGTCATCTATATTCTGGGTACCTAACTTTGTACTTGATTTGTCATGGTTGAGCGGTATTCAAAGGGGAAAAAATAGAGTCCAAAAATGGCTTGCATTTGATTTCTGAACAGAATTTGAATATCTTCTGCTATTTGTGGCAGACTATTTTAAGACTCCAATTTTCCCCCCAGATTCTCATATTCCTGTATCTATTTCTTTCTACAAGGTTTGCAAAATGTCATTGACTTATACAGGACTGAATATTTATTGAAGCTCTTGCATGATTCGTCCCTTAGGAAGTCCTGTCTTATGACCCTTTAAAAGGAAGTGAAATTAATCTGCATGATCATCTACTCTTACTCACTGGCTATCTGAGAAAACAAGTATTAGACTCATAGAAACCTGCAGGGTTTTCTGCTGGCTTGTTATGTAGGCATTGCAAATTCATCTTTTATTGTGCCAATTTATGGTTACATCTAAAACAGTAAAAGAAGTCAGGATGAGAAACCTTCCTCCATACTGTTTAGCTTGCTGTTGTAGCTGTTGAGTGCAGTACAAACTAAATATAAGGTCATCTTATTTTAGTCTATCCTTGCTTTTCATTCTCTGTGGTAATTTTAAGAGTGTGATTGTTTGCTGTTCTCACTGCAGGAAGTTTTATGATTATTATTTTCTGGATTAAGGGACACTTAGTGTCTGTAACAGAAACACATCATACATTTTTATCATTGGCATTAAGTGGAAAAGCACAAAATATTACCAACACATTTTGCTCAATGGCCAAACCTCTGTCTTGTAGGAAATTATTTGTTCTTTTATGATCTCCATCTGTAACGTTCTCAACATTTTAGCTTCAGCTTTCTTAGTTGTGGCATCCTCTTTGAGTTCAGCTGTAATGAAAATGAATATAATAGTATTTGTAAACTTTAATAATTTTGAAAGACTAGATGGATGAAAAATTTGTCTGTGCAAGTTCAAATTTAGGCTACAATGATATTTGAATTGAAATTGCTTTATCCATATCTTTCACAGAATCCCTTTACAGGGTTTTAAGCCTTGATCTTGAAGCAGACAAAAAAACTACTATAAAGTAAGTATATATGCTAAAGTTCTTGTGATAGGGTGTCTTGGTTAAAAGGTTAGTAGACAGTAAATTTATTTGATTTTTGCTAATTTTGCTGTGCTGTAAAGATATACGTAGACTCTCTGCTTCAGTATTGTGTGGCTGTTTAATCAGCACGTGCCTGCAACATTAATTTCAAAGTCAGTTTTGGAAAAAGTGAGTGAAATAAACTCATACTTATTGAAGGGATGGAATTAAGATCAATGTAGACACGTACTGGTGAATACATGTGACATTTCATTTAGCACTATTAGATACATCACATGACTTGTGAGACATCTGCATAGAGTTGACAAGTAAGACCTATGGTAGATCTATGCCATTGCAGAACATCAACTATAGGCATTATGTCTTTGGGCATCTAAATTAACATCACATGCCATACACACAAACACCTGACTCGAGCTCTACATTGACTGTCTTGGCTAAAGCAAGATTCACTGGCACACCAGTAGATGTCTAGTACAATTTCAGATTCCTTTAGACATGCCATGTACTGGATCTGGCAGGTTACAAGTCTCTTTCTCATATCTGCCACATCCATGTTACTGTTTCAGATAACCCACTGATTATATCAAATAAAAATATTTGACATCTCAAATGGCATAAAATTTGAATGTCTAGATGATTTAATTAAGTATAGACTCTGGAAAGGCTTTTTACTCACTCTAAAACACCTGTATCAAAAAGTTAGAATTTCTGTAGTGCTCAGACTCTATTTTCTAGTAGACAATTGGTTTCATAGGACCACCCATCCCTTTTTTCAGCTCATTTTTTTTACCATAATACTTATTCTAACCATATTAGAATACCTCATTGTTAAGATTATTATTTTTATAGTAAGTAATTCCTTTTCTTTGCATTCTTACTTTTTCATTAGTTTCTTATTAGGAAAAAATACACCCCCCACGCCCCCACCCAAATTATGTTTTATACATCAGAATTACTTAGGCATATGGCAACCATAATTCCTGGAAATGACGTGGTATTCTCCAGATGAAGCTCATCTATCTTTGGGACTATGGACCTTCTAATAAATTTTTCATTTATATTGAGGATACTTCTGTGTAATTTTGGTGTTCAAAGGTGGCTTTGTTGCTACTTGTCACATCTATTTGATTTTCACTGATTAGAAAAATGCCAAATTATTTGGATTTTTTCCCAGGTCAGAGTGAAAATACTTTGGAAACTGTATGTAAAAGTCTGTATTTCTGTCTATTCTGCCTCTATAAAACCTTATCATATTCTAAAACATGCCTTAACACTTTTTTCTTTCTTTCTTTTTTTTTTTAAATTTGTGTGATGGGTTGAATGAAGAGTTAATAAAATTGATATTATTTTAACATTTTTTTTCTTGGATATTCAGGGATTTCTAGGTAATATCATGTCGTTAAAAACACATTTTTGTATGTACTTATGGCTGAGTGAATGTAGCATGAATGCCAAGGTATGGTGATACCTGATTTTCTAACTCAAACAGCTAGACAAATGTAACAAATGCCATCTGAATATAAACATTAAAACCACCTCAAGGACAAAAGAACCAGAAAATCACACCCACCCACACATAAAAAACAACAACAAACAAACCAATAAAAATCAAGAAGTTCACATTTTTGTTTCAAGGTCAAAGGCTTAATCTGGACATTTCCAAGCCCTAAAGGTAATTCCCTCCTTTAACACACAACATTGCATGCACACATAGGTGCCTGTGTAGGACATACATATATGCTCTTGTGCAGGGTGCAATTTACTGCTAGATCCTGAAAGCACTCTGGATATTCTGATGAGCCCCAAACTCTTCTGGATATGTTTCAAGTGTGCTGCTTGTGATCTACAAGCTGTAGCCACCTTTCAAACTATGTAACTCAGATCCAGTTGTTTCTACATGTGATATTAACAGCAGATGGAACCCTACAAAGATGATACTGCTATTTTAATGACTAGTCCTCAAAGTAGAATACAAACCTAATGTTTGTTCTTAGTGCTGGGGGAGCTTTTACCACCTGAGATGGTCAAAAAGTTGTCTAAAAGTTAATTATTGAAGTCATGGGCTCCAGACAAGGTCTGAATCCCCATCTCTTTCTGCAGATCTAGCACCTGAATCGGTTTGCAAGACTGTTTCTTCACCTCTTTATGACCAAGAGCACAGAATACTATTTTGCATTTTCATACATAATTTCTTTGAAAGAACTGATTACACGATGTTATTCCCTATCTTCCATGTAATAGCACAGAAATTAGAAACCTTGACCAAAAGCTTGAGAACTGGATTGGAGAATCCCTTAAGCATACCATAATTAAAAATCACAGAATGGTCAGCATTATGCATCTGTCTGGTGCAGTGTTAATGCCCCTACCAAAAATAGAGTTTCATTCTATGCTTATCAACTCTGGGGTGTTTAGGGGGTTGCTTTTTGTTTTTGCTGGTTTGTTGTTTGTTTGGTTTTTGGTTGGGTTTTTTTGTTTTGTTTTGTTTTGTTTTTTTTCTGTGGCAGTGATGGGGAGGAGGGAGGTATTTGGCTTTTTAAGACAGTTACTTCTTAACATAATGCATATAAATAGTCCTGAAAACAGGAATCAGAAACCAGGATATTCCTTTCAGATCAGTCTATTAACAATTGCTGTACAGACTCATGCTCTTTCTCTGCCCCTCTGTATTCTGAATTATTTGCTACTCAAAGCAGGCTCAAAGGGTAAGTAGTTTAACTTTTACCCAGTTTCTTAGTTCACACTTTCTTCCAAAATATTTTCCCCAGAAATGATACACTTGTGTTTGAGTCCTGTCAGGCTAGGAAGAAAAATACATCTAATCATCTACACAAGTGGTTTAGGAAGTTTATGTGAATGGCATTGGCAATATCACTATAAGTATACATTACATGCCCATAAGCTTTATAATTAGATGAAAGTTTCTTGAAAGATAGTTTTGTAAATATTTGTCATATATCTGCTTGTGTGAGCAGTGTCATTAATTCAGGCTGATGTTACTGATGACCTGGCTCCTTTGCTGAGAAATGTGAGGACAGCACAGTGAAAAACTTGCCAGAATGCAGTTTTATTTTCTGCTTCCCTGTGGTTTTAGAACTGCATGTTTTGAACCACTTTCATAATTTCAGACACTTGGAGTGCCTGTCATTCATCTCACATAATGTGAAATTTTGCATAGACACCTGAGCCGGATCTGGTTGGCCTGACTTCCTTTACAATGAATAAAAACCCCCATGTACTTCTTGAACTTAATTAATAGATATTATTCTACAGATCTGTTTTAAGATGAGATGAATCACCCAGATATGCACATCTACATATTTACCACCCTTGTTTACTCATGTTGTAAGTTCCCCCAAGTACTCTTTTTTTCTGCATGTCAGGAGCTCAGTGGGGTTAATTCATCACAACCTAAGACACGCCAACTGAGATATGAATCAGATTTCTCTATCCTTTTATGACAACCTCACAGGGGCTTCAGATGCATGGCCAGCAGTCCTGGCACCATCTGGTCTGACTCTTTCCACTGCTAATCTGAAATGACAGGTGTCTGGCTGGTGTCTATGACAGCATGGGTGAAGTCAGAAACAAATGGTAGTTAATACTGGACACTTTCTGGTAGATTAGATTTCTTACTTTAAAATACATCTTTGCTACTAGAATTGTTTTGCTGAATTGTATGTAAGTTCAATAGCTTCTTCTATGAAGTCAGGCACTCTTATAGCTGTTACTGTGGTGGTAAATTTGGCTGCTACCTGGGGCTTTTACTTGCTGCAATCAGTCTTAATGTATTACACAGTTTATGGGAGATGGATAAGAATATGTAGGATGTGATCAGGGCAGCAAGTAGAGGATGTTAGAGATCTTGAGCAGGCAACTGATGGGAAAATACAATGGGTTTTTTTGAAACAACAGAAGTATTTGACTGCTATCTATTATTGTGACCTAGGAGTACCAAACCTTGAATGCAGACAGAGCTCTCAGCCATTAGTCACTGATGCCACTGTATCTCTGTCTTCTCAGTTTCATTTTTAATTTGAAATCTTTTGTGTTCAAAGCCATAAAAATACATAGCAGATTATGATTAGCAAACTGCATTTTATTTATATTCATGAAACATTGCCTGTTGGGATTTAAAAAAATGCCTTTGTTATAATTATGGTTTACCATAAATAAGCTGTAGTGGTATTCTTCAGTCTCTCCAAATAAAGCTAACATGCAGCTACTGAGTTTTTGCCTCCTTCCATTTATTTAAATATAATAATGTGACACGTCAAGTCAGTTGCTATTTAAGACTATATGAGAAGTTTCATGCCAAAAGTGGCAGCTCCAATATGAAAAAAACATTTTCTTCAGCAAGCAATTGTATTGAATTCTGGTGATGGTTGTATACTCAAATGGACTTGGAAGTCACTCAGAAGACTAGATTACAAATAAAAAGTAGTGTCAAGAGATGCGTTACTTGGCAGAACACTGTGGACATCAATATTGAGGATAATGACAAAACCTGATTTTACTTATGAAAGCTGTGTTTGTCTAGCAATAACATTTTGTTAATTCTTTTCTGTAACAGCACTGCTAATACTGTATTTATCATGTCTATTATTATATTTGTATAGAGGGATTTATATTTGTCTATTATAGATTATAAAATCAGTGGTTGTTTTGTATCTCAAAAAACATAGCTATGTTCTATTTCCTGGAGCATGATTACTGATTAAAGTAGCCCTTTTTATCCTGTACTTCTACGGTCCTTTGTAAATACAAACAAACCCACTATTATGCATATTCAGTCTAGTATATATATGAGTCATTTGCCCATTCCTGAAAACTATAAATAAAATGTCAAGATACCTAGGGTAGGGAGAAGAACCTTAAGTGAGTATAAGGGTAGGGATGATAGATCACAGAGCACATAGACTGAGAGAACAGTTATATTTGCCAGCTCAGCAGAATATTCCAACAGACTATGATAACCAAAATTGTGTAAATATTGTCTTGATAGTATTTATTTATTCTTTGTAGGATATCCTTGGTAGGGTAGACACAAAGATGATTTATAATTTAATAGGTTCTAATTTTACAGAGTGTTGGGACCTAGAAAAATATTCTTCAGTAGTGTTATTCTGAGGTCACTCTATTAATTCTACATTTTCCTGGGCATTTGCTGTTGGATGCTGCTAGAGGTAGTTCTTTGCTGAATTTGTAATTCATATGGACAAGATTCCTGAATATGTCAGTTCTACAGCAGGATATTCCATCAGTGGCATAAGAAAAGGGCAAACACCAGTTCCCTCACTCTTTCGTCCACAATATGACCAATAATACCTAACCTCTGAGAGGAATCAATATCTAAACCAATGAGCAATGATTCACGGAACAGTTCTTGATGTTTTTGACCTATTTTTTGAGTATCTTCTTCCTTATACAAATAAACACAGACCCTGCCAGATGGCAAAATAAAATAAAGAATGATGACATCAGCAAATCCAGCACACACTAATGATCTCTGTATCAATTTTAAAATCAGGTCATCTAACCAAATTGCAAAGGCATGTTCAGCAGCTTGTATCAGCAGTTACGAAGTCTTGGCACTCGTATAGTGAAACTAAGGCTGAAAAATACTGAACTTAATGCAGACAACATCAAAGAAACCAACATGGAAATGAATGAAAACAACAGTATGGTGAGAAATTACAGTTTAAACTGAGGAACAGATTTCAGTCCCTGTTGGAAGTGGAAGGAGGTGAGACATAGCGTGGACTTAAAGAAAAGATGGTGATTGCAAACTGGCAGTGTGAGCCAACCTGTATCTTTCACAGTTGGATACTGACATGGATTAAGAACTGAAGAAGCCAAGAAATGAGGTAGTGAGAAAAACAAACAAACAAAACCAAAACAACAAAAAGGCACTGAAAGAAGAATCCCCAAATTCTAAGTCCAGTAAAATTGTAGGAATTAAAATCATAAGGATAAACAGCAAAACAAAAGGTAAGTACCAAATCAGAGAAATAATTTTAAAAGGGAAAATGAAAGAAGAAACATTATTAACAAACCAGAACTAACATTGGTATTAGAAATAATCAAACCAATGAACCAGGTTATGAAAGATCTTTATGGAAATTTGTAAAAATAGGCTGACCAGAAGGAAATATGGTAAAAGGGCTACTACTGTGTTATAACAGATGGGTAGAAGGCTTCAAAAATCCTCAACATGCCTTATCTTGTCTAAGCACTGGATTTAAGTGAAAAATGAAATAGAAAATTCTTACGGTAACAGGGGATCCATAAAGGTATCTAAAACCCAGTCTACAACCATGATAATTAAAAACAAGGTGGCGGGAAACAATCAAGTCATGGTGAACACCCTGAAAGCATCTCCTGCTTTTCTGCCACTACCAAACAATACATGAAAAAGGGCTAGAATAAGAAGCCTGGACACAGGGAGCTGTGACCTTTTAGTCCAGTAAATATGATACTGTCAGTGTTAGTAACAGGCTACTGTCTTTATAACAACTCTGAGAAGCTCCAGGACTAAGCCTCGATAGGTTTTCTGTGTCTGGGCTTACTTTGGTCTTGACTGGAACGTTATTTTAGCTTGTTTGGCTGCAACAGCAATTGCCTAACAAGGAGGTGATTATTACTGAACTTGTTTTAGTATAGCTTTGCTTGTGTGATGATGTCCCATTTTTGCAATTTTTTGTAATAGATCTTTAACTAACATAGCAATACAAGCAGTTATTCTGTGTAACAGAAACTCTCCGTATCCCTAAAAAAAAAAAAATTACAGAAGTGCAGACTTCAGATGACAGCAAAGGTCTTGAGAGTGTGGGCATGATACCAGAGGTCCCAGGAATATAAACAAATCACTAATGGCCAATTGCTTGTCATTAAATAAATGTAATCTTGGAAGACAGGTAAAGCTACATTTTAATTTGTAACAGTGAATAAAGGAAGTATGCAAAGTAAGTAAAAAAAAATGTGTATATATAAATACAGTGAGAAACTGTGCTGCAATGAATTAAAATCAAGGTATCAAGTAATCAAATGTTAGAAAATATATAGAAATAACCCCAAGTGGACCTATGGGCAAGAAGCACTCCCCCATAACATCATACTGTCCTGGGAAAGGACTCATAAAGCTGACAACTCAGTGTGACAAACCTTCACACTGATGGAGAATGTTGGCCTTAGGACTCACAGAGGCAGTGGGTGAGCATAACAGCAGAAAGAAGTAATAGGTACAAGAAATGTGGGCCCAGCAATCCTAAATAAAATGTCAGTGAGAGAGGTTTTTGTTTGGTTTTGGCTGGTTTGGGATTTCATTTCTTTTCTAAATTTTATTTGAATTAGTTAATTTCCTCTAGTAATTAGATCTGGATTAAAGATAATTGTTAAGATTTCAGTTAGATTAACCTTTAGTTCTTGACTTTGAGTATAAGGTGTATTTCTTTTGTCCAAATAAATTTCATAAGTTACAGTGTAGTAAATTGGTGGAGAATGCATGCAACCAAAGCTGTAATTCAGATTTAATATGTCAAAAACATAAACGCAATGGGGTCAGATGGGAGGTCTTAAAAAGACCTACACTTTCCTGGTTATTGCACTACAAAGCTAAACCTTTAAATGTTCCTGCAGTAGTGGATACCAATGACAGTGATTCTGATAAACATTAAAACACTTACACAATGTAGAAAGGCTCTAGTGGAAAAAAACCACCACAATCAAAAATATGTGAGTGATAGGAAGGTCTTACAGAAGAGAGAATTGAAACAGGTCAGCTGCATCATGAGTACTTATTGAAGGCACTGAGTTAATGCCTAAGAGAAAGTTCACTCCCTACTACCTTTCTGACCTCAGTGCTGTGAGTGGTGCAGAAAAAAGGGCTTCTGTTTCTACTGTTTTTCTTCAGATTTATTCCCCTCTATCAAAGAGATAGAAGAGAAGAGATCAAAAGAAGAAAGAAAACATAATCTTTTGCAAAATAATTTTATTTCATTGTCCAGTTAAGCTACCAGAAATTAAAAATCATACTATATTGGATTTGGCTGGAGTAGAGTCAATTTTCATCATAGTAGCTAATAGGGGGGCTGTTTTGGATTTGTGATGGAAACAGCATTGTAAATAAAGGGACATTTTTTGTTGTTGTTATCACTGAGCAGCACTTACACAGCATCACAGCCTTTTCTGTATCTCACCTCACCCCACCAGTGAGTAGGCTGGAGCTGCACAAGAATTTGGGACGGGACACAGTGGGACCCAAACTGACCAAAGGAATATCCCATAAAAAATGACATCATGCTTGGTAACAAAACCTGGGGTAAAAAAAGAAGGAGGATTTTTCAAGTTATGGCATTTGTCTTCCCAAGTAAGCCCTATGCATAATGGAGCCCTGCTTTCCTGGGGATGGCTGAACACCTGCCTGCCCATGGGAAGTGGTGAATGAATTCCTTGTTTTGCTTTGTTTGCACATGCATCTTTTGCATTGCCTATTACACTGTCTTTATCTCAACCTGAGAGTTTTCTCACTTTTACCCTTTTGATTGACTTCCCCAGCCTGCTGCTAGGCGGGGCATGGCTGCCTACCAGGGTTAAACCACTACAGTGCAATGCTTCTAGGCGACATGCATTGCTTGTGGGCTACATGCCTTAATTTTACCTGTGATAGACACATCTCATTCCTCACCACAGGGAGCTTTTAAGGAACTGATATATTAATAATTGCCTTAAACATTGCTTAGTGCACAAATTCAAACAGACTTGCTTAAAAAAAAAAAGCTGTTCTGCTCAGATTGGAGAGGAACTGAAACAAGCTGTAGCTTCATCGTGAGCTGCTGTTGCCTAACTTGGTAACCACAAGGTGGTACAGGATGGAATGGCTTTAGGTCTCACACAGGCGAGATCTAGCTGGCGCTTGCTGGAAGAAACTGCTGTGATAACACAAGGCAACAGCTCATGTGCACAGCAGGGCTGCTTAAAACCCTCATGACACCTGGGACCACCATTCACACACTGAGCTTGTGCAGACACAGACCACACCCTCCCTCGCTTTGTATGTGAATGCGGCATCCTCTTGAGAGCATAACACTCTAATCCAGGAAAGCTTGGGTGGAACTCACACCACCAAGACACCTAGGGTGAAGAGGACCAATGGGATGCTGCTGGATCCATGGGTGGTGATATCTCTTCTACCCTCCCCCCACCCCACCCACTCCCCTGCCCTTCCCCTCTCTTTCTTTTTATTGAATAGTGAGCAGATCTAGGTAACAACATGTGGCAGGGGACTTGCTTATCCAGTTAAAGTAATCACCATTAAGCTATCATATCTAACCGCATGCCTTGTATTTTGTATTAATAAATCATAAAACTGGTTGGTTGGTGTCATTTTACCTTAACTGAGTCCAAGGGTATCACAAACTTGGTCATTGGTCCCAAGGGGAGGGAGGTCATCTTAAAGCAACTCCTTTTGGGTCGTGACAGAGCTGAAAAGTAAATGTTAAACTGTACTGAATTCCACATAGATCATTGGACAGTATTCAACCTCTAACTTTTAACACCAACACACACACATTAACCTTGAACTAGGCACATTAATAAAAATAAAAATAAAAATAAAAAATAAAAATACTCCTGTTCTCATTTGGTCTCTCTAGCTGTCCTTCTGAATAACATTATGTACTGTGAGACAGGAGCTCTGGAATTGTGTCAAGCTTCAAGGAACTTCATACATAAAAAGAGCACAATTCATTATTGAGAGCTAAGCTCTTTTAGTCACCTGCACAGTTTCATCATACTTGTCTATGAGAATTTAAAGCATTATAGTATCACGTTGAGATGGATGTTTGGAAGGAATTGTGATGTTACTTAAGTAGAAAGAGTAAATAGACTCCTCTCTTCGTATTACGAAGACCTTTTGTACGGTGGTGCACCTCACCTTGTGAATTATTAGCTGCTGAGGAATCCAAATAATTTTTTTAGGTAAATATTTGCTAACTGATTATGAATAGCATTAGCATCAATTCACCTGGCAATAACAGTACATTACAAAATATACTTTTACTTAGATTGTGTTTGCTAACTTACCCCTTTTCAATTGTGATGAAGGGCTTGGAGGAACTTTATAAGTGTTGAAAGTGGAGAATGGAATCTAAAGTCCATCTCCAAGTTCTTTACTTCTATTGATCATGAAAACAGCTAGGTGCTTGAAAAAGCATCCTCACTGAAGAACCACCATGAGACTGTGAATAGAACACACCATTATATATCTAAACTAGAAAACAAAATCTAAAAATACAATATAACTGACACTGTATAACTCAGGTCAATCCAATTCCTTCTCTTTATTTCCTGAAACAGGATGGCCTTATCCTTATATATATATATCCTTAATAGGGATAAGTTAATACTGTTGAGAAGAATCCTTGGCCCATGCTATTTTCCCAACACCATGATGTTGTCTGACAAAGTGTACACAGGCCAAGACTATACGAAAGAGTATGTTAAGTGTAAGCAGTACAGAAGATTAATTTCATGCTAATGCTCAAGCCTAGCCAACCAACTCTTGCTTTTTAGCTGACATCTTAGGAAGCTGGAATAAATTCCAAATATTGTATCCAGATATTTTTTAATTGAAGACTGCTCAGAGCTGCCTCATACCATTTGCAATGCCTTAGGGTACAGTGACTGTCATCTTGGTGCCACACCAATGAGGTCTCCAACAGGCAACAGTCATAGCTGTTAGATGTGTCAACTGTCTCCATGCTTAGGTAGATGAGTTAAGCCTCTGATCTCTATTGACTATGGTGGGAATTTAAGTATCTAACCCATTTGTAGACAGTACATGTAGGCATTTACTTAACAGTTAGATATCTAACCACAAACTGCATTCCAACCGTAGTTTTAATTCCTTTTCAGCCAAGTCTTTCAAATCCATACATCTTGCGAAACTTCTCCTCCCATCATATACTAACCGTAATATTATTATAGTTTGTCAGTCATTTAGAACCTACAGTGTTGACAGAATTACTTGTGCATGTGCATTCTGATATAGACTTTAATGACCTGTTTATACTTTCCTTTTGCTGTCTAGTTGGAGAACATACAGTGATTTAATGATCACCTTTGACAACGGATTCTTATTCTACTCATTGTTAAATTTTAAATCTCACAATTTATTTAGCTCACATTATGTGAACACTGCTGTGAAGGCAGAATTCTGAACTAATGCACCACAAAATCACTGCATTTACAAGCATTACCTAGTTTACATTCACAACATCGTCATAAGAAAAATAATGCTGTCCCCTTTCTATAAAGAACAGAGGCACCAATATTTAAGGTCAAACTATCTGCTAGTTTTGAATGACCAATTAAAATTACATGCTTTGGTGGTTTATGGAGCACACAGCATTATGTATTAACTCTGTGTAACACCCCATTCCTTCAAATCTTAGCTTCCATTGATTTTTCAGTTACAGCTGTAAGTATTCAGCAGTTACATAGCTCATACCAATGAGTCAATTTATGGATCCAAGAAATAAGAAACACCATTATTAAGAGGTTCTCAGACCTCTTAAATAAATGAATTTCTATCAGATAGTAATTAAAGCACAGGCGCAAAGAACCCGAATTGGGACAGAGGTGGAATATGGCTGTTTAAATCCTCAAACCATCTCAGACCACCCATTGTAAAAGGTTTCACAACCTTCTAATTACAATAGGAAACTCAAAGGTCAGGCTAAAGTCTCAGAAATGCCTAAAAACAAATACTGTGTTTATTCATTGAAAATTTAGACCTGTAGTGTCTTTTTATGTTTTGTCTTGAGCTTTTTTCCAAAATAGATTAGAAATTCATACAATTTTTTGTGAGATGGGTAAACCTGGAATCTACGTCCTTTTCTTTGGCCCACAGCTCTTAATTTTTGGAACAGTGCCCTAAGTATGCAGTCTATGAATTTGGATAGAATTTAGGTACCTCCTCACTGAAATATAACAGTGGAGGCAGTGTCTCCACAACAGGGAGTTTCTGAGAGTGGATGAGTTCACCTCCATTTACATTTTGCTTGCACATCACCTGATGCAGATTTCACAACTCTATGTTTATATTTCAAATCAGCTATTTTGTGTCTCACATGCCACTTTTTCTCACCTATAGGCAGACAAAGAGAAGCTGAATATAAAATTAAATAATTAGTATGATTATGACATGGCAGATGTCTAGAACAAAGAGCAGAAAGACTCAGATGATATAGAAATAAAAGTTCCAATAGCTGAGCAAGGAGCTTCTGGCAAAACTCAAACAGAAGCAAGTTTATGAGATGCGGAAAGGGACAAGCCACTTGGAAGGAATATAGGAATGTTGTGGGAACATGCAGCGATGTGATGAGGAAGGCTAATGTCTGCTTGGGATTAAATCTGGCGAGGGAAGTCAAGGACAAGAAGGGCTTTTTCAAGTACATCAGCAGGAAAAGGAACACTAGGGAAAACGTGAGGCCACTTTTGAATGAGGTGGGTGCCTTGGTGACGAAGGACACAGAGAAGGAGGAGTTACTAAATGGCTTTTTTTGCCTCAGTCTTTATTGAAAAGGCTGGCCCACTGGTTTCCCAGACCATGGAAGCAAGCAAGGAAGTCTGGGGAAAGGAAGACTTTCCCTTGGTCGAGGAGAATCAGGTTAAACATCATTTAAGCAAAGCTGACACCCACAAATCCATGGGCCCCAATGGGATGCACCCCTGAGTGCTGAGGGAGCTGGCAGATGTTATTGCCAAGCCACTTTCCATCATCTTTGAAAGGTCATGAAGGACAGGAGAGGTGCCTGAGGACTGGAGGAAAGCCTCACCTCCATTCCTGGAAAGGTGATGGAACAGCTCATCCTGGAGATCATCTCAAAGCATGTGGAGGAAAAGAAGTTTATCAGGGGTAGTCAGCATGGATTCACCAAGGGGAAGTCATGCCTGACCAACCTAACAGCTTTCTGTGATGGAGTGACTGGTTGAGTAGATGAGAGGAGAGTGGTGGATATTGTCTACCTTGACCTCAGCAAGGCTTTTAACACTGTCTCCCATAACATCCTCACAGGTAAGCTCAGGCAGTGTGGGTTACATGAGCAGACAGTGAGGTGGATTGAGAACTGGCCAAATGGCAGAGCTCAGAGGGTTGTGATCAGTGGTGCAGAGTCTGGCTGGAGGCCAGTAGCTAGCGGTGTTCCCCAGGGGTCAGTGCTGGGTCCAGTCTTGTTCAGCTTATTCACCAGTGACCTGGGTGAAGGGACAGAGTGTGTCCTCAGCATGTTTACTGAAAGCAAATTACTGTGTCTTTGATAGTCTATTTATTGAGCTCCTTTTATTAAAAATAATAAAGTTATATATACATATATTACATTATAATTAAAATAACTGTGGTGTGGTATTCTGATAATTACTATTTCATTAAAATAGTTCAGAATTTTTTTTTTTTCAGAATTTCTTTGCTTTCTGTGTTGTTTATAAGAAATTGCTGGGGGTACTGAATATGTTAGATTTCAAATATGTTCACTGCATAAATCTGTATCATTATATAACTAACTGCACACACAAAAATATACATTTAACCTTTTTTAATGGATTGATTAAATTAGTAAAAATAATTTCTTTTGGGGTCTTCCAATGTGTGTTATAAGTAACATTAGTAAAACAAATAATGGACTTGATTATGACACTTATTTCAGAGGCACTAGCTGAGGAGTTCGCCCATTCAGAGAAAGTACAGAAAAAGGAGTACTAGGTAGAGTTGCACTGAGAGTTTTCATATCTATGCTTAAGTTTATTAAAGTTTTGGGAAATATAATCATATAGAATAAAACAGAAAACAAAAACAAACAAACAAAAAAAACGAAACAAAAAAAAAAACCCAGGTATTCTTTCTGCAACTCATGAGAGCATGACATCATTTGCAGTAGAAGGAACAGATCCTATGGCTCAGGAAAGCAGAAACTTTTTGTTACAGCTGACCTGAATTTCACTACAGATACTCTGATGGAGAGAGAGAGGATATGTTAGAGTCACATTGATATGTCAATTGGACAAAAGACACATAAGGTGCTTCCAGTGCTAAGTTGAATTTTGAATAGCCTAAAAATAGCAATTTCCTAAAATATTTATTTTCTCAACTTTTCAACAGAAAAAGAATGCTTCAGATGAGAAAGGGCTTCTTTTTCAAAGCTATGGGAGAATATTCAGCAAACTGTGATGTCATAACACTAACTTTTTTCTCTTCCTGCACACCCCCCCAAAAAAAAAAAAAAAAAAAGGATTCAAGACATCAAGAATAAGTTTTCAGTGTTTGGTTCATATGATGACTTTGACAAGTTTCAGGGAATTGTGTGGCTCACATGGACAGTACAGATAAGCTAGGAGAGTCTTCTCATTGCTTGGGGTAGGAGATCTCTGAAGAAAAACCGAGATGAAGGCAGGAGCAAGGTGCTAGAGAAGTTGCATGTTCCTGTTCTCAACTCAAAGCTTAAAGGAGGGTTGTGCTGGCCTGAAACACAATTCCTTCTGAAAGCTGCCACAGGCAGGTTCTGCATCTCCCATAACTGAGGATATACTTAAATAGCATTATTCACCCCTTAGTATTTTCAGAGAATTGTATTGCCCTTGGTGTTTTGTGTCACATTCTTAAATTTATGTTGTTGCACACCTTCATGATTAAGCCTTCTGTTAAGGTATAGCTATGTGGTGGCATTTTGTAAATTTGCAAGCTGAAACTGCTTTAGGTTTCAGTTTTTACTTAGGAAAAGTAATAGGTTTCTGAAGGAAATACATGCATCTGAACAATCTAAACCACAGAATTTTATGATTAACTTAATGTTTATTTTTACTAGCAGCTTTAGACATAGCTTAGAAAATCTTTAGTATTAAATGTGAAAAATCTCAAATCTGAGCCTTTAAGATGTAAGACATTCATGTTAATGAGGGGAAAAAAACAAAGTCCTGAGCCCATGAACTACAAAACAGGTAATTCTGACATGGATATGTCAGTGTATTTCAGGATGAAGTATTGTTTCATTGGCATATTGCTCCTGGAAATTATATCTTGTACAGTAACTCTGGTCTAAACCAAGATCCGTGGTATATTGCGCTTGGTATAGCTTATATGTATGGTTAGAAATTATTGCTGCATTGGTGATTTTGCAGCTTAAATAGAAAGCAATGAAAGATGGAAGAGGAAAAGAGGAAGAAAAAGATTTTTTTTTAATTGATTTTCACATGGGGAGTTGAAACTTAGACTAAATGACTGGTAAAGGTCCCAGAGAACCGTATAAATATCTAGAAATAAACTCTGTCTCCTGAATGTTGGTTCAGTACCTCTCAACAACACCATTAAGTATGAAGAGCATATCCAAAGAAAGACAAGTGATCTAAGGCTATGAAAAATGGCACAATGGGGAAATAATTGGGAAGATATATCATAACAGCAATCCTGCTGCTGAATCTTCAAAGAACATTATACCACTGGAAATCAAATTCATTAATTCAAAAGAGAAGGGAAGAGATGAGTAGCATCAGGGTAAAGAGTGGGATAACAACCTCACAATATAAGAAGTAGTTCAACACTAAAGTTATCTGAATACCAGTATTATTTGGTAAAGGGTTCTTTTAACTACATATTTAACTACATACATATAATGAATCTGAATTATATGCTGGCCTAGATTTTTTAATTGCTATTTTTATTATGCTGATCTAAACCTATATTGTGTCTATCAAGTTCAACATTGATACAACAGATAACAGTATCTTGCCTTACAATATTTAATTGGTGTCATTTAAGTAATATATTTCAGAAAATAATACTATAGGACTGATTTGCATTGTTCTACACACAATAAATCTTAAAGAGCTAAATTTCATTTAAAAGTTATAACTCCTTGGTCTTTTCATTAAATTAAGATTGATCAATATAAAGAAGAAATAGTCATCAGGTATAATAAAAAGTGAAATATTTTTGATGGACACATAACCATTTAAAGAACTGTACTGTCAGTCATGACATTATTTTTCAAAGCAAGAAAACACTAGTAACTGCAGAATAAAAAAAATGTAGCTGCATAATTAAAAAATCTAATAACTCAGCATTAGGAATAGCACAAATTCTGATGTATTCCATCAAGTCAATAGAAAGGCATAAAAAATATATAATTTCAGATACAATAGCAAGGCAAAAAAACCACCAACCACCTGTCATTTTTTAGGAGATCCTAGCTGTGCATAGATTTTTACTTCTGTATCTCTGAATAAAACGCATATTATGGTGATGACACTACAGAGATACAGCTAGCCCTTGTTTACCTTTCTCTCTCTCATTTCCTATGCTCAGCGACTGTGAAAGCAGCTTCAACTCTGAAGTGATGCTGAAAAAGGAAGAAGCAGGTGCAGGGTACCCACATCTAATCACATAGCCTGTTTTTCTTTCTCCAAGGTAGGACTGTGAGCAGGAGCAGTCAGATTGCCATATGGCACTTTGTCCCAGGAGAGCAGAAGGCAATTTAGATCCTAATTCACTGGCCTCTGAAATTACTGCTAGTCATTTTACTGATCTTGGTAGGTACAGGACTGAATCTTTTAATTATGGTCCATCAGTCAGAGAGGAAAATTAAACGGGCAGTATTTTTGTCTTGGTTAATGGCCAAAATAAACTGTTGGCAATATAAAAACCTAGGGTGCTGCTCTCAGACTATTTTCTGATGTACTATGCCCTGCCTCAGATACCTCTGTAGGCATCAAATTAAAGGCTTCAGTTAAAGGGTTAAAGATCTTATTTTAGATGGCAGTATGACACTTTGGTCATAAAATTCCAGTGGCATAAACTCCATAGCTGAGGATGCAGTGCAGAAATATGGTAGTAAGTAAAAGCACTGGAAGGCAGAAACATGTTTTATCATAGCATGCAAATCTTTAGAAGTGTAAAAAGTTCAGGCTCCATTTTACTCTGGATCTATGCTTCTGTCTATCATTTACATGCCTGAATGAGATTTCCAGCTACCCTTCTGCTTAATATATGTATAAATTTATATTTAAGAGAGACTGATCTTTCCAAAACTGTTGCATTCTTATCCTAGATCTATCTCCTAAGAAGAAATGTGTACCTACCCTGGTGAGCACAAAAGACAGGCAATCACAAGTACTTCAGTAATTTACTTTAAGAGCTCCATAGCTTATAATATTTCATATATTATTTAAACAAATTATTAAGAAATAAACTTCTAGTTATCCTTGATAAAAATACATTTCTGACTAAGTGTGTATGACATTCGTCTTGCCAGTCAAGAAACTTTGTGCTGCAGTACCTGAAGCAGCCTCACTGGAAGGAACAGAAAAGAATAACCCAAACCATGAAATTCAGCTGTGCACACTTTGCCCAGACTTACAACCTTCCTTTTGTCTACAACATACCAGTACTGGTAAGGCTGGACTGTCACAGCCGGCTGCCAGCATAATGTGCATAGGAGAAATAGTACCTATTGCATGGATGGTGTATGCCTCCCTTCTCTTCTGGTGAGCAAATCTTTTATTTTGTCAACTATTTTAGTAGATCCTGTCCCTCAAGGAATCTCTACCTCATTGAAATGGTCTGTCTGTTTTCCTTATAAATAGAAAATGTGCCCATATGTCTCAAACACTCTTGAGGGGTGGCATTTAATCTTGTAACAATCTTTTGATGAGACTAAACTTCTCAAGAAGGATGAAATAGCAAATGAGGAAATGACAGTTTTCTTCTCCCAGCACTCATTTGTATCTTTTAGTGAGTTAGCCAGCCTTTTGACAAACTTTCTTGTGTGTAGATGGAACTGTGAAAGCCCTATTTATGAATGTCTATAAATAATAGTAACAGCACTAGCACATTTTTTCCTCAGATTTTTGCTGATACTGCCTCTTTTGAGTTGAATGTATGGTGCTTACTGTTGGTATTGACATCTTTTTAACTGTGTATGAATTTCAGTAACTATTGTTTTCATGAAAGCTTAGTTTCATAAATGGAATTTTTCAGAGATGACCTGATAGATCTCATCACTTGTATTTTTGTGATTTTTATCTGGTGTCTCTTTTTCTATATCCTGCAGTGCTCCTTTACAAATAGCTAAAACTGTCAAATGACAACTATATTATTCTCCAAGAGTATATAATTGTATAAGATATAGAATAAAATACTTTAATTTTATGAACTTTTTCCAAATATATTTTATTTTTTAAAAAGTGAATTTAGGATTTTATGTCTCTTTCAAAGTTAAGAAAACTGAACTTACAAAGATCTGCCCCCCACCCGCATCAACTTCTACATTTACTCTGGACACTGAAGTGTTCTTAAAGCATGTTATTTCTTTTTAATTTATGTACCTTTTACAAACTAATAATGAACGTATATGCAATCTTTTGTTAAAGTCACTCTCTAAGTTAGAATCAATTAATATTCACTTTAGCCTGAATATTAATAATATAGCCTATTTTCAAATTTCAAATTTGCGTGGTTTGAGAAACAGTAGCTTAAGGTGCAATAACGCGTAGCCTATGCATATCTTTATGCAAATGGATTAAAGCCTGGCAAGTCACAGACAAAACATTAAAAAAAAAAAAGCTTCATTTTAATATTTTTCTCTATTCTCTTACAGATATATTTTGATCACTGGAAAGGTCTCTGAATGTACTTTGGATATAAGAAGATGGAATCCAATTCATGAGATAGCTCTTAAATTTTAGAAATCATTCTGTTGAAGTAGCTGTTTCTCCATAAACAGAGGGAAGCCAGAGAACAAGTTTTCCTAGAACTCTGTCAGAGGCAATCCTGGCAAAAAAGGTAAGGTTACACTAGATTATGCATTCCAAATGACTAGCAGCATATACCAAAACAAGAACTGATATTTAGCATATACAATGTCACAAGGAGGTGTTTTATATATATATATATATGGAAGACTGATTTTATTTGGTGTGACTCAGTGCATAGACCCAACATATATACTATCATGTTCTGCAATAGGAATGAATCTGCAGAACAAAATGGTTCTTGCCAACACCTAGAGTCAACACCATGAAGGTTTTGAGAGCTCACTTCTGATGAGTTCAAATCTTGTCACATAGACTGGACCATATTTCATCTGAACTAAAACTCTAATGCAGACACTTGTAGACCACACCAGATGACAGCCTCACATTTGCTATTGACTTCCTGGGTGACCTTATCCCAGTTATTTTATATGCTTATTCTTCCTTTTTTCTCTCTAAAATAAGGGCAAGAATACAAGTAGTACTACCAGTACTACGAGACCTCTGATGGTAATCATAGCTGAAGAGTGAAATGCTAGTGTTATCCATGTGTAGGAGAAAAACCTGCAAACCAGTAACAGATTTTTTCTCATCTTTACTTTTTCAGTGGTAATACAGGTGGATGTACATTATAATAATGTATCTGGCAAGTCTAGCATTTGTTTAAAGCTGATCCCTGTGGGAGAATTTTAATTATTGTCTCTATCCTTGTTATTCATCCTTATGAGAACAAGTAAAATGTTTTCACAATTTAATAAAGAGAAAAAAATAGACACATCAAGAGTAGGCTTGCAGACTTTATCAGGAGATTTTGCTTGGATCCCTTGACCAGGCAACTGGTTCTTCCCTACTCTGCTTGAGAGAGAAGGACCTTATTCTTTATATAATCTTATCCAAACTAGTGGGAAAACTCATGGCTCTGCTCCATGGTAATAAAGGTTGCGGAATCATGGGCTTTGGAAGATGAGAGTCTTTTATTCTGGAATGTGTTGGTTCCTCTGCAATGCTGCCATAGAGCTCATGCATCACAACAGAAGGAACAAGGAGACGTAGCGTGCCAGTGAGCTGCTGATACTGCCTTTTGGTGTTGTACAGCCAGTCATGAGTGATCCCATGACAACAGAAAGAAGCATGTAAAAGCCAGGTCCCTTCTATGACTCACAGATTAAATTAGGTAATAGTTGAGTTAACCACAGCAGCCGCTTGTTCAGAAGAGATGTTAGCTTTAATTCTGCCTCAATTTTTTTTTTTTTTTTTTTAGCTGTGCCTGGCATGCATATGGAATGCCTGATGCTTTGTTCCTTCTGTAACGCTGCAGAGTAGTATGGATAATTTGCATTCAGTTTGTCTGTTTAACTTCAAAATCATGGTAACAGTCAGCCATCTTTTTGTATCACACAAAAAAAAGCACTGATTTTCAGTTTATTTGCATTCTGCATGTTTATGGGAAATACATAAACCTGACAATTTCCTTTTCCTTATGTTTGCACAAGCAAACCAGGCAAAATAATCACTTGAGATAAGCTTTAGGAAAATTTTGCACTGAGGAAATGGGCCAAGTAATTAGAAACATAAGCATTCATCAGAAAGCCCTTCCTGGAGAAGCAAACTCCAACATTTTTTTCTGATTTCATGTGCTTCTACAGAAATTAGGGAAACAATCGAATTAATAGCATTTTTACACTGAGTGACAACAGGATCCTTGCAGACTAGTTTACTATACAGTCAAAGAGTGTCAAGTGACCTTTTTCAAGTTTAAAACCAGTTTACAAAATTTACAGAAAAACTCCAAAGAGTTCTTGCCAGGGATAGCAGAGAATTTGCCTCGTAAGCCTGCTTGGTACATATTACATTTGAATATTTGGGAAATCCTATTAAAACCCTTGAAAACACTGAGTTAAAAAACTGCTCAGTTACCTCCAGAAGAAAGTATCTACCCTTATTCACAGAGTGAAAGAGAAAAAAGTAAACACAAACATAACATTAAGAAACAATAACACAGAAACATTTCATATCTTTTGCATAGGGCTTTTAGCTATGTTTCTAGATCTGAAGATTACCAGTCTGTTTCTGACAATGTAAATATTCTGCAAGATGTGTCTTGATTAACTTGAAATATAGGCCAATTATAATTGAAAAGATAATTATTCTCTAATTATCTTTGTAATCTGGTTACAAAATGCCTACATATTGCCTAATCAATCAAAATAATAACAGATTTTTTTAGATTTTGTGTTTCAACATCTGTGTCTGTAAGCAGGTAATAATGCAGCCTATATATATAAATATGTATTTGCTAATAGATGTAGAAACAATGTAGAATGATGATAAAACATGAACTGAAATGTCAGCTGCCTATGTAATAGCTGTTACGTGTTTGCCAGATACAAACCCAAAAACTTTAAACAAAAAGGAACTTCATTGTACTCCTGCCTCTATATGTAGAAGATGATTATATTTCATTTAGTGAAATTAACATCTATATATAGCTCAACTCAACAAATGCAAATCTTTGCTTCCTCAGTATCAGAAATCCTTACACAGGCTTTTTTTTTTTTTTTTTTTTTTTTTTTTTTGTCTGTTATAGTTCAGTTTCAAATGGGATAGAGAGAATTTGTCTTCATCGGTCTTATAAACAAGATGTAAGAGATCTAAGACCATAATTTTTGATACTGTAATTAAACATGAAAAGCTATTTAGAAATTATTAAAGTAGAATTCCATGCTCCCTGGTAAGTCCAAGAGAAACTATTATACCTGATTTCTTTCCTGAGATGTAAAGTACATAGAAACTAAGGTTAATATCATCAAACAATTGTGAGCAGCAGATCTGAAACTATTTTGATATGCTCATAGACATGTATATGGTTATCTGCAACCATTAATCTTCAGCATTTTCCAGCCCTATGCCTGCAGACTGACCATACAGCACATGATCATGTACTGGTGTTCATTTGAGCATTTCAGTTCTGACGAGCCCCAAGGTTCCGAAAGAACTCTCCCGCGTTGCTATACTTGCTGAGTGGTAGGTCATTTTGTAGGGGTCTCAGGATGAACTGCATCGCTCCTGGTTACTCTGAACTAGAGATGTGCCATAAGACTGCTGCTGCTATGCTCCAGCTGCAAAATTTTTCAGTCCCTGAGACCAGATTGCACCAACTGTGAAGTAACGCTCCCGAATCACACAGAGAACACACGTTGTGTCACCAGCACCAAATGCCTGCCAGGCCCATAGGCGTGTTTCTCATAATATGTGGTGCCTGTACTGGCAGCAGAAATGAGCCCTCTGGTAATACAAGCAGTGGAATCTAGAGAGCTGATGAAACAGCAATGTTTGTGTTAAGGTGGGAGGAACAGGTTTTCTGTGTTGTACACATTTTGGTTCCTGGAATTTGCTTAATAAAAAGCAGGACTGTTAGTTCACTTGTCAAAACTGAAATTCTAAACACTTTTTTCTCTTCTAGCTTTAGCAATGTAAAAATTGAACATCTACTTCGGTCTAATTGTGTAAAGCGAGGTAAATATCTCATAAAAGCAAATAATTCCAACTGCATATCTCTTTGAAGTGCCTATAAAGAGAACCTACACATCTAGCTTAGACTAGAAACCTAACTTTTAGATGGCTTAATTTACGAGAAATAATTCCAGTTCATATTATCCTGCTATTAGAAAAGTGGTTATAAATGCACGAAGCAAAGACTTAATTATCATAGTAAGCCTTGATTTAAGTGTTTCAAATTACTGAATATTTTATTTTGTAACATTAATATATTTTTAATTATAAAAAAATAGTACTGCAAAAATTAAATCTGAATTTTAACAAATGAGCCAAAGAAGGTTGCTTGCTTTGGGAGGAATTTCTTCCCCCTCTAGACTATGAATGTGAAATATTTAGCTCAACAAACAGTTAACGTTTCATCAAAGATGCTAGGATTTTTTTATATCCTGACAAACAACTGTCAAACTTAAAAATATATTAAATAGTTTTGATTTGTAGATCCGTAAATGCTATTGTAAATGCATAATAGTTGCTATACAAGAAATGTCAAAAAATAGGCAACCAGCTAAATCAAAGTATTTTCTATCTCCACAGTCTTCGTCCCAGCTCCTGAAACCTGCTTTCAAAAAGAACTGAAAATTGTTCTGATCTATTTTGTCAGACAGATAGGTTGTCCCACATTTCAAAAACCAGAGAAATCCTTTTAACACAGACTACATCTCCAGCCGTGCTAAAAGGCATTTTGAAGATATATTGGTAAGTGGATAAGCCAATATGAAAGAGGCACCTCACCAAAGGTGCTTTAGTTTATTTTGCTCACTCACTCAAAAAAAAAAAAAAAAAAAAAAAGGTGATTGGTCCAATTATTGACGACTAAAAGCATTCTTCAGAAGGAAGTATTCTAACATAGCAGGCAAGTCTGATGCTGGATAAGAATTGCCATCAGCATGCACAAGGTCAGCAGGTGACATTAATGCTTGTATTACCAAGTTAATCATAGATTCAGACTATTTAAAAAAGAAATGTTGTTTTGCATATCTGTATATCTTCTCCTTGGGACTTGAAGTACAGTCTACATTTTATTAATACTTAGAATTACATATTTGGATACACTGTAATTAGTCATATAAACTGCCCAGCCCTTTTTCTTAATGTTCCTGCTGACACATACATAGGAACTGGCTGTCTGAAATGTGCCATGGAAAAGTACATGTTCAACATAACCCAAAAACTAACACAGCCAGATGTATGCTTTTTCTAAACATCTGCATATGGGATGCCCAGTGAAAATTGTATTTATGAAAGCATTTCCAACAACTGCTCATTTACCTCTTCTAAGAGTATTGTATGGTTTTGAATTGAGATTTATTTTGTATTTTCAAGAGCAGAAATTGTACACTACACAGCAATGTCAAATTAGATGTAGGCAATGGGATAATTTGCCAAGTAATTTGTCCACAGCAATCCATAGGGACTGAAAGTTAAAAACATAAAAGAACAGTCATTCATTGCTTGTTTATGTGGAAGCAAAAAAAGCAATATTTTTTTTTTTCCAAATCTAGGAAGAAATTTGTACACACAACCAGAATTTCCCTTCTGGCATTTAGCTAACTTGGCTGGCTATGCGCAAACCCAAGCGTTTCCAAATTACCAGTACCCTTTGATACCCTTCAGTTAAAGTTGATGTATTCATTGGCTACCTAAAAGACATTTATTCTCTTTAGTTCTTAGATATTCCACCTACTAAGTGCTTTCAGCAGAGTAGTATTTCTTAAAATCCATTGTAAATTTCTTCCACTTCAGCAATGTGCTTTACCTAAAACCAATGTCCTTTATCTGGTAGCACAGGATACAACAGATCACCTAAACCAACACTGTACTAACCTTATCTAAAATAAATATTTCTGCCTTTCTTATCTGAAACTCCTCTTGGCATCTAAAATATGTTGTGTTTGTGCCATCCTTTTAGAAAAATCAGCTTCTGTGGACTGGACCTTGGAAGTTATGTTAGGTACTGTTCACTCTTTGAAGTAAGATACAACTAATTTGGAGACTATAAAGTTAAAATATTTAGAATGATCACTTGAATTTTGTTTCTATAGCCACATCTATACAAGTACACTAAATACCTGGCATTGAGACTAGCTGTCATGGCACAGCTTGTGCCTAGGCTAGCAAGTTACCTTCCCATCCCCACTGTGCCCCACATGGCACAGGCCCTAACACCAACCAGACGTATCCTACTGGCATTTCTATGCATTCACCTATATGACTTGGCAGCATGCTATGCAATGCCTCTGTCGGCTCTGTCCCACATGGCACATATGGCACTGCTAGGGGATCTCAAGGACCCTATACCACATTCTCAGGTAAGGAGTTTCTGTTGAATGGTCTCTCACCTTTGCCTATGGCATGCAGGGACACCACACACCAGATTATAGGTGTTCTCTCCCTTCTCCATCTCCTTCCCATTGTCCTGTATTCCTCACCAGCAAACACGGAAAACAAGCTTAAAGCCCAACAGAGATCTCCCAGGGAGTGTCTTCTTTATTCAACCTGATTGCAGTGGAATCACAGAGAAGTGCTCATGTGGAAAAGAAAGCCAAGAGCCTCCATACTGAGGGAGGAGATTCTTCCCCTCCTGGGAGGGAGGAAGGGAGGGAGGGAGGTAATCCTTCCTTGTGGTGAGTCCACACTTGGGGTGCTGGGTCCAGGTTCAGACTCCTCAGCACAAGAGAGATATGAACATCCTAGAATGTGTCCACTAAGGTGTCTGAGAGCTTGGAGCAATAGCCAAGTAAGGGGAGGCTTAGAGAGCTGGGTGTCTTCATCCTGGAGAAGAGTAGAGCCAGGGGCATCCTATCAGTCTGCATCAACACTTGATGAGGGGCAGTAAAGAAGTTGAAGCCAGACTCTTCTGACAGATGAGAGGACAAGAGACAATGGAGATGAAGTGAAACAGGTAAAATTGCATTTAGACATAAGAACATTTTTAATGTGAGGGTGGTCAAAGAGTGAACAAGTTGGCCTGCACGGTTCTGGACTCTGTCCTTTGAGATCCAACAAGACAGGGCTTTAAGCAACCTGCAGTAGCTGACCCTGCTCTGAGCAGAGGTGTTTGGACTTGGCAGTTTGCAGAAGTCCCTTCCCACCTAGAGTGATTTTGTGATTCCAAGCACAGAAATTACTCCGTGGGGCACTTCCTGGCATCTCACCTTGCACCCAGCTCTCCAGAAAGATTTCTGTGAGGGTTGGCAAGCCTGTGATGGTCCAAATTGTGAAATCTGAAATCCCCAAACCCAGGCAATAAGTGACGAGGGACGTGGAGCTAAAGAGACAGTACAGCTAGACATAAAAACATGTATGCTGAGCTGTGCCAGCATGTCAATAGTGATCTCTAACTAAAATGCATGTAATTTTTACTTAAAAAAAAAAAAAAAATAAAAAAAATCTCTTTCTCTGCAGTAATTTTCGAGGTTTTTTCTCCCTGCTGTGCAATTTTGTTGTTGGTAATGTGATAAAACTAGCCAAAGCAAAATCTGCACCCCCAGCACACTCTTGGCCAATATCCCTGCAGGCTAAAGTGAGGATGACCATCAAACATGAGCACAGCAAACAGAATCAGCTCACAGATGCAATAATCTGCGCAGCAGTTTATGCAGAAGGGCATGTGGAAGGGAGCCAGCAGCTACTGAGGACAGCATGGGACTGCTCAACATGTGATTATGTGTCTGTCACAGGACACGAAACCCAAGCCCCAACAAAATCATCTACCCCAGCACATCAGAGACTTCCTCTCAGAGAAAGCTTGGGCTGCAGGGAGTCCAGGGTTCTCCCACCGAGTCTGAAGGTGATGCCCATGCCTGCATCTCTGTGCTCTGGCTAAGAACATGTGTCACCTAGGAAAGAAGCTGCAGGAGAAGATGAGCAGACTGTGCATTATCAGGAAAAATGAAAAAATAGATTGAAAGAGTTCTTACAGAGACTCTGCAGAGACAAAACCCCAAGCTTCACAGAAGGAAGAGCCAGCGACTGTGCTTGTCCAGGTGGCAAATGGAGACTCCTGTGATGGTGAAAGCTGGGAGCATGTCACTTCTGGCAGCAGCAGGACAGCTCCTTCTCCACCCAAACCTGCTACTGCAGGATAGGTTTAGTGCCTTGGTATCACACATGGAGGATAAAACCATTCCTGGACTGGCACCACAGTGGGCCAAGCCTGAATTACGCATCTGCATCAGGAGGAAGCAGTGGGTGGTAGTTATGGGAGATTCCTGACTGTGGTTAATGGAAGTCCCCATCTGCCAACCTGACTTTCTGCCTGGGGATGCACTGCTGCTCGCCAGGGGCTTGGATCAGGAATGCTATGGAGAGACTGCTGACACTGCTCCAACTCTTGGATAAACCTCCTTGTTGCTCATCTGTGTGGACACCAATGATACTTCTGCAGTGACCTCAAGCACATCAAGAGTGACTCTGGCTCTGGATGCAAGGGTCAGGGGCACTGGAGTCAGTCAGAGCTCTCTGAGGATCGATGACTACTAGGAAGAAATGGACTTTGCCTGACCAAATACAGCCAAAGTATCTCTGCCAACAGGTTGGTGAAGCTGGTAAGGAGACCTTTAAACTGGGAATAAAGAGGGAGGGAAATAAACACACAGTTAAGTGAGGAAATGGTTCATGAGGGTGGAAAGGAAAGGGTGCATAAAGAGAGTTAGAAGAGACCTCAGGAATAGTATATTGGGGAGAAAGGACACCAGTCTCAAATGTACATACCCAGATGCACACTGCCTGAGAAACAAACGGGAGTAACTAGAGCAACTCACACAGTCACATAGTATAATGCTGTTGGGGTAGCTAGGACATGGTGGAACAGCTCACATGTCTGGAGTGCTACAATAGATGAATACAGGCTCTTCAGGAAAGACAGGCAGGGAAAGTGAGAGTCAAGGGGGTTGCCCTCTATCTGAAGAAGCAAGACAAACATGCAGAGCTGTTGTGTGGCATGGGTGACTGGCAGGTTGAAAGCTTTTTGGTCAGGTTCAGGCAAGAGGCCAATACAGGTGACAGCATGGTGGGACTTTGTTACAGACCACCCAAGCAAGCTCAGGAGTTGTTGTATAAGGTACCAAGGTCACTTAGAATTTCTCCTGTTCAGGGTCGGTTTTTTAGTAGTATCTTTCAGCCATGAGGTGAAACATGCCAATACCAGTTACTTCCAATTTCAGATACTTCAGCTGCACCTGAACTGAAACAAATGTATACTCCTTTTCATCTTTCAGCCCTCAGTTCTACTTTGTTCAGGAAGGACAACCTATTGAGAGCACTGATTCCCAGTCTGCTGGACTGTTTGGGTTTCTTTCCCATAGAAATTGGAAATTATTCAATTGATGCATACCTGGAACTGGGAAGTGTCTTAGGTCCCACTGTGTAGCTGCATTTCCATTCATCACTTAATTTTAGATGTGGTAAAGATCAAGACATTTATATTTAGGGTTCTACATGCAGCTGCTGGCATGTAAGGCAGGAATCTGATCTCCCATTATCAGGGGCAGTGAACTAGTTTAAGTGAGTAAAACCTAAAGAGCACCTGAGCTCATGAGATACTCTCACTCAGACAGGCAAGACTCGGTTACTTATCCCAGAACAGAAAGTTTTCCACATCTAGGATATAGTATCAGTTTCTGCTCCAGAAGAGCATGCTTCTTGTTTAAGATCTGTGGCATTATATGCCAGCTAAATGTTGAAATCTCAGGTACTTTAGGATCTGACAGTTGGCACTAGATGTGTACAGCTGGCAGCTGAATTGAGGCTTAGATTTCCACTAATTATAATAGAAGCTTTAATACCCACATATAGACACAGAGATTTAGGGAACTTAATTTGGAGTTATTCTTATCCTACCTATCAGGCTTCAATACAGTTGCCTGTGCATAAACTACCGGTATTTGAAATGTCCCACAGTATTCAGTGTTGTCTCCAGCTAGATCTCTAAAATGGGACAGATTTCACTTACATGCCATTCACATGCATACATATCCAAACAATCCTAAGGGATTCTGCTAGCCTCACAGCACTGAGCCTTCTCAGATATGCTAGATACCTCTAATGGCATTAAGCACCCATGTATGGGCACCTGAATTGAGCCCTTATAATGTAGTTACCTACATCTCAAATAATCAGCACCCATGGTTTTATTTTGCTGAAAATATACATTTTATTTAGTTTATTTTTTTTCTTTAGTTGTCCTAGAATACCAAGATATCTGCATAGGACTGCAGAATGGACAAAAGATTTATGGGAGACACACTCGTCTGGAGTGGAGGAGCTGGAGAGACCAGGCAGGATGTTCCAACAAGTCTGAAATGATTCTACTGATGTTTAGGCAACTGAATCCAGGGGCTCCATGTTTACTGAGAGTATGTAGGTTTAGTACCCTAGATAGCCATGTTTGTTCTGTGCCAGACAGGAAAGTGTTTAGCTTATTTGACTTATTGTACAGGGAGCTTACTTTAGGAGAACTAGTTCATTAGATACTGAAAATATAGGTAGAAATTAGATTTTGAAGGGAGAAAGACTACCAAGGTTCCTAAACTGGATTATGTAATCTGTAGATTACAAATGTGTTTTGTCAAAGGCAGAAATTAGTCTGATTCCATGTTCTTAAGTGGAAGCAGGTCCTAGTCAAATATGAAAGGTGGAAAGGAGTGAAAAATAATGTTTTGGACTGTGATATATCTCTTACTCTTTTTCACAAAATCTATAGTTTTTCGGGATTTTTTTCTTTTTCTGTATTCTATCACTTCTATCCTAGCATTTCACTTGTTCATTTTAATAAAGTTATTATATTACTGTTTTCAAATCTCTTAGACATAGCCAAAATTTATTGGAATATTTTTTACTATGCCTCTGGTTGAGATATTAGTTCATCAACTGGTTTTGTTGTTTGTCATGATTATGGATAATATCTTTAGCAACAATTGTCAATAAAACAAGTAACCCAAAGTATCCTAGATTCATAAGTAGATGTTGTTAGTGACTGATTTTTACGCTTGCTGCTGAACACTTAAACAGGAATGTGATTAATATCCAGATTCTTCAGAATACTACTGTTGAAGCTTTTAGATGTTAAAAAGGCACTATTTTGTCTTGTAGGCAATTCAGTATAAGGCTTTTTATGAAGCACACAGCCATTTGCAAACACTTTAAACATATTCTTAGGTGTAAAAAACATGCATCCCTCAAGAAAAGGAACTACGTGGATAGCTTCTGAAACAGTTGACAAATGTGAATATGCATTTGGCATTATTATGCAATAAAAAGAATAAAAAAAGCACAGGTTAATTATAACAAAGCCATGTTTTCTAAGGACCAAAAATACAGATTCAGAGTGAGAATGTTAACATAATTGAAATCCCTCAAATTCATAGCAATGAAAGTGAAACTAGTTCTCTAGGCTGTGGCTTTTAATGAAGTGTGGATTAAATTATGGTTCCATAATTCTAATTTTCACTACTCCTTCCTGATCAAAACATTCAGTTAAAATAATTCTGGTAATTGTCATTTTCAGAAAGTAAAAGAACATGCTTCAGCTGAACTAATTACAAAAGAGACTTAGATAAATGAATATATATAGTTTTTATCCTCAGATGTAACTGATGACTACTTTAAATTCTAGAGTATTTTGGACATATATATAGTATAAAGTGGTTTTCCAAACTAATTCTTCTGCATATAAAGTTAAATTTTGCTAAAGAAATTTCCTATTAATTGTCTCTACAGTGAGGCAATGGGAAGACACATGCCCCTCTAGAGTGAAACTCAGCTCATAGATAGGATGAGTTGCTTGATGCAAGTGCCTATTATATTTCCTTAAATATATTGGGAGCTCAGTGATGAGAATTATAATCTCAGTTTAATTCATACAGTTGAAATGAAACCTTTTAGGGCACTGTTTGTGCACTATGAAATTGAAAGTCTCAGGCAGAAACTATATACTATATTATTAGCAGCTTCCAATAACATTACTTATTCCTAGCATTTTGGACTACACCAGGAATAAGAAATGTCATGTGATTCATTCCACTTTACAGTGCAGTCACTCAAATAATATAATTTTCTTGGAATTTTTTACATAGTCATATTAGGCAATGTGTTTTCCTAATTTTGAAAATGACTAAGTACTAAATCTAAATCCGAACTGGTTCTCTGGGACACAATTTTTTCTTCCAGCTTCCAGATAAGTCATAATCAAGATACTGGTTTGGTTCTATGAATTAAAAAAAAACCAAACAACCACTTTAAATTTTTTTCTCTCACTCTGTTTAATTAGCCATTTACTGGTATAATTCTTCTAGCTTCAGCCATTAAAAGTTTACTGTCCAAGTTAGCCATCTAGGTAGTGATCTTGGTGCAGCTGCATAATGTCAGGCTACACATCCAGCCAAGTATCACATCTCTAACATTATTAAAGTTTATTAGAGTAACTAATTGTCAGAGTCATAATTAACGGTGTATATACACACACACACATGCACAGGTACACAAATATATGTAAGTAGATATATAAGTAACAAATTATTAGAGTAAGTAATAACTATTTATAACAGTTATTATGTCTACTAAAAAAATTATATGAAATAATGAAAAAAACCCATATGAAATAATACTTCCCTCAGAGTACCTTCCTCACCTGCCAAAATTCTGTTGTTAGGAGATTTCTGGAGTCAGACTTTTTCATGTTTCTCTTTGTATTTGTTAAAGATTTGATAGATTTTTCTCCCATTGTGTAATAAGGCAAAGAGTACTGTAGCTTAACTATGTATTTTTTCTATTCTTAAATATACTGCTCAATAATGTCATTTAATGTCTTAAAAATCCTTTCTTAATAAAATGAAGAAGACCTCTTTTCCCTGTTCAATGTCTCCTGCTATCTCATGTCTGCCAGGCTGTAAAGGTCCAATTTATATACTTTTTTTCCTTACATTGAAATGGATATGTTAAATACCTCCCTTAAAATAGGAACAATTCAATTCTGGGGTGATTATCTCTCACTATTAATAGCAGAGAAAGCATAGACATCTAGAGTAGATAGTTTTAAGTTGCAGGGGAATCTGATTGCAAATGTCAGTATAGAAAAAATGCCTTTTTTTTTTTTTTAAGAGTATTTGAAAAACAAAATATTTACTGATTTTTATGTCAAAGTTGAATCTCATTTCAGATTTCCCCTTTTGAACCTTTGATCAAGTGCAATACTATCTGTTATTGTTACTTCTGTTTACCTTTTTTAGAAAATAAGGAACTATTCATGCATTTTCCATTTGTATTGCAAGCCTCGGGAGTTTGGCAGTGTGTGAAACAGGAATATAACCAACAGAATTTCAGATTAAAGAACCTAATGAACCACAGAATTGAAAATTGATAGTATCGATAAAGACAGAGGTAAACAAATAGCTACAGTGAAGACAAAAGTGCAAGCAGACAATGTAATTTCTGCTCTAATTATTTCTACTTAATTAAAAAAAGTGTTTAATTTGCTCTTAGAACTAAATGAAAATTCTATGATGAGGCTTTGAAGGGCTTGTCTGTTTTAAAGAGTAGACATGTAATAAATAGGATTATTATCAAATGAAAGGCTTTCCACTGTTTCTAAAACTTCTGAAAAAAACTGGTGAGAAATTTGAGTGAGCTTGCATCAACGTATAGCCTTCAAGTAAAATGGAGAAGTTGTGGTGCACCTCAAAGCAATATATATCTTTTTACTTCCTTTTATCTCTGAGGTTTTGAACTGGTAATTATCTGAAGACTAAAAAGCATACTTCTGAAAATTCATGAACTGAAAAGAAAGAAAAAGGGAATCAGCTCCAGTAACATATTAAGCGATACTGTTGGATATTCTCTGACACCTTATAACTGTGACATGCTAAAAGTGCCAATTTTAAAACAGTGAGTAAGGTGACCCATGCTGCTCTTACATATCTGCTGTTTGCTATGTTGTACAGACTCAAAACTGGTGCATGGATTTCTTTCTAAATTATTGTGTTCTTAGTACTGGGTATATCTACAAACACTTTCAAACTTCTTGTTGTCTAAGGTACCAAGAGCAGTTAGAATTTCTTTCATTCAGGTGATTTTGTATCTCAGTGCCAGCCCTATTAATATTATCAGGTATATCGCTAGAAGCTCTATAAAGTTTTCCAGCCTTTCAAATGCTGCAGGATTTCCATCTGTCCAATGGTCTTCTCTATTTACATTCTTGGATAAATAAAGGAGTCTAGCCTATTTGCTTTAACAAAGGCCAGGAATCATTTGCTGTGTAATTGTTAGGCTCAACTAAAGTGTAACTTAAGCTTCTTTTCAAAGACCTCTCACCACATGTTCTCTACCTATCATTGCCTGTATTATTTACTATTTTGTAGGTTTAACTGAGGCATTTCTTACACCCAGATGGCTTGTTAGCTAGGTATTAAGTACCTTTGTAAGAGATTAAAGTTGGATTTTCTGTGCTAAGGTGATGTATTAAATACTACTCTGCTTGCTAGATGTTCTGGCATATGCAAGCTTGATGTTGATATTTAAAACATCTCTCATCATATTTAATGATTTTTAAAACAAAGGTGGGATTTCACATGTGTCAGTGGCGTCATAAATTTGGTATCTTCTAAAACAAAATATACAGAAATATTTTAGGTGGAATATACACAAATGCATATAAATGTGGTTTTGAATAAAATTTCCTATTCTTTAAGTTCCAAGAATAGGAAATATATAATTGGATAAGCTTTTTTTTATTATTATTCCTTTGCTTTATTTCCTTACATTTCTAGCAATACCATAATATAGCAGAACGGTACCAGATCTTGCTCTTTATTTGTAAGGTTTTTCCACTAAGTAGTTATTGTTTGAAACCTATTGAAACCTCAGAATAAATAATATGATTCACAGAAGAGCAGATCTGTTAACTAAATGTGTATGAAACACTATCATGTTTAGGCATATATAAGAAAATCAAAACCAAATAATTATTGTTTGTGGTTCATCAATATTTTCATTTGAAGATAATTTCTTCCTATATTTTCACTCCAGCCATGGAATTAATCATAGAATCATAAAATCTTTTAGGTTGGAAAAGACCTTTAAGACCATCCAGTCCAACTGTTAATCTAGGACTGCTAAACCCACTAATAATAAACCATGTCCCTAAGCATCACATGTATGTGTTCTTTAAACACTTCCAAGGATGCTGATTCCACCACCTCCCTGGGAAGCCTGTTCCAATGCTTGTCTACCCATTCAGTGAATAGATTTTTCCCAATATCCAATCTAAGCCTCCCCTGGTGCAATTTGGAGTCATTTCCTCTTGTCCTGTTGCTAGTTATGTGGGAAAAGAGAGCTACCCCCACCTGCCTACAACTTCCTTTCAGGTAGTTGTAGAGAGCGATAAGATCCCTCCTGAGCCTCCCCTTCTCCAGATTAAACAACCCCAGTTCCCTCAGCTGCTTCTCATAAGACTTGTGCTCCAGAACCTTCACCAGCTTTGTTTCCCTACTCTGGACACACTCCAGCACCAAAACTTCCCTCTTGAAGTGAGGGGTCCAAAACTGAACACAGTATTCAAGGTGCAGCCTCACCAATGCTGAGCACAGGAGTACAATCACTTCCCTTGTCCTGCTGGTCACACCATTTCAGATACAAACCAGGTTGCTGCTGGCTTTCTTGGCCACCTGGGCACACTGCTGGCCCACGTTCAGCCAGCAACAAGAACAACAAGACAATACTAGATAAAGTATAAAAAGGTGGTTTTGTCACCATAAAACATACACTTCATTTTCAGACTCTTTGGTGCAAGTAGAAGAGAGACAGGACGTTCTGGTATTCAATTTTGTTTCTCAAGAAGCAATAACATTTATCAAGAAGCAGTTTAGGAAAGTCATTAAATGTATTGTTTTAATGACCGCAGATTTAAACAGGGGTAAAAATAAAAATTAATCTGTTGCTTCATTATTGTACTGGATCTGGCTGCAATGAAGTGAATTTTATTCATAGCAGCCTGTATGGCTCTGTTTTAGATTTGTGACCAAAACAGTGTTGATTGATAGCACACCACAGTTTAGCTATTGCTGAACAGTGCTTGCACAATGTGAAGGCCTCAGTCTGCCCCCCAACAAGTAGGCTCAGGGTGGCCAAGGCTGCGGGGGGACACAGGGACACAGCAGGGGCAGCTGGCTCCAACTGACTAAAGGGATGCGCCACAGCTCGTAACATCATGCCCAGCAACAAAACCAGGGCCAGTAAGCAAGTGACTGGATGGGGACTTACTCGCCAGCGGCGGGTCAACCCACCACAACTATTATTTAGGCAAAAAAAAAAAAAATGTCAGCAATATTCATATATATACTCTTTTAATAGGAAGGTGTGAGACTCTTTTATGCTAAAGCAAGGTTCTGCCCATATCCTCAGTTTGAAGCACTCATATATGATCCACACTGCATTGCATTAGTCTCTGGAAAGTTCATGATTTTATATATAGTGATGTCTTCTCTATTATTTTGTAGAATTTCCGTTTTCTTAGATGTGTCACATTGAAATATGCCTCCTTTCCTGAATTACCTTTTATATAACTGTACTGCCTAGGGGGTCTTGTCACAGGCTAAGCCTCCTTTGAGCAGTATGAACACTGAACAAAAAGATGAACTTATCCCTGACATTTCACAAGCTAAGTATAAAAGAAGATACTATGGACTGATGCAAGGACTCTCGTTTGGAATGCAAAGAAGCAGTGAGATGTATTCATCATGATGTTAGGTATTTGTTTCAGTGCACAAGTTCAGTTTTTTAACACTTAATAACGTAAATGTTAAGAACAAAGCCACAAGATAATGATACTGCTTTTCAGACATTTATAGAAGGGAAAAAAGAAGAGGGATAAAAGAGGTAAAAGAGATTCATTATTCAGTTATTTAGTACAGGTTATAAAGGCCCTGTTGCAGCATAAGTGCAGAAATTTAAAAAAAACCAAAACAATGAATGTGGCTGGCTGCTTTGGAGCTTTTCAAAACAAGTCATTTCATAGATAGGGACTAGAATAAAAGGCCAATGGCCACACGTACAACCCCCCACCCCACCCCCAACAACAACAACAACAAAAAGGGATGAAATATGATCTCAAAAAATGGATAAATTACATTAGAATATTAATTTTATTAAAACAAAGCATAAAAATATCAGACAGGTCAGGTACTATACAAACACCAACATAATTACATTTGTGTGTGTGTGTGTGTGTGTGTGCCAAGAAGGACACGATTTCTTTGATTTGTACTTGTGACTCCATGATAGCTAGAATCTTTTATATGCATAGGCTTTAAGAAATAGATTATTTTACTGATACATGCCATTTTTTTGCACTTTTATGAGCTAAATGATAGAAATCTCCAATTGCAAGTGTCAAAAGACAAATGCAGGTGAATTAGTTAAACTGTGAAATATAGAATATGTTATTGATTAGACAAGTAACTTTGTCATACTGCTCACAATGGCCAGACAATTTAACAATGAAAAAATACATAAAGTCAGTATCATGATCAAAAGGAAGCTGGGGACCTTTATTATCTAACTCTTCTACCAGGATATGTCACATCACAAGCATTACCATCACACTTTCCAAATGTGTTCTGAAGAGGCAAAAAAATATCAGCTTCAATCTTATGTATGTTTTTGAGCCTTACATGGATATTTTTCACAGAGTATGAAACAGTATGATTTAGTAAAAGATCAATAAAAAAAGTCAAATGTCTTTACTTCTAAAGCTGGTAAGACTATAATTCTACACTGACAAATTGCAGAAGGATTATGAAGCTGCATAGAAAATTTTACATAGCTTTTCATTGGAATCAGATTCACTCTAGTGGATTCAGACTTCTCTAACATTTAAAAAAATCAAATTAATAGGAGAAAGAGGAGTAGCCTGTAGTATGAAGAGAAAATTAAAAAAAAAAGAGTGAAATCCAAGTAACTGGCTATGTGCTAGTTATTAAAAAAATACAAAAATCTTCTATTTCTGAACTAATTCCTCTTACAACAAAACTGTACTGTTCTTGTTTGGTAAATCTAATGTTTTTGCCTCAGAAGGTGAAAGTTAAGCACACTTCTCCTGTGAATCTATATACATGCCCAGAAACACTTGTATTGCAATGCTCAATTTGTTGTACTTAGTGCTTGTTAAAGTATTCTGTATGAATTTCCAATTTATTGGAATGACATGTGATTCATTTTCAAAGCTATAAATTAAATTAATTATGATTTAGCAGTAAATATTTTTGGACTTGACTATAACACTAATGGTAAATTCAAATGTCAAAAAAAGCCATGCTATCCACTTGTAATTGCTACCACAGCAAAAAATAGTTTTTCAGACAACTGTTTCAGACAGCTTCACTGGAATAAAGTTATGCCCCAAACAAAGATTTTGGAATACCTTTCCTATATTGTGTAAACTTAATCATAAAAATCCATTTTCACATTACCTTGTGCTCATAGTGAATATTAGTTCGGGTGATTCAAAGAAGCATGAGTTTTCAACTCTGTCGTTTCAAGTATGGGAGCACATCAAGCAATTAGAAATCATTAAAAGTCAGAAGAGCAATACTGTTCATTTGTTTACACACACACACAAATCAAAATTATACTTCTACACTATTTTTTTCCAGTTAGTTTTTAGCTCTCAATGTAAAATCATAGAAAATGGATTTATTCTTGATGCTGCATTTCTGAGTTGAACATATCTGAAAAAGGTAATGAAATCCACTTTTTTTTTTTCTTTTTTTTTCTTTTTTATTTTTTTCCCCCCAGAATTACAGTGGCTGGGTGTCCTGGTTTCAGCTGGGATGGAGTTAATTTTCTTCTTAGTAGCTGGTGCAGTGCTGTGGTTTGGATTTGGTGTGAGAACAATGTTGATAGCACACTGATGGTTTTAGTTGTTGCTGGGTGATGTTTATACTCAGTCAAGGACTTTTTAGTTTCTCGGACCCTGCCAGTGAGAGGGCTGGAGGGGCACAGGACATTGGGAGGGGACACAGCCAGGACAGATGACCTCAACTAGCCAAAGGGATATTCCATACCATGGGACGTCTTGCTGAGTGTATAAGCTGGGGGAAGAAGAAGTAGGGGCATCCAGCATTATGCCATTTGTCTTCCCAAGTAACCGTTACACACGACGGAGCCCTGCTTTGTTGGGGATGGCTGAACACCTGCCTGCCCGTGGGAAATGGTGAATGAATCCCTTGTTTTGTGTGCTTGTGTGTGCGGCTTTTGCTTTACCTATTAAACTGTCTTTATCTCAACCTATGATTTTTCTTACTTTTACTCTTCTGATCCTCTCCTCCATCCCACTGTGGGGGGAGTGAGCAAGCAGCTGTGTGGTACTTAGTTACCAGCAGTGGTTAAACCATGACAGTTCTTTTTGGCACCCAACATGAGGCTTGAAGGGTTCAAGATAATGACATATTTGATTGGAATATGCTGATGGATTTATAGCTGTTATTGGTGTTTAGGTATTAATCAGAAGGCTTCTGTGCTTTCCATGGGGCTTGCTTGCCTTGCTGTATATCAGTCTAGTGCTTGTTAGTGGCTGCTTCTTGCTGTTGCTGCTTGCTGTACTGCTTATCATCTCACTGTGCTGTGCCTGGGAACATTCTGATACCAGCCATGATGATGCGCCGGGGCTGGCAGATGGCCAGGGCATTGCTGCTGTGTCTGTGCTGCTGTACTGGACAGGCTCGAACTCCAGTGTGAACTTGAGTCAAAGGGACTGCGACCTGTGGATGAGTCCACGTGGGAGCAGGACACCCCAAGGTGTCTGTGGCCATGACTAAGTCCATGCCAGAGCAGGTATATAATGAAGTGTCTGTGGCCGTGGTTATGTCCATGCCACAGCAGGTATGCCTCTGAAGGAATTGTAGCCCAAGGGCAACTCCATGCTGGAGAAGATATGCCTCGAAGAATCTGTTGCTGTGTGTAAATTCATGCTGTAGCAGGTACACCTTGAAGCGTCAGTGGCTGTGCAAAAAGGGACTGCTGTGGTTTAGCCCCAGGCCAGCAGCCAAGCACCACACAGCTGCTCACTCACTCCCCCCACCCAGAGGGATGGGAGAGAGGATTAGAAGAGTAGAAGTAAGAAAAATCATGGATTGAGATAAAAGTAAAAGCAAGCAAACAAACAAACAAACAACATGCACACAAGTAAAGCAAAACAAGGAATTAATTCACCACTTCCCATGGGCAGGCAGGTGTTCAGCCATCCCCAGGAAAGCAGGGCTCCAGCACATGTAATGGTTACTTGGGAAGAAAAATGGCATAATGCTGGATGCCCCTACTTCTTCTTCCCCCAGCTTATATACTCAGCATGACGTCCCATGGTATGGAATATCCCTTTGGCTAGCTGGCGTCACCTGTCCTGGCTGTGTCCCCTCCCAATGTCCCATGCCCCTCCAGCCCTCTCGCTGGCAGGGCCTGAGAAACTAAAAAGTCCTTGACTGAGTATAAGCATCACCCAGCAACAACCAAACCCATCAGTGTGCTATCAACATTGTTCTCACACCAAATCCAAACCACAGCACTGCACCAGATACTGAGAAGAAAACTAACTGTCCCAGCTGAAACCAGGCACTGTTAAAATGTTGGGAGCTAATATAATGTCACATCCCTGTCTTCTAGCACCGACCGCATAAGCTTGTGGCAGATGGATTGCAACACATGCCCACTGTGAATGTTCCTAATGTGCTCAGTTCTTGTGTGCAGCAGAGATATGAGGTAAAACTGATCTGTTTCCCACTATTATTTTTAAATGAAGCAGATTAGAAGATGTTATACAAGTCTGGTAATATAGAAAGAGTGGATGTACTCATGAATTTGCATATTTTAATGGATAACACATAATATAATGTTTTAAAAATTATTAATTAACATCAGCAATAGGAGAACAATGTCACAGGAAAAGGATATTGTGGCTACTGCCAATATGATGTCATTTTAAAACAAGGACAAATTGTTGGGGTTTTTTTGACAGGTAGGAAAAAATGCTTTTGCTATAGTACAGAACAAATGGCTGGGATAACAAAACCCATTACAGTGCAAAGGCAAAATATTCTGGATTTTTTTCCAGAGATTTCTGTTTATTCAGATGGAAAATAATTTGTTAGATTGGTACGATTTTGATTAATTGTTGCTGCAATCTGCATAGTTGGAAATGAAGTTCCTTATTATTTTTTTTTTTTTAAAGGGCAGATTGTTCAGTGATTACAATCAGGTTTTCAGAACACTACTGAGGATGGGGTTTGCAAAAAAATTAAATTTTTACTAAGTTCCCAAATAGAGACACAATCTAAAATTTTCAGCATCTAAGTGTTTCTACTGTGACATCATCTGGAATATTTTAAAATAATAAAAATATAAAACCTTGGAAACCTCGGCACTGATCTTGTTAAATTACTGATGCAGTGTACATTTGTTCAACTTGTGAAATACTTAAAATATCAGATTAGGAAAAAGAAGACACTGAAAGTGCTATTGCAGTAAAATATCACTTGGTGTAGTAGTCAGTTTTTAGAGATTGGACAGACATATGTAGACCTGCATTTCAAGTAATTTTTTAAAGATCACATAAATTTTTAACATTTGCATTGCTTGTGCTTTCCTCTTGACTGTAAGTTTTGATTACCTTCAAATACATAATTAAATTACCATTAACTTTATCACTTTGTTGAAAAGATATTTACATATAAGTAGTTTTGATATATTTTGGTTTAATTTCCTTGGTGTTTTAAGCATTTGATACAACTTTGCACATATCCATATTTAGATAACCATAATTTGAAACTTGGGTTTCTATTTTATTTGCACAAAGAAAACATGATTTCTGCTACTTAAAAGGATGCTGATAATCCATTCCTCAAATGCTAAGGTGCTAAGGAATCTAGGATTTGTAGCTAGAACATTTAATGTATTTCAAAGACAGGCCTATGAAACACAGGGGATATCTCTGTGTAGTTCATGTCTAGGTTTTAGGCAGCTTCCAGCCCTTGAGTATTGCTTAAGGTTTCTTCAGCATCTGTTTTTTCATAACAGGAATATCAAGCAATTGTAGTTCTACAAAAAACCCAAAACAATATGAATTCAAGAGTGAGACCACATTTGTACCACTGAATTCAGCTTCTTTTCATTTTTACTGTGCTTGACAATGATATGTTAACACATGAGTTTTCCCATATACCCCATGAAACCCACACATTTGTGTTTTAAATTATAGCTACACTAAGACCATTGGGTGGGCAGGCAGGGGGAACCACGAAGTGGAAGATGTCTTTGCTCCTCACTATTATCTACATACACCTATGTTAGAGCTCTCTGTGAATTTATGTATTCGGGTTATCATTGATTTCTAATCTGATTCTCTGCCATTTCTTCATGATCTTCTTTCACGATGCAGTTAGACAGAGTGCTGGATAATCTTGTCTTGGGTCCCCTTTCCATGAAGGGTTGGACCAGACCAAGTAATCTTTCAAGATCCCTTCCAGCCCAGGCTATTCTGTGATACTACTGGTTCACCTCTTTTTTTTTTTATGCTTTTCACAATACATGAAGTATGTTGAAAATGAGGGTTTCTCTAAGGATTGTGTCATGATACTTCATAATAAGGAAATTATTGATACGGACGCAGAGAGCGGGAAGTATTCATCTCAGCTAGCTGCAGCCATCTAAAAATTAGATCTTTACATTTGAACTACCTATCCTCACAGCCAGGTGGAAATTCACATTTTAAAAGTACAGTCTATGCCAAAAAGAAATATGGCTTGGGCAATTATACTTTTAATTAGATATCTCAGTTAAACCACAACACATTGCTCTTTGTAAACACCTTAGGTTAATGTATTTTTAAGTTCATCTTTCTAATTTCAGTGTTTTTGTTTCTTTTCCTAGGAAGCTGAAGGACTATAAAGACAACTAATAGCTTTTGAAAAGTTTTTCCTTAGTGACTTTATTGAAACCTTCTTTCCTCAACTGTTTATGGGTATAAAAGTTCTTACTTCTATAGCTGTTAGCAAGATCATGTCATTTGTTATCTAGTAATATTTTTGTCTTTATGCATTCTAATTAACAATTATATAATGTGAACATTGTTCTTGTGTTAGATAATAAGAACGTATTGCATTGGGTAGTCTGATTTATGGACTGTCACTAACATAAAAGTATTAACATACATGAATGATTGCAATTAAGACAAAAAGTCTATTTTAGGTTTCTGGCAATCAAGCACACGAATTCAAACCCTGATTCTGTGCTCTAAAAAATTTCCGTGATGGAGTTGTAGTTCTGTATTACATGAGTGGTTGTCTTTTAAAAATCAGTTTAATACTTGTTAAAGCTCTTAGAGTCACAGTACTGGAAAATTAATCTCTCTACCAACAGAACAGATACAGCAGAGGTAGTGATGGAGTACAGTCTTCAATATGTGGTCCAAGTCACTTTATATCCTCCTAACAAATTCAAGGGCAACAGTTATAAGTTGCTGATAATCTTAAACAAATGGCATAGTGCAGAGAAGTGTAGCTGCAAAAGTAATAGCATTTTTATCCATTAAGAAGCTCTGATTTTGTGAACTTCCCAAAGCTTCTTAGTAAAGTATAAAGCATAAATACACAGATCAATATTCTCATGTTTGTTTGTGTAATGTAAAAATAAGCAAAACAAAACCCCCAGACTCTGAAGTTGGCTATAAAAACATAATGGTTTCATTTACCAAGGAAATTGTTCCATACAAAAAAAAAAAAAAAAAAGAAAAAGAAAAAAAAAAAAGCAGCTACATCTTAATAAAGGGTTAAAGGAAAATAAAAAGAAGCAGAATGTAACAAAAGTTTAGAAACATGTAGTATCTTTATATTTGCATCTTGCACCTTGTAGACTAAAAAAAATAAGAAATATGAGAAGGTAAATAATGGCCTCATACTTTAACATCCTGTCACTGGGAAAAGTACAATACGGAAAATTATAACATCCAGCATTTTCATGGTCTTTTCTAACATGTTAAAATAGGAGAGGAGAATTTGTCTGAAAGAGCAAAAAGTAAAAAAACAGACAAACTCCAAGTCCATTAAAACTCATTTTAGATTTAAAAAGTTCGGATGACATTTCAATGACTAGGACCTCAAAATCTTTAAAAACTGATCAGTCCTTTCATTGCAGTTAGCATTTCACCATCACTAGTAGAATTAGATTATATATGGAACTGTTAAAAATTAGTGGAAACAAACATGCTGCCAAAAAATAAAAACACCAAAAAAAGGAAAAAGAGAAAAAAAGAGTAACATTTGCCAAGCTGAGCCTGAGGACAGTTTAATTCAAATCAGTAAGAATTTTAAAAGTGAGGAAGAAAGCATCATATAATAAATTAATAACAAAACATTTTCAAACCAGCTTAGGAAGACCTGAAACACTTTGATGTAATTTCTGGAAGAAATGAAGCATTAGATTTACTAACAGTGGCAGTCACATCACATAGGAATCATACTAGACATAAACAGGAGAACACACATCAAAGAATATCCAACATTCTTTATCCCTAAAATGGCTTTGACCATTTAGGCGCTTGTTCTATAAATATTTATGCAAATATATAACCATTTCAGATATTGAAATCAGTGTCACTAATAGTCTTTTGCATTTATGGATGCCTGTACTTGCTCGATTGATTGTCTACTAATTGGCCCTGCTTCTTTGTTTTCGGGGTTTGTTTTAATCATTGCAGATACATTGCCAGGTGCATAAACTTTAGTGTCTCTTTCTTCACCTGCAAGCCAAAAGGCAGTAGCTTCTTCTGGAGGGGACAGGCCACATCCGTGTTACAAATCATTTGACACTGGATCCCAGTCCAAGCCCCATGTGGTGTGCTATAGCTCTAAGCTGTGATTATAATGTTTTATGTTTCTTTCACTATAAAATGTTGGAAATAATAGTACTGAGAAAATCCTAGTGTCGTTTCTATAGTAGAAAACTATGGGCACAGCTTATATGACAGTGTTGTATAAGGGCACCAGGATTACTAGAAGGGCACTGAAGGATTGCATAGATTGAAAGAGTATGAGCATGAAACAGTCTCTGTCGTAAGAACCATACTGAAGGTCGGTTTTTCCCCACTGCAAACCTGTTCTTTAACTTAATAATGTAGTCTGTGAATAAACTAACAGTCATACAGTATGAATGATATGGTGATCTGGATATGGAGAGGTTAAGTTCGTTCGCAGCACTAGTTGATCTTTTGATACTGTGTTTTTTTGCCATAAATATATATTCTAACTGGTATTTATTAATTAGGAATGAATACTTTCAACAGATAGTTCCTAAATATGAAAAATCAACTGGCAATGCATGATCCCATCTAACCAACCTCAGACACTATTTTACACAGAAATTTGTAAGTTTGTCTACTCTGAATATAGGACAAAGAATAACCCCTCTTATTTAATTTTCACTTTTTAATGAATTAAGTTTTTCCATAAACCAGTAACATGTCCTTTTATATTTGCAGTGCAAAATACTCTGGTGCTGTGGCCTTGGATCTGCTCCAATTTTTAATTAAATGTTCAGTACATTGGAAAGAGCCTAGGAAATGCACCGATTCTATAGCTATTTGTTACAGCCCTCACTCACATGCTGTGAAACAGGTTCATGTCTTTGTCCAGCTGTTACTCAGCTGGTCATAAACTGCAGAACAAGTTCAACAAGAACACGTATAAAGAGAGACCTGTCTTAGAAAACAGATGAGTCAGTTCCTAGACAATATTTTCACAGCATGCGTGAAGGTGGGTTCAACTTCATACTCTGAAACAGGACCAATACAGGGCTAAACCTGCCAGGCCAGTGCAGTTCAGTGGCTTACCACTCACCTATAATAACATAAACAAGTCCCTTAAATGCCTTTTTTGTGTCCATAAAAAATTACCTTGAAATTACAGTTGGTGAAAAAGGAAGAGAATACTATTAAAAAAAGAGAGAGATTTTACTGTGTAAAGACACTTTTTTCCTAGGATCAATTCTTTAGTGTTTAATAATTCTTTGCAAGTTGGGGCAATATATGTAGAGACTATGTCTCCGTAAGTCAAATAATTTTCCTCAAATAATATTTTAGGCCCTTTTTTATTATTGTTTGCGTCACAAAAAGTCTAGCAGATTGTTTCTTGCACAGGAATATGATTTTATTTGCTTGCACAAGGGAAAGCAGACTACATATACTGTCAACATTCATTGTCTACAGAGCAAAATTGTTTGTATTCCTTTGCATTGTTTAAATTTTACTGTCCTTCAGCTTCCTTTTGAGTTTCTTCTCTTTCAATTTAATTACATCTCTCTCAATTTTTTTTTCGTCTAGGCTTGACTTCAATATTAATAGATAAAAGCATCAGATGCAAATTCTGCTCGAACAAAGCTGAATATACCTGCAAAAGAAAGTAATCTGGACATTGAAATTGGATAGGTGATTGCATAGACACATGAGGAAATAAACAAGCTTGCAAGGACTGGTATAAAACTAGGTCCACATAGATTTTGTTATAGACAAGTAAATATGATTTCTGCCATTGCTAGGAAAAAAACATGAGCTTTGCATTGACCTCGCAGTGCAGGCACTCAGGGCTTCCTTGAGCTTGCCTTGGCCTGATCTGGCTTTAGTGCACAACAGCAGACAAAGGCAATTGATATTAGCATTTATAATAATATGAAGGTATTATTAATGTGACTTCTTTATATTAATTGAACTATAAGTGATAGTGCTATTGAAACAGGATTAATAATTGCCAAATTTTGATTATGCTGTTAAAATACTAATTGTGATGTTAATAAATTCTTAGCTCCATATAAATGGTGTGTTCTTTTTCATCCACAAATAGATTTTGAGGTAACTTTGTAGTGAATATTTGTAGGGTCTTTTAAAAAGTATTTCTTTCAATGGACCTTTATTTAGGTGGGTATTCAAAGAGCACTTAAGTTCAGCCATGATGTGCTGCTTGGAAGGTTTCTTCACAACATATTGCAGCTTCTCGTCCAGAATTGACATTACACCTCATTCAACATCATTCATTAGTGTCAGAAGCTTTACTGCACGCCACTAGCCCTCCAACACCCATAAATCTTGAGAACTTCTTTGATTTCAAGTATGTTTTATTATGTCTAATTTCTGATGTTGCTGTATTCTATATAAGAAAAGCACATTTAATATGAATGTACTCAATGACCTAGAAACTAAAGTTGTGATATTATTTGTTTTTTACAGATGGAAAACTGATATGTAGAAATACTAGGTGGATTGATAGAGTCAAGTGTGTGAAATGAATGATGGATCTCTAGTCGAGTCTCCATTCCATTACCCTGTCAATGGGTCATCAGGCATATACACTGAAATCAGAAATACATACTTACTAAAACCATATCAATATCAGGCATGACACTACATCATCAGGCGTAACAGATATTTGAAAAAAAATGTTCATAAAATATTTGTTAATTGTAATGTCTTCCAGATTCCCTGCTTACAGAGAACTTCCTTGATGGCACTTATTTCACTTTAAGTGACAGTAAACATGACTGAAACACAAACCTTTCCAAAATACACACTTCAGTATTCAGCTGTCAGAATAACAGGGAGAAATTTAACAGAGATTAAACTAGCCAGAAACCCGATTTTTAGACATGGTGCTGAAAAGTCAAAAATGAAAATGAAAGAGTATCTTCTGAAGTACTTTGAACAGTTAATAAATGCTGTTTATTTTGAGCAAAGTACTGTATCTTTTTGTTTTTCAGTTGCAGATTCTCTAGATATAGAATGTGTTCAATAACAAAAGCCATCTGATCCAGAAATATCATGTTCCTGTATGATTTAAATTCAAGCAATTATACCCAGTTACTGAATTCTGCCAAACTGACTTGACCTCATTTCATGTGCCAATGTGTTATTTTCCTGTGCATTATTACATGAAGAAATATGTACAAATTTGTAGCAGACATACAAAATTGTTATAGACTTGCTTTTGATGACATAAATAGCCACAGAAATAGCTATCAAATACTTTTAGTTTAGTTTAATTTTGATTTTAGACATTAGCAATACCAAAATGCTGGTTTCTATTTTGTGGATCTGCATACATTTTCTCTATTTGTTTCAAGCAAATCATTCACTCATTGGAATTTATTATATGGAAAACAATGCAGGTTTTTTTTCTTTCATTGAAATGTTTGCAATTTTATCTTAAAAATTATTAACTATTTAATATTCCACATTTGTGGAACTATTTTATTACAATATGAATTATGATGATTAAACAATAAAACACTAGATCTATAAGTACTTAAGTAAATTATTTTGATGCTGAATATGTTTAAAATAATTTACAATTAAAAAGACAATCTTGTATGATGTTTAGAGTATTACAATCAAGTGTTGTTTTGTTTACAATGGTATGTTGAAAATACTAATTTTTTATATTTAATCTAAGGTATGGTATGCCTGGAAATGCAGGCTAAGCGTCACCTCCTCAGATTAGGAGATTGTACGTAGATTCACCTTGTGTCCAAATCCTAGAACGGACGCTTTCCTTGCAGTTACAAACAATGCTGCAGTTTATCATACAAGGAAGTGTACAAATTCACTAAGTGTTAGATCCACGAAACCCAGTATATTCCACCTTTGCCTCTCAAAATTTATTTCATAGGAATATGCAAAGGATCTTTGCAGAGTCTTTCTTAAAGAGTAACAAATAAATTGATTTTGTTTCATCATGATGCCCTGTCTATTTACCAACAGGGTCACTGGATTTTCCTGTAAGCATTGGTAACCATAAATGTAAGTAACATCCTTTTAAGTAATGGAATACAGAAAGTTTTGGTGGTGGTGGGTGGTGAGGTGTTGAGTGGATTTGTGTGTGTGTGCATGTGTATGTGCGGTAGAAACACTGATCCTCTATGCAGCAGAAAATAAATATGGGCACCTCTAGTGTAACTGTGGCTGACAATTTAACAGTCCTGGAAAATGGTGGGATAGTGCATAGGATTGGAGCTCACCATCAACACAGTATAGCCCAGGGGTATAGGATGCTCATGAAGGACAAGCAAGGAAGAAATGGAGAGGGAAGTTTCTATTTGGGAACATCATTCACTGACTCCAAAATGAAAATGTGGATATGCCTGTTGTCAGTATCTTAGTCAAGCTGTATTTTGCATATCATGGGGAGGGTCTGTTACCGACAGCCTGGCCAAGAGGAGTTAACACTGAGTATCACTCTACTAGTGCTGATCTTATTACAAAACTGTCAATGTGAGCAACAAGATTGTATTGAAAGTCTTGAAGATATTGAATTTGAGGAGTTAATGATCTTGAACAAGCTATGTCTACTATATTTGGCCTTGTACTTAGGGTTTGAAAAGCCTGCACGGTATTGAGTGACCACAGTGCAACCCCTGATATATAACAACGTAAGGAAATATGTTGAAATACCCTGGATAACTGCTGTTCCTGGGTATACTTGCTAGATACGTGTAGCTAGATATGCTCTGATGGGTCATTATGGAAGAGATAACATTCCTACCTGTCAAGACACTGTTGTAGCACTCTCCAGACTATCAAGCTGCAACAAAGTCTTTTACCATCTCATACCAGCATGCTCTTCATACCAGTCCCTCTGCTGTCTTCCCTTCATCTTGCCTCATCCAGGGCATATGTTCTCTCTCCTCTTGCTTCTTCCTCAGCTGCTCTCTCTTCATTGGCTCTCAACCACTTAACTTAACCAGCCACAGCTGCACCTTATCTACATCGACCAACCGGTCGCCCCTGAAGCCAACCCACAGTTGTATATTATCAATGCTAATTTACCCAGCTTCATTCTTCTACAATTCCCCTTTTTTTTTTCTTTTTTTTTCCTTAACATTTCATACCTTATGTTTTTAACAATCATTACAATCTTTTTACAAATAAATTTTTCATACGGTCCTCTATAATTCCTCTACAAGACATGATGAATAATTTTGTTTCTTACATCAGATTTAAAGAGCCATGGTATAGGGGCAAGAGTGAACCTCTCCACAGATGGGGTATGCACAGTGTGCTATGGAAGGATTCACCTGGGGTCCATGTGATGCTGCACAAAACCAAGTTCCCAATATATGAAGGGAGGTAAAATTTATTTTTTATCTATATTTTTCTTCTTATTCCTGTCTTATTGTTAAAGCCATTCTACTGTGCAATTTGCTCTTGTACCTTTCTTTTCTGAGATCCAGAAAGAACCTGGCTCCTCCTCCAGTGCAGAACAAGCATGAACTAATATATATCTCCTGAAACACATTTTGAGGCCCATAACTCTCAAAAAAGAACCACACCTACATCCATTATACTTCAGAAAATATGGTCTCAATAGAACCCAGTCAAACCACCCTGGTGTTCATATAAATACGAAGTTGGAAAAATCTATTATTTTCTTTGCTTTTCACAGACTTTCTGTTTCAGACAGCTTTCATAATAATAATAGGCATACAAAAAATGGAGGTTTGGATGTTTTACTTCTGTGGAGAAACAACCTCTGGTCACTTATTACTGCTGGCAGCAGCAGAAGGAACACTATCTGGCTATTGAGCTGACTAGAATTACATTTTAAACTGTAAAAATAATAAATCATTGAACTCTGTTTATCAGTATGTTTTTATTTAAAGTTGTTACTGGTGTATTTTTTACTTTTTCTCCTATCTTGGACTTTTCTTTAAAGTTTGTTAATTGTAATTGTTTAAATTTCCTGTGAAGCAAATTTGACTTTCATAATTATTTTTTCCTAATTAAAAAAATAAATATAAATTCTATGCATTATTCTGAATTCCAGTTTATTACAACCCTCTGTAAAAGGGGTTAATCAAGGTGAAGATATTTATACACTTTTACTTACAGCTTAATGCACATGTATTTTATTTTAAATTTCCACTGGCTAGAAATGAAAGGTTTCTCCTTTATTCCAATGCCATATGCAGCTCTAAAAACTGTATTGGAAATAAATAAAAACAAGAAAAAAGTGTTTGTGACATCTGAGGAGAATGTGGCCTAATGTGTTATAATTTTACCAGCCTTAACAGAAAGGTCACGACCAGCACCATGACTAAGACTTAGCAAGCTAATAAATGTGGGGCTCACGGTTTTGTGCTGCTTTTAGGCTGACAGACATCTTGAGATTGAAACATTGCATTTTTTCTTAAGGACTGTTACATTTATTACTTGCCATTGCAAGATACCGCCCAGTGTGTATCAGGCAATATAAAAGAAAAGCTGTACACATTACCACCATTTTACTTTAAGAAATCATATTTCCTGGAATTCTTATATCTAAGACTTATATGACTGATCTGTATTGATGGTGGGTGTTGTAATGATATTTTAATTCAGTTTCACTCACTGCAGGAAAAATGCATTATGAATTTTTCATCCATACAAAAATAGATTCTGTTTTCTGTAGTAGTTAATCATAAGAACAGGAAGTAATTTTCTGTTTATTTTCTATAAGAAAAAACTTTCTGGTTGTACGTTGCTGCTTTTGTGCTTGAAAAATGCTTTTTGAGTTTTTCAGACACTATTAATCTTTCAGAATTTTTTCTTTTTTGTTTTGATAGAGCTAATAGAATGAGTGTTAGTTTTCCCCTTCCCAAGTTGCTTCTTTCTCTTTGTTAGTAAAATAATCTTTACTTTTTCTTGTGCCAATCTCCTTGTAAATCATACTAGTAAAGTAGTCTTACGACACAATTTTACTCCTAAAAGTATGAAACAAAGCTCCTTAACAGTACAATAATGCAATATTATGGTTTTGTCTCAGTTATATCACACCAGATGAGATACAAAAGATGTATTATAACCACATCTTTATTTTATGCATCTGGGAATCAATAACATTTACTGGGCAACCAAATTCTATACCAAAAATTTCTATACCCAGAAAAAATAGTTTTCTCTAACTACTGTTACATCTCCACAACATCCTAGCTAGACTCATAGATTAGTTTAGGATCCCTAGACATCGTACATTATGAAAGTTAAGGACCAGGGAAAAACATTGTTCTCTTGCTGCAACAAAGTCTGTATTCCACTCCTCAGTTTCTTTAGGACATGCATTCTGCTAAGCCTGCTTTCAGCTCCAGCTCTTTGGAGAACACTTTCCATATGGCACAAAGCTATGCTGGAAATCATCACATCTCAGAAGATCATCCAGTTTGTGTGGATATTTCTTCTACAGCAGCTGGTATTTCCTACGGTTAATAACACCCTTTTTAATACATCCCTTGTCAGTCATATGACTGAATATTTACAATATCCTCAATCTTGCAATCTGTCACCTGAAACTCTGGCTGTATTTTAAAAAACAAACAAACAAAAGTTTAGCCATGTGGAATGGGCAACAAACTGGTCACATGTAAATGGCATCCTATTCATCAGTAGATCATCATCAACATGTAAACTCTGAAATAATTACCATTCATATTTTCCAATGAAGAAAAAGTGCTCTTGTATTAACAACAACTAGCAATAGAGATAAGTGTATTAATTTGGTGGAGCAAATTCTATACTATCTACTCAATACTTAGAATGGTATGTTGTCTGATCCTAGAACTTTACCGAAGCAAAATTTTTCATTAGTTCTTGTAAGGGCTATAATTTCAAGGTATTTTTTGAGTTTAAAATCTTTGAGGAGTTTCCTCTTTAGGATAAATTTGGGTATTTTTGCTGTTAAATAGATGTGAGGAATATAAGTGCTAGTTGATTTACACCAACACGAACTAATGGAAAACAAAGTCACAAAGCTCCAGCTGTGTCCCAATATATTAATTGATGGATCTCAACATCAGCTGTCACATTCTACTATTTTATATCTTGAATGACTTCAAGAAATGTCTTCTACTTGTTTGGACTATAGAATTCCTACAATTCATCCTGATATCTGTCTTGAAGGCAGTCACTGTTACATTCAGATTAAAAAAAGCTTGTTGCCTCATTTATTCATCAAATATTTATTTTGAAAGTGGTGCGCTTGCAAACATTTTGAATTTTTCCTGAACTGAAAAAAAATCCTTAAAACATTACTCAAAAGAGCAGAGAGGAGGATTTTTTAATTTTTTTTGGGGGGAGGTGGTATGCTTGGGGTTTTGAGTTTCTTTTTTGGTTCCTTTTTTAGTGTTGGGCTGATTAAATCTAATTTTGCATTTGACTTATTTTCTTTGATGACATGAATGAACCCAAAATATTATTTTCTGCTTTAGCACTGCCACAAGGACATGAAAAAACTCCTACAGGTATATATCTCTACCAACTCCTCCAGTGAAAACTTTTTAGAAACTCAGATTCAGTGTCTCAGGAACACATGCAATTTAACATTCAGGTTGTAGTTTGACCTCTGTTCCTTCTTTCATCCTAGTATTTATAGGCTTACTAGAAGGTTACCCACTTAGAGAACAAAAAGCCGTCTAATATTTAGCAGATAATGGATCTTCCATGTTGAAAGAGTCATTTGTTTATGAAGTTTTACAAGTAATTCCGAAGTACTTCAGTTCTGGTGTGAAAATGAAGGATGTGTAAGCTGGCAGTGCATTAATTTACTTCCTTGGGGCTTCTGTTCTCCTAACAATACCTTTATTGCAAACTTCGGTGAATAGATGGTGAATTTTCAGTGGAATGTGTCTACTCAAAGCGAGACATTCATAACTGCAAATAGGACTGTTAACTGTCTTTCTCAGCATCTTCTGTCTCATTCCTGTTTTTTAAAAAAAAAGTTTCATATAATGTCTTTATCTAGGAGTCATCTGATTTAAATGCCTGAATGTCTACCTTGCTTATGGACAGGCCACATTTAGTTATCTAGCTTACATTGAGGCACAGCTGTGATGCAGCCAGCTGTCTAAATATTTCCATCACTGTCTGCAAAATCATGAATTCTGAGACCAGAACACTCAAGTCCAGAGAAAGGTTAAAGACAAAACTTTTGAGCTGGCAGTGAAGTTTGGTCATGAATACAGGAACACGTGCTCTACGTACCTAGTGAGTCTGCAGACATTCCATACAAGGAGACAGAAGAAAGACTGCAAGGAGCTCCTGGCTTTGTCTTATCGTGTGGTTTAGTCTTCTAAACTTGTTTCTCTTTGAAACTTCATTTTATGTCAGTAGAGAGAAAGTGTTAGTATACACAGGTTAGGGTGTCAAAGAAGGGAGAAATAAAATTTGAGATATTAAAGGCTACATCTGCACCGTGATACCCTCGTATCCCAATGTGACTTGAGTTCAGTGTGAACTATGTGACTTCAGAAATAGGATAAGTAGTGAGAGTGAGTTAGAGGTATTGGAGTCTTTTACACAGAATCTCCAACACAGTGTAACTTTGAAAGTCCTATGTAAAGCTGAAATTGTGGCATTATGATGTAAAACATCTGTTATTGAACAAAAGAGATGACAAGGCACTTTTATATTTCCTTATCAAATGTAGTATTGGCCAAAAGACAGGGCATTCTTTTCCAACAATTAAAATATTATTTTCTGCTGCAATTGCAACTTGCTAAAGTGCTATACAGCTTTAATAATTTAGGACCATCAATCCATGTCTTTCTTATAGAACATTCTTCTTGTGGTCAGGAATAATTCCAAGGAGGAGTTCTGTTAGAATTCCTAGCTTTTTCTTATACAAATAACAATAGTAGTCTTTATGTTTAGAAAACAATTTTTAAGATGTCTGCATTATTAAAAGCCACCATTACATTAGCATTGTACTAATTGCTGCTGATTTAACCTGTTTTCTTTAGAAATAAGGTTGTGATTAGAAGGTATGTAATTCTAGTTTTCTATCTCGATGTTTTTTAAAACTTCACATCTGAGACTCAATTATAGCACTTTAATTTCTTAAAAGGAAACTCTCTGCAAGTCCATTTCTCATCATCGTTGCTCAATCTCAAATCATTAGACTGCATTTAAACATAGCAGTGTAGCCCCAGTACAAGCTTTGATCTTGCTCATTTGAATGACTGCGCTTTCCACAAAAGAAAGAACCAAAAGGCAAGAACTTTTGGTAAGAAACACACCAGCTGTGGTTTCCAATTATTTGTATTTTTGTAGTATTTGTTTTCTCATCTGTTTTCTGTCTTCTGTATGTAGAACAATAATTCAATTTATGTACTGCTACTTACTACATACACATGTAGCCCTTATCTGCTACTGAAATATGAATAAATAATAATTTTTTTTTAAAATACATTTTAGTTTTCACTGCCAAAAGTACAAATAGTAGCATGGAATAGTGGCTTAATTTCCTCAGCTTCTTGAGGAAGCACCAGTAGTCACCATAACAGATAATTTTTAGAAATACAGTATAGCAGAGAAATTGTACATTAAGGATATGAGTCAGCTAATTAGCTTTCTAATGGAATTCACTGAGCTGCAATCCTAACCAGTTTCAATACATAACCTGTTTTTTTTTCTTTCAATAGTGCCTTGGAACTATACAAAGTGGGTTGCATAATGTGGGTGTGGTAATGAAAATATTCTTTTTATCTTTGTCTGAGAATTTCAGTACATAGAAAAAGGAGTTTGCCTAGCCACATGTTTTCTAGTACTGGATATATCAGTAAGGAGGAGTATCACAGCTCAGTCATACATCACAAGGACACAGAGATCTATGAAAACTGGAATTAATTCTGTAGGCATATATATTTTTATTTCATGTCCAAAGCAGGAAAGGAATTCTTGAAATATGAGAGGACAGATGTAAATGACTCCTGAAGTTTACTGTGGCAAAACAGACCAGACAAATTCTAGATAATACATTATTTACTCTGTTCCTAATTTTACAGTTTTGTGCCACCTTTTCCGTATTAATATAGCATTTCACACTCTGCTGTTATCTTCTGACAAAAGCGTAGCCAGCAATTGTAACCCAAGTATATCAGATATAAATAATTCCATTCCAACTCCTAATATTATTGATGTAACAATATAAATATATAGAAATGTAAATGTAATTGTAAATGTAAATAATATAAACTGGCTTTTCCTTTTTTTCCTCCTTCATGATTACTGTTTCTGTCAGCTTCATTATATTCAATTAATACAAAGCAGTAAAGATATACCCACCATTCACCACAATCTCACAGTTTTCTAAAGCAAGCAGGTTTAATGACCAGTAATAATTATACTGCTAAATGAGGACATTTTAATTGTACTGCAAAAAGTACAGCTCAAGAAGACTTATCTGAACTGATAACATTTTAAGTGATTTGAGTTCAGTAAACTTTGATGTTTGGGGTTTTCAAATTCAGTTGTCAGTAATTATTTAATCACAGTGATAGCTTTTAAATACATCTATCTAGTGCACTTTTACAATTTCTGATCATTTCAGCCACTATCTGTAGAGAAATACTAATAATTGAACACAAATAATTTTAGGTACAGAGTTAAATTTCATTGAGGCTATCTTTTGATCTGAATTTGATATAATTTGAGTTTGTTATGCTGCCAAGAAAATAAATAAATAAATATATATATAAAATTGGTTTTGTTGTATAGATTAAGCCTTCAGCCACAAGGTATGATTGTCTTTTGAAATTTTAGAAGCAAGTTTATAAATTTATATCATCTTTAGCCTTGATTGTTATAATGTGCTGAATCAAACTTCTGACTTTAAAACCTTAACCCTGGCCTAATTCTTATTTCAGGAATTGTTTTTTCTCTACTAAATCTTTCTTTTGCAAAGTTTTTTTTTGCCTTTTTTTTCCCCCCTTCACACAATTGAGGTGAAATTTTCCTTAAAGTAGAGAAAAACAAATGTTTTATGTCTATTCATGCAAAACCAGTGTTGGTCATGACCACATAAGAGGCTTATGAACATTGTGTTCTCAGTCTGGTTTATGTTTTAAGTGACACATAAAAATAGATTAATTAGCTTGAGTAATTCAAATAGTATTTAAAAAAAACCATTATTTTTCTCCTTCATTTTTTTTCCACAGTGTGGAATAGGCATGGGGGTAGTAAGGGAGTCTTTTAACCATATGAGAATCATGAATCATAATTCAAGATATGCAACATCTATTAGGAAATTGTGGCAAGAACTGTGACATGACCTGACTGCTGAGCAGTCAGCATATCTGTGTTTGTTCATACAACTGTAGTACAAGGCTTCAAGAAGAGTGACAATGTCATCTGTGATGCTTTCGGACACTGAGTTGACTGAAGCTAGTGGGAAAAAAGCTTGCTTTAACTTTTCTGAAAAGTTTTAAGAACTGGAAAACTTTCCAGAGAATGACATAACTGAAGTGTTGATTCCAGTCTTTGACCTTGAGATGAATGAAGAAAGCATTTTAAAGGCACGCATAAGGAAGGGAGAACTGATACTTCTAATTTTCACATTCATAATAATCTAACGTGAAAAAAGATCAATAATAAAAGTATTTTCATGTGCTGTAGGAGAAAGTTTTTTGATAGTGCAGAGAAACATGAATTACTTTGGAGACAAAAGCAGATTTTTGAAGGACTTGAGGAAGGGAGATCAGCATATACTATAATTTTGTTCAGTTCAGTATATTTTTTATAGTCAGTTAAGTAACCTGTCAAAAGGTTGGTTGCAAATGGAATTATCTTATGCTCCTGAAAAACTATATCTGAAAAATGAGATCATAAACATCATTTCAGTTTTGAAAAAGAGTGGTTGAAGAAGAATTTCCTGAGGTCTAGTCCAGTATTTTTGATGGTAGGGTGCCAGCTGCCATAAAGAAGTGCCATAATATCTTTACTATTTATGTCTAGGAGTGAAATTCCAGCACCTGACAGAAACCTTCCTAGTACTACTAGATAGCAATCCTGTTGTCTAAGCAGAGGGAGGAGCAGATTTATTGCATTGGAAAAAAAGTCTTAGGGAAGACAGTTCAGGGGAACATCTGTGAGGGGTAGGCTTGAGTCCTGTGTGACAGCCCATCTTATTACAGCTCTGTCTTGAAAACCATGACAGAACCCTTTCAAGAAACTACAGGATAACAAACATACAGTGAATTTGATGCCACGTTTGTCTTCAACCACCTCTCATGGTGTTCATGGGTCTGCAGATCAGCATTCCTGCTTGGACAGATGTGTCTGATGTGACTTTACCTCGCATTTATCTGGGGGATTATATTATATTATGCATCACATCCTACTCAATAGCTGTTCTAGCCTAACATGACCTCCTCTGTCATAAGGGTTTAGTTGACTGTGGAGCTGTATCTTAAATCTCTTCAAAATTAAAAATTGTCTGTCGAATCCCGCCCCCCCCCCCCCCCCCCCCCCAGTATAATACTATAACAACCACTAGAACTAATGGGGTAATACGAAGAGCCAAGCCTGCATAGATCAGCAACGCTGTCAAAAGAACTGTTTGTCACATTATATGTTATCTAATGTGTTTAAACACTAACCTCCTTTTACCCTAGACCTGCTTTGATACATGGCATACATAAGCCACCAGTAATACTTACATGATCTGCCCTCCACAAATGGAGAATAAGTCAGCATTTTCAGCTTCATACATATTTCAGACATACCTGAATTACAGTGATATTGTGTGATCTGAGTATCTATGGCATCTCACGGTAGAGAAAATTCAGATAGCAGTAAACCAGAAGTGCAAGTCTCTGCTGGAGTTCATTTCTGGAGAACTTTGTGAAAATTCAGTATTACTTTATATGTCTTAAAAATAAATTATGGCAAACCAGCCTAACTTGAGTAAGTAATTAGATGGAAAAGAAACAAGTTCTGAGGGAAGTAGGGTCCAATGGTATCTCTATCATCTGAATCACAACTTACAAACTCACTTTCCATCTAATCAATGGAAAGGATGATGTGATTTATCCTACCATAAAGTAGATTAATATAATAAATCAGAGAAAGCACATCCTAATATGGCCATTTTTCTTTATGGATTTTGAAGGAGACCTAGGATTACCTACTCAGATGAAGACTTCTACATTGTAGATATCTGGAATTAGCCAGTGGAGATAGATCAAATATCAGGGCTCTGCTCTTTAATGCTGGTAGTAATTGACTCAAATATTTACACAGCTAGCAAAAAGCAGTTGTGGAGCTTTAACCTTGGCTAAGTGCCAAACTCCCCACCCAGTCACTCCCTCCCTCCCTCTCTTCAGCAGGACAAGGGTGGAAAATAGGATAAGGAAGCTCATGGGTCCAGATAAAGGTAGAGAGATCTCTTAACAGTTAGCTTGGTGAAGTTAGTTTAATTTATTGCCAATTAGGGTAGATTTGGGTAGTGAGAAAGAAAGAAAAATAAACCTTAAAAAACCTTCTTTCCTTTCCACTCCCCCAGGCTCAACCTTCACTCTGCCACTAACAAATCCTCTCCCCCCCGCAAGCAGTTTTCCTCCATGGGCTCCAGGGGAATGTCTGCTCTGGTTCCTGGAGCACCTCCTCCCTCTCCTTCTTCTCTCACCTTGATGCTCACAGAGCTGTTTTCCCTCCTACTCTGTCTGTGTGGCATTTTCAGTCCTTTCTTAAATATGCTTTCCCCAAGGTGCCACCACCTTGGCTGAGGGGCTCAACCTTGCCCTGTGGTGGGTCTGCTGGAGCTGGCTGGAGCCAACTGTGTCCAGCATGGAACAGCCCCGACCCTTTCCAAAGAGGTGACCCCTACAGCCCCTCCCCCACTGCACTCTCTACCAACCTTGCCATGTAAACCCTATACAGTAGTGTTTCTAATACAGCTCACAATAAACCTCACATTAAATAACCATGGAACAACAATTCTGGTAGCTTATGCTCCCTGAAAGGTTAGAGTTGTGGGTCTTCCTACAAGTAATACAGCAATATTTCAAGTAATACCACACTTACAAAGAAATGTGACCCGCATTTTACAAAAGACAATGAAAATCTAAGACTGTAGAGTGATAACTATCTACTTTGGGTCACACCTTAAGATTTGGGACTTTTTTTTAAAAACACAGATACTTCAAGAAAAACAGATCTGTTCAAAGAGGCTTATAGAAAGTTAATTATATCAGCAGTCCAAGACTTCACATTTAGAGAAACAGTCAGGCATCAAATTGTTCAGTGGTTTTTAGATCAATGGCAAGTACGAATGACATTAGTATGATTTAAGTCTTAAAGAAATTTCAGTAGCTACCCCGAGTGATGGCCCAATGAAGAGATGAGATGCACAGATCAGTGGGGTGAAGGTAAAGCAGGATACCCAACAATGAATTCATTTTAAAATCACAGGGTGTGGCATATTGCCTGTTTTTCAGAGAGATTTAAGTAATCTATTTAGGAGGCAGAGTGAGAGGACAAATTCTGTGATGGGCTGTTGGCCCTGAAAACAAGGAATATCAAGTAGTAAAATGTCTGTAAATGAATACACTCAAGTCAAGACCTAAAGTGATAACAAAATTGCACATACTGTTTGCTAATCTACAAGTAATGAGATTGGCTTTCTTTTTCATATGAATTCACCATAAATCAGTCAATAATCCTGAGATTTTGCAATAAATTTAATGAAAGTATACTTTAAACAAAATATACAAAGCACATATGAGACAGTACAGGCAGATAAGAAAAATGAAAGCAGCTGATGTAACTGCTTCTAAATCAACTCAGTGATACTATTTTTATAACTTGCTTCAAAAATTAAAGATTTTTTTTTCTCAGATATGGAACAACAAGGTTAGGGTTAACTCTAAATTCATTGTCCCCTTTGAAACAGAAATAGTGCTATTGAACATCCTCAAACGGTTGCCTGAATAACGTAGTAGCTAAGTTTTATTAACTCATGCTTTGAGGGACATGCAAGGCTATCTTTTGACTGTTTTATGACCACTAACATAATGAATTCCCAATTACATAATGCATACATGTCCATTAAAAGTATTATTGGTATTATTTTTTTATTTATTTTGTCTTATTTGGTTTTATTCTGTTTGTTTGGAGCTTATGCCAAAAATCATACTGCATATAAAATAACTTTTCCATGATAAGCTGGGAAAAAAACATAAGTGACTTTTGCACATCTAAACATTTCAGAAATGGTCAGCTTCCTTAGTCTTACTCTTTCTGCTTCTGAAATATATATCTAAAGTGGACAGCATTGTGGTGGCAGAATTAGGAAGGTGACACTTCTGCTTTAGCTAGAAACTTTAGCTAATTGATTTCTTTGCAGTTGGTGCACATCTTTGCCCATTAAAAATTCTCACTTTCTTCAGCAATGTAAGATCAAGTGAAAGTATTTCAAAACTGAGATATTCCCATCCTCAAAACTAAGTATCTTTGTGATGGCTGGGTCTTATGCAGCAGGAAAGAATCCAGGCTGAAGGTCTGTTTTCTGTCACTTATCTGCAGAGTTAACTTTTTTCAGAAATAGTAATAACAATTCCATATGGAACTTTGCTTTTTAAGTGCACGTTTAGTATTTTCTTAACATACATTCCAGCAGTATGATCAATTCTTTTGGTTAATGCTGTGTTACACATGTCTTAAAATGCAATACTGTGTTAATTCTGACCCATCTCAAGAAGCAAAGTGAAAAATGATGATGTTCATTGTGTGTCAGATGGAACAGAATAGCTTTGTAACAATAAGACTAAATACTCTAAGAAATCTTAGATTATCACCAAAGAATCAAGGTGAAAAAAATGAATAGGAAAAAAATAAAGAACTCTAAATAGAAATGTTGTCAAAGTTTAGAAATGGACCATAGAGGAGCCTTGATACTGTCCTGGGCAGGATGACTGAAAATGTAAGAAACAAATCACAGCTTATTGCTATAGATTACGAAGTCAGCCTTACAAAAAAACAAAATAAAACAAAACAACCCCATGATGACTAGGGCAGGTAGTAAAATTTTGCACAATTCTATCAACTTGGAAACTTACACCATCTTTATTGTCTGAGATCTTCACTGATTTCTCAAATGTGGTTGAAATTTCATTGAGTTGTAAAGTTTGCTAGTGAGGGTAGTGATCACAAAGACATACAGACAAATGAGGGGATGTTATAAACTCTATTTCTGTAGGAAATCAGAATACTAATAAAAGACCACGAACTCCTGCTTTAAACACACTGCATGAAATGGAGAATAGCTGTGACTGCAGCAGTCTGTCTCCAAAGAATGGACTTGCCACATCTGCTAGGAAGTGAACAATAAACAAGAACATCAGGATCAACTCAGAGGAAGAAAACTTGAAGTCACTTTTACAGAAAGAGTCTGACTAATCTTGATTCCAGACAGTTTACATTTTCTAGTTTAGATATTTCAGACCTTGGTGCTCACTGGTGGAATACATGATGTTCATGTCATTATCTACTTTTATTGCCAAAATCATTGTCCATTTTATACTTATCATCTTTACATAGGCAAAAATTTAACACACCTTGTATGTGGATGCCATATATTCTTAGCTCAACTAAAATTTGAAAAACTTGATACAATTATAACAGTTATCACCAGTCCAGTTACATTAATACTAACACTAACTGTACAGCCTAATACAGAATTTTAGTACTCTAGAAAAATGTGTTACTCTGGAATAGGTAAAACTAATATTTACCCTTTTCTTTGGTGCTATACACACTTGTCATATGTTTCCAGGGGTCCTTGGCAAGATGACACCAGTGTTCCTCAGTTAGAGAGACAGTGGGTTGCCACAAAACATCTTCCATTTTTTACTGTAGGAAGTGTAGCTGTGGGGGTGGTCCCTTTCTTCTCTGTCTTTGAGTCAGTGTGGGACTATCTTTCTACTTCTTTTTACAGCCTGATTCCTTATAGTTTGTTTCCAGCTACAGGTTGAAAGTTGCACAACAGTTTATTCCAATCTCAATGGACACAAAGCCATTGTGTGTTTTTTGTGCAGTAACTACATAAGTTGGTCAAACATGTACTATACATGGTATTCAAAGAGCTGATAGTGCAACAGGTCAGACAATCATATGACCACCAGGCAAACCTGATTACTTTTTTTAAAATACAAATATTTAAAAGGATGTGAAGACTTCCTTGCAGATAACCAGAATGGCTTTTTCAGGTACTAGGTTGAGGATGGATATGTATTACATAAATTTGGGACAGTAAACCAGCTAAAGAGCACATGATATGCTGAAAAGTGTAGAGCATACTGGGTAAAATTGAAAAGCTGTGGAGAAGTAAAAGGAGGTAAACCATACTGACTATTGGAAAAAAAAACTTGTTCTCATCTTGACACTTTGTCCATACAATGCTTCAGAAAGGGATAAAACTATCAGAAAATTTCCTAAGCAAGACAGATAATTAGAAACTTTGTACTTTTTTTTTTTTTTTAATTCACTCTGTTCTGTTTAGCAGATTCCATATAAACTTTAAAATCCCAGATTCACTTAGGTTAAAATTAATGATCAAGCTAATAAGATTTCTTGAGGTGGGATATGCAAAACCCTATTCCCTACCCCTTCCTCACATTTTTAATTATTTCCTCAGACCTGTTTCTATTTAAAAAAAACACCACAACAAATCAAAACAAACAAATAAACAAACCAACCCCTCCAACCCCCCCCCCCAGACTAAAAGATGTTTATCCATTGGGCTACAGGCCAAATAACCTGTTTTATCAAGTCAAAATAGATGTGAATACTGAAAATACAAATCTTTGAAGGCGACTAGCAAATGACATCCTATCTAAACTGTAAAATACCTTTAGGAAACTGGAATGGGAGAACACATTTTTTACTGTGTTTTCCTTCAAACACCAAAATTAAGAAATCCTCTTGATTTTTAAACATAGAGGTTCATGCCATTCTTTGAAAAATAGATAACACTTTCCTTTGAAATTTTAGATTTCAACTTATCTGGAGACAATTCTTAAAAAAAAAACCAAACAAAAAAAACCCAAAACACAGACAAACAACATAAAAGAATAAACCTGCCAAACACAATTGTCTATTATAAATATATGTGCAAAAAGAAAAATAAACCATTGCTGATAACATTTCTATAACCAGATTCCTTTATTATTTTGCCAATTTTGTATAAAAATATGCATAATTATTTTTCTTATCTCTCTTTTCCTTTTTTTTTTCCTTTTGTTCCTTACCTTGTCATCTTTGTCTTTACCTTTATCTTATCTTGCACTACAGTAATTTCCTTCTTCTATTTAGTGAATTGTTCTGTTACCTAAACGAAGTGTAGAAACAGAGTGAAATGTTTCAACATAATGATGAATAGTTCATGCTAATTAGATTTGGAAATCTAATACAGAAATTAATTCACTGAGATCAAATAAGTACAGCAACATATATAAATCATCGTGTTTTGGTGTATGACTAGGTTTTGGTATGTTTTAGTACTGTTTACTAAGAATTAAAAGGTAAGAATGTAATGCTAATACCTGGTATTGGTATAAATACCTAAAAATACTTATACTTCATGTATAAGAGGTCTTGCTGGGAACTGTATGCATATGTAAACAAACACAAAATACCTACAACTTTTGAGAATATTTGCTAATTCAACAGGGTCTTTCTGTGGGATGGAGAATTGAAAGGTCAATAATGTGTTGAAATGTAGTTCCTGGCCAGCCCTCTGTTATTTGTACTACAGTATCATGTCAGTGTCATCATAGTTTGGTTGTGCTAACACATTGCTTATGTCTGGAAATTTGCAAATTAGAGGCAGCTTAAAGATACTTTTAGCTCCTTTAACTTGTCTGAATTTGTCTTCCGGCTGACTGAAACCCAACTGTCAGAACTAGCTACCTGCAGGAAAAACTGGTAGCCATTTGTATGACTTGTTTTGGTGGTTTAATCTGGCAGGTTTTGTCTTGCTCTAACACAGACTTAATTATCTGCCATAGTTAATTACTAGATGGTTACCATAACTTAACTAGGAGCTGGTAAACAGTAGCAACAGTTGTTGATACTAACTCCAAATTGAGACAGAGGTCCTATCAATGGATTTATAACCTATGAAAATGCTAAAAAGTAGTATACATTTTGCAAATGTACCTTTCATGCCTGAACCTGAGATTAGGATTGATCACTCAGTAGCATACTCATGTAAGCATGGCTCTAAGCATAACAGTCTGTCTTAGTTGTGCTTGACCATGTCAAGCATACTGACCAGCCAAGTGTTTTTACATGACCAGCCCTTTTTACCACCTTATCCCTCTGTTTTCCTACCCTTGTTCCTCCTGAAATCATGTTTCTTTCCCTTTCCCTACCTGTTGTTCCTCCCCTAAACATCCCACAGCAAATCTTGTGCAATCACAAAATGCTCTTTCCCTATATCCCATAATGTGTCCTATAACCCTAGACAGTGAATATCTAGGTGTTCTGGAGAGCTGCTTATCTTCTTGGTGGGTTTCAGGCCTGGACACCGGGGTGGAGAATAACCTGGGAGAGCCTGGAGCCTCCATGCTCCTTTGGGCTTGTGGAGATGGGCCTTTGATGGGCTAGTGGTTCCTGTAATGGTCCTGGAAGTAGCTCTTTATTTTTGTAAATGTATTTGTAAATACAAATATATTATATTAGTAACATACAGTAATGCAGTACATTACAAATAATACTGAAGGGTATTATTTGTCCTCCTCCACCTGTCATTATCTCTGCTACTTTGTGCAGAAAAGCTTTTTTCATATAACCTACCACTCTTTAGATAGAAAATAATCTTTAGCTGAACATTGCATGCTCTCCAAACTAGTTACATACAACTGAGTAATAAACCTGGAGGCACTTTTGCATTGTCTTAATTATTTCTCAGAGTCTACTCAGTGCAAGAACAGTAAAGGACCTATCATTTCTATATAAATTAAACTATCAATTTTAAGGTGAATAGACAACATTCTACCTAGACAAATGATACACAAGGGCCAAAACTCACAACTTGTCAATGGGTTTGTGTAAAGGAAGTGATATTTATGCTATCTATTTAGTGCCTTGTTGATTAAGATGATTCTCATTTATCAAGCCTGTCACACTTCTTGCACTGTTGCAGCCTGAATTTTTATTGTAGAGACAGATCTTCATCAAATGCCGCTTAGATATATTTATATCAAAAAGTGAGAAGACTGTCCTTATACCAGCATGAAACCCCAGTTTCTTAGAAATTATTAAAAAATAGTTCTTTTAGACCAGTTCAAGTGTTGCTTTAGTGTTTAAAAATGTATTTGATGATAATATCTCTTTTTGGATAAGAGTGGGTTTGGGTCTCTTTTTTTTTTTCAGAAATAATTATCTTTTTTTGTTGTTTTTAGGTTCTTTAGCACATTTAAAACATGTAGCATATATCAAACAGTTATTTTCAGCATTCTTTGAGACAAACTTCTAGTAACTCAGTGTTCTGCTTACCCCGCTGTATAATTTTGGAAGCCTTTCATTCCATCAGCCACTGGTAGAGTGATCTTTCCTGTGAAATTTCCTGTGTCAGATAACAAAAGCAGTATCAGTGATGGTATCATGCTCCTTTTCCTCTTAATTATCATAACTTGAAATCTGCATACTTTTCTGGATGTTACAATTAAGACTCTTAGTGAGATTTCCCTCCAGTATTTTGTGGGATGTGATTAGTGAATTTTGATTACGAATCGTGAAAATGTTTATGTGCCAAAAATTTTTAACATTAAGGGATACACCTATTCCAACATCTCTACAACACTGTTAAACTGTTGTACTGCTGTAACTGCACAAGTCAGTAAAATTACTCGAACAGTATCAGTGACACTGATACTAGTCTAAAAAGGTTTATTGTTAGTTTCCTCCAAGCAGTATAATGTTGTCAGGTTGGGTTGTTTTTTTTTTTTTTTATCTGTCTGAGACCAAATGTAAGGGTTGAGGATTTCAAACTCTCTCAACCACACACCCCCTCAAACCAACCAACCAACCAAAAAACACAACCAAAAAAAAACCCCAAAAAACAACAACCAACAACAAACCAGTAGTTATTGGTGCTTTGTAAATTATCTGGAATATTTTGTGTCACTCATTCAGGACGTATTTTGAATGTGAGCATACAGTCTTACATGCATTTGTGTTTGGCTTTCATAGAGTATGTTACTCTCCCTATAAAAAATGCTGCCCTAGAATCAGAGAGCCCATACTGTTACTATTATTAAATGATGATGTCTTTGCTACAGGGATTCTAGATATTTTGCTGTGTGATGAGAGAACAGATGTGTTGGTCATCAAACATTGTTTGTCTCTCAAGTGTGATATTGTGTGACAGCATCTAATTTTAAAAGACAATTTCTTTTGAAGTTCATGTTTATTTTCTTGAGAAAACACTTCCCCTAAACAAATTCATATTGAAAGGACTAAATTTAAGGCTCCTGATTGTCCCTTTATTTGATGGTATGCAACTATATTTTAGACGTGAACATTTAAAGAAACTGTAGCATTTGTAAATATTTGTAAGCATGCATCTTTTACAGGATAGAATGAAATATTTCTGAAGTTACATCTGTTTTACATGTTTCTTGCCCTTCCATTATTCCCATCCTGACTGGTCTAATATCCTTATGGATATACTTGTTTTTCCATGATTTAAAAAATAATGCAAATAGACATGGCCATCGTGTTACATAAAATTTTCTCCATACAGGTAAGGAACACAGTGTATACAAAGAACAAATGTAGCAAATGAAACTTTACAAGTTGTAGCTGAAGCATGCGGACTGCCCTCTTGAAGTAAAATTCAGAGGTAGCATGTATGATGTAGTTCAAAATCTATGTGGTGTAGCTTAGAATGAATGATTTAGGTCTAACATACAAAGAAAAGGTTCACTTAGCTTTCTGCTGACATATAAACTGTTTTGTTTTTAAAATGTTCCTCTGTGTGATCATGCCTCCCATGTATATGGGTGAGCAAGGACGAATACAGGAACCTAAATCTTTGTTGATTGAACTGAAAGTTTCTCTTAACTCTTGGCAATGATTATTTCTACATCATGTCTAATCAAGTAATAAAATAATGCAGCAAATATTTCCACAGGAGGAAGAGACATAATAATTTTTGGGGGAACAAATACATGTTCTCTTATGTTGTGAAAAAATCTAATGTAAAACCAGACTATCTGGAGAAAATCTTAAGGTAAACTGGATGAAGGTTTAGAGTATATTTAGATTTTGATAAATATTCTAAGCTTGATCTTATTGATCTTATTTTACCCTAAAACACATTGCACTGATTTGAATATCGATATTGCCATGAAGAACATTATCCTACATTAAAGGGCTGTAAACAGGAGGAAGGATATCCAGTAACAGTTTACTGTCAGAATCCCACTTTACACAGATATTGTTTTGTTCAGTTCTGTACTGTTGAATGTCTGACTTTTTTCCTGCTCCCTATATCCTTCTGAGATGCTTACATATACACGTCTGTCTTCTTTTGAACTATGACACTTACATCACAAAAGTGGGACAGAAGGAAATACAATAACCATTCTGAAGAAAGAGATAGAGTGTCCTTCAGAAAAAAATGTTATTAATTGCTGATTATCAAGTCATCCATATCCAGAGGGAGGCCTGAATAGTTCCCCACACCAAATTGTCTCCTTTGTTCTGTATCTGTCATCTTTGCAGAAACAGTGAAAAGCCATATTATTTTTAATAAAGATTTGTAATTCATGATTAATCTGAATTCTACTATAGCCCATCATAAACCACAGGCATCATAGTTGCTTTTCATATGCTCTAATGCTGAAATATATGAAATATTGCTCTTGTTATTATCCAAAGAATATAAATAATAATTACAAGAGAATATTAAAAAGCAAACACAAACAAATCTTGTTGGAAGGACCAGCTTATGAAGGCTTGAAGAGTTAAATACACATACTTTGACTAAAATAGAAATTAATGGATATATGATGGGATAGAAAAATCATAAACAGTTAAAAACGTTCAAAACTATACAGGAAATATTTTGCATAGGAGAAATTATTTTGATAACAATTGTCAGATTATGTTACAGAAGTTGAAGAAGAATGTAGAAAGAATCCAATGACAGGTAGGTCAAGGAAACAAATTACTTGTTTGTTTTTAGAATTATTATGATGGCATAGGAGAGGGCTGGCTTAGGGTTTTTTTTTGCATTATGATCTTGGTCATTGACCTTTATTTCAAGAAATTATTGGAAAAGAGATAAGAGTTTATTTTTTTCTTGTTGCTGCTTTATCTTGTCACTGCTTTAGTGCTGCATTTGCTACTCTAAAATCTTGAGTATGTGACCTATTTCCTACAAACATTGGGAGAAAACCCAATCTTTCAGGTCATATTTGTTAATTTAGGAGATTTTTAACAGAGATACCTATGAAGATTTATCAGTAAAATATTACTTACAGAGATACCTATTTGTTATCAGTAAAATATTACAATGTTTAATATATTCTGTAGGTACTCAATATTACGTGGTAGCATGTAACTTGGATTTCCCACATCCACTAAAAAGAAAATTAAAAAAAGCAGTTTGGCAGATTTGGTTATTTGAAGACAGAAACAAGATGCTTTTTAAGGTGATGGAATAAACTTCTATTTTTTACTATTACACTTTTTCACTTTTTTTTTCTTCTTCTTTTTCTTTTCTAACAAGCTGCATGTCTGAAATACCCAAGGATACACTAATCACATTCCCACCTTATGCCAATAATGACCAATATTTTACATTGCATTGAAGTTTTTATGGAAATGTTCATGTATGTTAGAGAGAAGAAGTAACAGTCAAATGTCCATACTTCATTTCTTTAGACAGGTACAGACTGAACCAAACATGATATTTTAAAGAATGGACAATCATTGCCTACTTTTTGAGATCTTTAATGCTAAAAGGATTATGAATTGAATTGTGAAATCAGGCTAGTAGCATAAATCAAAGGCATGACTACTGAATGCCTTCTTTCCTTCAGTGCTTACTGCCAAGGCTGGCCCTCAGGTTTCCCAGACCCTGGAGTTAAGAGAGGAAGCCTGGAGAATGGAAAACTCTCCCTTGGTCAAGGAGGATCACCTTAAAACATAATTTAAGCCATGGGCCCCAATGGGATGCACCCCTGAGTGCTGAGGGAGCTGGCAGATGTTATTTCTAATCCACTCTCCATCATCTTTGAAAGGTCATGAAGGACAGGAGAGGTGCCTGAGGACTGGAGGAAAGCCAGTGACACTCCAGTCTTAAAAAGGCCAAGAAGGAGGACCCAGGCAACTACAGGCCAGTCAGCCTCACCTCCATTCCTGGAAAGGTGATGGAACAGCTCATCATGGAGATCATCTCTGTGGCGAATGAAGAGATGGGACATAGCTTGATGCAAGCAAGATATCGATTTATTGTATACAATCACGAGTTTATATATGTTTTCAGAAGCTGCGCGCTTTAAACAGATTGGTTCTTTAAGCTAAGCATTACATACTAGGCAATCCCTGATTGGTGGTTAACTACAAATAAAGGACACTTTAAGTAAGTGTTTACAGTCATCAATTAACAGCAAGGTGTTACTTCTCCTTGGCGACATCCATTCCTCTCTCGGCATGACTCATCCTGTTAATTGTTATCTATTCACACTCCTCCCAGGGTTTGTGGCCTACAAAGCTCGAGCACATTCCCCTCAGCTGATTGCCACCCATGATCCTGATTTCCAGGCCCCCTCCTGCACATCTCAAAGCATGTGGAGGAAAAGAAGGTTATCAGGAGTAGTCAACATGGATTCACTAAGGGAAAATCATGCCTGACCAACCTAATAGTTTTCTGTGATGGAAGGACTGGTTCATTGAATGAGGGGAAGACAGTGGATATTTTTTACCTTGACCTCAGTGAGGCTTTTGACACTGTCTCCCATAACATCCCCATAGGTAAGCTCAGGAAGTGTGGGTGAGATGAGTGCACAGTGAGGTGGACTGAGATTGAGATGAAGGGCAGAGCTCAGAGGGTTGTGATCAGTGGCACAGAGTCTGGCTGGAGGTCTGTAGCTACCGGTGTACCCCAGGGGTCAGTACTGGGTCCGGTCCTGTTCAACTTACTCATCAGTGACCTTGATGAAGGGACAGAGTGTGTCCTCAGCAAGTTTGCTGTTCATACAAAACTGGGAGGAGTGGCTGACACACCAGAAGGCTGCGCTGCCATTCTGCAGGTCCTGGACAGGCCAGAGAGTTGGGCAGAGAGGAACCCAATGACATTCAACAACGGTGAGTGTAAGGCCCTGCTCCTGAGGAGGAATAACCCCATGCACCAGTACAGGCTGGGGCTGACCTGCTGGAAAGCAGCTCTATGAAGAAGGACCTGAGAGTCCTGTTGGACAGCAAGTTGCCCATGAGTCAGCAGTGTGACCTGGTGGCCCAGAAGGCCAATGGGATCATACTGGGGTGCCTTAGGAGGAGTGTGGCCAACAGGTTGAGGGAGGTGATCCTCCCCCTCTGTCCTGGTGAGGCTGCATCTGGAGGACTGTGTCCAGTTCTAGGCTCCCCAGTTCAAGAGAAACAGGGAACTGCTGGACACAGTCTAGCAGAGGGCTACAAAGATGGTGAGGGGACTGGAACATCTCCCTTATGAGTAAAGTCTGAGAGAGCTGGGCCTCTTTAGCCGGGAGAAGTGAAGACTGAGAAGGGATCTTATCAATGTCTACAAATATCTTAAGGTGAGCATCAAGAGGATGGGGCCAGGATCTTTTCAGTGGTGCCAGGAGACAGGACAAGGGGCAACAGGCACAAACTGAATCACAGGAATTTCCGTCTGAATACAGTGAAGAACTTCTTTACTTTGAGGGTGAGAGAGCACTGGAACAGCCTGCCCAGAGAGCGTGTGGAGTCTCCTTCTCTGGAGATATTCAAAACCCACCTGGAAGTAATTCTGTGCAACCTGCTCTAGGACAACCAGCTTTCACAATGAGGTTGGACTAGGTGATCTGCAGAGGTCCCTTCCAACCTGACCATTCTTTGATTCTGTGATTCATAGTTCACTGTTAACTTGTCATTGACATCAGTGACAGCAACACGTGGTTCTCCAAAGTTTCAGATTGTCTTCCTTCTGTTATTCCTTAGGACCACTTTTTGGACTGAAATGTGTCTCATGCTCATCAAAGTGATATGGAGGGGATACAGCAGGGAAGAACAGACTTGGAAATGGAGTAGATGTCCGTTTTTGTTTCGAAGAGGAATTAAGTCTGACTGTACTGTTTTTGGCTGAGGTGATAGGATTAATTTTCTTCTTAGTAGTGTGTATGGCACTAAGTTTTGGACTTGTGACCAAAGCAATGTTGATAACATATTGATGCTTTAGTTTTACTGAGCAGTGTTTGCACAGAGTCAATGGCTTTTCTGCATCTCACACTGCCCCACCAGCGGGTAGGCTATGGGTGTGCAACAAGTTGAGAGGGGGCACAGCTGGGACAGCCGACCACAACTGGCCAAAGGGATATCACATACCATATGATGTCATTCTTATTGGTAAAAACTAGTGGAAGAGGAAGGAGGGCAAAGTTCAGTGTTATGGCATTTGTCTTCCCAAGTAACTTATGCATGATGGAGCCCTGCTTTTCTGGAAATGGCTGAACACCTGCCTGCTGATGGGAAGTTGTGAATTAATTTTGTATTTTGATTTTTTGCACGTGCAGCTTTTGCTATATCTGTTAAAATATCTTTAAGTCAGCACACAAGTTTTCACACTTATGCCTCTCTGATTCTCTCCCCCATCCCACTGTGTATACATCTCACTAATGTATAGCTTTCCTAACGTAATAATTTGAACATTCTGTTCTTTCAGATGTCCTTTGTATTTATTAACTTTTATTATAATGTCAACATGTATTATACTGCTTTGGGTATCACGGATTTTCTTATTGGAATGCAATTGAGCAAGTATCACTGGATATTTATGAATTTGCAGAAATACACTTGAGTAAACAGAAGTAGAATTGGAAATTACTCACTAATTATTAGCAATGATTGCCACTACAACCATTTTTTGATGTGTGAAAACAGTAATTGAACAGACACAGGACACTAGAAAATATTTATTGATCAATCTTATACTTCTTGTATATAGAGATCTATATCTTTGCAAGCTGAAGTATTTTCTTTACCATATTATTCGTTGTTAACATTGGAAGTATACTTCTGCAAACTGTAGTTGAACTACAAATGGCTTATCTGAACTGATTGTATAATATATAGTGGAAGTCCTTTATCTTTGACATTGCACACTTAAAGAATATACCATTTGTTATTAGAAGACAATAATTAATGGAAGAAAAGTGAAAACTTTTTACTTATTACTCAAGAAATAAATTGAGCATGGAAGTTAGAGTAAAATAGATGGTGAAAAGTAGTTAAAAGCAGAATCTTTCAAACATGATTTTTCATATGTTAAGTAGTAGCCAGTAACTGTAAAATGCAAAATGGAATAGTGTATCTTGTGAGAGAATTGCTTTTTACTTCACATGGCTCTTTTCTAGTTTGCTTTTCATAACTAATTCATCCTTAAACTTTCTTATTTCCCTCTGCCTTTGTAACTCAACAAAGACTTTTCTACAAACCTGGTCATAGTCTAACAATATTGCCAGCAGTTGCTAAAAGCTTAGTCCAGAGTGCTCGCATTAAAAGCATTAATTAGTAGTACTTGAAAATTCAGTTTGGCTTTCCCCTCCCCCCTGCACCACCCCTTTATTAACTTCTGTGTATGCACAGATTGTGAATGTTTATATAGGACAGGGAGATATAAACCAGATACAATAGCCATGTCTCTTTTTCTGTGTAAACAGTTCCAGACAGTCTCACATCCCCAGTTTAGATGTTGTCATTAGTGCTTCCACTTGTGACAAGAGGACTGTTTCATGTTTTATAAATTCAGACTGAGTGTTCATGCTTGTCTTGTCATCCAGTCAAAGTGAAAAGTGAAGTGTTAAGAGATGTTATATTGAATTTACTGGACAGCTACAAAAGCCCAATGCTTTCTTTGTATGTAAAACTAGCTTCTGGAAACTCACACAAGACCTTTTTTTTTTCCTTTGTGTGCTGATGAAGAGAATATTCTCTCCATCTGATGGATGAGAGAATTCATAACTATTGGAATCTCAGTTCCCACTGCCACTAAGAAGTAGTCTGTATTCACGGTCTACTCCCACAAAAGCCTCCACAGGGCTGTCATGAATTAGTGTTTCTGTATAGCAGTGAAACTCCATCTTCCAAACTGTGCCACCTGTTGTTGGGAGTTTTGGAGACTTACTAGCTGCAGTGTGCTGTAATGTGTTTCCACCTTGTCTGAGATGAAGGTAGGAAGTCACTGATTGTTAAAATCGACTATAATTCCTTTGGCTTGCAGAATGTCTATAGGGATCAGTTTCTTTACATATTTTTGCATAGGATGTGGCACAAAGCAGGGAATGAGAACAAGCCAAGTCAGGAGCAAAGATATAGGTTTCTTGAATAGAGGCTGAGAAAAACAAAATAAGAGTCATGAAAATTTATAATTTTTAAACAAGTAGAGTGATGATACTCTGGTGACTAAGATGGGGGTTTAGGCTTCACTGCTTTAGTGTCTACACCCAAATATATCAGTACTTCTGGCCTAGAAAGAAGTTTCTTACAATGCCTTTCTTCCCTGTATCCTTGAAGGACTGTGAAATAACAAATTTCTTGGTCTACATCTGCAGTAGGAAATAAAGCATAGCCAGAAAACAAGCTGAAGCAGCGGATGTCTGATCACCTTCGCTGCTTAGCTGACAACACATTTGCTGCCTATGTTCCAGGCTCATCCAACTAATTTTTTACAAGTCAGATATGTCTACAAGACATACTACTTAGACTACCTCTAAGCAATATAGATGTGAGATAATTGGTGTCATTTGACCATAGCTAGGTCCCTTCCCAGTTATTAGGTAGTAGAGGTAACATATCCTTAGCTTTATGCATGTTATAGAATTAATTTTTCAAAAAGTCAGGGCCCAGGGGAAAGCCAGGAAATTAATGGCATCCATCATTCATTTCTGCAATGTGGCTGTTTTTATAGATGTAAAATTATTTTTGTGTGTAATTTTATTCTATAGACCATGCCCTTAAAATCTATAGTGAAGCAGAAGTAACTGTAATTCTCATATGATTCCTTCATTTTAAAAGGCATAGAATTTTAAACACTTATTCTAATTGGGATCTGACTGCTAATGTGGTTTGCATGGTCATGACACAGTATCATGGGATGTGGGCATATTTGTACCTCCTGGGAAAAAGCAGAAAGTACATGACAATACGTTGTCCTGAAATTATAAACAATAGAATTAAATGTAGTAACTCACAGACTTGCTTAGTCACCTGTGCAGGAAGTGCAATAAGAACAGATGAACACAGGGAATAACCACTACTGGCCTAAATCAGTGGTCCATCCAACTCAGCATCATGGTTCATATTACTGCAGTACAAAAAGCTACAGGAAAGAGCATCATTTCTGCAGTCCTTTCCTCTTCCATGCTCCCGTAATTTTGGACTAAGGAACTCAAAGCATATGCTGATGGCCATTACCTTTAGCATTTATTTATGGCCTATGTTATCCACTCTATAATGAAGATTTAAATGCTATGCAAACAGCAACAAATCGGAAGTTGGGAGGGATTGTTCTTTGTATAATTTGATACAGTTTAAGACCATAAGGACTGCCTTCTGTCACATTTTGCTACATATTCTCTCATCTTCTGAAAATTACACACACACAGACACATATATAATACATATGGTATACTACAGTATATATACATATGTAGTATACTATAGGATACAGTAAATATACTATGCTTATAGTGTGTATATATGGAATGGAATGGAATAGGATAATTTCAATTGGAAGGAACTTACAACAATCACTTAGTCTAACTGCCTGGCCAGTTAAGGATTGACCAAAAGCTAAAACAAGCTGTTAAGGGCATGGTCCATTTGCCTTTTAAACACTGACAGGCATTGGACATTGACCACCTCTCTTTGAATTCTATTCCACTATTTGACTACCCTCTCAGTAAAGAAATGCTTCCTAATGTCAAGTTTGAACAACCCATGGTGCAGCTTTGAACCATTCCCAGGTGTTCTGTCACCAGATACCAGGGAGAAGAGATCTGCACCTGAGCACAGATGGGGCTGCATCTGGTGGGCAATCAGTCACCAGAAGTGTCCCTCAGGGCTCTATTCTAGGACCAGTTCAGTTCAATATATTTATCAAAGATCTGGATGCAGGAGCTGAATGCACAATTATCAAGTTTGCCCGTGATACTAAACTGGGAGGTGCTGTAGATTCCCTCAAGGGACAAGCAGCCTTGCAGGAGGATCTAGATAGATTGTAGCATTGGGCAATGATTAATGAGATGAAATTTAGAAAGTTGAAATGCCAGATTCTGCACCTAGGATGGAGCAACACTGAACACAAACATAAATTGGAAGAGGAGTGGCTGGAGCACAGCCATGCAGAAAGGGATCGAGGGGTGCTGGTCAACAGTAGGATCTATACAAGTCATCAGTGTGCCCTGGCAGCCAAGAGGGTAAGATGCTTCCTTTGGGTGTATCAAACACAGCATAACCAGCTGGTCAAAAAAGGTGATTATCCCGCTACATTTAGCAGGTTCAGAGGAGGGCCATTAAAAACATCACGGGTCTCGAGCACCTCTCCTATGAAGAAAGGCTGAGAGACTTGGGTTTGTTCAGCCCAAAGAGAAGGCTCTGGAGAGCTCTGATTGCTGCCTTTCAATATTCAAAGCACACTTACAAGAAAGACAGAGAGGAACTTTCCACAAAGGCCTGCAGTGTCAATGGAAGGGGCAACATTTTAAACTCTAAAGGGTAGGTTTAGATTGGAAACAAGGGAGAAATGCTTTGTGTGGGAGGTGGTAAGACACTGGAAAAGGTTATCCAGAGAAACTGTGGATCTCCATCACTGGAAGTGTTCAAGACTGGATTGAAAAGGGCTTTGAGCAACCTGATCTAGTGAAAACCACTAAAGCAACATGGTAGGACTGAATCATCTTTAACAGTTCCTTCCTGCCCAAACCATTCTATAACTCTGTGATATACTTAATAACCATTTGAAAAAAGTTACTTAACATCTACCTAGAGCCTTCAGCTCAGTTTCATTTAAACTTCACAGAAAAAAAAAAAACCCCAAACCCACCAACAAATATTCCGAGACCTAGACCAATACTATAAGGAAAAATTTACCATAATAATTTATAATTACGTTCTACCTTTAAATCATTTAAATAATTAATTCATTTGGAGAGCAGTTAAGTGGGAGAAGAAATTATGTATTTGTATCTATATGTATGTGTAGGTATGATTCTCATTAGAAATTGGTCTCAGTTAGGAACCACAACTTGTATAAATCATTTGTAGTGCTGTAACACAGAAAATAATGGGGAAACTTTCGATATTTTCTGCATTCTAAGAGTTAAAATGAGTAAAAGATGAAACCTGAATTCTTCAAACTATGAAAAGACAGATGTTAACCTCTCCTGGGTCCTCTTCCAGCCACCTGCCAGTCTCAGTACAAAAACCAACACAAAATGTAACACACTTTTATATCCGTAGAAAACCTTTATAAAGATTAAAGCTTTACATTAACTTTTCTTCATGGAAAAAATGATCTTTTTTCCCTCAGTGAGGTTTCCTTTTATAACTGGTTTCTATTGTGTGTTAGATTTCTTTTTTAATGGTAGTGATTCAGCTTATGGTTTCTTCCAGCACTTCCCCCCAAGATAAGAAGCAAAACTTGTTAAAATTAAATAGAGGTGGCTACAAGCTGACATCTGTGTCAATGTGAAGAACAAGAACAAACTTCCCATGGCTCTCTTTTAAGAACAGAAGAGCCTTTTTTTTCTGGAATGCTGAAAGTACTCTAAAGGATTACACATGTAGCCTTTCTTTATAAGTGTAAGATGAAAGTGCTGCAGCAAAAAGAAGCAATGGCCTGTAACTGAGTAAATAAATAAATAAATAAATAAATAAATAAGCTCTTATTTAGGAAAAGATTAACGACAAAAGCTAGAGCTATATGCATGTCTTCTAAGATGCAATGTTCTGTAGTATATTTCATCTTTGTATTTTTATACATATATTGCTTACTTTTCTGTAGACATTTTGTCAGAAACTACCTTTGTGCATAGGTGCTGAGAACATAAATGCTGCCTAAATATGGACAATATTCTTATCTTTTTCATATGGATAGAAAGCTGACTTAAGCTATAATTGTGTATAAGAAGAAAAAAGAGTTTGGATAACAAAATCATTTCTGTTTCATAGTAAAAGCTCAAAACTGAAGTGTAAAGAACCTTCCTCAACTAAAACCACGAGTATTTTTACTGGCATTTAAATTTATTTATTAATTTTCATTATTTTTACAAGAAAAGTAGCATTCGGAGAATCATCTTCTCTTTGAGTACTTACAGAATGATTTTTCCATGGAATTAAAATCTTTGTATGCAGGTATTAAAATTATTTTAACAGCACGGCAAAATATTAAATTATTAAAATTTTTTGGCCATTGGAGGGAAATTATTTTTATCTCATATTTGACACCTCAAAGTCTGACACTAGGTCTAGTCAAGTCATCTCTGGCTTTCATTACATTGATGTAAGGAGTCAGCACAATCATTCTGGTAATATTAGACACCTTTTTCAGGACTAGAAAAGTTACCATCCAAATGTGCCTCTCTCTTTTCATTGTCTGCAAGGGAAGACTCTGGGGATCAACTTAGAATCAGATCAGATCTTTAGCTTTCAGTTTTCTCAAATTAGGGTAAATGAAACCTGCCCTAAGCACCCTTCTGAGGTCACCCTACTAGATACTGAATAGACTTAGTCCCGCCAGGCTTAGAAAGTCAGATACAAGTCTTGTTCAAGAAACCTTCAGAATATGTGAGGTATTTCTTTTAACAATATTTCCAGACAAGTATCTCTTAAGACAGAATTTTTAAAAATAAGAATTTATTTTGTAATAGCAACCTCAAATCAACATATCATAAGTAAATTGAAAGTTGTATGTATTACAAGGTATCCTGGTGAATTGGTATCTAACAATGGTAATTATTAGCATATTTACCCTTACCACTCCAGTACATGGGCATCATGCCAGTTGCCTTTATATACTACAAGGCCCTCATTCTGCAAATTGAAAACCATTCTAAAAAAGTACTTACACGTGTCTGCAATCTCACTATCCTCAGTTAGTCACTTCCAGATACAGTGGACTTGACATAAATCACATATAAAAACTCAAAAACATCTAACAGCTTCAAAGTATACCCCTCCATAATAACAAGTTTAGAGTTACTTTTTGTAATTATTAACTCAATTGCATTAACAAGCCAATCTTCCTTATATGCATTCTTGAAGGAAATAAACCGGATACCTACTTTAATGTGAAAGTAGCAGGATACAAACAGAAGCTTGGTTTAGACTTCTGAGACAAGAGACAGTCACTCTAATATTTGCACTCAAGTTCAAATCTAATCTTTTTCAATAATAATGAAAATGTTATCAACCTGGGCAACAGTAACAACAAAGACAGAAAATATCCTATCTATAATGTCATAGATTATACACATTAAATCCCCTCAAGCTTTAAGAAAAAGAAAGATATCAACAAAAGTCTTATGGTATCAAAATATGCACTCCAACCATTAAGCTACAAAGTATTGGATAAGGAGACCGAGTGTATCACGACTTCTGAGAGATTTCTCCGTGTGTATGCTAAAGGTCCTTAACGTCAGGAGAAGCAGCATGAATCCTAAACAGAGAGTGAAGCTTTTTCCCAGACCAGAATAAAGTGTCTCTTTTAAAGAAATACGGCATAAGACCTGCAGCTCACCTCAGTGTTTTCTGCTAGTAAAATCACTCTGCTTAGTTCAGCAGCCTGGCTTCATCAATTACATCAGGTCTGTAACTATCTCCAAGCACTATGAAAGGAGTTTGGGTAAAACCAGAGTATGTATTCTACTACATGGCAAAATATATGAAAGAGCAAGAAAACACCAGGCATTTTAAGACCTGTCTCCAATCTCATATGTTTTATTATCTGATGGAAGATGAATGATGATCTTGAGTCTTGGTCCAAGAGTTTCTTATCAGTTCTGTGTAACCTACTTGTTACCAAACTAGAAAAAGCCCTTCTCTGCCTGGCTGTTCTGCTTTCTGGTATTTAAACATACATCTATGTGATGAATCAAACAAATATGTTTTCCTAAGAAAGAAAACAAGAACTGAGAAAATTAATATTCTTTCAAAACTGCTTAATTTAACAGTGGTGTGCAATAATAGAGTGATTTAATTTTTTAATAGTATTAGTATATTATTTTTTTCTGTAGTATTGCACTCTGGAGTGATGAATCATGGAATAGAATAACAATGAATGCAACTTCTGATTCTGGTAAAACTGGCATTGCCTGTGTCTAAATTAAATGCCTTCATTTGGAGCAGATGCTCCAGAAAGGTAGTTTTTATTCTGATATATATTGCTATAAGACCTTTGTGTGATTTTATTTTTGTCTGTTTTAAAACTGAAAGTGCAGTATTGACATCCCTAGAAAAAAGGTTCTTCATTCAGCTGTCGAACATACAGAAGCTATGCAGAGACATCAGAGGTTTACCCTCGATGAAACTAGCACTTGTGTAACACATAGTTATGGTTTTGCTTTTTCCGTTTTAAGCAGTGGTCTGTGTGGTGGGTTGACCTTGGCAGGTTGCCAGACCTCCACCCAGCTGCTCCCACCCACCCGGTGGTCCTCTCACTACCCCTCTGCAACATAATGGGGGCTGGGGGAGGGAGGGGAGAAAATATGGAAAAGGCCATGGGTCAGGATAAAGACAGGAGTGTAACTGGTGCAGGGGAATGGGGGCTGTGGTCAGCCTTTAATAGTTCCTTTTTGCCACTCCTTCCTCCTCCTGAAGTTGGGAAGTTCAGTAACTGCACCAAAGCTGTAATAAAATACTTTTCATTAAATAATGTTAATATCATAATCTTGGCCCAAAATGTGAGGTTTTCTGCCTCCAGTTATGTTAAAACTATGTCATTTTATGAACAATTTAATATCCATCAGGACAAAAAAAGGTGTTACCAGATTCGATCTTCAGTCAATTTTGGTTGCCTCTGTGGGTACACAATAATGATTCGCATTTTTCCAACACGTCACCGCAATTTCCTTAAAAAGAATTTATGGAATGGGCTACGAAAAAACAAGCTAAATAAAGTCTTAGTAATGTATGCGGTAGTCAGTACAGTACTCAGGACTTTTAAAATAGCTTTTGTTGGGTATCATCTGACATGTTTATATAAGTTTAATTTAATCACCTGTATTAATGACTTCTCATTAAGGCCTCTGTAACAAAAGATTTCAACTCTTCAATTCAATGTAACAAATAAGAGTTCTTTGAGCAAAATATCCTTATCTTGAAAACACAGAAGTGATCTATATCAAGATCAGACTGTAGCTTGCTGTACTTTTCAAGCTTTAAGCACTCGGGGCAAGAATGTCAACATTAATTAAACATTTCTAGGGTAAGGAATAGATTTGGTTAACTTTAATGTATTCACAGCTTGATTTATTTTGCCAAATAGATCAGAGATAATTCAAGGAACTTTTAGTATAGAAGGGACCAAGAAGGATTTGCACCTAACTTTAAGCAGGAGCAGTTAATTTTAAACATTTTCATAATTATGTGTGACATACACTATTTGCTAAATGCTTCACAATTTCCATTGCATTTCCACATGAAACTATTGCTTATTTTTACTTTTTTAGTCAAGATGTTTATTATTGATGTATGTTCTTGCACAGAACAAGAAAATCCATGTGCATATTGAAAATAATTGCATCATTATTTTTTTAACCTTTATTTTTAATGTGGTTTTGTTACTACCAGCAGTAAGTTTCTGTCCATACAGTGTTGTCCACACAAAGTATGTCTTTTGATACAGACATGGCTATCAGTGACACTGGTCAGATCAAGATCAAATCGTAACAGCTTAGCCAAAGCCAAATGCAGTCCACTTTTGAGACATATCTTGACTTCAACAGGCTTTGGATCAGGCTCAAAGGCCCATGTTTTTCCATCTTCATTTTCCTCAGGCAAGCAAGTCCTTGCTTGCAGGAAACCCATCTGGTTCTGTGGTGTAGGAGCTAGCTGCAGGAGGTCAGAATGTGAGGAGCCCAGGCGGGTGCAAAAACATCTTCTGAGCCCCAGGAAGCCCTGAGGCAGAACTCCGCAGCTTTACCAGTCTCTCATGTGAAGAAGTTAATAGTTCAAGGCAGCAGCTGAGCAGTGGTTAGTAAGAAGTACAACGGCATCTTCCCTGATTCTTAAGGATCAGAAAAAGAGATGTTCATTTTAAATGTGTGCAGAAGGAGGAATGTGCTGGATGCTATTCTAATGTACTTATGTGGAAACTGTATTTGTACATTTTGCAGGTACTTGTAAAGTACTATTTTTCTTTGAAATGTGGACTTCTCTAACACTAAAAAACTTTATAATTTTGTACCATTATTAGAGAGTTTATTAGTAGCTAATGTATGAATATAACAGCAGGCTGACTGCATGTTTATTGTGCTGTACTCACTAAATGCACTACTAAATTGTCAAAACCAAAATCATACAGAACTCGCTGTTTCAAAGTCTCGTTAACAACTCAAATCAGGTTCAACCAAAGGTCTGAAAAGCTCTGAATAGAACTTTAGTACTGTTTTAGGGAAAGTTCTGTGTTTTATACACATGTTTCAAAATCACAGAAAATAGAATATACCAAAGCACTTAAAAGATATATATGCACATTAATTACTACATCATAAATTAAAAGACATAAAAGAAAGAGTCAGAGAATTTAATGCAGGAAAATCTTCCAGATACTCACCCAGTCAGACATAACTGTGGTATTTATGAAAAAAATTAATACTATTCATATATATAGTATAGGTCTATGGCAGATCTATGATCATCTGTCCATTTAATAAATTCTGTACAAATTCATACTACCTAAAAGGGATGAAATAATATAACTATCAGGAAAATGAACCAGGAAAAGGAGCCAGGAAAAGGGGATGTAGAAGGGGAAGGAAAGGAAATGTAAGGGTCTAATAATAACCCCATTTACCAAAAACAGGAATTCAAAGTGTAATATTATTAAGTAATTTGCTCAAGGTCACACATGTGTGCGAAGGTATTTTAAGTCACCAAAGTACTAGCTCCATGAATTATTTAGAACCAATATTCATAGGTATTGGAACCCTTCCCATTAAATTATCACCCCTGATTTTATTTTTTTACAGTAGCTTTCCTCTCTCTTTCTATATGTTCACTTTCAGGAAAACTGTTTTCTCATTTCCTGTCTCTACCTAATGGGTTGAGGGGAACAACTAGTAAGAGATCTTCTCTCTCTTCCAAGACAGTTACAAATACAGTTCTTCAAACCAAGGAACTGAAGGCTCAAAGACTGCAAGAAGTGGTGGCAAAATCAAGACCTTGTTCACTTCTTCCTGAGGCAAATGAAAGAGCAAATGTAATTATTTTTTTTTTTTTAAATGTAAGCAGCATTTACTTTTCTGGTGAATGCTATTTTAAAAAACAAAGCTTCCTTGGTGTGAAGTGGTAAAATTATATAGACTTACAGAACCACCAATTCTGTTTACTCTTGTGGCTGCGTCTCCCTTCCTTTGGAAATGGAAGAAAAGCCAGATGATAACGAAGGTTTAAACAGAAAGTAGGTACCTAAATCTAAAATTGAAATGCCTACTTATCTGTCACCAAAGTGAAAAGAGGTTATACTAAATCAAGCTCTACAGTTACTAAGGTTTTGCACGTTAGGAGACCTGAACAACTTAACATCTGCCCAATGGCTACTAAAAAACCCAACTTAAGAAATAATATAACACATAAGATGTAGCTGGGGCAGCTGTATACTTCTAAAATGCTTTTGATGAAAGATTGTGAAGTGCCTTTAAACAAACCTGACAGGTGGAAGTATCTATTCGTGCAATGAAAACCTGAGCTTTAGTTTCCCTCTATGCATGAAGGATTGCAAATGCACATCTCTCATGCTTATGACAGTCACTTAAGCACTAAACTGGAAGATGTCAGCTGGGTGGAAGAAAGGGTAGTAATGCTTCCCTTCTCTCTAAAGAACTCATTGTATTAGCAAACTATGTCAAGATTTACTGGGCCAGGAAAAGAAATGTAAAGGTGTCTTTTTAGCTTAGAGTTATAACATTTAAGCAGAGATGAAAAATCTTGATTCCTCATCCCCATTCCGGTAATTTATTATATCACTTTTATTTTCTAATGAATTTTAATATAAGAAACTGTTGACAAGACTGTGAGCAAAGAAATAAACTTTCAACCATCTCCTTCAGTCCCCTTTACCACAACACCCTGGTAGCTTTTGAATGTTCTCTTCTTAATAAAGTAATTTAAAAATATGTAGTGCTTAATAGCCCATCTTAAGCAGGAGGAAAGTAAAGTGTACTAGAGTTATAAAAACCTTCTAAATTTGGAGCTATCACTCTCCTACAAAGATAGCAAATGTGTGTATAAATCCACATAGCAAGTAAGATAAATTGAGCATCGATTTTCTATAACATAGATGAGACCAGAGCTAACAAGTTGTTTTCAGAAAGTACCAGTGGTTTTCGAAAGAATGGTTTTGTGTATCTATGTTCACTTTAGGATTAGCAATTTCCAATATGGCATAGGATATAAGAGATATTCTGCTGCTCAGCACTTTTCTGTTGGCTACATCACTGTGCTCGTTAACTCTGGATCTCATTTTCAGGCCCCTTTCTCTCTACGTGTGCTGTGTAGTAGTGTTCCCTACTGTGTAGGGAACCTTGGTTTCTTACGCAGGGTCCTCAGTTCCCTTCCAAGGACACCTCTAAGCACAGATGCACCAGTGTTCCTTCTAAAATCTAGTATTTTTACATGTACTGTACAAATACATATGACTGCCATAGTGTATGCTAGCGAGTGTTGGATACAGCTGAGCAGTAGATAAAATAAGATTAATTTTACTACGTATAAGCCTTCAAAAGCCAGATATAATAAGTAGGTGTAACTCATTCCACCGTTAAAGAATGTGCTAAAGGGCTTACTGATCATGACTGACTTTGGAAAATATCCAGGAAAGTTTATGTAGGCTAAATAGCTAACTTTCAGAGAGTAAATCCATTTCAAATTATGGTTAAGCCTTTCCATTTAAGTATATCAGTACTGTAAAGGAAGTATTAAACTATGTCATGATTTGGCCTTTTTACCTTTTCAAGCAGAGTCCAGAGCAGAAATTTTCTAAATACATTAATTCAAATTCTAATATACAACTTCAGTCCATAATTAAGAGGTTTTTTCTGTTTTATTCAAACATCCAATGATTCTTCCACAGAATGGTCTCTGGCTTTTTGAGGCCCCTTAGGCAAATCACATCATGTAGCTATAAAATAAAAATGGTGTAGTCATGCCTACCACTAAAGATATTTAGTATAACATGTTATGCACTTTGTTCAAGTGCACCAGTGAAAGGTACAATATGAAAACTTGGAAATTATAGAAAGAGACACCTGTAGGGTAATCTTGTTATATAGTGCACAAAACAAAAGCTAGGATCTTGCAGTGAAAATAAGTGCAGGTAACAACCATCATTTTAGTAACCAAACATAATTCATATACATTTTACCTTTGTTCATCCATGTGAATATGAAGTCAGATTATTGTACGGTTTCAGAATTTTAGTTTCAACTTAGATGACTGTTTGAAATATGTAATACTTAAGTGAAGTCAGTGTGAAAGACTCACAAAAAATATACTTTCTCATGTAATTTCCTTTTTCTTTATTCTGTTTTCAATTTTAGCTTTAACATTAATTAAAAAGGAAGTTTTTAATGGTAAATTTGCCAAGTATTCCAGAACCTAAACCATAGCTATTCATGAAGCTTATAACATTTAAAAGACACATTTATGTAAATGTAATGGAATACGTACTAATTCAATGTTATATTATACATATTTATGTTAAAACTAGACTTGTAAGTTCACTGTATTGTGGTGCAGCATTTGTTAAAGTTCTTGATGCCTATAGCAAAACTACTGCAAATATCATTATTGTGCCTGTATATGCAAAACTGTAATGAAAAAATCCTTTACATAACTAGAATGCTGTATTTATTTCTAAACAAGAACCACCATTGCAGTGGTCCTTGGAAAACAAATGCATCACTGTCCATATGTTAATAAGGTGGGAGATGTGATTAAATTTTTTGTATATTCCATAGAATGAGAAGGGTATTTACTTCTTGATATTGGCATCTATGTCTTAGCACAGATAACTTTATGGATGCTGACCATTGTTCTGTGGGACAGAATGGTTCAGTAAATCTTAGGCATGCATCTGACAGCAGATGCTTATGTAAAATTATGTAAATGAGATAAAAAACCTATTTAGTAATACTAATGTCTCTGAAATAATTGAACAACTGTTTCTAAATTATATAATTCAAGAGACAGATCGTGTCTGTACAGGTAGAACAACAGCAATGTGTAAATCAAGTGACAAACCAGAGTATGCCAATGATGACAGGCAGGTGAATTCATAACATATCTTCCCACATGCTGTGGGGAAGTGTTCTGACTGCACTGGGAACTGTGTTGACTAGAATATCTTGTTACAGAGGTTATGAATATAGAAGGAGTGAAACAGACAGTGAGAAAACCGTAGAAGTACATTGTGATTTATATTCCTTTTAGTTATTTTTAAAATTTTAATGACAATATAACGGTGTTGGTTTAAGAACATATGAGGTCCAGAGACAGTAGTCATTCAAGTTCTGTTGGGGAAGTACTTGTTCCATAAGACTACATTATTTCTTTTTATTGTTACTTTATTTTTTCCTCCTCTCTCCCCACCCCCAAGTAGATTTAGTAAAGGGATACAGCTCCAGATAAATGTGATCAATGCAGAGAGTAAAACTCAACCCATCCCAAAAAATTCAGATGATTAAAGGTTCACAGTAATACCAAACTTAAATTCAAGACATTCGAACCATTGGTCAGAGAAAGAATTTAAAGCTGAACTGGCCATTCTTGCTTCATTTAAGTTGTTTCCTACTTTTTCCACAACAGCCTGGACGACATTGATCTGCTTGTCACTGCAGTATTCTTTGATCTAGCAAAGGATTGTTAACACATTTTCTCTTCAGTGCTCTCTTCTTCAGTCTAAAGAAGCTCAAGTCATTGAATCTTTCCTTCTGGACCTCTTCTCTAGGCTCTCTGCAATTATTCCTCATTTTTCCTGAAGAACAGTGTATAATTTGTGAGTTTTATCACAAAAACTATGTGACACAGTGAGCTTCTCCACACTTACTGCTGAAGTTGTTCTATGGGCAGAAAGGAATTTGAAATCCAATGTACCAGAGAAAAAGGGAGTCTTTAACTGGTAACCTAATCACAAAGATGTTCAGCCTTGAGAGCTGTCTAGGCTTATTTTGCAGTTGGGGGAGAGTTAGCCAGTTCAGCAATACAGGCTGGGGAGATACGTCACATTAAAGCAGGCATCTACATTTGATCAACAAAGTAGTCTCTGGGCTCCATGGGCTTTATTACCTAGATCTTCATTGACCCTGAGGGGTGGTTAGACAGACAACTGCATTTAGACATTGAAATTTGTGTCTGTCTAGTCTAAAGTGGAATCCATCTTCAGTAATTATAAAGTCTAATAATAATAAAATGTTTAATTCATGGGGAGCTAGTCAAAGGTGGACAAAGAAGATGAAGGAGGAACATCCTCTAAAAAATATATTTTTTTTAAATACTCTGGTTTTTTTAAAAAATATTCATTTTATAGATTTTTTTTGGTCAAAATATAGAAATAAAAATTTCTGTATTTTTAAGAAATGTAGAAAATTTAGAGTTTTCTATATTTCTACAGTCTTCACGTTATAGAACATTGAACAGTATTTCTTTTGTTAGTAGCATTAGCCCCAAGTGAATATACCATAAATACCACTCCATATGTTTAATCTTGTGTGTGCCTAGTGTGGGTGTGTGTCCACAGAATGGAGTATCATACACGCTGTTAGTAGGTTAATTATTTGGTGAGACTATACATGAAATTACTGTGAAATTGTGTATTTGCTTTTTCTTAGTACCTGCTTTCGTTCAGACACCAGGACAATAGTTTTAAGTTAGCTGCACTGTTGCTATGTTACAACCTACTCAGAATTGAATGTATTTGGAAATTCCTCTAAATGAGAAACAAGTATGTCTTTTGTAAATTGACACACTTGCACAGAATCATTGTAGAGACAAAATTTTAAACACTGGGATTATGGGTTTTTGGACAAATTTCCATGTTTTCATTAATAGATTTATCTAGTGTTTTTATATAAAGGTTTTTTTACATTCATTATCTACACATATCAGTGTTCATCTGTACTCTCGTTTGTTCTGACTCTCAAGACATCTGATCTGAAGAGAAAGAGAAAAAATATACCTTATTATGATATATTCTTTTGTACAAAAAAAGATTATTTTGCTTCCATACGGCACAAAGTCTTGCATCTGGTAAAGTCTGGAGGAAAGAGCTTGGAATTTTGATAGGTATGAGAAACAAAAGCAATAAAAGATTTGACAACTGAAAGCCTGTAGATTAAATAGCATTACATAACTTTGTAAAATATCTCAAATTGGTTTTCAAAGTTACACATGCCCTGCCCGCACAGGCATAGCACAGACAACGCTATGATGTGCAGAGTGAGTGCCCCTGTATCCTGCCCTGCAGCCCACCTTCAGCCACTGAAGCATCAGTAACTTTGTGGTTCTTGGCTCGCAGCCCCTAGCCTTGGCTTTGTGTTTTCACTTAAAGGAGAATTTCAGATAACTTGCTAGAAATGTGTAAAGCTTCAGGTGTCAATTGTTATGTGATGATTTGCGCATGGATCAGTCACAACTTTGAGAACAGTTATGTGAGAAATATGTCATTTACTACATGTTTTTTTTCCCTTCAGCTTTGCCTGGCTCACTTTTCCTCACCTGCCCTTAGCCAGGGAACTGTTCTGAAGAGCAAGAGATGTGCTCTTACACAAAGAGGGGGAAACAGATTCTTTATACACTCTTCCTCTCCATTTGGCCTCACCTTATATCTGTGGTTTTGCTTTTTGATCTTGCCTGAATTAGTCAAAGCAGTTACAACATTGTAAGTATAAATGCTTGATTTGCCCTGTTATGCAAGTGTGACAGATTACATTCACTGCGTAAGTAGCTTGGAAAATAATATGCAAAAAGGACAAGATAGCATAACATTTCTAATAAACACATATATTATAATAATTTATTTATGTGCTCCTGGTATGGAGAATTCACTTAAATGTATGATCCTAGGTTCTGGAGTTTTTTAATAGCATTGCCACTATTTTTCCTTTTTCTGTGTCACAGCTTTTTTTCTTGCCACTAATTTATTTTTTTTTAATAGAAAGGCCTATGTTTTCTATTTTCCATTTTTTGTCATGCTTAAACTAGAAAATGTTTCCTATTAAGTGTAATACAACAGCTACATGTCTCTAAGAAGAGACAGAAGAGTAATTTGGAGTTATAGAAACACTTGTATCTATAAAAGCTCGAAAATATATATACGTACAAAAACATTCATTCTCTCTGAAGCTGTAGTCAATTTGGGGTGAAGATATTAAGATATTTAAAACTTTAATATAAAGTATTGTGTTTCATTATCCTTAAGGTAAGAGTCTCATGAGTTGGGACAAGCTCAATATTTTAGATGAACTTCATACATTGGCCAGCCTTAACTTTTTAACTCAGGTTATTATTATGAAGTAATATATACTATATTACATTCATGAAAGGTATTTTGCCTGAATTTATTTGTAGAAGTTGTAAAATATTATATTCAATATTTAAAAGTTTTAGTTCAGTACATAAAGTACTCCATTTAGAAAGAAAAATAAACCCCCACTAATATGAAAAGTCAGTCCTCCAAACTGTTGTATATTTAGGAAAGGGAACTCATAAACATCACAGCCCCAATTCTTTGTTTTTCTAGGTCATTGTGCAGTCATGCAAATTGGATGATAAATATGTGTTTAAAATTATTTTGTACTCTGTGAATATACTTGATGAAAAGCTGTACAGAATTAAGCCAAAGAAACACTTGGATTTTGATAAATAACTCATTTTCCTCTGTTGGCACTAAAATGATGAGAGGCAAATGCAGGCTTAATAGAGATATTCAATATTTTACAATTATAGTTTAGAAACATAGCAAATGGAAATGGTTTAAGCAACTAGTTTATTTCATAGATAATTAGTATAGAAAGGAGAATTTACGATGGTAAATAAAGAGAAGGAAATCTAGAAACTCTGATTCATCAACAGAAAACATAAAAAAAAAAAATTAGTTTGAAAAGTTTAATTTATGGATATTTTTAAGCCAAGTACTTTCTCTTTACTTTTGCTTTAAATATGGATAATAATAAACTACATTGATCAAGTAATCAGGAAAACAGTGCCTGAGTGACTAATCAAAAGTATGAAAATATTTCCATGGAGGAAGCAAATAAATTCCAGTGACTATAAAACCACAGAAAGCATTTTTATCTTCCAACAATTTCACCCTCAATCTTTCCCCTCTAAATCCTGTAAATGCTCTATTTATAGACTATCAGGACAATTACTTTTTTTTTTTCTTCTTCTTCTTTTTTTTTTTTTTTTTCAGGAAAGAATTCCTACAAATGAAACCTGAGGGACCTGCACCAAATTCCCTTTGCAAGACGTCTTGTTGTGAACTTGGTAAAGTCCCAGCAGCTCTCTGGGGGCATTCCTTTACATACAGCTTTAGGCAGCTATGATAAAGGTGTTTACATTAACTGGTCACCTGTTATACTCAAAAGAGAAAAACATTTTTTTAGAATAGATTAATCTGACTTACGTTAAATATCTGCATTGTGAAGAGACAATGTATCTCTCTTTTGACCACAAAACAACCCTGCAGTGCATCCCATTTTCCATCTCTTTCTTTTGCCAATTGTAAAAACTGAGAAATGTAGTCCTGCCTTTCTCCTCACAAGAATCATGAGATTTTAATCTGAAGCACTGTAAACTGCACAGGGAGTGAGGAAAAATAAGACTGGGAATATAAAGAAGAAAGCTTGAAAAGCAATGCCACTACTTCCCCCCCCCCCCCCCCCCCCCCTTTGGATTTGCAGTGCCAGCAACATGCAGTATGCAATAGAACTTTAACCTAGAACTGCTGAACTTTTTTTCAACTATTAAAAACAGAGCTTTGAAATTCTTCATATCTTAAATTAATATTTTGTCTATTTAATTTTTTAAATTGATGTCAATATGGGATTCATATTCACTACCAAAACTGTGTTCTTTCTTTGATTTATGTATTTCCACCAAAAGATTACAAGTGTTATTTTTTTTAACCTTTGTAAAAAGGCAGTGGAAATCAGTCTCTGTATTTCCACTAGGAGACAAATAGTTGATTTGAATACTGTATTCCTCCCCATGGTTTATAATAAAGATATATTTACCTGTAAAAAGAAACAACATTGCTGCATAGCCAGAGTTACAAAAAGATTCCTAGCTTCCTTCTGAGAAATAAGTCACAGCACTCTTACATCAAAATTTATACTCCCTGTCAACTAACAATCACATTTAAAGGAAGCAAAAGAAACTAAAATAATGGATTCAAGCAGTTTTCCTGGCACCTCAGGAATCATCTATAGGGGGACATTTACTCTTTAAAGTGAAACTGATGATGGGAAATTAGTAATGTTCTGAAGATCATAGAACCATAGAATCATAGAATAGTTTGTGTTGGAAGGAACCTTTACAGGTCATCTATGATCTTCCCCAAGCACAGAGATGAGGCTGACAGGTCGGTAGTTTCCAAGGTCCTCTTTTCTAACCCTTTTAAAAATGGGTACCATGTTTCACCTTTTCTGGTGACTGAAAGCTTGACCTGACTGTTGTGACTTTTCAAATATCATAGAGAGTGGCTTGGCAGCTAACTCAGACAATTCACTTGGGACTCTGGGATGCATTTCATCAGGTCCCATAGACGTATGTATTTTCAGGTTCCTCAGTCACAAACCTGATCTTCTTTGCTCTCTGAATGCCTATTTTTTTTTCTTTCTTTTTTTTTTTTTTTTCCTTACTGAGTATCTAGTTCTCTTTAAGATGATACACTATCCTGATAGACTGGTGTCTGCGGTGCCAGGAACTGGAGTGAGTGTAGGTGTGCAAATGAGTCTGTGAGTACTAGTGAAGATGAAGTTGGTCTCACCAGCATGCAGGTGAAGTGGCTTGCAAGTCCCAGGGGTGTGCACACGTCTCTAAGGGCAACCTGGCTGTTGGAGGGACCAGGGGTGTCCCACCCAACTGCTGGAGAGACTCTGGGGTCGGGGGGCTCAACTGGGAGACACCCTTGTCTGTGTGTGTGTGTGTGTGTCTGTGTGTGTGTGTGTGTGTAAGAATGAGGTATGTGGGGAGGATCCAGGATGAGATATTGGACTGTGTCCAGGGGCAGCTACTGGGGGATCTGCCATATGTGTGGTTCTGTACTAGCACTGGCCTCAAGGGCTTATATGTCCAGGTGCCAGAAACTGGGGAGACTGGGATCCAAGGTCAGCTAAGGAGCATACAGACTGTCTGAGCCCAGCTGCTGGAGAGAACCACGCTATGCATATGTACACATGCACATATGTATTTCCCACTAACAGACCTGCACACTAATCAGCCAGAGGGGGAAACAGAAACAGGATGAGGCCACTAGTGCTGTTTGTGTTTGTTTGAGTGCTGAGTGTGCCTGTCTGTATTGGTTCTGTGTGTGCGTGTATGTATATATGTATGTATGTATATATAGTATGTGTTGTATGTGTGTATTTGCATGTGTGTGTGTGCCTACTGGGAATACATGCTCAACCATGCTACTGACTGACCTGGGGGCATGGAGCTGTGAGCCTCACATCTGTTGGGCTGAAAAATTCATGGCCCCCTCCCCTGAGCCCCAACATCTCTAATAGTATTTACACAGCTTTCCACTCATTTCTTCCTCTGCTGCCAGAGTATGATAGTAATGGCAATCAGAAGTTAGGAAATCTTCTTTAAACAATTATCTCTAATTTTTTCCTGTGAAATAAAAAATAACAGCTGGTGGGATGTAGTTAGATATATATGTTATTTACAGAACACTGCATTGTGTCAGAATGTAAAGTGACTGGGAGAACTGGTAGATGTGAACATTCCATCTCCTGTCTTTTATCTGGTAAAGGTTTCCTAGGTCATGTGGCTTGTACCTGAGAGTGAGAAAAGAAACAGGGAGGGGAAGAGCCTTGTGTGCCCAGTGGCCTGTATGTTAACTGACCTCCTTCAAAATATAAATGTTTAAATCCACCAAAAAAAAAAAAAAAAAAAAAAAAAAAAGGAGCGGGGGCGCTTACTCATCACAAATAAAAATGATAAGCTTAAAAATCTTTTTGAGGCATAATGGCAAACAGGTTTTCAGACATGACCTGAAGGATAACAGCAGTGAGGACTGTGGTATAGACATAGATGTATACGTGTATGAATTTACACACGAATGCTTGTGCATATTTTACAGATTTTACACACACAAACATACCAATTTCTTTAAATGTACTGTTCACTCATTTCCATTCAAAGGGTATTTGTTATAACTTTCTTATCAATGTACACAACTTCCTTATCAGTGTATAGAAATATCTTAAGGGTCAAGAGGATGGGGCCAGGCTCTTTTCAGTGGTGCCAAGCAGCAGGACAAGGGGCAATGGGCACAAACTGCAACACAGAAAGATCCATCTGAATGTGAGGAACAACTTCATTACTCTAAAGGTGACAGAGCACTGGAACAGGCTGCCCAGAGAGATTGTGGAGTCTCCTTCTCTGGAGACATTCAAACCCCACATGGACACAAGCCTGTTCAAGCTGCTGTAGATGAACCTGCTTTAGCCGGGGCATGGACTAAACAAGCCGCAGAGGTCCCTTCCAACCCTGACCATTCTGTGATTCTGCAATTACAACACTTGCTTGAAGGAGAAAGACATATCCCTCTTTTTTATATGCTAGACAATTTCTAAGCTGAAGAGATAACTTACACTATTAACTGTTATCTTCTTAACAGCATTGCTGTTCTGCAATCATTACAAAGAAATTGCAGTGTGGAACAATATACAGAGAACATCTGCAAAAAAAAAGATGCATTTAAAATGGTTTTGTGAATACATGCCCTGTGGTTAGATATAACCGTAGAATTGTGTTTGAATGAAACCTGAGGTGACAGTTAAGGGAACACACTAATTTAATAACAGTTGATGAATTAAGAAACTGTATTATTTTTTAAAATCACTTAGGAAGTCTTCTCTCAATTGCCTTGGTTGCCTGGTTGATTCTTCTGGACAGCACGTCAAAAAGATTTGGAAACACGCAGTCTGTACAAACCATTGTGTCTGGTTTAGCCTCTTTTTCACTTTCTAAGGAGACTTACATCAAAGCTTTATATTTCCATTCCAATAAACGTGCTCTGTATGACAGTTTTCCTTTTGGGAAAAAAATAGTGCTGATTATCACAAAATTTCTTCTAAACTGAATACATAACCTTTAACATCCATCACTTTTAAATATGTTTTCTTTCAAAGAAGAAGAAGATATTAACAACACAAAGTTCAAGCATCCTTAATGGTGATAAATCACTCCTTTATATTTATACATAACAGAAAATCAAACCATTAACAAAAATGTATCTTTCCAGGAACAACTCTTAATATGGCAACACAAGTACCTAAGGATTAAAGCCAAATACCACAAACATTATAAACACAGTCAACAAAATTCTGATGGAATAACTATTTGAACTTGATAATTGTGTTTCTAAAATGTTTTGGAAACAATCAGGGAATGACTACAACTGAAGTAAAGAAACTCGACATACCCAAAAGATAATTCCCAGCACTCACAAAGACCTCAAATACAATAATTTCCATTACTTTTTAATAGATTTAGACTTTTTCAGAGCTACCTTTGATATTTCCATTTCTAGAAGAGATTATTTGAATGAATTTTTCATGAAAAACAAATTAACACGATGCCTGATATAAGTGGGTAGATAAAGGGGATGCCATTATATATAAAAAGACAGATCTTCTGAAACAGGTGTTTTTTTTTTTTTTTATTAAAAAAGAGACAGTAGATTTAGTACTAACATGTTTCTATGTACATGTACATGTTTCTATGCAGCACAAGTTCTAGCTCTGACTTCTTGTCAAGGGAAATTCTGAGGCTTAAAAAAAACAGCTAGTGCTGAACACTATGAACAACAGTCTAGTTTAACAACACCATGAAAACATAATATTAAATGAAGTACAATACACCTGCTAATTAATTTTCTCTCTTGCTTTTGGATGTGATTCAGAGTCAATAATGTCCTGAGTCATGGATTAAAAGTCTTCTCCCATGAGAAAGGCGTGAATTCTCTCTTGTAACAGTGGTAATAATATACTATGCATATATAATACTTGACTTACAATACTGTGTCTCCTTGTCCAGACTTCAGAATTTAAATTATATTCTCTACATACATTTAGACACAATGACTATAGGAAAAAAAGGACTTGCCTTTTTTTTCCTGGTCCTGCATATCTTAAAACGCAACAATGATTATAATAGCTAGCTATGTAAAAACAAAAATCTCACCATTGATCTTAAAATCCTAGAGCTGAAGTGAAACCCCTGCTCCAAGGATGCATTAATTGTACTCACAATAATTTTGACACACTGTTGTCCAGCTTCATTTAAACACCCTCAGAGATTTAACAGCCTCTCAGGAAGAGTATTTAAATATTCTGGTACCTCTTTTATAAAGTTCCACAGGGGTTTCTCATCTAACCTAATTTTCACACATTATATTTTAAGACCATTATTATTATTTATTTTTTTAATCTTAGAAATTATTCCTTTCCTCATTACACTATTCTTCTAGGTATTAAAAAGAATGTCATCTTGCTTCTTGCATGGTTTTCTCTTTGTTAGGATAAACAGTCCTAATTAATTCAATCTTTTCATAGAAATTATATTTTCTAGACACTATATCTAGATGTCCTCTGGTTTTTTTCCAGCTGTTCTGAATAATTCTTAAAGTATGGTGCACAAGCATGACAATAGGAGTTTAGCTGAGGCCTCTCTGATTTTGAATAAACAAGAATATTACTATTTGTTGCACATCTGTTTCCTTTGCAAAAGTAGTCTTCTTTAATCGCAGTCAGTTCATGACCCACTATGAAAATGTCAATTTTTGAAAAATTGCTTCTAGTAATTTTGTTCTGCTGCTATTTGGATATCTTACTGTTCTGCCTCAACCAAAAAAATCCCTAATACTTTACCAAAGGGTTCCAAGGTTTGGTTTTTTTTTTTTTTACTTATATGTAATCTATGCACATGCATACATGCTTCTGCATGTCTGTATATGGTTGTATATTTGTATTTTAGACCATGATCTTTGTCCATATTCTTTTGTTTCTTTCAAACATCTGATTGTTTTTCCTTCAAATAAGTAAATTAACAGCAAAAAATGTTTCATTCATTGTTATTACAAAGTAAATGTGATCACACTCAAAGAAATAGTTCAGCACTGTACAGCTGCTTTGTCCTGCCTTAAGTTTTCCTGTAACTTAAATTAAAAAAGCCTGTGATTCATTGCTGAAGAATCCAGATTCTATCATGGAGCATGAACCTCATTCTCTTTCACATCTGCAAAGGACTACTTACACAAATAGTATGTTATGTGCCAGGGCAAATAAAAACATATGGATCTGAAGCAATGAAAGAGAGAAGTTTAGGAATTGCTGAATTGTGACTGAAAGAAATAATAGTAAATAAAAAAAACAACACATCCTGTAGTTAAGCTATTTAATTTGTCTTTAATACAGTCTGCAAATGTACATTTATGTAATATAATGACCTCTACGATTACTGAAGACCATGAAGCTACAGTTTGTTCATTGATACTGCACAGCTGACACAAAGCAGTGAGTTAAATTATTGTTATCAGAAGTCTGAATTCAAACCTTATAATGGAATCTTTTCCATAAACCAGAGGAACTGTTATTTGCCTATGAAATACCACAATAAGCTCACAAGACTGACAATTAAACAACTTTTTTTTTCTTTTTTCTTTTTTCTTTTTTCTTTTTTCTTTTTTCTTTTTTCTTTTTTCTTTTTTCTTTTTTCTTTTTTCTTTTTTCTTTTTTCTTTTTTCTTTTTTCTTTTTATTTTATTCTTCCCTCTCCATCATTCATGTGGACACAGTTACTATACAGAGTTGAAGGAAAATAAAGGACTTATAATGTTTCAGGGAAATTTTGATTCCGTATATATTAAAAAAAAACCTTTTTACATAAAGTCAGTTGAGTCTCTACAATGTCTTTGCCAGTGTGAATGAATATGACTGGTGTTATAGTAAAGTGTTAATAAACATAGCAGTTTATTAAATTTACTACTTAAAATCTCAATGAATGTACTTCAAGAATAGCAAATCTTTAATATTCCTTTAATATATGAAAATGGAAGACCCTGGTCCTGCACTTGCTCAATTTCTACTCCCTATGGGTTTTCTGGATCAGTAGAGTCCATATATGCAAATATATAACACTATGCAATAACACCTAATATCCTATACTAACTACAGAACATCCATAGGTTTCTGGGTGCTTTACAGACATTTGAAATTGTAGGGAATAATTTAATGCCTAAGAAGACAATCACATGGAAGTAAAAAGAATAGTATTAAAAAGTCCTATTCATAGATGATAAGGTTCAGCTGTTTCTCATTAGTGCTGTAATTTTTTGATTTTTGTTAAAAGTTGTCCTGTTTAGAAGCTTAAATTTCTAGAACAGAGAGCCCTTAGGTATTTTTCTCTTTCTTGTGATTTAACCCTTGCACAGCCTTCTCTTAGAAGGATTACCTTTGTTTCCACTATACCCCAACAGATATGAGGCACTCCACTCTATGTATGAATATAAGTAGCTCTTCATTTGAATAACACAAAGTACAGTCTTGCCATTTGGAAAACAAGGTTCTAGGAGCAACTGTAGATGAGTAGAACAATCTATGGGGAAATACAGATCTTTTATTTCTTAAAAATCATCTTGGTAACTTAAAAAGCAGGGCATATAATGGGGAAAGGATTCTTGCTCTGGAAAAAATTTGAAACCATTAAAGAGCAGTTCAAGAAAAAATACCCCTGTAGCAAACCCAATTTTTTCAACAAACGAAACAAAACACAAAAGAAAAACAAGTATATGCCTTACAGCCTAATGCTCATGCAGAAAAGTTATTGTAAATTGTGCTCTTTTAATTAAAATTATAGTGCTAATTATAACATTTTCAACCCTCACTCAGTTTTCCTGATGAGAGATTGGTTAAGGTAAAGTATATAAGTCAATGTACCTAAATGTTGTCTCAGTACTTAAACCTTACTTTTTATTTCTGCATTATATGTATTACTTAATTCTATTGATGCCTACCTGGCTGTATACTTCACCAGAAAGTTTTTTTAATGCCTACTCAAATTTTAGGCAAAGTTATAGGCAAAAGGAAACCCTTCATAAGCATGGAGCTGAGAATTTATTGTTACCCCCAATTAATGTTTTAACTGTCCAAGGTCTAAATTACCTAATACAGAAAATCCTCACTAATAACACAGGTTTATTATCAAAGCAGCTGGGTATCCTTGCATCAGCAGTTGGAGGGACCATAATTCTCGGGATATAAGGAGGGTCCAACAGACAACTGTAATAATTTTAGGTAGTGCTGGGATTTCATCTTTTAAAAGACATCTAACACACACCAACAACTGTGCAGAAAATATTTCATAACTGTCACACATATTTCTTTCATGTACACAATCTAAACCTGTTACCAAAGATGGAATTCCTTATCAAACTTCCCAGATTTGACATTCAACTTGTTGATGGGCTAGGCAACTTGTGTGTTCCAATGCATGTTTACTAGTAATGATTGACAAACACATGTAATGGCTGCTGGAGTAGAAAAGCTGATTCATCACTACACCCACAGCTTAGGAAAGATTAATAGGTAAGTAGGTACAGAAACACACATACATCCACAGCAGACAGATGCCAGCGGAGCAGCTTTTTTATTTCCCCTTAGATTTTTTCCTGTTTTGTTGGTAGTAACAGGAAAAAAGAATTCTCTTTAGTAAATGTCTCACAAGTAAAGCTGAAAACTCAAAGGATGACATTTAAATGGAAATGAAGAAGTAATTATGTAACACTAATACAAGAAACAGCTTCCTTTTTTATGCTCCACAGCAGTTGGTCTTAACAAAAAAAAAAAAAAGATGATTCAAATGTTACTATGCTCAGTTCAGTGTTTTTGTTCTGTAATTCTCCATTCCCTTTCCTAGGTGATATAGAAATCAGTATCTTCTACAAGAGACCAGTACTAAAGTAGAAAGTGTTTCTTCAGGTTACTAAATTATGTCTTCTCAGATCTTTGAAATATCCATGTGAATATTTTTACATGATTAAATCCCTTAATAATTGGACTACTGACAGTATACTGGTGACATGATGTTTCTACTTTAATGAATTTTCTGTGGTGCAATATGCAAATTGAGCAGAACAAGAACCAAAATCACTATCTTTGTACAAAAGGCCAATAATAAATTAAAGATATATCATTAAATTGTCATAATACTTATTCCTTCATATGAAGGAAAATTACACAGTCTGTATGACTTAGTTACCTTAAAAAGGAGAAAAAACCCAAGCAAATCCAAAACCACCAAGAACTGTAGAAAAAGGACAAGCTCTTACACACAGGTTGACTACATTTACCTGATTAAAGAAAAAAAAATTAGACATATCTCAGTAGTTACCATCTCTCTTTTTCTTATGCCCATTAATTTTTATGTAAACTAATTAGAAAGGAATTGAAGTAAAATGCTTTGATCACCACTAGAATCTGCGCCAGGCTGTGGGAATCAGTGGCTTAGCCAGGCGTCCTCAAACTATGGCCCGTGGGCTGGATACGGCCCCCCAGGGTCCTCAATCCAGCCCCCGGTATTTACAGAACCCCCTCACTCCCCACCCCCACCCTCCCCCCGACAGGGACTGGGGGGGGAAACCAAGCAGCCACAGATGACTGCCTGCCACTTTATCCGCATGCCGGCCCCCTGTTTAAAAAGTTTGAGGACCCCTGGAGCTCTTCCATCTACCATGTGAACATCAAGTACATACTGCAAGTCATTGCTATGATCTCCTTTAGTAGGTTGGGCCAATCACCTGTCACTCATCTGAGAGCAGCCACTGAAGACTTCCAGGCCCATCAGTAAGTTGATATGGGTGGTCCTAGCCAGGCATTTCAAGGGTCTAGCACCCAAGCCTAGTAATTTGTATTCTTATATTAGATTCAGAAGAAATGCTAATCCTAATATACTACACAAATGATTTGTTCTGTTTCACATACAGTTGGTCAAAAAGAAAAGTTTGAACATCAACTTTGTTTAAGCTTGTACTAAAACAGAAAGTAAAATAGCATAATATTTATTCATAAATTATTCATAAATAAGTTCAACTTAAAAAAAATATAATTCCTAAAGAGAAACTTTCCATTTAATTTTGCCTAATCCAATTCTGGTTGTTTCAGCCACTAAAACTTGTATCAGAATTGCCATATACTCTGCCACCTTGCAGTCTGTATTTCCCACACTCCTGTTATTGTTGTGTGGCCAGGCTTTCCAGCAATCAAGCTAGATGGAAAATTGTAAAGATATAATAAAAGGTGTTGCTCAATGAATAAACTTATTCAACAGAAAAAAAAAAAATAAATCATAGACTCACTTCTTATAATTTCCACAGAGTTTTGTGAAATTTTACAGGTGGGTAATGTCAAAACAGAACAGTCTGACAAATTGAAATATTTAATTATTGACAACTGTGTTCAACTGAAAAAAATAACTGTTATTTTTGGCAAAAAAGGCTTCCTTTGTGAAATACTGAGGGTTTTGAAAACACATTTTTTCCATCAAGCTGTACTTTGATGGAAAATCCCCAGCCAGCTTGAGCTGTAACTCCTTCTTTTCCCCCAACCCACCTCATATAAATATTGCTTTACCTGTTTGTATTGTGATGTTTTTACCTCAAAAGAGGAAAGAACCCAAGTAATGAGTTATACACTAGTAAGTTTATTAGGATCTTAGATATCTGCTTTGTTTTAAAATCCCATGATAGAGACTGCACCATTTTCCAGTGGTGAGCAGCAAACACCTAGAGAGATGCCACCTAAACCCACAACTTAAATTTATTGGGCCACAGTTATATACGTATTGAAAAAAGAAAAAAAGAGTGAAAAAAGTAAAAAGATAAAAAAGGAAGCAAAACAGAAGTTGAAGAGAAATAGGATAGACTGACTATGCAGAAAGCAATGGATCAATACTTGAAATGTTTTTAACTTCTTTATCCTTTTTTTTTAATTCTTAATGACGTTTCTTCTGGGTTTTGGTTTGTTTTGGTTTGGTTGGTTTGTTGGTTTTATTTTTTCAATTCTTTTGATTAAAACTGCATATAAAACTCAGTCCTCTCTTGGATCTTCCTATTAGAAGTGAGACCAAGGATTCACTGCAGTACTAACAGAATACTATGTATACCTGTGCATTAAATCAGTTATTTTCCATAGTCTGTTTAGGCATTTCTTGTCTGAAAAACCTTTTATGTGGGAAGGAAATTTTCAAAACTTTGTAGGAGTCCATTGTCATATGTAGGTAGAAAACAATCAATCCCACTTTTGAATTACATCAGTATTACAGAATTACATGACTGGTGCCTAATTTTTTACTTTTAAACCTTAGGACTAAGGAGAATTTTTTTGTCTATTTCTGGAAAACTTCTGAACTTTTATGTCCATGTTGAAGCTCAAAGTAGCAGTTGTTTCATTAACTTTTGATGGAAGATACTCTGTGATTATTTTAACCATTGGAATTTGGTAGAAACACATCCATGTTTGTACTACCTTCCAGAGGTTCAATTTACAAGATTGATATAATACAGGACTATCATAAGAATTTAAATTATTAGGAATTTCTCTTTAAAAAGATTCTATAAAAAAGTCAAGAATCTATTTCTAGTTGTAGTTATGTCTGAGAAAATGGGTTTCCACAGTGATCCTAAACAAGTAGATATTACAAACGTATGAACAGCTATCCTAGGTCAAATCAAAGATCCACTTAGTATCCAGTCTCCAAGAATGACTGAAGTACATATGTAGAGAAGATTACAAGAAAAAGGAAAATATCATTGCATGCATTTTTTCTCTAACTCTCTATGGAAGTATCTGGTCTCAGTTAATAGATAGCAAACTGTACAAGGACTGTGAAAAGACTAATTACTAATTAACACTAGCATGAAGCACTGCACTTTGACCAAAGAGAGGTCTGATAATCTTTCCACTGCTCAGGATTAATATTGCCCATACCTCCTTTTTCTTAACAACACACTCTAAGAGCACATAGGATTTGAAAGTTGAAGAGACATGATCTATTTTCTGAGATAATCCAAAGTCCAACTAAAAAAGAGAGTTCCATTTGAGAAAATCTATGTGGATAAATACGTCCTTCTAGGTAGTCCCACTGAATACTTGCATCACATGTAAAGGATTTAATATATTTTCCAATAGTCATCTTTCATAAAGAGTTGTCATTCCTAGATTTTTTGATGGGGAAAAGAAAGTTGACACAGTAATATCTACAGTGGTTCATGACTCCAAAGAAGATGGTCATAACCAAGACAATTAACTGATGTGCCGATAAAAAATGTGCAATAAATTATCAATAAACACAACTGTGATGATGTGTTTATTGGAGAGAAGCATGCTTACTTCAATCATCAAAACCTATACATCTCATATTATTTTAAAATTCCATTGATACAGTTGTAAATTTGATCCTAGCTAAGTGGCAAATTAAGCTAATGAAACAATAAAAGCTGAGTGTACACTGAATACCCCCCAAAGAATAGAGCAAACAAACAAAAAAGCTAATCTTTTTAGGATAATCTTTTAGATATAGTGATTCTAAATGCTACATGAGAGAACTGTTGCCAGAAGCATCACAAGCAAATTAAAAAAATGCCCCCCCCCCAAATCCCTGACCGTTGAGCTAGGCAAATAGTCATATGATTTTGAACAAACAAAACCTATTCATATCAAATAAATCCTGATTTGACTAAATCAGTTACATTTAGAGAAGCACCTTGCCCCAACAGCTGCTTTGTAATTTGAAAGAATCAAAATAGAATTTTATGCAAAAGATGTTTTAGTCATATACTGCATAATAATTTGTCCTTCTGAAAAACAGAACATATGAAGTAAGAACTGTTAAAGCCTGGAAGACCATTCAAAAACGTAAGATTATCATTACCTTTGAAATGTGTGAAAAATTACAATACCAGTATGTCAAGAAAACAAGGTTCATTTATTTAATTAGTACAGAAATGGATCACTCTTGAAGTTTCAGATAGTTTCAGCATTTTATTTAGAAATTTGAAGTCTCCTGCCATATATAAAAAAATGACTTTTAACAATAAACTTAGGTAACCACGGTTCACATACATTCTGACCAACATCAGAGAACTACTGTTTAATTTGATCCAGCATCAGTGTGTTTCTCTGTATCTTACAGCAGTTCATTGAAAAGCTTTTATTTCATGACTGTTTGGTGAGTACTGCCTTTTTCCTTAACTTCTTATTCAGAAAGCTATGTATAGAAGAGACAGACTCTTCCACTTCACCCTCAAATACCTTCTTGCAGAATCGTTAGAGCCTGATACTTTGCCTGGAAGGGACCTCTGGAGGCACTCTCGTCCAACACCCTGCTTCAAACATGACAATTGCTTCCTCTAAACCAGCTGTGACTTTCTACAGCACAGTTCTGAGGACTCTCCTGAGGACCAAGTTTCCACAGATACTTTAGGTAACGTGTTTCAGTGCTGCACTACTCCTCCTAGTGAAGAAGGTGTTCTTATCCAAACCTGTTTCAGAAGTTTATGATTAATATTGACCATTATAACCTGTGTTGTGATCTTTTTTACATATTTAGCTGTTAGAAAAAATGATGGGGAAAACCCAGATACATATCTTTCACTTTTTTAAGAGACAATGTCATGGGAATCTTCAGAGTAATTTTTGTGAAGTTAACGTACGATTGGGCCTTATCGTTAAGAACAGTCACTGGCCTTGTCTACTTCCAATTCATGCTGACTGAAGAAAGACTTGGTGCAGCAAAACCCCTAAGTTTTTGCGCACTTTTTTTCTTTCTTTTTTTTTTCTTATCTTGTCTGTCTGTGCAGACAAAACCATAAACTTCTAAGATGATGATGCATAACTCCATATCCAAAAGACATCATCCATTAATTTTAATGGCTCCTTCAGGACATGAATAAAAAATTCAGAGGGCATAATTTTCTTGACAAGATTGCTTTTATATAGGAAAATAATAAAGTTTCTGTTTATCTGTGGTCACTTTTATGATTAAAAATAATCATGGAATCTGAGCCTGCAAGAAGTCTAGTTGACTTTAGGTGACAGAGAAGTGATAGATTTAAGCCTATAATGAAAAATTACTTTAGAATCTATAGAATATGATTCAGCCTTGATAATATCATGTGTAGCAACATGAAAATAGCTATCCTCAGGACAGCATTTCCATTCAGGAAATCTGAACGTATGAGTGGTCAATAGACAGCAATGCCACTTCTCCCCGCATCTCTCCCAAAGTAATAAATTACTTAAAGACATGTAACACATAAGGCAGTTAAAATCTCCATATCTTAATTTCATATCTCATGGAATTATTTGCTTTTTGTGAATAATGGCATCTAAATGCTACATTTCTGATTTATTAATATTTTACATTTCTCCTTAAATCATATGATACAATGCTGTGGAATATTGAATACCTCAGGCAAGATGTAAAGAGCAATCTTAATCTTTACCTGTTGCTCAAAAACTCATCCTCTATAAGGCATTACCTTAAAGGTGCCTAATCTAAATGATTCGATGACTCTGAGTACCCAAAGATCCAAGGTGTTTGGATGCCCATAAACTAGCCCAGAATTGGCAACCTGGAATCTTGCACCTTACCAAGTTTCACAAAGATTTGAGAGGATCTTTGGGGACAGACCTAGCAGATATACTCAAAGGACATTTGATACACAGGATCTTTCTAAAAAAGTGCAGTTGCAACAACCTTCCATTTCAAAAGACCATGATTGCATAGACTACTAGTTAAGCCAATCCTTTCCATGGATTTAATTGTTTTATGTCTGAACTTCTTAGATAATTACATGTCATATGAACTGTATGAACATACTGCACCACAGGGACTGGAAAGAATTCTACAAAAGAATTTGTCATTTGACCTCTTTGCCCAGGAAATGTGCAAATTTTGCACAGCATGCTACACAGTTTCAGTGGAGAAAGATGGGAGGGATATCAGATTGTATTTGAAAATATTATTTTTTTAATATGTCTTGGTATGGAACCATTTAATATGTATTTAATCTAAACATGTGCCATTATGGAAGTGTTATGTTGGCTCTGAATTTTAAAAAATGTCAACATAACTAAAGTGTCTTTTAAATTAAAACTGAAAATAATGCTAACTTATATAAGCTAACAAAATAAATTTTATAGTTTATTTAAAGTGCAAGTTTATGTTAACATTCCATAGGATTTCTGCACATATAAAAAGTTTCAGGCTTCTTTCTATTTGAACAATTAATTATCTACTCTTCTGTAGTTTATGTGGTAATATTACAACTGGAAGAATGAAAAAATTCTTATCTTGTAAAACAATTTATCTCAATATTAAATAATCTGGATTAATTGATCTACATAGGCAAACAGCTGAAGTTACAATAAATAACATTTCTCCTTGAAATATCAAACCAAGTTGTTTCCTCTTTTCTGTATACCATCATTCCATTGCATTAACAAAAAGTAATTGTAGCAGTAGAAGTAGTATTTCCAGTAGTACTAGGAGAAACATACTGTGAATATTTTGAAGTTAATGTCTTAAAATACAAACCTTTGGTAAATGTTTTATGAAATGTGCTATGCACATGTACTTTCACTCCATCTTGGTGAAGCTGAATAAATAAATAAATAAAAAACCAAACCAAAAATAGTTTTTCATTGCATCTTGCTTTCATAAAGCTGAACAGCATCTGGTGTTTTACTTTTTTCCTCAAGGTTAGCTGCTTTCCATTAGACTGACTCTTAAGAATTTTTTCTGTTGCGTCACAAAGCCAAAGCTGACTGTTGGGAGATGTGCAGGAAAGAAAAAAACATGTTATAACTTTTCAGTGCCTCAACTAACTTCCCTGTGCTGGTTCCAGCTACAGTCCTCTTCTGTTTCAAGGAACAAAAGGATTTGATACCAACTCAAAAAAAGATCAAGAATATCATGAACTTCAGAAAAACAAAAAGAGACAGGTCTTGTGACTTACAAGATCAGTAATAGATCCATCTTCCTTGTCTCAAATCCAACAGGGTGCACCAAACATCAAGTCCCAGAGGGACTGAGAGCTGAAGGCAATGCGTACACTGTGAAACCTCTCTCCATGGAGTAGGTTTCAATTGCAACAGTAGATTGTAATGCCAGAGGGCTGCCTATAGCTGAACAGGAAATTCATTAATGGAAATGAAGTTATTCTGTGTTGGGGAACACAAGAGAAGAGAAATGCACCAGTCTTAAAAAAGTTTCTCAGCTGATGTTTTGAATTAAGACATGTGCTTGACTGATTTTTTCCCTTATGATAATTTCAGTGCATCTACATGAAACTTGCAGATTGTGTTGGTGTGACTGATACAGTATATTGCTGTAGACGACAGCATACTCAGAATGATAATCCAGAATCCCTTCTAATGATGACTTTGAGATTCAGTCTCCATTTTTCCCTTGCCACTATTTCTTTATCCTGTAAAATAATGTTTTATTTGTGGTAAATACCCTTTTATATTAACACAGCAGAAATGGATCTTTATAAGATGGTTTGCTATCCCAGTCAAACTTATCTTTTCAATTTAGCTCAATAAGCAATCTAGGTAAGTGGCACATTGTAAACATCTTTTATTTGGAGTCATACTGGGGAATTCTTTGTCATGCAAAGAGGGGCCAAAACCTGATCATCAGATTCTAATCAGAGAAACAACTGCCGGTGAAGAAGTTTTGGATTCAAATCTGGTAGCTTTGACCCATCAGTGACAAAAAGTATGAAGTAATTTTCAGTCTGGAACTTGGTTACAGAAAGGTTGATATGTCATTCTAATGGAGAAGAATGTGTGAAAATATTGGACCATTTCTGAATAGGTAAGTATCCTAATTTATGTGTAAATTTACATGTTTTGTTAAAGGGGTTGTTTAGGGTGAGGGATTGCTTTTTTTCTGTTCAGAAGCTTGGAGAGATCTCACTGCAAATAATATTAGTACTAAAAGTCTGTGTGAAAAATACCTGTACTAGGAAGAAAAAGAAAGAGAAACACATTTGACTTGTATGAAGTTGAAGAGATAAAACCAGTTTAAAATAAAAAAGTGCAATAAATTGCTTTAATATCTGTTTATTTAGGGAACAGGTCTTAGTATTATTTAATATATTTTCTTCACTCAAATGTGAAGGGAAAAGTAGTAGTGTTGGTTACTTTGAGGTACCCTAACAACAGTAACATAGCCGTCACATACACTAGTGTGCTTGATGAAGCACTGTTCTCACACTCAATTAAACTATTGTGCTGACAGGAGAAAAATGGATCCACTTTACTGCAGACTGTCAAACATGTTTTGCCTTCCAACCTCCATTATTCTAGCTAAGTTAAATGTATCAAACCACTTAACTGTGCCTGTCACTGGGAAAAAAATATTTAAAAAAATATATAGTTTTATCAAAAAAACTTCTGACTTCCCCTCCAAACTTTCCATAAACACCAGTAACTTTAAGGACACATTTCTAATTCTTACAATGAAAATGTTCCAAGGAACTTTTAGAAATAGATATTGCATCTTTCTTTTTTTGTATGTGATACCTCTCTTACGTCATGATTTTATTTTTAACAGCTCTTGACATTCTTCAGCTAAAGAATAATCATACAAGGTCAAATTCTTATACTTTTTTGTCATGGCAATATAAAGCTTCCTCAAAACTGGAAAAATCACTCTCTGAGAGCGTTAATAAGAGGTAAGGCTATAGACAGATCCCTCTCCCCTCATCATACAAACTTTCACTACATGGTAGTCCAGTAGGGGCAGACAATAGGAAAGTGGATGACGTGCCACATTCTAGCGATTCCTGCAAAACCACTTGCAGTGTTACAGACTGCCACTGAGTACAGCTGCCCTTGCATAATGAATGATGTGAATCTCTTTGCTGAGGGAAAGCTAAAAGCTAAAGCTCTCTTTAATTCTGCTGAGTGATGCTCTGATACAGCTGTGTAACTAAGTTGCGTTGACATTAATTTAGCTCACTCTTCCGATGCTTGGAGACTGCAACGAAGAAGAATGTTTTGCCACATTTGTCCTCAACATTCTGTCAAGTAACTGTTAGCAGCTAAGCAAAGTGACATCTGTGCATGTGGCAATTGTCTTTAGTCTGAAGCTATTTCTCTTAAATCTAAGCCTGAGGGCCTGAATTATGATTTCCCTGTGTCTTGCCAATTGCAGGGTATTATTTTTACATACAAAATACCCATTTTTTTACTAATGGAAATAACTACTGAAATGAAAGACAATGAAATATGAAACTTCTTTATCAAGTACCATCTACATTTTTGTTGGGTTTTTTGTTCTAACACTAATTTGGGACCTCTGAGAATTCCAAAAAGGACAGTATTAGAAGGTGTGATTGAATGTTCAAAGCTTTCTCGTGTCACTTCCATTGACTGAATTTAATTCTTCATTGGATCTTAATTATTTCAAATAATAAACTGATCTTGATTCTGTGTGCAACTGAATTGTTTCATTGTAGACATCTAGTGTAATTTTGACGCTCTAAGCCATCCCACCTGGGCTCCAATTCCTCCTCCAGATCAGGATATGGGTTTCCATATGTTCTATGGCATGTCCATGAAACTGGTTCACATGTCTTTAATATGCAAGGACAGCTAAAATAACACTAGATAACTAAGTTAATATAAAGTTAATGTAGCTGCATTATCCTTTTTTGCCTCACCCTTACCTGCACAAGTAAGACTTAGCATAATCTTTACTTGTCTGGAATAAAGACAGCAAAGAAACAAATATGTTGTCACCAGATTTACTCTTCCTAAATTCTCCTAAATACACAAGTTTTCTGAACTAAATGATTCGCAGTCACGGAAAGAGGAAGTGGTAGTTATACTCTAATGACTGGAATTTTGATTTTTGGAAGCCAAGAAGTTTGACTTGCATACCAAATTGATGACACCTCAACAATACTGATAAGGAAGCTGATTTGTTAACAGAGACAACATGTGGTCAGATCCTGAAATTACAAAAAACAGTATAGCACCATCAAAGTCATTATGTCTATGCAAATTTGAAAGAACTGAGAATCTAACTTTTCTATTTAGTATAGGAAAATTTTCTGTCAGAAACTTATGTACAAAGACTATGAAGAACTCACATTTGTATATACAAATAGGTAAGACATCCACTGTAAGCTGAACTAAAAAGAATATATTTTTAGTTTATCGAGATTTCAGTGCTAAGTTTAGCATACATACGTAGACATGTAATTAAGCTGATCTCTTGCTCTACAAATAGAAATCAGAAAAAAAAAAAAGTTCATGCATAGTCAGATTACAAAAGATTTGCTTAGAGGAAGGTAAATGCAGATAAGAATTTGTGCTTTGGCACCGTGTCAGTCATGCACAGAAACTGAATGGCCTTAGTGCACTCTGGACAAGATGCTTCTGCCCACATGACAAGAGTGAGAAGCACTGTGTTTAATTCCCAAAGAGTTCCAAACCTGTGCATGCAGAAGTTGCTGCCTTCTTTAAAAAGTGACTTTTAAGAAAAAGACATTTAAAAAACACTTTATTTCTTTTTCATTGTTAGAGAGCAGTTCCTCGATTTGCTTGAAAGGCAGCCAGGAATAAGCTTTTTCTTGCAAGTTGAAAAAAAATACAAAATTATACAGAATAAATAGTAAATATAAATCTAGCAAGAATTCATTGCAAAAATAAACCTGCAGTGTTCCACTTTTTTTTTTTAACCTATTTTTCCCACAATACTTCATTCTCTTCTAATTTCAGAAAATATAACATATTTTTGTACAAACAACTAAATAGTACTATTTTTCCTCGTGTGTGTACTGTTGCAGTTATTCTGTCTGGGAGTTGCTTTTGGGTAGGGTGGGAAAGGACCTGTATTTGCACTTGAAAGCTCCTAGCCACAGCAAACTTAGTTTCTCCAAGAATATTTAAAGCCAGCACAGAAGTTATTTATATATAGATAGATATATGAAAAAATCAAACTTGTGAAACACAGTAAAATATTTACAGCTGATTCTCAGTAGCTTTTCAAATTGCCCAGGATTATGAGTTGAAACACCAGTGATGAACAATATTTTATAGCAGCAGCTCAAGAAAAGATTGTCCAAACTTAGGTAAAGCTATCAGATAGGGGAAGTAGCAAAAGACTTGCTTTTTTCTTCGTTGAAGACTTTGGGTAAACATTGTTACATAGTTTTCCTTCCACATACTGATACAGAACACACATGATGAAGTTTTGTGTAAAATATTAAATATTTGCAGGCTCTGGGTGCATACAGAAAATGTTTTGTGGGTTTTTTTTGTTTTTTAACTGACATTTAGTATGACATTTCAACTGCTTTCATATTTATTATAAGGGTATGTTAGGTGTAGTTGTAGACAATGGTCATGTATGCAGTGCACGTACTAACCTAAACAATACACACTAACTGTATAACTACAAACACAGGTGGTGTTTTGTTTTGTTTTGTTTTGTTTTTTTAAAAAAAGGAATCTAGTTAAAATGAGGGAAAAAAGAAAGAGTAAACATAACAAATACTTTACCATAGGTTGGGTACAGATTGGAGAATACCATACACATCTTTTAAAATGTTGAGGAATATTGCAATAGGCAAGCTTCCTCCTGCAGTTCAATCACACAAAGTTCATGTTTAACTTGGGGTGAGACATGTTGCCTGCGCACAACCCCATGGCTTCCCACAGTGATCCCTGAGGTTTTTTTTGCTAGGATTACTGCTGTGCTTAAGTTCTGACTGTTGACATTTTATTATAAGGCACTTTTATTTACAACTGTTCCAATTTAAAATGGAATTACAGAAATTCGGCCCTAGCCCAACATATTATCACTTCATGTTTGCTGCTCCAGGACTTCCAGGTAGTCAGGCTCAGCATGTAAATTAGCTTTGAGTTCAAAATACTCATTTTTAGTTTGTTCTAGAAAAACCTTTCTTGGCCTGGAATACATGAGTGTCTCCATTAGCTTCAGCTCCTCATGTGTTCCAGGATAATGAACTTCCATTTCAGGCTGGAGCTGTACAACATTTTTTCTTAGGTACTCTGTGATCCCTAGTTGCTGCAGTTCTCTTTCTTTTTCAAGAATGTTTCTATACAAGCAGCTGGCATCCTGAAAAGACAGAAATTCAGCAGATTGATCTGTAGCCTTATATTTGACATTTGAACCTGTCAGAGGTGAACTATTCTCTCTTTCCAGGAGACTTCGGCGTAGATGTTTGGAATTGTTTGCTTCCTTCTCACTTCCCTCCTCCTGTTGCTCTGTGTGCTTGGGGCTGAAGGATGGGCTGCGGTAGACCTGAACCATGGGAGTAACCATACGTTGCTCATAGAGAGTCGCTGCTGGGCGCTCTGCTGTGTGGTGTGTTGTCTTATGCCCATACATGCTGTACTGAAGGTGAACTGGGCTACTATCCCTCATTTGTTCATCCACTTGTTTCTTTTTGCATCTTCGTCGCCGGTGCAGTACAAGAACAACTATTCCTGCTGCACAAAATACAATAGTTATAAACACAATTAGAAGTCCTAATATTAGAACAGAAAGTGGGACTGCATCTGTAAGGGACCGCAGGATGGTGTCTGCGGTGTTGGTAGTAGTAGAAGAAGTTGTCACAACTACAAAACTAGCACGAGTCGGTAGGGCAGGGCTCTTTATTAAACCTGGACACAAGACTTCACTGTTCAGGGATTTCAGTTCTTTTTTTGCTAGGTGTCCTGGAGATTTACAGAAAAGATCACCCATCATTGTATTCTTGCTCAGTTTTTGTATCCATTTTTGCAGTCCAACTGAATCACAGGTGCAGTCCCAGGGGTTGTCTTCAAGTTCAATTTGTACCAGCATATCCAGTTCATCCAAGACATTGCTCACAGGCAAATGAGCAAATTGGTTTGTTTTCAGATTTAATCTGGCAAGTGGAACACCTGAAAAGATATGGGGGGGCAAAGTCTGCAGAAGGTTGTTATTTAAGTAGAGGACCTTAAGTTTTGGCATTGCATTAAATGTCCCTGGCAAAACTTCTTTGATGGCATTATATTCAAGGTACAAATATTCCAGGTGCTGAAGGCCAAGGAAGAGATTCTGACTTAGCTTTGTAAGATGATTGCCATTGAGATATAGTTTCTGCAGTCTAGTCAGATTCATGAAGGATCCTTCCTCAAGGATTTCAATGCGATTGTTCCCCAGGTGAAGCATTTCCAGGCTGGCATAGTCCACAAGATCTGATTTCAGTAGTGTCTGAATAATGTTTCCAGCTAGAATAAGCTTTTTAGGATTTGGAGGAGGAGGTCCTAAATCAGACAAGCTTTCAATGTTTCGCTCCTGGCAGTGCATGAGAACTCCTGAGACCATATGGCTGGTGCAGTGACAGGGGACAGGACAATAGATTCCTGGAAACTGAGTAGTAGGCTTTAAAGTATGAAGCACTAAACTTGGTTCTTTAGTAGGAGCTTTCAGGATAGGAATCACCTTAGTTGATAGGTGACTGTCACTGATAGAGGTGGTTACAACCAAGGGCAGTGACCCTGAAGGATCTTCAAGTTCATGGACAGGATGAGTGGGACAAAGTGATTCTTTTTTCAACCGGCTTAAGATGCTGCCTTTGATAACTGGAGGACTATTGCATACAATGTCACCTATTATTGACTGAGGTGGCATATTTTCTAGCCATATCTTCAGCTGCAGCAAATCACAGTTACAGGCCCATTTATTGTCTTCCAGCTGAAGGTCTAGTATTCTACCAATGTGTTCCAAAAAGCCAACATAGGGGAGTGTCTGTAATTGGTTTCCACGAAGATCTAAATGTGTCAATGGCACAAAACGAAATATATTTGGAGGAAGATATTCAATGGCATTATCATTCAAAATAAGCACTTTAAGCCTGTTGAGCTTGCTAAAGGCACTTGCTTCAATCACTGTGATGAAATTGTTGTCTGCTTGAAGAAACTCCAAATTTTCCAATCCATTAAACATATCTTCTTTAAGTGTTTCTAAAGAATTGTGATTGATATGAAGTTGTTTAAGAAGGCTGAGACCATTGAAAGCCCCAGGCTCAATATCTGCAATATTATTAAAACCAAGATGTAGAGAGATAGCATTAACAAGGCCAGCAAAATCATTCATGTGTAACATAGTTAGACCATTGTTTAACAGATTAAGATGGAAAGGCTGTGATGGTGGGACATATATTTCTGATACCATCTTGATGCCTCTTTCTTCACAGTTTATAATCATGATATCATCCTTTTCTTCACAGGAACACAAACTCTGACAAGATCCTCTGACTGAAGAAAACGAAGGCTGTGACTGGAAAGGATCAGATGCAACTGCAACTGAATATACAATAAAAATCCAGAACTTCATCTTGCCCAGCAGATTCTATAAAAAAAAAAAAAAAAAAAAAAAAAAGGGGGTGGGGGGAGGGGAAGGAAAAAGAAAAGTAATAGAGTCACGATTTCACAGGGCTGATTTTTTTTTTTTTTTTTTCTGGCTAGAAGGGAGCAGTAACCATTCCTAGTAAATGTCACTGAGCTACCTCACCTTTCAACCATTGAGCTACCTCACCTTTCAACAAAATTATATTATGACAAACATTGCAATGATTTTCTAAGCAGAAAAAAATATATTTAATTTACTGAATTAATAAACACAGTCAGAAGGGGAGTGCTTCAGTACTTTCATGCTGATACCCAAAGTAGGAGATAATGAAGAGCGTGTCGTCTTTGTCTATATACCATATAGAATGTTTTGCCAGTGGGAAACAATAGTAAGTTACTGCCAACTTATATCAAGGCTAATATGACATTTTGGAATCTTGCTTTGTGTCACCATATAGCACTGTGAATTTTAAAAGCACCTTGCTGAGCTCAACTTAATATTGTCCAGCTGCTGAAGAGAAGAAATAAGATTTCGTTTGGTTCAACAATATGTTGTGAGCAAAAGCCCATTCATTCAGGATACACGGAATCTCTCGTTTGGTTCTGCATTATGTATGTAAATGAAAAGGTATTTCCTCTGCAATCCTTGTACCCCCTAAACCGAAAAGGAAGTAGACAAAATAATTATTTTTCTTAAATGTTAATGCATATGTTATAGTTTGTGGATATTTAGTGAAAGCAGTAACACAGCACGTAGTAATATACTGTGTTTATATAGAATATATGCATAAAGCAATAATTACACAAAGTAAAAAAGAGGAGAGAACTGACAATGCAATATGTGAGAAGAAACAGGTAGGCAAGGGATAAACATTTTTTTTTTAGATTAACTATTAGACTCCTTCCAATTATTATAACCATCAATTACCACAAAAATTCTGAAATTTACATGGAACTGTACTTTACCAGTTAAAAATGATCACCAGTTATCACCCATATGTTATGTAACTTAAATTAGCATCTGTTAAGCTGATCTTAAACTTTCCAATACCTGATAAATGCATCATTACAGTACAACTATGCAGTCACAAGCAAAATTTAAATTTTGAAATAGAACATTTGTTATCATTGGATTCAGTTAATTTCTGCTTCTTACCATTTGAAGAATCTCTTTCTTTCTGTCAAGGCTGTCTAATTACCAATGGTAATTCTTGATGCATGAGATGGAGTGAAATTACTGTTTATAACTTTTAGCTAAATAAATATCTGTACATTTCCATAACAAATATTTTAAATTGAATGGATTATTTAAAAGATAAGCCCTTTTTTTGGTTACGCTATCTATTCTAGGACTAAACTAAGCAGGTTTCTCAAGTAATCCGTCTAATAAAGGTCATTTGATCTTTCAAAGTAAGCTATTGACACATGGAGTACAGAATGTCACTACACAATTAACCAACTGAAGAGTTAATTTCTGAAAGATTAGAACATTTCACAAGGACTTATTCAATTACACAGATGAACATGTGGCCATATGATTTGGCATCTCACCAATAAATATTTTAATTATCATGTACCTTTGTTACCAGCAACACCATTTCTCACGGTTTCCCTTAAAACAGATTGCAAAGGTCTATACATGCAGGCACTTAAGGGCTGTGGTATGAGTATTACATACACACACAAAAGCAACAACAGCAAATGTGTGCACTGTGAATTATGTTTTTCTCTATTCGTAGTCCCTGATCAGTGGGAGTAGGTGTATGTTTAGAAGTAGTAGAGTGCAATTCACAGTATGAGAAAAAGTGTTCCTAAAAGTATGACCTTTTACCTTTTTTTCAGTTGAACAATTAATTTTGTTGTCTCATATAATGCCCTTCAAACTCCAGCTGCTTATGTTTAATATATGTCCTCAAGTATGTTTTCCCAAGTATTGGATAAGACACAACATGTCAAGATGTTATTTTGAAGTATGCAGAATAATTCTAGGATCATATTAAAGTAGAGATTTATTCTTGCTTTACATGCATCAGTATCCCTTTCAGTGACCCAAGGTAAAAAAAGGCAGGCTCTTGACACAGATGCCAGCTTCAAACCTAGTGTATGACTTAGACTTTATTTCTGTGCACTTTTTCTCTGTAGGAATTCCAGCTTCAATCTGCATCAAATTAAAACTGTACTTACAAAGTCCCTGAGCAAAATTAAATGGAAAAAAAAAATCTGAAAAGCATGTTGCATTTTAGTGCACATTGAAAAATTAGGTTATAAAAATGAAAGCCCTCCTCTCAGAGATGAAAGTAAGAACATTTGTAACCAATTGGAAAACATTCCCATTTTAATCATCATCATACTTCTGTGGGCAGCACTGCCAGAACTCTCACACACACATATACACACAACAAAAAATAATAGAAGACTTGTATTCCTTCCTCCCTTTCTTCCTTTTTCCTTTTTTTCTTTCCTCTTTTTTTTTTCTTTTTTTCTGAATACTCAGGAATATGTAACGAAGGTCTCAGTGGGCTACTATTGTAAAATAAAAACTGCTTTCAAGTAACAGATGATCAATGAAAGTACAGATGATTTAACTGAAAGCACTCACAATAAAATAAAATTTAATTTAAAAGACTTAGCAAAGCTGACTTTTTAACGTGGTGAGGTTTTTCAGCAAATTCTACGTGGTAACTTAAGTTTGTTCATTTTATCTACTTTCATGTAAGTCAGTACTGACTGCATGCTGTAACTAAGCCTTTTGCAGTAGGAATTCCAAAAGACTAAAATATGTCACAGTCCCCTCCATGAGGCAAAGTTGAATACTTCCAGAAGTAGTCACCTTATAGCAAAGGCATTACATGCTTGACAAGTAAAAATCAAAGTATTTTTAAAACAATGAAATACCATTTTATTTTACTTATGGTTTTGTTTGTTTGGTTGTTTTAGTTCAGATATTTAAAAATTGCATATTGAAGAATTTCAAAACCTCAAACTAAGAACTCGCAATTTCTAAAAGTCTTTGGGATTGTTTATTAAATTCTGAAGAGAATCACAGTCAGATGATGCATTTAAGACCATTCTTGCACTTTAGGAAATAAAACCAAACACCCATTCCTCCCCCCTCAACAGATCTGAAACCAGCATTTCCTTAATACAAACATTCTACACAGTTGGCAGTTTGAATAAATGCACCTGGCAGGCGGTTTGAAAACAGTACAAACTGCCATCATTGAACCTAAAAGTTATACAAAGTCATGCAGAAAAATAAATTCAGCTGGTACTGAGATATGAATATCTCATATGCTAAGCTAATTAACTAGCTGGTATCTTTCTTACCTGTACAGCAGTAACACTCCCTGGAACGCTCAGTAACAGTAGGAGCAGCTGTTTCAATGTCATGTAATTTTTCCTGGTGAAAAATGCACGCTTACCTCTGAGTTTCACTTTGCTGCAAGCTCTAGTAATACTACAGCTCCATAAAGTTACAATCCTTGTTCAGAAGACAAAGTACAAAGCTTTCAATTCAAAAAAATCTTCCAGGCAGCGTGCACATCAGACTATCCTGTAAGCAGTTGTCCTTTTCCCTCAATTAAAATTCACAGCATACTTCACAGCTATGCTGACTTTTCTGCATATAGTTAACTGTTTGCAAGCATTTTGATGCAGTAAACAAACAAGATGCTCAGCAGAGCTTGACTTGATCACTTGGTTTCAGATTTTTAGATCCAAGCTGCTTCTGTGTTCTCTCTGCTCTTTCTAGTCTTTCTTGTTAGCTCAGTTTGTTATTAGTCAGATTGCCAGGGGCTGGGAGGTAGGCGTAAATAAAGAGACTTCTTGGCTTTTGACTCAGCCTTTAAGCCCTTCCCCACCAGAGAGCTTTAATCTGCCAATGTCATTTAATACAAGATACAGCTCCACCTTGAGACAGATCAGCTCCTCCTCCCCCTGCAATTTCTCTCACCTCCTTTTTCCCTTATCTAAGTGAACCTCGCAAAGTAAAATTCAGCTAAATATCTTCTAGATTGCTTAAGGTCTGTTAATGGCTGATTTTGCAAAACAGTAAACAGCCACTGCAGCTCTCGCAGTTTGCTCTCTTGGGCAGATCTTGCATTTATTTTATATCTGGAAATGCTTGCTTTAGAAACTGAAAGCATTCCAGCCCAAATACACTCCACAAAACACACCACAAGGGAAACCTTGTCATCTGGAAAATATGTCTATCACAATTACGTGCAAGATTATTAAAATATATAAATGAGACAGTACAGCCCTCAGTCCAGTCCATTCAATGTGACTGGGGTAGGGATGAGTATGTTCTATGCACTTTATTTCTGAAAAAAAATAAAAAAAAAAAAAAAAAATAAAATTGTGGAACATTAGTGCTTAAGCTTGCACAATGATTGCCGTCAGTTCTTTTTATAACTAGCCATCTTCTGTAGGAAGAAAACTGGGTTGCTTGTAATTGTCTGTTTTACAGATGTTAGCTTAGTGTGTTGTTATCTATCCATGTGAGATTGTATTGTATTTGCATGAAATGTTGCTTTGATAAAAAACGGTCTGGGGGGTGTGTGTGGGGGGTGGTATTCTTAAAGGCATGTATCATGCAAAAAGTATTCCTTTCTTTGTGCTCATAAACAAGTAATTAGCAGATACAGGATGGCTACAGGAAAATGCTTATTCCATGCAAGGAAGATTTTCCTCTTCTCTTCTGCACTGCATGGGATGGTTTTATGTGCTGAAAATGCTACTCCCGTGTTGATCCCACTCCCACAGAGCTGCAAAACCTTTTGGTGAGCAAGAATAGACCCAGTGCTTTGGGATATTTAGCCTGTGCAGCCTACCATTTCTGGTTCGTTCTTACGGTGTCTTGGATTACTTTACAAATTTTTTGCTATAGCCTTAAGACTAGTCTGATTCCAGCAACTTCTTTTGTGCTGATAGCTCTCAGGTGGCTTCATTGGCCTTTGAAGGGGTAGTGTAATGTCCTGTTCCATGTGATGAAGGCTATCAAGATCTTGTCCTATATATGTACACACATACATACATGTATTAATATATATAGGCTAGGCATATGTATATATGCCTTGGCTTATTAGGATGATGTTTTTAGTGCCTAATTTTACATAGACAAAATATGTAATTTAGAAAAAAAAAAAAAGAAAGAAAAAGATAAAACATTCCTAAGAAACAGCAACCATTTGATTTTCATCCACTTCAATACATCATTTATTTGATTGCATTTTGCTACTTTTAATGAGCCTTACTATTCTACCTTGACTAAATTTTAGTGTTAAGGCTCCGAGATTCTCAGCTGTGTCCAGCCAAATAAATAATTATATTCTTTATTAATTTTAAATTTATGAACTGTAAGTCAGATTCTTTCTAATTTTTACTGAACATTTTACAGGTGCTCATATTTCACTTGTGGTTGATTGTTTGGGATGGTATGATGGTATCTGATATGATATATAGATACTCATATCAGAAATGAAAACACCACCATTCTTTGCTTTTCAGTTAACATCCACGAGAGTAAAACCTGATCACAAAAATATTTCCAGAAATCAGCAAATAAAAACTGGAGAGCATTTCCTAACCATACACAATTAAAAAAACACTGAGAATGGTTATCAACAATGTTTGACATTCCAAAAAATGTATATTTACCAGGTTTATAAAAAAATAGCTAATGATTTTATTCCACCACAACTTGAAGAATCATTAGGGAGGTTATTAAAAAAAATGTTATTCTAGAAGTGCATCTGCATGGACAGCGTTAAACTGACATGGAGTTTGTATCCTGTACTTTATACATTCAACTTTATCGATTGCTCTGACAATTTTAAAATTTTTGAAGTTGTATAAATTAAATGTAAAACTGGCATGCTTACTTACTTCCAAAAAGACCTTAAGCTGTTATGTCATTCTTCTTTACCTCTTCACAAAATACAGCATCTCCACACATCAAAAATAAGACCATACCCCTCTACCTAAATAAATGTTGTGCGGAGTTCTACCCCAGCTAATCAGTTTTCTTTCTTATAAATATATACATGCAGAGATAAAAGCTTTAATGCTATTAAGCATGTAGGCCTTGTATAAAATCCTTAAAAGAGGATGTTCTAATATTGTGTACCATGTTTTATTAAAGTCTGTATCATATGGTAAGTTGTGCAGGTTTCTTTAACTGTATGCATCACAGAGGAAACACCTAGCCTGAATTACACAATCTCTAAATTTTGGTATTACTACAAAATACCCGGGAAGGCTTTTCTGGAATCCATTGTTTTCTTCTTAATAATAAATTCCCTCCAGTCAGGAAAATTCTGAAGACTACAGGGAAGCCCATAAGAAGAAGTGGAAAGATTTCTCACACTCTTTCAGTCAGAATTTACTAGTACCACCTCTAGATTACTTTGAAGAATGTTTTCTGTATAAAGGTTGTTAATTTCAAATGTGGAAATTAGGCTCACAATCTATAGACTAATCTTCAAAATATGAATTTTCATGGTACCCTACTTAATTATTTGTAAATTCAGTGTTTAAAAATAACAACGAGAATAAGATTCTGCATTTGCTATTTCAGTGGAAGGTAAAGCTGCCCTCCCCCCTCAGTCACACCTCATCGCCACGTCTCAGTATGCACACATGGAGCCATTATTCCACACAAGATGTAGGAGCCAAATGTATCCTGCCATGCCTGCAAGAAGCTGCTAGTCCGTATCATCCACTCTTAACCTGTATTTCTTGCAACACCACCTGTTTGAACTCTGTGTCAGTTCTGGTTTGAGAGTCTAAAATGCTATCACAAAAGGAAGTATTCTTCTGGATCAAAGTAGCATCTGAATACTCATACCTGAAAAAGCAGGCTGAGGGACTTTGTTGAAACCCTTATACATAATCTACATGAAAATTCCATATGGAGAGACAGTCACCAAGAAAAGTCTTAACTAAGTAGGATCAGAGAATGTAGCGCATGCATATACACAAAGAAAAAACCAAACAAAACCCACCCCATAATACAATGGCACTACAATTAGGGGAGATGCCAGTGCTTACTATAAGGCCAGTGCAGAGCCTTTCTCTCCCACGACAAAGGAAAATAGGAAAGGTTTTCTTGAACTGTGTTTCACAACAGTCAACTGAACAGGAAATAAATAAATAAGATTGGCTTTTGGGAAAGAGATCATCATGCAAAAATCACATTCCCTGAAAAAAAATATTTTGACAAAAAGGCATATTGAAGCAAATGTTCTTTATATTTCATTTTTCAGGATAAAAAGTCATATGGTCCTTTAAATTTCCTGCTGGAGTGAACAACACATTTTATCCTACTATCCTTAGCACCATGACTCTTTACAAAATAGTGGCTTCTTAGTCATTAAATAAAATATGATGCAGTGGCTGTAAATTATCTTTATTTTGGAAACGGAGGAAACCAAGCTGATTTCTCTTGCATAGAGATTCTTTGCTAATCCTGCTTTATTGTATTATTCAGCTCAATGTAATGTCTAAACATTTCTTTAATTTGCATTATTTCCTTCTTCAGTGTCTGTGCAATAGATCTTTAACCTTCTCTGTTTTGTTTGCTCCTTGACAGACAACTCCCAGTTCTGTACAATATAGGAAGAGTTTAATATCAAAGTTAAAATCTTTGAACCTATTCTGAGATAATCAGTCTTGTTCCAAAATTCTGGTGTTGGAGTGATATGTGTCCCTTGATCTAAATCAACCTTTTGGAACAAGTTCAGTCTCTTCTCCTCTCCTCTCCTCCTGAGCTTTGCAATATTTGAATGTCAATTAAAAAAATAATATGCTTAGAAGTCATTGGTCTTTAGAGAACAAAAGTCATCTGAGTACTTGCCGTCTTCAGTTATGATGAACAACATCAATTCATACAAATAGATGGCGCAACCCAAAGGTACAAGAATTGTCTAAATCTTTTGAAATAAGTAATGGAATATTTTTATGTTCTGTACTACATCCATTTAAAAGCAAAATTGCTTGGTCTTCTGTTCCAAGGATGAAGAGTAGAGGAATACACACATATACAAGCTATAAGAGTTTGCAATGTACTTATGATGTTCTTTCTCAAATTACAACCTAGGATGTTTGCAGTTCCACATGAACCTCTAACTTTAGATTCACCTCTCAATAGTTTAAAGTTTACTGCTAGCACACAAAAGTGCAGATATGCTACTATGTTATAAACCTTTTAAAGTAAAAGGAAAAAAAAGAAGAAAAAAATAATCACTGGGTCTGCAGCAGTCAGTAATTAAAACAAAGGATATGACATAATTTACATAGATTTACATTTATTTTTTCAGTGTTAAAAAAATATTATTCTTAGTCTTTTTCAGTAAATCTGAATAGAAAAACATGAAATATGGAAACCGCTGTGTAAAACAATTTGCTTTCCTTTTGGCTATGAATAATGCATTGATATTTAACATTAGTATCTTATTAGACACAAATGAGTTTCTACATGCTGACTATGCCTGAGCCTACTCATGATAATGCATGCCTGTGACTAACCTAATTGCACATTACACGCTGCTGCTGTTCCACAGAAATCCAGCTAACGTAGATTATATCAGGCAACTTGGAAAAACACCTGAAGAGTAAACTCTGCAGTAGTCAATCAAGTTTGAAATATCATTAGGTTGCAAACAGCCATAGTATTCAATTGGTTTGTCTTGGGGATACTATATACATACTCAGTAAAAGTCATCGATCTAACGGAAGTGTAATGCACTAATGAATTAATATTTAAGCTCTGCTTTGAAAATTATTTTGTATTCTTTCTGATAATGCATACATATCCTTTACAGAGGCACTGACCTATGTTCTGAACTCTAGCTTTGAATATGTAATATAGGAACTGAAGCAAGTGAGTGCACAAGTCAAAGAACACTCTTTGGATTCGAAAAGTCATAGGTGGTGTTCAAGAGAGTAGTAGATCTTGATGGCTGGAAACATGTTCCTCACCACTCTGACTTCGCAATACAAGATTGATGTGAGCTAATTTTCAGTTTAAAAGTTCATCAGTTAAGTCCAAGTTCATCAACTTATTGTCCTTTTTTTTTAATGCATGGACAAATCAGGAATGATTTGTCTTGTCTTCCTTGTGATGCCAGTCTTTAGAATGCATTACTCTAGAAGTCCCTGTAATTCGTTGAGATGTCTAAAGCTTAGCTTATGCTTGGATAAGTCATTTTTAAGCATCTGCAATGGCTAAGGTAAATCCTATCCTGAATAGTTTTCTGAGGTTTACAGTTAATAATGTATGTTCAATCTGGCTCGGATGGAGCTGATTTTCTTCACAGCGGTCTGTATGGTGCTGTGTTTTGGATTTATGAGAAAAACAGTGTTGATAACATACCAGTGTTTTGACTACTGCTGAGCAGTACTTGTACAGTGTAAAGGCTTCCTATTCTTCCAACTCTGCCCTGCCATGGATAGATTGGGGGTGGGCAAGAAGTTGGGAATGGACATAACTGAGACAGCTGACCAAAGGGAGATATCCCACATCACATCATGTGATGCTCAACAATAAAAACTAAGCAGAGGGCCATTTTTTGAAAAGCAACTGTTGCTTAGAGACAGGATAGGAGTTGAGGTTGTGAGCGATCATCTTTACAACTTTTTCTACCATCCCCCCCCACCCCTTTCCTCTTTTCTTCATTTATTGAACTCTCTCTGTCTTGACCCATGAGGTTTGGGATTATTTTGGTTTGGTTTTTTTTTTTTTTGTGTGTGTGGGTCTTTTTTTGTTTTTTTGGTTTTTTTCTTTTTTTGCTTTTGCTCCTTCTATTTCCTCCTCCATCCCACTGAGGGTGGGGAGTGAACAAGCAACTTTGTGGTGCTTAACTGCCTACATGGTTAACCCGCAACGTAAAGGTACAATAAAACTCCCGGTCTTTAAGTTCACAGGGGCGCTCTTCTTTTGCACAATATCTGAGTAGTCAGGCTTTTCAGGAAGTGGTAGAACTGAAAAAAAGTTGTTCTTCTTTTGGCATTTCTCTGCTTCCCAAAAGTCTGTAGGTAAAGCCACCTTTCCCTGGTGCAACTGTATAGAAAAGTAAAGACTGCAAGAGAATTGGGCTCTAATAAGCAGCACACAAGCTATAAAAAAATCTGAATATACCTGAATACAGACACAACACAGGAAAAGTGTGGCAGATCTGCACTATCTTGTCCACCCTAGAATGTTTGTATTGGATTAAAAATGCATAAAAAAGGAAAATAATGTATCAAGTAGGCTGGCATTATTCAGTTAATGCCTGCACCCAAATTCCCAGATGCCCTTATGAGCAGCTACGTCCTTGAGTACATTTTCTTAGCTTTGCATTCTGCCATGTTTACCATACTCCTTGTTTCTATTCACACTACTATCACAAAACAATTAAAGAACACATTAAAGAAATTAAATCTACCATATTTAGAACCTGCTTCAGCCTTTCTATTGAAGCGGGAAGAATGCACAAACCCACATCTACCAATGATACAATTTTTGGCATCTATTCTTAAATAGCCATTTATTTTTAGAACACAACTTGTAAAAACCTAAGGGTCATGTTAATCGCTATAGAAATAAACCCATAGTTAAAAGAAAAATGTGATGGACAGAGTAAAAATTATATGATTTCCTGAATTTTAAATATATTATTTTAAAAGTTTCCAGGGGACTCCTCTGAACTGAAGAAAGTGCATAGCTATAGCTGAGCCTATTTTTTGCAGAAGGAATGTCAGGTTTCTGCTTTAAAAAAATGTATACCTTAGGTGTGTAAAAGGTGTTGGAAAACATTGGAAGTTTTTTTTTGGATCAGTTGAGCATGCTGTATCTATAACTTAGCTGTGATTTTGATGGTACAACTTTGGCTCTAACATCAGACTCATTAAGCTAAGTTCTGTTTTATTTCCAAAGCAGGAATGGGCTTGTATAAGTTTCTTTAGCATTATTTCTTATTTTTTATTTAGGCAAATGCAGACCCCTGCTCATTTTTATACAATCAGATAGTGCAGACCAAATGAACCTTTCAGTTCACCTTTGATGTAAGAGTTTTTATTCATATATAAAAATCTGCATCTTATCTTTATATATCCTTTGTTTTTCAGATCTTGTGAATCTGGGTTTTTTACGTGGACTAGGAAGAACATTAGTACAGCAAAACTGGACATTCTCTGTCTGTAAAAGGGAAGAAAATACTCATCAGGATGAAGAAAGCAAAATTAAATTTAGTGTCCTTAAGGGTGAGGGATAAGGACAAGAGTGAGAATATTTCCAGTAAAGAGAAAACCACAAAGTAGGTCAGGAAGAGTGAACTTTCTGTTCTTTCTGCTACTGTAGAAGATGAGAATAAGGTAAAGTAGTGACTTTGAGAGAGTCCATCTCACCAGCTGTGGTCACAATGCTGCACACCCTTACCTTTCCTCAGTGACACTGACAGATACAACAGACAAATATACACATTACTACAGCTTCTAAAAATCTCTTGCCCTACATACTACCTGCTGTGTACCTCGGCTACGTATGAAGTCTTTTATGAACACTTAACATTTGCCATTAAATTAGCCTTATTTTCATGTGCAATTTTATAGATAATGCATCTTTGTTTAGAATCCATAAGGACAGCTGCTGAATTCATTTCCTGACTGGTTTCCCTAGATCTTTACCCGATTTAAAGATCTAAGTACAACTGACCATCTACTAGCAAATGTGCTAAGCCATATGAATTTCACAGAGTCATAGACCATGAGTAGGTAGCTTCCTGTAGGACTGCTACTGAGTCAGTAGTATGAACTGGTATTCTGCATGATGCCTGGGGTGTTTTGGTTTGTTTTGTTTTGTTTTTTTTTTCATCAAAATCACCTACAGGATGGTATTCACCACCTCAGTCATATTAATAACGAAGAACGTGGATGACAAATTAATACAAAATGTTATGCAATGTGCAGTACAACCTGACTGAATAAATACACATTATTTCTACCCCTCTGTTTTTAGCTTGTATTTTTTTAAAAAAAACAGTAAGGTAAAGACTCTCAGAGCTATATTTTTCAGTTGTGGTGCCTGTATTGAATATCATCCATCTTAATTAGAAAATTATATAGCTTTATTACTGAAAAAAAATTGGAGGCTTTTGTGTAAATTAAGTTCTGTTTCAGCAAACATTTTTTTTCATTGATACGTTAAATCTTTCAGAAGTCTGCTCTGCACTTAACTGACATGTGCATGCTGCATGTAACAAGCAAGGCAGCAAACATTCATATACTCTTCCATTTTCCACAATGGAATTTCTTCTCCACACTTCAGGGAAGACCTATAGAACATTTTAAAGTTACACAGAAAAAAATGGAACTTATTAAGATTGATAAGTTCATGTTATTACATGAATAATATGAATGCAAAATTATAGTTTGCACTATGACCTCCCATAGACTTTGTATCCTGAAAGAGGCAGTAGAAGAGCAAACGTGTGAAACATTTTTCAAACATGTACCTAGATATAATTTATAATTATATCCTTTATGTAATTATTGTTATATAAATATATATTATACATCATATAATACCCTTTCTTCATCTGCTGTCAAAGCAAAGATAGATGCATTATATAGCTCATGTTGAAAATATTTCTGTTTTGAAGGGGAAAAGTATGTCAGCTGAATGTAGGTTTTTAGCTATCAGCTAATTAGTCTGTCTTTCTAGAAGAAAGCAAAACTAAATCCTGATTATCTGCATCAGAGAAAATGAAAGGATAGTGTGCAAAGTTACAGCTTTCCTACATCAGTCTCCATTCAGGTGTTTCATAAGAGTTTAAGATCAAGATGAAGATATGAACTATACAGAGTAAAGTCAGAGATAGGGATTTGCGTGGACGTCTGCAGCTGCAGTCTAAAACTAGCTGTTTTATCAGAAAAGTTTGTCAGAGCTATATTAATTTCAAGAGCCACAAGAGCTTCTTTCTATTTCTTATAGACAATAATGTCAAACTCACAGTTTTGTATGGGAAATAGTTCAGGGGACAAAATATAACAATCTTATTCAACTCTGACATATCATCAACTCAATCATCACCACTATGTAAGCCTATCTCCTTTTTTCAGTTGAATTTGCTTTATGTTTGAATTCATACCTACAGAGAATATCTCTTTATTTTGCCATTGCATTCACATAGTAATATTGCAGTAAGATACTTAATGCATTTCCTCCAAAATTTGTCTGGTTTGTGGTTAATTAATATTATAGTATTAGAAGTACTCTTTCTCCTTAAAAAATACAATCTATTCATCCTGCTAGCCACATAAACATAAGAAAAAATCATTTTGACACTAAAAACTATTAGCTAGGAAAGAAAAAAACCAAAAAATGTGATGATGATTGTTAGAACTAAAGTTGTCAGTCTATCATCAGCTGATTAGATCAGTTCACAAAATACTTTTTAATGGTGCAACGACTGAAATGAGGGTCATCAAACCATGGACCAGGCTGGCCAGAGAGTTTGTAGGGTCTCCATCTTCAGACATACACAAAACCCAACTGGACATCTTCCTGGGCAAACTGCTGTAGCTGACCCTGCCTGAGCCAGGGAGGGTAGACTAGGTGATCTAAGCACATCTCTTCCAACTTCAATGATTCTGTGAAAGGCTTTGGGAATCCAGAATCTGATGGGTTTGGAATTTTAAAGCACACCACTTTATTATATTAGATATATTAATCCAGTTCTGATGATTATTTAAATGAGCATGTAATTAGTCTTATACAAATTCATGTACTGTCATGGTTTCTTTAACATGCACGTAAATGGAAATAGTACCTTAATTATCTGAAAACAAAGCATATACCGTTAAAAAGCTTATTAAAGTAATATAGTTCATAGTAAACAAGCCATGTGATGTTAACTTTGAGAAATCCCAATAAATTAAGAAGCTCATTTCATGCCAGCTATGATAAATAAATATTTAAGTATTGAAGTTTTCAATCTTACAGGCTCCTAGACTGATTAATTCCTAATATTTATGGGTGGCCTGGCATAACACAGAACGAGAACACCTCAGAATTGTGAATAATGACCTAAACCAGTGTTGAAAGATATTCTTTTCAGAAAAAAAACCTTTGTCATGAATGATACTTCATATTTCTTGTTCCAGCCTGTCATGGTTTATCCCCAGCCTGCAACTAAGCACCATGCAGAAAGGAAGAAAACTGGAAGAGTGAAAGTGAGAAAACTCATGAGCCAAGATAAGAACAGTTTAATCATTGAAATGAAATAAAATAACAAAATAACAACAGCTTGTAATGAAAAGGAAAATAACAGAGATAAACAAGTGACAAATGAAAACAATTTCTCACCACGAACTGACTGATGCCCAACCAGCCACTGAGCAGTGCCTCCCCCACCGCCAACTTTCCTCTTAGTTTCATTGCTGAGCATAACATCATACAGTATGGAATATCCCTTTGGCCAGTTGGGGTCAGCTGTGTCGGTTGTGCCCCCTCCCAAGTGCATCCATAGCCTACTCACTGGTGGGGCGATGTGAGGAGCAGAAATAGCCTTGGCTCTGTGTAAGCGCTGCTCAGCAATAGCTAAACCATCCCTGTATTGCCAACACTGTTTCCAGCACAATTTCAAACATAGACCCATGCTAACTACTATGAAGAAAATGAACTTTACTGCAGCCTAAACCAGCACATTCTGCAGCCCTTATTCCATACCATTTACATCATGCTCAGGTCCCACACTATCTAATAACTCCTCATTAACCACCAGGATCTTTCCCATTCTTTGATAAAATACACAGATACCATTCCATTTGCCTATGTACCACCCCCATGTCATGTCTGTAAAACGTCCAGAATTTGTGTCAGTTTAGAAATACTGGACACTTTCAGTGAAATGCTAGCTGAAACATCGACCAAACCATAAATCCATACCAAATGTAACCTGAAGACCACAGGTCTTCTGCCTAAAATTGATCAAATTGATTCAGTTATGAATGTAATTATCATTCTAAAATATTTAAGTAGAATTATATTTAGTGTCTAAACCACAAAACAAGCAAGCTTTGAAGATCAAGGGGCTGATACCAGTGCACTGATTATCAAAGGACTGATCATCTTTCACAGCCATTCAGCATGAACATATATATTCCCAACTAATCTCAAGCTCAGATATGCTTTCATTAAAATACATTACACTTGCCTATTTAAACAAAATTAGAATCCGTCAAACGCTGTTGTCTCTGTGTAGACAAAATGCAGTGTATTTTTTCCATCTTTCCAATGCTGCCACATGGTTTCCAGTTACTACATTAACCGTTTCTACATTTCTGTTTCAGTCAGCTTTTCTTACTCATTTGACACTTTCCACATTATGCTATTTCTTTTTATTTTCTTTAAATATGAATTGCATTTCATGCTGGTGTTTAATTGCATGTCCCTTTTTTTAATTGTGGAAGTATCAACTGCTCAAGAACTTGAAAAGTAAAGGATACATTTATTATTTACACAGTTGGTAAATAAGTTACAGTAAATAACCATAAATGTCTAAATTTTCACTTTAAGCAACAAAGCACAATAATTCAATGTGGGTAATTAAAATTTAGATTTATATATAGCATATGGTCTACTTGAGCATGGCTATATGATCATAAAGATAAGGAGCATGTTGGCTGTGTGTTATCTTGTTCTCTAGTTGTGGGTCACTTTTTCCAAGGTGACATTGATTAAGATTCAACTGCTGAAAGCCTGATAAGACTAACACTGAAGGAAACAGGGAAAACACCTACTAATTTCTACCAAAGTTTTTGGTCACCCTACAGAGCTATTGTAAATACATCCATTTATCAGAATTTTTTAATAGTTATTATTATATTAACAAGTAATTGACCAATTAGTGTTAGCTAATAAACTACCATTTAATACACTCATGTCTTTCTCAGTACTAACATGCAAATTTGATTTCATTTACATCTTCAATTCTGTAAAACACCACCTACCAAGGAAGAAAAACAATAAAAATCAAAACAATGATACCCAATGTTCTGAATATTTATACTATTGATACTCAGAGCATGTAAAACTTCTTTTCTTCAGCCAGTGTAATGCATTTCTACTCATTACCTTGCATCATAAAGATAACAAATGGAGAGGCAGTTTTTAAGTATATATCAGTGAGATACAAATGTAAATGCTGCAAAAATCTGTTCATTAGTAAAGAGAACACTGATCAATCTGTACAAGGCTGCTGGCATATCCTCAGCATGAAGTTGCTAGACCAGAAATACAGTACAGTTGACTTGAGAGCCAGGTGGTGGCACAGAGTGAATTTGTCTTGTGGCTGTGACCATGATTTCATATTACTTACTGCTGCTTCACCAAGTAAAGAACGGGGGGCTAGTAAGATCTACAGTAATAATACTGTTTTCTTATTTCCTAGTTTAAATGAAAAAGCTGTTATAATTCATTTTGCATCAGAGTTTACACACCACTATAGCAAATACCACTACTTGTCCTTCATAATCTGTAATTCTGTTGTAAATGATTAAGAATTTACATCAGGAAAATGATTCAACAGGAAAAGAAAAAAATAAGAGCTTTCATGAATTTTTAAACTGTGGTAGTAATTATATGTCCTCTAGTTTAATACACATATACATTAGTAATATACAATCATATTATTATGACTAATTTACTAATGTTTGTCTTTGGGGTTGAAGGGTGGGAATTCAGCAGATATTACTCATTCTCTATTCATTGTGAAAATTTACACAGTGTATTTCAAAACTTTACAGTGCCCTTGTCTTCTTTGAATGAAGTATTTGTCAAAATGGAAAGTTTTGTAATCTTTCTTGTGCAAAATAATATACCTAGATTCAAGTGAAGACTAAATTTACAGTGAAGGCAGATGAGATCGTGTTAGATTTATAGTTCAACATCACCCTCTTCTGGCAGCATGCCTGAACTAAAATATCATCAATGGACAGTTTTGAAAATTTTACAAGTCTTTTTGTATTGTTTTTGCGATATGAACATCGCTTTCAATGGCTCAAACAATATGATTAACTTAATGAAGAAGAAAAAAGAAAAAATTGAAATAATTTTTGGTTTTTTTTCTTGGGACAACTGTAATCCACAAGAGTTAAACCTCTTAGTACATATTCATAATTAAACTATTCTATTTTAGATTCCTTTAAAGGTCTGGATAAACCTGACCAGCCTTCAGACAGTTCCTAACTCATATTTATTTAACATTGTTATATTTAACCACTTACAAAAGTAGTTACTTGTTCCTTCTGTTGATCACCAGCATACCAAAAAAAATTAGGGGAAGTATGATCAAATAAAAGATCAGAAATTTATTTCAGTTCAAATATAACGTGAAAAAGTGAAGAAAATACCACTGGAAATGCTGGAGAGAGCAATAAGTAATGTATTTAGCTTATGAACTTGATTTATACATTGCCAAGGAATAGCAGCTTTTCCTTCTATTTACCTTGTAAGCTCTTTGGAGCAGCTTCTTATGCACTGATTGCTATCACAATCAGTTTCCAATAGTGACTGTCTCTTTGGCAAAATTTCAATAGCTATCTGAAGAAAAATACTGCTACTGTAAAAGCAGTAAAATCTATCCTGTCATGACAAGCCTAAGAGAAAAGATGTAGTAAAGGTCATCTGGAATCAATTCCTGTTAACATCTTAAGTTTTAGTGATTCCAAAAATAATAAGCATGTGAATGTGTAAATTGAAAATAGATGACCCTTGGCATGAACATCAAGGCTGATTTTGTTTTCAGGGCTCAACATCTTTTTCATAGCAGCCAAAGACCAGGCTGCTTGATATTGACATCAGAAATTACTGTCACTCTACAGCTTTAAGTACAATCATATTTCATGAAATAACATAACTGTTTGAAATACATATGTAGTAACTGTATGCAGCTATCTAGCACAGTTTGGAATGTTTTCATCTTTTGGCCTTGTTGAAATAATTGGAAATTTTGCCATTCACTTCACTGAATCCACAGTTTCACTTGGCAAATATAAATATGCATGCTTCTGCTGATCTTCCATATCGAGTTTTGTTGCTTTTATTCACGAGCATAATATTTTGATTATTTATTTTTAAGTGTTACAGTAATACAATAACATAGTAGTCTGAAAACGTCTGCTAGAAGTACTCTGCACACCTACCAGGTGTTCATACGTGTTGCAGCACAAGCAAAACTTGCAAGCTGCAACAAAGCTTACTGAAGGACTGCACCCTGTGGAAGGTACCCACACTGGAGCAGTGTATGAGGAAGCCCATGGGAAGGACTCAACCTGGAGAAGTTAGTGGAGTATTGTCTCCTGTGGGAGGACCCCACGCTGGAGCAGGGGAACAGTGTGAGGGGGAAGGAACAGCGGAGACAATGTGTGATGATCTGACCATAACTCGCATTCCCCCTCCCCCTGTGCCACAAAGGAGGGAGGAGGCAGAGAATTAGGGAGTGAAATTGAGCCTGGGAGGAAGGGAGGGTTCAGGGGAAGGTGGTTTTAAGGTTTGATTTTATTTCTCATGATCCTTCTCTGATTCAAATGGTAATAAATTAAATTCATTTCCCCAAGTCAAGTCCATTTTGCCCGTGATGGTTATCGCTCAGTGATCTCCCTGTCCTTATCTTGACCCATGATTTTTTTTTAATTATATTTTCTCTTCCTGTCCAGTTGAGGAGGGGGATTGATAGAGTAGCTTTGGTGGGCATCTGGTGTTTAGCCAAGGTCAACCCACCACACTGATTTAATCTTTTCCAAACTGTTCCAATTTCCCTATATAGTAAATGTTGACACTTCAGAAAATTTTCTTCAGTTATTAGCCTTTGATGGTCTGTTAGCTCTTCTCTTTCCAATAATAAAAAATAACAGTAACAAATACATATAACAGTAGGTTAGTGCTAATTTAAATGTTAGTACTTTATTTTAGTAAATAGGTAAAATCATATTTACCTGGCATCTTTGGAAATGAATTCCAATAAGTTGTTCTCCATAATATTTACATGGACTGAGGTGCAGCTGACTACCTGACAGTTCTCCAGGTACTCCTTCTCACCATTGTTAAAGGTAAATATAACAGTTGCTCTTTTTTTCCCATTCAGGAATCTTCCCCAGTCACCAGGGCTTTCTGTAATTCATATACTTTTTGCAATCACAGCAGCTTGCTCTTTCACTACCCATGGATGGTTCTCATGGAGCCTCATGGATCTGAATACACCCAGCTAATCTAAGTTCCAGCCCAAGAACTATAATTTTTGCTACATCTAGTAGAAGTCCATAGACTTTCTAATTAACTGACAGCATACCATATGAGGATTTGTCCAGGCTTGTCTTGGCTTGAGATAGTTTAGATTCTCCTTATAATTGTCTATCAGAAAAGTTTGCTGGGGAAAATGTGGGTCCCTTTAATGGATTGAGGAGACAATCAAGTGACGGAAGCACTTAGTATAGGCTTAAATGGTCAGTGCTTTTTTTTTTCATAATTTGTCCTTGTTTCAGCTGGGATGGAATTAACTTTCTTCTTAGTAGCTGGTGCAGTGCTGTGTTTTGGCTCTGATGTGAGAACAATGTTGATAGCACACTGATGGTTTTAGTTGTTGCTGGGTGATGTTTATACTCAGTCAAGGACTTTTGGGTTTCTCAGACCTTGCCAGCAAGAGGGCTGGAGGGGCACAGGAAACTGGGAGGGGACACAGCCAGGACAGCTGGCCCAAACTAGCCAAAGAGACATTCTATACCATATGATGCCATGCTGAGTATATAAACTGAGGGAAGAAGAAGGAAGTGGGGGTGGCGGGGTGGATGACAACATTTGGCATTATGGTGTTTGTCTTCCCGAGTAACCATTACGCGTGATGGAGCCCTGCTTTCCTGGGGATGGCTGAACACCTGCCTGCCCATGGGAAGTGGTGAATGAATCCCTTGCTTTGCTTGTGTGCAAGGTTTTTCCCTTTACCTGTTAAATTGTTCTTATCTCAGCCCTTGAGTTTTACATTCCTTTCCAATTCTCCTCCCCATCCCTCTGGGTGAGGGGCAGTGAGCAAGCGGCTGTGTGGGGCTTGGTTGCTGGCTGGGGTTAAACCATGTCTTCACAACCTGTGTACACCTGAACAGTTTGGGTAAAAAAGAGGAATTCAACAGTGGGGGAAGTGTGGCCAACCCAGTCTAAAATGTCCTTGTGGCAGAGAGGACAGCCACGGGGGGGAAGCAATAAGACAGGGGCTACTTTGTTGCACTCAAATATTGCTGCTAGGGACTATTAGTTAATTTCTTTCCCTGTTTTCTTATCAGCTCCCAGTAGAAGTGTGAAAGACTGAGCTTCCCATCTCATGTAACATAAAAGCTATTGCTCGTTATACCACAACTGCCTACATCTGTCAGACCTTTACTATGTATAGCATATGCACAGCTGTTGTGGTTTAACCCCAGCAGGCAACTAAGTACCACACAGCTGCTCACTTGCTGTGGGCTGAGTTAAGAACAGTTTAATAACTGAAATAAAGTAAAATATAATAATAATAATAATAATAATAGTAGTAGTAGTAGTAATGAAAAGGGAGATAACAAAAAGGGAAATAAACAACTGATGCACAACATTAATTGCTCACTACCCACTGACAGATGCCCAGCCAGTCCCCAGGCAGTGTTCCACACCCCTGACCAACTCCCCCCAGTTTATATACTCAGCATAACGACCTATGGTGTGGAATATCCCTTTGGCGAGTTCAGGTCAGCTGTCCTGGCTGTGTCATCTCCCAACTTCTTGTGCCCCTCCAGCCTTCTTGCTGGAAGGGCCTGAGAAGCTGAAAAGTCCTTGACAAAGCACAAACACTGCTTAGCAAAAATTAAGAATATCAGTGTGTTATCAATATTATTCTCATACTAACTCCAAAGCACAGCACTGCACCAGCTCCTAGGAAGAAAAATAACTCTATCCTAGCTGAACAGCCTAAGCTAAAATAGGTCACAATAGTCACTGGATGACAAGTCACCATAAGACAACTGTTAGAAGTTTCACATTGCTCTCTAAAATGCTTGCAAAGAAGGAAATAAATTTAATATTTCTGATGCCTGTCCATTTGCTGTTATAACAGCTTAGATAGAAAAAGAATCGTGCTATCAAACAAGTATACATTTCATAAATGAGTTCCTGTAACTAGAATTATATATTTAGTTCAAGGAGAAAATAGCTGTAAAATTTTTAGTTCACCTATTTTGCTCTAGTAAACTCATCTAATTATAATGAAAAGAGGGTATAGGCATTTTACCAATTACACCAGGAAATCTTTTAACTATTCTGTAGTGTTTCCCTTGGAAATGAAATAAGGTACACATTGTTCTCATCCAAATTGATCTGATTAGTTTTGTGCAATAGCTCTCAAATTGAAAGCTGGGTATGAAAATAATTATTCCTTCTTTAAGTAATAGAAAAGAGTGCTAGTCTATTGCCATTAAAGTGGGATTATATGATGGAATACATGCATGTTGAATATAGTCAAACTGAAACTGAAATAAAACTGGAATATTTCAGGTCTTTCATAAATGGATAAAGACACATTTTTGTTATGTGTTTCTTTGGTCCTACTCATGTAGCCACAACAGGCCTGCAATGGTCAAGGAAAATGTCATGATTTTTATAAAGTATTGCCAACAGGTTTAGACCTCACCGTATATCCTAGAATACAGATCCGTAACCACAATGACCATGTAAAGATCCCTAGCATTAATTTCACAGAAGATATTTTACTTTCAACATTGAAGAGAAAATTCCTTTGACAGGACCTGCTTTGAAAAGCTATCTGCTCTCTTTCAACTTTTGTGCTTGTGGAAAATTAGGCACATACTGATTCAGATTTTCTGGGTGATGTGCATTTAATACAATGTGTCATTCTATATCAGGATGCCTTGTTACAAAGGGGCTGGTAATCTGAATTCATGCATCCATCACAACAAACTCATTTGATTATCATTTTGGGTCAGTAGATCTGTCCATTAAGTGGATAATGTAGACTTGCATTTGGTTAATGAAAGCAATTCTGCTATAAAGATTAACCCACCAGTCTCAGAAATACTACAGAGGTACAGAATGAAACTACAGCCTGAAAAAAGGAATACAATTGTTAAAATCATTAAAATAAAATAACAGTTACCTTGAGGTGATCAAAACATCGCTGCTTGAAGTCACACATCTCTAGATGACATGGGAAACCCCAGAGTTTAAATGTAGTGTGTTGTATTCCTGATAAACATTGATTTTTTAATGATGAAGACTGTAAACCATAAAGAATTAATAATAATCGCACTTTTTGTGACAATTTGTTTCTCAAAGAAACTGAAGCACACACAGAAGAGTAAAATGATGGCTCTAGATAACCTAATAAAAGTGGAGAGCTTAGAACAATGCTCAGTGAAGGCCTAGGCAGGAGAGGCTAGGATATAAATAGGCTTGGATGTAAATGTGCATCTGGTGGTATAATAATGTCACCGTAATGTCACTTCCATTTAAATCAGGTGCGTTCATTCCAGAACCTGCATTCCCATTTAAACAGGGTAATCTTGATCATTTTGTATATGTGTGAAAAGCTGAATTTATTTATTGAATTATATTAAATCTTATTCCCGAGAGTTGTATTTAATGTAAGGACCTAGGCTAATGTAATCGTGAACATTCTTCTTGCCATTCAACTTTTGCATATTTACATGTATTTATGTAACTGCCGCCTTCATTATGAGTGCCTTCAGAGTGGGATGATTTTTTTAATTCAGTGGAAACTACAACCAATTTTAACAGAGATATGGGAACATCAAAAACAATAAGTCTATAACTTCCATCAGAATAAATATCTGCATGGGGAGGATAGATGTTACTTGTTACCCATGAAGGAGGAATTACAGAGGAAGCCTGATCTATATTATAAATTGGAATTGAAATAGAACTTATAAAACTACACCACACATTATTATCTATGAGTATGGAATTACTTGCTTCTCCAAAAAACCACAATAATAATACATTACAAAGCTTAAACAAAATTTCTTCTTAGAAAATATGTTTTTTAAAAAGTATACTGTACAGTATGCAGCACAGAGCTTAAGATTCCTGCCTCTGACTGTGCTCAAGTGAACCAAGTGTCTCACATCTACTGCAGCATCAGGTTGGGACTGTCAGCTGAACCTAGAGGGTTGTTAATTCACTCTGAAATCGTAAAAGAGGGTTGGGCTGGGCTCAGTTGTCTGGGCAATGAATCTGTTTGAGCTATCGTAAAGTGTCTAAAACATCTGCAAGAAGAGGACTTACGGGATGTCTGCACCCTGCAAGAACAGTAACTGGACCCAAGTGGCAAACCCAAGAGCATCTTAAATGTCATTAGGCACCAATTTTAAGACAGCTAAGTGAGGTCTTACATTTAATTGGCTGTAAAGCTGCATAGCTTTCTAGATTTTATTGACTGATGAAACCATGTAGAACATCAATATGGTAAGGTTGTTGCTAGTAAATGCTATAAGCTTTGTACTGAGTTTGCAAGGCCTCAGGCTTATCAGGCTTGCTTTTTCTGCAAGTTCGTTGACCTGCTTGCAGCTTTGTTCTACGTAATTTATCTGTGACAGCAATTTCTCTAATTGACCAGATCCATAGAGCTAGTTCTGCTCTTGTGTTTCTCTTTGTTGCAGAACCAGGCTCTGTACAGATAGTAGTAACAAGCAGTTTTTCTATGTAGAATGAGATACGACTCATTAGTGCAAAGAAAAGCAGACCTAATGTGATGGCAGAGGCCTACAGAAGTGCGGACATATGACATGGTGTAGAGGAGCTCAGACACACAGTGGGGCACAGGCTTAGCACTGGAGACCCCACAGCTATTAAAAACTCATCCACAATCAGTTAAAGAAATGCAGATCAGGAGCTGGAAAAAAATTGTTTTAGGAGTAAAGAAGAGAACAAAGCAATAATATCTAATATAGGTAAAAGGCACTGTACAGTTGGAAGGAATACAGAACTGCAGACCAGTGAGAAAAGAGCAAAAACTGTAGAAGTATGCTAGCAAGCATGTAAGAACGATCCCAGAGAAATGAATAAGGAACCATCAAACATGAACATCACATTCTTCTTGGCAAAGGATCCCAGACTGAAAACTGTAATGCCCTGCCACGTACCATCTGAGTGAAGCCACCAACCTCAGGAGTCAAAGGAGCAGGGAAAGGGTGAGCATAATACAAGGAAGAGGGATATAAAAGAAGTATAGCAGTTTTAACTGCATTATTATTAGCTATTCTTCCACAACAACTAGATGTGGACTAATACTGATTAGGCACTTAAGAGTCTATTTAGATCAACAATAAATTATTAATTGTATGTATCTGAAAGGTGTGCTTCCTTTTACCCATGTATAAGATTTGAGTGTAACACTGGGGCTGGTCCTGTTGCCTGCATAGATGCACAAGGTGACCCGGTACATCCTTTGTGGGCTCCAAGTGCCTTCCAAAATGTGCAGCTGTCTTGTAGTTTGGCCATCATAGCTGTCAAACACTTCTGGCTTTCTCAGATTGTCTAAATTGTCTCATAAAACATTAACACTTTGCATTTAGCTAACTGAATCGAATCCCAGCTTGCCACTCACTATTGAAATGGGGGCTAGACAACTATAATGTTTTAGTCCCTGAGCTGAATTTCAGCAACAAATGAGTGTTTAGCTGTGTATACTTGGGTATTGCTGCAGTGCAGAAAAAATATTCACACATTTACTATTGCAAAATACATTCTAGCGTTGCCTCATGTATTTTTCTAGACACTTTATAAAAGACAGAAGTAAGCTAATAAATAAGTGCATTTCAAAATGTAATTAAAAGGTTACACTCTTTGTAATTTAGCACCTAAAATTTTAATGAAAGCAACAAGACACAATGGTAAGTAAGCACTTAGGCATTTGGAATTAATAGGAGCAGAGATGAAAATCCCATATGGTAGGTTATTATAAATACCAATACTCACTGTATTAGCTTGGAAAATTTTAAAGGAATTGAACATCAATTTCTCTGTATTTAGTTTTTGTAAGATCAATTGTATATTATACACAGTAAAATCATCTGAAGATATTTGAAAGGTTATGCTTTATAAAGGCTATTAGTGTGGATAAATTCTGTTAACAAGCTATGAAATAATTCACATATAAAATATTCAATTTAAAATGTTGTCTTTTAGTTAAGTAAGTATAGCAATCTGATGCAATGCTCCCCCACCCCACCCCTCGCCCCCCACTCCACCCCAGACATCAGGAAATATTACTTTCCTTTTTTTTTCCCAATTCGTATTACGTTTTCCTTTCACAATTACTTCATCATGCTCAGATTTTTTACTTCCCATCATCTTGTTCCACTATCATTAGTAATTTTGCAATGCTTTTAAATAATATTCTTAGTAATTATTTGAAATTATTTTGACTCACATGCCTTGATTAATGGTATTCAATGAATGTTTGAACTTGATTCTGTCTTTCATTCCTTTGTAGCTAGCTCTGGAATTTATTACCAGTCCAAAACTAACTTGTCACGTCAAAGTACTAGGAGGAATTAGGCTGAATGTATTTAAAACGCTATCCACCTCTGCCCTCTAGTGGTCATGTCTTGTTTCATTCACATCTTAAGAGAAAAAAACAACACAGCTTGAGAAATGAAATCCTCATTGATTTCAGTTTATATCATCTTAGGTTACAGAAGTCAGTCAACTTTGCCGTAGTAACTGTTTTTGTGCAACATGTCTTTAGACTCTTGCTTTCAAAATAAAATAAAAAGTACTATTTTCCACGTGTAGTATGATATGCAGTAAGTTTCAATTACATTGCACTGCAGTTTCACTGAAGCCTTTTAAGGGATTTGCAGCTTTGAAGTACTGCAGCATGGCACGTCATACCCCGAGTCATTCAGAGCGATTTTCTTGAAATTCCTATATATTTTCCTTAAAACAAACTCTATAAAAGGAATGAAAAAAAGAGAAAGGAAAAGAAAATAAAAAATAACCCCCCTAACAACACAAAACCAAAACATTGTACTATAGTATTTATTTTATTATGACAAATATAATAACAATTTTAATAAGATAAGCCTGTGTAATTAGTTCCTTAAAAGAAACCAGTTCCAAGCTACTAGCCTAACTTTAGCGAGACTCTTCCCTACCCTTCTGGTAGGTTCTGGCTTTTAGGCTTGATGACAATGAAAAAAGCTACTTCCTGGCTGGCAGCCAAGTCTAAAAATACTCTTTTGGCCCTAAGAAGTTTTTCTTTCCCACACCACTGAGGCATGTCTTAACAGTTGTTTAATTCTCTTAGCATCTCTGGGCTGCAGGTGGCAGACTCATCTGCCACATGTCTGTTAATTCTGTCTGCTCCAGACTGTTGATTCTTACTGAACCTTCTCTTCAAGTTCAGTTACCCCCAATAGCAAGGGGAAGCCTCCCCTGTTTGGCAAGGCTCGGCCAGCTCTCACTGGCTCTTTAAAGGAGCACAGAATCATAAAACAATTCCAGTTGGAAAGGGTAGACCATCAGTCCAAACCCCACTAAAAGCAGAGCCTGTTTCAAATCTGGATACTGCTGTTTAGGGGCTTGTCCTGTCAACCTTTTAATATCTCCAGGGATGAAGACTTCACAGCCTCTCCTTCACAGTCAGCAGTGTGTGCCCTTATAACCAAGAAGGCTAATGGAATCCTGGGATTCATTAGGAGGACCATGGCCAGCAGGTCGAGGGAGGTGATCCTCCCCCTCTACTCTGCCATTGTGAGGCCACATCTGGAGTGTTGTGTCCAGTTCTGGGCTCCCCAGTTCAAGAGAGACAGGGAACTACTGGAGAGGGTCCAGCAGAGGGCTGCAAAGATGATGGGGGGACTGGAGCATCTCCCTTATAAGGAAAGGCTGAGGGAGCTGGGCCTGTTTAGCCTGGAGAAGAGAAGACTGAGGGAGGACCTTATCCGTGTCTACAAATATCTCAAGGGTGAGTATCAGGAGGATGGGGCCAGGCTCTTTTCAGTGGTGCCATGTGTGGACAAGGCGCAACGGGCACAAACTGCAGCACAGGAAGATCCATCTGAATATGAGGAACAACTTCTGTACTTTGAGGGTGAGAGAGCACTGGAACAGGCTGCTCAGAGAGGGTGTGGAGTCTCCTTTTCTTGAGACCTTTAAACCCCACCTGGACAGGATTCTGTGCAACCTGCTCTAGGTGAATGTTCTTTAGCAGGGGATTGGACTAGATGATCTGCAGGGGCCCCTTCCAACCCTGACCATTCTGTGATTCTGTGATTCTCCAGGTAGCCTGTTCCAGTATTTGATCACTGTCATTGCAAAGACTTTTTTGCTAGTATTTTATCTGAACTTTCTCTGTTTCAGTTTGGTGGTTGTTTTTTTTATCCTCTTATCCTATCACTGAATATTTTGGATGAGTTTGTCTCCACTAGCTTTGTATCTTCTCACTAGGTAGCTGACAGCAGCAACCCAATCCTCCCCTGAAACATCTCTTTGGGCTCAGGAAATCCACCCCCAACAGTGTCTCCTCCTAGGCCAGGCACCCCGGTCCCATGCGCATCTCGGTAGCCCTCTTCTAGACTCCAGTATTTCACTGTCTTTCAACTGTGGATCCCAAAACTGGAGTGTTCCAGACATCTCTCACACGTGCAGAAGGGGAATGATCCATTACCTTAACCTGCTAGTTACACTCTTAGTAATACAGCTCAGGATGCTATTGGCCTTCACCGTTACAAGAGCATAGTCTTGACTCTCATAAACCCTGACTTCTGCAAAACCCTTTTCCATTCAGTCTTCAGTGCTTTCCAAAAATCTCCTGCATTGCTTGTACCCAGCCACACTGCCCTTCAGAAAATACTGGTGTGGTTGAAGTCCTCCATCCAAACTCAGCCCTGCAATCTTGATGCTTTTCTATGTTAGCTTCATCCCTTCCTGATCAGGCATTATGTAACAGACACCTGACAATGACATCGTTCCTTTTGTCTCCACATCTTACTCTGACCTAAAAAGCCTTTAGCTAGTTAACCAGTCATTCCCAAGGAAAGCTTTGTGTATTTGAGCCTTCTCCTGTCCTCCCCTTCCTGATCTATCCTTTTTGGGAGGACCTGGACCCATCACAGTCATGCAACCTATGCTACCACATCATTGAAATCACAGTGGGATCATACCTTTTACATCACCCAAAGGCTCTTAAATTCCTCCTGTTTCCCACCGTGCATGTATTTGTGTACAGTCGGTCAATGTGGGATCTCAGTCACACTGCTATTTCAAAGGAAATGAGAACCCCCCTAGCATACCTCCTCACTGCTCTCTATACTTTGCATAACTTCCCTAAAAAAGCCTAGTTTGAACCCTCTGTAATAGGCTGGACAAAGATATCCATTTTCAAAGATAGATCTTGCATTTTCCCAACTATTCCTATTCCTCAAAGAGCATCCTGGTGCCAAAAAGAGTGGTACATGACACAAACTCTCCAATCAGATGTTGACTGGCAGACAGCAGCTGCACCTATTTGATTCTTTTCCATTGTGTGACAGAAGCAAGGACACTGCCACACAAACTACTGTGCCTTCCTTCCTTACACCCAGAGACCTATACTCATCCTTGGTACGCTTAACATTTACTTTGGTGGTATCATTGGTGCTTACAAGGATGAGAAGTGAAAGGTACTCATCCAAGGCCTCAGAAGTTTCTCCACACATCCTGGATACAAGACCCCGAGAAACAGCAAAACTTGTTAGACAGCCCAGCTGCTGAGCAGATGGTGCCGGTCACCATCACCTCATCCTCCCCCTGCCAGAAGGAGGTTTCCAAACAATAGCACAGAGTGCTCTGTCTGTCTCAGTGCATGGATCATACTTGGCTTCCTGAGAGGCCTTTCCTGGTGGGAGTTGTTCCCTCTCATCTGTTACCAGAGCTCAGTTCTTCTTCTGTAAGAGCACAACTGCAAGAGGAGAAAAAACTTCCTTCCTGCTGCCAGAAAAGCCAGGCTTTGAGCCTGCCCCAGCCTTGTAGGCTCCAAGCATTACTGATTCAAGCACAACCTTAGCTCTCCCTTCCTAGCAAAGCAAAGATGAAGCTGTCGCACTTTCAGGGTCTCTATGAAGAACTCATGAATCTTCTTTCTGTTCAGCCCCACTCTGATGTTTTACAGACTATTCAGCCCTTTCTGCAGGCCCTTCAGTGAGTGACTCAGTGCCTAGCTGGAGTTCACCCACGTAAAGGTGGAGGTGACAACCAGCCCAGCCCGGTCCCAGGGACGAGTCCAGCATTCCCTTGCAACCTAGCCTTTCACAGGACCCAGTAAGGTAAAGCCTTCTGATCTGCCCTTGCAGGTCACTGGCCAATGCCACCCAGAACTGTGTCCTGTGGTGCTATAGCACTGTTGTGGTTGTACCACACTTGGCAATTCCATTACATCTGAAGCAGTGCCTTCAGCACCCTGGCCCTAACAAGCTGACCGCCAAATCACTTTTTATTGCCCATGGTTGCTGTCATTCCTAGGAACAGTTAAATAAACACTATGTGGTTACACAGGAGCTCCCCATGCAGAGAGGGCTTGAAGGTACAGGTCCTCCTTAATGAGGAAAGAGTAAACAGACACAGAAGCCTATCTCTCAGAACAACAAATAGCTGCTGTGCTGACTGTACAGTTCCTGTTTGCCAGCCCCTTGGGCCTCCTCAGTACGGTGTAATTGGAGAGGCAGGAGAGGGAGGGGGAGGAAAACGCTATTGTGTAACAGTGACTTCAATCTTTGCAGTGTCCCCCGTTCTATCTCTCAGGTGTGCAGCACAACAAAGATTTAAATACCGTTGCAAATAAAGGTCAAAGTGTAAGAAAGAATTCCTAGGAACCAGAAGGGACTGCCTAAAACCCAACACAGGAGAAAGAAACTGAGTTTCCAGGCTGAAATCAAGAGAGGAGCAAAGAATGAGCCTTCAAGGACACAAGAAGTAAAAGATCCTTTTTGGCTTGTTCTCCTCTGAGTTTCCTCTACTTTTTAAAGTTACCTGTTCTACCATATAATAAAATACAACTCTTTGTAAAGCATGTTTTGTCTTTTGAGGGTGCATACCAAAAGAGCAAGAACAAAATATTTTTGACAGATACCTTTTAAAAGTCTGATCAAGTTAGGTTTGTACCATAACTCCTAGCATTTTGGAATTTTTTCAATAGCAGGAGTAATGAGCACTGTGTTTCAAATATGCTCTTATAGAGTGAATTCTGCATTTCAGGTGTGGAGGTGAGCCCTTTCTCAACTGATGTCAGCAGAAAGCTCACTGTTGGTGAGGTCAGGCTACTCACCATCACTGCAGCTGGTTATTATATCCTAATTAAACTTTGTTCAATTAAAAGTTTAGTCTATACTTCTCCATCAGTTTCTGTCACTCGTCCATGTTTTAGGAGACCTTCCCTGAGGGAGTCCAGACATTCCCATGTGGTGTCAGTATTAATTTTATCTCTAAGCTTTAGCATGTGTTCAATATTTTGACAGTAAAAATTTTTGATGCCCTGCGCTGTTTTCAGCACTTTTATTTCTATGATCTAGAAGCATACTTGGTTTTATTCGACAATGTCAGATGACTTTCAGTGTTTTTCTTATGGCTTCCTGGATCTGCATTCCTAGTACGTGATTCCTAGGTTTGCAGCTTGGCACACCTTTTCATGTTGGGCTCATGCATACTTTGTAAATACCGTGTTTTCTCCTTCCAAATGGTAACTGAAGGGCAATTCTAACACGACCATGCCTTGTTCTGTTACTGATACAGGAAAGGGGTAGTCAAACAGTGGTGTAGCAGAAGACTACTGCACCACTACTAGAACAGTATAAGCAGTTCCTTACCACTGATTTATATAAGGTAAAATGTAACTATTTTTTCTTCTTCACATTTTTATTACAATTACAGGAATGCAGTGAAGCATTGGCTTTAGTATGCATCCCAGATCTTATCACTTACTCTCTTCCTTACTGTTCTTCAGCTGAGTGAATGAACCAAGTTACCTCTCAGGAGTTTGATGCACGAGATATACAAGGGTAATGGAAATGGGATTTTTATATGTTTGGGTTCTTTCAAGACTTCAGTTCCTGTCAACTTTATCTCAAACTATTTTTCATATGTCTTAGGACCAGAGAAAAGTATGGGTTTAAACATATTTAGTCACCTTGACTATTTACTCTTGCTCTTCTGTAAGACTCAAAGCTTGAAGAACTGTCCCTAAAGGCTTATTTGTATCCAGCTCGTGTAAGGTATGATTCTTGATGAAATTATGTTTTTCTATTTCTTCTAAGACCAGTTTAAATATAAAATATAAAATGTTCTTCCATAACTGAAACAGGACTTTACAAGCTATATTCACACTGGTGGCACATTTTCCTCTCTATAGGACCTCTCCTCATTTTGTCAAGTATTCCAGATTGGTTTGCTTATACACTGCTAGATTGCTCTCTCTGTGATGGACTGCCTGTGTCCACTCTACATAGTACTTGGCATCAGTTTTCTCTGGGTCCCACATGGTACGTGTGTGGAATTTATAATAATTTATTATCTTGGTTTGGGGAAGTTTGGGCAGTGCAAAAAAAGGGAAATGGTATGAAAGCAGTGTACCATCCCTGAGAAGTAGTACTTAAACACTGTGAGCCTAAGGGTGTATGTTAGTGTGTGATATGAAGGTACCAAGATTATCTGAAGTGCAAGGTCTTCAATACAGTATTGGAGGCACCTATGGAGTGGAGGTAGCCAACTATGATGGCTTTTCTGGATTAAGCTCTTAGGAAGCTGTTCCTGAAATTATGTTTAGAGAGTACCACTTAATTTACTGTAAAAGGGATCCCTTGAGGAACTAAAACAGATGTTGTGGGAATGTTCCAGAGCCCACAACCCCAGCAGGACCTGTGAAGTTAATTAGGTATATTGCTGCACCAGCACAGCCTTTAAAATAATCCAGTAAAATGGTCACATAAATGTCATAAAGCCACCATATATGAGTATGGAGAAGGGACCTATAAGTGTCTTCTGCTTTAAGTGAAGGATACAACAGACGTTATTCTGTAGGAAGGTAATAGTAACAGGAAGAGGCAGTCAGGGTACTATTTATGCAGATAATCAGCTCTGGTTTAGACAGTCTAAGAAATCAAAATTTTAGTATATCTTACTTCAGTAATTAGTAATGCTAAATTAGTGAATCTGATTGAATGAAATTTGTTTATTTGTTTTGCCTTTTCCTTGAAAGATATTGCCAAGAATAATTGCTCTCTGTTGTCAGCAGTAAGATACGAACCCTAAATAATTTGGTTTTAACCCCACCAGATGGCATTGTTGAGAAGCGTAATTAAATTCTGACAGCATAATACGTTGTTAAATTAAGGTGACAATTCAAAAGGGAATGAGGGAGAGTAAGAAAGACAAAATTCATTATTATTCCTCTGAATTAGTAAAGCAAATCAATAAATAATCTTACTATAGTATAGAAGTTAGACTTCTGGAAGAACTTTCTGTTTAAGTGAAATTTAAATTATAGATTCTCAGTCCTTGTGTGATAGCAGAAGTACTTCTTTCTAGTCTCTAAAGTCTACCTTGCACTGTGAAACAAACAAAACAACAAAACAGAACTACTTTACGTGAAAGTCTATTTAAATGTACTAGTTTCAGGCTAGTTGATGAAAACTTTTATCATTGTATGCAAAAAACTGATATGAAGTTATTTTGTACTATGCAGTGTACAAGCTCAGGGAGAATTCAGCAACTTAAAATTAAATATAGTTTTGAAAATATTTTGTTTTCTTTGAAATATACAGATGCTACAGATGTATTAAAAGGTTGGATTTAAATAGAAGATTTTACAGAATATCTTGAAGTACAACCGTGGTATGCATTGTGAATCCTGCTCCTACCCTTGAAAATGGTACAGTAAACCATATCCTTCAGACAACTTCAGATAAGAAAAACAATTTGTTCTCAATTATCCAGTTATTACAAATTTAGTCTAGTATATGTACTTTCCTGAAAATCTGAATGGTAAGAGACCGTATCTGAAACTGACTATCTCAAAGCTTGTTAGCTGAGCACCTGCAAGACTTAACAGTTGTGGACGGATAAGGAGCCAAGAGCTGCCTGATATCAGTTTTCAGCCAGGGCCAAGGAAAGGCCACGCTGCTGTTAGGGATATGCCTAGGCATGGACGATCACCCCAACCTATGCAGCGATCACATGTGTCCCATGGAGGAATGCAATACGTGCCATTGTCTGGGAAAGGGCCCCCCTGAACACCCTAAAAGACTGTGCCACCAAACAGTAAGTGGCGATTCGGAGACCCCACCACTGATGTGAATGGAGACTACAGACCAATGGGATGCCACTGGATCCATGGTGGTGACTGTCTCTTTCAACTCTATCCCAACTGTTTGCTAGATTTCCTTCTTCCCTATCTTTCCCACTCTTTCCTATCGCTATTTTCTTAACACAACACAAGAAAGTTTTGTTTATATAAGCGCACAACAAATTTCCTTGATTAATGGCATTTGACCTCGGGTCTTCCTGGACCAGAACAAGTTGGCAGACTTTTTTTCAGTTAAGCATTCATAACTTTTTTTCATCAACTAAGTGTAGAACTTTTGGTTGTTAAACACATGCAGGATTAGTAATTTCCCAAACACTTAATTAGTAATCTAATCTATTTTCTTCTGTTAACACTAATATTTTATTTATGTATTACTACTTATTATGATAGGTGTTAACGTCACCTCAGAGGACCAATAAGGAATGGTTGAAATGAAATACTAGGAAGTAGTGTAAATCTCCAAGAGTTTGTCAGCTTTAATAAAGAAATACAAACATAGTAGATAAGAGCTGGTGGATAAAATAACAGCAAGTGTTTTTACAAATACATTAGAAACAAAAGGAGGGCCGAGGATATTCTTCATCCTTTACTGGAGGTGGTAGGGAACATTGACACAAAAGGTGAGGAAAAGGCTGAGGTACTTACTGCTTTCTTTGCCTCAGTCTTTAATACCAAGACAAGCTTCCCTCTGGGTACTCAGCCCCTGAGATGGAAAACGGGGATGAGGAGGAGCAGAATGAAGTCTCCACAGTCCAGGAGGAAATGGTTAGTGACCTGCTGCTCCACTTAGATGTTCACAAATCCATGGGGCCAGATGGAAAACACCTGAGGGTAGTGAGGAAGCTGGTGGAGGAGGTAGCCAAGATGCTCTCTATTATTTATCAATAGTCTTGGCAGAAGACTGGGTGTCATCCAATATGACACCCATCTACAAGAAGGGCTGGAAGGAGGATCCAGGGAACTACAGACTTTTCAGCCTGACCTCAGTGCCGGGGAAGGTTATGGAGCAGATCATCCTGAGCATCATCATGCAGCATGTGCAGGACAACCAGGGGATCAGGCCCAGCCAGCATGTGTTTATGAAAGGCAGGTCCTGCTTGACTAACCTGATCTCGTTCTATGACAAAATGAATCTCACAGTAGATAATGGAAAGGCTGTGGATGTTGTCTACCTAAACCTTAGTAAAACCTTTGACACTGTCTCCCACAACATTCTCCTGGAGAAACTGGCTGCTCGTGGTTTGAATGGGAGTATTCTACTTTGAGTAAAAAGCTGGCTGGATGACCGAGGACAAAGAGTATTAGTAATTGGAGTTACATCCAGCTGGTGCACAGTTACAAGTGGTGTTCCTCAGGGCTCAGTACTGGAGCCTGTTCTGTTTAATATCTTTAATGACAATCTGGACAAGGGGTTTGAGTGCACCCTCAGTGAGTTTGCAGACAACTCCAAGCTGGAGGTGGAGTGTTGATCTGCTTGAGGGCAGGAAGGCTTTGCAGAGGGGTCTGGACAGGCTGGACTGATGGGCCAATGCCAATTGTATGAGGCTCAACAAGGCTCAGTGCTGGGTGCTGTACTTGGGTCACAACAACCCCACAAAGTGATATGGGCTTGGGGAAGAGTGGCTGGAAAGCTGCCTGGTGGAAAAGGACCTGGGGGTTACAGTTGGTGGCCAGATGAACATAAGGCAGCAGTGTGCCCAGGTGGTCAAGAAGGCCGACGGCATCTTGGCTTGTATTGGAAACTGTGTGGCCAGCAGGACTAGGGCAGTGATTGTCCCCTGGACTTGGCACTGGTGAGACTGCACCTCAAATCCTGTGTTCAGTTTTGGGCCTCTCACTACAAGACGGATGTAGAGGTGCTGGAGAATGTCCAAGGAGAGCAACAAAGCTGGTGAAGGGTCTAGAGAGCAAGTCTCATGAGAAGTGGCTGAGACAACTGGGGTTTTTTAGCCTGGAGAAGAGGAGACTCAGGGGGGATCTCAGTGCTCTTAGTGCTCTCTGAAAGGAGGTTGTAGCCAGGCGGGGGTAGGTCTCTCTCCCACATAATTGTGACAAGATGAGGAAATGACATCAAGTTGCACCAGGGAAGATTTAAATTAATATTAGGAACAATTTCTTCACTGAAAGGGTGTTCAAGCATTGGAACAAGCTGCCCAGGGATGTGGTATAATCATCATCCCTGGAGGTGTTTAAAAAACACGGTGCTTGGGGACGTGGTTTAGTGATGGACCTGGCAGTCCTGGGTAAATGATTGGCCTTTGTGATCTTAAGGGTCTCTTTCAGCTTAAATAATGTTATCTTTCTTTGGTTCTATGATTCTATGAAATAGGGACATGAATACAGGAAGGAGTATATCCTCATTGATTAAAAGAAGTATTCTCTGCCTGTGTCTACATTAACAGAAGCAAATAATGGAAGTTTGATACAAGATCCCTGCATCTACAATGTATGTGGTTAGGGTTTTTTACTTTGTCTTAGTTTCTGTCTGCTCTCTGGCTTGAACATTTGGTTCAAAGTTGTCTGAAGAGCACTGGATCTGCCCCAATGTCCTGACTCAGGCTGGAACACAGTTCACACTTTGCTTCATCTGAAAGGAACTTGGCTTACAGGAAATAATGCATGTGATTTGCAGCAATGTACAGATGATTAGGGACTTCCCTAAAAATCATATTTCTCTGAAGTAAAATGCTGACACATTCCCAACTTCAGCTTGTCCGCTCAGCAAAAGCACTTCACCTCTGTATATTCTTAAAGAGACGACCCCAGACAGATCTAGTTATTGGTATCTCTAGCTACCACATGTTTAAACAATGCCAGAAGCCATTCATCGTCCTAAAAGTAAAAGTACCCCACTGACAAAATAAGAAAATAAAAAAGGAAACTGTCTATTATTTTTGCAAGTTTAGGTGTCATAGATATATCAAATACAAAACTCTTGCATGAACATTAAAAATGCCATATTGTTAATTTTAAGTAAGAGTGTTTCTTTTCAGGACTTTTCAGACTGATTACATGCTTTTTGATTTACCTCTAACTATCAGAGATTTTAAAAATAAAAATTTCCAAACAGTTCTGATGAGTAATTCAGGCATCAGGTGATTGTAACAAACAAGGATAATACTTGTTTGTTCCACTTTTGTGCATAAGCTGCAACATATTAACTTTACTCACATATAATCAGTAACATTCTGCAAGATATATTTTTAAACCTGAACTATAATGGGCCTTTTCAGTTTCAAAGACTTGCCTATGAGCCAAAAAAAAATATAGTGAGTACAGTTACAAAATTTTCATTGTTTAACCCCAACTGTCAACTAGGCATCACATAGCTGCTCACTCACTCCCCCACAGCTGGATGAGGGAGAGAATCAAAAAGGTGAAAGTGAGACAACTCGTAAGTTGAGATAAAGGCAAGATAGGTAAAAAATTTAATAGGTAAAGACAATATAGGTTAAAAAATAATTTATTAAACCTTCAATAGGTAAAGCACAAGTTGTGTGTGCAAGCAAAGCAAAACAAGGAATTAACTCCCTACTTCCCATGGGCAGGCAGGTGTTCAGCCATCCCCAGGAAAGCAGGGCTCCAGCACCTGTAACGGTTACTTGGGAAGACAAACACTAAAACTCCAAAAGTCCCCTTCTTCTTCTTCCCGCAACTTTATATGTTGAGCATTATGTCATATGGTACAGAATATCCCTTTGGCTAGTTGGGGCCAGCTGTCCTGGCTGTGTCCCCTCCCAACTTCATGTGCATCCTCAGCCTTCTTACTGGTGGGGTGGTAGAGAGGCAGAAAAGACTTTGGCTCTGTGTAAGCACTGCTCAGCAATAATGAAAACATCCCTGAATTATCAACACTGTTTGCAGCACAAATCCAAAATATAGCCCATACTAGCTACTATGAAGAAAATTATTCCAGTGAAAACCAGCACAAAAATGAAATGAGTTTTGTATTGAAATTGCTGTGGCTTGTTTCAAAGACTTTATTATCTATACCGAGAAAAAGTATTTAATTACTATTATGGACTGGATTTTGTTTTATCAAACCAAGACACAGACTTTCATCTTCTATTGCAACCCTGAATGCTTTTGAGGTCTGAAGAACTGCAACTATTTGGTATGCTTCCAAGACTTTTGTGTTGTATCATTTACTAAAGCAGAAACATGATACTTAAAACCCGACTTTTGATATTTACCTTTACATTTTGTTTACATTGATAGTAAAACATTTAAATCATGTTAATAGATGATTGCGTGTAACAGTCAATTCTGAAGATTAGGGTCAAATCAAAAGAGAGCACAATTAGGTGTGTGGAAACAATTCTTGAGGCAAATAAAGGTATCACTGGTGGATGTAGACTGCCCAAAGAACTGATGATAAAGATTTAGAAATGACAAATATTAGATGAATGCATAGAGAAATGGTAAAAGAGAAGACTATGGCAAACCAATGCAGGGGGCTTCTCTTGTTTAATAGAAGATTTTTCAAAAGAATAAACTGAGTTCAGTTTTTGGTATTAATTTATCTTTAAAAAAATGAAAGGAAAAAGTGAGTTTAACGTATAGAAATGAGCTAAGCTACTTAGCATTTTTCAAGAAAGGGGAAGTTTAAAGAACTGTGAACTTACAGAAAATTGAATTTTATCTTTGATTCGTGATGCAAAAAACCCCCACATGATTAGTGTCCCAACTTTCTATCTCAGAAGGAAGCAACATGTATCTTACGTAAATTTTATTTCCTTTGACAAGAATTAAAAAAAGTATTTGTTCAGATCTATAAGTTGTGTGATAATGTTTTCTGAAATTGTGTTCATATCAGTGAGGACCATTATAAGAAAATATATACTGGTGAAGTAACACAAACCTAGAAATTAGAAGGTTGTGGGTTTTTCTGTTGTAATACAAAAGGATAATCAAAATACATATTATAATCTCATCCATAGTAGGTACATATTTCAGAAGACAAAACCATCAAATGCCTCAGACACAGTCAATAAGGTTTTTATTTTTTATTCAGGGAAAGTCACTGTTCAGCATATTAGAAAGTATGTGCACAGAATTACTATGCAATATAAATTATAAGTCAATTTTATAGTATGACAGTAGTGCAACAACATTGAAGAAAAGTTAGCAAAGAGTCAAAGTGATTGTTATTATGTAGGCTGGGTCTTAGATACTTTTAATACATAAGATACAACAAAAAATGCACTAGGTTCTTTTCAACAGCACAAGATCAGCACTAGTGTAAGTTAGATGGCTTTTCTTGAAATTTTTACAGTAACATGGCATATAAGTAATTTGTGGTAAAAAGTATGAAGCCTAATTTTTTTCATGTGTAAATCATTGCAAGCCTTAGAGAACTGCATAAGAATGAGACAGGGGAAAGAATCAACCTAATAGTTTCTGTCTGTGCTAATATTACTCAAGCTACTTAATGTATCACTATTGTTATCATTAGAATTATTCAGTTTTCAGTTATAGCAGGTAATGCAGGGATTCATCCTATCTAATTATGACCACCCAGATACAGGCACCTGGACTTTTATGGTAGTAGGAAAAATGTGATACTTTCTATATTAAACACCAATCTGGAATATGACACTAGTGGCAAGTTCATTCAAAACAAAGAAATTAAAGTGCTTCATCATCGTAATCATTATTATTATGTTACAAGACAGTAGGTCTGTGAAAAGAATATTGTAGATGCAAGAAAATGGCACAGTTTTAAAAATAAATTTGAAAGACAAGAAACTTAGAAGCACTTGGAAGTAAGATCAGGTTTTGGCTAACAAACAAACAATCTATAGCATACTCAGAAAATTATGCTGAAAGCAGTCAGAAGTTAAGAATGTATTAGTGCAAGTACCCTGTATACTTGCCTTGTGTTTACTCTGTGGTGTCTTTTTGCAGTCACAGTTGAAGACACTACTGAGCTGAATGGATCATTGGTATGAAACACTAGGAATTTTCATGTCTTCCCAAATCTTGGGTTTTTAATGGATTTTGTGAAGGATATTCTATATATATTTTTTCCCCCCAGTTAAAACATATACCTAAAGACCCATGCAGAAATATTTAGCACAAATAAACCATGTCACTCCTTAAAGGGCATAATTTTAGAAATGCCTTTTCATTGTATTGTCTTCTGCACATGGGTTAAAGGTTTACTGTTGCTTTTTGTTTTGGTGGGTTTTTTTGTTTGTTCATTTTTGGGTTTTGGTTTTGGGGTTTTGGTTTTTGTCATCTGAGAGAATAAATACACAATCTGCTTTAAGAACCAGATCTTTCAGAATCAGGTAAATACTTGATAAAGTTGATGATATGGGATCCCTCCTATTGAACTCCTGTCTTTGGTATAGTTGCTAGGACAGAACACAGTATATTTGTATGCCCTGACATGTGAATTGTAGAATTACGCCCTTGTTCTCTCAGCATTCCCATTTAAGTAGACCAATAAAGAAGAAAGAGAGGGGAAGTAAGCTCATATATAGCACCTTCAAGAAGCAACATAGATCTAGTTTAAACTTCCTCAGCCACTTATACCAAAAGTGAAATCTCCAATTATATTAATCAGCTCTTCAGAAACAGTTCAAAAGTGTCTCGTCACCTAAAAAGTCATGAATCACACAAAATATTCGCTGGAGTGTGAAGGGGGAAAAGATTAATGTTTTCTTCTAAATAGCTTTCAGGTTGAAGTCAAAGCTGTCAGTTTGGAAGGGGAGGAGGAGAACAGTATGGACTCTGTGGTTGTTGCTTTTTTATTGTTTGATGGTGTTTTCTTCACCCTGCCTTTGCACACTTGATGATAGTGTCTGTAAGGTTAAGAGGAATATGAGTCAATAGATGACCACAGTGATTTGTGAAGAAATTGCAGTACTTGCTAATGTGAGACAATATGCAGACAAGATAGGAGTGGATTGTGGTTGTTACTTTGTGCTGTTGCAGGTCCATTTGACATCTCTGACTTACTACCTTTAGCAAAATTATGTCCCTATACTCAAATGGGTCCTCAAATGGGTCTGGTGAAAGCTCATTTTTCTACAAGGGGGGGAGGGGAAGACACACCAAAGATGGGTGATAAACACTAGAACTAGCATACTCTACTTGCTTAAGTGCTTCTATGATGAAACTAACTATAACAATAGTGACTAAAACCACATTTCATTTCATAATATAAGCAGTCATAAATTATAGCTCCACTACCAGATGTCTAATGAGCCCTACATGGATATTCCAGCAATATCCTAAATCAGTATCTAAGACAAACTTCAGAGCACACCAGCTCTCTCATCTTCCTTTAGAGAAAAGGATTTTAGTAGTTAAGTCAGTCAGGACTTCTCAGTGTTAAGATTAAGTATTTGGTCTGGAAATCTGGGGGATCAGTGCTCTAGGATACGCAGTGGAGTAAGCTACAGTAGGTAAGTGAAACCTAGACAGAAAATAAAGGACACTGAAAGTAATTTACACATTGTATTGATACTTGTACATGACAATTTTTCGTAGATTCCTCCATCAGCTCTTTAGTTAATACATAATTGTTTTAAATGCTGACAGTTCCATAAAGTTCTGTGAATTAAGGTACCCTCTGAGTCATTATCATGTGTCCTGGGTAACAGGATTGTAATGTCCTGTATATTTTCATAGATACATATTTTATGACTTCTACTTCTTTCAAATGGAGTATGTAAGTAAAAAATAAAATCAAAAGCAGTAGTAATGATTATTAAGTAGTTGTTTGTAATTAACAATGTGTCCTATGTAATATAATGAAGTAATCTCAAGTAAATTAGATATTTTTTCCTTCAAAGGAAAAAAGGCAACTTGTTTTGCTTGCTTTCCATTATATCTTAGAGTATTTTGTGAACTTGAAAGTCTGACCTTTTTCACTATTTGTTACTTGCAACAAGAATTCAGATTTCTCTTTTGTAGTCTGCAGCAAAGTGGTTTTGAGTAGCATTTTTCTATAAACAATACTAATGAGCTGAGAATTCTGAACTCGATAAAAAGTAATAAAATAATCTGTCCTAATTATATTAAAGAACTAATTCTTGTGCTAAACCTCCAATTGCATGTGATGAAAGTCTGTTGATGAGAGCATGGAGAGAGCAGGTAAAGAGATATTCTTACTATCATGACCTGCATAAGAGCCTGAGAAAGTACGATTTCTAATGAACTGTATGGATCAGTCCAATTATTATTGAATTAATAGAAACACACTACTGATTTTGACAAGAGATAAATTGTGTTTCAAAGTCGTAAGATAGTAGAGATTGTGATGTCAAGTGTTATATGAAAATACAGAGTTTAGGTGTCCTAAATTAGCCATAGGTTAAGTATAAGTGATTAACTCCAGGAGTGTAATTTGGAAAACTTTGCTTAACTGTGACTAGTGGAAGATTCTCGCAGCTTTTCCCCAAGGTTTCAGTGAAAGGAATTCCTTCCTAAAAGTTGGCAAAACACAAACATAGAACCTGTTGCGTAAAACACAGACTCCGTCCTGAATCTCTCCACACTGTAAAAGGCAGACCTTACCTACATTGCCCAAGCAACCTCCTCAACACCCTTTCCTTTGCAAACCCCATGTTATTTTGCAGAAGCAATTCCCCAAATTAATTTGTTACCTCATGACGCCTTCTCAGCCTAACACTAGACAGAGTGAGTAATAAACCAAAGGAAGATCTATTTACTGAGTCCCCAGATTTAACATTGAAGTTTTTTGAAGCTGAAAGCAGAATTTTATTTCTCTTTTTTGGGTTTCTGGCTTATTAAGAACAGAGGCATAGAGTAGAAAGCTCCAGATTTCATTTTTTTCTTAAGCACTAGCTTAAAAAGCCTGACAGACTCCCATGAAATCCTGAAAATACAATGATTTTCTACTCTACTTCATTAGAAGATGTACCTGCATTTATTTTACACACATTCTATAAAACCAACAGTCTAATGTGTTATTGATTTGATAGAAAGCACACATGGTACTTCTGTCGCATCTGCATAAATAGGAGACCTGAAATATGGCATTTTGCCCAGCTGTACATAGGTATATAAATTTTGGTCATATGCTATGATAAAAATATTCCTGGATCATGCTGATCTTTATTATCCTGAGTACCTACAGCAAGGTTCTTTAGCTGCCAAAGAAGTATTGCATTTTTCTGATATTGAATGTGCTATTCTTCATGGAATATATACACGGAAAGGTATTATGCTATTGAAATCATCTCAATGTCTAAACCATCTAAGGATTCACAAGCTGTGTTTCCCTGCATCTGATTCTACAATGCAGCCTAATCTGCGAGGCATACATTTATAACACCTAACATACACTGACGGAGAATGCAAAGAGAGTAACCACGACAAAGAAGAGGCATAATTTCCCTGTTTACATGAGAGGGTCATGATTAGACATGTCTCTGTAAATTCTGGATTCAATTATTTAGCCTTTGGTGGTTGAAAACCACTTCTCTCATTTTCAAGGAGAGTGTCTACTCTAGCGGGACTTGCAAGCAAAGATTCAAAATTCATATTTTACCATATTTTGTGATTTTAATAGTGTACCATGTAAACGGAATGATTACAGGATTAAGACAGAGACTAACTCTGCAAGCCAATGAAGGAAGTTCTAGTAACAGCAAAAAGATGATTTCTGGTCTATATTCCTTGTACTATAGAAGTAGCTTATTCCATGGCTCTTTAAAGCAAAATCCTTATGCATGTTGAACAGAGACCAGACCCTCAACTTTTCTCTTATCCCTAGTTTTACTTCACTTTCTTTCTAATTTTCTGAGTTTGGGTTTCCTTGCTGCAAAAATTATTCAATTTCAGCAAGCAGCATGTCACCCCTCCTTCATCCAAAGAACTTGTGTCTGAGTCAGCTAGGATGACCTGATTGGAAAACAAAGGGTGCAGTCTTACACTCTGAAAGTTAGGAAGACATGTAATACAGGTCTCCCACTTTATGACTAAAATACTTACGAATGTACAGCTTTGATTTTTCCAACAATGATATTAAATGAAAGTGGCTGTGACTGCTGTGTTTTCTGCGAAAATGATGCTGTCACTTTGTGTTAAGTGAGTTAGTTGCAAGCATGCTGGTTTGATTGGACCCCTTTGGAAACAAACCCTAAATTTCAAATGACATGAGGTTCTGAGAGGCTGAGCTTTGCCCACATAGCGGTACCTCTCAGCATGGCTGAATTGTGCATTGTGGTCCAGATGAGAAGGGCTTTTTTTGCTTGTTTGTTTATATTTTAAGTAAATTGCTCTGTTGTTTTCACTGTGCTAAGGTGGGCTATGTGGAGTGTTCTCAGGGTGTACACAATGGACTACTTTCAGATTATCCTTCACCAGAAGAAGCATTTCAGCTGCTGATGGGTTTTCAGTACACAAAATAAAACTACAACTAGGTCAGGGTAAAACATTGCAAAATTCTTGTAATGTGGATGCCAGGTCAACTACTTGTTTTTCTGTTGTTACTGTACTCTTCACCAGCTTATATCTAGTAGTAATACAGATAGAACCTTACAGTTACAGAAGTTTTGGAGTATAGGGAACTTTAGCAATTCAGATGAAGGTATCTAGGGAACCTCTGTTGTCTAAACCAGTGAAAGGTGTTGGAGTTTTTTTCTTTTTTTTTTTGTTTCTTTTTTTTTTGGGGGGGGGGGGCAGGGGGGGAGGTGGGTGGGTGGTATACTTTTTAATGCTTACTCATAAATTTAGGTTACTATATTTATTCTATTTTATACAACTTTAGATGTTTATAAGTGTGTTTATGTCTAAACAGAGATGATTCAAATAATGAGATTATGCTCAAAATGTTATTTTCAACAGAGATAGCCTTAAGTGTTTTTTCTGAAATGGAGTTTAACTTTCCTTGACAATAACAGACATATCAAGAAAGAATTAGAAAAACCTTGAGACTGTTAATTGTTAAGAATCCTCCAGTAGATGGAGATAGAGAATAGGACTTTTTAGATGCATCAATTTTTCTCAATGGTAGTGTTCATACATTTTCTGACAATCTTCCTAGGATTTTTATCATAACTGTTAATAAGTTGCACTCTCACAATGTGCTCAAGAGAGTACAGACAACAGCACCTAGATAAGAATTCAAACACTCTCTGCATATAAAAGGTGAGTGGGACTAGTTAGCAAATGCATTAAAAATCAGTTTCCTGCTTTCCTCTCTCTCATTTCAGTAACTGTCCTAAAAGGAAATGCACCTTTATTGAGCATTTCCTGTATAGCTAGATACTTGTAAATTGGTAACTGCACATGAGCAGATAGATTAAATCTATTTTATTTCAAAATGATTTATTTTAACATTCAAACTGTTGATGCATGATTTGAGCCTTCACCATACTAGTGGGGATTTTTTGTTTGTTTATCTATGTCTTTCATTATGCTAGATGCATAATACATACTGCCATAATTTCCTTCATCTTTCAGTTCTTTGGGGAAAAAAACTATGAGTTGGTTACTGGCAGGCTACTTTTCTTCTGTGATGTCTGCAGAGCAGGATCCTGAATACATTAAAATTAGAGGGAAGACTATGGGAATGTAAAGTGTGAAATAAAATCATGATCCATGTAGTCCTAACAGGAAAATCCTCCTGACGGAACACAAAATACGAGGTTATTCCTAATCACATATTTTGTTCAGATATGCAACCACATGAAAATACTGGTGGGTGGCTTCCCAAGTATATTTTCTCCGGCTGAGTCCCTTAAAACATCCACGTGAAGAGAGACACTGAGCCTTGCCATGGAGTATTGACTCCACTGTTATTCAGTGGAAGTAGGTGCAAACTCTCCTTGAAAAAGAGCTTTCTTCTGAAATAAGGAGTCACTTACATGAAAACATCTTAGTTTTATTTTTTCCATTCATTTATCCTCTACAGATATTTCCAGGGGTTTTATCACTGTAGCTCATATAGACACTTTGCTTAATTTAAAAAAATGGCTGTTCTGTGTCTTTCTGCCAGGCAACTTAGAATGCATGTTGATTTGATGTTAAAAATGAATGAAAACCTTCAAAACATTAAAAACATTATTGGAAAGTGGTAAGGATGAATGGTCATTGTTTTGGAAGTTGATTAACTACCCATGGGTCATTATCTGAGGAAGTTTCTATATAAACCTAACCCTTTTTCTTGTGGGTATACTTCAGTGGTTACTGTTGGTTATGGCCAAATAGAAAAAAAAAAATAATTTTGTCTACATTAACCATGAAAAAGAGAAAAAGTGAGATATGAGCCATTTTTTCAGAGAACCTTACAGATAATCTTGTTTTATCAGGCATATTAGTTCAGCATTCAGCAGGTATATTAATACCATGCATACTTTCCGAAAGCTAGCTTTATGCAGGAATTAATATTTCCCATTGAAATTTGATCATATTTCTGAGATGTCTAGCTGGAGAAGACAATTTTTCTCCCACTGTGTAAGAGCAAAGATTCATTTTCCCTTTTTTTTCTGATAATAGGAAGCAATCTTGAGATTTCTGAGGATTCATGGAAAGAAATGGTAGAACTGAAAGAATAGTTAGACTCAAAGGACACATTGCCTTGAATCATTCTGAAAAACAGGGCAAAGCTGTGGTGCAGGTTCACAACCTCTTCATCAACAATGCAGTGGTCTCGGGAGCTCTGTAGTGCTGGGTGGATGAGTGAAAGGTCTCTTTCATTTAGAAAGTGATATGGAAAGACTGACCTTGCTTCTCACAAAGCAAACATTAGAAGAAAATCCCCATGGAATAATACCACAGAAGAATGCTTTATCTTCTTTACCTCAAGAAGCTGGAATATCTGACTAGAAGCTGTTGCAGAATCTTTTTTCCTTCTTTGTCCAAGCACTTACTACCATTTCTTCAAAGAAAGTTTTCAGAGAGGTTTCTTTTCTTCCAGTTTTTTTAAATATCCTTGTATAATAAAGTCATATTTTCTGTGGCTAAATAAATGAGGAGTGGTGTACAGTTACATAAGAGAATTTAGTATATATGTATGCATATATATGAAGACAAGGGAAGTGTCTTTATATACCTTGTCCTCAACTTTTTTCACAAAACATTATAGTCTGGTTTTCTGTCACTTATTGAGACATGAACGATCTTGGCACAGCAAGAACTGTCATGAATTGATTCATTTTCATCTTAGCGAGAGTTCACTTAGCCAGAACATTAGGGACTTGGAATATGTCAAGGACAGCAAACACAGAACATTTGTTTTTTTCTGTGTCTTGCTGCTCTGAAGGTCAATCAATCTCCCTCTTCTACCAACCTATACTGGGATTCTGGCACCGTTTTACCAGCATAACAAATGATCTGCATTTGTTGTTCTTTGTGCTAGAAGCCCCTGAAGTCATCAATCACATAAGAACATTTGTAGCTTTATTTACAAAGTGAGCATTCAAAATGATTTTCAATACTTTCCACTGTTCTCTGTTCCCTTTGTTGTTCCAAGCATAGTGGCACCGTCTGACTTTTTAATCAACTTTCCTGAGCCAAGGCAAAAGTGCGGTCCTGACAAAAGGTCTTTTTGATGACGGAAAAGGGTGCAGAAGAGACTGATTAGTACAACAGAGGTCTTCTATAGTCTGAATGGTTTCTGGTTTTCTTGCCTTGTCTGTGGGTCTTAGATGAGTGAATGACTTACTCTAGAAATAAGAAGCCCAGCTCAAATATACAACAAAATAACTGATGTGGGTGGGGTGGAAGCTAAACCCAATAGCAGACTTCAAAATCACAGAACTTTAACAATCCTCATGGCTGTAATATAACCTTTTTCAGGACCATATGTTCTAGCTCCATTAGTATAACTGCTCAACCCATTTCAAAGTAATGTACTCCAGGTCTTACCAATTACATAGTGAAAAGACTGGCATTTTCCTCTGACCCGAGTTCCTCCTTACAATGTAACGGCTGCACTGTTCTGTACTGCAGATTGCAGCATTTCTTGCTCCCACCTTCCACATTTCCAGATTGCCTTCATTTTGTAGTGCTTGTTAACTGCTTTGGAAGTACTTTTAGTATCAGCAACACTGGATTTAATGCAAAAAGCTTGTAATCGCCGTTATTTTAAATGGGCAACCATATTGTTTGCTTGGGAAAGCAGGGAGTGCTCATTCTCCAGATCTTATGGTATCTCAAGAATTAGCTTAATGGTCTTGATCACCTCATCGTAAGTAGTTCTGATGTTTCTAGCTTGCCCTGCAGTATCTGATCACTTTTGCCAGTAAGTTTCTCCCAAGTCCAAAAAAATGTTACTGCTCCTTGTCCTCTTCCTCTTCCTTTCAGTTCCTAAACGCTGGTACCCCAATTGTACAACTTTCTGATTGTCTTCCACAGAGACTGATTTGTGCTATTTTTCTTTAAAGTAGCTGACACTAGTAAAGTTCATAAACATAATTTTCCTCTTCTACAATGATCCATGCAGAACCAACAAGAATAGAAAGGAACTTTTTTATCCAGCATGATTACAAGATTTACTTGTATCATGCTGGATATGTATCCTTGGTGTACTTTTTTTTCCTAAGAATGTCAGACTAAAAGAGTTTTACATTTCATTACTATAGCTGTGTGCCATGATAAACGCTAATATTTTAAAAAGAAATAAAGTAAAATATTTTCTGAAGGCTTTTATAAGATTTAGAGCAGACTGTCACTCTCACTCACAGTACTGTAAACCAAAATATCTATTTTAGACCTTTCCTTCTTGTTCTGGCTCTGCAGGCTTGTTATTCAGCTTCTCTAGGCTTTTATTTGATTGACTATAAATGCTTCTTTTAGCGTTTTTGTATGCCATAACAACTTCATGAGCTGCAGTAAAATGTACCTTGGAGGTATTATGTTCACTTACAAAATAATTTAACTAATACTGTTGTCTTTATGACTTCACCAAGACAGAGTATAGAACATCAGAGAGAAATGTCAACTGCATATCTCAAGTAGCTTTGGCATTTCTTCTATGCATCTTGCAATCTTTCAGTGCAAATACTACTGAATTTTGAAAACTAGTGATGAGAACACATAAATACATTTCCTATGCAGAATTATTTGCTTTTCACTCCACCTTTCTATCTTTTGCTCTTCTTACAATAGAGGCTAAGGAGCACAGACTTACTTTTCTTTCTGAGGCAGCTATGAATCTCAACTGACCAGAGCCTAAGGGAAAGACATGGCAATAGGCATAAAAAGCTCTGGATGCAGTGTTAAAAGTACTGTCTTTAATGTTTGTTGTTTTTAAAAACATTAGCCACCTGTGGTACAATAACCCAGCTGTTCACAGAAGATTCACATACATGCATTACTCAAGAAGAAGATATTCAAAATATCAGGTCACATTGTTTTTTTCTTTTTTAACCTTTACCTTAAAACAAATACAGAAGTGCTGCTGTGTGATCTTCTTTGATTAATAAATCTTATGTCATAAGCCACTGCATGACAGATTTGCATGTTATTGATAGGCAAATTCTGATAGATTTTGACCAAACTTTTTAGCTTATATTTACATAAAGCTGTACATACTGGTCTTCCAGATACTCTAAGTATTATTAAAATGAAGGAAAAAAATGGAAAAAAAAATCTACATATTATTATAAGAAAATAATACTTTGCACGCTGTTGGATAAACAACTATCTAGGAAAAAAAAAACCCAAACAAACTATTCTCATGTCATGCTTTTAATCTTTACGAAACAAAAAAACATATTTGCTTTTCCCACATTTTTTACTGTATCTATTAGCATTTGGGGACAGGATATATTAGAGAAGACTGTATTAACCTGTCTACATACAGAAATGTATATACGCTTTAGTCGCTCTCTGTACACTCTGTTGTCAATGAAGGAAAACTAAGTATACCAGGGCTGTGATTTACTGCATCCACAGTTCAGACCAGCTAGGCACAAATGAAGAAGCTACAATTCCTCTTTCTTTCCATTGACTATAAACAGAATACAGAATGAAAAGCTTAAATTCTGACTTCCACAGCATAAAGTGTCTGAAATTTAAATGAAAAATTCTGTGTTAAGAAAGTCATCAAGCATGTGTTGGCTAAAAGTAGGGTATCTAGCCAAAGCAGGCTGTTTAGATTCAATCCATAGTGAGCAGAGACAGAAAGGTAAAAAGACAACTCCTCTGCTTCCCCTTCTACATTACAGTGCTCAGGAATGTCTCTCTGCTGTTTCACATTTCTATAGAAAGGACATTTTGCATGGAGGCTGAAAGGGAGTTGCTGTATGCTTCATTCAGGTTTGCAATGACATCCGGAGACTATGACTGTAGGAAATGCCATTGAGTGTACCTGCTTATAATGCAGATGTAGTCAAACGCACCTATAGAAGCAGTTCATAAAATCTAGTTTTCTACTTCTGTTTGAAATCAATTATTCTGTTCTTCCAGAAGTACCTATTTTTAGAGTCAAGACAATTGCTTTAGATTAATTTCCCAATTTTAGATGACTAGTATTAGGGTAAATAATCTTGCAGTGACTACACAGCATTTAAACATTTAGAGCCTTTCATTGCATGATTTTGGCAGGGTTTGTTTAAAATTAGAGGGGCTTATACTGAAATGTGAATTTCGTGTAATTTGCAACTGGAACCCAGTGGATAGATGTAACAATGAATTAGTGTTATTATCCTGGATCAGATATAAATGCCTCTCCTCACATTTTATTGTACACTAGTTCCACTATCACAGTCTGCTATGCTTTTAAAGATTATGTAAATTCTTGTACAGGAAAAGAAGTAATGCACTATTTACTAAGCAGAATAAATCCCCAAAAGCTGAAATGTCTGGCAAATGGCACCAGTTATATATGCTTACTTTGTGGAGAAGGTAGAATGACTCGGGGGTCATTGATATCATTATGTGTATTATTTACTAAGAATCTGGAAAAAGATGGTCATTACTCTTTTCTCAGACAAAAGGAAGTCATTTTAGGGTTTATTTTGGGTAAGCCCAGAAGGTCACTCTTGTACTTCATGCTGAACAAAAGCTTTATAATAGGACTAGTAAATCCTACTCAAGATACCTTGCCAATGTAGTACGGCTATATTGCAGGGATTTCACTTAAGTGTGGGGGGGGAGGCGGGCAGAGAGAGAGATATGACAGCAATATTCTCAGCCTTGTTATGTTATTCCATATTTTCATAATCTTTATCCTCATAAAATGAATTGTTACTGGAATATGTACATATGCAGCAAAAATATTTTTTCCACACTGCCTGCATATCATTTTAGATCACATACAATATTTCATTAATGATGTTTGTCAAGTGTTGATTTCTTAACTCTTATAGCTACTATAGCAAATTTTTAAAAGACATGATTAAGCTACTCCAGCAATTTATTGAATTATGCTAAACATACTTATCACCAATGTACAATTACTGTAATTCAAAATATACAATATGTGATTATGAAAGTCACTTTCTAAAAACAGCAATTCAGCATTATTTGCATTTATAATGTTTGAGTGTTGACTTTTTTTGGTCATGCCCTTATACTTTAGATTTTAAGGTCAGCCCAACTTATTGAAATCAGTTTTCCTTTTCAAGTCCATAAATCCTTAACTTCAGTAACTTAATAACTAAATAAACACAAAAGGCTAACATGAAAAAAAAATCTTCAAGAAACTTCAGGAGTTTCTGCGTATAATTAAAATTTCTGAAATTAATAGCTAAAATGCAATAAAGTTATTAATTTATTCCTCATCAAAAAGTCATAATGGCAAAAGTATTTTAGTAAACTTACCAGGTATTCTATTTCTATTCCTTCCTTGGATTTTCCTCTCTAAAATGTGCCTCAAACAATAAAAATCTTTAAATTCAACAATAATTTGGCCTGACCTTTAAACACATTTATTTTTCAAGATCAGCAAGAAAAAAAAATAGGATTTTTATTCTAAGCTAGTTCATATATATGCCTTAATTATGTGTTTATTTAATATCTTAAAAATAGTTTTTGAGTTCTTAGACTATCTTTAGAAAAAAAGGTTCACGGTAGGTTGTTGTGGTTTAACCCCAGCTGGTAATTAAGTACCATGCAGCCACTCGCTCACTCCTCCCTCACCGAGAAGGGACATAGACATACCTTTGTTCCCTATGCAGTATGTAGAGAGAATCAGAAATACAGGAACAATTTACACCTGGTTACAGTGGTTAGATGGAACCATTTGCCTGAGTCTGAGAAATATGAAAGAGTCAGATTATAGTTGGTAAGAAGTAGCCAGTAAGAAATACTTAAGAAAAGGGTCAATCTCAGGCTTCAGATCAAAACTACAGGGACAGTTCAGCTCAGTTTAAGACCCTGATACAACTATGCATATGGGTATTAAAAAAATTCTGGATTTGCTCTATTCCTTTGAAACACAAACTTGGAAGAGAATATGCCAGCAGACACTTTTCTTATAACACACAGGTGGGTTCTGGTTCCAGGTCTCATGGATTTTTATGTAAATTTTATCTAGTAACCATTTCATGAAAAGTATACAAACTCCATTTCATGAAAAGTATACAGACATGACAACAAGGAAAGAAACTCTGTCATAGAAAATCCCCCTTCTCTGGCACAAGGAATCTCAATGACTTTCCTTCATGTGGAACAGTTTCTACAGCACATGCAGAGGGAATGGCAATGAAGGCCTCCCAGCAGTGGTATGCAAGTTTCATGTCCACTATGTGAAACATGGCATAACTACCTAACTATCTGTAAAAATCTATGTCTTTAAGTCTTAGTGTGGATTTACTGGCTGTATTGCATTTTGGAAATGATTAATGGCATGCTAGGTCACTGTGAATTGATAATACTATTGCATAGCTATCAAGTCTGATTGTGGATTATATTTATGAAAATTATCAGGATAAAGGAAAGCTAAAGAGGATTCCTCCCCCTTCCCCCCCTCCCCTTCTTTGTTTTTTTTTTTTTTTTATTTTACAGAGGGAAAGCAGTCTGCTCAATTCACCTCTACGTTCTCTTTGTGTTTCAAATAATGTTATGAGCTTTTAAGTTCATGGGTGCTCTGAATGAACATCCACCATTACGTCTTCAGCAACCCACATGGCACTTTGTTATACACTGCTTCTTTTAACCACATTGCAAATAATTGATTTCTGCCCACCCCCCCGTAGCTTATAAAAACCAGGTTGAAATTACATGCAATGGCAAATCATCAGGGCAACAGGGAACTATTCACAACCTTACAGTGCTGATTTTCCATTTCAGAAGCTTTAAAGAAATACGACTGTTGCAGAAATAACCATAAATCTGAGAGCAAAAAATAAAATAGTATTTTCAAAAGCCAATTAGGTGTGACTCAAACTATTGTTGAGACACTGTAGTTGTGCATGTGTTTGTATTTACCCAAAATGTACTGTGTCCTGCTTGCAGTTAAAAAAGTAAATGCCTTCAAATTAAATTTATGAAAATTTTACGAACCCTGAGGACCATGATTAGTATCTTGCCACATTGCTGTTCTGCCCATACTGACAGACTGTTTCCACTAAAACATTCTGATCTTGCTAAATCTCAAAATTAAAAGCTTACAACATGCATACTTCCTAAACATTTTATCTCAGATACTTTGAATGCTTTGATCTAACTAATGTTACATGTCTTGCATATGATTTTTAAACTAGGTCATTTCTTTATGGATCTGGAATAAAATTTCCATGTGATCATATTTCCATGTGAGCTTGTGAATGTGTTACATAATTTATTCTATGACACGTATCTCCACTAATCTTGCAAGTCATGAGCCTTGGATTTACACAGTATACATATGAATGGAATGAACAGCAAAACAATGAGTAGAATGCCTGGAGTAAAGGCTAGAATATGTATCCCCTGGACAGACAAGACATCATAACCCTGTATCATTTATTTTGCATTAGACAGCCTAATTACTGCTATCTTTAGTGAGAACCCTGCAGGCAGATAAGGAGAACAAAAGTCCTTATATAAAGTTGCATTCAATGAGCTGTAGGAGAGAAAGGATATAGAAAGATATGTTAGAGTCTCATATGAACATTCTGACTGTATTAGTGATTCTTGTGGCTTTAGGTGGGCAACAGAGAGGTTGAGATTTTATTTTCTTTAAGGAAAATGAGAAAGTTATTAACAAAAAAATTGTGTTTATCTGTGTGCAATCTATACAAGAATATATTTTAATATGATTGTAAAAAATAAAAATCAAAGAATTAATAGTAATTCAAGCAATACATTTATGATCAATACTTTTTATCCTAGAACTGGAAACATAGCAAGGTCTTAAAGGATTAGTCAGGATGGGTTTGGTACCATGCTCTGGGTGATGCTCTGTTTATGTTGAGATACAACAGACAGCACAGCCTGTTCTGTTATGGTGACGGTACCAAAGTAAGAGAGAGAAGGAATGTACTCTGAGCAATCTAGTAGTCATAAATAAAGATAAGGTGGGCATTTGAAGGAGATGAGAAGGCCATGAGTCAGCAGATTTTGCAAGCTCCAGCCAAGGAATGGCCCAAAAGTCTCCCCAAAAGACAATTCTAGAAGACTCCACCTCAAGCTCTGCCTAAACCCTGCCTGTTGCAAATATGATAATTAGATGTCAAAATTACATGAATATGTATGCAAAGATGTTGTAACCTCTCATGAAAACTGTATAAATTACCTGACTTTTCACTGAAAATTTGGGAGCTAGTTTGTCCGGTGCAAACCAGCTAGCTCCCCAATGTTGCACAAAATAAATACCTTTGCTGTTTTAAAGACAAAATTCGTCTCTGAGCAGTTACTCTGTGCCATTTTGGCATCAAACTGCATTCAGGATTTTAGTTTAGATCTGCCCTCAGTTGGTGTCTCTTTTAGAAATACCTGTGAGAAATTCTGCAGTGATAAGAAATAGCTGTAAGCACCTATGTAGGCAGGTTTTTTTTACAGCTAAATCACTGGGGTTCCTTTTCCCATCCAAAGCTGAAAGGTATTATGTTTCCTGATCCACCAGTGAGTTGTAAAGTAAACCAAGATCATTTTCATCAGCACTAAGTTTATTTTCCATCTTTTTATCTTCAGCTCTAACAGAGGAGCTTTAGAGTTTTCCCTGACTGTTACACTAGAAGTATATTGAAAAGAAAGACAGAGACATCATCTCTGATCATCTTAACTCCCCACCTTTTCTTTAAAAAAAAAAAAAATATTAATTTTTCTTTTGCATGGCGTCAAAGCAATAATATCTGCCTCCCACTTATTTCACTAAGGCTTCCATCTATAAAGTGGTGAGACTGTCTGGCCCAAGTCACACATCTCCCATGATTTTACGGGATCCTGGCTTGGAGGTTGTTTTTGGTGACTTCTGTGATACTAGCTTTGGTGTATTTCCACAGCTATAGATCTTCAGAAACATTTGCAGTATCACTTCTATGTTGCCTATGCTCAGTTAATAAAAAGCAGTGAAATACACTGCAAAGGAATAGTGACAGTGCTTGAGAATGGCAAGGAAGAAAACCCTGTATGAGTACAACTAGTAGAAGTGAGAAAACAGCCTCTTGGGATATTCTCAGGGGCTTTGTCAGCCTAAATTCTAGGCAAATATACACTGCTGGAATCATCATCTTAAAAATTTCCAAAAGTAATAAACTTGCTTTTCTGAAAGATTTGGGACAAACCATGCTTGTGTAATACAAGGCCTTCAGGGAATCGCTTTGGCAGAGTTCAAGGGCATCACTCTCTGAAGAGCTCCACAGTCATTAAAATAAAAAATTATACACATACACCATACTAAAACAAGACCTGTAGGACATCAATCCAGTCAATTCCAAGGACATGTCTCTGCAGAATTCCCTAGAGTGTCAGAGGAAAGAGTATCTCTGCACATCATTTCAGATTCTTCATAATTATTGCAGGGATATTACCAAGAGAACTGCTGCAGGGAATGAAAAACCTTTGGGTCACGTATTATTTACCTGATTACATCAGTGTGACACACTGTTGTACAGACAATTGTGGTGTCAGTTGTCTGTGAAAAAAATGAAGTGCTATGAAAATGAACATTGGAACATGTGGAATGATTTTCAAATGTAGTGTAATATGAATCTGAAGGAGCAGTTTAAATAACGAGTCTCAGAAATCACTATTCCCATTGCTCTTTATTCACAGGATCTGTAGGGCACACACTAGGCCATCTTGTAGTGAACAAACATGTTCAAACATAAGATAAAAAATACATTAAATTAACCAATAGATAGATTGTGGCTGATCACGCTGGGAGTAAGGATGTTCTGAGCACTCACAAGGAAAAAGCTATCCCTTGGCCTTCAGCTGTTCAGGTGCAGAAATTAATATTCATTGTCAATTTTCAAACTGAAAATTGATTTCTAACTGTTTCATGCAGCACTGCATATTTGCTTTTTCTTTAGTTAAAATCACTAAGTAGTAAGGACAATAATTCTGCATCCTGATGAGTTTTTTCAGTCTTCTAAATGTTTGCTTCTAAATGTTCGTGCTTAAAGCAAACAAGGATAATGGGGTACAAAATCTGTAACAACTATCGGCTTGAAGACACTGCCTGCAGCTGAGAAATTTACATGTCAAGATGTATAAATTCATACCTCGGGGTGTAAGGTTATGTGAGAAAAGCTCATATACACACCCACAAAGGAGCACAGTGGCACAAAGTCAGGTGGGAACCTGAATGGACACCCTAACTGGGCCCTTCCCAGGGCCTGGAGTTACGGCACCAGGAACCGCAGAGACCAGAGTGAGTGGTTTTATGTGTGAACAACTAGAGTGGGACCTCAGGTCATAGGGACATGTGTGTCCATGCTGCCAGGAACTGGGCATCGGAAGTCTCCAGGTCCCTTGATCCCCCTGACCCCAGGTCTAGGTGCAAGCACAGGGGGTTTGGTGAAGTTTCTCAAGGTTAGTTCCCCCTGTTGCCCCATGGTGTCAGTCGCTGGGTTTCCTGCCTAAACAACATTGAGATAAACCTCTGCTGTGGCAGTGGTGGTGGCTTCCTGCCTTAACGATGGTGAGATAAACGTTTGCTGTGGTGATGGTGTGAGTTTCCTGCCATAGCAATGCTGAGACAAACATCTGCTGTGGCGATGGTGGTTCTCACCGATGCAGACTTTTAAAGCGTGTGCACATGCATAAATGTAGCTGTCTCTGCTGGCAGGGGCTGCAGCCATGGAGTCTCCTACATGCATGTCCCAGCCACTGGGGAGACTAGGATCCAGGGCCAGCTAGTGGGCAGACTAAGTGCCTGAGCTGAACTGCTGAAGCCATCCACCTTGTACTTATATCCATATATATATTCTCACTGGCCAATCCCTCTCTTGCTCAGCCAGAGAAGTGAGCAGGATAAGGCCGCTGATGCTGTCTGTGCTCATGTGAGTGCGGACTGTGTCTGTGATCTCTGTGCCCAGCCGTGTATAAGTGCATGCATGTGGTGTATACATGTGTTCCATGTGTGTGTGAATATTAGGAATGCACCCTCAGCTTCCCTACTGATACAGATCTACTCTAATACAGAGTGTAACAAGATACACACAACTTGCAGAACAAAAGATTCAGCTTAACAGATATAAAAAAGACAATGGAGGTCTGGTAATGTCTCATTGTATTTATCCTTGCGGGTATATAGTGTGTCTCAAAGACTGATCTAAACTCATTAAAATCAACATATTTGAGATTAATTAAAAATTTTGTAAACACAATAGAACGAATAATGTTAAGCTTTAAAGCCAAATAAAAAAATTATGAATCATATTGGAGTTCATAATTTTAGAAACTTCCATTCCATACATAAGCTGTCACTTAGAAACACTTAAATGTCCACTGAATTATATAAAGTGATCAACCTTGTAAAGCACCTTGAATATCATTAATTTTGAAATATTTTAAGAGACAAGAGACAAGGGTTGCACAGCTGATGATCTTTTACTGAAACAAAAAAATCTCTAGCAGCTATCTGTTTAAATCTTCACATTCTTATTCTCTTACCAACATCTTTTTAAAGTGATTACTTTTCAGAGACACAGAGCGTGTCAGCCTGCATCTCCCTTTTATCTTCCTCATCTCAAATGAAAAAGCAGCTTGATTCCTAACAGGACATTTTTTTTTCCAAAAAAAAAAAATTAATCTTTGGAACAGATTTTAAGCACCTATGCCTTTGAGGGTGCTGCAAGACATTCCATTTTTTTAAAAGAAAGTGTGAATTTAATATTTTCTTTAGGTAACACCACTGGATATACACAGACACACACACAGACACGCCCACACCCTTATATATGTTTCTTAGAGACATCCAGAATGAGTTTAAAATCAATATACATAATCCCAGGATAAAATTATTTAGCTAAGTACCAGTAAGGCCAAGGTTTGAGATTTTTGGTAGATCCTGAATAAGGAGCACATTGTGACTGAAGTGCTCAGAAGTACATTGAAGGCTTACCCTCTCTTTGATTCAGAGTACTGAGGGCAAATTGAGAGAGTGATGAGAAGAAAATCCAGGAAATGTGTGGGAGTTCATTGCTTTCTTAAATTCAAGTGTTAATAAAACTTCAATTATCCATAGTAAAATATGCTTTGTTCTTTCTTTGTGCTTGTTCAAAATAAGTTAATTCAGAGGGCATTATATTCAACTGTCAGATTTATCTGTGAGTCAGATAATTCCTTGTAAACTAACATGCACCTGCTAAAACGGGAATTAATACATGGAAATTTTTTATTATTGTTTGAAAATAACCCTGTTAATAACATATTTCAGTAACTATTGTTATTTTGTAGTCAATACCAGCTAACTGTAAACTAATTTTGTGTCTAATTCCAGAATTACATAGCACTTGAAAAATCTTACATACTCTTCACTATACTTCTGTCCTTAGGAAGACCTAAGGATTGGTTGTATTGCCCCTAATTCAAACAGACAGCCCTTCCTTTGTAAAGGTATGGTCACCATATGAACCTGAGACATAACTTTACTGCAGGAATTAATTAATTTATAAGTATGATTGATACATTTTTATATCCATGAGTTATGACTTACTTTCTCAGTTGTGTACATTACCACTTCCTACTTAATGGTTGCCAGCAGCTGAAGTCAGAGCTTTAAGAAGTCTGCACTAATGTCAATGAAAAGGTGTCTTAATTGGTGGTGGTAGTCCTAAGCATTTGTATCTATAACCCTGCAAATATGTTCTTTAGAATAACTCCTGTGTGACACATTTGTTGAAAAAGGTGAGTTCATAATAGAAACCTTCATACAACATAGCATGTTGATTCCTGGTTTCATCAACTCATCCATGGTTTGCATATAACAAGTTTTGTTCAAACTTTCCTTAGAGACATAAAGGAGCAAACAAGTAGCTAGATTTTAAGAATTTAACCTGGTTTAACTAAATTTCTTAAAATCCATATATATATATTTTTTTACAGGTAATAGAAGATGGACCATGGGAAAACACTGAAAATCCTGTATTTCTCCCCCCATCCCCACCCCACCCCACCACCCCACCCCAGAGAAAGGTGGTTTTGAATTGCCGTTAGTATTTTTGGGTTTAAAGTCTTTATATTGATATAGGTAGCTGGATGTACACACTGTACATTACATAATGGATGTTCCCAGTCTATCTACCTGAACTTTATTATAAAGTCAAACATCTCTGCAGACCCATGAATCTCTGTAACTTTATCTGTTTCTGTATATTTGCTTTGTTTGCTTTATATCACATGATGTTACCAAAGGAAAACATTTGGATTTATAACATCCTGAATTTCTCCTTAAAAGATAACTCTTTACGAAGTTAGCTTTCCTGTTTCCAATACTGCTGATAATGACTTCTTTGTAATTAAGATCCTGTGAAACCAGAGAAGGAGCAAGGGAGTGCTTGTATAAACCCAAATCATGGAAGTTTTAGTATAAAGAAACATCCTTAGCAAATTACAAACCATAAAGAAAACTACTATTTAAATTGTATCAAGCACAATTCTTCAGCAAAACATTCAGTACCATATGGTGAAGAATTGTCATTGGCTCCTACTTAAAAGAAACTTTTTCATAAAAGCATTATTGCATCAGCAAGAAATTAAATGAAGAAAGTGAAAAGTACTTTTATATAATCATATGCCTTGTAATTAGTACTTTTTGACTACTACAATAATATTCTTATATACATGTAGCAGGGCATATTGGCTGAATTTAATATAACAGCAAGTAAAAGAGACAATTAAGAATGGACATGTGAATATCCAATGAAATAGAATAATGTTTTCAGATTAAGAAGCACAAAATGCTTCTATCCAGACCATCTGAGAGGAGAATTCTGTGGACAATTATTAAAGAAACAGGATCAGGCCTGTTCTCCTACTGTGTTGATTATTGTACGTCTGACAGCTGATCAATACCTGAATAACACCCTTCAGTTGAATTGCAAGAGTATTTTTGACTTCTTATTTCCATTCCTTGCTATCAAGTTATATCAAGCCAAAGTGTCAGCATGGCACTAATTGGTAAATGTCTTCATTCAGAGCTGAATGCAGCCAGGAGACTTCACTAGAGCAGATGGAGGTCCCTGAATAGGGGGTATCTACAGCACTAGGAATTGTAATATCAATTTATTGGTAAGAGGTAAGAGTATGGTGTGAATGCTGTTTTGTAACTGTCAGATCTGCAAGACATTTAGAGTGCATAGGGAGGGGAAAATGAAAGTTGTTTAGAAGCCAACAGGAAGCAACAGATGCATTTATCCTTCAAAAAGTTCACAAGTTCTATCTTAGAGCACTACTGAAAACACTCTTAATGTTCAGTTTATCATTTCCCTCTTTTGTTCTGCACAGTATTAAGCTCACAAGAAAGATTTTGTAAAGATTAGGAAATACAGGGCCTTTTTGAATTGCAGGTAGATAACAGCTACTCTGAATCTCAGTGTCAAAACCAGGAAAAACGGAAATGGCATGTTTCAATGATGATAGTAGTTCAGATCAAAAAAAATAAAAATAAAAAAAATCAACCTGGAAAGTATAGTGAAAACTGTTGATTCTCAGGCCGTTGCTTCTTCAAAGTGAAAAGAATTGCCTCTGAAAATGGCATTCCAGTTCCCAGGTGATGTCAAAGAGTGAATACATTTAGTTTTTCTAGTGAGGTGGTACCCCATTTTTTTCCATGTTGGATCAGTATTTATCATAGCTTTAAGGAAAGTTTTCTTGTTTTTGTTAACATTTAGTTTTGTTGGTGTTGGACAAGTGCAGCCAGGTTCTTCCTAAGTTCAAAGCTATGCTAAACTGGAATGACAAAAGGGATGTCATGTTGTTGTCAGCAAAAAGCAGAGCACAACATATATGTGAAACCAAGACTATTGTTTGCCTAATAAAATACAGTAGCATTGTACCCAAAATACAGCAAATATTATTGCTAATTCAGTTACAGTAATACTAATACAATCAAAATTATCCCAATCACTCAATCAAAAAATCTCATTAACAGGATCACAGATTAAAATGATGGGACAAAAAAGGCCCTTTTAGTATCTACCCCTTTTTTTCTGGTGTTATGTTCGTCCTTTCATTCCCAGTCAATGGCACCAGAATTCCTTAAGAGGAAGGTAGGAGGGATGCCGTGAATCATAAGTGTATTGAGTTCTTTGTATGAAGCTGTGTGATACTAATGACATATGCTCCTCCTTCTTCCTTGGTCCCAATTACATCGTCCTATATTTTCTAACATGATTTGCACCTGGAATTCTGCTTTGCATCTGACTTTATAAGACATATTATACATATGTTGAATGGTCTTTGTTTGTCACTCCTAAAATCATTTTTGCATGTTTTGACTCCATGTGCCTTACTGTCAATAACTAATCACTGAAGAACTGCTAGGTTAGGGCCTTCTGTATCATGCTGTACCCTCTTTTTCAAGGCCTCTGCTGTCACCCCTGACCTGTACTGCTGTCTGAAGCATCATTGTTCTATGGTCAGAGACTGTCATTCTGCATAGCACAATTGCTTGTTTTTATTACCAAAATTGTTATTATTAAAATTATTAAAAATAGAGACTACAATAAAAATATTAAAAGTAGAAATTATATCCTATTACACTATGCTAAATAAAGCTAGAGCAAACTAGATAGTATCCATGTTGTCATTTCATAATTCATGTATCAATTACAGCTAAAGCAAATCTGTAAGCATACAAAGCAAGCCTTACAGCCCCAACCCTGATGCCTTAAGGAGACAGTGCAAAGCTTGTCAACTGTTGCTAGCTATTCTGATGCTGTATTTACTAAGCTACAGGATTGCAGAGGCAAGCTTTGGTACAGGCAAACTATTGGCAGATAGGGAACAGCCATCTGAAATAGCTATTACATACTCAGGTGAAATGATTATTAGTTTGCAAGAGGATTATCTGGACAGATCTGAGTTGCGTCAGATCCAGGGCCTGTGCCTATAATTGACAATAACATTGAAATATTACAATAATTTGGCAGGAAGTATCTATCTGGGTTGTTGAGGCAAAACCACATATTAGTCATCAAGTTTAGGGAAGACCTGTAATTGCTTGCAAAAAATATCTTTTGGGGGAGCTAAAGCCTGTTTCTTTGTTTTGAAAGCATCAAATTATATCTTTATCATTCTAAAGAAATGTTATCCTTCAGACCTAGTCTGTGTCTTCCTAAATTCCTTAATTGCCCATATTTACAATTCTCTATTCCTTTTGTATTTTCTTCCCTTTCTAAAAGGAAAACCAGAAGTAGTACGGTACTGTCCTGAGAATATGATAATTTGAAAATTTTCCCTTTTTTTTCTTACCAGTTTGTTGGATTTTTTTAAGGAAAAATCCAGCTGCATAAGGAATGAAGCTCGAAAAGCTTTTGTCAATTATAGGGGTTTACTAGGAAGTTTTCTCACCAAAGAATTTAGCTTATATGTATTAATTTGATGGAAATGAACTCTTCTTGATTTTCTATTATTTTTCTTTACACAACGTCAAAAGATAACCTAAAGCTAAATCACCTTTTTATGGGATCTTATTTCTCTAGATAATATTTCTTTTCTTCAGCTAATATTTCAGCAGTTCTAACTTCTTCAGAAGAGTTTACATTTACAGTCTATATGTAGTCTTATTGCTCAGGTAATCTATGCTTGGCCACAGTATTTATAAAGATTATAGAATGTGTATGCATAACCACCATCACCTCAGCCAAAACTTAAATTCCTTTTCCTCCCTTCCTCCTTTGTAGTTAATGCTCTGTGTAGTTCTGCCAATAACAAAACTAGATAAGTTTCTTTCTCCTGTGGTGATGACTCAGTTCCCCAGTTGACATGATGCAGGGGCAAAAACATGGTTCCATTCTTTTCCTGATTTCTTGTTTCACAGTTATAGCAGGACCAGACATGAAAACATCTCTTTTTCTGTAAGATGTGTATTCATTGTACTCTAATTACATAGGAGTAAGGCTGAAGTCCTTACTCTGTCTGCACAGAGAAGGCAAGAAGTTAGGTTTTCAAAAGGCTGAATAACTTAGGACTCTAAGATCATTATTTCACTCTGAGATTCAGACACCTAAGCACATAAATCACCTCTAAAATGCTATGCTACGTTATATTCTGGGCCACTGAGATAATAAAGGTAAGATACATGGAAAAAAATATTTGGTAGATTTGTTTTTACCACCTGAAAAACCCAAAAGGACCCAGTATGATGTTTTTTCTGTGACTCAGATGCATTATATACCAGTGCTTCTAGCACTGACTTGGATAATATTTCTGTAATAAAACAGTGGAAGTATCTAAAATTTAATGAAAACTAGGTGCTTACTAGTCATACTTTTCATCATTATCATATAAATCACATTCTGTAATGACAGGCTGACAGAAAAAAATACTTTGGAATCTTTAGCGGTACAATTATGAATAGTGATTGACAAACAAAAACCCTCACACATAGAATAAAGTACATGTGGGATGATACTGTTACTAATGAATGGAAAAATGTTAAAAATATCTGTTTCATGAGATTTATTTTTTTTTTTTGCTTTTATAAGGTAAGCTGGTCCAGGGAGAGTGTATGCCCTCTAATAAAGAAATGGAAGGGCAACACTTTAATAATAAATACTTGGTTTACTCAAAGACCTAAAAAGACAAAAGATTAAAGATACCTCATTACCCAGTGTAGCAAAGCATTCTCAAACTAGGATATATGGGCTGAAGTTTTGTATCAATCTTTGGTTATAACCTTTTAAAAAGCAGTAGGTATAGGACTGAGAATTCTGAGGTTGCAAATCTTTCCTGAAGCTGCTGTTCTATCTAGGCAGGTGATACCAGGTCTGCCTGTTTTTTGACTAAAACCAAAGCCTCAGTGCAGTGTGGGATTTGATCTGAACACTGATATAAGTCATGTTTAAGCTGCATTGTTTGCTATATTATCTGTTCCTATTCAACAATTATTTCACATAAACACAGAAGCTGAAATAAGGAAAATGTATCCCATAAAAGACAAAGTCCATGTATTCATCAGGAACATGGGCTAAGAAATTTATTTTAAAATTTATTTTTAAAACGTAATTTAAATAGTGAAATACTTTAAAACACGCATTAAATGTTAGAATTTATATATTGTCTATTAAAAATATTATCTGGAGCTAGTAGGCTTCTTTATCTTTAGGAACTATTTGTGTTTGTCCCTTCAAATAGGCCCATTTTGAATACTTTTTAAATAGACACACCATGTCCAAAGGGAAAGAAAACAGCCAGAAGTCAGGATATATAGCTCTGCAGTGATTCATTACAGTTGTCTCCAGTTTTATTTTAGACAGTGTGTCTTCATAAATCCAAGATGTTAGCCCCTGTGTTCATCTTTCATTTCCCTGGAAACCAGAGCATTGTGGATGAATACTTGGCTATGACCCAGAGCTGAGTCATAAGCAGTTTCTACATCTGATAGGAGAGTCCAAGATCTCTCCTGAAGCTAGCAGCACAAACATAATTCTGTGTATATCCTCCACAAGTCACTTTTGATAGGATTGTTCTCATGTAGCATAAGATCTAAGTGATATATCTAAATTAGACATTCTTTTCCTCTCCTGTCACTTGAAGTGAATGCAAAGAGCCACAAGAGGAGTGATAGTTTTGAATAGTTGAGTAACCATGCCTGTGTCCAGGTTTTGAACAGTGGATTCCTGGTTTCACCTGTGTGCCATCCTCATGCAGAGAGGAGATGTGGATTTGTACTTGTATGATTGCAGGGCATTTACTTAGGGTCTAGGAAGGGTGACTGGTGAAGCTGAGGTTCTGGGTATGCTGTGACACACACAAGCTCCTGCTTCTAGATGCAGTGCATTGTTCTCCCTCAATGATACAGTCTCCTAACTTAGGCATTTTAGTAGTGCCCAGCTACCTAGCTGACTGGGTGACATAATATCTTTGCATTTTATTTTGCTCATCTGTAAAATGAAACTAATGTACTTATTCAGAATACATTTATGGAACAACTAAAGTTTTCATCCAAGAGAAACTTCTTCTATCATCCGCACATGGACTGTAGCTCAGTATAGTTACTAAACACATACATAATACTCTGAATTTATGATCTTGTCAGTAAACACTAAGTTGGCTGTTTATATGCAAAACCAGGATAAAAGCTGAGAGATGGTTAGCATTAATCATAAACTTTATGTTATGTTCCCAGGCAACAGAATACTATATATCTATATATACACTGAATATTTTTTCATTTATCCTCAGTACTCAAAATAAAAAGATATTTTTTTTTTGCACTAAGGTATTTTGCATATAAACTAGCTTTAAAATGTGTTTATGTACAAAAATATTTCAAAATTATCAAAAATATTTTATTGTCATCATAGTTCTTGTGAATAAGCAGCTCACTATTCATTACTGGTATGAGGCATTTTAAATTGCATGCTCAGTTTCAACAGTATTTGAAAAAAGGAATGTCCTTGTCAATTAAGTTTGGATTCAGTGATACATCTTGCTGTTCTTTTGTTCAGAGCATTCATAGGAAAAAAAACCCAAACCAGCCTTTTCCTTTGTTTTTTTTATTGTCTGCATAGGTTTAGAGCAAATTTATTATGGAATGTCTGAGGTTCCTTAGCGAATCTCAAGGTAATCTCATCTCTAATCCTTTTACACAGTACCTATTTAATCTTCTTTATGGAAAGGACAGGATGACCTTATTCTTTACTTTTCCTAATAAAACTCCTTATGGTTCAGAATTTCAGTGAGGTGAAAAATGTATTTTGCCTTACTGAAAAACATAAACATGGGAATGTCTGAAGTAGAAGAACACTTTCCTCCTAAGATTTACCTGAAAAATAAAAATTAATTTTGTTTTAATGACTAATCTCTTGCCATTTTAGAGTTATTTTGTGGCAATGATTGGCCTATAGTGCAGTAAATTATCTTTTCCAGTTGATTAATTCAGAGATCTTAAAATAAATCTATGTATAGTAAGGCTGCAATTTAGAAATATGTCCTAAAGTCTGTTTTCATCAAATAATTTATTTTATTCACTGAGTTTAACTGTTTAGCATTGTGTATAGTTTTGCTTTTAAAATGACAGATACTGTCAACATTTTTATTAAATTCCTTTCTGCGAACAGACAAAAAAGCTCTATTTTTGACAGGGTCTCAAAAATGCAGAATGATTTAATGAAAAATCCTTACAGACAGAAAAATATATTTAAGGTGAATCACCACTAGCATTTTTGACAGAAAAAGACCCCCAGCTTTGATTACTGTTTCACCTTCAGCAACAGTAGCATGGATGCATGCATTAATCTGCACAATGGTCCAGAGGATACCAGAGTTTTAAGCATCATGTCATTTAACCTAATTTACAGCATGTTTAGAGTAGAGGTACTTGTGTATCTTTATATATATCTGTTACTGTCCAAACAAATTGTTTTAATCAGCATCTGTCTGGTTGACTTCTTTGGAACTTTGATAGTTATAGCATGTGCCTCCCCATATTTGTATCTCTGTGTGTATATATGTACACATGCCTATATGTGTGGGTGGACCATGCACACAGAAAAAGTGAATAGAAGTAACTGTATTCTTGAGTAAAAGGCAGACATATCTGCACAACTTCGCAAAAGTTGAATGTTGGAACAGTACGTGAGGAAGAATCAAGTACCCTTCACTCCTGTTCAGTCTTTAATTTCAAGAAGCTTTTTTTCCTAGCTCTCATATACAAAACTGAGGGGAATATGACATTATAGATCATAGAATCATAGAATGATTTAAGTTGGAAAAGACCTTTAAGATCAAGTTCAACGATTAACCCAGGACTGCCAGCTCCACCACTAAACCATGTCCTTAAGCACTGCATCTAAGGATTTTTAAAACGCTTCCAAGGATGGTGATTCTCCTTGAAAAGCTTATTCCAATGATTGACCATCCTTTCTGTGAAGAATTTTTTCCTAATATCTGGTCTAAACCTCCCCTGGTGCAACTTGAAGCAATTTCCTTTTGTCCTATTCCTTGTTATCTGGGAGAAGAGACTGACTCCCACCTGTCTCACTGCAATGTCCTTTCAGGCAGTTGCAGAGAGCCATAAGGTCCCAAATGAGTCTCCTTTTCTCCAGGCTAAACAAGCCCAGTTCCCTCAGCTGCTGCTCAAAACACTTGTGCTCCAGGCCCTTCTTCAGCTTTGTTGCCCTTCTCTGGACATGCTCCAGAACATCAATGTCCCTCTTGTAGTGAGGGCCCCCAAACTGAACACAGTATTTGAGGTGCGGCCCCACCAGTGCCAAGTCCAGGGGACAATCACTTCCCCAGTCTTGCTGGTCACACCATTTGCAATACAAGCCAGGATGCTGTTGGCCTTCTTGGCCACCTGGGCACACTGCTGGCTCATGTTCAGCTGGCTGTCAACCAGCAGCCCCAGGTCCTTTTCCACCAGGCAGCTTTCCAGCCACTCTGCCCTGAGCCTGTACTGCTGCGTGGGGTTGTTGTGACCCAAGTGCAGGACCTGGCTCTTAGCCTTCTTGAACCTTCACACAGTTGGTGCTAGTCCATCCAGACCCCTCTGCAGAGCCTTCCTGCCCTCAAGCAGATCAACACTCCCCCACCAATTTGATGTTGTTTGCAAACTTACTGAGGGTACATTTGACACCTTCATCCACATCATGAATAAAGATATTAAACAGAACTGGACCCAGTACTGAGCCCTGGGAAACACCACTCATGACGGGCGGTCAGCTAGATGTAACTTCATTTACTACCACTGTGTGGGCTCAGATCTCCAGCTGTCTTTTTACCCAGTGTAGAGTACATCCGTCCAAGCACAAGCAGCCAGTTTCTCCAGGAGAATGCTGTGCGAGAAAGTGTCAAAGGCTTATTTATTTGGGTAAACAGTATGTTACACAAGTAAATTACAAACTTACCCTTCAATATTTCGAAGATTCCCACAACATTCCTTATTCTTTAAAATCTGATCTTATTCGATTTTACTAATTACCTTGTAAAATAGGTACAAGAGGGTTTTAGAGGTTTTATGAGATACTGTCTTTAACTGATTAATGGCATATTTATGTTTTATGCATCCTTCCACAAAGTACACAGCAGATCAGTTTGGTATATCTACAAAAGCATAGATCTGTTTAGTCTGCAGTGAAAAAAATATACATAGATAGGCTAATATTTCCAAATCCTGAATTAAAGATGGCAATTTTAAAACTAGAACCAAAAAACATAGAAACATGCCAGTTGGTAACATTCATCATTCTTTCAAAAGCACAACACAGGACTTTAACTTCGAGAGGACTAAGTTACTTCTGAAATCTTCCTTATCACACAGTGTCTCAGAAATATTACAATGTTATGTTAATAAAAATTAAGAGTTCAATATATTTACATGGACAAATTAACTAGAACAGTATTCATCAACTGAACATATTCAGTGACTGAATGTGTTTATGTAACTATCCCCATCATCTCATCATTCCCTGTTCTGGTATGTTTTGTGGGAAATGACGGTCGGTGGCATCTCTAATTCTTGAGTTGGGAAAAATCACTCTTGGCCAAGACAATGACTCTTAAAACCTTTTTATATAACTACAGTTATTTACCTAATGGACAGAAATAAGAGGGTTTCTAAGAACTTTAGACATAATCTTTAGTGCATTTTAGAAGATTTTACTGATATTTGTCATAAAAGTAGATTTAAAGGTTTTCTGTACATTGAGTGAAAACAGAAACCATGCAGGAAACTTATGAATGATAGAAATTTCTCAGTTTGAGAGTCATATTTCATCATCACATAAATCCTTTTTATGCTGCATTGAATGAACAATCTTCAGATCAATAATCAGACAGCTGTTTATAATGATAAATATAAACAAAAAAGGTCCTTTGTGGGTTTTTTATCTGCATATCTTTGGTTTTTATAACAATTTCTTTGTCATTTGAATTTTTCAGAATTGATTAAGTATACCAAACAACTTATGATGAGACTTCATAATCACAGTATTCAGTTTGGATCAAAGGAATTTATCCCTTGACATGAATTAACTTTACTAGACTGTGTAAACAAGTAGCAAGTGAAAGTCTTATCTCTGTAGCTGTTCTAATTAGGTAGTGACATTTAACATTACAAGAAACTGAGACAGTGGAAAAGACAAATAATAGAACTCATGTCACTGTGCTTGCTAAACATTAAAATTAACATGTTTGTTGACATATTTCAGAGTGATTCTAAGTAAGGTATTCTGTAGTAATTTGGAACATAAATATTAATAATATTGTAGCTGAACTAGTCATAAGTATTTGCTGTATGTTGGTTAAATGGTTAAGGTTATAAGTAGGCCAAAAATATATCCTTGGAACTTCAGTTAGGTAAGCTCTGTTCCCTTTTCCCATAATGAGATTCTGAGTCAACATTTAACAACACCTAACAACAAGGTCAGCAGCAGTTTGTGTATTTTCATGTTGAATGATATTTAAATGGAAACAAAACCACATAAACACAGTCATTAATTGGTGTGTGGAGTGCTGGAAAATGAAGCAAATAGAGGTACTCCTGAGTCCTTGACATTAATTAGGGTGACTTCATTCCCTTCTGTGACCTGAAAATTGACCAGTGATTTGGTAGATTATCAGACATTTGCACTATTGACCTAGTTACTTTGACAAGGCTTGAGTGGGGTTTCACATACATCCAAAAAGTTTTCATCTTTGCAAGGAGATAAAAGAGGTGTTTTGTGGTATTTTTCTTCCCCAGTCATATGATACATAACAACAGAAATTATATAAAAAAAGATTTAAGGAAGATGAAATATGAAACAGTTGTTAAAGAAGCAATATTGTTGAGATCTGCAGAGGCAGGCAGTGTGTTAGCCTTTTGTTGATCAGGGAGGGAGGAGGGAACAGCTAAAATCACACAGAAGTATATGAAGAAGAGAGAAACAAGGAAAAGAGTGGACTTATAAATCCCACTTATCCAAGCCAAAAGAATCCATTTTCTATAGAACAAAAGAAGAAGAATACCTGCGGAAGTTCAAGGAATTAACACTGTTTAAAAATGTAATTAAAGTATTTATAGGGAAAAAAAAAGTATCAACCACTGAAATTAAATATGGGCCCATACCAACATGTAGGACCATACTTATACTGCCAAATGAAAGGTCAGATGTCAACCCTTTCCATGAGGCTAACCTGTTTTGGCATTTTTTTTTAATTTTTTTTTTTTCTTAATCACACCGCTTTGTGTCAGTTTTTTCCACAGAGAGATTAATCTTTTAGGAAGTTAGTTACCCATAAGAAACCCAGGGAATGAGTTAACAGTTAAACCATGGATCAGGGTTTCACTGCTAAACTTATTCCATGGTACTTTTAATTCACTGTAGACATATTACAAATTGCTTGATAAGTCATCAAGGAAAAAAAAAAAAAATCATGCATTAGGTAAATAAGATCAGGTTGTAATACCCCGAGCAGAAAGTAGCTTGCCATTTTAAATCATTAAGCATGTGTCAGAAGGTACTTGTCACCATGAATAGGAATTACAGAAATTCACCAATAAACTATAGGTTTATATTCCTTAAAAAGAGAAATGCACTAAGACCTGTCAAAGTATTTCAAATAAAGACTTTAAACATCAGAAGACACTTACTTTATAGAACCTATTTTTATGAAAGTAAGAAAGTTCAGAAAGCTTGACAGTTTAACTCAGCATGTATGCTTTGTATTATCCAGATTTCTCTGAGTGGAGATTAACCTGATTATATGAGATTTTCTTCTAAGATTTTCAGTATTTCCAAATTTAGACTGGAAATATCATATGAACAGTCTTAGACAACAACATATTTCCAAGAAGCATGTGATTAAAATTTTTCATAAAGATAGATTTTATGCATCATAACTATGAGCTTCCTGGACACAAATGTGGTTATTTTGTGGGTTATTTCCCTTCTTTCCTGGCATAAACCCCAACATAAAACAATTAAATTGAAACAAACCAAACAAAACAAGAGTAAACCACTTCTGTTTTCCACAGTAGTCTCTTCCACTCCTAGACCTTAAAAAGAAAACATCATGCGTTTCACTACAATTTTTTCAGCTGTTCAATCACATTGTTATAATGCTCTGAATTTGACTAAAGAAACATGCCCACAATAAATTAGTCAGTAAAATATACTTTTATTTATTAACTGCTTATCTCTTTGAAAGCACAGCAACCTTGGCCTTGGCAGCTTCTCCATATAATACTGAAACATTATAAAAACTAGATAAAACCTTTTGCTGTCAAAACATCAATTTTAGTGATTTGTAGATGGAACACTAGTTGAAAGGTTTGTGTTTGTGTCATGGAGTCTGCCACCACAACTGAGATACAACAGCAGTAACCTTCAGATGTATCTTCATAATATCTTTTATAGCTATCCAAACTTGCAAATTTTTAATACAGATGGATAGATGGCATTGCTTACAGCATAATTTTTGTCAGGAGAAAGGAAAGTACTTAGAAAAAGACTTCTTATTTTTACCCTTTACTCTTTCAGGCACTAACAATTTATTTCCTGTCATGTTGCTACGAAATTGTGTTTCTTATCTTCAGTTGCTTACCTTGTCATTAATTTTGGAGGAAACTAAAGTATTGGAATTCTTATGTTTATTTCCAGTATGTTTTGATTTTATCTTAACCTAAGTGAGTCAGTGCTTGTTCAGAATAGTGAAAAATGCATCAAATTCATATTCATATAATCCATGTGTGGTTGCATATGTCAGCCTCATTTGGACATGTACTTTGTTTTTTTGTCTCAAAACAGTTTTTTAGTCCGTATTTGATTGCTTAACTACTGAAAGTGATCCTTCAATAACAGTGAATTCAACTATTACTAATATTTAAAAGTTAGATCCTATTTTCTTCATAAATCAGTGGATTCCCCCATCTCTGAAAAAATAGGAATTAATTCACTGGTTTCTAAATATTACAGTCTGCTTGCATTTGGATTGCTGTGTCTCTAAAGCCAAAATAAGTAAGCCCAAAATTTATCAAATAATTTTATGTTACAAGTATAAGACAAGCAAGCACATCTGTGTTTTTCTTGAAGTGCTTGTGTGTAATTAATTATTATATTTAATGAGGTATGTTGTCCACTATGAGGTTACCATGACCAAGAGAAAAATATATACATAAAAACTGTCTCTGTGGCATCTCAGTTAGACAACCATCCTTTAAGATCTCTCTTTTTCCTGGTATTTTTTCACAACTTTGGTGAACATTGCTGTCTGAATCAATGGTGTTTAGGTCTTTGTTTTTCAAGGGCCTTTAGCATTCCTGTTACATGGAACAGAAACCATAATTCCAGTTCTTAAAACAGTAATAGTTGTTAATGCAACAAGATGATCTGTTTGATTTTTCTTTCTCTTTTTCTGTTTCATCTTAAACCATCACTGCCACCTCTGAACTTTAATCATTGTATCTCACCTTTCATTTTACAATCTCAGATGTAGAAGAGGTTTCTTAGATGAAAAGTAGAGACTGAAGTTATGAACTGTCTAGACTTCACTCTGTCTATTGCCTAAGGACAGATGTATTTTATGCAGCCTGCTACGAAACTTACTTAATGTTTAAATGAGCAAATGCCAAGAGATAGTAAAAGAATACTCATAACTGTAAGTTCTAGGGAGTTCTGGAAAAAAAAGAAATTACACTAAAACTGTCTACTGGTCTTTCAAACAGAGTTTGCTAAGTTCATGAAGGGCAAGAAACAGGAACTGGTGCCTCAAGGCATCTCTATTATACCTTGTTCCTATGTCTCCAATAAAAACAATAGAGGATATTAAACATCTATTTCACAGAATCTTAGTCACATAGACTCATAGCCTCATAGAATAGTTTGAAGGGACCTTTAAAGGTCATCTACTCAACCCTCTCCTGCAATGAGCAGGGACATCTTCGACAAGATAAGGTTGTTTAGAGCCCTGTCCCACCTGATCTTGAATGTTTCCAGGGTTGGAACATCCACCACCTCTCTGGAAAACCTGTTCCAGTGTTTTACCACCCTCCTTGTAAAAAATTTCTTCCTTATATCTAATCCAAACATAACCTGTATTACTTTAAAACCATTACTCCTTGTCCTATCGCAACAGATCCTGCTGAAATTTTTCCCTCTTTCTTATAAGCCTCCTTTAAGGTCTCCTGGAGCCTTCTCTTCTCCAGGCTGAACAACCCCAAGTCTCTCAGCCTGTTTTTATAGGAGAGCTGCTCCAGCCCGCTGATCATTTTAGTGGCTCTCCCCTGGGCCTAGTCCAACAGGCCCATGTCTTTCTTGTGCTGAGGACACCAGATCTGGATGCAGTACTCCAGGTGGGGTCTCACCAGAGCAGAGTAGAGTAGAGGTACAGAATCACTTCCCTCAACCTGCTGGCCACACTTCTCATGCAGCCCAGGACATGATCGGCTTTCTGGGCTGCAAGTGCACATTGCTGGGCCATGTTGAGCTTCTTGGCCATCAATACCCCCAAGTCCTTCTCCTCAGGCTCTCAATCCATTCTCTGCTCAGCCTGTGTTTATGCTTGGAATTGCCCCAACCCAGGTGCAGGACCTTGCACTTGGCCTTGTCAAACCTCATGAGGTTCACATGGGCCCACTTCTCAAGCTTGTCCAGTTCCCTCTGGATGGCATCCCTGTCCCTCAGGCATGTGAACTGCAGCACTCAGCCTGGTGTCATCTGCAAACTTGCTGAAGGTGCACTCGATCCCACTATGTCATTGATGAAGTCACAGAAGGCAAAGGCACTGACTGGGAGGATGAAGAACGGCCTGCTGTGGGAGAAGATCAGGTTCAAGAACATCTAAAGAACCTGAAGAAGTCCATGGGACCTGATGAGATGCATCTGTGGCTGAGGGAACTGGCAGATGAACTGGCTAAGCCACTATCTATCACATCTGAGAAGTCATGGCAGTTCGGTGAGGTTTCCTATAACTGGAAAAAGGGAAACATAAACCCCATTTTTTAAAAAGGGAAATAAGGATGACCCAGGAAAATACAGGCCGGTCAGTCTCACCTCTGTGTCTGGCAAGATCATTTAGCAGATCCTGTTGGAACCTATGCTAAGGCACATGGAAAATAAGGAGGTGATTGGTGACAGTCAACATGGCTTCACTAAGAGCAAATCAAGTGTGACAAATTTGGTGGCCTTGTATGGTGAGGTTACGGTGTTGGTGGACAAGGGAAGAGCAACTGATGTCATCTACCTGGATTTGTGCAAAACATTTGACACTGTCCTGACATTCTTGTCTCTAAACTGGAGTGAGATGGATTTGATTGATGGACCACTCAGTGCATAAGGAATTGGCCAGATGGTTGCACTTAAAGAGTTGCAGTAAATGGTTTAATGTCCCAGTGGAGACCCATGATGAGTTGTGTCTCTCAGGTGTCTGTATTGGGACCAGCGTTGTTTAACATCTTTGTCAGCGACATGGACAGTGGGAATGAGTGTGCGCTCAGCATGTTTACCAGCCACACCAAGCTGTGTGGTGCAGTTGACATGCTGGAGGAAAGGGGCGCCATCCACCTCCATCTGAACTTTGAGCTGTTGAATACTACCATCTGGCTGTGACCATCCAATCAATTCCTCATTCATCGAACAGTCCACCCATCAGATCCATATCTCTCCAGTTTAGAGAGAAGATTGTTGTGTGGGACAATTTCAAAGGCCTTACAGAAGTCCAGACAGATGCCATCCATAGATCTTCCGTTGTCCACTGAGGTAGTAGCTCCATCATAGAAGGCTACTAGGTTGGTCAGGCAGGACTTGTGCTTGGTGAAGCCATGCTGGCTGTCTTGAATCACCTCTCTGTCCTCCTGAATTCATAGCTTCAGGTATTATGATATTAATATGCACTCCCTATTTTTTTTTTCTTTTATCCAGCCTAAGTGTATTGCTAAACTGCAGTATTATTTTTGCAGGTAAAACTAGTGGAGTTTTAATGGAGTTATTTTGAGACACTCAATTTATAGTATATAATACAAATTTGAGATCATAGAAATTGTGCTTTAAAATAAACCCTGCTTGGAAATAAAGTCATCATCTTTTTTTCCTTTCTCATATTGTAGTAGACATGCATATGGTAACTTGTTATGTTGTTTTATGTTAATGAGAAATAGTTGATTATAGATACATCTGTCTCACAGAGAAATAATATAAAAAACCATATATATAAATACATTTTAAAGTGGAAAAAACCACATCAAATATGAGGCATTTTTTCATGTGGAAAGCATGAGCTGAATTTTGACATGCTGCATGCTGAAGCAGAGTATTCTCACCATTTTCAGTGTGGGACTGCTCTCATCTAGAGACTGTTCTAAGAAAGCAAAGCAGCTTTGCAGAATAGATTCACTTTATGTTCTAGTTACATGTATCATCTTTCTGGTGAGTAAGTTTTCTTCTACTTGGCTATGTTGTCTGCCTGTTCTTAGTAAATGAATAGTGGAAGGGATCTTACTATTGTCAGTACAAGGATAGGGAGTGTGAGGGGGGGGTGGGGAAATGAAGGCAAAAAAAAAAAAAAAAAAAAAGCTCCCTTAGCAGGACAAATAAAGGAAGGAATTCAAAGTTTTGCAGGAGATCATCTATTTTATCAAAGACCAGAAGGAATTATATTTCAGTCACAGTGGTAGCAGACAGCTCAAGAGATGTAAATACAGAGGTTTTCCTGTTCCACTTTACAGTGGTTTCAAAGTGCCAGTTGGAAAATCTTAACTCACAAATTTTGTATTGATCTTGCATAATCCTGGATTCAGCCTTGACATGTGCATGTTCACTTACATTTTTGTTCCTTGTGTGAAAGACCAATAAAACTCATATTTTTCCTATGCTGCAGCAGAAGCTAGCACAATGGGAAATAGACCTTCATGGGAACTAGGATTCAAGATAGTTTTATGATGATCATCAATGAATTAGTAGCAACAAAGCTGACTGCGAATAACGCAGGTCCCTATACGGCATGTAGCATTTCTAGTTCATTTGAATCCTATGCACTGTCATTTGTACGCAGGAAATGCAGATCCACCAGTTCAAACTCACTCCTTCCACATCAGTACAGAGAAAAAATGCCAATCTGGAGCCTGCAAATTTGGAATATTTTATTTTCTCTTTCCCTCCCTCCACCCGCTTTTCCTTTTCTCTTTCTTTTCTTTTTTCCCCTGTAGAGGGCTTTTAGATGTTAGAGCACTTGGAATCATGAAAAGACCTCTTCTACATAGGTTAAAAGGGTGATCACTTCTGTACACAGACATGAAGGGAAGCCAAATACAAAACAATTGAGAACCAATCCATTATATGCAGCTTTCTTGTGGAGATGATGTTAGAACAGCCATGTATATTCTCAAACTCTGGTCCTTCTGAGTCTTTCTTGATTACCTCCTGATGCCAAAACGGCACAGAGTAACTGCTCATAGACCAATTTTGTCTTGAAGCAGCAAAGGTATTTATTTTGTGTAACATTAGGGAGCTAACCAGTTCGCACCGGACAAACTAGCTTCCAAGTTTTCAGTGAAAAGTTAGGCATTTTACACAGTTTTTGTGAGAGGTTACAACATCTTTACATACATACTCATTTGATTTTGACACCCAATCATTCCATTCATAATAGGTGGGATATAGGTGGAGTAGACCTTTCAATTTTCTTTGTTCAAGGATTTCCTGACTTGATGGTCTCATCTCCTTCAGGTGTCCACCTTATCTTTTCTAATTTTTCAAAGTACATTCAGTGGAACCTTTTCTAATTATTCAGAGTACATTCCTTTCTCAACACAAACAGAGCATCACCCAGAGCATTGTACCAAACTCATCCTGACTGATCTTTTTTTTTTTTTAAGACCTTGTTCTGTTTCACTCCCGTATTCTTCTGGGTTGTTATCTGTCCACATACAGACCTCTGCACTACCGAGATAAAAGATGACTTCTTTCACTCTTCAGACTATGAGTCTAAGTGTTTGTGTGTGTGAAGGTTTAATTTTCAGTTTCAGGAAGTTGTTAGGATGCTATTTGGTTGCCTGATATGAAATTTTCTCTGGACAGCATAAACCCCAAAACTGTAATTTCTGCGTTACCTATGTGTTGGGGAGAAGGGTTCGTCGGAGTCAAGAAATCGCTCAATATGAGTTATGCATCTTGCTCAACTTTATTAGTTTCTAACACTACTTATATAGAATCAATACACATGCATATTCGTAAAGCAAAAATATAATTGGTTATTAGTCTCTAAGCATGTATGGTTCTCACACCCCTAATATCATGACTAAAATAAGCATTCTATCCATGTAGCTAATTGTGTTGCTATGCTTCAGCCTTGTAGTTTGTTACTCCCTATATTCCCATACTGCTCCCTGTCTCTCTTGGCCCTGCACCTGCTTTCCCAGCAGCTGTAGCTTGTTACAGCCACGGCCTGTTGGCACAACATAATTACTTGGTCTCAGGATTCAAGAATAGCTCAAGGCTACCTTTCTTGTTAACTTCAGCACAGCAACTTCAGTACAATTCTGATCAAGGCCTATTCTAATACCAGGCCTGGATTGTGCAGATCTTCAGAGATTCTAAGGCCACGCTTCTGCAGCCATTCTTCTACACCTATGATAGTACGTATTTAAAGTGGCATTCTTCTTATTACAGCATGGTAGCATTACCACCTTGTACATTACTCCAAGATGAGTAAATGTCAAGTTTTATTTTGCACCAAAATGGACTAGAATGTCAGTAAAGGTCAGGATACTATTTTTTTCTCTTTTTCTTTAGGTACATAATTTCTTCTTTCCAAGATTTTTTTGCCACAGATATCCTAATTTTAATCTAAACCACTCATCTAATTTAAGATATCTTTAAAACATTCATGCTGCTACAGTACTCAAGATTTTTGATTCTCTTTTCATATGGGGATATTTCTAGTCCACAGTCACTATTACTCGCTGGATTTCCAAAATCCTTACTAATATGTCAATCATTTTGGACTACATATGACTTATTTTTATGTAATCCATACATCTAGAGGTTAGAATAGATTTTCCATGTATGTTCATCTATGACCTGAACTTTTGCTTCATATCTTAAAGTACATGATGCTTGGATCTAAATCTGAATCTAATTCATTGAAATGCTGTAAAGGAAAATAACGGCTTCCTGTACAGATCATCTCTCTTTTGAGTACCTTGCAAGTTGTATATCAGCGAGACAATTTCAGTCTTTCAGATCAATGTCTTGTGAATTAAGTTCCTTGAGGAAATCTGACTCGGATTTTTCATGGAACATGCTGTGTTTTTTGGTGTCCCCAGAATTCATGTTACATGGCCAAATTTGTAACACTATATAATGTACACATTTTTACTTTAGGGTTTTTGTTTTTTTTTTTTTTAATCAGATAAATAATACTGTGTAGTAAGAGAAACATATGTATCAGATATGCTACATTAAAAGTTACAATTATATAGCATATACAGTTACCTTTCATATTCTATTATCTCTATATAGGTAAATGCTTCTTTTAAAAACAAATAAACCCCAATGAATCTGTATGGACTGTAGAACGCTTTTATGTAGCCTTGTATATCAGTTAGTTCCTCAAAGGAAACCATTCTAGAAACATGTATTGGAATGGGAAAGTTAGAATACAGTAGAGGAAGGCGCTTTCTAAAACCTTTCATATTTTTTATTTCTAGAAACTATTGAATTATTTCAGCTTAACATGAGTGAAGTCCTGCCAATTGTCCTGATTGTGAAATGGATATATTCTTTACTACTGACCTGAATATCATCTACAGGGTGAAATATAACTCCTCTGTGCTGCTGTTTTGCCTCAGCATATGCTATTGCAGCAAACACAATTTCGTATCTTTCTGCACAGCACTTCTGACCCATGGTTTCATCATCCTGCTCATTTTTGCATAATCTTGCCAACAAACTCAACAGTACCAACACAGGACAGAACTTTCCCTCATATTCAAAGGATGTGAAAGTCCTCTGTGTGCCTTTCCTTCTACCTGCATAGACTTCTATGAGCACCGGTGAGTGGCTGACCTGGTACAGTGGTTTCTACATGCTGGTGTAATGTTTTCCCCAGTCTTTTTCACCACTTAAAGATGTAAGCAATCCAAGACCTACTAGTATTAAGTGCAGGCATCACCTCTTATCTCTTACTGCAATGGGGTCCATTTGCCTCATTGTCAGATGCTACGAATCTTGGCCTTTCAGTCCTTCCCATAATTTCTCTGTAACACTCTCTGCATTACACACTCCCTGCTGCCTTCAAAGATGGGATGTAAAGCACTACCTGTATCTGTCACACAGCAGACATTTACTGCAGGGCAAATCGTATCTACTTTAGCTTCAAGGATGTGAAATATTTTCCAGCTGAGTTTCACAGCCTGCTGTAGCTAAATTTACTCTGGTGACTTTCCTTAATTGGTTTGGTAGCATGTCAGCAGCTGGCATATAATGATATGAACTAAAGAGCCTGCTAGCATATATTATTGAATGCAAATTCTGATGTCTTCTATTCTTTTATGAACTTTTCAGTTTAATTGTAGTCACAGTTCCATATCCAAAAAGAAATCCATAGGACCATTATGCCTGCAAGCTGCCACAATGAAATTGTGGTGCCCTGTGTAGTAAAAGAGCATCCTTACCTCTATGCCTTGACAAAAGCATGGCAGAATTTCAATTTTAGAATTTCAAAACTGTCAAGTGGCACTTAATATTACTTTTTGCCCTCACATTCAACTCATTTTTGAAATGGCCACCTAAAGATACAAAATTTTCTGTGATTTTACATCTGGCATATAGAACATATCAACCAAATCTGAGCAAAGATCCTGCAAGTCATAGAAAAGTCTTTCCATAGTGTTAACATTCTTCTCTGAGAATTGTTAAAGAAATCTTCATTGAAGCTGAAATTGGAAAAGCTAGGGCTGCAGAGACTTTACTTCCAACACCCTATGCAAGATGCTTAGGTTTTAACCACAAAGCAATGTCATGCAAATATCCCTGTTTACTCACATAATTTACTTGCATCCAATATTTATCAAGTTGGGAGAGCAGAACCAGTAGACTCACTTCACCCCTGCAAATGTACAGATAGTGCTGAATAGCAGATCTAGATGTAATGTCATTTCTGTATTAGCCTGCAATATCAACAGTACTACACTGCTTCGTGTACCTAAGATATCCCTACATGCCTGAAATAGAAGGTAAAATTTTTTGAAGCTTTTACCATGAGCTGGCCTCCAATTCTCACTCCAGGCTTCTAAACATATTATCACACTCTGAATTTCTAGTTCCTTTCCCCGCAAAGTTCTTCGTTTTAGGAATGACACCTTACAATCCACCTTGTAGGAAGACCACATGCAGTTATGATGCATGGGATTGTAGCTGAAGTGGAACAATGGTTCGTAGTGTTTTGATCCTTTTGCATAGAAGAAAACTGTGTCAATTCATTTGGCATATCTTCATTTTCACCCTGTCTCAGCTTACTTCATAGACACTTGACAGCAACCTCTTTTGAAGTGGTTACAGATAACTCAGTGGTGTCTGCTGTCTACCCTCAGGAAGTGTGGCCTCTGATTAAGCTTGCACAAGAAAGTCATTGTGTTAACACAGAGGTAAAGACATGGGTAAATCTTCTCTGTTCTTCAGAACATTCATGGACACCTGTGAGTGGCTGGGATCTCAGTGAACAAAGGCACTTAAGTGCTCGCATAAAAACCCACCCACAGCAGGACTGCAAATTGTAGTCTCAGAAGAAAGGGGGGGGGGGGGGGGAGAAAAGGAAGGAAGGAAGGAAGGAAGGAAGGAAAAGAGAGAAAGAAAGAAAGAGAGAAAGAAAGAGAAAGAGAGAAAGAAAGAGAGAAAGAGAGAAAGAAAGAGAGAAAGAGAGAAAGAGAGAAAGAAAGAAAGAAAGAAAGAAAGAAAGAAAGAAAGAAAGAAAGAAAGAAAAGGAAGAATTCTCTTAGTATTATCCAATTTTAGATTGTTGACTACTTTTTTCTAACCCCACTATGAATCCATGAATACGTGTTTCCTAAGTCAGGGTGCATGTGTGTGTGTGTGGGGGGGGCGGGCGGTGCGTGTGTGCGGGGAGCAGGGGAATGAATCTTGTGCAATTCATTGCTTTGTTTCTCTTCACCTTTCCCTGTCACCCTCTTATCATGAATAAATACAGCTAAAATACAAAATATTGCCTTGAGGTGGCCTTAGATCCTCTACCAGCTACTAGTGGAGTGAGGATTACTATGTTTCATAGGTTTGTAGCACTGGAAAATAAGTCCCCCTAGGTGCCATAAAGTCTGTATTTAAGTCTACATTTAACCTAGATTTCTTGGAAAAGTTTGAAAAACTCTTCAGACTTCATTATGGCCATAGATAATGTATTATCTTAGGACAAAAACCACAACATTTTGAGTGGTTTTATTGTATTTCTTGATGTTTTATGTGCGTGCTTCTTGCTGTTGCCATCATTCTTGACTTTCAAGATGCATTGCTAGTTTGTATTTGGATAAACAACGTGCAGGTGTCTTATTTCTGCTGTACATTTATATTTCAGGTTTATTCACATTTTCAAAAAGAAACAATTAAAGGCTTCCTAATTTTCAGTGCGTGATCTCTTTCCATATGTTTAGCTCTCCATTCATATGATTGTCCTCTTATCTACCTAAAAGGTTTTCTAGTATAATTAATTTCATATTTGAGAGCAGCATGATATGGATCTTGGTATGAATCCCCAGCATAAAAGCCTCTATTGGATTAATATTACTGAATATTAGAAAAACACATAAATATGGTTTATCTCAGGTAAAATGTATATGGTTTGTTCATCTTTTGATTTATTTTCTTTTCTGAGGGAAGATTTTATACATTAAAGCCATTTTTAGAATAATGTTACTTTTGAAAACTGTTTTTATGTATTCATGTTGTTAAAATGAGTTCATATATAATGTCTGCCTTTTGTAATTATAGTCACTACTTTTCCCAAATCTTATCTCAATTTAAGGAAAAATAATTCAACTGAAAATTAATCCACACAACACACTGTAGTCTTGGATATGGAATGAAATTAAAATATTTCCAGTCTCCTGTTATTCTTGAAATCTGCAAATGAGTTTTATTCAGGAATACTGGGAATTGAGTTCCTAGATCAGGGGTCCTCAAACTTTTTAAACAGGGGGCCAGCATGCGGATGAAGTGGTGGGAAGTCATCTGCGGCTGCTTGGTTTCCCCCCCAACCCCCGGCTGGGGGGGTGGTGTGGTGTGTGTGTGTGGTTCTGTAAATACCGGGGGCTGGATTGAGGACCCTGGGGGGCCATATCTGGCCCACGGGCCATAGTTTGAGGACCCCTGTCCTAGATGCTTCAGAATTTATGCTGGAGTTTTAAAGTGAATTTATATTACAATGTAATAGGACATTTTCTCCCCTATATTTTACTGTCAGTGAAATTAAAATTATCTGAGTTCCAGGAAGCCTGCTTGCCTCTCACGATGTGAGGTTTAATGTATGTGGCTTCACATTTCAGGTTTAGTGCAAGCACTCCTCAGTCTGAAGGCAACTGCAATTGCCCCCACCTGCTGCTAAAGGAACACTCTGTGTTCCTTAGAGCATTGCTGGGGCCAGCTAACTATAGCAGCTCCTTGATGCAGCTGATCCACATCTCCCTCTAGATAGAAATCTTTATGAATGCTATTAGATTAAGCTACCTGAAACAGTGATTTTTCCGCCTTCTAGTGGACATTGTTTGTCCACACACAGGGCTTTTATGGCTTCATAATGCTCTGCAGAATTTCAACACTTAAGTAAAAAATCACTGAAGTCAAAAGCTTGGAAGAAGGAGGGTTCTAAGGCTTTCTTGATTTTGATTGGATTTTTATATTAAAAGATGAGCTGCTTTGCATCCATTAAAATGTTCTCAGACTAGACTGGTATTTTATATGAGGTTTGTTGTTTATATTGTATATATGAGGGTTATAATTATTTGTGTATGTCTTCAGACTTCTTTTACATCAAAAATCTGAAATTTCTGTCTGATGGTCTCTGGTTCTTCTGTCTCAATGTTTCTATCACCTTTTGCTAGGACATGGAAGAGATTGCTACTGATATCTATTGGAGTCCTTGGAAGGAGAATTATCTTACTTAAAGCATCATTATTGTGAAAACTCACAGGTAGTTCTGACAAGGAAACAGGGCTGCTGTTATGGCTGACTTCACCTGGGGTTTTTTGGGGGGTTTTTTTTGGCTGTTCTGTAGCAAGAAGTGAACTTTCTAGAGAAAATGCTGATGTTCCTAGTTTTCTTTAATAGTATAATTATATTTTCCAGGCATCACTAGTTTGATTTGTCCCACAACTTCAGTAGAGAAAGAAGTACTAGCATTTGGAACTTCATTCTTCATCCTATGGCAAATCCTTAAGTATCCTAGATTTTTATTATCCAAATGTTGATCCAACACAGAACAGGTGCATTTAGTCCAGCAGTGCAAAGGAACTGTATACAGACTAATAGTTAGGGCACTCATCTGAAATGCCAGAGATCCATATTCCCCTATCAGTTCTTGTTGCTATTAATAATTCCGTAAAATGGCTAAACTCCATTTAAGAAAATTTTATATTCCAGAAGACCTGCCTTGAAAGTGTAAATTCTGTATTGATGTTAATCTGAAAAAGAGCATCTGGTGCAGCCAGAAGTTCAGTGGGCCTTCCTTCTGCTTCCTAGATCAGCTTCATGATGGTTAACATTATCACAGACTGACCAGTTTCTAATTTTGGTTTGTTTCTTCTTGTTACATATTCTCCTCTTGTCAGAGGAGGAAGGACCAATATGAGGCAGGCATATTTCTTTTTCATCCATGATGAGATGGGATTTTTGACACCACCATACCTCTACAGCAAAATCAAACTGCTTAGGTTGAAACACCAGCTAAAGTGCAACTGTTGTGAATAAAATTCAGTTTAAGCAATAGTATTTAATTTTGAAGTGAAAGGAACATTCAAGTACTGACCAACAACTGAAATAGAATTAATCTCTGATTTACAGCTCTTCTGTATTGTCTTCAACCAGAGTTGGTACTTGCAGGTAACACCTTGCATGTGAAGGAGTTTTTGACATGCTAATGAAATAGCAGGAATGGGCTGAGATCCTTTTTATGTGCAGGGTCTATCTCTTACTGCACAAATGTTCAAAGCATTAGGTTACTGTACACACCTATTTTTTCATCCTCTTCCTGCTCTATTCCTGCTGCCCCATGAATAAGCTATATTCAGAAGCACACATTTCATCAAGGTCTGTTCTCTCACTTAGGCCTAGTAGTGATGTGACTCTGAGATAGCTAAGTAGCTTATACCTTAAAAAAAAAGATTGATACATTGAATTCTGACTACTGAGAACCTATTATATAAACTAAGAATTTGTACAATTAACTCTTGGGAATCAGATTCTAAATATATTTCTTTTCCAGATTTTTATGGCAAAACTTTTACCCATACACACACACATATATATAATTACTACATACATGGGTCTTCTGAAGGGCCATAGGAAAAGAGAAGACTCTAAAATAAACCATATATGCTTGAACTTTTCTCCACAGAGAAAATATACTGAAATATCAGTTCATAGTTGCAGCAGCAGTTGCCTCAGCCACTACTGAAGAAATGAAAAAAATAAATATAATACTCTAAGTCTTTTCTACTTCTTTGATTGAGGAAAACAGGAATCATGTTACTGAGAGAACATTACATATACTTAGAAGGGTTTGCAAAGAGAGACAAGATTTAGTTTAATTTCAATCTTATTTTAGATAGCCCTTTGTACTCTTTAGTTTTCCTTATTTTTCCTGAATGTCAGATAAGGATATCACATCATTGAAAATAAGAATAAGGATGGGAAAAAAAAAAAAAAAAAAGTTTTTCAGAAATAAAAATACAAAAGGAAGATCAGTTGAGGGATGTTTTGAAGGTAAGTTTTCTAATAATTAATGTGAAATATAAGCATTGCTCATAGGTTAACAAGTGTTTTGATGTGAGAATACATGGGACTGCTGTTTCCTCTCTTCTCTAGTTAAAATCAGTAAAACTATTTTACTGTCTTGATTTCTCTTCCATTATAAGGAAGAGTTAATTCTCAACACGAGTGCTATGTTTGCTCTGCTCTTAAAAGGCATTATCACTACAGCCACCATAAGTGTAATGATAATGAGACTATGTGGGTTTTTTCCTTTCAATATCCATGCGACACAACTAATTAGAAAATCATTCTCTGCAAACAAAGGAAACACAAATAAAATTAAATAATGAGTGTTATTTGAATGTTAATATGAGTAACATTAGGGCTTTGTCACTATGGAAATGACCACAAAAAAGTTAGCACTTTAACAGGGACCTCATTTACAAACATGACTGAGCCAGTAATGATTCAGAGATTAAGACCGAGTGTTCTTAGATCCAAAAATCTTTAAATTACAATATTTTTAGATGCAGAATGTTTTCTTGCAATGAAATGATGTGCAAACAAATACAAGCACAATAATAAACACAAAACCAGAAAGTTAAAAGGCATGCTAGAGACATGGCAAATTAGCACTTTGCATATTTATGACTCATAAATCAACACCACTTTGAAGTAATGCAAAACAGTTTAATACAAATGAGAAGTGTGTCAGACACATCAAAGAAAAGCTCCATTAAATCAGTATGAATCCAAAATGTTCTGTTATTTAAAGAAAAAACCATGGTAATGCAACATTAATTTAAATACTTGGAAGTCACAAAATTAAAAATGTTAACTTTCCCTCTTCATTTAAAACATGAGGAGACAGATTTTTATAGCATCATCTATAAATAGAATAATAACAAGCATAATTTGTGTACAGCAACTTGTGATACTGGCAAAAGGAAGGCAAATTAAAATATTACTAGCCATTATTTTGAATGTTTTCTTTAAGCTGAAGGTTCTCATCAACCAGATAAGAGGTCAGTTAGAGTGAAGAATTTAAATATATGGCAGTTTAATGAATTTTCTCTGTCTCAAATATTATTAAAAAATAATTTTCTGAGTTAATTATCTTTTCCCAAACTCTAAAGTTGCAATTGATTATAAGGTTGCCTTGTTGACGCACTGTTCAAATGCTTAAAGCCCTGATTTGCCTATCTACATAAATACATAAATGACGTGTAATTTAATCCATATAACTTTAAACATCAGATCACTAGTATTGCTGTTTTTCTAAAGTAGAAATGAGAATTGCTAAATTTTCGTAACATTGATCTATAAAGTTTCCAACTATGTTGAACTAGCTTTATTACCAGTGTAAGGAACACAAAGTTATACACTTTGAAGCCCTTTATCTGAACCTAGAGTATACTAATACCATGAGCTGACAGTTCATTGAAGGCATTGTTTCTTGCTTACACCAATTCCCTTGTGCTCATTATGGTGCTCCCTGGACCCCCACTTGCTGATTCAGCTCACTAAACCAGCAGAAAGCAAACCTAGAACAAACAAACAAACAAAAAAGTAAGTGAACATATTTCCATGCATCATTGACAAACTGGATCAAAGAAGACTCTTATGCCCTATAAGAGCCAATACAACTGAAGGGACCATATTATTACCAGCAAAGACAGAAAATTCTTTCTCAAGTTATTTCTTGCTAACAAAGTCTGAATTTATGACAACGTGTATATAAGAAGGTTTCATAATTCAATTGTATAAATGTAATGTTTCTGTTCTTGAGTACAAGAACAGAGCTTCACAGAATCATACAGCAAATACTAGCTCAAACTAATCTAAGCATATTGACACTACAGAGCATGGAAATAAGCCAGAGGAAAAAGCAGTATGAGAGCTGGAACAAACTATTTTTAGTATATCTGCAATGAAAGGAGAACAGTGAAAGTAAACAACAACAGAATTTCTATTTATTCTTTCTGAATATTATCTGTGCCAAGGCATAGGATAATACATTGAAGGAAGCTGCTAAAAATTAATGTAGCTCTAGAAAGGGGAAAAAATAGGAAGACTGAAAATGGAAAATAAAGTAAATCTAACAGAAGTATAATACAGAAAAGGTAAATTTAGATGAAGGTGAAGGTTGAGAAATACTTTAACTGAATCAAAACCAAAAAAAGAGCACTGACATGGAACTTCGTATTTCTGATATCGTTCATGACAGGTGTTATCTTTTGAAAAATGAAAGTAGATAACAATTTTCCTTTGAAATGTATTCTGATTTTTCTGTCCCCCCAAAATAACATAAAGATGGAAACAAATAAATCTGTACTTACTTTAAAATGTGTGTTAATTGTGTTAATTCTGTGTAATTTAAATAGTGACCCTTTAACAAAAAGAAAATTAGTGGATGCAAATACTTGAGGGATTCCACAACTGCTTTCCTGTCATTTTCTTTGGTAATCTAAGTAGAATAGAGATGAGTCTACATCTTTTTTGTTTGTTTGTTTGTTTCATGGGACTAAAAACTGTTTTAAACTGCCTTCTATCCTGAGCTGTAACTTCCCTGTATGGCAGAAATTCAACATCTAGTCTTTTTTTAATCCCCAAAAAGTTCAAGTTCCTCCAAAGGACTTGGCAAGAAAGTGATATAAACGGATAAAATGCTACGTTTTTAGCTATCAAGATTATAGGAATGCTTGTTGTTGTCTATATTTTGAAAAAGCATCCACAGGTAATAATTAAGAAATTCTGAGTAAACTCACTGAAAACAGAAACTCTCTCACAAGTAAATAATATGTTATTCGTAGCAGTGGAGTTCCTTGTTTAGGTAAGCAAAATGTCAGAGGGAGGGTCAGTGCTGTATACGCATTACTATGTAAGGTTATTTACTTCCTTTATAGTGTTACCTTTCCTGCTTTCATAAAATCAGAAAATAAAATCCCATGTGCAGTTTTCCTGGGACAATTACAGTCTTAGGAAAAGATAATATTTCTTCCCTGAAGCTAAGATATATAAAGCCCAGATAAATACTCAGGTGTAATGAGGAAAACCCACAAACTTTAGGTGATTAATAGCATTCCTTTACTTCTGTATTTAGAATTTTACAGTAATTGCTTTGTATCTGTTCAACTTGATGTCTCAAGTAAAAAGAAGTAAGCTCAGTATCTTCTTAAGAATTTATTGAAAAATGAAGTGGTTTGAGTTTTAACATGAATAAAAATCCTGTAGATGAAAGTGGATTAAAAACATTAAGGTTGAAATAATTTAGGCAATAACCAATAGAGAGAAAGATGAAGGAATGACTGAGGACAGTGAAGTTCAGAGAAAATGGATAAAATATTAAGTCAAAAATTAGAAGCCTTCAGTATTACAAAAACTTAAGAACTAGAGATGTGCTTTTGTAAACAAAATGTGAAGTCATTAGCTAGCAGGATAAACCTACTATTTTTCATGCTCTCTCACTGAAAGAAATACATTAGGATCACCCTGCTAAGCTACCAGTCTTTCAGAGCACATTAGATAGGTTGGTGAGTTTGCTTTGCAGGCAGATTTTCCAAGGTTCACCCATCTCTAAGATTAATACAGCCCTCCGTTACAGCCTTTACAACGTAGTAAGGCTGTATTTGCAGTCAGGTATTACCTTCTCAGTTTTATATTCAAATCTTAAATTGATCTGTCACATTAGGCTTTAAGTCCCAGGTCTGACATATATTTATGGATTACTGATCTGTAAAAGTTTATTTCTACAGCATAAACAGCAATGCAGTTTTCAGCTGAAATCTGAATTCTGCACTAAAATCAGAAATGTTTCTGTATGACTACTATCCTGATCACATCTCAAAAGAGAATGAGATGTACTTTTAGCTTTATGGTGTCTTTCCTTTTCCAGCGGAATTTATAATTTGTATGTGAAATATTTCAGATATAACTGATGCTGTCAACAAATTCTCTGTGGATGTTTTCGGTTGCTTGGTTTTTTTTTGTCCTTTCCCAAAAGATCCAAATGAATTTATTATAGCAAAATGGCTATGATAAATGATCAATGGCTGAATGGCTGGGCCTAGATGGCCCAACTTAGGCATGATTTTTTATCATGTGTCAGATGAGCAGGACAGCGGGAAGCAGTGCTTCTGTAATAACATATTTAAGGAGGAGTAAAAAAGCTGCTGTACAAAAGCTGGGAAAAAGGAGTGAAACAATGTGAAACAGCCCTGGAGACTCCATGGTCTATGACGGAGAGGGAGGAGGTGCTCCAGGCCCCAGAGCAGAGATTCTCCTGCAGGCTGTGGAGAAGACTCTGCCCTGTAGTCCATTGAGGACCCACCACCAGAGCAGGTGTATATGTCCTGAAGGCAGCCTGTAGAGAGCCTATGCTAGAGGAGGCTCCTTAGCAGGAAAAGTGGCCCATGGAGACAAGCCTGTGCTGGAGCAGTGGAGGTTCGGAGAATGTGATTTTAGATTTGTCCTTCTTTCTCATTATTGTACTTTGATTAAATGGCAAAAAATTAAATTAATTTTGCCAAGATCAGTCTGTTTCACCCATGATGATAATTGGTAAGAAATCTCCCTGTCTCTATCTTGACCCATGAGCTTTTCATCATAATTTCTCCCTCTGACCTGTTGATAGAGGGGGAGTGAGGGAGCAGCTTGTTGAGCAGCGGGCAGCCAGCCAAAGTCAACCCAGCACAGACAGTAAACCACACCAGTGCAAAACTCACTTGGCCCCACTGTTGATCTAACAAATGTAATCAAAATACACAATCTACACATCTTCGAAAAATCCCAGATTTTCTCACTTTAAGGTTTTTTGCTTCTGGGACATTAAGATTGGAATTTGTCTCAATTACACAAGACAGAACCAAAATGTTGGCACAAATGGATGTTATTCCTGAAAAAAAAAAAAAAAAAAAAAAAAAAAGTCGTCTTAATCAGGTCTATACTTTTCAGGCATTAAAACTTAAAACGCAAGAAAAGCAGAAAACAGAATTGAATAATACGGAACATCAAAATCAAACCATTTTAGCCAGTTTAAACATGATTGTGAGAGGACTCTTTCATCCTTGTTTATGTTTAGTTCAGGATAATTGTATGGTTGGATTACAAGTACATTAAATAGATACTGCCATCCTGAGCAGAAGAAATACTTCATCTCAGTAGTTATACAAACATACAAAAAGTACTTATTCAATATTCATTTTAGAAGGAAGACAGGAATACTGCAAGGAAGTTTTATACTGGAAAATTCTAATGGATGAATATAGCAAAGGTTAATATTATGCCTTTACCAATTATTACAGGATTCAGGGCAATTTACATCTTATTTCTGACAAGTCTTTGGAATTTTCTTAGCATATTTACTAGTGAGTTATCAATGAACATGTTCTGCTTTAATTTATTCGAAATTTATTGCTGAATAATTTCTGCAAATAGCTTGTGATGGGTTTGTTGGATGCACTTACTTGATACACAATCTGTTATTAGAATCCTCAGCCATAACTTTCTCATGCTCTAGCTCTGCCATTGTAATTTTTTAATCTTGCATATGTTCCATGCTAAGAATTCCTATTTCCAAATTGAATAATTTTGCTAATGTCTTGCGATATTTAATGCATCTAGATCTTACTGCCAGTAAATTATTCACGAGAATATTAGCAGAGAACAAGTACAAACTGCACAGTTGTTAAAGCAAACTTTAAAACTATAGTGAATGGATACTTTTAGCAGTATTTTCTGTTTCCAATTTTTTAACTTCCCAGTAATTTGATATCAGTCACAAAATACTGGCTTAACCAATAACTGTCTAGATATCTCATTACATGATTGCTTAAGGGAGGTAAGTTACAGCTTCCTCAAGTGAGAATTTATGAACGAACTGTATGCAGTATTTTTCTGAAGTCTTAATTTCATTTTGCCTCAAAATAAGAGATATGGCACTGAAATGAACCCCAGATGCCCCCTTTCCATAGTTAACTATGATTAATCTTTATTTTAGTTTGCTACATCTGCTATTGCTGATGACATCATTCCATAACAATTTTATTACTTTTTTCTTCTGTGTCCTATGAAATCTGCTCTGCTGTGCAAAGAGAAATCCAGAAGAACCTGTTCCCATTTGTGTTTATTTTTTAAATTTGACCACGTCAGAAATGTGGGGCTGCATAAGGATTCAGTGACAGATTTTCTGAGGGCCCTGAAAAAACTGGTCTGTTTTAATTTTGTAAAGTCAGATGAAGCTGGCAGTTGAAGAGACAGTGGCTTCAGTTCTGTTACTTAAGTATAGGCACCTGAAGCCATTTGAGAAGCTTTGGTTAAGCTGGTGGGCCCAACTCTGCCAATTCAGAAAGATACATAGCTCATACGGGTCTTCTGTCATATCTGCCAGTCCCAGAGTAATGTATTAGATATACTAGGGTCTCTCAAATGGCAGCAGAAGCAACTTTTACTTTAATAAATTAAGTTTGATTAATAGTTGGGGTTTTTTTCTTCCTATCACCAGGATGATATCTGAAAAGTGAAATGGGAATCTGTTCTGGAAGAGACCTTTTATGCAGACTAATTTTTCAACCAAGCATACTTAGTATATAGGTAGGACTTTTTCAAAACAAAACCAATTCATGTCTTTGTAATCCTTAGACCACTGCATTAAATGTTACCAGAAAAGATATTTCAAACTAATAGCTCAGAATGCAACTCTTTGTTGGACTCAAAGTATAGACAGAAGATAACAAATCACCATGGCTTAATGACTTATTTATCAGCTCAGTTTCAGAAATTATCTTTTCTTAACTATTTCTGCATTTAAAGCAAAATGTCACCCTAAGCTGTTTTTGAAGATTCTTTTGCTATGGCTTACTTTACAGTTTTATTGAGTTATAAACACAATCAGCTCCTGTCATTTTGCTGAAGAACAGTTAACTGACTGCAAATTTATATGTGGTGGGGGGCAGTGAGGGAAGTTTTAGGGTGGAGGGGAAGGTACCCCTTACCTTTGTACTGTTTGCACTGGCAGCAACAAACCATATAGCTTGATTAAATAATGTCAGGGAGATCAAGCTTCAAAAGCTTCACAAATCTCTTTTTATCACATTGCCAGTCTTTTTTCCAGTAACTGGTTCTATTTTCTAAATACCAGGAGGCTGTGAAGGATGAACCAATGAATGTGAACATGGGCAAATCACAAATGAACTGAAACAAAATGATCAATATAGCCTGGAGAGCCAACTGTCTAGCAGCCAAGAAGTTTTGACCGCATTTTTGGTAGCACCAGGTAGAATAGCACCATTAGGGATATACAGCCTTCTTCTATACTAGGAATAAAGTGAAAGGAATAAGAAAAATTGAAAAGCTGTTCCTACGAAAACATTTTTTTTTCTGAACAGTTGTAACAGAGAGGCACTTTTTTCTTTTTGAACTCATCTAACTTCTAAAATACTCTTATCATAAGGTTTATTTTATTAAAACTAGTCATTTATATCTGAGCTTGAGTATATATTTGCTGGAAAGTACAGGACAGTTTGAGACAATTATTTATATGATAGCATATACCTAAAATGCATCAGCTAGACTAAATCCTCCATTTCCCTCCATTGGCTATTAAAGGAGCTCCAGCGCACTCCACCAGACCTTTAGAAATTTAGGCATCCAGATTAAATTCCTTTTCACTGTGTGTCTGTTTTGCCATATGCTGTCTTGGTTTACTGTGTCAGATATTTTAAAGTTACGGGAAGCATTTCACAAATACTTACTTGAAAAAAAAATCAGTCTGCTGTGATTTCAGTATGGAACTGGAATTTTAGACCAGAGATATTTTAGGTTATAATGACTTTGGACATTTGGCAAACAAGAACGAAGGATCCCTGTTAAATATATCTGTGTTTTTAGCTATAAAACTAATTATTTTTATAGTCAAAAATCCTAATTCCACAAGTATTACTGTTGATATAGAATTTCTGCAAATTTAATTCTGATGGCTATCATTTTAGATATCTCAGGAAATCTACAGCTGAGGATGTACTGAAAGAGCTCTGCCCCTGAAGTGGTTCTCTAATGGTAAAGTGTCGCAGCACTCTCCAAACTATCAAGCTGCATCTCATACCAGCACACTTTTCATACAGTCCCTCTGCTGCCTTCTCCTCATCCCACCTCATCCAGGGCATGTGCTCACATTCTCTCTCTACTTCTTCTCTTTCTTCCTTGGCTGCTCCCTCTTCATTGGCTGCCCAACCTCTTAACAGAACCAGCCACAGCTGCACCTTATCTACATCAGCCAACCCCCTGCCCCTGAAGCCAACCCACAGTTGTACATTATCAATGCTAATTAACCCAGCTTCATTCCTCTACAGTAACCATTTTTTTTCTCTTTTTTTCTTTTTTTAACATTTCATATCTTATGTTTTTAACAATCATTACAACCTTTTTACAAATAATTTTTTCATAAAGTCCTCTATAACTCCTTTACAGTAATGGTATATATAATTAAAGTTTTTCTAAAGGAGATCTTCAACAGAAAAACATGGAGGTGGTGGTGGGGGTTTTGGGGTTTTGTGGTTGTTTGGTTTTTTTTTTTTCCTTTCACATTCAAGATGTCTTAATTGTGCAAGTTCAGTATCATCTGCCAAATCATGACTGTTAGATTAGCTGATTCATTAGTACTGCATTGTGCCCTCTCAGTCTTGAACCTCAGTACTTATTCCTAATATCTCTAAGACAACCTCAAAGATACATCTGACATCTTATAGGAATATTTGGAAGACTGAGAATGACTGCAACCAAGAGAAGCAACCTGTCTTCTCAAGAATGGATCTTTCTCAACAATTCTGAAACAATTTGAGGTAGTAATAGCTGCATCTCAAAGAGATGTGCCTTGTATAAACAGTCTAAGACTTTAGATAACCAGGATCCATGTTGGAATGTAACACTTAGATGACTTTTGTAACAATGGTAAACGTCTAGGATATTCACATAAATATTCTACACATCCAAATTCTTAAACAATACACTACAAGATTTTCTTTGTCTGTAGTTCTAACATAATTTGTAAGATATATTATTCTTGTTTGTTTCTTCATGTATTTTCAACGTTTCTAGTTCATAAGAAGTGTTAACTCACATGTAGGCAAAATTTACTCCCCCAAAATAGCTCTCTCTGGGCAGCCTGTTCCAGCGCTCTCTCACGCTCAAAGTAAAGAAGTTGTTCACTGTATTCAGATGGAAATTCCTGTGTTGCAGTTTGTGCCCGTTCCTCCTTGTCCTGTCACATGGCAACACTGAAAAGAGCCTGGCTCCATCCTCTTGACATTCACCCTTAGGATATTTGCAGACATTGATAAGATCCTCTCTCAGTCTTCTCTTCTCCCAGCTAAACAGGCCCAGCTCTCTCAGACTTTACTCATAAGGGAGATGTTCCAGTCCCCTTATCATTTTCATAGCTCTCTGCTAGACTGTGTCCAGCAGTTCCCTGTCTCTCTTGAACTGGGGCCCAGAACTGGACATGGTCCTCCAGATGCAGCCTCACCAGGGCAAAGAAGAGGGGAAGAATCACCTCCCTCTACCTGCTGGCCACATTCCTCCTAATGCATCCCAGGATAAGACTGGCCTTCCTGGCCACCAGGTCACACTGCTGGCTCATGGGCAACTTGCTGTCAACCAGATCTTCCAGGTCATTCTTCACAGAGCTGCCTTCCCACAAGTCCACCCCAAGCCTGTACTAGTTCATGAGGTAATACATTCCTAAGTGCAGAACCTTACACTTGTCTTTGTTGAACTTCATTAGGTTCCTCTCTGTGCAGTTCTCCAGCCTGTCCAAGTCTCGCTGAATTGCAGCGCGGCCTTCTGGGGTATCAGCCACGCCTCCCAGTTTGGTATCACCAGCAAACTTGCTGAGGGTACAATTGGTCCCTTCACCCAGGTCAACTAGCGATTAAGTTGAACAGGACTGGACCCAGTACTAACCCCTGGGGAACACCGCTAGCTACAGGCCTCCAGCCAGACTCTGCGCTGCTGATCACAGCCCTCTAAGCTCTGCCATTCAGCCAGTTCTCAACCCACCTCACTGTCTGCTCATGTAACCCACACTGCCTGAGCTTACCTATGAGGACCTTGTGGGAGACGGTGTCAAAAGCCTCGCTGAGGTACAGGTAGACAACATCCACTGCTCTCTCCTCGTCTACCCAGCCAGTCATTGCATCATAGAAGGCTATCAGGTTGGTCAGTCATGATTTCCCCTTGGTGAATCCATGTTGACTACTCCTGATAACCTTCTTTTCCTCCACATGCTTTGAGATGATCTTCATGATGAGCTGTTCCATCACCTTTCCAGGGATGGAGGTGAGGCTGACTGGCCTGTAGTTGCCTGGGTCCTCCTTCTTGGCTTTTTTGAAGACAGGAGTGACACTGGCTTTCCTTTCCCTGTCCTCCATGACTTTTCAAAGATGATGGAGAGTGGCTTGGGAATAACATCTGCCAGCTCCCTCAGCACTCAGGGGTGCATCCCATTGGGGCCCATGGATTTGTGGGTGTCAACTTTGCTTAAATTATGTAAACATAATTTAAACATGATCCTCCTTGACCAAAGGAAAGTCTTCCATTCTCCAGACTTCCTCTCAACTCCAGGGCCTAGGAAACCTAAGGACCAGCTTTGGCAGTAAAGACTGAACCAAAGAACGCATTCAGTAACTCTACCTTCTCTGTACCCTTCGTCACCAGGGCACCAGTGCTTTTACCAGAACAATTGTTTTTTTAAGAGGATATATCTAACTTCTATGAATAGTGTAGAAATATAGAATTCTCATGATGGAAATGAATCTTAACTTCATTGATTATGTTAGGATAGGCTATTTTTCACCAGAGGTATCCAACTCTTTTCACTGGCTGCAGAGCACCTAAGCAGGTAGCTTAGATTAAACACTAAGATCAGGATTTGAGTACCTAACCACAGGAATTTAAGTGCAGTTTGGGATACATGAACTTCCTGAGTGGCTCCATTTGCTGATCAGGTTAGGAATGGCTCTCCTGCCATCTTGCATCTTATTTGCTCATCCCATGCAGGTATCTCCAAAACACAGTATCTTCAGAAATGACATTAGACATTCACACTTACTCATCTAAATTGAACTCACAGTGCAGAAGTCAAATAGCTGGGGGGTGGGGTGGAGGGGTGGTGGGGAGAAAAGAAAGACAGGAAAAGAATAAAATGAACAAAACTATGAAAAAACAAAAAGGAAAAATACAGCATGGTTATTGTCTGAGTATGCTTAGTGGTAATGCTTCTGGACTCACCTGCTCACTTTATTTATTTTATTTCTTCCAGTTTTGACAGGATAAACAACTGTTCCACAAATTTTTGGAATGATTAATCAGAAAAATAAGTGAAAATAAAAAGGGTTAAATAGCTTCAAGTTATTCTTAAAATAGTCTGCCAGCCAGTGAACAATTTGGTTGTTTACCTTGAATTGGGTATTACAGTTTGACAGTTGGTCAAAATTTTTTCATTATTTATTCAGGCTATGAAATAAGTAAGTAAATAAATAAGTGCTGCTACAAGATTAGTCAGCTTTCTCAAATGCATAAGCACACTTTGTACTGCCCTTCCCAGTTTTTTAAGTTTTGAAACACTGCACCTTAAGCATTGTGTTAAAGAGAGTGTACACAAAGAATAAAGTTAAAGATTGAAGATTAGTATTACATCATTAAAGTACATCTTGTCTTTTCAGAAAAATAACATATCTGTATGTGGAAGTGGAATGAGTTAATTACAAACTCCCTAACTTCCATTTTGAATGGAAATCTATCCTTCCTTTCAGTTTATCTCTAAAATATATACTTCAAGCATATGCATATGTTAGTGAAGTACTTGGCAAAAAACAGCGGAGAAACCCTTTTCCTAGATGATAATTTTGTTAAAGTTCCTGTCGGTCACACATTTCTAAAAATGCTGACACCAAGATATCTTCTTGGTTTAGATATTGCTATGGATATAAGGCAATTTTTAGACTAGAAAGGCCACAGGTTGTGGACTATAGCAGAAGATGATACAAATAACCAGGCAGAATTACCAGCTGAAGGCACCTAAATATTTCTGTTTCCTTAAGTGTTAGAATAATTGTGGCAATGTAGATTTGTAGACATAATAGCACTGACAGAATTGTGTAAACCATATGCGAAGTACAACAAAAGCAGTCTGGAGGATAACAACATTTCAAAGAAGTTGCATGTCAAGGTTACAGGAATACAAAGAATGAAAATAGCTGGGCTGAATTTCCATCAGTATTTAGCTAAACCGCAGCTTCATTTTCACCAACTTAAAAAGTGTACTGTTGCCCTCTAAGGAAAATTAAATTGCTTGATTTGTTTCCAAATTAAGATATAATGTATCATCAGTAATAACTGTCATTCAGCTTGCACCTGCATATATCATTGGCCTGATTAGTCTTAATCAAAGATTTAGTCATAAGCTATGTATTCACGTTAATAAGATATGACTATGGAGTCTGAAAGTCTGCACTGAGCAAGTCTGGAAGTCCTGTACTGAACTCCATCTACTCTGTATTGGTTTACCAGCGAAGGTGGTTTACTTCTGTCCATAACTTAAGCATTTACATCTGATACAGTCACCTAATCTAATGTAATCATCAATTTAAAATTAAGGAAAAGAATCAGGCATTTTGGAGGAATGTTTCATAGTATCAAAATACTGATGATAAAAAAACCCAAACAAATAATTAATTCTACCTTAAAAGTGTTTCATTCTGTTATGTAATGATAAATTGAATCAAATACAAATAATCTGTATGTCTAAATGTATTGAAACCTTCTGTCTGTCTGTCTAGTTCCTCATCTGTCTCAAGAGTGTCTAGAACTTTTCCTGAATTCCTTTTTGATAATCACATCAGTGCTTATTTAATTTCTGAACATACTTAGAAATTGCAAGTATGTCTTGCAAGGCAGCAGGTATTCTGGAAGCTTGCTGAACATAGGCATACAAACTATCTTGAATAAAATGTAGTAAAATTAAGACTTCCATCATAAACCACATTAAATTGTGGAGAGGTGGTTGTTTTCTTTTTAAAATTATAAAGCTTTTTGTGCTGTAAAATAGCGAGTTATTTGCAGAACTCTCAGAACAGATTCAGTTCCCTTTTTCTCAGTGTAAGAAGTCAAGAAGACAGTATATTTTATAACTAACAGATTATGAATGCCACAGCTAGAAAAGCATTTCTGCTGTCCTTAAAGGTTTCTATTAAAAATGTAGGAATAGGGGGTCCTACTTTGGTTGGAAGCCTTGCCCCCATAGCTGTGCTTAGTGAATGTCTTATAAATCAATTTGGGAGACACTGTCACTAATTACTGTAAAATGTGGGCTATGCTCTTCATCCTTCCCAATGAATCTTAGATCATTCTGTATATATGGTGCAGCTACAGTGTTAGGGATACAAATCCGAATGGTTTATGATTATGACAATTGAATCCTAACTTGTGTAATGGTTTAAAAATATGAGTAAGGATCTCACTATACTCCTGGCTGCAGTACATTCCTATTTGCCCATCCACCTGAGAGAGTGTTTTCAGTCTTATGGCTCCATTACTTAAAGAAGAGTTAAACCAATGAGAAACAAGAATGAATAGAGGATATCTGGGCTTGATTTTAAAAAGTATAAATGGATGCAATCACAGCATGCCTACAGGTTATCTTTCTTTTTCCATTGCATTGACTTTACACCATGTCTGACTGTGAAAGTTGCCCAAAGATTGTCCATGAAGTGTCAAGGAAATTAATGGAACACTCCAGTTACGAAATCTTTCATGGTTATGTGATCATCAGCCTGAAGAATGGCCACTGCTAAGCTACATGTTAGCTTAAAATATGATGCTATCACAACTAATATGTTATATTACCGTAGGTTATGGTAACAACATATGTTAGTATGTTGGTATGACACTTAACAGTTCTTCTGAATTCCTACCTAGAGAGTCATTATCAACTATGAAAGAGTTACAGTATTTTTTAAAGCTGTTACAGAAAGCCAAGTTAAAAGCAATGTTTTTTCTTTTGCTCAATACAGGTTAAACTGCAGAAAACAACTCAGTTCAGAGGAACAAAGATAAAATCCCTTATCAAAACCAAATTTCTTATTATTAGTCACTCTAGAAAAGGAGGAATTTCATAGACATTCTCCAGGAGGATATAATGAGGCTGGTTATATAACTTGCTAAGAATGCATTGACTTCCAGCTCTGTACAGTACGTAGTAACAAAGGTTCTATCCTCACTCCAAAATTGTGACCTTCTAATGAATTTCACAGTAATACTTCTTTTAAGATGAATTTTAATCGATCAATCCCAATTTTCCACAATAATCTGAGCTATAAATTAAGCCTCTGCACATGAGAACGAATTTTTGCTTTTTATCCTGACCAATATTTATCTAGAATCCCTTTTGTACAATTTGAGTTGTGCCATTACCACAGTACAGTAGGAGCCACCACAAGAAGAGATGTACATTCTGTCTGAAGATGAACAAGCATAGCTACTCATTATACCACTTAATTATTCCATACCAGAAGCTCAGGATCTCCCTCTAGCGGTTTTCAAAAGCATACAGGCTCTTAGGGACCAGACCTGTTGTCTACACATACGTGTGTCTAGGGCAATCTATGGGAAACCTGTGACTTCCTTCAGAAATACTTTGAAAACAGTCGAGATATCACAGGGAAACTTAAATGGTACTGTATACCTATGTGTGAATAGCTGACTCAAGCCTGATGTGTCAACTGCTTTCAAAAAAATCTGCAGAATTGCTCTCAGAAATCACTGAAGACACTGCAATTTGTATTTTAGTAATAACTGAGGTAATGTTTTTTCCTAGATGCCTGTCTTCAAGTTGTAATAAAATGGTTAGCCAATACCAGACTACATTAGAATGTTATAGAGAATTAAACTATTTTTACTGTCACTAAACTTTGGGGGTTTACTGACATAAGAAAATACTTGCACAACCTTGATTGTGAAGTAGCTTCTGGAGTAATTGCAATCTAAAACCATTTTAGAATACTCATGCTATATGCCTGAGACCTAGCAAAGAATAAGCAAATATTAGAATTTTCTACTTAAATGGTCACAGATTTAGGCAATAACAAGTTTATATATAAGGCTTAACAAGTATTGGCAAAATTGATAGGGCAGGGATAAAAAAGAAGCCTTCATTTAATCACTAGCCATGCCTTTTGCCCCTTGGAATATAGGATTCTAAAGAAAATTGAAAGAAATTTCAATAGGAAATCTTTTTTTGAAAAAAATCAGAAAAGTGCACAGCATTGCATTCAGCAGCAGTTAGAAGGCTTTTTTTCTGACTGAGAGCACGTCTTCTAACAAGATCACACATAGCCAGCCCTCAGAGTTCCCTGAAATGGTTAATACCTTTCTGCATAGTGTTAGCATCTTAAAATAACTTTTGTTGACTTTAAGGTCCCTGAAAATGACACACATAAATATGCATATATATTCTTCTGGAAAATAATTTCTGTACAAATTTAAATGAAAATCAGACTATTTCCTGAAGCAAATTCAACAGAAAGAGGCATCTTATTAAATGTAATTGCCTTTATGATTAAAAATTTAAAATAAAGCTAAGCTATCAATAACACCATTTACTCTTCTGTCAGCTTGAATATTTATGTCTTAAAATATAGACTAAAATATGAATAAATTTAGGGAGTGGAATATTAAGAAACTAGAATACCATAGTAAATCATAACAGGACTAGAAGAGGCCTTCTGAGTTACCAGTTATAGTCTGCTGCTGTAAGCAAGCAACCCTGCCTTTGCCAAACTGATCAAACTCCATTTATTCACAGTTAGGGTGTTGTGTAGAGGAATGAAGGAGGTGGGTTGATTAGCACTGATAACATGCAGCTGTGGCCTTGCCTCAGCGGCAGTGGGTTGGTTGACATGGATGATGTGCAGCTGTAGCTCATTCCTGCTAAGTGGTTAAATAGCCCTGAGGATGGTGGGAGGGGGGTTTGGATGGAGGGGGAGGGGTGTGGTCTGACTTCTGGAGGAAGGAGCTACAGTGTAGAGTAGAATCTGACTAATGGTAAAGCCTTGTTGCAGTCTATTAGTTTAATTGTGCTGCAGCAGTTTGGGGGGTTTTGTTAGTTTCATTTTTTTTTTCTTTATTGAAATAGTGTTTTGTAATTTTTCTTCTCTAATATTTAAAAATAGTGCCTTAACTACTATAGAAATTCAGTGGTGGTTAGAATTTCTTTTTTTTCCCCTCCTCTCCCCTTCCTTCTTTTTTCCCCTTTTTTTTTCTTTTCCTTATTGTTGTTTTCATATATCACTCCACCTCTATTTTCTTGTTGTCTTTTCTGGTTTTTGTTTTTCTTTCCTATGCACAAAGGTTGCACCTATCATAACTATTTCTTCCCTTTGCTCTCATGTATTTACACAAAATAGCTGCCCCTTAGTCATAATTTTGGCAAGTTATTCTTGTCAAATTGCTTGAGGCCATGTACTTTGACTTCAATGACTCCGAATTAGAAAATATTTCAGACAGGCTGATGCTAATGTCAATATTACCTGCAAAACAACTAAGTTACTAGGTGGTCTGAGGTTTAAAAACAACATTTGGAAGACAAATGGCATTTGGGAATTCTTAACTGCATTTTACATCACAGAAAAAATGGGAATAGTAATGGAGCTAAGCCTCTGTTTTTTCAGGAGTACATTCTAGCAATTATACCATTTAATCAAACTCTCATTTGCTTTATCTTTTTCCATCTTCAGGAATATTCCACTTCTGGCCACTCAGTGGCACAGTTCTAACAGAAGGACCAGAGAATATTTTGGACTTAGTATGAGAATAATGTTGATAACACACTGATGCGTTTTAGTCATTGCGAAGCAGTGTTTACCCTAAATCAAGGACTTTTCAGTTTCCCATGCTCTGCCAGTGAGGAGCTACATAAGAAGCTGAGAGGGAGCACAGCCAGCGCAGCTGACCTGAACTAGCCAAAGGGATATTCCTTACTGTAGGATGTCATGCTCTGTGCGTAAACAGAGGGGAGTGGGCAAAGGCCTGCTGATCACTGCTCAGAGACTGGCTGGCATCTGTCAGCATGTGGTAAGCAATTGTATTTTGCATTACTTTTTTTCTTTTAGTCTTCTACTAAAAGATTTTACAGCTCTCTCCTCCTCTTTCCTTTGTTACAATTGTTGTTTTACTGTTGTTGCTGCTGCTGTTATTAATGTTATATTTCAGTTATTAAATGGTTGTTATCTAAACCCACATGTGTTTTACAATTTTCCTGGTTCTCTTCCCCATCCCACTGGGGTGGGTGTTGGGGGGAAGTAAGCAAGCAGTTGGGTGGTCCTTAGTTGCTGGCTGGGGTTAAACCACAACAGTGCAGCGCCACCAAGGGTTGATACATTTTAATAAAAAGCCCACCAAACGTTCCACAACTATGCACAACCTATGTTTACTTGCATGTAATTTCTTGAACTGTATATTCCTATCCTTGCACTGATAAAATCATAAATCCATACTCCACTGTCAGATGCTGACAAGTGTATAGGCCATCTTCTAGGATCACCACTGTAAATTACAATTCCAGGTGCATAAGGAAAAGCAGTTTTGGTCTACTTACAAATATATAAAGCTACAAATTGGTGCATTCAAGATGTAGCAGGCTGTGTTATTGAAGGCTCCTTTTAACATTCTCTTGCACTCTGCTTAGGCCACTTATTCTTTGTCAACAAGTCTTGAAATCATTAGTACTCAGATCTTTTTTCACTTTAAGGTATGTATCCAGGAATGAACACATACCACAAAATATGAAAGTGATCTATCTCTAACTTAGAAGACTAAAAGCTACATGTGTGATTTAGAGCTCATAAGCCTAGTTACTGGATAAGTACTGTCAAAAATGGATAAATACTGCTTCTGTGCTGCACTTTCATCAGCTAAAACATGCAAAAAACAGCTATGGAAAAATCCCTGGGTACTTTTTCTGAGGTTTTATTTAGTTTAAATGACTCACAGATAGGTCTGGTGATATGTAGGCAAGGTAAACCATGCAGCTGAGAGCAGAGGGGAATTGGTAGGGATGGAGAAAGCTCCAAGAGGAGTGAGGAAAGAGCAAATGTATTAATTGGCTTCAATAAGATAGAAAATCAAACTAGTTACATGCAGAATCCTTCATCTGGAATTGTTTCCTCTTAACAAGCTGAAGTGTCTTCCTGCTCACATAAACTTTTTACTCAATTCTGTGGGTTTTGGCTGGGATAGCTAATTTTCTTCATAGTAGTTAGTATGGGGCTATGGTTTGGATTTGTGATGGAAATGGTGTTGATGTGGTGTGGTGTGGTGGTGATGATGAGCAGTGCTGACAGTCAAGGCCTTTTCTGCTTTGCATACCACCCCATGAGCGAGTAGGCTGGAGTTACAGAAGAAGCTGGAGGCACAGCTGACTCCAACTGGCCAAAGAGATATTCCATGCCATATGACATAGAGCTTAGCAACAGAAGCTGGAGGAAGGGGGAGATGTCTGGTGTCATGGTGTTTGTCTTCCCAAGTAACTGTTACATGTCATGGAGCCCGGCTTTCCTGGGGATGGCTGAACACCTGCCTGCCCATGGGAAGTAGGGAATGAATTCCTTGTTTTGCCTTGCTTGCAGGCATAGCATTTACTTTACCTATTAAACCGTCTCTCAACCCACAACTTTTCTCACTTTAACTCTTCCAGTTCTCTCCCCCATCCTGCCACATGGGGGGTGAGTGAGCAGTTTCATGGTGCTTAGTTGCCAGCTGTGGTTAAACACAACATCAATTCTAAAGTATAATTACATCAACGGATAAATCCATGTATTCTTTCCAGCCCCATCCTGACCTGTCTGATAGACAGTTCTCATCACGGGGCTTGAGCTGATACCTCCTGCCTCTCACCTAACTCATCTCATGGGCAGCTATCAGTTCCCAGCTTGCTTTATCCAGAATATGAGGAACTTCAGTACTCAGACCTATGAATTAAACTCCTGGAATTGAAGTCCTCACTTTTTGGCTCTAATGTGTTCCACAGGACTCAGATTTCTGTTAACATTCTTCACAAAGTCTAGCACTTTGCTTTTTTTCAGGCTACCTCATAACAGCTGAAATAGAAGAATTTCTACAACCTGCATGTGTCCTGATTTTATACTCACATACACATTCATATTGTAATTGGAAGATGTCTTATAACATTATTTATGACACAATATTGTGCAAGCACATTCAAATCATACTTATTCAGGCATCCACCCAATTTGCTATGACAAAGATATTAAAATCCCTGAAGCATTCAGTGGCTTAAAAGTTGTTGTTAGAGGTCTATGAAAATGGAGTGCAATATAAGGAGAATGATACTATTTGTCAGCTTTTTTAATATGTTAACATTAATAAAATATAGCCATAGGTAAGCCATTCAGGAAATTAGAAGAAAAGGTCCTTATCCCATACATAGTGCTCTTGTTCTACTGAAATAAAGTAGCTATGCTAATTTGTATCCCTTAAGGGCAAGGGATATGTCAATGTGAAGGCATCAATGGTGAAAGCATTCAAATCTGTGAATTCCAGTCATGGACAGGATAATTTCAGATTCTTAGGTGGAAAACTTCATTTTTTTTTTTTTTTTTCAGTCTTACTGGTGTAGATGGTACAAAGGACTGGTTACCACATGGTCAAGTGGGAGATTCAGTTGAAGTCATTCTTTGTCATGGATTGTGTGCCTTGGGAAGGTCTCATATTCTTTGTATGGTTTAGTTCCCTACTTATGAAACAGGCAGAACAGTTCAATCTCCTGAAATACGTTTTTTTCTTACACACAGACTTTGCATCCCTATGGAAGCTACAGAAGAAGCTAGAGTTTGGTGATCAACTTCCAAACCACTGTCAATGAATACTTCTCATGTCAAGTGCTGAAGCCTTTCTTATTTTCTAGCAGTTCCTGGAAACCTGTAAGAACTATGCAAATACAAGCACCCCTGCATACATCCTTTTTACTACTTTACTCTGTTCCTTGATACTGATGCTGTGAAATCTGCTACCTGTGTGGAGTCCAGCAGTACTGATGGAAGTAGCCAGTATATGAGAAGGGACTTGGACCCAGGTTACATTCTGGATTTCCAGTACTAGACAAACAGTGCTTTTCAACTAGCTTTTTTTTTTTTTGCTTTTTTTTTTTTCTCCACAAGATAACTATTTTTTCTGAGATAACTTTGGAAAAGATAGATTAAAAGTAATCTTAAAATTGTCAGGGAAATATTAAGCCAGAAAAACTACAAATTCCAGCACTAAAAATTTAGAAAATAGAATTGATGTTTCATTTTCAAGATTCAGAGTGAAAGAAAAAAAAAAAAGTAGAAAGGAAAACTGCATTAAACTTTTGATGTTACAGTTAAAGGAGCCTGGATAAACAAAACCTTTTTTTTCCCCTCAAAAACAATTTAACAACAAAGAAAAAGATGGAGACAGAGGGAACAAAGGACCCTTACGACTACTGTTTTAACGCTGCTAAAATAGTTCAGTGTTCAAAAATCTTAGCAGATACTCAAATATGAGTTCAGCTTTGTAAGCCCTCATCCAAACCGTAAAGCACTTCTGATGGATACAGGATGTGTACAATCTTTCCTTGGTGTTTTATCATGGTTAAGGGAAATTGCAGCAAGAGGTTACCTACAAGCTAACTGTGTCTGAGAGATTCTTGGTATCTGTAAAAAACTTCTGTGTTTGTTCACTTAATAAAAACTGTCTGGGAAATACCTGAGCAACCAGTAGATAGAGACGTTCTCCCCATTGAAATTTTCATTCCTTCATTTCAGATAAATTCTCAAAAGTGAGTATTTAGAATACGGATGAATTTGCAAATAATAAACACATCATTGGGGAATAATCATTCTTCCATAATTACTAATGGATACAGTTCTGCACATTGTGCTCAAAACAGTTTATTATAATTGCAAGCTGGGTACTCGCATCTCAATGTTAACTCAGTTTTCCTTGCAGGTTAAAAAAAATATGTAACAAGTCCATAGTCCTTTTTTTCAGTCTCAAAGGACACAAATAAAGGATAGGCAAAACTAAATGTTTGTTACTTAGTGGTTTATGTACATAAAACTGTGACTTAAACAGCACAGCCTGACTGAATTATTAGTATCTTTAAAAGGAAGAACTGTAGTAAAGATTTCTAAGGAACACATTTTCCCAAAAGATACTGTAGTAAATAATCTTGTTCTTCATCCTTATTGGAAGAGATTACCTATGAATTTCAGCAGCAGCTCCTGAAGAATGAAACAAGCTGCAGTTTTAAGATCCTTTCCAAAATACACTGTATCATTTTGAGATATGAGCCTTGAATTTTAAATCCTTTTTGACTAAAGTCAATTAGTTTGTTTATTTCTGTCTACAGTTTAACTAAATCTCCAAGGTCAAAAGTTAAAAATGTTTTCTTGGATTATCTTTCACCGTAAACATCAATATCTCACCTTTTTATGTGCTTAACTTTTTTGAGTTAACTTCTGTATTTCTGGAAGAAAAGATACAGGAATGTAAATCAATAATTTCATTAAAAGATGTACTGCACTGATTTTCTTTGAATAAGTGCAGCTTCACAAGACAGTAGCATTCTGAACAGTCCGTTTGACTTCAGTGGTTTTTATCAGTCTGGATTATGATTTAAAGTTTTATGTAAACAGGAATTTTATCCCCAGCTGTAGCCCTGTGATAGATGCTATAAGCACCTGATATATTTCTCAGTTGAAAGTTCTGTTACAGAAGTTACCTGAAAGACAGAACTTTACTATTTCATGAAACACAGCACACCTCCAGAAGATGCAGGGCAACAAATGCATGGCGTGATCTCCTCAGCTTCTGTAAACTGTACCCCGATAAACTTAGTGCCATATTGTGTCGTTATCGCTCTCCTTCAAACGTTGTAAGAGAAAAAGGTTCTGTGAGGCCGCGCCGCACGCTGCCAGCCCCAGCGCTCGCTCCCCCGCCCCGGCGGTGCGGCCGCCCCCGGCAGCGGTGCCCAGCCCCGGGGCAAACAGCCACCCGCCACCGGGCACCGCCCGGGGCCCAGCAGCGGCCCCGCCCGCGCGGGGGGTGGGCCCGGGCACCCACGGCCGCCTCGGGCACGCGCGGGCCGCTACAAAGGGCCACGACGGGCGGGGGACCCGCGGGGCCGCTGACGCCGCTGGGCCCGCGGCGGTGACTGTCCCTCGCGGCGCCGTCCCCCGGGCGCCTCCCGCGCTGCCCTTCCCGCCCGCTCCCGCCGCTGTGTCCGTACGGACGCGCCGCCCCGAGGCACTTTCCCGCCGGGCGGTGTTTGGCCGCGCGAGCGGCTGCACCGCGCCGCGGGGGGTCGCGTCGGGTCGCCCCGGGCCGGGCTGTCCCCGGCCGGGACATTACCTTGGCGTCACGGGCCGGACACCCGGCAGCGCGAGCGCCGCGTCTCACCCGCAGCGGGCGGGGCGGGGGTGCGTGTGTGTGAAGGAGCTGCCGCCCCGGGGCGACCCCCCCGCGGTGGGTGAGTGCCCCGCGGGCAGCCCCGGGGCCGGGGGCGCTGTAACAACCGCTCGGAGAAACGCGCGGCTCGGCCCCGCGTGCCAGGCGCGGGAACACCGGGATCAGCTGCAGCGCGTGACCGGCCGGGCCGGCGCTTTGCGAACGGGCGCGAGGTTCCGGGGAGGGGAGGGGGGAGCGATGGCTCGTGCGGTGCGGGGCACCGGCCGGGCCGTGCTGCGGGAGGCAGAGAGCAGCGGTGCCGGGAAAAGGCCACAAGGAGCCTCAGGGGAAATGGTGAGATTGTGTAAATCAGGCCGGGGGGAAGGGGGTGGGTGGGACAAAGTCACCCGGGTATGGCTGTGTAAGCACAGGGTGCAAACCGCGTCACTGCTCAGGGTGTAGGGGCAAGGGGGATCAGACCCGTGCTCAGTCATCCCGCGGCACTGGATACGATGTTCATATAATAATCACAGCCGTATCAGTGTTGTGGCAAAGGATAAAGGGTTAATATGGCTGGTTTCACTTGTCAGCGAGGCAATACCATTGCAGAGAAGTATGTAGCATGAGTGTTTCACTGGGCTTGGCGATACCCAAATGGAACCAGAACCTGTTTTCAAGAATTCTGGTCCAACACCAACCGAACAGGAAGTCCCTCAGTGTCCAATTGTTCCTGGAATCTAAATGCGAGGGCACGGAGATGTAGTTACAACTCTGCCAGAGGTGTTACAGGTGGACCATTGGGAAACAAGGACACTTTATATTGTGATGCTCTTGAGTAATGGCAAAAATGGGCTGGTCCTTTCCCTAAAGGAACCTGGGCCCTACAGGGCCACTACTGGGTTTGTGGGCAGTATGCCTACAAACAATTACCCCCTAATTGGTCAGGAATATGTTACATAGGGTATATTTGGCCCTTGTTTTTTCTCTTACCTGAAATTCAAGGAAATACATTAGTAATCAGAGTATATGATGACCTAATAAGAGAAAAGCGACTGATTGATACCTCCCTCCACTGGTGGAAGTACTCAGAATTGTGGAAGGGATGAGTTTCCACCAGGAGGAATTATACAGTATTGTGGGCCAGCCACTTGCAACCCTAATGAACTGGTTAGTGGTGCTCAAGAACCTGTCTATAATTTAAACCGCATCATCTGGTTACAAGCCATCCTAGAAATCACCATCAATGAGACTGCCCATGACCTTGATCTGTTGGCAGATCAGGCCATGCAGATGTGAACAGAGATATTCCAGCACCAAATGGTTCTTGATTACCTGCTAGCCTCTTCAAAGAAGGGGGTGTCTGTGGTAAACTAAATGATTCTAGTTGTTGTTTAAAAATTGGCAATAATGGTCAAGTTGTTAAACATACCACTTCAGGAATATGAAAACTGACTCACATCCCTGTGCAGACTTGGGAGAGTTGGGAATTTGATCCATTGGCTTCCAGGTACCCCATGGGTCAAACACATCCTTTTGTATATGTTATGTGGTGTTGCATTGTTATTGTTCCTCCCATGTTAATTCCATGTTTTATACAGTTGATCCAACGCACTGTCTCAAGTATGCAATTCATAAACACATCACCTTATGATGATGTCAAACATATTTGTGTGAATTTCAGTCTAAGTAAACACTATAAACTGTACTCTTTTCCACACTGTACTGTTTCCTTTACCTTTCTACCACCACAGATGAAGAAGTGACAGTCTTTGAGACACAGGGTGGTGTGGGAGACCGCATTGTGAGCTGGCTGTCTCAAAGCTTGTTTACATCCCTGCTGAGCTTGGTGCAAGGCAACCTGGTTGTTCAACCAAACTCAGCAGTTGTGGACCTGGCAAGGAGCAAACAGCCACGCAAAACGAGACATCAGCTTCGGTCAAGGAGAGGCTGCATCATTTTGGGGGACGTGTCCAGACATGAACGACCGCCTCAGCCTGCTGAAGCACACACAGTCGGTGACAAAGAACCATGCAGCCACCACATGTGCCCCTCAGAACCAGTGTGCCAAGGTGGGGCACATGCACAGATGTGCGGTACATGCCATTGTCATGGAAACGGTCTCCCTGAATGCCCTATAGAAGACTGCAAATCGGACAGTGGGGTGTGTGATCTGGAGACCCCCAGCCCCAATGGACAAGGGGACTATGGACCAATGGGTTGCTGCTGGATCCATGGTGCTGAATGTCTCTTGCAACTGTCCCGACTGCTTGCTAGGTTTCTTCTTTTCTGTCCTTCCTGCCCTTTCTTATCACTGTTTTCTTAAGAACATTTTGTTTCAATAAACTTTCCTGATTGGTGGCATTTGACCCCATTTACATTTTCATCTCACTCCGGGTATAACATCAAATCTCCCCAGCTTGGGCTGTCCCAAACCAGAACAATGTATGTGTACATTGTAAATTTGATGACAATGATAATACACATTTTCTTCCTTTAATAATGCACAGCTTTTTTTCTGGAAATACAGTACAAGGAATCTTCCTGGATATTTGGCTAGAGTTTAAATGCAAACCTGAGAAGTTCCAGTAATCTAGCATTTGGTAGTGTTGAAGATTTAATTTCTAGGAGAGAGAAAAACCAAACCTAAGCAAGCAAACAAACAAACAAACAAAACGAAAACAAAAAACCATGACAACAAGAAGAAAATAGAATGCTCATAATTCTCTAATATAGTTAATTCTGCATGTCATCATTAAAATGCAATATCTGTGATGAGTTAAAGGTTATTGAAACCAGTATTATACATGCAAAGAAGGTACTGAAAGGTGATCCAAATAGTGCTGAATGGGTTTTCTGATTGCTGTATGCTGGGAAGGAGGAAATGCCTTTCCTTACAGTAACCTCAATCGCAATAGTTTTTCTTGTTGCTCCATTTCAGAACATACATGTAGTGAGGAAAAGGCCTAGCTTATTAGGGTAACACCATGGAAATCCATCTATGTACTTCAATTCAGGCAGTGTATCTGGCTTTGTAATAAAGTTAGGAAACCTAAAGCAGTCTGATCAAGTCTCCAGCTGGAAATCATTGTCTTCTAGAGAAGACAAGAGCAACTATTTGAGTAGCAAGTATCCATTGAACAGGGGCATACAGTCTCAATTGCCTTCTAAAGACATGACCTGTTTGTACCATTTATTTTCTTGAACAGATGGACAGAGTGGAGCAGGATGTGACAGTAGTGGACACAGCATTCAGGTTAGCAGCAGCTCATGTTTGAGTGATAGGCACAGAATTACATCAGTGGTTACTTTTGGCAGAATGTTAATAAGTACGTTTTTACATCCAGGACTCTGTGATTAAAGTCAGCAGAGATAAATTGGTCCAAAACCCTATTTCCGAGACCATTTGGTTAAAGAATTACATCATGCAGTACCACGGATAATTTCACTATTGTGTAAGTCTACTCTTGTGTCCAAGGCTGACACTTTACCTGTGTGGACTGTTAACAGAGGATCTGGCTCTCGCTGTGGCAATTGGTATTATCTTTCCAGGGAGACCTCCCAGACCAAATCCTAGAAGGGAGTCAGCCTGAGGTCTCCTTGAGAGGCATTTTGTGTCATGGCACTGGGGTGATATGCAGAAATTCAGGGCTCAAAGTGTGGTACCAAGGAGGTTTAGGACATTAACAAATGGCTTCTTAGCACTGTAGTTGTACTGGGTCTGTCTGGAATGGAGTTAATGTTCTTCATAGCAGACTGTATGGTGCTGTGATTGGCATTGTTGCTAAAACAGTGTTGATAATGCACTGGTTTTAACTGTTGCTGAACAGTGCCTTTACAGTGTGAACACTTTCTCTTTCTCACACTTCTCCCCAGCAATGAGTGGTCTGGGGGTAGGCAACAGGTTGGGACAGCAGACCTCAACTGACCAAAGATATCACACTCAGCAAAAAAATTCAAGGAAAGGAGGAGGAATGGGGGAACATTGGTTGTTAAGGTTTTCATCTTCTGCCTGCTAACGGGGAGTAATGGATAAATTTCTCCTAGTTCACTTAAATGTGCCTGTGACAGTGTGCTTCCCCCCCATCTTGACTTTTATTTCCTGTAACAACGATCAAGTGATAACCTGTGGCAGTTGTAATAGATGCATCTGGTCATGATGATTGCATCAACCCGAAGTGGATTTGGGGCAGATAGATAACAACACAGTAGCCAAGGACTAATTTGAGCAATGTGCTAACCTAACCACAGTGCTGGTCAAGGTCCAACTCAATCCAAGTTTGGAAGAAACTGACATTTGTAGTTGGTGTGCAGATATGCCTATGAATCAATTCCCTTGCTCCATAAATAGTGGACAGCCCAGGGCCCATTGAGCTCTCGGGCACAGCAGCTGGCTGCACACCAGGGCCTCCCCTTCACTAGGGACACCTCTCAAGGTTACTTCTTGAGGTTGAGAGATTCCTTGCTGCAACAGATTCTCAATAAGTGATTAATAGCATGCTAAACTTTGAAATCTTAGCTAAGTGGTATGAAGGATTGATTGTGCACATATAATCCTTTAGACATAAACCGTTGACCAAGTCTGGGACTAAGTCTGCATCCAGCCACCCCTAAACTCCCCTCTGAGAAGGTGTTTACAATGCAAGGGGGACCTTTCTGAACCCTGTGACTCAATGGGAGGGTTTCCAAGATAGCTCTGTATGCCTGTGTCCTCTACACAGTAAATAATCATGTGTACCTTGCCATCAAATCTTATTAAACCACTGTCACATTTACTACCAAACTTTGTTATATCACTGTTTAATACCAATAAACATATTGCTACTTCTGTCTTAGGAGTGTAGTGTGTCACTCCATCTGTAACAGTGCCCCTTTTGCTTTCCCTATTTAACTGCCTTTGTTGTGATCCATGAGCGTTCTTACCTTCTTTTTATTTTCTCCCCATCATCTCGGAGGAAGGAGTGGTAGACAGGCAAGGTGGGTGTTTAGCTTCTAGACAGGGTCAGCCCACCACAGTAACGGACATAATGCTGCGTGTGAGAGCACATAGTCTTTGCGTTTGAATTGAACGTATTAATTTGAAATATCTTTCATACAGTGACTAACACTCTTCAATTTTGAAATGGAATGAATTAGAAAGGCTCACCAGGTCAGCCTGGTTTGTCACGTGAGAAATAGCAACTAACGTGTTAACACTTGTTTCCTGTGGTTGATCTAATTTTGTTACTCTTTTGATTGATAAGAAATGTCCAGAGACTTGGAGACAGAATTTCAGGAAGAAATATAACCCACATTCAAGCGGGAAACAAAGTGGAACAAGTCAGGGATAGAATCATGCCAATTTCAGCCCTGCAAGCTAAACTAGGGGGAAAGAAACCAAAATGAAAAAACCTCACAGATTTGTTTCCCTGTTTTTTGCTTTTTTGCAAGTAATGTCAAGCACTAACTTAGTAGGCCAGGAGGCTCACAAAGTTAGTGTCTGTAGTATAAGCCTGAGCCAAATATTCATAGTAGATACTCCTGCGATCCATTACTCTAGGTAAAAACAGGGGATAGACGATGCTTTATTGAAATTTTTAGACATTTATTTATTTTAGTGCTTAGTTATCTAATGGACTTTAAAAGCAGGATTCTTTTTATAGTTTAAGCCATCCATAATTTAGTCATCTAAATCTGTCTCTAAATTAAGGAAAGTATCTTCCGCTTGTCTTAGGTCATTATTTTACAAATAAAAGAACAGTTACTCTATCTGTCAAACAGTCATTCAGACTGTCTCCTTCCATTGACTATACTGAGTGCCAAGATTAGCTGCTTGTATTGCGTATTTAACTTCTAGGTAGCTAAAACTGAACAATTCAGCCTGCAGAAAAACTTAAATTTCTCTTGCATTTGAAACATCTTGAAGCTTGTCATATGAGCACTGTACTTATATTTGCAATAATCTAAAATATGCTTATGGACAGACAAGTTAAAAGAAAGGAAGGTATTTCAAAAGCTGTAGTTATCTACCATATGATTAAAAGAAATTAATAAAAGCATTTTAAAGTAAATATGAATAATTTCTGACAACTAGTTGGAAGACTAAGGATCCCGTAAAGATGCAGAAGCCTTTTCTCATGCAGAGTTTCTGCTTTCCTCTAAAAGTAGTACCAGTTTTAGGAGGACATTCTATGGATTATGGAAAAACAAATATTTTCAAATTAGGACACATAAGTCAAAATCTCATAATTCAGCACAAAACTCTTCATGCCTCAGACAGGCAATCCAAAATAACTGGGGGTTTTGTTTGGTTTCAGCTTTCCCCCCACATGGTAACAGTTCATAAATGATGATATTGATTTTAAAGAATGATCTGATGTGATCTTAATTTGATCAGAGAGTACTTTATAAAATGTAGGATCTCTTATTTTAAAAACTGGCTTTTAAATTTTGCAGTGCAGGGGCAATGCTATGAGCTTTTGCCTACTGCTTGAGTGCTGTAATGAACTCAACACAGAAGCAGTACACAGGTACAGAGTAAAACAGGTAAAGTGTTATGTCAGGTGAATGTTTTCAGTATGCAGTAGTGGGAGATAAAGATAAACCTTTTCTTTCCCCCCCCTTTTTTTTTTTTATTCTGAATGTAATTGAAATAATCTAGGAAAATGCAGTTATAAATTATTGCTAGGTTTTATTAGAAGTACAAATCTAGAATTATTAATAGAAAGCTAATAAGCCAGTCACTGTCACTTTCAGTTTGACAAGTTGGTTTTGACAATGTAAAACATGTAGTTTAGCCAAGTAACAACTACTCCAGATCCTGGTGCTATGTAGCAACAGACAACATCATTGGCTGAAACACTGTTGCCAATGCGCTGATACCATATACTTTTGTCATATAACAGTTTGACTCTGAAACATGGTCCTTCACACTTGATACAGGTCTGGCTGCGATTTTCTTCATAGCAGTCCACATGGTGTTGTTTTTTGGATTTGCATAGGTAACACACCACTGTTTTGGCTATTATTGAGCAGTGTTGGCACAGTCAAGGCTTTTTCTTCTTCCCACTCTGCCCCCACTGTGATTAGGCTGGGAGTGGGCAAGAAATTGGGAGGGGACACAGCCTGGACAGCTGACCCAGATTGACAAAATGAATATTCCATGCCATATAGTGCCATGCCTAGCAATAAAAACTGAGGGGATGACATGGATGGGAAGGTAGCCATTCCTTGGAAACTGCCTGGGCATCAGTCTGCTTGTGGGAGCTAGTGAGTGAGTGATTGCCTCTGCTCGCTTGGTTGGGTTTTGCTTTGTTGTGTGTGGGTGTTGTTTTCTTCTTCTTCCTTCCTTTCTCTTTCCTTTCCTTATTAAACTATCTTTATCTTGACACATCAGTTCTCTTGCTTTTTCTTTTCCTATTCTCTTCCCTGGCCCTCTGGGGATGACAGGGGGAGTAAGTGAGCAGCTAAGTGGTGCTTTGCTGTCAGCCCAAGTTAACTCACCACAGAACTGAATTACAGCAAGAGGACAACCAACATTATATACAACTATTTCTGTAATTAAATTTTGCTGATTCTGTTACTTCCTGCACAATGCAATTTTGTTACCACTTGTTGTGAGTTTCCTAATACTTCATTTTTCCTTTATTAATTTTGTTGCTTTGTCGCTTATTTAAATAACAATATACTAAACCCTCTAACAATAATAATTCAAGCTGCTGAATTGCCAGCTTATAATAAGCAGAAAGATACAACTACTTTTGAAACTTTTGTATTTATTACTAGTAAGTCAGTTTATTACTGATCTTGTTCAACATGCCTCTTCATCACAGCTCCCAGAATGAGAAATGCAGTAATATTATTGTTAATAGAAATACAGCATTGAGTACTTCAGAAATTTATGATTTAGCCCATTTAGAATGCAAACGAGTTAAAAATCTGAGACTTTCTTCATTCACAAGAAAAATAACATCATGACACTGAGTTAACAGCATTTTTATGCAAAGAAAGTAGTCACACTGGTACACACTATTTTGGTTAGTTAACTGGATGATTCTAAAGTGTGGAGCAGGTATGACTGTATGGTGTTTCTTGTTTGGGGTGAACTTATCTGGACAGAAATCATGACCTGGAAGTGGTCATCTAGTGTCATTTTAGATACCCTATAGAATAAGAAGCACCTATAGTGTGTAATATACAGGAACTGCAAGACACTTGTGCCCTTTAGGCAGGTAGGATTCCATAGGCCATGCAGGATGCAGTGTGGGATCTCAAAAGGTGCATAACACCTAAGTACTCCTGGAGGGTGACATTCACTGCTTTTAACTGTCTGCATGTGATCAAGCTCTCATTAGAATCAGTGGAGATCTGTCAATACTGTAATTTGTTTTGAACACAGCTTGAAATAGAATTAATAAGTAGATCTATATGTGATGAGGCTCTAGTACTCAAGCTCGCTTTCTGGTGTCTCTTATTTGTCAGTGCAGATGTAGCCTGGGGAGTCACTAGTTCCAGGTTATAAAAAACATTCATCACAAAGTTATAGTTTACCTTATAGGGTATTTGAAATTGAAGTGATTTTCATTAATTTCATCCAGCTAGGATACAGAACCCAAGGTCTTCTCCAGAGCAAAGCAGCATGCAAGTATTTTTTGAATGAACAAAGTAGGAATCTCCTGTTAAAAAAGAACAATACACCTTTGTTGCTTAGCAGTGTGAACCTGAACTACTAGTTTGCAAAGCAGGGATCTCTCCCTGAGGAAATGAAGGGATGGATTACTGTTGTCAGATGTATGTACTCATTTACTGGTTCATTCATCACAGACCTTCACTTCCCCTGGAGTCCCTGAAAAAGATTTTCTCTATTTAAGATGAAAACACTGATCCGAGAGTAATGAAAGAAGTTGTGTTTTCACTGACTAAATTGCTACATCTAGAGTCAATGCATTTGATTAATCAGTACTCTTATCAGCCTCTTTATCTGTTTTCTTAATCAATGTTATGAACAGTTATTTGAGTTTTCTAATACCTATACACCAAGAGAACCTAAACCCAGGGGAAAACTAGATTTTTTTTGACTCAAAAATTTGATCGTATAATAGTTGCATGCAATAATTTTAAGATGATAATGGCTATTTTTTATTTCATCTAAATTGGGCATTTAGATTAAGATTGATACAAAATTTAAGATTATCCTTAATCAAAACAGACAATATAGATAGCATCATCATTATTATGATAGATTTTAAAAATAAATACAACTAAGTCCATTATGTGTCTTTCTCTGTGAAACATTTCTAAGCTATATAAAGGGAAATAATGATGCGGAATTCACACCTGTAAACCTGCAGTTCAGAAAACACAACATGGTGATTAAAGTAGAAACAGCTATTATTTCATGTGGCCTAACTTACCTGTTCAATTAATAAGCTTATTTCAAAATTCCAAGATACTTGTGCTTAAAATAAAGCAAAAACATTTTTAAAATGCATAGTACAAATTTCAAAATATAAATAATATAACAAAATATTTTTTCCACCTTTCTATAAAATGAGGCATTTTTACATTTCTGAAACTTGGGGGTTTTTTAACTATTATTATTTTGTTTTCAGTTCCTCAAAAGCAATGCTACATTCAATTGTATTTTCCTGCTATATCTTCTATAAAGTTTTGTAGTCTGGTTGTTCCTTTTTTCTCTAGGATCTGGATTCCCTACATAGTCTATAAGCATAATCCATTCGTTCAAATTTAAATATGCTGTATTCTTCAGGTAATAACGCTGTCCTGCTGTAAGTACTTCCCAAAACAACTTTTAGGATAGAATTAATTTGGCCTTGATCAGATTAATTAATTACTGATTTTTTTTTTCATTTTTTTGTACTGACTGCAAAAATAGTTTATGACAGCAGACTAAGTTTCAGAGGTTCATATTTAAGTCAATGTAGCTTTTCTGTTTCCACTGATGCATCTGAAGTTATAATGAATCCTTAAAACATGATCAAAATCTGCACTGAATTATGGAAGCAGTTTTCACATAGATAACAGAGCCAACAGGGAAGAAAAGGGGTCTAAAAAGTCTCCGCAGCTCACTAGTTCACTCTTGTAAAGGGACAATGATAGAGCACTTGGGGTCAAGACAGTTTAAAAACTTCTCATCAGAGTGAAAGAAATCTTTAAATATTCTTTTTCTCATGAATAATGAATTTTAGCAACAAAAATAGCAATTTTCTGAATTTTCTTTTGCAAAAAGAATGCACTCTAAAACATTTCCCTTCATTCTTCTAGGATCTGTAATTATTTGGGGAGGGGGTGCAAAACCATTTTAAAATGTGATTTTATGCAGTTACACTGAAGCAGTAGGGCGAGAAGTGATTGACTTGATCTTGATGCTTAAAGCTGACTGAAAATTATGTATTTATGATATCCTGAGTTGGGCTGGCAGCAATTATATGATAATTTTCCAAAGATCTGTGTAAATAGTAAAAGAAAAACCAACCAACCAAACAAATAAAAAACCCCAATCAAGTTCAGCCCCTTTGTAATGATCTAAGAGCCTGGTTCAGATACAGCCTTGGGCTCTAACTCAATGCCAAAATTTGAAGACAGCCAAAGTTTTCACCTGAGTGTTCTGAAGATGAGGTCTGGACCTACTTAAATACATAAAAGTTAATACATGAAGATTTTGCAGCCAATGGTGATTCCTAACCCCACCACTCAGGTTAGTCTGCTCAAAGGGACAATTAATTTTCACTGCCTTAGCAGAATTGCTTACTTGACCACTTGCTTTCACTTTTGTTATCTTTTTTTCAAAGCTTGGAGAATACTGTACATGTACTTACAGTATAGAAAGTAATGTGGAGGCTAGGAGTGGAGGGCAGAAATCTGAAAAGACAGTTGTAGTTGGTAAATAAGTGATCTATATCAGTGAAATTGGTAGAAGGTTAAAATGCTTCATGTAAAGCAGGCACATGGCTGCTGGATGATTAAACATGTCTTGCGGTAGTGGGAAAATGTAGTTCCAGCATGCAATTTGTTCCAGTCAGATCTCAGTTACTTTAAAAGCTATGAAAGGGTTCCTTAGCTGATCTTTTGGTGGCACTTTGGCATAGCTTCTCATATAAATGTGAGGTATTGTGTCAACTGAAAGAACAACAAAAAGAGCAATTGCTGTTTCTAACAAAATGGCTGCTACCATGGTGTCTGTGGGTAAATCTGCAAAAAAATCAGACTCTGTGAATGCTTCATCCAGGAACAATTTTATTCCTCGATAATATTTTTTATTATTTTTTTTTCTTTTGTACTCTTCAGTTTCTTTGAAAAACACCTCCATCAGATGGTTGAGGCATTGTGAGAGGTCAGTATTATTGCCAAACTGTAATGATGTTTACCATCTTAAAACCAAAGAAAAGAAAAGAGCCAGGCCTTACTTTAACTAGTGAATACCTAGAAGCACTTACAGATATCTGTTAGCAAAAAATACTTTGCCACAATTTAACGACTAATATTAATAACAAATAATGTTAATAAAAGATAATACTAAAACATTGATGATGATAATAATAATAATAATAATTGTTCAGAACAGAACTTTAGAATTAGAGTAGGTGAGTGTAAATATAAGTAATTGCGTAGAGATTGGAGGTGTCACTTAATTCTGCATTACTGTGTTGCCTTGTAGGGAGGCAATTAAAGAGATACTTCAGGAATATTGATTAAAAAAAGGGGAAAAAAACCCAATCCCAAACCAAAGCATTTGAGTTTGAAATCAAATGATAAGTAACTCTATTTGTCATCCTGAAAATAACTCATAGGAATCAGTATTACTTTATGCATTCTTATACTGTTTATCAAAGAGCACAGTTTAAAACCTGGAGATGTAGATAACAATTACATTATTATCTTTGACAACTGTTAGACATTGTTTTTAATAACAGGAAAGATCGCGAGTGCTAGATTTATCTTCTTGAAGGAAAGAGATAGCCTAAATAAAACTTGGCTTTTCCACTTCTGCATTGTTTTATGAGAAGTGCCTGGATTGCAACTATTTACCTACAAAATACAGTATGTTTTTTTCACCTGTGCTCTTCTTCAGACAATGTGTAGGATTTATTTGTTAAGGACATACTTTAATATATGTTCCCTAGTGTGGAGCTGGTCTGTCTATCGCAAAATTTCAGGTTATTTTCCAACGTTTTCAGTCCAAAGACAGCATGAGTCCATAAGAAGGTAAAGAAATACAGAATAGGCTGCTTTATGTCTTTAGATCTTAACTGAATTAATGTATTGTCCTTGTATTTTATTTTTTTCTTTATTACAAATGGAGCCATTATATCAATTTTCATGCCGCCTTGTTCTGGAAATATTATTGTTAAGATATAGAAAAGAAACAAATGGAAAATACAGAATAAATTTTACAAAAGAGCACACACAAATTCTAATGGCAGCAGACTCAATTCTGTCTATTTCTGTAGCATATTTTCACTGAATGAAGAACAGCTTCTAACAAAGATCCTTCACTGGTAAATTATAGAGATACTGGTTTTCCTCTTGCAAACTTCTTTGTATTTATTCAGATGTCATTATTTTTATAGGAACACTTACACTGCATTCAGGTTTTGCATTGTGTTTCTTTAATGGTTTCTGGAAAAGTAATAGTTTGCATGCGAAAGGTGGAAAAAAATGTTCCATGGGAATGTACTACTGGTAGGCACGAGTTGTTATTCATTACATAGGCAGAAAGACAAATCTGGTTTCCACTGTAATGTCTTATTACTACTTGGAGACTGCATGTGAAGCCACTGAGACCAACTCGAGCAGTATTGTGGACTAGCACAGTCATTGGATCAGTCCTCTCCTAAGTAACAACTGGCAAGGTCAGGTTCCTTAATTAATTCAGGTAAAGTGTTTGTGCATAATATGAGCTAAAGATTATAAAATACAGAGTAGTTTGGACTAACCTCTGTGCAAATTACTTGTGTTTAATGAAGTTACTTTTTTTCCTTTGTTGTTAAATGGCATTTTACCCTGATTTTAGATTCAGTTATAGTTTAAAAAACATAGGTGTTTGGGGTTGGGTTTTTTTTTTGTTGTTTTTTTTTGTTTGTTTGTTTGTTTTGTTTTGTTGTTTTTGGTTGTTTTTTTTTTTTTTTTTCCAGAAGGTTTGATAGGAACAGAGCCATTACGTGCTGGATTATTAGGGATCTTTACATAGTGATAGCAACACATCTACCTTCATAGAAAGATTTGTATTTCTTCCCTGACAATTTTTTTTTTTTGCAAGTATATCCCAAATTATTCATTTTGTTTCAGGGTAGACAGCAGGAAACAACTATCAACAAGATCATTTAATTAACTCAAATAAACAGTAATTTTTTGATTGTTTCTTATTTGAAAAGTAACTTGAAAATCATATTTAGTGCCCAGATTTGGTCTGCCTATGATTTCTGGGGAAAATTAACATGCTAATAAGTGTATAGACATTGTTTTGGTGAGTTTTGTTTGAGTAAAGCTTTCAGGTTTTAGAAAACCAAAATGCTTTCAAACTACCACATAAATACTCACATAAACAAATTACAACACCAAACAAAAAATTATTAATATGTATATCATTATATAATTCACATATGACTTTATTGAAAACAGTTATAATTTCGATTTCTTCAAGTGGCACATATCCCTTATGACTTGCTCTTGAGGCAATAAGGAGCTCTAATTTCATCACTTCAGTTAAATGTGTGAAAAACATAAAATCTGTGTTGAATACATTTGTAAAATATCATTTTGATGATTGAAATAGAAGGAACTATAGAAAACAGAACTGATTAGGAAGGGATTGATAAAGAACATTTTCATTTCCCTACCATATGAAATTCCAAACTTTTTCATGGCAAAACGGAATACTGAATATACACATCTTTAGAGCACCAGAGCAGATTGTACATAGGGATTTTTTTCCCACCCTCCTCAGGAAGTGGGATGTGAAATTTAAGCTTTGTGCATTCAACCACCATCTTACGACTTTCACTGTGAAGTGATTAGCTGTTCTGAGAGACATATTTTTATTTCTTTTCAGGAATTTCAATTCTACTTGAAAACAAATTTTGGATTTGCTTTTCTTAAATGTGTAATACTAATTCCTGAATTCCAGTTATTAAAACATGATGGCTTTTATTGCTTTTTGGAAACAACGATTACTTTTCAGTTACAAATTAAGGAAATCAGGTATTAATACCATTCTGTTCGTTGTTTGAATTGTAACCTTAGACACAGATAAATATTTTTAAGACCATACTATGAAACCCAATGCTGGGTCCTATTTCCTGTGAAGTACATACTCTTCTGGCATAAAAAAACCGGGGACAATTCCAGACATTCAAAGCAGAAAAGCAAGACATGCATCAGTTTTACTACTCTGTATACCAGTGTAGCATGCAAAAAAGACTGCTGAAGTAGATTATTTAAAATAAAAATACAAAGAATCATTAGTTACACTATTTAAAACATTTATGCTCTTTTTTTTTTTTTTAATAGAATTTAAGTAGCTTCATTTTTCTTCATGTTACTCAGGTTTATTTGTGGAGACACTATGTGCCTCATAAAGATGAACGCTGGTTAAAAGCATGGTTTAATGTAGGCAGAGGTACCAAACGGTTGAATTTTTGCCATGTCTCTCACTAACAATCAGGAATGTACAGCAAGAGGAAAAAAACCCAGAAGAACTAGAAAGAACCTAAAGCAAAAAACCCCCAAAACCACCACCACCATGACAGCAACAAGAAAAACATCGACATAGCAGAAGGTGATAGCAAGTGCCCATAGACTCATACTTTGCTGATGACATTGCTGCTTCACAGTATCTCTGAAAAATGATGAACAAAGACCAATAATCAGTTAAATGAAAATGATTAAGTAGGATTCAAACAAAAAAAAAGTGGGGAAAGGAGCAGTGAAAAGAATGGGGTAAGTTTACTTTTTGGGGAAGCACTGTTAACGCAAATGGATGTCTCAACAAAACTGTGTCATCACTTACTTGATTCAAGAAAACATCTGTCAATATTTCTAAGTCAGACTCAAGAGACTTCTGACACAGGGAAAATCTGTCCAGTTCACATCATTTAAAGTCAGATCAGAACTGAAATTGTTTATTGAGTACACATGACTAATAAGCAATCAATAAACTATACATTCAGGATCAGTATCAGCAATGCAGCAGATGAACCACACTTACAAATTGTTAGCACCATTAAATGCCAACAATCTAAACACCCTCTCTTCACTGATCCCAAGAAGTTCTGTTTCCTTCTCAGGCACCTTCCTCCTCCTCCCCTTCAGGTCATGAGGACCCCTCCCCAGCCATAGGGGATCTTTTCTGTATCCTTTAAAGCTAACTCTCTGTTTCAAAAGTGCCTTTTTAATTCCTTGTACTGTTTGATGGTCATCTTTTTCAGCTTTATCAGTTTTGGAGAAAGGCATTCTCAGACAATTTTGAGTGTCCCATTCTTAAACACTGTTTACACTCCCATTCTATCTTACCTGCCATTGTTGTCCAGGCCATTTTGCTAAGCCTGAGCCATATCAGCACCCTTGCAGCTTCAATGAACACATCTTGGTTGTATACTCCAAGTTACAGTATTGAAAAACCTATGTGAATCTATCAGATAACACTAAATGGGATGGAGTTCCATTGTTGTATTTTCAATGCAATTTTCTAATCTACCACAAACTTCTCCCCTTAGAGACAAAGAAGTATCTGCCCTATCAGTTCTCTCCAATTTCAAATACTTACTAAAAAGAGAAAGGTTATTTCTAATTTAAACTATAGAGACAAGTCAACTGATCTATAGATACTTTAAAATGTACACCTGAAAATGTAATACTCAATTTAACCAATATTGAGTAACTGCTCGATATCCTGGGTAGAACAAGATGCTTTGAGTAAAGGTGGAAGAATTGAACATGAAGAATATAAAGGTTAGGGGATACATTTATTTTCAAGTATTGTCACTGGCACAGTCAAATTAATAGCAGTGACACAACATTAATTTTAAATTGAGGGGAAAATGAATTATCTATTAATTCATTGTTTGAAGGAATAGAAGGCGGCTGAAGCATCTGACATTTCTCCTGCACTACTGACTTTCTATTTTGGCAGTAATTCATATTTTGTAATTTCTTTTCAAGGCTTGAAAATAGAAATGTTACTTTTGACCTTCACCTAAATCCACGAAGAACAAACTGTAAGTACTTACTGTTTATCTTTTATTTTTATCTGTTTGTATCAGCATTTTTCAGAATTTCAGAATACTCAATATTGTATATTTGTCTCTATATTTAAAGAATATAGTTTAGCAGTAATATTCCCTAAAGAAATAGTAATTATTTGGGGAAAAATCAGAGCAAGATGATCATGCTTTACTTAATATGTTGAAGGACTTCTTACAGGTGGTAACCTTTTTTTGCTTCCTTGTACATTTTTATACTTAACTGAGTTTAATAATGATAGAAAACTCTGTGATTTCTATCTATTCGGGAGCAATTCCTATTCTAACAACTCCTGCTGTATTGTACTGCAGTGGGAGAACATTAAACCTGAATGCACTAAAGTACTATAGGGTGTTTTATTACGGTCCACATGCAAGCCATGTCTTTAGCTGCAGAATGTAATTCCCCTTGCTATTTATACAGCATGCTTAGAAAATAGTTCTGGGATGAGCAAAAATTGATAGAACACCCATTTGCTAGAAGAACACTGTATCACAGAGTATGGTATGTTATCTATTAAACCAACTCCTTCCCATAGGTGAGATTAGACATGATTTAAAACTTGATTGCTATATATATTTTCTAAATCCTGGAGACAAATTTTGTAATGTGACAAAACACTGAATGAACAATACAGATTGGCCCAGTAAAATTCTGCACTTTGAAATTAATTGCACAAATGCTTAGGGTTCAAATTTTAACAATACTTTCTAACAAAAAACCAAAAACCAAAAACCAAAAAAACAAAGGAAAGAGATCATCCTAACTGCTTTTGCTACAAACTTAAATATTTGACAACAATTGTACAGGAAACTAAGCCTAATATCTAACAGACATATATATGTGTGTGTGTGTGTGCATATATATGTGTGTGTGTGTGTGTATGCATATATTTATATGTACATAAAAAAGTCTGGATTAGTTTATGGCTACAGTTCAGTATTATCAGGTTTTGCAGTATTGTATCAGTTCTCTCAATACTTCTGTAGTCATCTTTTCAGTGATATACCTCCCACAGACAAGATTACACTTTAAAGTATGATTCTAATCTAATCTCTGTGAAAAAAAATTAAGACATGAGCCAAGTGAAACCTCAAAACCAAGAAGCCAAGGATGTTGATGAAATAAAGAAAACTAAATTTCTTTAAAATAATTAGGCTTTGCAAAGATGTGTGAAGACTGAAAAAATGTTATAAAGTCCAATAAAACACCATATATTTGGGTTTATGTTAAGAAAACTTAAACCGAGGGCAACAATAGTTTTTATGTATATTATTTTAATCAGATACTCAATGTAGACTCTCAAGGATGGTGGCTCTGGCAGATGCCCTTTCTCTTCTTGATTGTGGTATTTTCCTACATGTCATATGCAACAGAGCTCTCTTGGTAGATGAAAAGTACACATGAAGGAACCTGTCCTGTTTTCGGCTGGGATAGAGTTAATTTTCTTCTCAGTAGCTGGTGCAGTGCTGTGTTTTGCATTTGGTGTGAGAACAATGTTGATAGCACACTGATGGGTTTAGTTGTTGCTGGGTGATGTTTATACTCAGTCAGGAACTTTTTAGTTTTTCAGCCCTTGCCAGCAAGAGGTCTGGAGGGGCACGGAAAACTGGGAGAGGATGCAACTGGGACATCTGATCTGAACTAGCCAGGGAGGTGTTCCATACCATGGGCTATCATGCTTGGTGTATAAACTTGGGGCAGGGGGGTTGGCCAGGGCTGCAGATCATTGCTCAGGGACTGTCTGGGCATTGATCAGCAGGTGGTGAGCAGTTGTACAACTGTACAGCAGTTAAATACCAGCTGACACACCAGAAGGCTGTGCTGCCATTCAGAAAGACATGGACAGGCTGGAGAGTTGGACGGAGAGGAACCTAATGAAATTCAACAACAGTGAGTGTAAGGTCCTGCACCTATGGGGGAACAACCCCACGCACCAGTACAGGCTGGGGCTGACCTGTTGGAAGGCAGCTTTGTGAAGAAGGACCTGGAAGATCTGGTTGACAGTAAGTGGCCCTCAGCCAGAAGTGTGACCTGGTGGCCCAGAAGGCCAATGGAATCATACTGGGGTGCATTAGGAGGAGTGTGGCCAATAGGTTGGGGAAGGTGATCCTCCCCCTCTACTCTGCCCTGGTGAGGCTGCATCTGGAGGACTGTGTCCAGTTCTGGGCTCCCCAGTTCAAGAGAGACAGGGAACTGCTGGACACAGTCTAGCAGAGGGCTACAAAGATGGTGAGGGGACTGGAACATCTCCCTTATGAGTAAAGTCTGAGAGAGCTGGGCCTCTTTAGCCGGGAGAAGACTGAGAAGGGATCTTATCAGTGTCTACAAATATCTTAAGGGCAAGTGTCAAGAGGACAGGGCCAGGCTCTTTTCAGTGTTATCATGTGCCAGGACAAGGGGCAACGGGCACAAACTGCAGTACAGGAATTTCCGTCTGAATACAGTGAAGAACTTCTTTACTTTGAGGGTGAGAGAGCACTGAACAGGCTGCCCAGAGAGCGTGTGGAGTCTCCTTCTCTGGAGATATTCAAAACCCACCTGGAAGTAATTATGTACAACCTGCTCTAGGACAACCTGCTTTCACAGTGAGGTTGGACTAGATGATCTCTTCCAACTTAGACTAGAGGTTAGACTAGAGGTCTCTTCCAACCCTGACCATTCTCTTATTCTGTGATATGTTTGAAGACAGCTAGAATGCCCTATTAAGACTTATCAGTGAGTTTAATTTTTTAAACAAAAGTTTAACATATTGAGTATTAAAGCTAGTTAGTTGGAAACTTTCTCTCAAAATATCACTTGATTTTCAGAGATGTTAAAAGCTGTCTTTGTGATAAGTTTCGGGAATTTATATATATATGTCTTTTAATCACTGCAATGAAATCACCACTCCAACACTCTCAAACCTCTCCTGGGGAAAAAAACCCCAAACCCTAAAAAAACCTTAAACCCAAAACAGACAGCAAATTAAAATCTTTGAAATGTATCTTACGCTGATATTCCTATGCCAGCTTCCACCTTACCTACAGTTGCTGGTTGATCCAGTGGGGTATTGGTTAGGCTTTCTTCAGCTGAAAATAATACTTAAACAGACTATATGCAGCAAATGAAGTTGAAGGTTTGTAAGTGACTGTCAGACTCTATTCCAAAAAGTTAGTTGGACACTGGAACTTAACTCAGCCTTAAAAATCTGAGTAAGTGCAAGGTACAGCTCCTCTAACAGATTACTAGAACTTCCCCCATTCACCAAGCTTTGTCATTTCTCCATTACTGCTTAAAATATTATTCCATAAATTTGCACATCAGAGACATTCGATAGAAAAGAAGAAAAAAAAAAAAGGCAACAAACCCCCCCAAGAAAAGTAAGCCTTCTGTCAGATATATGTATTAAAATGTATTAATAAAAGTGAATGGAATATGGCATTTTTGAAGCTGGCTATCGTGAGTCACACTGAATCATATACCATGCCATGCCATGATATGTAATGGAAGCTATGGTATGTCCTGGGATATTATCGGAAGATTTGAAATCTGTAATAATGCTTACTTATGAAGTATTATACCATTGCTTCATCTTTTTTTTTTTTTTTTTTTAATAAGAACTGCAGACAGCATCGTAAGTATTAGCCTCAAATAAGTGAACTCTATGAGTTCAAGAAGGAGATAAAATCTTCACAAAGCACCAGGAAGATTTCAAGCACTAATTCATGGGAGAAAAACCTGTCTGAAAAATGAAAGAAGTAATGATGGAATGCAGTTCATATTTCAGCAATGTACAGCTGAGATAATCTACAAAAGTTCATGTACTTCAGAGCGGTATTCTTTGAAACTAAATCAGAAATATGGTTTAGAATTTCTGGAACTCTTTTAAGGACAGGTTCTGATGTGATTTTTCAAAGTGAATAGTAACTTACTTCTTACATAGTCCCATGAAAAAGTCCTGGGATAACTAAAATGCAATTCAGTGCTAGTAAAAGCATTGAGATAAAGCCTCTAAAGGCTGAAGGACCACCAATATTTAATGTGCTCTTTTTTAAGCACTTCGGTTTCCACTTTTTAATTGTCCTATCACACTGTTATTTTCAGTAGGGTTTGTGAAATGCAATATTTGTATGTATTTCTGAGTATAGCAAAGTACGAAAAAACACTTAAAAATGTACAAGTGTAGGAAGTAAAAATGATCAAAACATAAAATTTCCCTCTTCAGGTTTTTTGAAGTAATGTGACTCAAAACTTCTTTGATCTTAAAATAATGACAAATATTCTTCTGACTGACATTCAAGCAAATATAAAAAAGAATATGTCCTCTCATATATAAATTTTATCTTATCTTTTGACCTGGGGCTTTCATCAGGCTTTCAAACACTGTAATAGAATATGGTTTGTCCCATATGTTAAATTCTGAATTTCTTATAAGGAAATAAAGTGACATTCTGAAAGGTATCTTCCTTTCTAAGATAACTGTGGTGGGTTGACTTTGGATGGCTGCCAGATGCCCACCCAGTTGCTCTCATTCCCCCTCTTCAACAGGACAGGGTTAGAAAATAAGGTGAAAAAGCTCATGGGTTGAGGGAAAAACAGGGAGATCACTTACTGATTAACATCACAGGCAAACAGATTCAACTCGGGGGGGGGGGGGGAAATATTTGTTCTCAATTAAAATAGAGTATTATGGTGAGAAATTAAGGAGGGAGGGGGAAAACCCCCCCAAAACCAGCCAAGATGAAAAAATCCTTCCAAACCAAAACAGCAAACAACTAAAAAACTTCCACCCGTGGCTTTTTCTCAGAGTCAACTTCCCTCCTTCATTCTCGGCTCCTCTGTTTCCTCCTCCCACTGAGCAGCCCAGGGGAGATGGAGAATCAGGGGTTGCGGTCAGTCTACAGCAGCTCTCTGCTGCTTCTTCCTCCTCACACTTTCCTGGCTCTAGTGTGGGTCCTCTCCACGGGCTACTGTCTTTCAGGAAATACCCATTTACTGCAGTGTGGTCCTCCCCATGGGCTGCAGGGAAATACCTGCTCCACCATGGTCTTTCTCCCTGTGGCTGCAAGGGAATCTATGTTCTCTGAGGTAACACCATCTTGGCTGAGGGGATCAGACATGCCCCGTGGTGGATCCATTTGAGCTGGCTGGAACTGGCTGTGTTTGGTGTAGGCAAACCTCCTCCTGCAGGCAGCTCCTGGCATCTCCTCACAGAGACTGTCCCTGGAGCCCCCCCTGCTACCAAAACCTCCCCACCTACATCCAATACAATAAGTTAACAAATGGAATTTTGTGCTTGGAAGAACTAGCAACTTGATAGTTATGTCATGCTATTATTTGGAAGATATGCAATATTATTATTTTAATTCTTGGCTTATCTGAAATCAATGCCTTAAGAGTATACTAAAGTATTTGATCTGAATAACAGAATAGGCAAAATATTTCCCCAATATTACATTTCATCTAGTTCTAAATGCAAATTATTTGTTCATGTCATCAAAACATTTTTGAATTACTGAAGTTATCGCTTCTCATTTCCTCAAGTTTTTATTTGTGTGGGTTTTTTTGTAATAAATTATTTCTAGCAGCTAAACCAAAAGAAATTAATACCAATTAGGTATAGACATTTGGAATACATTTGTCCATTTCCAGCTCCTATAGCATTTTAAATGGGTAACATTAATTTTTGTATATTGAATCAGAAAAAAACCCAATAACCTTAATTAGTGGAGAATACCAGGAAGAGTGCAGTAAGGCAAATTTAGCTTATTATTCTCTGTCCAACTTAAAATGGATTATTTCTATTATTATTATTATTATGTTTACACGTATTCTTTTTCTTTTACTCAGTCTGTAAAAAGAATCTGAAGGAACTAGAATATTTTCCATGTTTAGTGACCAATAAAGTACATTATCTCTTTGGTTCATCTGCAAAAATCAAGCTTGAATGAAATACAGAAAAATCATGAGAAGGAAAGGCAAATTATTTGCAATGAAGACCATTTATCTCCTGGACTTTTCTCCAGGAGCAGCAATAGCTCAGTGAGGAGTTATGGAAGGAAATGTGATTTTTCATCTTTGTTATTCTGAATCTGCTAATAGTCAGCCAAATACAGACTCCGATGTTTTCCTCACCAGCAATGTACTTTTAATGTTGACAGAACTAGCAGTAAGTTCCACTTCTTTTTAATGTTATTTATGTGTCTTGTACTCTTCCTGTCTCCAGGGAGACCAGTTGGTTACTTGGTCCATTTGATGTTTTTTCATCTGCACATGCAATGGGTATTTAAACTGTGGTTTTCTAATGTTCCTTTATGACACTTTTTATTGTATTTGTAGATACCAACTATTTATATAAAATAGCATGTAATTTTAAAGATGATGAAGACCTGTCAGTTTTCATTCAAGTTCATTCCAAAATAGCTAGAATTTAGACTATCAATTACAACTTGCCTAAAATACTCTATCTTGTGGAATATTATTTTTTTTTCAATGTAGAATATGTAATATGATATAGCAAACTTGACAGATTATTAGATTTGGCATGATTTAAGCATAGATCTCACAAGAAATCACATATATCAACAATCATACTATAGTCAAGCAGAATGCTTTTCTATGTCAAGTTGCATACATCTGAAGTAAACTAAACTGGACACTAGGCTTTGAAACTACAGTAACTATGTTTTAATCTCAACACTTTCAACCATATAGAAAATAGTAATTTAGGAACCTTCTTCACTTATCTCAATGGAGATAGATGGACATCTCCAAAATGCGATTCATCCCTTTCACCACAGATATCTATTTTAGGAGGCCATACAGTGCCTATTTATTGTCTTTAAAGGGACAGGAAGCTTGCTCATTGCATTTATTTTAGAAGTCTAAGTTCTAGAAAATTATGTCTGGCAAAGTAGATCCCGTTCTAAGTGGGTTTATATCCAAGTAGTAATTTTTTAACTTGGAGGAGCCACTTCTGTCTCTATAGCATCAAATAAGTTTGAGAGCAAACCACTTCAAAATATAAAGTAAATACTAAATAAAGCAAATTCAAAGTAAATAATGCTCCCCAATGCACAGTGTATTGTGGGTGTTTCTTTCTGTATGCAATCAAATGAAAGCAGAGAATGAAATCAGAAGCAATTATGTTTGGACTGGAAGGTAATATTTGCATTAAACTTAAATATAAATATTTAATTTCTAGATTCTAAATTGTATCTTCAAGGAAAGGAACTTGGTTCCTGAATTTAATTTGTGGTGTATTTCATTTAGCTAGCATGGAACTTCACTTATGTTGGGATGAAGATACATGTGAGGAAAAATGGCACTGTCTAAATTCTGAAGTATACTTTATAATATAAAATGTAGTCAGATGTACATAGTAGTAAAGAATCACGCAAATTTAGTCATGCACTTTTCCCTCTGAATTCTTTGATTTAAGGAGAAACTGAGCTTTTTCTTAAAGCCATTAACATTATCTGTTACACGTTAATCTAAATATATCCATATTTATCATGAACTTAAGCAATAAATCAGATAAAATATTTGTTTATTAAAGAGTGTGAATAAAAGCAAATTTTTAGTTTGCAGGCATACAAAATGAAGGGCTTCTAAACCAAATGTTGAGCATGTGAAATAAAGCATGTGAGTCTGTGATCGCTGAAAAAATGAGACAATGAAAGCTAGATAGAATGAATGAATGAATGAATGGATGAATGAATGGATGGATGGATGAATGAAACATGTTTTTTCATTGGGGCATATAATGAAATAATTCCTTACAGTATATTCAATAATGAGGACTATGCTTACAAATTACTGATTCTGCAAGATATCAATAATTATTACACAGATTTTTAATATTTTTGGGGGGTCATTTTTGATTCAGCCTTATTGACCAAGCATGTAGCAGTTGGTGACATCACTGAGATGTTTACCTGCTCCTGCCTGTCTGAATGATATTTTAACATTTGAGTTATGTTGTTGTTCTGGTTCTGTTAGCTTACTCACAGGTTTGGTTGTGTCAATTTGAGATGGAATTCATGTAAAAGTAAGATTTATTCAAATGTTTTAAGTTTGCCTGTGTGTATGCTCTCCTTTCTTCTTTGTCTTATCCACAGTAATGCTTGAATTCAGTAGTTAATCTCAGTCAAATTTGATAGAGGTTTCAGGGCAATTCAGGTCTTAAATTTTCACAAACATGTCACAGAAATACATAATTTTTAGTTAACATTTTCCTAGGCCTTGAAGTCCAGCACAGGACTTCCATCCATAACAGATTAGATTTGTTTCATGCTTCCAAACTAGGTTTTATTTTCTCTTCCTTTATGTAAAGTAAAAGGTAAAAAAAAGTAGATATTCCGTATTTTTAAATAACTCAGAGGGCTCTTGTACAGTTTAGGGCACTGTACTGTTACTTTCAAAGTACTTACTACCAGGGGATATTTCTTCATCTGTTGTTTTCTGATAGCTGCTCACAAACTTGGTCATCTTTCATGTTAGAGGAACACCTTACTGCCTTGTCTCCCCTCCTGTAGCTATTCTACTTACTTCCGTCATGGGAGGGGAACATAATTCCTGTGCGCACTGTTACTGACTTAAGAGTCAAATTTCTCTGTTTCATTACTTGTCCAGAAATTATTGTTAAAATGACACAAATATTAACCGAAAAATAAAGTAGGCATGCATTCTGTTATCATTTCCTGTCAGGTTTACATTTCTCTTCTTTGAGATTTCATAGAGTACTTCATCAAGAGATTATATTTTAACATTTTCAAGAAAAGATTAGTTAGCTACTAAAACATATGTTTAACCACTAAAAAATGCGGTTATAATTTTGCATCTCTGCTAAGCAAATATCTTACATAATGTCATACAAAGAAGATGTTTGTTTGAATCTTCCTATCCATCTTGATGAACTCTGGATCACTCATTTACTTCATGTTTCCATGATCTTTCTGTATCATAGAGGTAATAGCAATTGCTAACACTTTAAAGTAATTTCACTGCCTTAAATTGCTGCCACTGCATAAAGCAAACTGTGTCACAATATTTTTCCATTTCCCTTCCCTCCTGTTTCTCAAATGCAATAGCATTTGTTTTTCTCTACTTTCATTATTCTTCTCACTATGACATACCTTTTTCATGTACCCTGCACTTCGTGCCAACATCTGACATTCTGTCAGTGTTACATAAAGTAATTATCTCTGTCCAGTTTCAGTAATGGTCCTGTAATATATAGTACATCTGTAAACACTGATCTGGAATGACAGGTAGTTCCACTGAAAATGTCTGCATTTTGCTACTTACTGGAACCACTTATGCTGTATTGATGAGTGCAGTACTTTTTGTACTTGCATAAATTTACCAAAAATAATTAATTATTCTTTTAGTTATTTTAGAATTATTTTCCTTTGGGGTGTCTTTCATTTACTTCCATCTGCTTGTCAACATATTGAATACTTTTCTCACTGTTTCTGGAAATTATCCGAAGGAAATTAAAAAAATTACATTCAGAAAAAGGTTTATTGCCTATGCTTCACTCTTAATCAGAGTATCTAGCAATTCCCCAATTAAGCCTCTGTTTGCTAAGTATAAAATCTGTCATAATTACTCCTCATATGGAAATATGTTAATATGTAAATATACAAGAAATTCTTTCCAACACAATGACATTTTATCCCATTTAAAATTCATGTGTTATTTTCTAGTACATCTCTAAGAAATAGTAAACAGACAATTTTGTCAATAAAAACATAAGAACATGAAGGAAAGAAACGTAAATGTTGACAACATAGGTTTCTTTGCAAGTTACTTTTTTTCTTTCTATTTAGAAATTACTCTTTGAGTTTACAGTATATACCTTTTACTTCTTATATCTATTTTAACTGAAGTAATTTTCTCTACAGTAATATAATAAATAGTACAGTATAGATTATTTTTTTTCAGAAGATGAAAAATATGAGTTTTCTGTTCTAGAAAAGTTTATTTCCATGCATAAATAAAAGTATATGCTTTTGTATAGTTATCACAAACACCTAAGTGCGTCATTCCCCCCTGGTGGACTGGGGGAGAGAATCAGAAGACTAAAAGAGAAAACTCCTGGTTTAAGATAAAGACAGTTGAATGGGCAAAGCAAAAGCTGCACATGCAAGCAAAGCAAAGCAATGAATTCACCACTTCCCATCAGCACGTAGGTGTTTAGTCATGTCCAGGAAAGCAGGACTCCATCATCTGTAACAGTTACTTGGGAAGACAAACACCATAACTTTGAATGTTCCCTCTTCCTTCTTCTTCCCCAGCTTTACATGATGAGCACTATGTCATATGGTATGGAATATCCCTTCGGTCAGTTTGGATCAGCTGTTCCAGCTGTGTCCTCTTCTAACTTATTATGTACCCCCAGCCTATTCTCTGGTGGGGTTGTGTGAGGATCAGAAAAGACCTTGACTCTGTGTAAGCACTGCTCAGCAATAATAAAAGCATCCCTGTGTTATTGACACTGTTTCCAGCACAAATCCAAAACATACTCCCGTATTAACCACTATGAAGAAAATTTACTCTATCCCAGCCAAAACCAGCACATGGGGCTATTATTGCAGTACTTTGATATGGTTAAGGACTTAAGAGCCCACAAACATAATCCTTAGTATCAAACTCTTCAGATTCAAAAAGATTCCCCACTTATAAGGCACAAATGGTGCATCAGTAACTGGTTATCTGTTGTTTAACCAACTGTGAACATGCAGTTTTCTCCATATGTTCAGTAACAGTTTTTGGAATGGTCAGTGGCCACCAAACATGTTCAGAAATAGACAGCTGACATAAAAAATCCTTGAAAACAAAACAACAACAACAACAAAAAGACCCAACACGAAACCCCCCTACATCTTCCAAATGCATTTTAGATGGTAAAACATACTTCAGTGCAAAGATTGGCAGCGTAGACAGACACAAGTTCTTGAATTTTTGGATGAAAGAAGTAGTGAGCTGTAAAAATTTTAAAAAAAAAATAATCTGTTGAGGGACAGTAAAACTTTTGAGGGAAAAGCATGAAGAAGAAACCAGTTATAACAGTAGTCATGGAACAGTGACAATCTATGTTATAAACCATTTGGAAATGTACTTTAATAAATGTTCTGCCAAGCAGCAGTTTATTTATTATTCTGCTCCTTGTGATATCATCTAATCCTGAATCCACTTTTACTGTAAATATTAGATTTTGCTTCAAGTAAGTAGGTTATCTACACTGAGGATGTCAGTGAAGATTAAGAGGGTTGAAGCTCAATCAACTGCAAGAACATGACTAAAACAAACACTTAAGCTTTACCAGTCTAGTTAAGAAGTCTTTGAACATCAGAACAGATGTCCTTTCTCATTTTCATTCCAGGGAAGTTCGTTCTTTAGCAGTAGTAGGCACATAAAATGGATTTGTTTCTCAGTAGCCCGTCAGTGCAAAACTGTTATCTAGTGCAGAGAAAAAAAAACACCTTTTCCACTCATGTATACTTGAAACATTAAAAAGACAATACCAAAACCAAAATACACTGATAGTGGATACCTTTTTAAAAATAAATTTAAAGGCCAGTCCTATGAAAAGTAGCTACTCCAGAGAATATTGCAGATGATAAAAGTCCTACAGAATTTTAGCATAAAATTCAGTGTGTGCTTTTTATGTGGGAAAACAAAAAAAATCTAAAAAAGTGAGTAGTTGAGTACCACCTCAAAAGCTTACAGCCATTTAAGTATGGAATGTAATTTTTAGGACACCTATGGAAAACAAGAAGCAATGGAGAGGAGAGGAGAGAAGAGGAGAGGAGAGGAGAGGAGAGGAGAGGAGAGGAGAGGAGAGGAGAGGAGAGGAGAGGAGAGGAGAGGAGAGGAGAGGAGAGGAGAGGAGAGAAAAAACCAAATATATTTGCAGGACAGGAACGAACCAGATAGGTCATTACATTGTGTTTCATACAAATGGAAAAACCACAACAAATTTCCTTTGATAAAGATGTGAGAATAGAGAAAGCTGTTTTTCTTCTAGCTGCCTGTTGCAATGAATAAGTTGGACTTTGATGTTACCTTTGTGTCTAATATCAAGAAAGCAATGGACAGTTCAAATCATCTGTTACCTAAAGATACCTCATTTTGTATCATCCTGATATTTAACAATCATACCTGTAGTAGAAAATCTGAATACACACACACACATTTCATATCTCTTTTGGGATTTTTGTTCCTTCTGCTCCTATTGGAAAATAGATATGAAACTAGATTTTTCTATTTCCTGTTCTAAATATATCTGTGACTTACAGTGAATTAGTGTTCTAATAGCAAAATATTGTAGTGTAAATATTTACTTCTCCTCTGAATTTTTTACTCCTTGGATTTCTCTAATGCATTTATGAACAGCAGTCATTCGTTCAGCATTTAAATGGTAAGTTAAGCCACTCAAGCTCTCCAATTCATCAACAAGACAGGTTTCTCATATCTCTGATCACATAAATTTCCCTTCTTTACACCAGTTCCACAATTAATCTTGAGCATGGATGACTACACTGTACCATATTACAATAATAATATTTTCCTGTCTCTTTCTGAAATACTTAACCTTTTTGATTTTTTTCTTTGCTTATTTTGTTTTCTTATTTCCATGGCTGTATCATTTCAGTGCATTTCAAAGCCATCCTCTGACTGGGAAATATATCTAAGCCCATTCTTACAGCAGAGTTTTTGTAATTATAGGTGTTGAACTTAGATTTTGTATTGTTGAATTTCTTCCTACCTCAATTATTTCAGCCTTCAAAGTATTTTTTTTTTATCCTGTATTTTATCCCAACCCTCCTTTTATTGACAAAAATTTTCGATGACTTTGTGTCATCAATATTTTTTTCAGCACATTTCTATGCCAAGGCCATTAATAGGAATATTAAGCAAGATTTTCCCCAGACTTATCGTTGAAGGGTATAATTGAGCTTCATACAGCAAAATCCAGCTTCTCTATTGAGACATATCAACTACACAATAAGATAAACTTTGAAACAGGGACTGGCTGTATGAAATACATGACAAATATGCCCAGGAGATGCATATCAAAATCTATAAACATTTTCAAGGCAATATAAAAACGAGGATTTGAAAGGACTCCTTATTTACAGTTGATGAAAAAAAACCAGCAGTGATTTGAAAATGAGAAAGAAAATATTTATCTTCATAAAAATTCTTGATCATAAAAGCAATAGAATACAATTCAGAAAAAAACAGCTATACCACCACAAACTGGTTACAGTGTACAACAATGACTGATCTGTAACAAATTTATAATTCTGTAACAAAGCAATAGCTGTTGAAAACTCTTGGAGGTCATTATAGAACTGAGAAATTCAAGTAATAACTGCATATAAAACTTCCATTATGAATTTGCTTTCCATGTAATTGTACTCGTAAATATGGTGTATCTGAATTTATGTAAGGGAAGGATCTTAGACATCATGTAACATATTTATAACAGTTTTCAGTCCTCTAAAGGAGCAGATGTGTCTCCATTGGAATATAGAATGCTAAAATTTAGAAGTAGAAAGCAAATGTGAAATAGTGTTTAGACTAGTATTTCCACTTCAACTAGCTCTTTTATAAATATGCTTTGAATATTATTGGAGTTTGTGATCATAGTTCTCTTAAACTCATACAAGTGACATTTCTGGTAGATCCACTTGCTTAAATGTAACTAAAATCAGGGAAATCAGTTTATTTTGCTGTTTCAACACATTTTAAACATTGAATGTCCTTATCCTGTAAAGAATCATGTAATGAATTCAGCTGTCCTTCAACAATTACTGCTGACTTCAACAAAATTATTCAGATGTGTAAAACTGTATATATAATTGCTTCTTAGTTGCTTTCAGGAAATGGGAATGGTTCTTCTGACTTTTCTACTGTATAAAGTCTTTTTAACTATCCACATTCAAGCTTCGAAATGTTACAAACATACTGTGATTTTTTGGCACTTACAATGAATATTTGCATGACTAAGAGTACTTGTCAGCAGTTTTATGAAATTGCTATTAAACACATACTCAGATGCACATGTGGATTTAGTGCTGAAAGTATAGCGTTGATTGAAATAAAAGTTAGTGAGCAAAGTGTCTGGAAATGTCCTAAAAATATAAACCCTCCAAATATCTTAATATTCCATGTTAAAGAAACCTCAATAGATTTTAAAATAAACACTTTCCTTTATCTTTCCTATGTGGCATTGATTTTTTCAGAGTTGATTTAACCTTAGGAGGATTTTTTTAATAATATGTAGTTTTCCTTCTGTAAACATGATTTACAGAAATTTTAATGAAATAATATATTCCCGTTGAAAATGCACTTAAAGACATCCTTTGTGGACAATTTTAAGTGAACTATTTATGAACTCTTATATTTAAATTAAGAAGAATGACTACCATTTTGTGTGGTGTTAATCATTTAATTATTAAAAAAAGAATAAAAATCTCCTACATCTCTGCACACAAAGATATATGAAAATTGTCAATGACAAAAGTATCACAGGTTATTATACTTTCAAAAGGTTTTCTGTGCATGTATTTCTCTGTAAAAGGAAAAAAAAACACACTGTGATCCTATAGCTCTAATTATATATACAAGAATATATATTACATATATGAGTACATAAATTCTCTCTAGAAGTATCAATAAGTATGAAAAGAACATGTGAGTAGCTTGACTATTTGAAACTTTCCAACCCAAGCCATTCTGTGATTCTATTTTTTTTATTATTATTATTTTTTTTTAATGAGTAACACCTTCAGCTTTGTTTCTGTTTTGGTTTTTGGGGTTCTTTGTTTGTTTGTGGCTTTTTTAAATAAATAACTTCAATGTGAATTTAAAACAAAAATACTAAATCTGTGCTTCTTTTGAAATACCAATTATGGTGGTACAGAATTTGAAGAAATTAAATTTATTGTGTGTATGTATTGCTGCCTTTCACTCATTTAATCTGGGGAATCTTCATGAAACTTGCAGGTTTTTCATCTATCAAATCTCTCCAAGTAATTGGCTGATGAGCAGCAGTCATGTAGTTAAAATTACTACTACAATTGCTTTATGGAAATAATTTTGGATAAAACGTTTCTTTCAGTTAAAAAGATCCTCAGTTTTGCTTATGTTCCCTATAATTTTTTTATTAAAAAAAAACCAAAACAAAACAAAAAAACCACCACCCAAACAAAACTAAATCAAATGTTGAACAAAGAAAAGTGTGTAAAAATCAGAAATTAAATTTTCAGGGTTAGTTATTACTTATTTGCTGTGGTATTTCCTTGTAAAATATTTGTTGTTTTAAAGCCAAAATTATCCCCCAAACCTAACTACTGAATTTTTATTTTGCAGAAAATATTTCCTATTAAAAACCATACACAACATATACTCTGCTGTATAGGGCATCTTCACTTGTTTTTCTAGGAAATTGTAAGTGTATCCATTTTGTGTCAAACACTTTTTTCCCTAATTTTCTCATTACATCTGTCAATAGAAGATAAACGGTATTGCTTTATTTACTCTATAGATATATCTTGTAATAGAATGCCTTTCGGTAATTTTGACTTTATAATGGTGCTGCTGTATATTAGAATGAACTACACACATAATGCTTTGATTAATCAGTTCAGTTTATAGAGCTGGAACATTAGTACATTCTAACATATTGAGTATAAGGACAGAAACACATTAATTTTACTTTTGCTTCATAAGCTGACTCTCCATGGCTACAAGAAATTCCCCTAACTTGACCACATTTTTTCTACCTTCTAACTAAGTGTGGAAAGTAATAGCTTACTGCTTACCTGACAACAGTGTTTTCTGAGGGTTATTTGCATCCTGACTGTGGAACTGTTGCTTGCATTGGTCAATGTCGATTTATATAGTTAGTCTTATCACCTTCAGTGGGATGAGTCATTTAAGTAAGGAAGCAATCTCTAATGTGAATAAGTATTTCGTATTCATAAATGCAAACACGTATTTTGTATTAGATGTCATTCTACTGTTACAAACTCTCTGAATGATCTTTTTATTTCAGCAAATGGAGTAATAGCAATATTAAAGTTCTTTTATTGCTAGAGTGTTATTGTTAAAAATCCTCAAGGAAAAAGAAAGACTTCTATTTTAAAAGGGCATACTAACTTACACTAGCTAACCTAGAAAATAGATGTACTTATGATATATGCATGTGTCTTTTCTTTGAAATTGCATGACAGCTGAGTAAAAGTTAAATTATATATTACAACTTAAATTATTCTTCTAGTTGGGTATATAAGAATAGGATTATTCTTACATTTAACCTATTCCTAGAAAGATCAGAAGTCTCATCTAGTAATGTATAAGTTAATTACTCCACTAATATATGTGGGCACATAGTAAGATACAATAATAAATATTTAGTTAGAAACTAAATTTCAGTACTAGTCAAAATTTTATTACCAATAAAATTATATTTTCAGCTTTGGCAGTTTGATTGATGTCACAGTGTTAAAAGTTCAATCCAGAGTCTGCAACCAACACCAAAACTACCCCTAAATGAGTTCTTGACTTTAGAATATGGTGCAAAATATTTCTCTGAAGTTACTTTGAAAGGCTTAGATGATTTCATAAATATTTTTATTTGTAGATTTTGATTCATATCTCTAAATCAAAATTTAAATTGGAAATTTCATTATTTTGTAATAAAATAATAGATGTTTTGATTTCAAAGCCTGTCATATTCTATCCTTCTTTAGGTAAGCTTCCTTTTGGTCTAACACACTGTTTATATACCATCTCCATTAACAAAGATATTTTTATAACTGCTTCTCCACAAATGTGCGTGCATTTTTTTATACACTGTGACTTAAAGACATTTCCACTGATGTATAGTGAACATAACTTCCTAAATTCCCTCTATAGCTGTTACAGATGGAGTGACACACTACACTCCTAAGACAGAAGTAGCAATATGTTTATTGGTATTAAACAGTGATATAACAAAGTTTGGTAGTAAATGTGACAGTGGTTTAATAAGATTTGATGGCAAGGTACACATGATTATTTACTGTGTAGAGGACACAGGCATACAGAGCTATCTTGGAAACCCTCCCATTGAGTCACAGGGTTCAGAAAGGTCCCCCTTGCATTGTAAACACCTTCTCAGAGGGGAGTTTAGGGGCGGCTGGATGCAGACTTAGTCCCAGACTTGGTCAACGGTTTATGTCTAAAGGATTATATGTGCACAATCAATCCTTCATACCACTTAGCTAAGATTTCAAAGTTTAGCATGCTATTAATCACTTATTGAGAATCTGTTGCAGCAAGGAATCTCTCAACCTCAAGAAGTAACCTTGAGAGGTGTCCCTAGTGAAGGGGAGGTCCTGGCGTGCAGCCAGCCGCTGTGCCCGAGAGCTCAATGGGCCCTGGGCTGTCCACTATTTATGGAGCAAGGGAATTGACTCATAGGCATATCTGCACACCAACTACAAATGTCAGTTTCTTCCAAACTTGGATTGAAAGGGGAAATGTGCAGAATACCTCCCTATGAATTGACTTCTGAAGGAACACGTATTTCTCTATGGAATGTTTATACTGAGAGAAAAATTCTCTTTAGGTTAAAGCCCGACTTTAAGAACTTCCCTAATTTTCTATATTTGAAAGCCCATATCTCTTGAAAATCATATTAGTATTGGCATCACTTCGAGAGTCATATCTGCTTCTGATTCTTTTCATGCTTCTTTCAATTCCACAGTAGTAGATATTGATAGAAGTGAGAAAGAATATATACTATGTCTATAGTTGAACTTATGTTCGCAAGCCTATATGTATATACAGATATGCTGGAAATTAATCTTATTATCTTATATCTATTTCTATGTACAGAAAAAATGTAAGATAAATAATGCCTGAGCCAGTTACATATATGCACAAATCCCAACCACTCGTACATCACTGTTTTCCTTCCTTTTTAGTTTCTTTACTTTATTTGATGGTTCTGGGATTAGTGGGATTTTTCAATGGCTGCTGAATTTAATATTAAAGTAAGCAGCACTGTGCAACAATGATTCCATGGTGTTGTCAGTATCCCCTGTGAAGGCTAACCAGGAACATTTCATTTTCATATGTTATCCACAACCTGCAGGATCCTATAAAGTAGGCATTTATCCTTCATGCAAAGGAAAAAAGAGATTTATTTTTCTTTTATTAAATTTTAGCAGAGTGCAAACACAGTACATCCAAAACTGTGATAACAAAAACACCAATATACTCGGGTCAAAGTAGAAAATAAAATTTAATTGTTGCTATTTGAAACTTATGTGCAAGAAACAATCAGACAAGTCTGATGAAATTTAATAAGACTATTTTAAGTGCTGTTGTTGTTTGACTCTTTTTTTTCTTTAAACATCCTCTGTTGGTGTTTCCTTGGTAAAGGGAAGTACAGTTAGAATCGGTGATCGTTTAAAAGGTTGGTGTAATGCTAAGGAGTCTGCCTGTATAGACGTATAATTTGGAGACTTTAGTATGTCCTCCTGTTAACTTCATGTCCTCTGCAATCACAAGTAGGCATACCATTTCCTAACTGTAGATTTTTGCACAACTCTCTTTGGGGGATCAATTCCCTTTAAAATTGTTTCTGATAAATTAAATGGTTCTCTTGTTTGTATAGGTTGTCCTTGGTGTATTTTCTCAACTTGTTTTAGCACTCAGACTAAATATAAAAGCCCTTTTTACCACTCAGAATACCTTTGTTCTGTTTCTTTAAATGCAGTCAAACCAAACGATTAATGTCTTTTTGGTCTGTCAGGGCTGGTTTGGAACAGATTACCATAAGTAACATGTTCAGCAAAACCCATTCTGCTATGATAGGATCATGGGGTGTACTGTCCCCGGTGATTATGTCCAATTCCTGTATTAGCATTTTGACTACTTCTCCATGTCCTGGTTCCCACCTCCACAGTTTCCTCTTTCATAAGTGAATGTAGTGCTTGGACAATAATGGAAAACCCAGGTACATGTTTCCTCCAATATCCTAGAGTATCCCTAAGCTGTTGTTATTCTTTCCTAGATCATGGTACTTGTAATTGTTCTATCTTTTACAAAGTATCTGGGGGAGTCATTGTACTTCCTGCTATCCACCAAGTACCCAAGAACTTTACCTCTTCAGTTGATTCCTGAAATTTTTCAGGTGGGATTTCAATTTTGCTTGAAGTAATTTTTGTTTTATTGCTGTTGTTGCTTTTTCCTACTTCCTCAGGGTATTCTCCTCCAATGAAAATATCATCTATATACTGGTATATACTGTTACATTGTGAGGAAGTGGAACTGTGTTTAAAGGTTTTGCAAGTGCAGCACAAGCAATTGTGGGTGTTTATACCCTTGTGGAAGTCTGTTAACAATATGTTTTACACGTTCTCATGTAAAAGCAAATTCCTTTTAATATTTTTCCTGTAAAGGGACCATGAAAAACAGGTCCTTTACATCTAGTGCTGCCAGCCATGGGTGTGCAGCTGCTTGTAGCGTGGCTACTAGGATTGCAGTATTAGGTACTGTAGCAGTGTAGGGGGCTGTGTTGCCATTCAAGTGCTGGTAATCAATTCTGAGGTGCCATGTCCCATCCAGTTTTCAGCCTGACCAAACCAGTGAATTATATGGGAAGTGGGTTCTGGAAATAATTTGTTGTTTTTCTATGTCGTCTGTAACTTTGGAAATTCCTTTCCATGCTGCAGCAGAAACTGGGTATTGTGGTACATCAGTGATTTTTGAATCAGGGAGTGCAGGTACTGTGTGAAGTAAATATGGGTCCCCACTTGGGTCCTGCATACTTTTCCAATGAGTTTCTTGATATTCAGCTGAACTTCATCCTATTATTCTATCATCCCATTTTTCCAGTTTGTATTTATCCTCCTGAACAGCAGCCCTTCCCATCAGCCTATGAATCATTGTCACCAATTTTGCATCATTCACAAATGATAGTTCATCCTTTTCTATCATGCATATTAGTAATAAAGATATTATACATATATATATATATAATATATATATAAACTAACCAAGTGTATACATTGACCTTGGTTAATTCATGCTGGGTGATGCTAATCACTTTCTTTCCTTTCATATGCTTGGAAATGCACTCCAAAACCTTTTTGGTCACTGAGTTGAGGCTGACCAACCTGCAGATTGCCAGATCCTTCTTATTCTTCTGCAAGACGTGCATGATGTATGCCTTTCTCTAGTCATCAAGTCACCAGGAAAGTCCCCTGAACATCATGAGCATTCAAAGATGATAGAAAATGGCCTCAAAATGATCCCTCCAAGTACCTTTTGGATGCATTCTGTCTGGTCCCATGCACATGTCTAATTTGCTTTAAGTTATGCCTGACTTGATTTTCCTCTGTTGTAGGTAATGCTCCACTCCCACAGACCAGTCCACTAGGCTATGGGTTCTGTGAGGCCTTAGGGTAGACCTTACTAGTCAAAACTGAGGTAAAGGTGGCACTGAGTACCTCAGCCATATCTTTAGGCACGAGATCCCTTGCCCCATGGAGCCATGGGCCTCATTTTCCTTACCCTTCCTCTCACTGCTGGTGTAGACATAAAAGCCCTCTTGTTGTCCGTCATATCCCTTGCTAGTCCCAATTCCAGATGAGTTCTGGTTTTTCTAATTCCACTCTTTCATACACAAATAATGTTTATATATACCACTTGACTAGCTAATCTCCTCTACCACCTCTCATGTACTTTTCTGTGTCTGAGTTAACTCATGATTTCTTTTGTTCATCCATTCTGGTATTCTCCTACACTTGTCTGAATTTTCACATTTTGGAATTACCCAATCTTGTTTTTTAAGCAGATTATCCTTGAAGATCAAGCAGCAAATGCATAAATATTATTCTCCCCCTTCAGTTTTGTCATTTGGCTAGTATACTTCTTCAGGTTACTCGCATTTTGTACTTGCAATGCCTGTTGCCTTTTTTCATTGTTCACTTCTAAATATTTTGCCTGCTTCTGCATCCAGTCCTCTGTAATTACATGATCTCAGAGATCCCTTCCAAGAAATAATGGACATAATACGATTGGGCTTTCACCCTTTCTGTCACTTTTATCTCCCCTTCTTGTCCTTTGTCTTTTCTTTCTTCTCAGTCACAGGTTTTCTTTAGGGTCTTTTCTTCGACAACAGAAGGATTTTAACATCTTGAATAAAGAGTGATGACTAAATTTTCTAAAGTGTGTTTAAAATTGCAAATACTGCCACACTTCCCTTTCACTTATAAGAAAAAATATATTGTGCACAGTTTCTATGTAGTTTCTCTTCTAATACCATCCTAGACAGTCCCATCTGACTTCTCCCACTTCTCAACTATTGCATCAAATCTCTCCTTACCTCCTTTTGGTCAAATTCCAGAATGATTATGCCATCTTTGTTTTACTTGTAGTATGAACTAGTTCTATAATTGAACAGATATTTCTAGAAACTGTATTCCCCTTTGATTTCCACCATTAATAATTTAATCATCTAAGTTTCATCATTCTGAATGTCCCTCTAGTCAGTATTCCAGGATTATGTCCTAACAATTTTTCTAATTTATTTCCTCAGTATTACTAGGTTTTGGGTTTGTTTTTTTTTGTTTTTTTGTTTTTTTTTTTTAATTTTATTTTATTTTGTCTTTTGGTCTTGTCTTTCCTCACTCATCTCTAATTAATTTAATCCACAAAATTGCATTCAGTCACTATGTGTATAACCTATTTCTCCTCAGTATCATCTATTTTTGCTCAAGTTTAAGTGTCAGCTTCTCTAACAAATTGAATATTATCAACAGACTTTTGAATAGTCTAAGCCTTTAACATTTCTCTGACGAAACTACAACTACAATTTTTATTTGTTTTGTTTTGTTTTGGTTTGGTTTGTTTTTTTGTTTTTTTGGGGTTTTTTTTGGGTTTTTTGTTTGTTGTTAATATAGACAATACCACAGCCTTATTTGAGACTTGGACATGTAAACTGGGTAACTGTTTTCACTCATCCTGGACTTAAGTGCACAGTGAAGGTGGTTTGATATTAAGCTTTACAACTTTTGCTCTTTTCTGACTTGCTTGAGGTTATTGTTATATTCACATCATCTTGTGTAACCATTATCTATTTACAATCGTAATGTTATGATAGTAATCTTACCATCTTACTTTCCCATGTCAGACTTCTCTTTGCATACCTTCATATCACTTTCTCTTCAACAGTGAAAAAACTATGTTCTTACTTTCAAAGCCTGTCTCTAATCTCTGTCTCACAAATACATACTCGTTCTTTCTTCTGTGATCGCTGTTTCTTTTCAGACTGGGAAGAAAAAAATAGAACAAGTTTGACATTTAAATATATTTACAGATATTATTATAACACTTGGTCACATCAGTTCTTAAAATCAAAAGCTTCATTCAGATTTGGGGCAATAATCTTAATTTCTTCATTGTTTGTATAAGCCCGTTTTCCAGTTAAGTGCATCCAAAATCTTTTTTAGCTATCAGTCTTGTGAATGTTTTCATTGAGGAGAAGTTTAGCCAGACACTCCCAAAAATATGGTGTTCCCACAGGTCCATTTTCTGTAGGTATCTGCTGGCAGTGAAATTTTATATGGTTACCCACAAAAGGACTTTTTAAATCGCAGCTTAGTGTAACCACTGAACATCACAGTAATGTGCTAAAAATATTCTTTTAAGTCTCCAAAAAGTCTTGATATCTAAGTTACTATTTTGCTTTCATCAAACAAAACCAGAAATCAGTAAAATTCTCCATGAAGAAATTAACTTTACATATTTTTCTAACATCTGCATTGGGAAGAATTTAACCCCAGATTCAGACATCCACCTTCAGAGCAGATCCCATCACACTAAGGTAGAAATCTGTATTTGACCCCCTGAATTATTCACAAGAAACTTTGCCTTCATTGAATACTAAGGGCCCTAAATTGCAATCCCCTTAGAAATACCTATTAGAGCTGTTTAAAGTGTAATATTTTAATCTAGAATTGAATCTTATCCTTTTAAGCTACTATCTATATTTTTAATATGAAAATTGTTGTGCATAGAAATTAATTTAATCCATCTGGGAAGAAATAATCATCTCCAGAGAATGAATAATTCCTGTTTTCTTTCATGGTTTCCATGAGATTACATTAATTACCTTGCAGTAACTAATTATTAAAAAAAAAAAAAAAGGCCAACAAAAAATCCGCTATCAAAAAGAAACACAAACAAACAAAAAAACCACTCATCAACTAAGAAAACCTAACAGACCATTCTGATTATCTAGCTTACACTTGGACAACTAAAACTTTGAGAACTAGGGTTCAGTTAGGTAGCCTTAAGACACATTTCTAGTACTACATGATATAGTTCAGGATATCTTGCAGGGACTTAGCTGGTGCTTCACATACAAATGGGTCTCCTGACAATCTTGCAACGTATCTGTCACACATTTGTGGAATTTTGTATTTTATAAGCTGTCTCAAATGGCAGCTGGATAAAATCCCTAAAATCAGTGAGAAAAGAGTGATAGAGGAACAATAGGACAATCATTGTGAAATATATCTGAGTTAATAGCCTAGTGCAAAGGCACGTATGGCAATGCAACTTACACACATACTAATATAACTATTTTAAAAATAATTTATGTGAGACATTTAATTTTTAAATTTATGGACAATAGATATAAATTTATATACAGTATCTGGAAGTCTTTCTAAAAAGAGGTGCTATTTGGAAATACTGTATTGCTGAAGTACATTTGCTGCAGAAAAGAAATAAATTTAGTAATCAACTTTTTTCACATTTGGTAACTAGCTGGCAACCGAGCACCACACAGCTGCTTGCTCATTGCCCCCCCACCCCTCCCCCCCTTCCCTATGGGATGGGGGAGACAATCAGAAGGGTAAAAGTGAAGAAACTCCTGGGTTGTAATAAAGACAGTTTAATGGCCAAAGCAAAAGCTGCACAGGCAAGCAAAGCAAAACAAAAAATTCTTTCCCTACTTCCCATGGGCAGGCAAGTAGGGCTTCAACACATGTAATGGTTATTTGGGAAGACAAATGCCATAACTTTGAACATGTCCCCTTCCTTTTTCTTCCCCCACCGTTATATGCTGAGCACTATGTCCTGTGGTATGGAATATTCCATTGGTCAGTTCGGGCCAGCTGTCCTGGCTGTTCCGCAACTTCTTGTGCCCCCCCAGCCTGCTCACTGGTGGGGTAGGGTAAGGAGCAGCAAAGGCCTTGGCTCTCTGTAAACACTGCTCAGCAATAACAAAAACATCCCTGAATTATCAACATTGTTTCCAGCAGAAATCCAAAACATAACTCATACTAGCTACTCTGAAGAAAATTAACCCTGTCCCAGCCAAAACTAGCCCAGTTGTATGTTGCTATTACTTAACAGTACTTTGCATTTCAATTGTGTAAGTACAGAATATAAAGTGAATGTAAAGTAGCTATTCTGCAAGGGAAAGAAGTCTGATGCTATTCTTCACTATTAGCTGAAATCTAATAAAGGATGCTTGTTGCAAAAAAAAATGTCAAATATTACACGTTTGATGTATAAAGCACATGAAATAGCTTTCTCCCCAGTCTGGCTTTGGCAGGTCTGAGCTAGATTATCATGTCTAAAATTTTCACTTCTAGACAGATATAGAGGACTGTAATGAGATTGTAAAAAGAGTATCATGAATGAATAAAGATTTTATAAAATGTGAATGAAGAGAGATTGACTGAATCCATGTCATTCAGTGTAGAGAAAAGAAGACTTGGGAGGAACATAAAAGCAATATTCAGACCCGAAAAGGGCTGCTGCAAGGAGGAAATGAACAAGTTATTTTCTATGTCTCTGCTGGACAGTGCAAAAAAGGAGTATGTTTAAACTGAAGGAAGACATAGTCATGTTAGAAATCATGAGTAACTTCTAAACAGCAGGATCAAATACAGATCTTTGATCAGTGGTCTGGGGTCTTAGAGGACACATAGAAGAAAAAATGCTAGGAGTATTAAAAATGAGCTTTATTGATCTTGCCATAGGAGTCCTAAAGTACTAGATAATTTCATGAAGTCCTTTCCAATATTATTTCTTGAAAGCTTGTTTTAAAAAGAACACATTCATTTTTTCCAAATCAAATTAATTCACAGAATTGTTGGTTTGGGATGTTCTGTGTCAGCTTTTTTTTCCTGTTTATTTTGCTGTTGTTTTAAAAAAAAGCTTAGAAAATTTTCTGTCTCTGGTCATTTATTATGATCAGTGATGACAATGAGACTTTGAGCAACCAGCCTTGAAACGAGATACTAAGGGACTTGCTAGGATGTAGAATTTCCTGGTGACATTTTAAAGCTACAGTGAAAGATTTAAAATGTTTTTTTAGAGGAAAAGTTAATGTTTCTGTTTGTTTGTTTTTGTTTTTTTTTTTTTTTTTTTTAAATAACAACCAAAAAACAACCCCCCCAAAAACCTAAACCAAAACCTAAACCAAGAAAGTAAAACTTTTAAAATTTTCTAATGTTATGGATTTAGTGTAGGCAGCTGTGACTTGCTGGTTAATCTGATTTAACACTGATTTTCTGTTTTCCATTGCTCTGCTTATATTTTATTATTAGAATTTTTTGCTAAACCTAGTAAATTTCATTTTGTAATCATTATTTGATTTGTGCACTTTCAACATGAAATGTGTATTAAGGGGTATCATGAACTTTTACCATACAGGAATATTTATTAATATGGTTCTCTTCATTAGGTATCTATGGGTAGAAATAAACTTATATTTTATGAGATCCTGTAGAATTCACTATCTCAGACTCTGTCTTTCCACCTCTTCATTTTTATAACACTACTTTTTTCTACTTTTCTCCTTCAAAACACATATAAAAGACCTTTCTTCGTATTCTTCCTAACTACATGTTTCAGAATCTTCAGGATGTTGTTACACATAATTATGGCTATTACTGTCAATGCCGGTGCAGTGATGAGAGGAATAAAAGGTTATCCCATTAAATTCTTCTAATAGTTTTCGTCCATGTTGCCAGAATCCAAAGACCAAAGCACTGCAATTATGATATTTATGCTAGAAGCATGTATAAATGAAGGTTGAAGAAGTACATAGCACATTTCTGAAATTATATTTTTGTCCAAATCACCATCAAAACACTGATTGCTCCTGAAATATACTGCAGCTTCTCAAAATCATGCAAAATCACTGCAAATACATGCTGATGCCTTTTACATAGTTAAAGATTTGAGTACACAGTCCAGACTCAAAATTTTCCCATGATTATGTATCATAGCAGTAGGACCATTCTTTCACTTAAGATACTTGCTACATTTGGAAGGATATGCAGGCTCATCAGAAATATGCCAGAATGAGTGTAAATTAAAGTACTGAAAATAGATTGAAGTTGTATATGTCCCTTACCAGTTTATTATAAGGATTTTCAAGTTGCTTTCGTTTCTCCTTAACAAGCTGCTCTGACTTCAGCACATTCAGGAGCTAATATTTTGTAGGACTTTTATCTGGATGTCAACAATGTAATGCTGGGATACTTTATTTAATGCAAGGTCTATGTAAAATAAAACTTTGCAATTATTCTTTCCAAAGGAATTGAAAGGTCACTGATCTTTTTGATTTCCTTAAATTCTGTTGTATTAAAGACACATTGTTGTTACTTGCAGAGCACTTCTCAAATAATAGGATGGTAAAGCCTTCGTGATATTTCATATGCACATATACCTGGTCTTGAGTCTGAAAGATTAATAACATTCAGCACACTTCACAAACGATTTTCCATGCTCAGAATTCAGTCTTATTGTATTGTATTATAGGTCTTCTATCACACCAAATCTCTTTGGTTTCACAAATGTCTTCCTGTTTCTGACAGAAATAGATGACAGCATCAGAAAAAAACCCAACCATAAAGTCTTTAAGGATGAGCCCTCTAATCAATAGGAAGTCTTGAACCACTTATAGCTGTTAGCATGTAGGTCTAGTTAACATATGATATGTAGTTAACCTTGTAGGATAAGCAGCCTGTCAATCCCTGTGAAAGTTATGAATCAGTCCAGAACTTTCCAAAGGAGCAGACCATGAGCACCAGTGGCAACTAGTTGATAGATACCAAACGGATATGAACAGGATAGTCAAAACCCTATTCTGTAACTGGTCGTGCCTGGGGTCACCCAGGGAAAGAACTCCAAGGATCCTAGGTCCTGCGCCAGAACTCCACACAGCATGGCTGGAGTCTTTACCTGGATCTGGCCAACTTTCTTCTGCACTGTGTCATCTCTCCTACAGGACAGTGAAATAGTGTGATTCATAAAATTGCATACAACTGTGATGAGAATGTTTTGGTATCTGAGCCCGTTTAGTGTCCTCACTGTCATTTGGCTGAAGCTGTGACACCACCGTCTCTCAGAGAAGGACCCTTTCTGTCAGACAGCAGAAGTCAGTCTCACTTTCTATAGTCCCTTGAATATGACTGACGTAAAGTGGAATATTTCCAGATGGAAAAAAAAAAACCCTATGTGAAACTTCAATCTAGAGTTTCTTTCTGAACTGTAGATCCACTTTTTTCCCATTGGATCAGTTCCATTTTGGGCAGTGAAACTTTGCAGGTTTGTACAAAAGGAAAATGGGGCAGAAGAAAAACAAATCTTATTTTAGTCTCTTCTACAGTAATTATGCAACCACAAAGCCGGTTCTTGTAACCAAATGATATACATTTCTACAGGAGATTGATATTAAGTCCAGCTATTGAGATATGTTGCACATCTGTTGAAAGCAAACTCTTAACAGTGAGAGTATTATTAGACAGAAGCATTTTCTATTAGTGTTTTGACATACTGCCATTCTGTGAGCAAAAAAATATTCAGTCAGAGACTGAGTCGACTGTAGCAGGCAAGCATCCCTGTGCCCAGTGGCCAGTGAAGCTATCTAATAATATACACAACCTAAATCACTAAAATCTACCCCCTCTCTTCTGCCATGCTGAACAATGTCATGATCCCATGAATATCTGTCATTCTGAAAAGGGAATGGTTTCCAATACTACTTAGAGAGCACGTAGTTAATTGAGCTGTACCTCAATAGCACACCAGCCCTTGTCATTATGTTTATATTATACAGAACAATGGAATTTTATGTTTAGAGCAATCATTACATTTTAAAAATTCACAAAACAATGTAAGCCACTCACAGATGGAATAACTACAACAGACAACTCATAGGAGTGATTATTTGTAATGTACTGCAGTATGTAAATAAAATATCGTAGGCAATTTTCCATGGCATATATATAAATTATATTACTTAGCATATGTAAGCTGTTCAGGACTCACTAAGCCAATAAGGAAGCTGGGAGCATAACAAGAAAAATCCCAAATCCTGGTATCATTTTCTTCTCTAAGATGATTTTGGTGGCTATATTTTTGGAAACTAAGAGTAAAGTGGCTTAGAGTATACATGTTGGTAACACACATATTACATAACTGCATATATTTGAGCACCATGCATGTAACTTAAGATAATATTTTTAAATGGATTTGGCACACAAGTGAAAATGTGTCTTGGCAAAATAAAGAAGAAAAAAACTAACTCAAGAAGTACAGGGTTGGTTGGTGTGAGGGTTTTTGTTTGTTTTCTTGTTTGTTTTGCTTTTATTTTTTAATGGTTTTAATACAAGATCTGTGAGTGAATGATTCTCTCTTAGGATCATAGAATCGTAGAATCATAGAATGTCCTCAGTTGGAAGGGACCTACAAGAATCAATGAATCTAATTCCTGACTCCACACAGGGCAACCTAAATGTTGAACCATGTATCTTAGAGTGTTGTCCAAATGCATCTTGAACACCAGCAGGCTTGGGACCACAATTGCTTCCCCTGGGAGCTTGTTCCAGTGCTTGACCACCCTCTCAGTGAAGAACATTTTCCTAATATCCTATCCAAACTTTTCCTGACAAGGCTTTAAGTCATTCCCTTGCATGCTATCACCAGACACCTGAAAGAAGAGATCATCATCACCTCCTCTGCTCCCCCTCACGAGGAAGCTGTAGGCAGCAATGATGTCAGCCCTCAGTCTCCTCCTATCTAAACCAACCAAACTTCTTATCCCCAGCCAATCCTCATGAGTCATGCCTTCTAGTCCTTTCACCATCTTTGCTACCCCTCTTTGGACACATTCTTATATTCTAGAGCCCAAACCTGCCCACAAGGGTTATAAATCTGATGAAAATTTTCAGACAGCAAATAATAGGAAGTTACACTATTCTGAATTTCTGTAATGACATCTGGCTGCTATGGAGAGTGATGAATTTGACAGTATAATTACTTTCTTTTGTTGTAGAACTTAATTGTCGTGTAGTGGGTTTGCATGGCAAGGTTTTGGTAGTGGCTGGCTTACAAGGGTGGCTTCTGTGAGAAGATGCCAGAAGCTTCTCCCATGTCCAATGGAGCCAATGTGAGCTGGCTCCAAGATATACCCACTGCTGGCCAAGGCCAACCTAATCATCAATGGAGGTAGCACCTCTGTGATAACATATTAGGAAGGAATAATAAAAAAAAAATAATAAAAAAATTAAATCTGCACCAGCAAGAGAGAGAAGTGAGACTATGTGAGAGAAACAATTTTGCAGGCACCAAGGTCAGTGAAGAAGGAGAGGGAGGAGGTGCTCCAGGTGCCGGACCAGGTAGATGCCCAAAGGAGGCTGTGACCTGAGGGAAGCCTGTGCTGAAGCAGGTTTGCTGCTAGGACTTGTGACCCCATGGGGGACCCACACTGGAGAAGTCACTTCCTGAAGGGCTGCAACCTGTGGAAGGGACCTAGGCTGAAGCAGTTCATGAACTGCAGCCCCTGTGAAGGACTCACATTGGAAAAGTTCATGGAGAACTGTCTCCCATGGAAAGGAACCCCAGGCTGGAGCAGGGGAAGAGTGTGAGGAGGAAGGAGTGGCAGAAACAACATGTGATGAACTGACTGTAACTCCCATTCCTTGTTCCTCTGCACCACTTGGGGGAAGAAGGTAGAGAAACTGGCAATTAAATTAAGCCTGAGGAGAAGGGAGGGGTGAGGGAAGATGTTTTTCTGATTTGAATAGTAATACATAAAACTAATTTCCCCCAAGTCGAATCTGTTTTGCTCATGACAGTAACTGCTGAGTGATCTCCCTGTCCTTATCTTGATCCATAAGCATCCCATTATATTTCCTTTCCCCTGTCTAGTTGAGGACGGCAATGATAGAGTGGTTTTGGTGGGCACCCAGCATTCAGCCCGCGTCAAATCACCACACTCTTGTAACCTCCTTTTTTCTGTGGGGAAAACAACTTGGCATGCACAATATTGAACTGCTAATATCATAGGATATGCTAACTTTCATAAACACAATTGCTTAAGGTGGTTTGTGTTCAAAATATCAAAGTTTATGAGCTTGTTCTTGTGAAAAATATCACCAAAACTTTAATGACCACAGACATTAAGGCATCAGGATTCAGATGAAATTACATCTAAAAATCAGTGCTATATAACTGAACAATACTGAATGAGAAAAAAAAAAGTTATACGAACTCAGCTGATCTAAAATTATGTCTATCATTTTTTTAATAAGAAGACATCTACTGCGAGTTCCTTGGAATAACCAACCAAAGAAACCAAAACAACCCGGTTTTATTTATGAGTTTTAGAATATTTTTTCAAGAACTTAGGTATTGCCTAGAGTTTTAAAGCAATGACTCAATCCAACCTTATCTCATTTATGCAAAATAGGGTCATGTGAATTTGTTTGTGCTGCACCTTTCTTTTGCTAGATCTGTCAATATCCACTGCTAATTTATGACTCTGTCCTGATACAACAAAAAGATTCACAATATGGACTACATTGTTTTTCATTCTCTTACACATTTTGTAAATTGAAAATAAAGGACATGCAAGTTTGTAGTCACCAATTTTTTAATGGAAAGTATATCCCATTTGTCAGAACAGTGCCTACAGTTTCAGGTTTTTGTTGTTCCCACTGATGATGCTGTAATTCATGATTTCATCATTCAGAAATGCATTTCTCAGAATATGCAGCTAACTACTGCTGCTAGAGTGACAAATCTAGCAATTTAAGTAACTTTCTACATACATTAATCTACCCAGACCTACTTGTAAGATAACATTAGGGGATATTTAGAGGTCATAATGCCTTAGAGAGTTGGAAACAATCTGTTATAACCAATCCTCTGTCAACCTACAAGGACATACACATCTCATGATCTGCTCAACATTTTCTGAAGTTCTTTGTTGACGTTATTGAAGGATAATCACAGCCCCTCTGGCAGCTATATCATTAAACACTAGGAAGATTGGATGCAGAATGCAGACAAAGTGCCATAAAGGATGAAACTGTTCAACTTGGTTTCACAGGACAGAAGGTCAGTATTGCTGTCACATGTTTCTGAAGGTTTAGGTTTTTTATAGTTATTCATGACAAGTATGCACTACATTTTCAAAGAAACAATTAATCAAAACATATTTTGTGTTTGGTTATTTTATGGCTGTTTTAAACACTGAACCAGCTTTGAGGTATATGGAAATGTATCTTTCAATACTTTACCAGAAAAAAACCCCATCTTTTTGTACCTTAAAATATTTATTGCCAAAGTAACTCATGGTATTAGTCTTATTTAGAAAAGATGTATTTGAATGGGAGCAATAGTTTTGACTGGCTAAAAACATGTCCACCAAGTGTAACTTTTGCAAATTTGCCTTTGGTTTTTGCTTCTTCTGTAAGGTAGCATCATTTCTGAAAGTGATTTACCTTGTAACCTCAATAAACGTGACATTCTCTCTTATCTCCATTGAGAAACAGTATTTGATAGTGTACTTGCAGGCAAGAGCACAGTTCATACACATGTAACTTAGCCTGTTCATTTCCTGACACTGAACTGTGTACATTTAACTTCCTTTTAATACAATCTTTATGTAGAACTACAACACAGTAAAATGTCCTGTAAATACATCTTATTACTCTGTTAGTAGAGAACTGGTATTAAAAAAGCTGACCTAAGTGAGCACTTCTTTGAATTATTAATTATGAAGCCTTTAATTTGACAATCAAACTTTTCCCTTACCTATTTTTTTTAATTGTCTCCCTCTGAATTTCAGAAATTACACTTGACCAGTTGTTTCACCCTGTGAACTCAAGTTATTTGAAATGTAGCACTCAACCAATACATGCTATTAAACCTTAGCTCTGAGAGAATCTTCAAAATATATGAGTGCTTGTGGATGTGTGTATATAAACACCAGAAAGATTAAATCATATCTGAATTAAGAGAAGAATGTCCGTAGATATTTCACAAGTAAATAATTCTGCATACTTAACTAAAAATAGAATTTATCAAATATTTTTCCACACATTGTTATTCCATCAGAAAATACCAGTTTGTTCAGACCTAACCTTTTTGAATAAATACACATTCCCCTCACATTTTCAAATGGAACTTTTCTCAGTCTGAACACTGTATTTCTAGTAAAAGTCAGAGGAAACAACATGTCAGAGGAAATAACATTCTTATGCAGGTACATGGCTTCCATTTAGCTTGGAGCATGGGTAGATTCTGCTTTCAAAAGGTGATGCAGACTTACACTGAAAGCATATTGTGTGTGAATGCATTGAAATAGTACTAAAGTAAAGTACTAAAGTAAAGTAAGAGTACTAAAGAACCAAGATAAGGGAATGAAGGAAATGTATTTGGAGTGTATGCATAAGTCATATGTAAAAATAGACACACACACACAATTTTAAAACTGAAACTATTAGAAAGGAGGAGGAGGAAACTGTCTAAGTGCGTACAGCTGGCCAGAATGCAATTTACAGTGGCACAGAACATACCTCAGTTTTTACATTCCTGAAAGAAAATGCAACATCTTCCCCCTATGCTTCTCCAATAAAGCCATTCTGTTATTGATTTTCTTTTGTTTTATTTTCCTTATAAAACTTTCAATGTCAACCTTGTATTAAGAAAAATCAGGTTTTGTCCTACAGATAATGGTACTTACTGTGTTAGAAAAGGTTAGACTGTACTACTAATGACAACCATAACCGCTCTGAAGTCCTTTCTTTGACCTACACATAAATGTGGAAGCGAGAGTCATGTTTCAGTATACTGAGACCCCCTTCACTAGTATCTTACACAATTATGGCACAGAATTGAAGAAGGAGAGAAAAAAAAAAAGAACCAGAAAACAACAACTGATTAAGAAACGTGGGACAATGTAAAACCTAGGTACTTATAGGCTTCATTTATCATAATGCACGTACTAGTTCAAAGATGAACAAGGAAGACTGAAAAAATGCAGCTATCCAACATTCTAAACCAACTCAGATCTCAGCTATGCAGGTAAGGACAAAGCAAGGTTTTTTGGAAACAATTCATAGAAAAAACCCAGAATTTGTTGCATCATAGCAATCAGAAATCTATTGTTCTTAAAAGCTCCAGGGATTTCTTGAAGTAACATTGCATTTAGTTACAATTATAAAGCAGTCAGAGCTGACCCAGTGTATTAAACTTGTTTATGTTATATTATCTGTCCTTTCACATCACCTCGGTGGGGGGCCGGAAAATCTGTAACAAAGCAGTCTTAGAGTACATGCTTGCTAACCAACAAATGCGTATCTCCAATTTCTGTAACATCTGTAAAAGATGTTTCGGTTTCATAAATTCAGGAATCACTGTGATTTTATTTTTATTTATATAGGTCTACTTAGATTACAAAGAATGGAAAAAGGTTGTTACTTTTAAACTATCAAAGAGGAATAAAACGAAGAAGTAATATTAAACTGCAAACGTTTTCATCATTCTCTTTCTTTTAACTATTTATTAACGTAACCTATTCCTAGGCCTGTAAAAAGAGATTTTAAAACTCCTTTATTTTCCTAGAGACTGTCTGTATCAAAGAAAAGCTCCTTCCTTTCTTGGTGCTATCACTCCATTGCCAGTATTTGAAAACCATCCCAGTACTACTAACAGGACATCAATCTCTAATTTTTTCATTTCAGAAAGTTATAGCAGGCCAGTTGAGTCAGACTTTTATAGTCTAATAAGACTAAACTTATGCTGAGGTAGGGAACTGTAGCAACCAGCTGGTAAAACAAAATGCTGAACCTAAGCCTAGCCATTCAAAAATAGATCAAAGCCTGCTCTCGGACTGAATAAAGTGCTCTTCAACTTACTTGACCAATAAGATTGAACATTTGGAACGTAGGAGACACTGATTAAGACAATAGTCTACTAGAATTGAATCAAATATTTGAATCTATACCTGCACCCAACCCATTAATTGGGCTTTTACAGGTATTACTTTAGAATATAGGATGTTTTGAATTAATGCAGTTGAAACTATGTCCTTGATACATGTAAATATTCAGTATGTCTTGGAAATAATAAGAAAGATTTAATGACATGATGGATAATTCATATCCAGACTCCACAGAGGAATAACATCAACAAGGGAGACTTAAAAAAATGCCTTTACAATATCATAAACTACATTTCTGTCCCTGTAAAAAATGAGACCTGGCTGTGAGGACAAACAGCACAACATTGCTTGTATCTTCCCACCTACAAACAATTTTCTCTCAGAAAATAAGGTAGCCTGATCTATAGTTCTTTTAAGAATACTTCCTGGCAGGTAGTGTCCTGTAGCTCGTGTTTCAACACTGTGTTAACAAGCACTAGCTGGCCCTGGCCAAAATATCCAAGGAGGCATGCTAACACTCATTTATGAGCTCTTCACATGTTTTTTCTTGGCTCCATTTACATTCCTAGTACAGACACTCTAGTAAGTATATGGGGGAAATGGGAACACCTGGGTTCAAGTCTCTGTTCGATATAGAATAAGAATAGCAACTTGATTCTGTTTTCCCAGGGTCCGGGTAAGTGCTTCCAGTACTGATGAACTGGGAGGTACTGTAAAGTCCTTTTACTTTTCATGGGGAAAAGAGAGCAGGGGAGGGGTAATGAGATGATTAAGCTTAAAACTGAAAATATCTACAGGTTTTATGTCAACAGCAAGCAAGAAAAAAAGAGCACAGTATTTGACAATTTCACTATAGCTGCCTGACTCTTTGTAGGGAACAAGGGAATTTGCTTTTAATAAACTGAGGAATTAAAGAACTCTGAATTTACAAAGCTGAACAGTGATTTTTGAAAGGTAAATTTTGAATTTAAACCTAAACTGTCTGACTCATATCTCTGTTTTTCTGGATCTAGGCTATACTACAAAAATATTTTTGAGTATCTGAGGCTTTATTCTTTTGAGAAAATGTAAGAATTAATACAACAAATGCAGTTCAGGATTTTGTTTCTTTGTGATGCTAAAATGTCTTATTGTGCTGGACTTACAGCTGGTCTGATGTTGGACAAGTTCTTTCCATCAGCCAGGAAAAAAAAAAAAAGAAAAAAAGAAAAAAAAACAAGAAAAAAACCACCCTCCTAAAAGTTTTTTTTTTCAAGTGAGATTAATGTTTGAAAAATCAGTACCTTCAGTTTACGCTCCGTTATGCAGCTTATTGTCTGCTTTAATTCTACAGACTTCAATGGACTTCCACCAGACTTACACATTTATAAGCAGAATTTGATTCATGTATGATGTACAGATCTGTTACCAACACTGATATGTTAATTTTCTTTACTTCAAATACAGCGAACTTTACTATGTGTATAAATCTGGCTTTTAATACTTACTGGGGGGGGGGGGGGCGGGAAGATCAGCTGAACCCAGCTATTGCTGTTTTCTCACTGAAATAAGGCTTTGTAGAGAAGTGTATCCACTAGGGGCCGCACAGAGACTGCTTACATTTTATCTGTTAAACTGGAATGAAACTTGCATGAGTGAAAACACAATCAAAAAATGATTTATTCCATGATGAGAGAGAACAATTTAGAGTCCAAAGGAGGAGTAACTGCTGCTTTTTCTTGTTTGCTTGCTTTCTTTTTTATTATGACTGTAACTAACATTCTCATTTTATTTTTTTTTTAGTTATGAAACATTGACCCACTTTGGAAAAAATGAGGTCTTGCACTTATTGCATTATTATAAATCATACTGTATATAAGACCTTTCTTCCTTTCACATATTCAGGTAAACTATACTAACAAGGGGGACAATGCTGCTTCAAGTAAAGCTAAAGAAAAGACATTTTCCTCGTAAGTTCTGAGGAAGCAGAAAGTTTCAAGTCTTGGCACAGGCCCAAAAGAGAAGCTGTTTTTTTAGTGTTCCCTGTAGTGATGTTGCAATTTCTTCTGAAGAAATGACACTTTTCTTCTGAAGAAAGGACACTAGTGGTGAAACCATCCTCATTTCACGGCAAGGGATGGGCATAGAATCACAACCGCAACATCCCAACTGGGTCCCTGGAAAAGGGTGCTACACCCACCATGGGCACCCCACTGTTTCCAGAGGGAACCAACAGGTGCTGACCCACCCTGCAACACCCACCACCCTGGTCTGAGGGGAAGCAGCGCCATTAACCTGGGAGTCCAAGGGGCATGGACAAGGATGCATAACTCCAGAGAGGAGGGGTTGGTGATGGTTACTTTTCTTTGCAGACCACTTTTCAGAATATTAGTAGGAAGGTCATCTGTGATAATTTGAGCCTGAGTAACTTACTATTTTAATAATATCTGTTGAAGAATGACAGCATTAATAATAATAGTATTTGGTTAGCTATTGAAGATTTCAGTTATGTCAGCAATAATCCTTAGCTCTTCAAATGCGTAAGGCTTGTTCCTGTTTGCTTATAAAAAGATTATGACTGTAGTTCTCAGAAACAAGGAAGTTTCACCTCAAGCAAATTGATCCTTCCCCTCTCTCTACATAACACTGGTGAGGCCACATCTGGAGTCCTGTGGCCAGTTCTGGGCTCCTTAGTACAACAGAGACAGGGACATACTTGAAAAAGTCCAGCATAGGGCCACAGAGGTGACTAAGGGACTGGGGCATCTCTCCTGCGAGAGAGATATTCAGCCTGGAGAAGAGAAGACTCAGAGGGATTCTCATAAATGTATATAAATACCAGAAGAGAGGATGCAGAGATGATACAGCCAGGCGCTTTTCAGTGGTGCCCAGTGACAGGACCAGAGGCAACAGGCACACACTGTAACACAGGAGGTTTCCTCAGAACATCAGGAAACGCTTTTTTATTGTGAGGATGACTGAGCACTGTCACAGGCTGCCCAGAGAGGTTGTGGAGTCTCCATCCTAGGAGATACTAAAAAATCCATCTGGACACTGTCCTGGGCAGTCTGCTTGAGCAGGGGGGGTGGACCAGATGACCTTCAGATATCCCTTTAATTCTGTGTTTAGTCTATAAAAGCAAAATAAAAGTATTTTTGTCATTTGAACGCTTAACCCTACTAAATGCTTGAATCCTTTTTATTGTTAGCATAAATACTGAAGCTATTTCTCTTAATTCCCTCCTACAAACTGTATACATTTATTTGTAGTCTATGAACTGAATAGCTTGATTTGGTATAAGAAATTTAGTGCAGGTAAGGTTGCAGTAATGTTCAGAAAAGCGTTATGTGCATATGTATATAATTATGTATATCACAAAGGAAACAACTACTTTGAATTTTTACAGGCTTCATGAAGTACAACATTAATTCCGAAATTCAGAGATTGACTTTAAATACAATGTTTAGTCAGAGGAGGATGAAGAACACTGTTAATTCAAAAGTGGCAGAGAAAAAATTCAAAGGAGATTTCCAAATTTAGGCTTTTAAAATGCATGCTGAAATACTCCAGAGAAGACAATGATAGTTAGAAGAGCTAAGAATATTACTTTAGTGAATAAAAAAATTGCTCTGGAAATCTTTAAATGGAATAAATTTTGTTTAAGACTGGTTGAGGTGGTCTAATCAATGTGCACTGATAAATCACAGTAACTTGGTGACTGGCTTTGTAAATACTGGCCTTTCTCTTGGTATGAAGTCATAAGTTATAAAACAAGCAAACAAAGCAACCCTCTGATTTTCAGTGAGCATTGTCCCTATATTTGTAAATAATATATAATTATGTGCATAATTATTTTCAAAAATTACAAACTTTTACTGTATTCACCATTATAGTCCTTCTAAGTTAGTTAATGAGTAAAAGAGATTTACAATTTCTTTAAATATAATTTATGCTTGGCTTTACTACAACATGCATTACTTTTTAATAAAAGAATGAAACAACACAACATAAGCACTTTCATGGAACATAGAACATAAATTATTTTCTTTAAAAGATTATTCCAGTATGCATATTAGTTCAATAGATAGTCTATGTGTACACTCTCTATATGTTCACATACAGCAACTTCCCAAACAAAACTTTTTCCTTAACACTTATAATTTTCATATATCTATGCAGAGACAAAAATACTTTCTTACAGACCGCATTTTGTGTGTGTCTGCACATAAATGTACACGTTTGTGTACATACACACAAGCAGGAATATTTAGAGTTAGGTATAATTGTACTTCTTGTATTCATGACAGACTCTACAGTGTTTTGTACAAAAGTGACTACAAGATATACTTGGGAACTGTTCACAATGACTTTTTCCATAAATCTTGGAAGCTTCACTGCTAGAAGATATTACTGCCATAAATTATGATTGTCAGTATGAACAGCCTAGATAAAGCCTGTGCCCCTTGTCATTTTAGCAGCACTTCCTATTAACATAGTCACACATGGTTTCCCATAATATGCTACGATTACACCTGTGATGATTTGATTGGCAGCAACATTTATAATAGCCTAGTATTATTGTCTGTGGCAGTTGCTGATAAGTTTAAGAAGCAGTTTATACTTGATGAGCGCCATACTAGAAATATGCACCTAATATTTGAAAAATGTACCTTCTGTCAGTATGTAGAGTTTGGGAATACTTGCTCCACAGAGAGGTGGAAACTGCTTGCCAGACTGTAATTATTAATCCTTTAGACATTAATGAACTTTCTTTCAGCTAAATTACTGTGTTTATTAATAATTCATAAAATTGGCCAACCATTTAACACAGGACATGCAGCTGTCTGATAAAGAGATACTGCCTTTTCATTTGGTCTTATAGTGTTTAATAATTTAAAAGATGAACACGATAGGATTTGCAGTACACTAATAATGTGTCACTAATAACTGAAGAATCCTAAAAACACATGCTCCTTTTGCCTTTTGCAATTTGTGATTAACTCTGTAACAAATAAAATTAGGTCCTTTTGAGATAAAAAATATCAAAGGGAATAAGTAGAAAAAATATGATTCTATACTTCCTCAAACTAATGACACAGTAGATTTGCAAGAATTAATGGCCACCTCTCCTATGTGATATGTGCACAGAGTACAGTGCTTCATGCAGTGTGTCCAAAATCTTAATTGCTATGTGTTGTACAGAAAAACCCAGAAGAGGGAGGTGTTTACCCTCAAATAGAGAAGGCTGCTTTTTTTTTTTTTTTTTTTTTTTTTTTTTACCTTCTACAATTCATTTACATTACCAAGAAGAATAAAGGAAAACTGGCCTTTTCCCTCTTTAAAATAGACTTTGGGTAATTAAGACAGTTATTTTTGTTTTTAAATACAGTGCTATAGATTAGCTGCTGTTTCCTCTCCCATTTACCTCTTCGTCCATTGGATCTGTGGAAAAATCCAGCTGTCCAAAGTGTTTACTTATTCTAACTAAATCTCTTCTCTTTTTTAAGGAATGTGCCACCTGTTGAACTGCTAACAGCAGTAATCAAGCATGGGTAGAAGTGTTCTGTTATTTTTACCTGTGTTTGGAGAAAAACCTTTGAAAATATGTTTATTATGAAGTCAACATATGCTCTAGCCTCACATCAGTCAGAAAGATAGAAAATACTGACTACTAAAACTAGACTTTTGAAAATTATCAGATATGAATAGGTTTCAGCTACAGTTTTAAAATAATTTGCCAAGGACCACGTTATTTCTGTATAGAAGGCAAGTGAGATGACCTGGACAATTACAGGTCTTTCATCCTGATACTGATCCCAAGCATGATAATGCAGCTGATGATGTTTAGTGTAAAGTTTTTATTAATGCTAACTAACACAAGTTTACCCAATGAAGTCTAAGAAAGGTAAGTGTAAGGTCCTACATTTAGGGAGGAACAACCTCATGCACCAGTACAGGCTAGAAGTGGACCTGCTGAAGGGCAGCTCTGAAGAGAAGGACCTAGGAGTCCTGATGGACAGCAAGTTGCCCATGAGCCAGCAGTGTGACCTGGTGGCCCAGAAGGCCAATAAGATTCTGGAGTGAAGGTCCAACAGAGGGCTGTGAAGATGATGAGGGGACTGAAGCATCTCTGTTATGTGGAAAGGCTGAGAGAGCTGGGCCTGTTTAGCCTGAAGAAGACTGAGAGGGGATCTTATCCATGTCTACAAATATCTTAAGGGCGAGCATCAAGAGGATGCGACCTAGCTCTTTTCAGTGCCACCAGGTGACAGGACAAGGGGCAACAGGCACAAACTGAAACACAGGAAGTTCTATCTGAATACAGTGAAGAACTTCTTTACTTTGAGGGTGACAGAGAGCTGGAACGGGCTGCGCAGAGAGGTTGTGGAGTCTCCTTCTCTGGAGATATTCTAAACCCACCTGTAAGTGATTCTGTGCAACCTGCTGTAGGAGAACCTGATTTCACAATGGGGTTGGAACTAGATGTTCTGCAGAGGTCTCTTCCAACCCTGACCATTCTGTGATTCTGTGATTCTATAGTGAGCTAAGTGCTACCCAAAATAAATTTGAAACTTCAAAGCATAACCCATGTCCTTCCCTTTCCAAGAAAGAATGACTTGGGGGGTGGGGGGCGGAGAGCAGAGGAAGGAAGAAAATAAACCCTTCTTTATAGACCTTAATTTTTTTCTAAACAGGATAGCTTATTATTGGAAGGGAGGGAGGAGTGCAAGCTACCTCCCCCATGTTTTAGTCACAGCACCAACACACTAGAAAATGGACACCTTAAACTGTTTATCAAAGTGAATGGAAAGTTCTTAAAAAAATGGAAAATGGTTTAAATCACTGAAGACAGAGAGGAAATTGATAATTTGTTGTCAATGTACTTGGTTATTGCTTTAAGCCCTAAGTTATTCCTTAAAACAGAGGTTGACAGTCACCATATTATTTTAAAAGAAAAAGTCAGCTAATGCTACATTACACGTGGAGTGTGATTCTGTCAACCTGTTAACATTCCTTGATAACATCTTGTTGCTTGATCCCCACTGGAGGCTTTCCTCCTCTACAGAAGCAGACAGGTGCATTGTGGTTAGCTTACACCTGGTGATGAGGGTGAAAAGAGGTTGAATGGTTCATTTCAGGATTCTGATCAAATGCAGAGGTAAACTAATCCAGACTTTGATTTACTGAGCCAGTGAAGGAGGTGCTCTCTCTGTGTTCCCACTAGCTTTTACCAGCTGTTCTGTAGGTGCATACAGGCACATGAAATGGTAAGATCTGTACTGTGCAGCCTTCCTTCATTATTTCCAGCACTAGGCCAATCCATCAGTTCCCATGCGTTTCTGTGAAAATGCAATATTGTGGCTAGACACTAAAAAAGCACAGAAACTAAATTCCTCATAGTATTCAAGAATTTCCATGATTTAGAAGTTATGACTGATATTTTCAGTATCATAGCCTTCCATATAGTGCTTAAATTCTGCCCATTTGATATCTTAATAGCTTATGGAGTTAGACCCTAAGAGTCTAAACCAGTCTTAGGGCATCTGTGTCTCCCTCATGTGAGACAGTGATGCTGAAGGAGATATGATGAGATATATGGGCTGAAGTTTTGGGTGTTCTCTAATTCTATGGAATTCCTTGCAAAACGCTTCATTCAAGAAAGTTCTTTGGGCTGCATTATGTAGAGAATCAAATATTAATCATAGTGACCCTGTCTGGCTTTAGAACATCTCAATTTCTTTTAACAACTGGTTTTTTGAAAACATGCCTAACACCTTTTAGAAAGAAAATGCTGCTTTTTGTGAATCATCCAAGAAATATCTTTTTTTGTAATGCTGTTATTTTTCATATTACTATTGTTTTTATGAGATTTTTCGCTATTTTCAGAAAAAATCTTAAATGTGTTCAATTAAATTAAAAATACATCATTGAAGAATGACATTATGAAATTTAGTGACATGTCATTGGGGAAGTAAAAAGAAATACAATTAAGTTCTTCTCCATACCTCTTTTCAAGAATCAAAATTTGACCCAAGCAGTATGTACTTGTTTTCTGACCCCTTTATAGATACATATCTGAAGCCAGATGCAGTTTTTTTCCCCAGTCCTAATATTTATGTCTGAAATGATGCTAGTGAATATCTTCTGATCTTGCAGTATGCAGGATAAAGATCTTTTGTTACATTATACTGTACTATACTATTAGAGGTTTATGAAAACTTGTGAACAAAATAGTCGTGTTCATGTTATGTACTGCTTGCTACTCAGGAAACTGCATTGTTTCAAAATAAGATACAGCATTCTGGGATGCAGCTCTCATAAAATGTTCTGTCTCAGAGACCACCTACTGGCTTATCTGCTTGGCACTATAAAAATAGGATTCATTTCTCATATGCATAGTGATACATGTAATGGGAGGATACCTCACACTAAACACACATCAGGCTGGTACCAGTCATGCAGTGATGATTAATATCTTAGATAATGCAGTGTGGGAACTAGAGTGGTTTCTGTCGAAGTAACTATCAGATGGAAACGCAGCTTCTACAAGATCAGCTTCACTTCTGTGTTAGAAAATCATACACAGATTTTTGTTTGTTGAAACAAAGAAAAAAAATGTTTTGGTCTGAGTCCCTGTTAAACTACAACTTCTGGTGAGGCCTTGTAGATATTTAGTACAAATGTTTCAAACTGCCACTAATCCAGAGGCCTTTGATCTTCCAAACCTGGGATTAAAATTTCAGTTTCCCAGTCTTTTTCCAATCTGCTTCAGAGACATGAAACCAGATAACAAAGTCTTTGGTAAATAATATATTTGTGGGGGAAAAAAACCCAAAACAACCCAACAAATTTGTGTATTGCAAAATTTTCTAGCACATTTAAATTAATTTTTGAATACTTACTGAAAGACCTATACAGCTTTGAAAAGACAGACATTCCTCTTAAGGGACCATTCTGGTTTGCTTGCTAGAGGAGTAAGAAAATTCTTCTGAAATGCTGTAATAGGTGTATCCAGGATCAGTAAAAAAACACATGACACTTTTGGGTTCACATTATCCTGACTACTGCCAACCTGAAATTAATGACTGATACACTTCCTGTAAATGCTTCTTCTGACCAGAAACATTTAACTTTATTTCTTATTCAGCTTTAATCGGCATTTGGTTTTTTTTCTGTAAACACACACACATATGATTCTGTTCTGGATGCAAATGACAAGGAAAACAGTGGCAGAATTCTCACCTGTGCTAATTCATGATACCCCGAAAAGGTTGACCACAGATGTTTAAATAGAAATTGTAATGGGACTGAAAATTGTGGGATGTGTCAAAATTCTTAGAGTTGGGGAGCAGCTGTGATTATTAGTATCCTTTGGATCTGTAAGAAATTAACAAGCAGTATGTCCTGATTTTTTTCTGGGATGGAGTTAATTTTCTTCTTAGTAGCTGATACAGTGTTGTGTTTTGGATTTGGTGCGAGAACAATGTTGATAGCACAATGATAGTTTTAGTTGTTGCTGGGTGACGTTTAAACTCAGTCAAAGACTTTCCAGTTTCTCAGGCCCTGCCAGTGAGAGGGCTGGAGGGGCAGGGAGGGGACACAGCCAGGGCAGGTGACCTGAACCAGCCAAAGGGATATTCCATACTATGGGGTGTCATGCTTGGTATACAAACTTTGGGGGTTGGCTGGGGCCTGTGGATTGAATTATTGCTCAGGGACGGGCTGGACATCAGTCAGCAGGCAGTGAGGAGTTGCATTGTGCATCACTTGTTTCCTTTCTACCTTTCCCTTTGGATTTTATCCTTTCCCCCACCTTTCCATTATAATCATCATCACCATCATCATCATTGCTATTCCTATTGTTGTTGTTATTGTTGTTACTGTTATTATTGTTATTGTTCTTTCATTTTCATTCTGTTTAAATTATTAAATTATTCTTATCTCAACCCTCGAGTTTTACATTCCTTTCCAATTCTCCTCCCCATCCCTCTGGGTGAAGGGGGAGTGAGTGAGCGGCTGAGTGGTGCTTGGTTGCCAGCCAGGAAACCCGACATAGTAACAGCTGGAAACTGAGTGTTAAGTGTAAAACACTTTTTCAAGGAGCTAAAGCTTAGTTAATGAATCAGCTAAATTCCAGACAATGAAGTAATTACTCTTATGTTCCTTGACACTGAGGGATTGCTATTAAAAAATGATTCTATGACAATAACTTCAGCAGTTAATAACTTTTTAATAACTTCTAAATATGGAAAGGACAGCTGGTGGAATTCAGACTATTTAATTCTGTATTTTCAACAGTGGCACCAGAAAGAAGGCAAACCAGTTAGTGTTATTTTTGTAGTAGTTTATTATGGATTTATAATTTTGGTTTTTTCCTTCAAAATTTTAAGTTAAGTCAGGACAAGAGTCAGTGCTAATATTTGAGTGTTATGGAACTGAAATGTTTGTGATTGATTCATATTTTTCAAACAAGGATACAGAAATGAACCATAAAGGAAATTGTCCCAGACATAATACTGAAGAATCAGTCTCATTGAGTCTGGGAGTTTAAATGGCAGATCAGATTATAATGGAACAAAACCCTCAAAGTCATATGACAGACCCAGAATTACCCCCTTAAAATTGAATTTGCCAAGCAAAGAAGTCATGAAGTCTGGACTAAAACATATGTAGGGTCTGTGATATTCAAGTCCTGTAGTAATAATGATAATTCAAAACTATTAAAGGAAAACAGAATCAGAAAGGTGTTTTCTGAGTTCAGAGTTGCAGTCACACAGAAAAACACCAAGACAAAGCAAAAAAAATATGCAGTGTATTACAAAACAAGACATCTAGTGTTTTGGAAAAGACATGAGAATTAGAATAGGTTTGTAAGCATTTGCAAGAGTGAGAAGAATTTGCACAGCACAGACAACATTTTTTTAACTCAAATGTAATATCTATAGCAGCATTAAGTAGTGACTGAGCAAAAAGAACTGAATTATAAAGCTTGAAAGTAGAGGAGACCTTTATTAATTTTAAGTAGAACAATCCTATGGGCTAGGAGGGTGCACTGAAGAAAAACAAACATACAAGAAGAAATAACGTGATGAAATTCAAGGCTGACAGAGATCATTTTCCCACTAAAAACTTATGAATGGAATGACATTTTTAATTAATTAAAAATCAGAGTTTATGAAATTATGTGGTTTCAAAAGAGTTAAAAAATACGTCAGGGCACTGATCTCACTAAATATATTAATTGCTGTAAGAATTAAAGAATTCTTGGGCATTCTTGAATAACTTAAAAAAACGCACAACTGATTAAAGGTCCATAATATATGCATTTCCAAATTTGGGGAATAAAAAGATAATCTTAATGCTCAGGAAAACATGTAGCAATGGTAAGAATTATGATAATGCATCATTACATAATAAAAATATATAGAGCACACACATACACAAAGAAATTGCTTCACTTTTATAGGCTCTGAAAAACTGAAAAGTCTTGTACAATAATAGATTTCCCATTGTACACAAAGGGAGATATTTTGAAAGACGGTGTGCAAATATTTTTCTACAGTTTATAAGTAAGCAAGCAAACTTCCATACTTCCCGGAGAAATGCATATCATATAAGGTGATTGTCACTTGATTAGCATTTGGTAAGCAAGATATTTCAAGGGCAGCGTCAATATTTTCCATCACAAGGGATGTATTAATATTTTGAGGAAATTGGTTTTATGTCAGTAGAAAAAGTGAGAAAAGTATTCAAAATGCTTTTTGGAAAGGGTCGTTCTCATTAGTTAAGGTAAAATACACACAAATAGTAATTTCCTAGGACAGAAATTCTTTTTATTCCAGGTGAAAGAAGATTCTCCTTCATTAGAATGAGAACTGGTAGAACAACAGTGTCTCATGCTGTCTTTCAGCAATAGTTTTCAAAATGACTGGAAGTAGATGCCTGGAAAAATCTTATCAAAGAAGTTGTATGAGTTCATGTCACCAAACATCCAGCGTGGGTTTTGAACTGTGAGAAGTGCACATCTAATTGATAAATAGCAACTGACCTATTTCAGAAGTGTTTGCAGAATTGAAGGCAGTTTTATCTAAAAGACTATTTGTTGCTATATTTCTTTAGCATATCTATCTTAGGGGTAACTACCTATGTGTTTCTGAATTAATAAAAACATCTGTTATGATTTGCATAAGTGCCCTGGTGACAGAGAACTCTGATTTATACATTGTATCACTCCTTTTAGAAAATGTTCTTGAAAGTATTAGGAACACTTTGTAGGATATTAACCAAATCTTCTAATCAGTCTATATTATATACATTTAGTAGGCTGTTTATTTTTAAATAAGCCTACATTTCCTTATTGGGAAAGGAAAATGTCTCTGTCAAAATATTGCCCATCTAAAAGTTTTGCAGCAGGTATGAGCATTTCTAATAAATGACTCGCCAAATGAATGCTACTTCAGTAAGTCCTAATTATACCTTTTATGAAGATGTAATTACATATTGTCCTGAATCCACAAATTTCAATTAAAATACCGTTCTTCCAACAGACTCTCAGACTCTGTTGACATGCATTGCTAGATTTGTTTGACAGGCAAGCACAGTTTATGACGTTCTTCTTTATTTTCAACTGTTCCCTTCTAGACAGAGGTTGCTACATTTAAATCTGTGGTGATAACAGCCAGTAGTCTAACATATAAAATCATCATGTTATCCACCACTGGTAAAAGCAAAATTTTGCCAGGAACATTTCATTGTGGCCTCTCTTTTGGTGGAGGACATAATGAAATGAACATACACCATCCAATTCTGAAAAGAGAAAAAAAAAATCTATATAGTCATCTTTTGAATTTGCAAGCGGGATATAAGCTCCCATATCTGACATTAAAATATTTTCTGGACCAAAGAGAGAATTTCAGTGTGTAAAGAAAGGTATAAAAATTTCTCTCAAAATATGTCTGTTTTATTTCTTTTAAAGAACATTTGGTTCTATAGAGTTTCCACTACTGTAGTCATTAACTTTGATTGTGTTCTATCTCATCAGTAAACAACTGACATACCATGTTTACCTGTGCAGTTTGGTAGTCTTCTGACAATGCTGTCCGGACAATAAAATGTTAATTGTTTTGTAGGTTGTTTGCTTTGATATCTATAATCATGGTTGCTCTTTATAATTGCTCTCATAACAGAACCTTTCACATGCTAATTAAACTGTCTTTTTATAATAGTCTTATTAAAAATTATTATTCCCTCAGTAGGTTGAGACCACATGGAGGTGACATATGTGTTATTTAGGGGAAGGAAGGGAGCAACTGAATGCATGACATGTCTTTGATTCAGGAAAATAAATGCATCTTTGTGACTAAAGTGAAATTAAGTGAATCTTATTTTGGTCTCATTTTGAAGAGGTGTCTTGGAGTGCATTCATGAATACAACAGAAAGATACAGTATTAAGTCTTAAGTGATGGCAGCTACATTTCTTACTCATCTTCTTTGCACTGTATTAAACTCTAGAATGACAGGATTATAATTTTTACCCATAAAAATATCAACGAGGTTTAACAACATGAAAAGTTTTATTTTTCTTTTCACGCATTCATATTGCTCTCATCAGTAGCAATGGGAATCAAAAAAGCGAGCTTAGAGATGTAAGTAGTCTCCTAAATCCTTCCTTCAATTATTTAAGGCAAACCACTTACAAAATACAAGGCAAATACTTTATTTCGTTATGAAAATCTGGGTATACTAAGGCAGGACATGACCTTTTCCATTATATATATACATATATATATCCATTACATATCTGTAAAAACCAAAATAAAGCACATGCAAAGCATGATGTTTGCAAATAAGGATATCCAATAAATACATGAAAGTAAGAAACTTGCCATTTTTATTGATATTTAATCTCCAAATTAATGAGAATCTTGTATCTGTTCAAAAGTTAGTCCTCACAGTGCATCTGTAATGCCAAAGATGATTTGACGGTAAGACTGCTTGTACAGGAAGACCAGATTTTTACTGATTTAACAGATACATTTCTGCACTGTCTTTCCAGTGTTTCCATGACTGTCATCATTCTTTACTGAGCCTGCCAGTGGCAAGGAAGTGCCACTCTTCCCATGAGTACATCTCATTCTCATTCAAGATTTAAGTCAATTCTCTCAGGCTTTGATATTTTTGAGCAAAGAGGTTTGATTCCTTGCTTTCTTGAGCCTTTCATCCTTTTAACTCTTTCTGAATTCCCTTGCCCCCAACAAAATAAGAGGGGGTGTGGGGAGGGGAAGGAAGGAGAAAAAGTCACTAAACCCCAAACACACAAAACACATTACTTGTAGGCAAATTAAGACTTTTGAGTTTGGGTGATTTTGTCAAAGATGCATGATATCTTGCTTTTGGCTTTGTTGTACCTGTGGTCAACTGAAACATACCTTCACATTCAACATATTATCCCAAAAATATTACAGCTACAAAGAAATAGGAATGGTCATGCTGCTGTTCTGTAACAGTGTGAATATCAAGCCAACAGTATATGGGAAACAAAACTGTTCCTGCCTACCTTCCATAAGAGGGCTGCACAAGGGGTAGTAAAGTTTTTTGATGCCACTTTCTACCCTAGCACAGATGACAGGTGATAAGAAAAAGACAATAAACTATAGTACATTTGACATTAAAAGTCAAAAGCAATTCATCGATGTGGAGAAATTTAGAGCAAAAGACTTTGAGAGTGTTAATATGTTATAACAAAAGAGAAAATATGTCAGGGAGTGAGATGGAGAGTGGCAGAATGTACATCTGTGGTCTAGGCTGTAGCCCAGGTGAATAGCTTGGAGTGTCTGGCATCAACAGAAAATTAACTACTGAATGTGGCCCTGGAAATATATCCTGTTAAAACTGCATGTGTCTACTGTTTTCCTGCAATCGAAACAAAAGTTTTGGAAGTCCTAAGGAAACAGGCTTTTGTCACCTACTGAGACTGTGCTTTTGAATGTTGAGCTTTCAAATACTTTTTTTTTTCTCCTTTTTTTTTTCTTTTTTTGTGGAAGTTCATTCTATGTCTGACAACCACATTTATGTCTCCTGGAGTTCAGCTGCGTCTTGTACACCCATAGTTCTGAATGTTTTGAGTAAAAAAACAGACGTAAGAAGAAAACCACTGAAGCACTGAGTCATCACTGCATCACCTTCCTGAGGAGGCTGTTTCTGTGCAGTAGTAGCGTGGTAACACGATTGTCTGTACTGTATCCATCCATCGTATAGACAATACAGATAAGGACTGTGAGGTTTGACAAGGACTGTGAATTACACTTGTCCCTCACACTGGTAATAACCAGAAAAAACTTCAGTAATTTCCTCTGTGTGAAAATAAATCTGAGTTCAATGAGCAAAATTTAGCATATGTGAGGGAGAAGAAACATATTGTTCTCTAGTCTTTCAATTGTAATCCTTTAAAATTTGTGTGTGAATTCATGGTTGATTTCAGTGCTGTTAAACTGGGCAAGTAAAATGAACCTAGGTTTTGGTCTTTTAGTGATTGGTTCTCCTAGTACTTATCTTAGCTGAATCTTACCTCACAGACCTATCTTCTTCCTGAGATGGAAGTGATTTTGTATGTGGGTGTGAATCCAGTGTTTCTTTCACAAAAAAAAAAAAAAAAAAAAAAAAAAAAAAAAGAAAGAGAGTGACATTGTGACATTTCCTTCTTAGGGTATTTATAAGGAAAAATACTGTCATGGTCACTTATGTGGAAGCATGTGGAAATATAGAGTGCCAAAGACAAAAAACTGTTTCTCTGCAGTTAAAAATGAGAGTACTTGGGCAATACCAGGACACAGAGAAGGTTTAAAAAATTATTAAGCTAAGGTAAAAGGTAGCATCTTGTGAAACAGGTGTCTAACAGCAGACTGTATTTGTGAATTCACCATTTATACTAGTTTTAATTGAAACAGTTAAGTGCTTCTGGGTGCCATAGCCAAAGGGAACTACTTAAGATCCTTGAATTTATTTAATTTCCACATATCATGCACCTTTAAAATACATCCTTCAAAATATAAACATTCCCAAGGTCAAGTTACAGAATAAAATTATATGAATGCAGTGTCATAAAATGTTAATAGTACTATGTGACTGAACATTCACAGAAAACATTACAAGTATCCAGCTGCTGAATGCACCCCTTTACCAATGCTGAGCTCCAGTGATGGATGGAGGAGTAGGTCTGTACAGACATACTGCAAAACTCTTAAGCCCATTTTTACATTTTAAAGCATTCTAAATTTGCATCCATACCATATAGACTGTTGCACATTAAGTCTATCTTATTAGCAGATTATTCTCTATTGTTAACAATCATTTTATTCCTAGTTGACATGCACAGCACTACAGTAAGCCTAGCCAATCAAAATTCAACTGTCAAGAGGCAGGAGAAATGTCTCCATGCATATTAAACTCCATCAGCTTTTTTAATCACTTCAAGCAAGTATGTCTGAAGATTTTTTTAGTTTAATTTGCAAAAAATGCATCTTTGCTTATGTGTGCTGTTATGTGAAATAGATTTTTATCTTTAAATGCTTTCTCTGATACCAAGGACTGTGAAAGATAACAGAAAGGTTATTATTGGCCCAGCAGGACTTTGTGTCAAGGCTGTTTGTGAGAACAGCAAGTCCTAGATTCCTCAGTGATCTGCAGTGGATTTACACAACAGTGTAGCAGGACTAAGGAACATACTTCTGCTTTTAATCAGAGACTTGAAGGATCAATCCACAGAGAAAGGACTTTGCATGTGGATAACCCTGCATTTTTAGATTCTATTGTGAACAGACAGGCAACGAAAAAGCAGTGAAAAACTAGGGATAGGCAGATGAAAGACAATTAGAAGGCAATAAAAAGCCTCTGGAGGTAATATTGAGTCATTTCTGAGGTTGAGCCAGGCAGCTTGACAGAAGGACTGAATGTGAAAGTTTATTAACTGAGTTTTAGAAACTCTCAGAGACCAATTAAAATGTGTATCCAGCATGAATAAGAGACATTTCCTTTCAAGGCAGCAGCCCTACCTTCGTTTAAGGTTCATCCAGCATGTTTTGCTATGACTGGGGGCTTCAGCAAGAGCACATATATTCCCAGAGATCCAAAGCATAAGCTTGGATAGATAATTTTAAGTCACTTGGAATCTTGTACAGGATGCAAGGCAAGTTAAGGAACATTTCTGAAATTTTAAAGCAAGTGATGGATATCCACTACTATATAAACACCATATAACCATCTGTTATACAATTAGATGGATTTGAATGTTGGTACTGCCATTATTTAAAAGAGGTAGAATATGGTGAGAGTTAAAGAAGAGGAAAATATAAATAAGCTTTTAAGAATAACAACTGAATAATTTTTATTTAGAGGCATTGTTTTTTCTCTTTTTTTTTTTTTTTTTTTTTTTGCTGAGGTAGTACCCTGTACTGAATTGTACACAAAAAACCCTGGATTTGCTCTTGTTTCTGTGGTCTAGTTGACACAGCAGGGACTGGTGAAGTTTTCCTAGTTTTATATTCTTGTGTGTTCAGAGCTCATTTTTACCCATGCATCATGCACTGAGAGCTCAGAACTGCGTTAGGGTTAGTGGTCTGTGCCAGCACTGATAATCAGGGCACAGGAGCTCAGTGTTTATTTTCAAATTTTCGCATGTTCATTTCTCTCCCTTGGCATACTCTCCACACTGACACGGGTTCACTTATTTCTGTGAGTTGAGTGAGAACACACGAATTTTGAGCATGCCAATTCATATATTGGGCTTGCTGCTTTGTGCTTCCTCACCAGTTCTTTGAAGCAACAGGAAGCGAGAATTAACTGTACAGAGTTCATTACTACAGTAAATGTATATCTGTGTATTAAATTACACCTTCTTAGTTACACCTAAAGAGTTTAGTTCTGAATTACCACAATCTTTTACAGGGTTATTAATGGCTATCAGAATATAAAAACTATTATAGATGAAACTCATTGCAGTTAATTGAATGATGATAAAAATTAGGTTTTTCCTGAGATTTGTTATGGTCTCTTGGTGATAATACTGCCTTTGCATTTCATTATTTGCATAGTATCATTTACTTTACAGGAGGTATATTCATATGCTTTGTTAATTTTCACCGGTTTTGTAGGTGTCAAATGCATTTCTGCATCAAATGCACTCTATTTTCTGGCTTCCACACCTTTGCTTAAAAAGGTGAATTAACTTTATCAGAGGAGAGTATTCTTCACCTTTCAAGTAAATGATTACCTTAGAACTTATCTATTTTTTTTAAAAAAATGGATACATACATGCATGTCTTCCTTCTCTCCTTCCCTCCTTCCTTCCCTCCTTCCTTCCCTCCTTCCTTCCCTGCTTCCTTCCCTCCCTCCTTCCTTCCTTCTTTCCTTCCTTCCTTCCTTCCTCCCTCCCTCCTTCCTTCCTTCCTTTCTTTCTTCCTTCCTTCCCTCCCTCCCTCCTTCCTTCCTTCCTTCTTCTCTCCCTTTCTCTCTTCTCAATTCTTCTCTCTTTCTTGTTTCTCCCAGATGTCAAACTGCTTTTTTTCCCCTGAGCATATTTCGAAGGATTTGAGACATAAGTAGAGAGATGTAAACAGGAGGAACCAATGGTGGAGGAAATTCTGACTACCTAAAAGCATAGCTTTTTCCACTTCTTTCTGATTTCTTATTATTTACATTTAAGTCTTGCACTGCTTAGCAACTTTAAGCCATATATAGCAAGTCCTTTTCCTTTTCCACTTTGTAAGTCTTCAAGCTGTCTTTAATTCAAGCACTGAGACACCTGAATTGATGAACAATTGTTCTATAGTCAAGTGAATGCATCCTAACTAAGATACAGCCACGGCAGGCACAAAGGCTGAATTGAGTAATGTAGCTACCTTCTTTATTACAGAAAGATAAGTCAAGCTATCAGAGTGAAAAGAATTAAATATGCTTGCAACAAGAAAAGTTCTTTACAAAAGCAGCAGACAGTAACATTTAAAAAGTCAACAAAAAAGAAATCCTTTTAAACAAAAGATTGTTACACTGTATTTTTAACAATGTAATACTCTCTTTGTATATAGCTAAAAAGAAAGGCTAAATAAGCAAAATAAGCCTCTGGGGAAAGAAAGAATTATAGCTCAGATAGTATAATAAGTACCATAGCATACTGGACTGTGTTTGGCATGATTACAGAAAAAAAATAGATGATTGCTTTAGTTGTTTGCTGGTCTTTTCATTCCGCTGAAAGCACAAAAAATATGGTCACATCATGGATAAGAGCAATTATCAGGAACTTGCACTGTTAACTAGATGAAAGGAAAGCTCATGATAGCCATACCACTGAAGCTACATGTATTGATAAATAGAACAGCATTCCCCACTGTTATAGCCAGGCCTTTGTAGAGCAGATTGCTGCATCCCCACTGCATACCATTTGATTCTGGAAGTTCTCTAGACTCAGTACAGGAGCCATATGATTTTAAGGCAGAATTATTTTCCCAGGAGCCATATGATTTTAAGGCAGAATTATTTTCCCAGGACTTTTTTTTTTTTTTTTTTTTTTTTTTTTTTTCCTCTTTCTCTTTTATTTTCCCAGGTCGAAACAATTTTACAACTGGAAAGGCTAAGCTTACTGTTTCCTTCCTAGTGTGAAACTGAGTCCCAACATTTCATGTTTTGTTTTGTAGCATCAGGGAATGTAGTAGTTATGCAGGGTACAAAGCTCTTTGTGTTAAAGTTGAAGAAAGATGTGGAGTGAAGGGATCCAGTCCTTGAACACTTTTGTGCCTATTGTTTATGGGAGTCAACCCTGGACTTAACTACCCCAAGGCTTTATTAAAGATTGTAAATTTAAGGTTGTCCACAAGAGGTCCAGAGAATCACTTGACAATAAGAGTCTGGATAATCAGGCATCATCTTGTTGCATGGAATTATTTTATATAGTGTAGTAGACATGTTATTGCTAAGTAGATAAGCAGTGGTTAGTGACCAAAAATACATTGCTTCCACTTTACATAAAAGATGTTCTCACTCAGTTGCTCTGCATGCACTTATTAGTGTTTGCAGTAGTAGTATATGCAGCAAGGTTCTGCAGTAACACAAGTGTATAACATGACTGCTGAATTACAATATTTTGAGATGTCATACCAAAACCATTGTAAAACCAGCCAAAGAGAAACAGCTCACTCTAATATAATGTTTTTTTTTTCCATTAAAAAAAAAAAAAAGTACTTGAAAGTGTTCCTGTAAGCTCCACAGTGAGCTTTCAGATCATTTGTGAAGCTGTTTGTAACAAGAAAAGAAGTGTTGAGATTCTTCTCCTGACTTGCTCTTCTAACATAATAAATCATATACTTCTGTTTAGGGAAGCATGATTGCCACTGTAAACTCAAATTATTACACAGGCAGACCACAGGAGATCTTGTTCTGAATTTCAGCTACTATCATTCATACTCATTTCAGCTACTACATACTCATTCCATATGATCTATGTGGTTCACTGAAAACATATTGTAATTGTGGCATTTTGTTTTTTATCTTATGCAAAATGAGGTGTGTCCTGCTTTCAGCTGGGATAGAGTTAATTTTCTTCTTAGTAGCTGGTACAGTGTGGTCTTTTGGATTTAATATGAGAATAATATTGATAACACACTGATGTTTTAGTTGTTGCTAAGCAGTATTTACACTAATTCAAGGACTTTTCAGCTTCTCATACCACCCAGCCAGTGAGTAAATTGGAGGGCACAAGAAGTCGGGAGGAGACACCACCAGGACAGCTGTCCCCAACTAGCCAAAGGGATATTCCATACTGTATGACATCATGCTCAGTACATAATCTAGGTGGAAAGCCAGCTGAGGGCTGCTGCTTGGGAACTGGCTGGGCATTGGTCAGTGGGTGGTGAGCAATTTCATTGTGCATCACTTGTTCTGTATAGTCTAATTTATTATCATAATTATTATTATGGTTATTGTTATTGTCATTTCCCCTTCTGTTTCTGTCCTATTAAACTGTCTTTATCTCAACCCATGGATTTTACTTTTTTTTCCCCAGTTTTCTCCCTCATCCCAAAGCAGGGAGGGGAGCGAGCAAGTGGCTGTGTGGTGTTTATCTACCTGCCGAGTTAAACCACAATAAGGTGTCAAGTACAATGAAAGAAACAGCTTTTAATTTTGATGTTAAGTTAAACACTGGAATCTGCCTCATCTGGGAACACAAAGTACAAATGTACAGCTGATCTTGCCAAATTTACCTTACAGTAATTTACCATGTCTGGTGGTGGTTGTTTTTTTCCTAAGCGATAGGCAGGAATGGTAAGTAGCAGTAGAATGGTGAAGTAACACATCTGAACTTAAAAAAATAATGAGAGTTTTCATTAGCAAAGACAACACTAAACACCATAAAATAATTCATAATAAAGATACTTCATTCTATGTAGTTATGTAGTTGAAAACTATGAAGAAGTCTTTAGACCAAAATAATGCATATTAATTAAACTATATGTATTTAAAGGTCTTAATAAAATCAGCTGTAATAATATAGTGTAACAGCAGTAAGAGTAAGCTCTCAATTTAAATGCTATAGTCCCTTCCAAATACTCTGAAAGGGAGAAATATGTAATTATGCTTCTTTTTCATCTGGGAATAACAATAGGATATTCTTTTCTTTTTTTTTTTTTTTTTTTTATATATATATATATATATATTTGAAAACAACAAGCCTAGTAGCTCAATACTCCCTACAGCAAATAAAAGAGTCACATTAAAAATCCTTTTGGGCTGCCAAGATACATTTTGTGTTTCTTAGAAGAATTCTTTAAGCATCAGGTCATAGGTGAGGAGAAAAAAGGAAGTTATGGCAATGGTACTACTTTCAGATGTGTTTCTACTGTGAAACAAGCAATGCAAAAATATAACAGGCCTGCTCTTGCTGATGTTTGTTTGGTATGATGACAGTGTTTAAAGACAGCTTCATATGGAGCAGATCCTTCCTGGATGTCTGTTTAGACAAGATCTAAGTATGTGTAGAAGAACTGTAAACCACAGAAAACATTCTGATCAGAGACAATCTTAATGTATTTTATGTACAGCAAGGATAGGCATTACTTAAGCACAGATTGGTCAATGTGTGATTTACGTACTCTAGTACTCCTTTATACACCTAATCCCTTATTTCTCTCTAGTCCCAAGTCTTGATCTGAAAAATTATTCACTCTGGGTATTCAACAGATCGCATGGTGAGGCTTAGCACTAAAACATCTCAAACATAGATACTCAGAACTGAATTTGCACTGCTGGTTGAGGTGCCTAGATATAATTATACACCAAATACAGGAACCTCAATTAGTATTCAAATCAGCCAACATGCTGAGTGCTGGCCTGTTAAGCGCCCCTGTACAAAACGTGAAACTGAGATTTGGAAGCTGAGGCAGTTTACTGGGGATTGAGAGCTTTGCTTTCTTTCTGAGAGAAAGGCACCAATGAATAAGGCTTCCTTCTCTCCTGTATGTTGTTGCAGGAGCCTTCCCATGGAAGCTGCAAGCCAGAAATTGAAGTATGACAGCAAGTTTTTTTTTCTGATTTGCTTTCCTCAAGGTAACTCTGTAAATTCCACATGAATGATGCCTAATGTCTTGTTGAATAGCTGACCTAATCTTTTAGGAGTCTAATTTCAATTGCCTTTCACACTTAAATGTCTTTCTTTTGCAAACTGGTGCTTTTCCAGTTTTGAAAAGGCTGTACTTTTCTGGCAGTGAGCCCACATGAAAAAGTTCTGATAGGTTTGTTGCACACCAGACAGTATTTTTTCATACTCTCTCACAGTCTAAGACAGTTTAAAGTATATCATAAGTGGTTTGGGAACTGGGGAAGGCATTGTTGTTACAGCTTTCATTTTGTTAAAGCACACTGTCTGATAGTTTCCCCTCTGGAACTGGATAGTTGTTTCTACTGTTGTGCAGTGTTCTTTCTTTTTACATGAACATATGTGCAACAACTATTGTCTTAGCTGTGATCTGGGGACTTCCAATGCTTAAGTCATGATCCTCTACAGTCTCAGTGAAAGGACTAGGTCTATAAACTGAGGGCTAGAAAAGACTCATACCCTCTGTGACTGGGCACAAAAGGGAGGTATATAATACATGCTTACTGCTGGGTTAAGCACACACTGTAGGTGACAAATTCCCCAAACTGAAGTTTTTCTCAGAAGCATTTGGGTATTAAATTCTTTTTAATTTCCTCAAATGAACTAACAGCTGACATAATCCTTCCTAACCCATCTCATATAATAAAACAATAGCAATCTGGTGTGTTCTCTTCCCATCTGTCTCATGATGTCATTTGTGAACTTTCCTCCATTGCTAATATGCTTGAGGAAAGATTTTTCAAAATAACCCTTAGAAATCAAACTAACTTTGGTAATAATTATATTTGCTTCTTATTGTTGTATATCAGTAAAAGACTTCTCAAATACATTGTTATCTGAACATATTTCTTTGTTGTTTTTAATAAATAAAATGCTTTTTTTAAAAAGAAACAAGGGAAAGAGAAGAAGATTCCTTTGACTTCAAAGGTGGAAGAAAATGTATAGTGGGTCTGCCACTCATCTAAGCTACAGCAACAAGTTTGTCCTGAAAGAATCACACCAAGCTAGGAGAAAAAAACCCCAAACCAAACCAAACCAAAAAAAACCAACAGAAAAAAACCTTGGGGTTATTTTGTTGTTGTTGTTGTTGGGGTGGGTCGGTGTGGGGATTTTGTCTATTTGGTTTGTTTCTTTGTTTCTTTTTAGTATCAGCAGGAGTTCTAGCCATCTCTCTAAACTTAAAATAATTGTAAGATACCATTAGTCTTCCTTATGTAAGCAGGTAGGAGGAGATTGCCAAACTAAACACATATTAAGACAGTTTGAGCAGACACTCAGCTGGCTGGCTCTGGGGATTTCTCTAGGAACAAACACAGAGGTTAGAACATTAATCAGTAAGCTGTGTGAGAAACTGCAGAGAGATTGGGAAAAAAAGATGTTATGATGGTAGCAGGTCCTGGAAGCAATAGTGTGTAAAAGCCGTGGGCAAAGATATGCAATCTGATTACTATGGTTTAACAAATTACTGCTTGTCATCAGAACACACGTCATTGTTATTCACCAAGGAAGATGACAAAGGAAATCCTATCATTCAGCGAATGCTGGAACAGGGTACACACCTTGTGTGATTGCTGTCAATTCAAAGCATGCTGTCTCCCGAAGTCTCTCTCTACAAAGAAGGAATACACTCCTAGGTGCAGAAGGACAATTGGAAAACAAAGGCCCAAAAATGCTACACTGTAAATCTGACACACCTGAAAAATAACTATAGGCAACTGAGGAATGGATTTCATTAACTAACTCCATATAATTACAAAAGAGCCAGATCATCTTAAAGACTTACCTGTCTTTTAACAAGACTAAGCCAACAGTAACTGTGTCTTACTGTAAGTCACAGTGAGCTGGCATTGAAGTGAAATACTTTCTGAAGCATGTGGAGTCCAGCTAAGGATTTGAAGAAAGATAGTTATTTTGGATCAGTTCAGTGTAGTAATGGTACTTGGAACATAAATCAGAAAACAATGAAGAAAAGGGGGTTGCTTTATGTGCAAAGGAGTTCGCTCTCTGAAGGAAAAAAATAAATGTCTGCCTTTAGTTTTGTCTTTGCTATAGGAAATTAGGATTTTGCGTGTTCTTTGTACATGAATATTCTTTCCAGACCCAGCTGGTCCTATGGACCACCCTAAGGCAAACAGCCTGCAAAATCAAAATCTTACCCTTTTGAGTCGTAAAAAGAAACTTCACCCTCAGTTGAAGTCACTGTTGTCCTAAACACATACTACATTATGTAATCCTTTCCCTAGAAAGTTTGTGATGGAAAGTTTTGTGTATGTATGAGAGTTAGTATTTTTATTATCCTAACTATGCTGGTGTAGTTAAATCAGCGTAACTTCTTCAATTAGCACAAATTTAAATACATGGTAAGACCATTTTTATGATTTTACCATTAAAGGATATTTAATTTAGGATATCCTGTTCTTATATTAAGATCATAAATGAAAAATCTAGCTGAATAATTGCAATAGTACTAATCTATTAAAAAGAAACTCATAGAGAAAAATGGAGAAAGGGGAAAAAATATCCCTTATTTTGCTGGGATCTGTTAAACATAGTAACTAGATAGCTTCCCCAAGATTACAAGAAGAAACTGTATCAGAGCTAGAAGCTCAGAAATCCAGCCTATATTTTTTGTGTCCCTGTATAGTGTTTAGAAATTATCACCTTCACTTATGGATCACTTTTAGGACTGGTACTGCGAATACGAGTTTGTGGTAGATTGTGTCAAATTGAAATCTGAAGTCTTTGGGCTCCAAACTATAATAGAAGGGAGGTTTGCCAGGTTACAGCTGCTGTGAATTTGGTCTATGCAAATGCTTCAAATGAGAGGTCTGATTCTTCTCTCAAGTAGGTATGTGTCAGTAGTGATAATATTTGAACTGATGGCATTGGACCTATCTGCATTCATCTGAAAGGGAATGAATCAGGCTTTATGTTTATGTTTACCACTGATTACTTTTCTTATAACCCTGAGACAATACCAAGGTGATATATGGATATTTAGTCACTGTACAGGCACATGAGAGGAATTCTATTTTTATATTTTGTGTATGCCTACTGACTGTCAGATTGAACAAGATATGCTCCAGGGCAAAATATGGCAAAATACTGCAAGGTAACAGATCTAAAATTTCAAATAAAAAATTCCATGACCCTCAAGTTTTTGTTGATCTTTCCATATACTTTTTTTGGTTTGTTTTGATACGTTCTAAAATAATGGATATACAAGAACAAGGTAAAAATAAATAAATATTTTGGAGACTTGTTTGAAACATGTTTGAAACTTGCAAAAATAAAGATATATATTCCTTCCACAGTTCAAAGAATAGACATCTAAACGTAGCTGAAATGAATTCTAGTCCTTCTGTGAAACAGAAAGTTCAGTGAAATCAATTTCAGCTACATTTAGATGTCTACTTCTAAGCTAGTCAACGTAGGAACCCTTTATAATCAATGCGGATAAACAGTTCTATTCATCTAGCCTGGTTTAGATGTTGACTTTAGACTGAGATGAATGGTGCTGTACAACTTGCAGAATGAGCTGCATAGGCCAAAAATGCCAATTTTCATCTCTAAAGTAAAATTTGGATGAGTGATACAGATGTTTTCTATGTTTATGCTATAGATTCCTGTACGTGATTAAATGAACTCCACTCAACATGCCTACACTGCCCCGTGCTTTATAGAAAAGATTGATCTGATATGTGCCTATTCCAGAAAGAAAAACAGTATGTCCATGCCATATCTCAGTATTGACCTGAGTCTTTTACTACTTGACTGAGTGCCTCTAGCCCAGACTGGTACCCCTGACTACTACAGCAGATTATGTGGATGTAGAGAATTGGGTCCATGCAGTTTTTTGTATTTCCTCATTCTGTTATATGGGCAGGTTTATCATATCCACTTTGCCTTTAAACAGATGGTCAGGAATGCCTTTATTCTTTCTCCGTTTATACAATTCTTTTTGGACAGAGTCCTTAGGGATTACTGTAGTGGAAAGGGTAAATGATGATAGACACCCATTTCATATGAGTGTTTCTACGATAACAAGCCAAAACCGAGTGTATTTAGAAGCTCTGGGTATTTGAGCTAGTGAACTTGACGGCTGTACTAGATGATATGCTGTGCTGTCAGGTTTTAGCTTGATTTTCAGCATGTACTCATACACACCTCTGCAAACATTAAAATGGCTGATTTCAGAATGGCCACCAGACTGAAGTGAAAGTTATTGTTCCTCAGAAAGAGAAGATGTGTCAAGAGTCTTGGGTCTGTAGTAGGTTAGGGCTGGAAGATGCTGCCTCAGGCAAAATATTTTTGATTTATATGCTACCTGTCCTGTGTAACAGATGATGGCTTTGGACCCACAGTTCGGAAGTCAACAGGCATCAGAAAGTCAGGGTAAGCTGATGGCTGATATTTTTCACAGAGGAAAGGTATTACTGATGTGCTGACCTAGGAAGGCTTTGTTGTGTCGGTACTATTCATTTGTTGGGTTTCTTGGTTTGCAGGCAACAGATAAGTTTTCTTCTTCAGAGCAATACTGGTATCAGACTGCAGATATCTGCATTTTAGTTAAGTACAATCACCATTTTAACTTAATTTTCTTTTTTTTTTTTTTTTAAATCTATTCAGTGGCACAAACTTTGCTTTTGTATCATCTTTAAGAAGATGAGTATTTTATTCTCTATGAATTAGCACTCAGCTTTATAGCTGATAAGGAATATGAGCTACATCCTGACAGCTGTGAAACTGAAACTTCAGAGCACAACTTCCTAAACATCTCATTCATTAATGCACAAATAATGCAAAAAAAAATAAATAAATAAAAAATTCAATCCTAGCAGCTCAGGCCGACTTCTAATGAACATTATTTTATTTACTTATATTAGTTCTTCTTTACTTTTTGAAACAATTTGCACCAGTGCTCCAAGAATCCTAGTAGAATTCTGATGCTATTGAATCATTATATATTTTGTATCAGAAGGATTTTAACCATAACACAAGTATACTGATTCGTTAGTCCATTTACATTTAGTTCTATTTACATTTAAAGAAAAATTACACTTATTTGCCAGTATTTTTTTACCAGATAGTTTTTATGGATTTCTTTAATTCAGGATATTCACAGTAGAATGGAAGTAATCATTGGTAATCCCCAAAATGCAAGCATGTTAAGGATTGAAGTAGTGCAGTCTCACATGTCATCATGCCTTTCGGGTGAAAGTAGTAATAATGAAATAATAGGAAAACCCCAAATTTGGTTATACTTTTTAAAAAAACCAAAAAAACAACAACAAAAAACCCAAACACCCCCACCTCTTATTAGCTTATACATAAGAACCTCTGATGAACAAAATGGAGGACTCTCTAGGTTTTCTGTATAAGACTGAACCTTGAATTAACCAAGTCAGACAGAAATTTTCCATTCAACTCATAGCATTAGAGCTAGAATTCATTTCAGTTTTCTGTTTCATAGAAAGAAGGCTGTTCAATCTTGGTTCATGGCAGCCTCTGGAATTCATCCTGGATTAATCATCCTGGAATGAGCTCTCCAAGCTCCCTTTCCTGGCTGTATGGCCAGTGGTATGTTTCTTGGCTTCCACTCAAAACACATACAAGAGAAATAAAGATCTAACAATGTTTTATTGTAAACTAAGTATGTTACACCACAAAGCATAGTTTTAATTTAAATCATACTTTATCTAAGAGCTCATGTCCAACATAACCATTGGTTCTAAACAGAAGGGTGCAAAATAATATTGCAAGAGCAAAGTATTTCCTCCTAACTTATACTGTTGTTTTTTTTTTTTTTTTTTTAATTTCTTGAGTATATGGAATGAATATGTACTAAAAATACATAATATTTAATTAGCAATAATGATAGTCTTTAATATGTTTTTTCCCATTAAACAACAAAGAAACATGTTCTGCCATATAAAAGACAGAATTTAACATTTATTCCTCTGTTTAAAATGTGCAGTGTTTTTAATTTTTCAAGTCTCTACCTGTCAATACAGAATCTTTTTCAAGCCCTTGGTTGTTATTTATGTATTAACTGTTTTTTTAATATTTTTTTTTAAACACGATAAATTATAGGACATACAATTTTATGATTATTGCATAAATTTTCTCTTCTAGTTGGTGCCAGTGTATATGAATCCTGATAACTAATTTTGTTCGTCAGAAATAAGACTAATGATTTCATTATAATGCATAAGTCCAAAAATCATACTTGTGTAAATTGCAGGGTTTCTGCTTGCTGGATTAGTTGTTTGATAAAATCAGATTTGTTATTAAACAACACAAATTCAAAATTCTCTTCTATCCTTTCCAAGTTTTTCAACAACAGAAATCATAAGGACTCGCTCATTCATTTGCTATTAGCATAAATATATATTTTTTTTCTTAGAGAATTTCTTATGCAAGGAAATTTGAGGAAAATTATTCAAATACTTCACAATATACCCAGAAACTCAAATACTTCTACCTTCTCACAGGAAAGAAATCTTAAGTTTTGCACTTCTGTATATTGCTGGAATATGCACCATGTTTTTATATTTTGAGGAATATTATTTAAGATATAAATGTTAGTCCTCAATAGTTAGGACATTAACACAGCAAAATAGCATTCTATATTCAGGGGAGAAGATAAGCTTGCTCTTGCATCTAGGTTCCATTATATTTTCCTTTTGCATGGATCTGATTATTAACATTCTTGTCAAATCACATGAAATCATTTTCATAACATTTATTAATAAGCAGTGCCAGGCTCCCTGATGTTTCTCTTCTTTTGATGCATCTGAAGATGCATGCTATTCTGCAACAGAGCCATTTAGGGTGAAATTCATAAGCACAAGCTTCCTGAAAGATAAGATGACAAGAACACTTTTTAAAGATATTTGCTGACTTAATAGGCAGAAACACGTTTCCTCATGTTACCCATTACCCTATGCCTTTAATCACTGTGTTTCATACATTTTTCAGATCAGCTTCAAATCCTTAGACTTATCTAAAAGGCTAGAAATTCCAGGCCTTTAAAGGCTGTCACTGATAGGCATAATATATTAAATCTACCAGTTTTCCAGAATGAATTCTGAAAGCTAATACAGGATGTAACTCTTTGTATAAAACAGCAGCAAAGGTCATATTGTGCCAAAGATTTTTTTTTGGGGGAGAGAGGATCAGAGATTAGATTGCTGCTATTGCTTGAGTATCAGAAATCCGTTTTTCAGAAGCTTTTCAGGGAACTCTCTTTAAATGGCTTGCTTCATTTATTTATTTATTTGTTTGTTTGTTTGTTTGTTTATTTATTTATGGTCTATCTACCTATTTACCAGTGCAGAGATTTTATTTTATGAGGGGCTCAAAGCCTTTTGAAATGAACAGGAATGCCTTTACAGATGCTGATGATCTTGATTGGTCCCTTTTTTGAATACATTATTTCCAGGAGTTCTGCAAATGCATAGAACTAAAGAAACTTTTTTGATAAGATTTTATTACAAAAAATGTGTTTAAATGACAAAATGTCATTTAAGTCTAGATAATCCATAGCCAGAGGAACTGACATCTAGAATAACGGACTATGTGTGAGTGCTCTTTGAATTAACTTCTTTTCCCAACTAAAGACTGAATTATTTTAGAATATGTCCCTCCTTCTCTCTCCATCTAGCTCTTAAACTAAACTTCCACTAACTTCATTTTTCTGAAACTTTTTCCTGGCTTCCAGGAGTATTTTTTTTCTAGGTGTTTATATGTTTTTCTAAGTACTTATATCACCCAGTGAAACATAATTTTTTAATGATTCATTTACTGTTTTTTTCCTATTTGTATTTTCTTCTGTTATTGTCACGTGTTTGCTGTCACTGGAGAGATATTTTCTTGTTCTTTTTTATTTCTCTTCAATGAAGTACACATTGTGAGGTTATTTTTTTTTTCCTCTCTATTTTCTTCCTTACTGACTTTGCTTGTGACACTGTTCTAAGCTGTAAAATGTCGCAGTTGTCAGTCAGTTCCTTTTCCATGACTGAGCAGACAAAAGATAGGTTTTTGCAGCTCATGCATTTGACATGGAAAGTAACAGGGGCAGGGCTTTTTTGCAGACTGAAAATGTTCATTATAGTGAGTGTTATCCTTCAGCTTCAGCACTTTTTTCATCAGTCAGCAGAAACTGCCAGTCTTTCCAAGAAAATGAAAATATTAAAAGAATGTGATACCCACTCACATTTTAAGCAAATTGACAGTAATTTTTATAACATTAAAATAAAACTTTTGGCAGAATTTTGGAAAAGTTAAAATTACTTCAGAATGTAATGACTGCAAAATTTGAGTAGGCAGACCTAAAAAACCTCATGAGACTGAATCAACCCTTTAATAGCATATATTTATGATTAACATGAAAATTGTTTATACTGCAGTCTAGAATAAATAATAAAAAAATAATAAAAAAGAAAAAATCAAGTGAAATCTCTGTTCTTAATTTATATTTCTAAGTTGAAGATTTTCTGTTAATATTCTTGATGTTTTCCTACACTGGTCTTTAGATTTTGTATTATTGTCTAGATGTGAAGAACTGTTAGCAAAGTTTGTGCTTAATCTCTTAATTTTAAATTGCAAACTTTGCAATTGCAATTGCAAATAATTACCTCATCATCTAAAGAGTACACATTCCTAGATCCATGTTTTGCTTCTATAATAAATATGAAAGTTTACCTAAATTTGTGTTAGAAAAAATGTAAAGTTTTTTTTTTTAAATGCCATTTCATTTAGGATGACCTGAAATAAAGGGTTTTTGGGGGTGGGTTTTTTTGGTTTTGTTTTTGTGTGTGTGTGATACAGCAACTACATGGAGAATTAGGACTTATTTTAAAAATTAACAAGAATTAATCATTGTTCCACAGAGCTTGACGTCAGATAGGTAGTCTGCAAATTTGTCGCTAATATAAACCAAATATATTTGAGGAAAATACAGTGTATTTTAAAAAGTGATAATTAATAACATTCATGAGTATGTTTAGTTTAAACATGCCCATTGGTCACACCTGCCACTGAAGCAAAAGGCATAGAAACTTCCATTGACAACTGGCTGCAGAACAGAGGAAAAAGTTATTAGGAGATACCCCATTTTTCATGAAATCAGCACCACAGGATTACTGTGCTGCAGCCTAAAGTTTTAAGCTAAACTCTATGCTGTTGAAAGAAAAAGGAAAGAACCTAAACTTCTCATTGTCATGCATAATATACATTGCACAAAAAAACCTCTCAGGATATTATTTGAACTAATATTCACAATATAATGTCGTGACTGAGGAGAGGATACATCTAAAGGTTAGGAAAAATTAAGTGTGGGATTCTGCTGCAGATTCTAGACACTTCAAGAGTCTAAATGCAGATGTCTAAATGTGAATGAAGTGTTCAAGTCCTCAGTAAAGTCCAGAAATGTCTGAGAGACCCTTAGCGTTCAAATAATCTACAGAGCGCAGTCAGATGTATAACAGAATACACAGGAGGAGGCACTCATATTGACTGATAGCCAGAAGCCAGATGGATATGCTAGGACATGTCACAAAGCACTAGATACCTGTGTTTGGGCAACTGAATCGTTGCAATAGTTTGGATATTCAGGACAGTTATTCAGCTGAAGGGCCAACTCAATTCAATCTGAAGTAGCCTGAAGTAGCCTCACAGTCAATCCTATTCAGCTGTCTGTGATTCAAGGCTTAGTTTCGTTCAAAGCAGCTGTGTGACCTTGGACCAGTTTTACTGAGGAAAATGTTGCCAAGGTGTGAAAAATTAACTGCTTTAAAACCATGAAAAATGAGGAAATTACAGACAAAAAGGTAGCTGGTGAAATGGGGAGTTAGTAGCTCAAGGATTCAAGAGGAAAAATACTGACATCAAACTCCTATCCAACCCTTCCCTACCAACACAGGAGATCGATTAGAAGACAGCTAACTTCTCAGCAATATTGAGGGTCATCTCAGTACAAAATGCAACAAAATCTCACTTTTCCCTGTGCAACTAACTTATGAAGACAATATTGATCAGCATAGTAGTTTGTTGACCCTATCAATATACTGTGTGTAGTAGCCAATAAATGATTGCTCTGTACTCTCAAATCATATATAACCTATTTCTGTAGTATCTTTACATATGCTAAAAAGTTGATCAAAAAAGTGACCCAGAGAAAGAAGATTAAAATAGAAACATGAGAAAAGTTGGGAAGTGAACTCCCACATTTTCTTAAAATGCTATCTGGAAATCAAATAAATAAATAGGTACAAATCAGAGATGGTTCTGTTTCTTCTGCAGGATTAACAAAATGGATTATATTCCGACAGAAGCCACACTTCAGATTATGCCTTACTTAGGAAACTTCACCTCTACCTGACATGTTCTAAGTAGGAAGAACCATCAATGTATGCCTACAGGGCTAAGTACTTAAAAGTGCAGTTTAACATTTTCCAGAGAGATTAGCCCTGGATGTAACAGCACATTGTACTGTGAGAGCTCAACTGTGTCTAGGTATGCAGTTAAATTTTTCTGTCCAAACAGGCACTATTATCAATAGTTTTGTAGTCAGTGTTTTCTCTGTTCAGCCAGAACCAGAACAGCGTAGACGTAATACACATTTAGCACAGCATGTAAAAGGCTGTAGCAAAGGTAGTGTCAGTGTACTAGCTGGATAAATCTGTAGTCATAGTAATCTGTTTAGATTTAAAGTGGATATGTCATGCTTCAATTGTTTTAAATCAGACTTTTACTTCAGATGTGTTTTGCAATGACCAAAGCCCTAATAACATCAAAAGTTACCATCACAAACACAAGGAAAAAAATGGAAGGTGAAGGGCAAAATCCATTCTGTAATGAAGCAGGCTACAAAGACACAATTCTTTTATACTGGTAGAATAGATGAAGTAGCTAAGGAAGATTTATACTCTCTTGTGACTTTGCACAGGTGAAAAAAATAACAGCCTGAAGCCAGTTACAGCTAGGTTTTCCAAATTCCACGATGATCAAGACATGAAGAACATATAATAACTGGCTTATGTCAAAAGTAGTCCTCCAGTCCAAGCAGAGTATTGGATTTCTAATTAATTCCAATACCTCTGGGGACCTTCAGACATGTTAGATTACTGAAGAATACCACAAGCAATAGACAGCAATCAAAATTTAATTTTTAAAAGGAAAATAATTATCATATTACCCAATACAGCAAGTATTGCCTATTACCTGCTATTACCACTGGCCTGGTGAAAAGAAACAGAATAATAAGTTCCCTTAAAGGTCATGGTAAGAGAAGGTAATGCAACTGGAAAAGGACATATATAAAAAACTTATAGATAAGCTTTGAACACAGCTGCATCACCTCTTATTTCAGTTCCATATCTGGAGATAAAATAAGGTATTCTAAATATCTGTTTGCAACTTAAATTACTACTGAAAAAGATACAGGACAAGATTGCACTGAGTATTTGTATCAAAGTAATGCACATCTTACAAAGCAAAGATTATGCTAACAAACAGACTGACTTTAAATCAGGAAGTCAAAGATATGGATGCAAAGGGCGGGGGAGGGTTACTGAAAGCAAGGTTATCAACAGTCCAGGGATGTCCATATTCATGCCATGCATGCAGCATGGAAAGTACTCTTCTCTCTACGTCTATGCTATCAAAGCAGAGAACAGCAGAACGTGATCCCTCCTCATGAGATCACATGGCACAACTGGTTCTTACATAGATCACTGAGGACTATCCGGCTTTAAGATGTTTGTGAAAGGTATGAGAAGACTCGAACCAGAACCAGGAGATGACCTAACAGTTAAGCGTTATGGATAAATGAGGTCCATACAGTTCTGGAGCTCATTCTGTGGCCTTCGTTTATTTAGTGCTGAATATTTGCCTCCCAGTATTTGTACAGACTTCCTTAGGAATCTGAAGATTGGAATTTACCCTTTTGGAAGAGTTTGAAGTCTCTCAAATGGAGTATTAGCTGCAATGTATTGTGGCATCTGAGAGGCCTGGCAGTGTGGAGGAAGACTATCGTAAGAAAGCAGTTGGAGGGTGAATCATTTTTTTTGAAGAAGGACAATTAGTAGTTATTGTGTATCAGATTTTTATAGAAAAAAATGTGATTAATAAACAAAATGTGAAGTTCTTTATTTTTTTATACGTAGAATATATATAACAAGTACATATGTTTATCAGGAGCTAGAATTTAGGACAGTTAAGTGTTAAAACCTTATGGTTTACTTTTCTGTACTGTGGAAACAGAATTTTTTTCTTGTGTTATGTGACACTACTATACATAAAGATCCAGAAATGGTTTACCTCATCACAAGTACTGTTTCTCAAATCCAAGGCAAGATTACTTGAAAATGGAACTGAGCAGATTCTAAAGCACTTGGGAACATAATCAGTCTTTTCAGCAGAAGTTATATCGAAATGTAATCAACAAAATAAAGACCTTCCAGGTGAACACTGAATACTTATGATGTGTCACAGCAAAAATAGTTTGTAGAAGATAAAACTACTATTCTTATTAACTAACCTAATTATGATATTATGTGAAGAGGTGGTTAAGATCAGGACTTCTGGTTTCTTACGCTATGATGCAGTTAATTTTTAAATTATTTAAAAAAGCTGCTGAATTATACAATGTAGAAGAGAAATTTTATTTTTCTGAAGGTGTTACAATGCACTCCTTTTTAATTTTTACAATAAGGAAGGGATGTGAAAACAGGAGGGGAGGAAGAGGCAGGTCTAAGCCTTCAACAATTTTTCTTGTGTTACCCTTACATGGTAGCTTTGTTCTAACACAGAAGCAGCATAGTTACATCCTATGCAAAACTAAACAAACACTCCCCCTGCTCCACTCCCAACACCCCCACTCCCCCACCCTCATCCCCAACCCTGAAAGTAGTTTTTCTATCTTTCTCCTATTACAGGAAAGTCTGGGATAAAACATGACTATATCATTTAGTTCTGCACCAGAATTATATACTGTTTGCCCTGGGGTTTTTTATCCTTTGACCTAATTTCCCTGTTTTTAAAATATAACTGCTGTACTTTATTTACGGCTTAACAACACAAGATTTGGATTCTACCTACCTACTTTCCTGTCTGACTAGTTACTTAATACAGACAGCCTTCAATTTACTGAGAACTGGAACTGTATTTCCTTTTCTAAGTGTATTTTACTTTAAAATAACAAGTATTGTCACAGTCATAAGGAAGTGACCATGTCTTTCCAGTATGTCTTTAGAACCAAAGATCATTTAACACGACTCAGTTACAGCTTTTCTAAACAACGACCTGAACATCTGATATTAACCTTTTTTGAATGTATCTGTTCTTCAAGCCACAAGCAAATATCACTCAAAAAATATCTATTCAAAGTGTCTCTGAAATCACAGTACTCCCTTGCCAGCCTTATCATTACTGTGTAACTGCTGGTTTACTTTCTTTTCCTTGCTGAAAAATCTAGGAGAATTATGAAATGTAAGTCTTCCCACTTGTACTAAAGTTTTGGAAGTTCAAAGTTTTAAAAAACATTTATAAAGGCTTTCTATTATTTTTGATGCCTTATCAGAACCACATTCTGTCATGCAATGAAATAATAGTCCCCTTTGCACATTATTTGGAAAGGAAGAGAAAGACCCTTTTTTTTTTTTTCTTTCTATTTTTTCTTGTTTTTTTGGGTTTTTTTTGGTTTTTTTCCTTTCCATTTGGGTATTATCATTAGATAACTCCAGACTTCCAATATATCTAGTATATGATATCTAAAATTAATTGAAATCCTCTAAACTCCATTATTAAAAGGCAGTGTTGTCTAATTCTACTGATAATATACTTTGTGGACTTTCTTCCCTTCTTTCATTTATCCAAGTGCTAATTTTCATTTACCTTTTTCTGTGTAAGGACTCACAGTACTCAAGAGTGAAAAAAAAAAAAAAAAAAAAAAAAAAAAAAAGAGGAAGATTTACCTTTCAACAATATTATTCTGTAGAAAAATTTCAGTGTTGAGGAAGAAAACATTAAAAAGTTCACTTTCATTGTTATTTTTTATTTCAGATTTTTTCATCCTTGGAGATGTAAGAGAGGTGATTTGGTTTTTGAACTTTTATTAATAACTGAAGTGATTGGATCATGTGGAACTTTCTGTCAGGCTGAGTGGTTTGATCATTCTATGAGGACTGTTGGTTATTCCAGGCGACTACAAAATAAGAGATATATCATCAGATTATAGCACACCCCCAGGAATTTACCATTTATGCAGAGACTAAGATATTGGCAAGGGGATCATAGAGTTGCATGACAGGCTTAGAGATGGTAAAAAGAAAAATTTCCAGCTAAGATGGTTGTACAGATGTTGCTGAATTTTCTGGTTAGAAAGGATAGGGTGAAGGGCTATGTATAAACCTTTTCATTAACTTGAGTTGTTTAATAACAGAGCTTTTGCAGCTGAAAAGATAACTATCCTTACTGCCTAGTTAAAATATTTTTTTTTTTTTAATATATAATTTCATTTAAAGCCTTTGGATCATATTTGGCAAGTCCCTACACTGTCTAGGTAAATCCTACCTAAAGCCCTGGCCATCTTTACCTGATTTAATTGAAATGCCACTAGGTGTAAGAATGTAAGGTGGCCTTATTTCATTACACCAAACTCATGATCTTATCTCTGATAGCAGTCAAACATGGAAGCCTAGTGAAGACTGTAACCACAGAACAAGCACGCAATGACAGTTTCCCAGCATATCATCTCAGCCTACAAGACTATGTCAGTTTAATACTTTCTAATGATCAAAGTGATGTCTTCATATTAAACAGATTTCTAAGGATTTCTCATCTGAATTCCTGTCTGGTCTTCCACTGAGACTCACTACTTTTAAAATATTTTAAAACCTCTGTCATGGCATTCTGTAGGTTAGCTAAAGATTTTTTAAAGCGTTATCTCCTTTTGTTTGTTTTGAAACTGCCTCCTCTATTTGATGTTTCATATTTATTTAACTGGGAAAATTACACTTTGCCATTCATGATGTTATAGACATCTATCACATCTCATGTCCATAGTTTCTTTGCCTTAAGGTAAAGAATGGCAAACTAGTATTTCATCATTGGTATTAGGACATAGTAGGGGTTTTTATGATGTTGTAGTGATGCTTTTTGTTTTGTTTGCAATGGTTTACATCTATCTACAGTACACCTATCTGTCACCTTTTTTTGTTTGGTTGCTTTTTTGCATAGTCACTAAATCTTGTATGATTCTTCTGCAATACTTCACATTTGGCCCTCATTTTTAGTCTCTTCAATCATCACCAGAAAAACTTCTTACCTTCCATTCACCTTCATCCTCTTTTCTATGGCACTCGTTTATGACTGCTGAACATCAGGAGTTCCAGCAGAGATTGTTTTAGTGATTCTAGCAACTATCTCCCTCACTGTGAAAAATGAAAATTACTCTGACCTTTTGTTTCCTAACTACTAACCAATTATTTAGCTATCAATAGCTCTGTTCTCTCAGGCTGATTATCTTCCTTAAAAGCTTTAAGTGACTGCTGATACCTTTTAGAAATTCAAGATTATCAGTCAGACCTCTCCTAACCATTCATTTGTTGAATCTTTCAAGAAATTGCAAGAAATCGCATCAATTAATAAAAACGCTTTCCATAAATATATTTCTTAATCCTGACTCAATTAATTCTCAGTTTTTATTCTTGCTTTGAGGACTACAACTGTTTTGACCACACATTGGGTCTGGCTAGGACAGAGTTAATTTTGTTCACAGCTGCTCCTATGGTGCTACGTTTTGGATTTGTGACCAAAAGAGCGTTGATAACATACCCATGTTTTAGCTATTGCTGAGCCGTGCTTACACAGCATTAAGGCTTTTTCTGCTTCTCACCCCACCCCACCAGTGAGTAGGCTGTGGTTACACAAGAAGTTGGGAAGGGATACAATGAGGACAGCTGACCCCAAATGACCAAAGAGGTATCCCATAATAAGACTTCATGCTCAGCAACAAAAGCTGGGGTAGGGAAGGAGAAGGAAAGGGGGATGTTATTTTATATATATTGTAGATATTGACCTATATACACATAGAGAAGTATAAATAAAAGTGTCTTTATGTATAAACAAATAAATGTTTATAAATATTTGCACATTCCTTTAAATATATGCCTATATATCTATATACTGTATTTCTTATATATAAATGCCTATTTTTTTTTAATCTGAGCACTTCCTTGTCCAAAGGAAGGAGACAACCAGTGACAGGGCTGCCTGAGAGCATGTGAAGAAACACCTACCACCCAGTCATAATGAAGTTTGAAAAGATATGGGGAGCTACACCATCCAAAGAGGTAGTGTCCTAGTATGTAATGGCAGGGCCCAGGCGCTTCCTTTTGTGGTGTGCTTCCGGGTACGCTGGCCCTGCTGGCCAAGCCTGCCCACCAGCCAATCACAGGGCTTCCTAAGGACACGTGGTATGTTGGTGTCAAGAGGTGCCATCAGCCAATCACAGAGCAGTATGACATGTAACACTACCGCAGTGGTCTGTCATTAAATGGCAGCCAAACCAAAATGGTGGCCCCTGTGTGTGGAGGGGAAGGACTGCCTGCCTCCGGTGTGCTTCTAGGGTAAACTGGTGGGGATGGCTGTTCCTGCCATGCAATCACAGCAGAGGCCAGGACTGGGAAAGAGGAGTGACTTCCAGGGAGAATGGGCCCTGAGGCTACTGGAAGGGGCAGGACACCTGACAGAATCTGTGGGCAGGGCCCTTCTGGCTTCCTACCTTGTACATCAGGGGTACCTGTACTGCTAAGGATGACTGAAGGTAACTTTGCAGAATGTTTTGAAATATTTTCTAGATAACTTGACCTCTAGTATTGTCAGTGAATACTGTCAGTTTGTCTATAGATAAAAAGAGGAATTTGCTTTACAGCCGTATTAGTAGATTTCGAGCCCAAAAGGTAACTGGTATTTCTGCAGGTATAACAAAGTACAAATACCATCAAACCACACTACTGAGCCTACATATAGAAATCAAAGCATTTTTTGTTTTGGGCTTTTTTTTAAGTAGGTCTGTTTTGAACAGCATAATTCATTTTACCAGTGTATGAAGATTTAATTTTTAATCCACTGCTAAAGATAACCAATCATTTCAATATTTGAAATAATGTTGGATCTGATCAATGTCCATAGGAATTGATTCAGCCATGGTCCTGGTCTTTTGCTTTGAAATAAAGCTTTGAATAAATAGTAGTTTAAGGAAGGACCAAAGGATCACTTTTTTTGCATAGAAAAAATAGAGTACAACTTTTCCACTGTGTTCTGCCAGTATTTTTCCAGAGTAGTTTAGAAAGACAGCACAGCTGCCAGAATTGTACATCAGACTGCAATACTCAGTATGAAAATAAGTTTGCATCAGTAATCATTGCCATTCTCAGGGCATTTGCTTCTAAATGTGAACATAAATCTGTTTGGCAATGCTTTAAATCTCTTAAGCTGCAATTGCTGCATTCTGAAGCATGAAATGTTTGTCTTTTGGGAATATGTTTTGTTTGACTTTGATTCTCTGTTTTGTTGCTTTTAATAACAAATGGCACTCTTTAGGTCAATTTTAGTGTTACTTGTTAGAAAGTAACAAGAAAAGGGTTATTTCTTGGTATTTGGGCATGATGATTTTGTTCTAGCTCTGTGCATCATATAATGGCTACATGTTTTTTACAAAGCTGTTAATACGCGTTCTTTAGAGGCTAGTAAAGCCTCCTACAGATCTTTTATAATAAAAATTAGTCTGGTGACAGTTGGGTTCTGAAAAATAAGCACTAGTTGTACAGTTGCACAGTTAAGAAAAACTCTTCTCCCCCCTCCCTCCTTTTAGGAAGCTATAATATCAATAAACAAATAAAGCTTCAAATTAGTAAAAAAAGTGTTAGAATTAATTTTATGTGTACAAATATGTTACTGCAAAGATAAAGAGAGAAAAGCTTCAGAGGCTGTTGCCTATTCATCTGGTTCATCTCCCTGAAATGTGAAATAATAAAAAAAAATCCCTAAAGAGCTTCTTTTTTTAGGACAGAAGAAACAGTGGCATTTCTGAAGCAGGATGAACCTCTGATGTGCACTGTACACCATAAAGCATTTGCTTTTGCAGTGGAATCCTTTCTGTTTCCACAATATAAAGTATAAGATGAACTTCAGCATCTCTGCTTTAGGCTCTTAACTTATCCTTTATGTAGTATCTAAAGGCATGCCTTTGAGTAATCCAGATGTCCTAAGTAAATAACACTGATTATGGCCAATGGAGAGAAGTAGAAGTCTCCACAGGATACTTCAAAACAGATAAATTAGATAATTCCCTTTTCCCCTTTGACTGCATAGGGAACTGGCATAGAGTAATTCAGTGACCTCAGGTGATAAAAGTGAGCAACTTGGAAAGGGCCAAGAAGTACCTGATATATATTATCAAATAAATAGCTTTATCAGTCCAGGTAGCTGATTCAGAGGCATGTGGTAAATCCCTCCTGTGCACTCAGGATTCAGAATTCCTGATTACTCCCTTAACGATGGCTACAAAGCAAAAGCAGCTTACATTTCCATAAACTTCTGTTGGTTAATGAATTCATTCCAGATAATAAATTTGTGAGTTTTAGATCTACCTCAGGTTGGCGGAACTCTGTTTTGCCAAGAAAAAAAAAATAATTAAGCAACAGTTTTCAAGAAGTTCTCTTGCATTCTTCCCACTAACTCTAGCTCATTGTGCAACAGAAAGACTTCAAATTTTATGGGATCAGAAATACTTGGAATTGAATGAGCAAGAAGGCATGTGAATATGGAGCAACTAATACAGAAGACATCTATGGGAGAATTTCTTCCTAGAATCTGTATCTATACAAGTAAACAGCATTTGAGAATATTCTCCAGTAACCTGTTATACTAACAAAGTGTTAGAAAGATTCCCCAGGGTGATTTTGGCCTGTACCAGCTGGCAGTCTCCATAGCAGACTGAACACCCTTCAGGCATTAGAATTTGCTAGGGACCATCCCAAGAGGAATTCTGTGTAAATGTACCCAGGTCTGGAGTCTGTTTTGCTAGGATGGATGCTCACTGCTTGTTGCCATATGTCTCCAGTGCCCAGGTGCATTCATGAGCACACATATTTACCGGTGTTTAACCAACAGCCAAAAAGTTTTTGGTATGAAGTCTTTTCTCAACGGTTATAATGTTCTTTATGCTAATGATAACAACAAAAAAGAACAGAAATAGTCCCTAGAAAAAGGAGAGCAAAGACATTCCTGCCCAGCCTTCTGCAGTTATCTCCTTACTGGGCTGTGTAATTAAGTTCTGTTTAGTCTCTTCTTCTGGAGCCGTGAATCTTCAATTAAATGGAGACAGACATACAAGCAGGTAAAATAAGTTGGTCATCTACCTTCTCTGATCTATTTGTAGAGATGAAAAAAGAAATTTTGGTAAGAATCTAAGTCTCAGTTTTTAAGAGTACTTGATGTCATTAATCAGTTGCTCTCTAAAATAATTTACAGCTTCGCTTTTATCACATTCAAGGTTTTACTTCTAGAATATTTCTTATGCCGACCTAATTTCTGGTTGGAAATGCTTGTCCATGCTCTTTTTGTCTGTATATAAGAAGGTTTCATTCAGTTCTCAACTATGTGCGTCTTGCATCACTATAAATCTAATCAACCACAGGAGAGTTACACTGTGAATTCAATCTATGACATATAGCAGGGATCCCCAATTGTTTAAAGGGTTTTAAATCCAAATTGTTCAAAATTAAATTCATGGAAGGCATTAGACATCTGCAAAGATGTGTAATAACTATGCAGTACTTCAGCTTATCTATTAATCACTATTTTGGAGGGGTTTGTGTATTGTTCTAACTACATTACATGCTTACTTTTTCTTTCGTCTCATAAATGTCTATTAGGGTGATGCTGGAGACTTCACATTCAGTCTCTCATAATCTCTAACTTCTGCTGCTGCTATCCTTTGCTTTATTTGGGTGGGGTGGTGGTTTTTTTTTGGTTTCTGTTGTTTTTTTTTTCTTTCTCCTTCTGAAAATGAACTCCAGATTTTAACTCCTCTGAGACTCACAAAAGGTAATCATATTCAAAATACAACTGTGAAAGTGAGCCTGATATTATGCAGGCGTTTCCCCTTTTCTACCCAACTTTGTAGGAAGCCCAGGCTTTTTACTTGAGTAGTAGTAAAACTTTGCCTCTGGAGCTACAGTGCTCTTTGCCTATGTAAACAATACATTGAAGCTGTAATAATTTTTAGCTATAAATCAAGCCTTGATTAAAAACAACACACAACCTTTTCACTTTTTTGTTTTGCTTGTTTTTTTTTTTTCCCCCCCGCTGGTGTAGTAGACAGGCTAAGAAGTTCCAGTTTCTACCACAGAAAGTTAACTCACTCATCCCCTGTATTTATTCAAGTTAAACTAAGTCACCTTCTCAGTTTCAATTTGATTGAGAAAACTTACATAGCTTAAACTCAAGGAAACACACTACTATTACTTTTCAAGGATCATAGGAAAAGGAAGAATTTCCTTTAATGATCTCATTAATTACTTGATATTATCCTAGTTGGCTGAATGTGTCCTGTATGATTTAAAACCCAAGTGTTTCTTTTAAACACAATTTTTATTTTAGCCTTGAATTTCCATTTTTAAAAATATTTTTCTCTGTATAGATGATTGGTTAATTAGCTTCAGTGGGCAACCTAACATTTGATCGGTCTTAAATTTGCAAGATGCAACATGTGTTGAAAGTATTGTAATCTTTGGTTGAAGCAATGATCTCTTCAGTCTTGTACTTCATCAGTGCCTGTGCTCAATATTGGTTGCTACTCCAAAGTTACAAAAGCTTGTAATCTGCTTCACTGTCTAATAAGACACCATGAGTGAGATTGCTTGTGGATGTCAGCTGGTGATCAGCTTATGCCTCAGCGCATGAAGAATTGATAACCCTTGTAATTTTTTTCCCCCGGAGTTAGCGTGTAACCACAGATGTTATTTGCTATTATTTGTTACCACTGTTATTTATGGGCTGTGCTACCAGCAGCAAGTCTGCGGTTCTTCAGTGAGAATCTTACACACTTCATTCTACCCCATCTAGTTAAGCTGTTCAAAAAATCTCTTCTTTTTCTTTTTTTAAGCATTACTTCTTTATTTTTTGTTGATGAATCAATCTAGAAAGATCACACTGTTGCAACAGTATTTTTCCATGTGTATATTTTCTGGGTGTTGGGGTTTTTTTCTGACCAAATACCTCTCAAGAGCTTTCAGCTCTGCATCCCAGAGCATGCCAAATTGTTTTTTGTTATGTTTCCTCTTAATTCACCAGTATCTCAGTTTCTTAGGATTTGCAGTGCAGTATTCATGTTACAGTATCACAAGGGCATCTGAAGAACAGAGTGGTAACTTGCCCATATTGCATTTGAGTGGGTATTAACCAAATGGTGACACCTTTGAATAGGTATTGAAAATATGAAATACACTTAAATATTAAATGAGAGACAAGTTTAGTAGCTTCCATCTGAATAAGCAATTTTAACCATTTCAATTTTTTAAATGAAAATACCTTACCTCACAGAATTTGTGAGTCTAAAGCACCAAATGTAATGTAAAATAAATTTAGGGAAAGCAATGCAGAGTTTTCTACTTAAGTGTATAATAGTCTAGACATTTAAACCAGACTGAATATCAGTAGCTCCAGATATTTTACTTTCAATAATATACAATTCCTGCACTGAATCAATAGTTTATCATCTAGGACAACAGGAAGAAAGAATGAAAGGCAAAAATGAAACTTAAGAGTTTTAAGATGAGGTCAAGTCTCAGAGCAGATGAGCTAAAACCAGAAATTGAGTACACTGATGAAAAGTCCAGTATCCTGTTGTTCTTATCAAACATTACAGGGAATACTAAGCATTTAATAAAATATCCATTAAAGACTTTTCTAACCTTTTCCAAAAACAAACAAAAAAATCCCTTTCATTTTTCTATTTTAAACATGTTTTCCTTTTTGTGTTTTATTGGGTTTGGGGGTTCTTTTTGACGTCTTGAAAATCCAAATTCTTACCTGAGATCACTTGTTTGTTTTACAGTGGGAATTGTAAAAGAAGTCTGTTCAAGAACTCTGTTTAATAGTTTGCTACAATGGTTTTCTTATTACATGTTCTGAATGAGCTTTACTTATTTCATGTAAGTTCCTGAAATAAAGTGGTGAGAAATTGGTTAAAATTATCAATAATGTTGCACAGAAACTGGCAATTCAATATTGACACAGAAATGAGATATTTCAGTCTTAGCTATTTGAGCCAATATGTTTCAGTGAATGGCCCAAATTCTGTATGTTTTTGATGATTATCTAAAAAGTGCAGAAGGAATATTAGAAGTGATAAAATACATCTTCCTAGAATTCTAAGCATCTTGAGCATTTCTGACCTTGAAAAAATCAAGTGAAAACTGAACCAGGTGCCCATACAAAGGGCAAAACTCTTTCAAGACTGACTGTTGCTGGCAAATTTCCATGTGTGTGCTTCATGCAGTAGTACAGAGAGTTCAGCATTAATTTAAATACTTACTAGATGAAGTAAATACAAGAAATAAGGATCATAAATTTTAGTGGTTGTTAATGTGTTTTGAAAAGATATGTTTGTATCACCCTGCATAAAGGGATCTAAGGAACAGAACCAATCTACAGAAATATGTGTGTACAAAACTATTCCATGCCCTGATGCAAAATGATAGCCCAATAAATAAAAGCATGTGGGAAAAATCCTGTCCCCAAAGAAATCAAAGGGAAAACTCCCTTGGGTTCTGGATTTGTATGTACTGGGTGCTGAGTATCTGGGTGAATGTACATTTCCTTTCCAGATACATTTTCCACAAATTAGAATCCTTGTTAGCAATATGTCTGGTTAATGACATACTTCTATTTTTATAGGTATATAATTAAAACCAGAAATGATTGAATTATCCAATATATTTTTCTTTTTAAAAAATCACTATTACCTCTTTCATTTAAAGTGAAGGAGACTGTTCTGTAATCTTAATTGTCTTCATTATTTTTTTTTTTTTTTTGTAGTGAGGTCATCTACTTTTTTCATGTTCCCCAGAACTTTTTTTTGAACTTTTGCAGAATCTAATTCAGAACTCTCTTTTGCCGACAATTAGTTGGCCTCTTGTCTTTCAAATAACAAACTTGCCAATAGAAAGTGAAAACCCTTTTTTAAAAGTTTTCCCTACAGAAAATTACTTGAGGATCAGTTAATTAGAAGGAAAGAAACTGAGTTCAAAAGGAAAAAAAAGAACCTGATTTTGTCATTCTAAATCCATGATTCTGTCCTGTTCCACCCTGAAAAAGAAGAAAAGGGGTGGATTGGGGTGATGGGGAATCATATATATAGAAAAAAGCCCTACAGTGTGTACAGGTTACTGTAGGAAAGGTGATCAACTAGAACTATGGAGCAACTTTCATGTGAGGATATTTGTAATATATTTTTAGCTTGGAGAGAAAACTTTTGAGGAGGGAAGTGACAAATTTTCATAAAGCCATGAGTGGTATGAACAAAATTAGTTGAGAAAGGATATTTGCATTTTCTTATAACACAGCATCAAATGAAAAAAGTAATGGGATAATTTTATGCATAAATTTGACCATGTATATAAGTCCCCTGCTAGTACTTCATCCAACTGTGAATGCTATTATGCGAGAGAAACTGGAGTTTCTTTCAATCATAGCCTACAAGCCTGTGTGCAAGAAGAAGATAAAGAAGAATATGAGAGACCTGGCTTCTCTTAATTTGATTTCTGATCACTATCACAAAGTGAACACATGACAGCAACTCATAAGCAGCCGTATGAAGAGTTGAAAGTGCTTCTTTATAGAACAAGAATTGTACAGGAGATGACTTGTGACCCTAGAGCACAGTTCATTTCATACCATACTCTGCCAGTGTAAAGTATTGTCCCTTGCTCTGTGTGGATGGTAGAGTTAATTGAGCCCAGAGAGAATATATTCAGGGTTTTTGATTGCTAACATTCCACTGTTAAAACTCAATAGATTACAAGGAAATTATTTAAGTAAGTGAGGTATTGCTAAAAGCGAAATCAAGAACAATGACTCTATCTGGTATAAAAAGCTCAGCTATCAAGCATTTTATACGTGTGCCATTGGACAAAATTTTCTGGCAAGTTTACTTTGCTGAACTTTAGCCCTGTGGTCTTTAAAAGACCAGAAAGAGTCTTCTAATTAAAAAAAAAAAAAAAAAAAAAAAAAAAGCCCCCTCCCCCAAACCACCACCACCACCATAAAAAAACACCACGACAACCCACATCCCCAGCACAACTCTCCTGTGAAACCTGTCTTTGATCTCAGCTTTCAAGGCCTAAGCTGCCCTGCCATTTTGCACACAAGAACATAAAACCAAATAAAGTTTAAGTTTCTTATAAAAAGAATTGCTGTGTAGATGTATTATTAGTCTCAAAATATTTTTAATCACACTAAATAAAAATGAAAAATCCATCAGTTGTTAGAAGATACCACATAGTCTAATTATATATTGGGAATTTTCAAGACATTTATGAAGCAAGAGAAAAAAAAAGTTATTTAAATAACACATTAAAATTCTTTATATTTACTAGATGAATACTATGAGAACATGTTGTCTTCAAAGTTTGACATTTTCACTTGAAACAAAAAAATAACAGTTTTGTTCATTTAAAGTAGATAATTTAAGATAATGTAACTGTTGTGGTTTAATCCCAGCTGACAGCTAAGTACCACGCAGCCACTCACTTGCTCCCACTCTTCCCCAACTCCCAGTGGGATGGGGAGGTGAATAATAAAAAGGTAAAGCCCGTGGGTTGAGATAAGAACAGTCTAATAATTGAAATAAAGTTAAAAAAATAAAACCACAGCCAACCAAACAAAAAAAACCCCAAAAATAATAATTACAATGATGAAGGGAGAAAGAGGAATAAAACCCAAGGGAAGAAGAACAAGTGACACACAATAGTTACTCATCACATGCTGACCAATGCCCAGCCAGTCCCTCAGCAGTGATCTGTATGCCCCAGACAACTCCCCCCAGTTCATATACTGAGCATGAAGTTCTATGGTATGGAATACCCCTTGGGCCAGCTCAGGCCAGCTGTCCTGGATGTGCTCCCTCCCAGTTTCTTGTGCGGCTCCTCACTAGCAGAGTCATGGGAAACTGTAAAGTCCTTGATTTAAAGCATTACTTAGCAACAACTAAAACATCAGCGTGTCATCAACATTATTTTAATACTAAATCCAAACCACAGCATTGTACCAGCTGTTAGGAAGACAATGAAATCTATCCCAGCTGAAAACAGGACAGTAACAATAACCAACTATACATGACTGAAAAATTAACATTTGGATCTGTGATTTTTTTCTTCTACATCACGTACTTCACTGCACAGCATTATTTTTATGGAGCATGAGCTCACCATGAACTTAAAAATTTCTCATATGAATCTAATCAAATGGCACTTCAGGTACCACACCAAAGCATGGCTTTAAGTTGCCTTTCCTACTGGTCCAGTAATAGCAACACTAACATTTGAAGTTCTGTAACAGTTTCCATTCTAAAACATCATTTTGATTACTGATAACTTTCTGATCCTTTCAGTTTGAGGATAAAATGTATCAGAAATCAGCTGTCCAGGGTTTTTTTCTGTTTTGTATGTTAATAAAGACCCATTTTATGGACTGCAAGATAATTGAAAGGAAATCAGTGATCCCACAGTCTATTTTTTTATTCCTGACAATCTTTAATTTAAAATTATGCAACTTTATAAGATGTAGTGAAATAAAGAGATAATAAAAACATGCTTTATGGGAGAGTGCTCTTTGATGACCTAATGGAAACATTTTTTTTCTCAGTACTAGAATTAGAGAATATCTATTTTCCCTTTTCCCTGGTTGGTGAATTTTTGACATGTGTTTTCACCCATTTAAGTTAAGACTCACAATGCTACAACTTGTCCACATAGCAGGCTTGCTAGTGTAATAGAAAATATTGCAAGAGATGAAGCAGCAGGAGCAAGGGCTTATGTAGGCCTTTCTGAGATGAGACACAGTTCGTTTTCCAAATACCCAACACAGCAGAAAGAATGTATTTAGCGTTCCCATCTTACAGAAGGCATGTGTCTGCGGAAAGTAAAATCACAGACCTGATGAATTCAGGTTACCTGCAAAACCACTAAAAGACTGAGTTTGAGGATTTCCCTTCAAAATAGACATTATTTTTAGTTTGCTGATCATCAGAAACTGCCTTCTCACAGTGCAACCCCAGCCTGTCGCACTATTTCACTAGTCTTACATATTGTTTGGTCTTGCTCAGTTTTGCTGGCAGCAGTTAAAACTCTGCCTGTTCCTCTGGTAGCCTTAGCTGATTGAAAATTCTTTGCCATGTTCTGCTCCCCTCCCCCCCCCCCCCCCCCCCCCCCCCCGACAGTTTTTGTAACATAAATGTCAAAATTATCATCCAATCAAAAAGATGTGTGGCACTGATGTGTCACAACTGTCAGAGCAGAGATATGTTATGTAGAGAAGATGCACTGCTGTTATGCTATGTAGGCTATCTGTCTAAAGTAGTAATTCAATATGTGTATTCTGCTGGCATGGATTTACCAAGATGTAAGTAGCCCTATAGATTCATGCTATTTTGCTTCTAGTTCTAAGTAGCTGAAACACAACATTAAGTTTTTTTCAGTGCAAACAAAAATTTCAGCAGGGAAAATTCATCACCAGGTAACATTTCACTTCAGCAACTGAAATAGTTCCTACTCCCCATCAATCTAGATAGCCTGGAACTATCTTAAAATATTCATACATATTGCCCTCATCTATCTTTTCAGAAGAATAAATATTTTTATTAACTATTTCAAATTGGCAAATAAGACAAACCTCAGTATCAGTAGATAGCTAGTTTTATTTATGGTTCTTTTGCCTCTCATGTAATTTACTTCACGATTTATTAGTGTACAATACATACTGTACAGATTCTAAATTTAAATAAAATAACACTAAATGTTTAGTGTCTGAAATATTATAAAAAAATTGTCTTGTTAATTACATTATAATTAAGAAACCATGAGATCCATTGAAATTACCCATAACAACTGTTACTAAAATTAACTTCAAACTCCAAGAACATGGTGTCACTGATTTTTAGCCGACTATGTAGTCATCATACATTTCATTAAATAATTTTTGATCTTTTTTCCAATATGTAACAACAAAAATGACAGCAGAATATTGGTTATCACTCTTTCTGAGTTTATTTTCTCTCTGACATGACCTCTCTTATTTTTTCCTAATGCCCAGTAAAATGTTTTGTTTATTTCATGGCACTTTGATCCTCAAATAAAATATTTTTCTTGTCCAGCTCAATTTGAAAAGTATATGATAGTGACCTGCTAATTTTGCTGGCCTATTACCAAATAAAATGAGAAAATATTGAGCTGTGGAAAACATTATTTTTTTGTTACATCTTGTCCTTATTTGTAGGTGGTTTATGTCTTATGACCATAAGCAACATGAGAGTATCTCAAGGGAGGCATACTTCCCATGGTCTTTGACCTGGAGATCACTGATACGGAGAAGTAAGGCAGGCAAAGAAAACAGTAGCTAGAACATCCTAAGAAATGCAGTAGAAGAACCTCTTTCTGTCTCTCTGATCCAAAATACCTCGGTGGGGTATGATTAATGTCTAACATTTGAATAGGAAATTTACTGGAATATAAATTTGGTTTCCAGTGGAACTGCTAGGCATCCTAGACATTGAATTCTGTAATTTTTTCTCTATTTTGTAAACCTTGTTTTTATTAAAATAAAAAAAAAATACATTCTTATTTTAGGGACTTCTTTGACAAGAACCTTAATGTTTTCCTGTGATAATGTTTGCTGTTTACATCACTTAGGAACCATGAACAGTGGAAAAGTTTCCCACCTTTTGAGCACAGCTGGTGTTGTATATATCCTAGGCAAATTTGAAAATGTTATGTCAAAGTGAAACAGATTGTTGACAAAGAGAAAAGGAGTGGGAAGAACAAAAGGAATGCAGGGACAGAAGTATCAAAGGAGGAAATCAAGAATCAGGAAAAAGGAAGATACGAAAAATTGTAGGTTCTAGACATAGCCTTGAAGAATGCCTTATGTGTATGAGTTTTTTATTTTACTGAAAACTAATCTCATGTTTGGCAATGCAAGTGATCAGAGGCCTTCTAGACTAGCCTTACTTTCTCGCTTCTCAATTATGTATTCTTATATATTATTTTTATTTTCACACACAGGAAACACAACCAATGTGGAAGACCTAACACACTCATACATCAACAGGTAATTTTAAAGGCATTTTGAGGGGCATCAAAATACTCACAGTACTGTTATGGTACTTATCCAAAAGTTTTACTATCTATTACTGGAACAGCCTTCACATGATGGGAAGTGAAACTAACTTACTTGATTTTGGAATACATTACTAAAAAAATCACTGTTAGCAAGGGTAGTTTCTGTATCACACAATTTGGATGGTATATGTTGCTAAATGGATGTATTTCACAGATTATTTTCTATGGTAGTATTTACAGAAGAATTTGCTTTCTAGTTAATGTACTACTTTGAGACAGGATGTTTTAACAGCCTTAACTATCCTTTACCTATTAGATTGTTTTATACCACGTAGCCTGCACATAGCACTTGATTTTAATTCTTCTAACACTCATTTGCTTCGTGATATGAAGTGGTGTTACTAAAGGCTACCTTTACACTGAATGTAAGTTGAATGTAAGCAAATACATGGTGAACACATACAATAGAAATGGACTACACCTGAGGTGGGGTAGCCTTGGCTAAGGGCCAAATACCCACCCAGCCACTCACTTCTCAGTGGAACAGGGGGAGAAAATAGGATAAGACTCATAGGCTGAGCTGAAGACAGGGAGACTGCTTACCGTTATTGTAGCGGGCAAAACAGACTCAACTTTCGGAAAATTGGTTGCTGCCAATTAGAACAGTTATGGGTAGCAAGGAAGAAAGACAAACAGTAAAGCAACACCTCTTCTCCCCACTATCCCAGGCTTAACTCTGCTCCTTCACTCCAGACTCCCCCTGACCCTCATCCTGAGTGACACAGAGTGACACAGGGAGGACTGAGGGCACAGTCAGTACACAGTGGTGTCTCTCTACCACTCCCCTGTCACATGCCCTGCCCTGGCATGGGCTCTCCCCCCAGCTGCAGTCCCTCAGGAAAAAATCTGCTCTGGCATGGGTCCTCTCCATGGGCTGCAGTTCACTCAGGAATATCTACCTGCTCCTGCATGGGGTCCTCCACAGGGTGCAGTGTAAGTACCCACTCTGTCATGGTCCTCTCCACAGGCTTCATGGAAGTATCTGCTCCACCATGGTCCTCTTCCAGGAGCTGCAAGGGGATCCCTGCTCTGGTGCCTGTAGCACGTCCTCCCCTGCCTTCCTCTCTCACCTCTGTGTCTACAGGCCCATTTCTCACACTTTTTTCCTTTTCCAGGAAACATTTGACTTTTTCTAGAATGCATGTCCCCAGAGATGGCACCACCATAGCTGTGGGGCTCAGCTGTGCCCTGTGGTGGGTTGGCTGGAGCTGGCTGGAACCAACACAGGGCAGCCCTGGCCTCTCCTCACAGAGGTCACCCCTGCAGCCCGCCCCTCAATACCAAAACCCTGACACATACACCACTGGATGTTGTATTTGGTGTATTTTAAACAATTACATTTTTTCCTATTGCACAGCATGTAAGGATTTGATTTACTTGATTATTCCAAAGACAATCTTCAATTTTGCTAACTTTAAACTATCGCCCTTTCTTTTTTCAGACATTGAATCTTTTGACTAATGATCAGTTAAATATTAGGTAATATTTGGTACACAATATTTGCTATTTGGTACAAAAAGCATGGAAGAAGTGTTGCTGATAATCAGAACAAAAAGGTTTTTAAAATAAAGTTATTTGAGAATGTACCTTGATGTTTTTTTCTTTGGAAAACAGTATTTCACTTTGAAATTATTTTTAAAATCTGCGTAATCTGAAGAGTGCTCTATGTAGAATATGAGGAATATAAAGAATATTGGAGATTAGGTCTATGTAAAAGTAGAAATACTTTTTGTTAGTATTTTTGGTTTTTAGTATTTTTGTTAGAAAGTGTACTGCTAATTCCATTTTTTCTTAATAAGAATAAAATAAAAAAATAATTTTGTCATTTGGAATTTTCTTTCCAATTAATTGAAAATATTTTAACTCAAGCTTCTGAGAAAGAGAGAGAATGACACTCATTTTTAAGCAAGGAAGGTTTTGAAGAGTAGTACACAGATTGTTTTAAAAAATGGCAAAAAAATATCTACGAATTGGCAGAAATTTTATTTATTTGTAAATTATGTTTACCGAGATTGTTATGAAAGTTTAAATTCTGCAGCAGAGATATTGATTAAAAAAAACCCACATCTGATGGAGCCTAGTGATAATATAGAGATCCTTTGTTTTTAACAAATTAGAATACTTATGTTTTGTTCTGATTTTATAAGGCAATTAAAAAAATAATGCGTACAACAGACAATGTTTTCTCAGCCAAGTCTCTGAATTAAAACATAAATACTGAGTTAAGCCATGAACAGCAGTTGCACAATGTTAATATTTTCACATTAAGAGTGAAAGAAAATAAATGCTACTTTCTCTAAGTGTGGACTAATCACCATTCAGCTATGGGCAAGCTAACTGTTGACTTCTCTAGCCACTGTAGGGGCCTTTTTTGAAAACGTGGAGTTTGAGATCACAGTGAAAAAGAAATGAAAAGCTGGAAGGCAAACAGTGCTGTAAATATTACACTGGCACATAAGCACACTCATTTCTTTGCTGGTCCCACTTTCCTTCAGATCAGAAGGGTTGCACTGATTACTGCCCAGATCAGCAAATACACCAATCAGCTACCCAGCTGACAGAGCTATGAGTCCTTTCCTTTGCTAAAAAAGAGCTAGTAGATTCTTGACTCTTGGAACCTGACATACCGTGTCATATATGAACTTTGTGTTTTTCTGCTTTTCTGGATCTTTCAAGGAGACTTAAGCTGCTTTACCTTTCAATAGTTTTGTTCTTTTTTTAATTCTTCTCTTTTCCTTCCACTGGGTCTTTTTTTGTTGTTGTAGTTTTGGTTTAGGGTTTTGTTTGTTTGTTTGGTTTTTTGATTAGGGGGAAAGTTTAATCTGTGAATTAAGTATACTTGTATTTCTTTCAGAGGTGTATTTTAAAATACTGTTTCCTCATGCCACATTCTGATACAACCCTTGACAAAACCAGTGCCTTTAGACAGTTCTTGCACTGAACAGAATCTGCATTTAGAACAGATTAAGACCTGAGTGTTCTTTGTGGTGCTTTAAATATGTCTTACGAAATCTTCAAATCACAGCCTTCTCATTGTCAAGATTCATGGTGATAGGAGAGAGTGTTTAATGTTTCCTCATAATTTTGGTTCCTATGGGTATTCCTAAGATTATGATCGTGCAGATTTAAGTGTATAAAATGACAGCAAGCTTGGAAGTTGAAGAAATTGTATGTGCCAGAGGCATGAACTCTAGCTCCACTGTAATTGTTACTGTGATGTGCTGAAATGAAAATAAAACACATTTAATGGCATTTTTCTCAATTAGCAACATCACTGCACAATGCTGAGAATATTTAATGACTTCAGCAGAACAGCAAAACCAGCTTTGTCAAACATAAACGGAAGAGCTATAATAGGCTCAGATACAAATGCATATAACACAGCCGGGGATTGCTCAGTTTGTAACCTGCATTTCTCAACATTTCCTTAAAACACTAGAGCCAAATGAAACTTTCCCCAGGGATAACATCTGGGCAGTACTTCTAAATGGCATGCTTTCAGATGTGTCAAGCTCTCCTGTGGCCTAAATCTGCCATAGACTGAATAGCAGTCATCACTACTTCCATTGACATAATAATCACTTGGCAAAACACTGAATTACTTCTTCACTGCAATCCTATTTGTGGTGATTACTGAGATCTTATGAAAAATCTCTTCTTAATTATACCCAAAATGTCTGTGAAATATTTAGTTTACTAATGTCTTTACTAGAAATAGCAAAATGAAAACTTTCTAGAAAAGACTTAAACTAAAATACATATTCTACAGGTTCTTCTTTATTTGAACATACTGTTATCACATCGGTTTTCATCATCGTTTTGAACATTACTTCCCTCACCACTAAGGTATTGAATGAACATATCTCATTTCCAAAATGTTCCATATCAATATCACATCTGATGCCAGAAGTCATAATTCTAAATGAGATATTTTTTTACTGAAATTTGTTATTGAGGTCTCATTTGTTAACTGTTACTAGTTTCTTGATTATCCGTCTGTATTTGATGTCACTGAGAATATTTGTTCTCTAAAGGAATTTTTACTTTCAGTGCTTGGATAAAGTAGGAAACCATTCTAAAATTATTATACTTAGCTTGAAGATTAACATGGATGGAGTATGAAAGCTAAAAAAAAAAAAAGTATCTGTGTAGTATACATATAATGAAAAATAAGCAGTATTGCAAACACAAGCCAGTCATTTGCACAGAAGGATAGAAGATAATGTCTCGTTTCTCATTGTTCCCTTTCAAAAGTGTTCTCATCATGAACCCTTTCCTCTGTTATTATGATGATACTTAGTGCACAGCCTGTCTGAAATTGTCTTTCATATATAATGTAACTGATCAACAAATTGTTTCTCTGTTAAGTTCTATGATAAATCTGGACAGATATTAACAGAAGTTTACCCTAGTTCTTTACCAAAGCATTAAATTTGTAGAGTTCCATGAGACATCACATCAGATGAGTGGGATGAAACAGGTGACACTGTCATGTATGTTGGAAAGGTGAAGTCATTTTAGAATCATTCTCCTGGAGTTGTCAGCTCTTAGTAGCCAAAAATGAAAAAGGAAGATTTGATACTCGGGTGAATACTCAAGTAACCTTTCTTTTTAAAAATTTGCCATAGCTGCCAAAGGATCGATACATCTATTATATCCAGTATGCTTAGCTTTTCAGAAAGGAAAAGAGAATCAATTTTAGACTGGCTTAACAAAATAAAATACTGGTAGACTAACAGTTACAAATTTAAATATATAAACTAATGTAAAATCATATTAAAAAGACAGTTGCCACTGTCTGAAGAGAAGAAAAAAGTGGTGGTAGATGTTTATGTAGCTACAGTTTAATTACAGGGTATGTTTTATAAGACCAAAAGATAATGACCAGCTGAATACTTGACAGTTTGAGCATACAGTTTGTCTTATCTAAGTCCATAGTGTCTAGAACAGATGTTTGCTAGCAAAGATGCAGTGCTTGAAATTTGATGGACCGTAATATATGTACAGGTAATATGTGTGTATGTGCATCTCTATAGATATAAAAATGCATTCTGTATAATCTTTGAAGTGTTTTAGAGGGTAAGTGGACAGCTCTGAATAACTACAAATTTTGTTCTCCTAATGTCTGAGGGTTTATTTATATCTAGCAGATTTTCTTCGAAATTACTTCCATCTCAAAAAATATGAATTTAAATATGAGATTGACTAACCCTAGTCTATTTACTAAGATACAAATTAAAAGGCACTACTATAATCTTTCATTAACAAATGTAAATATCACACAGTAAAATGTAGATGGTTTCTAAGAGCTGGCTTTTACTGTATCTTTTCATATGAAATTAAAAGGTAATTACCTTTATCTGTAATTATCCAAAATTCAGCTAAATAGCTCTACTCACTATGTATAAATAAAATAACTTTTCTAGGGTGAATTATGGAGATTTTCCTCCTCATATAATGTAATCAGTCTCATCTAATATTCTGTAGCATAATTTTATTGAAAAAAATCTTGTTTGTATTATTTTAAATGTCCAGTATACTGGAAGGGAGAAAATTGTCATGCCCTTCTATAAGAAAGAGTCAGAAAGAACATAATGCTGCATTATAGTTACATAGATATTCTCCTATAGTGAAAAATTACCAGCTTTTGCTGGTATTTTATTTATATAATTGTTATTGCTTACAAAAAAATAAAAGAATTAGTAAAATAAAAATGTAGGACGGAAAAAACCAGCCGCCTCCTTTCACTTAAATTACTTAGTCATACAGAGTTAAAGCTGTCTTTTACCTTCTGTTTCTCTCTAGTCCTCTGACTTATATTCCTGGCCACAGTGGTTCAGCCTGTAGGGATGCCCAAAGTTTCTCTCCTGGGCTATGTAGACAAAGCCAACATTTTTGTGATTTTAATTTGTGTTTCTGATGCTGAGGATTTTGCAGTTTTGTCGATCAAACTTGTCTGAGCACTGCTTTGGCGAAAAAAGTAATCACATAAGCAGATACTTTTAAAAAAGTGTAAGGCCTCTAGCAATCTGGTGTGATTTGAAACTACCAAAAGTATATAAATGTATCAAAACATTAAGTCACATTCTGACAAGTCTTGCTGTGGAGAAGATGTATGAAGGTATAACTCCCAGTTTTCTGATCTACCATTCTGCCACAGAATGCCATTCCTACATCAGAGTCAACTAAATGGAATGGCTTCCTGTGTATGGTTATGTGGGGCACAAAATCAGGCATCCTTTGTATGAATCTAATTCCACAGATGTTTTGAAGCTAAGATAGTAGACTTTTACAACAAAGTTTTAGCTGTAGGTGCATGCTCTTTTTTATAGTCTGTCACAGAGATGGTAACCTACACTGGAAAACAGAGGAGAAAGTATAGGGTGGTAGGAAGTTTACCATATCTTTCAGTTGTGTAACCAGGAAAGTACACAACTCACTGACAATCCTTTGGCTATAATACCACTAATAAGTGTTATGAGTTGAATTAGAGAAGAGTTGATCAGAGAAATTTTCGATATTTGTTTTCTGTCTGTACCAAGATGAATAAAAGATTAGATTTGTTCCCATCCTCAAACCCCTCCTCCCCTTAAATAAATAATAAATCAGCAGATTTGGATACCATTTATTTGGAATATAGTTTCATTAGGTTTGGGTTCCTAATGTTATGAATATAGAATTTTCTATATAAAATAGAACAGCTTGAATGTGAGAGATCTGAAATCAGCAGGAGATACTCACATTGCCTAACATACACACCTGACATTGTATGGCATTCATTTTACTCAGTGTGATGAGTTGACCTTGGCTGGATGCCAGGTACTCAAGAAGCTGCTCTATAACTCCCTTATTCGGCAGGATGAGGGAGTGGACAAAATAAGATGGAAAAAAACCCTCATGGGTCAAGGTAAAGGCAGCTGAATGAAACAAATGCAAAGGCCAGACATGGAAGCAAAGTAAATCAAAAAACTATTCTTTGCTTCCCATTAGCAGGCAATGTGTCATGATTTAACCCCAGCCAGCAACCAAGCCCCACGCAGCTGCTTGCTCACTGCCCCTCACCCAGAGGGATGGGGAGGAGAATTGGAAAGGAATGTAAAACTCGAGGGCTGAGATAAGAACAATTTAATAGGTAAAGCAAAAGCCATGCATGCAAGCAAAGTAAACCAAGTATTCATTCACCACTTCCCATGGGCAGGCAGGTGTTCAGCCATTCTCAGGAAAGCAGGGCTCCATCACGCGTAATGGTTACTTGGGAAGACAAACACCAGAAAGCCGAATGTGTCTCCCTCCTCCCCGCCCCGCCCCCGCCCCACTTCCCCCAGCTTACATTATACTCAACATGATGTCATATTTTATGGAATATCCCTTTGGCTAGTTCAGGTCACCTGTCCTGACCGTGTCCCCTCCCAATGTCCTGTGCCCCTCCAGCCCCTCTCGCTGGCAGGGACTGAGAAACTGAAAAGTCCTTGACTGAGTATAAACATTGCCCAGCAGCAATCACAACCATCAGTGTGCTATCAACATTGTTCTCACACCAAATCCAAAACACAGCACTGCACCAGCTACTAAGAAGAAAACTAACTCCATCCCAGCTGAAACCAGGACAAGTACACATCGTGGTTGCTCTGGAAGACAAATGTAACAATGCATGCTCCCTTCCTCCTTCTTTTTCTTAGCTTTTATTGCTGACCATGACATCAAATGGCATGGAATACCCCTTTGGTCAGTTGAGGTCAGCTTTCCTGGCTGTGTCCCCTCCCATGATCTTGCCCACCCTGAGCCTACTGGTTTGGGACCTGGGAGAAAGGTTGGAGAGATGTCCCTGATGCTGTGTGAGCACGGCTCAGCAGTAGTCAAGCACTGGTGCGTTATCACCACCTTTCCAGCTACCAATACAAGCACAGCACTGTGAGGGCTGCTGGGGGGAAAATTAACTCCGCCTCAGTGAGACCAAATACACTCAATTTTAAGGAGAAAGGCAGAATTCTGTTTCCATTTCAGATACTTAAGATCGCCTCAACACAGGTGTTTTCATATGATTTAGGTCTCTAAGCTCCCAATACAGCAAATGAACATTAATTAGTGGAGGCTAAAGAGCAATTCTGATGATTCTAAAGTAGGCAGATAAAGTTTAAATCATTTGCCTAAAAAAGCAGTCTCAACATTTCCAGATAACAGTTATCCTTCCAAGTTTCCGGCCACTCCAGGATGTCACAGATATCTTGCAGGTCCTGTATCACTCAGGTGAGTATTTCTCAGATATTCTAGGGCAGCAATGATGGCTTTACTGCCAAATAGCTACACAAGTGAACGTAACCCATAGTGTTTGGTGTGACAAATTGCTTTCCAGGCTGCACAGATTGTGAGTGTGATCTGCTGCCTAAAAATTGCCTCTAGTGCTATCTGAAGTTGCTTAGATTATCTGAGAAAACAGATGGGAGATCCATGCCTCCATGAAGAAGGAGCTGGAGCCTAGCAAAGATAGTTTAGGACTCAAATGGCATTTGCCATATCTCATTAGGCAAGTGAATCAGGTCCCAGAAGTATAGTGTCTGTAATGGAAAATTTGTACACATAATTCATGTGTGAACACTACCCATGACCATTCAAGAGTCTGATGGTGTATCACAAGAACTTTTTGACTGCTGTTTAGGTGTATCTAAATAATAGTATAATTAATCAAAGTACATATATGAATCAAAGTACATACAATCAATATGTTGTTAATGTACATGGATTCAATGTGCACTTAACCATAACTGTATGTATATTGCATTGTCTTGTCCACTGGAAATATTATATGCATCTCTTTGGTAACTGTAATTTTATTAATGAAATTAGGATATTTGAGTGTTTCCAAGAGATTCTTCAGACCTAAGTCCACACCGTAGACAATGCTATTAGTGATTGATGAACCTCAACTGTGAGCAAGAACTCCATGCTGGGGAACCTTACCACAGACAGGAACTCTGTGCAGCATGCTGTGGTCAGTGAAGATGGGCTTATCAAGTGCTGCAACAGCTAGGCTTCCTCACATCAGAAGGGACAGAAGATTGCTGTCAACTTTTTCTATAATTTCCACCATTTATGCAATAAATCCTATAACCTGTTTTAAACACTGGTGCCTTTCTTACTGAGATTCTGAAAGAACCAGCACTTCCTCAGTGGAAAACAGACTTACACATGAAAAGCTAAATTAAATTGTCTTAATCTGGAATAGCATTCAATTGTAGTGGCACGATTCTGGACATGAAACACAAGAAACATTCTTGGTGCCATTTTATGTTTAGCAAGTTATTCTGCCTGCATATTGCCACCGTGTTTGGTGGTCTGGAAGAGAACGGGTTTACTGTATGATCTTTGTTAGATCTACCCAGCTGTCCCAGATGCCCTAGAGCTCCTCAGTGGGATAGATACTCTGCATGAGCAACAGAATTAAGGTCATAATGGTTTGATAACCCAAAGCCCTTCTACAGCTTGCAAAAAGGTACTGGAATTTCCACTAGAGACTAATTCATCTGCCCTTTCCTATGCAGTGAATTGCCCTTGGAGGTTATTATTATTACAAAGTGAGACCAGAGTGACTAATTGAGACTTGTATGCCTTTTAGATACCTAAAGTAGGGCAGATGGATCGCAAATATGTGTACCTAAATTAGAAGGATGGTCTGCATTGATTCTCATATAGGCAATGCAGAAATACAGATTCCTCCGAAGAGCTACTTGGAGCATGCATCTAATTAAAGTGCTCTGTATATAGAATAGCTTCTTATCCTTTGCTAATTGAAGAGAAAACCTCAGGACTTTTACTCTCTGTCCTATTTTCTTTCATTTTTGGAAGCAGAAGGAAAATAAAAATGTCAGAGGAATGTAGAATTATAAAAAAATAACTGAAATGTTGTGACTGTGTGATTGCTTGAATGTGATATGGAGGACCTAAGGGCATGTCCTGGTTTTGAATTAGAAAGGATACAACTTTAATCTCTCTGTAATTTGCAAGATGTGGTCCCTATGCCAATATACTATTTGCTACAGAAGTAATTTCTTTTTCTCTGATCCTAACAGAATTTCCACCTCAAGTATTCTTAAAAGTTTTGTTGAAGCTGATATGCTGTTATAAAAAAGTTAAAAATTTGAGAAATTAGCATTTTCAGTCAACAAATGGTATATTCAGAAATTTCTTAATTACAGTATTAAGAGTCCAGAAATTCCACTGCTTGTGACCAAAAGCCCAGTTCTGTGCAGCGCAAACTCAGCTCAGCCTTACGGGGGGTGGGGGTGGGGTGGGGCAGGTAAAAACCAAACTATAAAACCCCACAAAAACCCAAAACACTAGGCAAATATATAAGACCATGTAAAATAAGAATAGTGACAACAAAGAAAAATTGATTTTATGAGACAATATCATATAGTAACTTACAAACTCAGGAGAAAAACACTGATGCAAAAAGTATAAAACCTTAATTTAAAAAGTAGAGCGTGAAAAGCCAGCAATTCAACCCATGCATCACAAACTGGGTGACAACTGCCTATGCATTGCCTACACTGGTAATTCTGATGGTATTCAGACTTTTCCTAATATATTATTAGTCCCACCTATCTGCAATGAGTATTTGCTAATAAGTAATTGCTGTGCATGCTGTATGTTATGTATGTATGCTATGTATACATGCTTTGAAAATTACCTGTGCTTACTCTAAAGATGCTTGAAAGAAAGAAGACCCAGTAGGAGGAGACTGTAACCTATAATTTTGTAAGGAAATTATTTTGTAACTAACTTTATTTTAAAAATTCATGCAGGAGTCTCTTATATTTAAGATACTCTCTATAAAATTGGCTTTGGTCAGTGGAATTATTATACTCCTTTTAGATTTATGGAATGAAAGTATCCTAGTTTATCTAGAAATAATATTTTCTTAAATAAATTTATGTGACAGAGAGAACTTATTAATATACATCTATGAAACAAAAACAAAGTCATAAAAGTGATTGTATTTTTTCAAGGTTGCACTAAATTCCAGTTCTTCTGGTTTGGGGAAAAAACAACTCCAGAAATATTTTTCTTGTATCAAAAACATAAGCCTGAATAATTATTTAATTCTCTTCTTCAACTGAGAATTTAGCAACATTTTACTATTGATAATTTATTTACTGTTATTCCCAAATTCAAGTCTACTTATTTGATATTATTAAATTTCTATAAAGTTGAACTTATTGTAATGAAATATATTGTCATACAAGAGTTTTTTACTATTTACTGGAGCCTGACCATTTACATAATTCAAAATACAAAACAAAAACTTTGGTATTGCACTGGGATCTATTTCTATTTTTCTGTTTCTGCCAGAATGGCCATTAATATAACACTGACTTAACCGGTTGTCCTGGCTTCAGCTGGGATAGAGTTAACTTTTTTTCCTAACAGCTGGTACAATGCTGTGTTTGTGTGCGTGAAAGCAATGTTGATGACACACTGATGTTTCAGTTGTTGCTAAGTAATGCTTTAAATCAAGGACTTTTCAGTTTCCCATTCTCTGCCAGTGAGGAGCTGCACAAGAAACTGGGAGGGAGCACATATGGTATTCCATACCATAGAACTTCATACTCGGTATATGAACTGGGGAGAGTTGTCTGGGGCATACAGATCACTGCTGAGGGACTGGCTGGGCATTGGTCGGCAGGTGGTGTGTAATTGTATTGTGCATCAGTTGTTTTTCTTGGGTTTTATTCCTCTCTCTCTCTGTTATCTCCCTTTTCATTACTGTTGTTGTTTACCATAATTATATTTTACTTTATTTATATTATTAAACTGTTATCTCAGCCCACGAGTTTTACTTTTTTCCTCCTCACCATCCCACCAGTGTGGGGAGAGTGAGTGAGCAGCTGCATGGTACTTGGTTTCCAGCACGGGTTAAACCATGACAGCAGTGAAGCTTTAGCTTCTAAACCAGGAGTTTGCCAAGGCAGCATATTTCAGTTATGTGTATGCCACTAGAGAAGAGGAAATTAATTTGGCTCAGAGAAACACTGAAAACAGTGGGGCTCTCATGATAATTATTATTCCATATACCATCAATACACCTGCAATGACAAATAATAATTGATACAAAAGGATCTTACTATTTTTGTACCTCCAGAGTGTAATCTGGACAGCTGTAATTAAGCATAGATCTCCTCCCCTAAGGATTTTGAAAACAGGCAGAAAGTGTTAGAGACCTCTGTGTTTAGCGTTCAGTCTGCCTTTTCTCAGGGAAATGTATGCCTCTGCTGCTAAATATAAGAGGACTGGGCATAGCAATCCTTGTATTCTTTATTATTTCCATCACTTAACTGCTAGTTTATACCTTGGCTGTGTTTTAACTAACTTTGTCCCCAAAAAATATGCTATAGTGGGAGCTGCCACTAAGCAGTACAGATTCTAGCCTGATGTGCCATCAGAACTCTGAGCCAGGGATTTGTCCCTGTTTATTTGTATGTACAGGCATTGTGACCTTATATATAAGTGCATTCCAAAACACTCGCACAGACCCCAGCTTATACAACAAAATACTCTGCAAGAGTAACAGCAGTTTCTGAAGATCCCCATCCCAGGGCCAGGGAGCAGCAAGTGTGGGCTGGTCTGTAAATGCAGATGAGCTGTGAGTGACCCAAGACAGGAAGGACCATGCCCTCAGCAACTAATGCAGGCCCATGGACCCTGAGCAAGAGTCGCCGAGAAAGTCTGGTGACAGCAGCCTTGATCAGCCAAAAGGCTGAATAACCAGAAAAGTCCATAGGAATAAAGCAGGTCTGATGATCAAGCCAGGAAGTCATGTCAGTGGGTCAAGAGCAGGACCAGGACCAGCACAATACATAGACACAGGTATATCTGCTACATAGCACAGGCAAGGATAGTGCCTCAACTTAAATGCAGCTAAGAGTAAGATCCTTACCTTTCACAAATTTTTCCCCACAAAGCTTTCTTCACTGTGGTCTGCTCCAAGGCCACACAGCAGCACCAGATCAGAGCCAGCCTGAGCACAAGCAGCTCAGCCTCCAGCACAGAGCCCAGGCTTCTTACATATAGTATTGAAATCCAGGGCTTGATATTCAGATGAAACCAATGATAGCCTAGAAGTGTCAGCTTTGGCTGCTCTTGATTACTTGCCCAACAGCACCTGTGGCCACACAGCCTTGTTGCAAATAATGTAATGTGACTTCAATACAGAAATAGAATATGGGAGCTATTCATGAATACATACTTCATGGGGCATCAAGGCTCCATACTTTTCATAAAAGAGCCTGCAACTAAAATCAGAGCTATTAATCCTCAACTTTCTTTTACAATCAACAAATACAAAAGAGGCACTTTTAGGAAGCAATCCATCTAACCAATGTTAAAATAAGGTGAAACACATCTCAATACCTTATAAGTGCCTCACTGGCTTCTCAGAATGAAGAGGAAGTAAAAATCACTGGTTTAAGTGTAGACATCTGTTCCACTGATCATGGAGGATTAACCCTGGCTCATGGCCTGATGCCCCCCCATCTACTCTGTCTCTTGTCATCAGGGCAGGGGAAGAAAATAAGATGAAAAAGCTTATGGGCTGAGATAACTTTTTAGGAGATCACTTACCAGTCGCCATTACAGGCAAAACAGACTTGATTAGAGGAAAATCAGTTTAAATTATTGCAAATTAAGTGGATTTGGGTAGTGAGAAACAAAGCCAAAAGATTAAAAAAACACCTTTGCCCCCATCTTTTCCCAGGTTCAATTCCACTCTTTCATTCCTAACACCTTTTAGCTGCCCCCATCCCCAGCAGTGCACTCCTCACTGCGCTGCAGTGTTCACCCTTCAATATGTTTTCCTTGAGGTGCCACCATCTTGTCTGCTGGGTTTAGTTGTGTCTTGCAGTGGGTCCCTTGTCTGCTGGAACTGGTTATGCCTGGAATGGGGCAGCCCTTATCTCTCCTCACAGAGGCCACCCCTGCAGCCCCACCTCTGCCAACACCTGGGCACCTGAACCCAATACACTCACTGCTCTTTGTGTGTAGTCAATGAGTCCTGTCTTAGCTCCCCAGCATACCAGTCTGTGCAATGGGTTGGCTTCTACAGGAGCAGCATGGTGAAGAATGCAGTGATGCATGATAGCTGGGGAAACTCTACACAGCAGATCTTTGCACGGAGTTTAACAGCTGTTCTCTCAAAGTTCAGATGAGTAGTATGATTTGGTGCCATTGACAAATTAGCTAGGCTTATCAACCAAAATCTTTAATCTAATGGACTGCCAAATAGAGGAAAGGTATCTTATCTTCTTAGATATCAACTTAGAACAAGAATTTCTAAACATTCCTGGGAAACTTTCAAACTGAACAGAAAATTAACTAATTAATTTTAATGTCTTCAAGGTGACAACCTAGGCAGTTAGATAGAAAATTTCTATCTTGTACACAAATGGATTGATGGGATTTAAGTAAATTTTTCTATATACACATAGTATATTCACAGAAATTTCAACAGCATTAATATTCAAACTGGTAACAAACCTTAATATTTATGAAGTAATTAGTTCAGATAATTAGTAGTTTATACTTTTTGTATATAGACCTAAAATAGACTCTTATATTGTGAAAAGCAGAGCACTGCTAAAACGTATGTGTAATAAGATTTTTTTTGTCTATTTAAGTACTTCACATTTGTGGAATATTGTAGTACACTTCCATATGTTGTTGTGGCACCATGCCACTTGGAAATAAGCTTTCTATACAGTGTGCCCTTCATAGCCATCCTTTAAAACTAACCTCAGAGGTGAAAGGTAAAACATTGAACATTGAAATCTGACAGAGAATCTGTCAAATGTCACCTAGGATTACAGTTACACAGAACTTCCAAGAGATATCTAGAAGCCTTTTATCTGTTGATGGCATGGCTGACTAATTTTAAAAGCAAAAAGATGCTCCAAATCTGTTTGCCTATGAATAATATTTTTATGGGTTTCCATAACCAAATTAAATTTTTTAAATGACAATGTTATCTGGGAGGGGAAAATACTACTTTTTGATGCTTGAATAGCAATAGGATGTCCAGATAAATACATATTTAATTATGTGAATTATTGAACAAGTAATACATTCTGAATTTCTATACTGCCTTTTATCCCACAGGATTCTGTTCACAGGGGCTTTCCCTATTCAAAACATTACAACTATTCACCCAGATTTCTTAAGAATTGATTGCTTTGCTTCTTGTGAAACAAGAAAAATAATGCAGTTCTGAAAACTGTGCAAGGAAGGCATTGCAACTTCCTGTATGTGTCCTGAAGACAGCATGCAAAGTATGCGTTGTAATGTGCAGTAAGCATACTTCTGCAGGAAGCACATCACAATGAAAAATTTCAGGATCTTAAAAATGGAACAAAATTTAACAAACAAGTGCAATGAACAGAACTGAAGTTAAGCTTTCAATGTCTTGTTAATAATCAGCCTTGAGCTTGACCTTAAAATCTTAACAGCATGCTTGTTCAATTCTCCATTTGTTCATGGAAAGCTCTGCACAACGTTACAATCTGTAGTATCTGAAGAATGGTATATATATAAATACTGTAAACACAGGCTTGCAGTTCTCATTAGATTTTACTAGCTCCAAGTTCTCATTTTATCCATTTCTGGAAAAACAAAAAAATAGGGAAAATGATTTAATGTCAGTCCTGGTTCAGAAGACTCATCCTGAGTAGCAGAAAAACTGATGAAAGAGGTTAACCCTCTAAAATTTTGAGATGTTTCCTCAGTATGGCAGTTATTGGCTTAAACCAACCAGAACCCATATTAATGTAGCTACCCAAATCTCACTTCATAATCGCAGCATTAATTGGCTTACCTTCAAATACCACTAGCTCATGCTCAAGGCTGGGGTTACCATGCTCACTCAGCACCTCCTAGCCTACTGGAAGTGTGAGCAGATTAAACTGTATCTGATCAAAGCACAGACAAAATATATTTATGTCTGCTGAAAAATCTCATATTCTTTTTACATATTGAGACTATTTTATGAAAAGCATTAAAAATGTCTGATCAATCTGATAGTTGTATTTGCATTGGCATTTGTCCAGAGAATTGGACTGATCTTCAATTGGACTCAATCTGAATTTCTGAAAGAACATTGAACTTTCTAGGCAGATTGAAATACTTTATATGCAAGAGTACCTACTGCAATAAGACAGGGTAAGTTGCCTGAAACGCATCCTGGTTTGCTGTGGTGGGTTAACTGTCCGTCTGCCAGGTTCCCACCAAGCTGCCCTGTCACTCCGTGTCCTCAGCTGGAAATGGGCAGACAAAATGTGATCAAAGCCTCATGGTTCAAGATAAGGAGAAGGAGAGATCACTCAGCAGTTACTGTCATAGGCAAAACAGACTCGACCTGGAGAAATTAATTTAACATATTGCCAATCAAATCAGAGTATGATAATGAGAAATAAACCCAAATCTTAAGAAACATTCCCCCCACACCTCCCTTTTCCCTGGGCTCAACTTCACTCCCAATTTCTCTACCTCTGCACAAGCAGAATGGGGCGATAGGGAATGGGGGTTACAGTCAATTCATCACACATTGTCTCTGCCGCTCCTTCCTCCTCACACTCCTTCCCTGCTCCAGCCTGGGGTACCACCATGGGATGCAATCATTCACAAACTTCTCCAGTGTCCATCCTTTACGTGGGCTGTAGTTCTTCATGAACTGCTCCAGGATGGATCCTTTTCACAGAGTGCAGTCCTTCAGGAACTGACTGCTCCCAGCAGTGATCTCCTGGGGGGTCATGGATCCTGCCAGCAAACCTGCTATGTGTGGGCTCCTCTCCACAGGCTCACAAATCCTGCTCCAGCATGGGATTCCCACAGGGCCACAGCTTCCTTCAGGGCACATCCACCTGTTCTGGTGTGGGGTCCTTCATAGGCTGCAGGTGAATATCTGCTCCACCACAGACTCCATGAGCTGCAAGGGGACAACCTGCTTCACAATGGTCTTCACCTCCTCCCCCTCCTTCACTGACCTTGTTGTTTGCAGAGTTGTTTCTCTCTCATATTCTCACTCCTCTCTTCAGCTGCTGTTGTGCAGTTTTCCTCACCTACCTCATAAATATGTTATCACACAGGTGCTATCACCATTGCTGATTAGCTCAACCTTGGCCAGCAGTGGGTGTATCCTGGAGCCAGCTGGCACTGGCTTTGTTGGATATGGGGGAACCTTCTAGCAGTTCCTCACAGAACCCACGCTTGTAGCCCCCTTGCTACCAAAACTTTTTCACACAAACCCAAGTAATTTGTTCAGATGTTCTTAAGGTTTCTCAAAGGATCTTAAACATATCTTCTGGCTACCTCTTTCCTGAGATTTTTCTTCTAATTCCAACACTAGACAAATTTTATTATAAAGAAAAAAATCAGATGTATTCAAGATTTAATTCAGGGTTTTCTGAACAGGGTTTTGTACAACAGGAGAAATTATAAGCTGATTTACCCCATTATCATTTTACAGTAAAATCAAGGCTTATTCAGATATCCTAGCTTCGGCACAAAAATTAAATTCTTTGAAGCTTGTTTCCATTCAGTAGCATTGAGAAAACTCTCAGATATAAATGGAAACCAAAGATAAAGTCCAACACTGAATGACAGTACTATGAAGAAGGAGTACTGTTTTGCTGACATTGTGACACAAAGAGCCTAAAATGTATTAGTTTAACAAAAAGAAAAAAAGGAGGAAGAAAGAAAGAAACAAAAGTACAGTGTTGCAAACCAGTAGTCCAGGACAACTTTGTAGCTCATGTAACATAATCTCAAAAAGAACACAGAAACCTACACTCCAAATTAAGCATCCAAGTTCAATGTTCAGGTACCACTGACAAAACTTCTTAAAGCTGTCCTCCAGTTTGGTGGAAAACTGTTCACCTGTGTTTATACAGATGAAGTCATAAAGTTGTCTAAATTTATGCACAAAACTATTGAAGCCTGTCAAAACTACAGAACTAATGCTTGATGCTTAAATCCCTTATGCATTCATAAAGTAGGCAATTTCTCATTTACATTTGGAGCTTTATCTGATAGATGTGTCTAGAGACTACTACCACATAAAACACAGAGTAAGTTGAATGGTCTTGTTCCTACTGAATAGGCTAATTTTCTTCCTGACATCAAGTGGTAATTTGAGCTGTGAAAGCTGTAACAAGTGTATTATGGGAAAGGAAGAAGACAAGAAGGTGCCAGTCTTTTTTGATTTAAGCTTTTTGTTTAATTGTTATGTATTAATAATTAAGAAGCATTATTAAGTCTTTCTTGTACTCAGGAGTCCAGATCTGGACACAGCAACCCTGATTTGTTTTAAAACCTTCAATATAATATCTCTCAACTCCTAAGGATATTTGAGGGTGTTTCAATAAACAGTGGATACATGTATATGGACAGTTGAATGGAGCCCTTCATCTCCTTTGGCAAGCTTTTGATTTGTACAGATTTGCTCTGAAAGTACTTGTTTCCTCCACTGACTACCATAAAGGATTGAAATGACTAGCTTAGATGAAGAAACCTATTAGCAACGGTGAGTGGAAAAAGTCAGGAAGGTGAGTTATTCTGCATGGGCATCTCTGTAATGTTGAATGTAGTTTTCCACCTTGGATTTTCAGAGAAATTACAAGTGAACAAACTTGTAGAAGATTAAATCAGGTAAAAAATAATTGATGGTATACGTGTAGGCGATACTTAGTGATTTAAAATGAAAATTACAAATATAAGTCTTTATGTATCTCTACTATAAAAGGCACAACTTGGGTAATAGGCTTTATACTTTTAATTTATCCAAAAGGCCATATCTTCCATCAAATCTAGAACTAATTTTATCTATCATGATGTGAAATTACATTACCTTGGGCAACCATGATATAGTCAGTCATATTGCAGGACACAGAGACGGATCAAGTCTGTTAAATAGCCAGACAGATTGGTATAGGTTGAGATCACTAAGTAAGGTCCATAGTGTCCCCAGATTTATGCACCAGGGAGTAGACAAAATAATTATGAAATCTCGGACCTAAGATCAGTTATCTGTAATGCTGCCTTAAAAATCTAAGTACAACATGACTGCACTGTTGAACTCATGACTGAGTTCAAGCTGACTACATCTGGCTTTGTAGATAATGCCCATAAATTAGGTAGAAGCTCTTAGGAAAGACTCTGTAAGTGACTTTTATCACATGATACCACCACATAGATGCTGCTAGTTAGGTTCATTCACACTGTAACTGTAGTAAACTATTAAAATCATGGTAAGAAATAAAGTGAGCCCAAATCTTTCTGCTCTCTTACCCCAAAACTTGACTAACACATAGGCCTGAAACAGGGGTTTTGTTTGAGTGATGCCTGAGCTTAAAGATGTTTCTGAGCCCCTGTCTAAAATATAACATGGGCATATGTTTTTGGTATAAATACTGAAGAAGGTTTGTCTTTAGAGTTTTATATGTTCAGTGAATGTGACTCCTCAGTCTGCTGAGCTCCTTTTAACTTGCACAGATGAGGTAAGGTCATCTTATTCCAAAGCCATTGGCTGCAAATTGTACTGGAGATTGATTACTCCATTCAGATCCTTTGCACTATTCAGCAAACACAAAATAAAGAAAAGCTGCAAATATCTTCTTAGACAAGAGAGCTCCTGACAGACATAGAACAGGCAAAGTGCAATCCTGTGTTAACTTCCTCACAAGAGGAAACCACAGGTTGCTGGAAGGCAGTTAATTCTTTTTTACCCGGTTCTGTCAGTGCCCCCCTTGTTGATCTGCATTGTTTATGGGGCACCGCATTAAGGGAAGAATTTATAGGAACTTCACATACACTTTTTCTTTTACACACTCTTACCATACCACTGGTTTTGTTGGGTTTTTTTTCCAAGATTTTTCTTCTATTTTTTATGTAGTCTCCAATTGATTTTATTCAGATTTAATTATAACTCAGTATTATTTCTGTTCTATTTTAATTCACATATTTGAATAAATAAAATGTATCTCTAGTGAACAGTTACAGTTTAAAACAAAACAAAATAAAACAGTTTAACATAGTGTACTAATTGTTTTCATTTCCAATATGATTACCAGCATTTTAGCACTAGGTGAGCATGGTCTAATAGTTATTTAAATTGAAAGCTTAAACTGAAAAACACTCTCATTGAGAAACTCTATGTTAAAATTTGCTGAGATACAAACATCTTTATTTATTTTTTAATTTAATTTCTGTTACTTGACATTGGTTTTGGTCACTGCTGCACATACTGAAGGATAAGCCCATGACTTTGTACTAGAATGTCCCTGGTTACAAGGTAAACTATAAACTGATTTCTTAATTTTTTGGTGCTTGACTTTGCCAGCTAAATAACAGACTTACCTACTTACCTACATGAATACTCCTGTACAGATATATTTATACATTTATGTAGTATAAGTGTGTGTGGACTTCTATATAACTTCTTGAAATATGGACTTCCTTGTGTAACTGAAAGCTCCTAGGTTCAAACTGTAATGCTCCTAATAGGAAAAGGAACATAGACATTTGTCTGAAAGTCAGTGAGTGAGGAAGATTAGATTCCCCTAGATCATCACTTAAAATCCAGCACACAGTTTTTAAACTGTTGTCCATCAGCCTTCTTTATGCAGGTAATTCTGCTGAAATCAGTGTACTTAATCTAATGAGGAATGACTATCCATGACAGAAATGAGAGCTGCAGAATGAACTAAGCAATAAAAATATGTTTGGGATTTTTTTACAGCTCATAGAATCATACAGTCCACGACAGATAAATTATACAATAGCGAAGTAAAGTAACTTTAACAGGACACTATTATGGGAACATCTGCTACCAAAAAGTCACTGGTTTCTTCTAACTATGCCAGACACAAAAAAATATTTTTCTTGCATGTCAACTAGGTATTTCTTTATGCAATATTCTCTTCTGTGGATATTGCCTCTTACTGTAGCATAGTACAGCAGAAATAAAAAGTAATTATTAGTGCTAAAGAAATAATTTCACAACCCAACATTTCAGTTTTTCTATTCTCAGAAAGGCAGCTGAAAAGACAGTGCTCATGTTATTATACTGTGTTAAAGTGGTTTGCAGTTCATTGCATTAAGCTCAGAAAAATTCCTCCCTGAAAAACAATATTAAAAAAAAATACATTTTTAGTAAATTTATTCATACATTTCTAGTACCATCCTCTTTTCTCCAGAGAACTCTGAAACAAAGAAATCAGCCAGACTGAGATAAGCATCAGCCTTTATATGGAATGTAATCTCCTTTTAATAAATATAAAAGATACATCCAAAATAATATTTGTATAGGCTTTGCCCACTATGACATGATCATGAAGTCCATTAAGAGACTCTCTAAGCCCTTTCAAAACACCATAGATTTAAAAAGCCTGGATATAAAGTAATTTAAGTTGCACACTGAACAAATATCTTTAGGAATACTAAGCATCAATGATTATTATGGTAATTCTGGGGATTTGTAAAGAAGTGCCAGCAATGACAGCAACTACAGCGAGAGGGCATCACAAGATCATATATAGTCAGCTGTCATTAAAGCCTATTGCATGCTTGTGTTCATATGCTCATGTAAAAATAGCATCCCTTTATTGAATAATAGATGCCAAAGAAACCATTAAAACACCATTTTTGTAAAAAAAAGTTACCGATCCATTCTTTCACAAAGTAATTTACAGACAATCTGATCTATCAACACATAAGCAGCAGAGAGCATATAATTTTATTTACTAGTACCTTATGATTGCTTTACAACTGTAGTGTAAATTTGCTCTTGAGTTTTTTCAGAAAATGCATTCCCATTCATAAGGTCTGTAAGTCCTTAATTTTAAAATAATTAAATTAAAAAGTAATGAAAAGTTACTTTTTCCTCTAAAATATTATTAGAGATTAGTATCTAAGGCAGGAACATCTTGACTGTAGAAAAGATTATTAAATATAAAAATAATAACAATAAAGAGATATGAATATAATTCTGTTCTTTTGATTTGAGATAAGTTATTTTCTGTTTCTATCTGGAAAAGGAAAGTAAAAATATTATTTGAGTAATGTAAGAATAAACCTATCTGTCACAGTATCCCATTCCTAATAGTAGCTGGCAATGGATACTTGGATGAGAAAACAGGACTTTAAGCTTATAAACATATTTCTGCAAATAACCCCTCAACTTCCAACTGTGGAATAAGTGCTTTCTAAGTTAGAGGCAATATGTTTGTCTCTGACCACTTGGATAGATTTTCTTTCCACTGCTTCCCAAATCCATGGACTTGTTATCTACCAGGTGACAAATTCCATAGCTTTTATTACATGTTGTATGAAGCTTTTATGAGTTTCTCATTTTATGTTCCTTTTATGAACAGTTTCCCACCATGGCTAATTTATAAACTGAGAAAATTACAGGCCTGTGCCCTGATCTACTGTTTTGGTACTAATGTCACCAAAGCATATTCTATGACCAAATGACAAGATCAGGGTTCTATTCTTCTTTTGTTGTACCAGAAGGAGCTGCAACTTCAAAGACAGTGCTAGTGTTATCTTTGTCTTTTATTTATATACATATATCATTTGAAGAAAGCTACCAGCCTTACAATTGTTGTGATAACACTTCATGTTAAAGATCTAGCATTTTATGTTAAAGCAAAAAAAAAGCTAACAAAAAGAAGCAATCAACCTAAAAATATCTCAGCACTCCCTACTTGCAGTTTGGAGATGACCGTGCTCTTTTTTCCTACTTGTATATTATTATTATTATTTATTATAATTGTTAATAATATTATTGTTTTAAGAGACATATTATTATATGCTAATGTATCTTTTAATATTTGGATAGAGAAGGCAGCCTTCCCACCCATGTCCCTCATTTACCTCCTATTCCCATATTTCTTTCCTTCTTTCTGTGTTTTTCCACAGTCTTTCTTTCTACAGTGTTTTCTTAGGTAATTTCCAGACATACTGCTTAGATGTAAATGTGTATTACATACACCTCTTAGAGGAACTTCGCTCCCACCAGTCTTGGCCTACTGCCGAAGACCTCATCCTCTCTAATACTGCCTGCAGGCTTCAGAGTTTCTGTCTTTTCTTGCCACAATACTCAGCCTGCTGAACTTGTCATGTAGCTCTTGACATCTCCATATGTTTCTATTCCTTGCCTAGCTGAAAAAATGGCAAAGGAATGATGTCATCCATTAAAACAGACTTGCTTCTACTCCATTAAAAGGGATATGAGACTGGTATCTGGACAGCTTCACTTTCACCTGCAAAATGTAAGTGGACACTACAGCCTTCTTACAGAAAGGTTTTGCTGCTTTCAGTACTGTGATTGTAACGGGGGATGACAACCATTCAAATAAATACAAAAATCATCTAATTGAAGATTAAAGGGAAGAAATCAGAAATTACTATGGTTTCTTTAAGTCAAGGAAAGAATATTATGAATTTCAGAATCAAATCCCAACTGGTGGCTATGCTTTCATCATCTGTCACTCTCCATACTCCTCTCATGTATCATTAGTCTCCCATTCCCTTTTTTCACATCACATCTCATCAGATTTCTTTCACTTTTTTCTACCACTTTTACAAAACCTACCATTGCCTATACTTTCCTCCATAATTCCCCACCTCCTTTCTGTTCTGTGGCACATAATACTTAATAATGTTCTCCTACTCACCCCTTTGCTGTATGCGCCAGAAATAAAGCAGGATATTTTCCCACTAAGAAGATTCTCTAGCAATCTAGGAAAAATTACTAGATTTATTCCCATTGCTCTCACTGGAAGTCAGGAGGAAAGCACTGACTCAGAAGTTCTTAGGAATTTCCAGCTTGATTACTGTCTATATAAAAGTGAGCAGATCAGTCATTGCAGTTCCCTCTATCTCTGAAGACAAATGAAACAAGGTGCTCACTCCTCTGGTGCTCTCAGATTCTCCTCTTCTTGGTTTCACGGTTTGGGGATGTTACTCTCCTTTTATTCAGACCTAATAGTCAAATTTCCACTTCCTAACTAACATCCTTTGCATGAAACATTGCATGTGTTTTAGGGGCCTGTTACTACATTAGAAAATTTTGTAAAAGAGGCCTAGTAATATTCTGTATATTTGTCTCCCCACAGCACTCTGTGAAGTAGGAAAATGTAACCTCACAACCACAGAAGTAAGGCAACGAAGTTATCTCTGAAAGTTCACGCGAAGTCCCAAGACCTTGCATGAAATCTTGGAGCAGGGAACTTAATAACCGCTTCTAAGATAAGCAATCAATGTCTGCAAAAAATCTGTTAATGGAAGGAATTTCCTGACAAGAAGAAAGAAATCCTCTCAAAAATCAAAACCAGGCCTTTTTATTCTAACAGTTTATCCAAATAACTAATACTATGGTTCTAGCATTACTCACTACAAAAGGTACAGTAACTTAAAAATGAATTTACACAGAAACAGAAATAGGTCAGCATGACACTTAGCAGGAACCTTTAAATTTTTACAAAACAAAGAAAAACAAAATGTATGAACATGTTTATTTACAATAAACCCCTTCTATATCAGGTTTAACATGTTATGGTAACAGGAACTGTGCAAACAGGCAGTGAATGACATTTTAAGGAAAGCCCTAGCTGAAAGCTACTCCAGTGCAAGGACCATCCCAGATGGGTTGGACTAGGACTGGAATATCATCACCACCGAGTATTGCCAACAACATATATAGAAGAGAGATGTCATCATCCACATAAATCTCTTCATTTCTACAGCAATATCAATAGGAAAAAGGGTTGTAACAAGCCTTAATAACTTTAAGAATTCTGTACAAACCAAGCTGAAGAATGTGTTAGAGAGTGTTCTTAGAACAGGAGTTTTGAGTAGGCTTACAGATACCAAAGAAACACTACAGTAGTGATTATATATATATATATATATATATATATATATATTTAGATTTAAAACCCCAAAACATTATAGTACAAGTAAACAGGTTTCAAACCCGGGGAAATACAAGATCATATGCATCATTTCCTGAAACATGGAAAAATTGTGGAAAGTATTAATATCTGAAATTACCAGTATTATACTATAACATGAAGTTTGTGAACACAAGAGGATAATACTGGTAGTAGACACATATTCAAACTCTGCAGTCACTTGCTCTAAAAAACAATGAGAGGAAGGTGTGGAGAACGCTGTAATAGACAACTACTGTGGGAGTAAAGGTTTCTGTATTATTAGTTTTCCCTTGCCCTCAGCAGTACACCATTTTTTCATAAGGTGAACTGTGAGACTCTGGTTTGACTCCTATTTAACATCAGGTAGTCCATAACAATTTTGGAGTTCATCTATCAGATTTAAGGGTTGATTTTGATTATAAATTCACTGGTTGTGTACCTGTTACTCTGCAGAGACCAACTGAGTCATTGTTGATTTATACATGTGTGTAAAGCCAGATTTGTTCCCTTTATGGTGAGATGGGGAAGGGATAGTTCCTAACTGCCACAGTGAGACAAAACTTCTAATAGACAGTTTAATATCTACTCACCGTTTTATCAGATAAGAAGGAAATGGTGTGAGTGGAGGAAAGGAAAACAAAAGAAAAGCAAAATAAATTCTACAGCATTTGGTGGATTTATAATGAGAAAAATGTTCAAAACCCACATATGTATGGCTTAAATGATAATAAAGAAAGACTATATGCTGCTATTTTGCTGGGTGGTAACTGTCAACAAAAAAATACAGGTTCAGTAGGGATCACTAATAAAGAGTGGTGTGAACCCAGAAATCTGGTAAAAATAATTTAAACTGTTGTAGTGCTTAGTTAACGTTTTCCATTTGCAAAAGGTGATTCAAACAGCAGTAGTTCCCTTAAATAAATAAAATCAAAAGATAAAGTAATACAGACTGACTATTTATTTCACAAACTCCATCAATATTCTGTTTCCTGACATCTTCCTCTTCTGTTATAGATAAAACAACTATTAGAGCAGCTGGTAACTTCTTAAGTTCTATTAGACCTCCCTAGTTCATAATTTGAATTTTCCAGGCTCCATTGCTCTGTCAACTGTCTAGTGGATAGAAAGACAGCAACAAACTGTCCTCCACCTTTTTTAATAAATTAGTTGTACTAGCTGCTAGGTCATGCTAACTGCTAATACTCTACCCACACGCTCACTCAGTCTCTTCATCTTGCTTCAATACTTCCTCTAGCAAGCGACTTCTAGCACTTCTTGTTTTGATAGTGCTTTACCTGGGTGATCATTCTAGTTGCTCCTGTCTTTAGTGGTGTCTGTGCTTTTGCACATGCTTATGCCTCAGAACATGTCTCAGAAAAAAGATCTTTTCTGACCAAAGAAAATTTCTGAAGAAGACTCCTAATCTCAGAAGATCATAAACGATAGAATGATTTGGCTTGCAAAGGACCTTTAACGATCACGTAGTCCAACTCCAATGCCATAGGCATGGGCATGTTTTACTAGATCAGGTTGTTCAAAGCCCCATCACCCAATCTGACTCAGTCTCTAATTACCTCCATCTTTCACATGTTTTAACATTTCTTCCAGGAGGGTCTGTTCTGTGATCGTAGTGGACACTAAGGTGAGGCTAAGAGGTTGTTAGTTGCCAGGATCCTCATTTTTACCCTTTTAAAAAAGGGGCATGATGTTTCCCTTTTTCCAGTCACCTAAAGACTTTGACTGACTGCCACAGCTTTTGAAGTATGATGGAGAGTGACCTAGTGACCAGCCAATTCCCTCAGCACCCTGGGGTACATCTTATTGGATTCCATGGACTTAGGTTCAGGTTCCTCAGGTCTCTCAGGCCTCTTTTTTTTTCCTACGATGGGAAGTATTTCATTGTCCCAGTCTTTTCCCTGAATTTCAGAATGGACGTATATGTCCAGAAGCATGTCCTTAAAGAGCTGCTAGCTCTTTTCAGTTCCTTTGCCCCTAAGAGCAGTTTCCCGGGGGGGGGGGGGGGGGGGGGGGCGAAGCATCCAGTAATTACTTAAACAATCAGAAGTTTTCTTTCTTAAAATCAGAATCCTGACTCTACGCTTCACCTGGCTTATATCCCTCAAGACTGTGAATTCCACCAAGGCAAGATCACTGCACCCAGGTTGCTGCTAATCTTGACATCTTTAATTAGTTCTTCCATGTTGGTGAGTAACAGGTCCGGTAATGCCTCTCCTCTGTTTGGGCTGTCTATCACCTGGATTAAGAAAATATCCTTGACAGTCTCCAAGTCCTAGACTGTTTATAGCTTGCTGTGCTGCTTTTCCAGCAGATGTCAAGGTGACTGAAGTCCCCCAGTAGGATCAGAGCCTACAAGTGCGATAGTTCCTGTAACTGAATTAAGAACACTTCATCTATAGGCTCCCCGTGGTTGGGTGGCCTGTAGTAAACACCAACCACATAGTTTCCTTTGTTGGCTTGGCCCCTAACTTTACCCATAATCTCTCAACCTGTTTGTCACTGTTTTTCAGACAGTTCTGTGCAATCCATATTTTTTTTATAGAGAGGGATTATTCCCTGCACTTCCTTCCTTGTTTGTCCATTCTGAACAGTTCATAGCTATTTGTTGCAGTGGTCTAGTCATGCAATTCACCCCATCATGTTTCAGCAACAGAGATTATATCATAATTTTCTGTCTGTACATTGGCTTCCAGTTCTTCCTGTTTGTTACCCATACTGGGTAACATTTGTATAGGGACACTTCAGCTGGGCTATCAACCTTGACAACTTTTTAGAGCAACATGGACTCATGCATTCGAGGCATCTCACAGATGTTTCCCATTTGGTTCTTAATACATCAGCAGCCCCTGGCTTTTATCTGTTGCTCAAAGCTCCATTACCTTCCTCTGGTAAATCTAGTTTAAAGCTCTCTGTCTGGACAGCTTCTTGGAAAAGACCCTGTTGACTGATTTGTTCAGGTGAATTCCATCAGCTCCCAATATACATGGCTTCTCAAAGGTAGATCCATGGTCATAGAAGACAAAACCTGTTCAATTTGTCTCCTTCTTCCTGAACCCCTTCATATGACTGGGAGGATAGAGAAGAACATCATCTCTGCTCCAGATTCTTCTAACACTCCTCCAAAGGACATACAGTCTCTTCTGATGGTTCTAAGTTTCCTCGGCACGGTACCAGTTGACTTTGTGTGGAACAGTAGAAGCAGATGATAATCTGTGTAATTCACCAGACTCAGCAGGGTCTCGGTGATGTCACCAGTGCAAGCTCCTGGTGGTTGTAGATTTGTCAGCCTATGACTTCCCAGTCTATAACTTTAGTCTATGATGAACTCCTTCACAGGCTATGACGTTTGCTCTTCTAGACTCCACACTATTGCTTTAAACATAATTAGTTTGTACAGATTTTAAATATTTTTGTAGCTATGTTTTCAAGGAAAAAATCTTCCACAAATACAAAACTGTAAAATATTACAGAGCATGTTTTGTATGTACCCCATAGTGCCCTTGGATAAGATCCTTCCTCCTCCCCTCAAAGCACATTTCCATTCTAGACTCTCTTCTCTGGAACAATCTGTAAAAGCTTGCTCATCTCTTTTGGTGTCAACCACAAGGTCTGCAGAGAAATTTCCTTAATTTAGTCTTTAATTTATATACAGAAAATTCTATTACACTCAAACCAGAATCTGAGTATCTGAATACTGAGCAGGAATAAGAGTTGTTTATACTAAAAACAGTTGGGATGAAATCAAGCAGTAGCAAATAAAAACCAGGACAGAAGATTCTGTCAGCTTTACTAGGTTGTGGAAAATTATTAAATACTGTACAGGAAATTTTCACTGTGTTTTAATCCAGTCTTCTTTGAAAATTACAAAACATTTAGATCCTAATTCTCAAAGGCATTCAATGGGTATGAAACCCATTAAAATTGGAAATGTGCATCACTGAAACTTCAGGATGATAGATCAGATGCGTTTATAGGTTTTTTCAACTTTTATCTTTTGGTGATCAGATTCTACTTCTTCTAAATTATAAGGCACACTGAACATCAACATGAGGCACAATTATGGTGATCACAAAATTTTGTAAACAGAGATCTTACTTTAATCATTTCCTTTTTGAATTATAAAGTCTATAACCACTGCAATTCTGAGATGCTTTTTCCTAGAATTTACTAAACATGCCATCTGATAAAAAGAAGGAGGAAAAAGACCACCACTGAATCTTTATTTCATTGGAATTATTATGCATGTTATCACTTTTTGCAAGCTCAAAATTTATTAAAAGTTAGCTTTTGTCTTTTGAGAAGTTTGAAGTACAGATTTCAGTAGAATCTTCTGAAGAACTGTAACACTTATTAGACAATGTTCCCAAAATAAAATTACAGTAACTGCTATTTCATTTTTAATGTATGTATCACAATCCACATCCAACTACCATCACTTAGTTTACTAAGTTGGTAAATTGAAAAGGAATATTTCATAAATATTTCATAAATAGAAACTTCATGAATTCTGAAAGTATTTAAATGTTATTTGATATAAGGAAGTTAAATAAAATACAGTAGAAACTGTGCTTTAAGTTAACTACATTTCTTAAAAAGGCAGATGTGTAAAATTGCAAGTTTCTTTTCATATAAATGTTATGATTATTGTTCTTTGTTTTCTAAATTGTTCCAAGTCTTAATATTTTATTCTATGTTGCTAAAATAGCTTTCAAAAGTATTTTTTGTATTAGTACAATGATATGTTATCTAAAAGTCTTGAAAAGTGCATCTCTTCAATTCTATATTGTTGCACTAGTGCAACATACTTGGGATAACCAGTGGTCTGAACAGAAATAAAATTAAAATAACATCAGTTCCAAGTTACTAGGTAGTTCCTTCTTAGCAAATGACCTAAAAGAAATACTCTCTGTAGGTCTATTTTCAGATATACTGCTCATAGTAGAGAGTGTTTTCAACATTTGGAGAAAATGACTGACAGATGGCATTGTTTCTTTCTTTTATAAACACATTTAATGGAGTTGAAGTCTAGAAGACCTTTCATCAGAATAAGGAGTGTGAAAGGGAGCCTGCACTGCTTCTAACAACTCTGAAGACAGTTAACTCATGCTCCACAAGTTTTGTTCGTAATTTAAAAATGCGGCTTTCTGGAGAAAATAAAAAAGGTTGCCAAGACAAATGAAGAACACTAGAAGGAAAGCAACATTTTGTGGATGATAAGAAAGGTCAGTTTGGGTTGCCAGCAAGGCAATCTTTCATTAACGGATAAAGAAGTTTAGACTGCTAAATTAAGGTAAGATTTTTTTTAGAAAAAGGTGACAATAGTCTAGTAATTTTTTCAGTTAGATATAAGAATTATGTTTTCACACTGAGAAAAGCCAGTGAAGCCATGGACTGTCTATCAGTGCTTGAGCAGTAAATATTGAGCCCTCTGTGCTACCTTTGATATGCATGTGAAAGAGAGTGTCCTTGGAGTTCAATGTTAATTTCCAGATTACTTTTAAGACTGCTCTTCAGTAGACTGTTCTGATGGTGCTGTTGAACTTTAAAATCTTTAGTATGTGGCCATTAAGTATTCTGCAAATGCTTTCTACACCTGATGTGCTCTTATAAGCTGCCAGGATTTAGCAATTGACCTGTGATGGATGAAGTGAGAAGAGCAAAAGCAGTCTGTAGAGTAGTAGTGTCCAAACTCTTGTGGTGAGTCTGACAGACTTCAACAAGCAATATTGGTTTTACGTCTGACCAAAGAAAAAGAGAAAGGGTATTGCTTTGTCTCTATTACAGATTCCGCAAAGTCCTTCACATTTAAAGCGTGAAACCTGGTGTGTAAAGTCAAGTTAGCCCAAGCAACTTCTCCAAAGTGGGTTTTTTTTCTTATCTCCCTGCTTTCTCTCCTTGGCCTCCCCCTCAATATAGGCAATTTCAGGAAATTTTAGTCATAGAATTTAGGTTTGTGATGTGTGCTTATTGATGTAACAAATATCAAGGGTATTGAATCTTCTACACTTGTATTTCACCTGGTCACAGATAATAAAATAATCCTGCTTTTTCAGGTACTGCAGGAACTTGCCTAGTTTTAGCTGTTCACCTGAACAGGGCCATTCTCACTGGACAAGATTAGAATAAACTAGTTTTCAATTTAAATTCTTCACATTTGCCACTTATGTTGAGTATGCATATTCTTATTCATATTTTTTTAAAGCTGTGCTATAGTCTTACTAACTACTGGTTTTATTCCTTCAGTGTGGAAAAGAAATTATAGATCATAAATGTTAACAGTAAGCATCATTACTTCTGTTAAACAGAAATTCAATTTCTTGCTTAGATGCCAAGAGAAGTTTGTTAGGTTATCCTATGCAATTCAGTAAATACAGACAAGAGCTCAGTTCATGAAAGATATTTAGATATAAATCTCTCCAGGAAATACGCTTTTATTTCTATAAAGAACTGTACTAAAGCATTGTCTGCACATAGCTAAACCACATCTACTACATGTTTTGACACATTGCTTATTAAGCACATTTATTTTCATACTTGAATAGATATAGTGAATTCCTGGGAGCAGTCTGGCCCATCAAATTGGGTAGGTTTTTTATTATTAAAAAAAAAAAAATCATTGTCTGACCTGAGTTACCTGAAGACAGTCATCAGGTATGACAGATTCCTTTATAAATATTTTCCGTGGCCTAGTTTACCTGTCAATGGAGGATAAGGAATTAAGTTTTGCTTTGAGGAACTCAGAATAATTACACAGTTTCAAAGTAATGTTGTTTCCCACTCTTAATTTATGACATGATACCAGTGTTTAAGGAAGCTATGCTGTGCTTTTGCTGACTGAAGAATATAAAGTCAGGACAAACTCTCTGAGAGAGCTATTCATGTCCACACTGTTGGCTGCAGGACATTATAGCTTTGATTCAAATTTCCACACTATTTGACACACAGTACAAACCTATAGTGCACACAGTCTCTGTACAAATAGCTTTCATGACTTCACTTTCTCTGAGAGATCCACCAGCCCAGCCCATGACAAATTGTGGTAAAGTTAGACTGTACATGCAGCAGAGTAAGGTCCCATTCATCATGCCTAGATTCTTCACATAACACATTTAGTCCACAGTAATAGGTTCTGCGTTCATTCTGTTTCTTCTGAATTTTGTGAACATTATCTCACTTTGCTGTTACAGATGTCAGGTAGATGTTTACTAGAGCATAAGACTGAGCTTGAGCTTGGGCTAAGGGTAGCTGTAGTTTACTATGTTTTTCTGTCATATTGCACATTTCAACAACACTTGTAAAATGCCTACAGAATTTTAAAAGTTCAGTAAGTCACATGAACAAAACATGGAGGTCTTATCAGCTGCCCTAGTCTGTCCCTCTGCCCCAGTATTGGATCAGCTATAACTAACTAGCTAAGGAGTTTACTTATTCAATAATGGCCTGGGGATAAAGGGAGGATCCTGGTGGTATCACAGAAAGTGTTTTCTTCATATTTATCAAAGAGGCTAAACCAATACAGAAAGTGTAACCTGCACTCAGCCTTGTTAATGAAACCAGGACTGCTACATTCACATGTGTAAACATTTCTCCTTTTAATTCTGTTATTCTTTTCTTTTCATGCTTTCTAATATGTTGAAAACCACGTTTTGTTCCATTTTTTTTTAGCCCAATATTAAGTTTTATGTAAATGGACATCTTGGAAATGAATATATAAAGAACAATCAGTTGTTCATTCATTTATATTTACATTTGTTATCTTATTTCCATTTATTTCAATGTACTTTGTCCTGTCTGAAACTGAAATTACACCAATTCAGATTCTGAACATGCTAATTTTCCACATAAGACCATATATTATGTTATAGGAAATCAAAGAGATTATAAATGAGTGTTAAGTCTTGTTATTTCATTAAAAAAAATGTTTAAAATTAAATTAAAGCAACAGCAACAGGAAAGTTTTACAAACTTTGACCTTTGAGTGGAATTTTTTTTCACACTGAGAATTCCCCTAAGAGTTTATAAGGGATCAGACTTGCCTATTCAGGAGGGGGAAAAAAGAAAAAAGAAAAAAGGTCTGTTAAGAACACTAGACGGTCTTTAAAACAAAAACAATTAGTTTCTAACTGCCTCAAGCGTCACTTTATCAGCAGGATCTGCTATTGCCTCTGTACTAAAAGAATGAAATGAAATAATCTTGTAATGGCAAACATGTAAAATCTCCTTTAATCACATATTTAAATAATGAGTCTGACTACAACTCTAGCAGTAAAAATGGATCTTTTGCTTGCTGTAAGCATACCATTAATGTATCACTCTGATTTGCTTCCCAAATATGCCTCTCAATGGTAATATCAGAATTAAAATAAAATTGCAAAAAAAAGTTTACAGCTGAGATGTTCACAACCCATATCTAATAGTCTGTCATGGGAATAATTACCCGTAATGGGTATCCAAGGGATGTAATTGTCTGCTGCTGTGAATTAGGAGTGCCACAGGTGGTGTTAATCACTTGGAATGTATTGGAGTAGAACAGCAGCCAGAGATGGAGCCTGCTTAAGCTTGATTTGTGGAACCACTGTTTCTGGACGCTTTAGACATAAATTGAGCACTTGGTAGTGATAATGCACACTCAAGTAGTTCTATTGAGAAAAAGGGATATAAACATAAATGAAGAGCAGAGGAAAGTTTGGTTCCTTAGCAAAGGATACAGAAATGGTCATAAGTGAAGTTGTTCCATGTTGCAGCACTTGCATTTTTTTGGTAAAGAACAAAAACCAAAAAGAAGGTCAATAGCTGCTGTTATTGCTTGAACCTGCCTGGTACTTATAATCAAAAGAGTTTTCATCACTTAGGTATTTCAGAACTTTCAATCTTTCAATATTTCCATGGTATATGACTTACACAGATATATGTACCTGTAGCGGTCTCTTTGATGAGGCACTTAAAACTTTCTTCAACTATGACATTGGTTTATTAGAACACTATCATCTAAATTTAAGAGAACATCATCAAGAGTTTCTCAGAAATGCGGTGGACATCAAAGAAATTGAGCTGACTAGAATCTATGTGAAATATATAAGCATACAGTAACTAAATAAATGTGGTGATGATACCTGGATCTCCTCAGAGCATAGTCAAGACCTTGACTAGATATCTCTAGATAAATTAGAGACAGAGGAAATTAGGTTAATAATGATACCTTATGTCTTTTAAGATGGTGATTAATTCAAAATTTAATTCCTCAAATCTTTCAAAGGAATTAGTCTGCAAATTCTATACAAACTCAAATACCAAACCCAGTTGTCTCTTTAAGGCATGAGGAAGGGGAAATCTGGTCAAATATCACTGCAGAACATTCATTCTAAAAGTCAAAGCAACCTAAAAAAATCTTTATTTCTGAGGTCTGCACAAGCCCTTTTGTATTTTAAAATGCACAGTTGTATATACCCGTTATGAATAGAAAACCAGTTGATTTAGTTGTGACTTTTGTGGGTTAAAAGATCATACCTAGAAAGGAACAGCTTCCAGCCACTCAAGTATTCTAAAGAGAAAAATAACTATTTAAGTGATATCTCAAGTTTGATATTTCAAGGTAAATAAGGGGGGGGGGGGGGTTATGTGGTGATGTTTTTTTGTTTTTTTGGTTTTTTTTCAGTAATCTAGTTTACTAAATTGTATCATTCCTGAGCTATAGCTTATAAGAAATAGCACACATAATTAAACCAAGTTTCATACTCCAGCAGCTTCTTCTTTCTCATAATGATTAACTGTATGGGCTAATTACAGATTGATAGCAATCCATGAAAATGATAAATATTATTATCCTCATTTTGTAGGTAGGTTTATGAACATTGAGATTGTGTCTTGCCTACAGTAGGAGAAAACATCTGAACATCATCAAGAAAAAAAGATATTTCAGCTTTTGCAGTTTCATGTTAAAACTTTTTGATTGTGCTTGTCCTTCACTACATTTCTTACAAATTTTCAGTTTGTCAGACACAAAAAGGAGAGAAGAAAATGAAAAATTGCTAGGGAAAGTACACAGAAAAATTATGGAAAAGCACAAAGAAATCTAAAGTAAAGAGGAAATCTGCTGGTTGGGTAGGCAAGTCAGTGGACTACAAGCATGAAAGAATAAAATGTTTGTCTTAATATATGAGTGAACTTAATATTTTTAAAAGGCACTGAAATTGAGCATATTAGAAAGAACTATACTGAATTTATTTTTTACCTTCAGTGGACTAAATGTCAAAACAAAATTATTAAAATAAAAATAATTGTGTTGTGAAGTGTAGGACAAGGCCTCAAGGACAAGAGTCCAAGTACTGTTAGCCTGATGAAGTCCAAGTACTGTTAGCCTGATGAATAGAGACGTGTTAGAACTTGTAGGGCACAAGCCCTGGGAACAAAGAAGCCAGCTAACTGCAGACTCTTGAGCCGTTGCAGTTCAGATGGCAACCAGACGGACAAAGAGGAATAAGTAGCCAGATAAGGGAATGGATAGTACCGATAAGGAACTTTGCTAATCAAGAAAGTCATGTAGGAAGAAACCCCCTAATCTTAGAATAGGAATTGTTGCTATGACAAGGTAAACTAATCAGTTCCTATTGTTTTAATGGTGTGCCTTAAATGTCAACCAATCAGTGTTTTTTACGCCTAAGATTTAACCAAACAGTGTGTAATATGTAGAAGGTAGAAACATATATAATTGTAAGAAAATCACTAATAAACGGACAACTTGCTTGCATCAAGCTGCGTCCCGTCTCTTCATTCGCCACAGTGAAGATGTGGAAACTGCTGCTGACAACTACAGCTTAGCAGGACAATAAGACTGTGTCATATAAATATGTGTTATGTAAAGATTTTTTTCCTCTCTGTGTGACATTATGTTATTATTCAGGCCTTTAGAGTATTTGCAGGAATGGTGTCTTATTCTGTTTTATTTCAAATGTCTCTGTAAAAGGCTTTCAAATCTATAGGACTTTATCTGCAAGACCAAATGTCTCTCCTAAGATAATAATCAATAATTAACACACCATTACACATATTTATAACCATTTTACTTTGTAAATCTAATAAACGTTGGTAGAATACATTCTGCCAAAATCCTGCATGTGCTGTGAGTAATGCAGCAGATTAACACACTACTCTCAGTTGGAAGGCTGGTCCGTTTACCTTCCAGCACTGCCAAAACTGTATTTTGCAGGAGATGCTGTGATGGGTTGACCCTGGCTAGACTCTGATTTGATCGGCAATAAGTTAAGTTAATTTTCCCCAAGTCAATCCTGTTATGCCTGTGATGGTAATCTGAGTGATCTCCTTGTCCTTATCTCAGCCTACAAGCCTTTCATTATATTTTTTCTCTCCTGTTCAGTGGAGGAGGGGAGCAATAGAGTGGCTTTGGTGAGCACCTGGCATCCAGCCAGGTTCAGCCTACCATAGCCTCTAAGAATTTAATTCTGTCACATATATTACATGTGTATATGGTTGCATGTATGAGTGACACCAATATTGTAATTTCCAGGAAGTCTTTACTAGGATTTATGATTTTGCCTTGTGAATCTGTCTTTATTTTCGTTCTCTATCACTTATTTCAATCATAGGTGCTTCCAAAGTGACCGTCATCTTGCTCTCTAAATACATAAAATAGTGTCAAAATAGAACGCAGAATTGGGTTTTTGTCTATAATTGCCTAGAGGTTTTTTTCTTGTAATAAGGTTTATGGTACAAGTTTTCCAAAAATTTGTTTTTGTGTTGTGTAAGCAATATAACAAAAGTAACAAGTTTTGAGAGGAAAAGATTGATGGAAGGTCTTGTTGGAAGCAATCTATAATCACCACTTGAATCTTCAAATCAAGACTGGAAATTTTCTGCAATATGACAAAGCTGAAACAACAGTTCAGTGCTCAATAGACAGATTACTGTGTGAAATTCTGTAGCCTATGTTATGCAGCAGGCCAGCCTAGATAGTCATAAGGGTACTTTCTTCCTGTGAATCTGTCAGTCTGTCTATGCAACTTTTTACCATCTCAGGAAAACAATCCATTGATGGAACTAAAATGACCTGAAGGTAAAAATATTAGCACAAAGAAAATGCAACAGAAAAAATGTACATAGCATGCTTTTGTCAGAAACTGCAAACTTTTGTATATGAAACATATATATGAAAGAGATAAAGCAAGAACAACTTTTTTATTAATATTTGAAAATCATATACAATTAATAACTAAAGTGTCAGGATGTAACATTTTCATCCAGTAATCTTTATAGTTTAGAGCTCTGTACTTGAAATTTATAGCATAGATAAATTTCTGGCTGCTACAGCTTGACACTGTGTGCCACTCCTAGAAGTTTCAATAGATTCCCTTGATATTTAAGTACTCTTTTTCCTTGCATTTATCCCTTATACATTTGGATCCAGATTGGTTATGGGAAGTGATTCATCATCTTCAGGTATATATCTACTTTTCTCAAACCTGTCTGCAACAATCTCTGAGCCATAGCAAACCGGAAAAGATGTGGTCCATTTATTGATAACATGGCATTTTAAACAAGTAAAAACTGTGAAGGAAAAAAGTAAAATATTATACCATGAGCAGGTATGAAGTAAAAAATGTTAAGGTTAAAATGTATGAAATATGTTAACTAAAGAAAAGAAAAAGAAAAAAGAAAAGTAAATAGATGTGAAGTATGAAGAAGACATTGTGGGGTTCCATGCACAGCTCACTCTTCATAACATGCCTTGGATAACAAGAGCTGGTAAGAGGATGGAAAAGTAAACAGTGTGTGAGAAGGGGACACCCACAATTGTCTGAGAGGACATTTGCCCTAAATTGCTAATCCTGAAGAGGAAAATGACCTTCAGTGGGATTAAACAGTAACAAGACAAAATGGGGGGGAAAAATATTGTAACACAAAGAAGCAATCACCTTGAAAAGAAGTGTAAAAAGAGCATAGACCAGTGTGAAAATGAGGACAGGCAGAGGAGAGGAAGCAGTAGGTATCACAAGGGTTCTGAAAAGGGTCCCCCGTGGAGAGTTGGCCAAGTCACGACAATCACACCGATATGGCTACATGCTGTGCTCACTTTATTAAACAAACAGGTCATATTTATAACTTAAACCAACCCCTCACCCGACTTTACACACAGGTGATTGGATAAAAGTCTCTGGCCATGTGGGTGTCCATGTCACTGACTGGTGAGCATGCTGCAGGCGCCTGATCAGAGTGTGCCGATGAGAGTGTGCTGATTTCGTGGTTCCCAGGACTTGCTCTGCACCTGGCTTCTTGTTTGTGCATAGCTTGTTTTCCTTCTCCCACTGCTTGTTCCCAGGACAATTTAAAGTTGCTCTGCAGCTTTAACTAACAGGCCTGGGCTGTCCAACCCGGACAATGGTAACATATGTCCTCGGTCCTTTAAAAATCTCTCTACAGGGTTCTGTCCCTGATGGCAGTATCCCCAAAGCACCCCTGCCCTGCCCAAGCTGGGTGGTGCAACCTCTCCATGGAGCACCAGGAGCAGCCTGCACCCAGAGGTTTTCTGGTAGTGTAGGGGCAGCATGCAGGGACCTCAACAGTGGGTGGATCACTGGGGTGGTGGAGCAAGGAGGGGTACACAAAGCTGGGGTACCCATGGCTCCCACAGGGGTGGCAACCCCCATGCTGGGGACGGGTATGAACTTGTAACTGATTGTGTACATGTGTAGAAGGGGATTAGAGCTTCTTGTGAATAGTTGTAGAAGGATGTTTAGAAATTTGTTGGCGTTATTTTATTTGTCCATTGTCCAGTGCTACACTTCATCTGTTTTATTACTTGTATTGATCATATGGTTCCCTGATCGCTGGTTAATTGTGTCTTTAATAAATAAGTAAAATTCTTCCTAATTTGACTTAAACCAAAACCTTTTAGGTACTGGAAGACTGCAATAAGGTCTCCCTGAAGCCTTTTCTCCAGGCTGAACAACCCCAAATCTCTCAGCTTGTCTTCATAGGAGAGGTGTTCTAGCCCTCTGATCATCTTCATGGCCCTCTTTTGGACTTGCTCCAACAGGTCCATGTCCTTCTTATGTTGGGGGAACCAGGGCTGAATGCAATATTCCAGCTGGGATCTCACAAGAGCAGAGGGGGAGAATCACCTCCCTCATCCTGCTGGTGCTTCCTTTGATGCAGTCCGGGATTCAACTGGCTGGCTGGGCTGCAAGTACACATTGCTGGGCCATGTTGAGCTTCTCATCAGCCAACATCCTCAAGTCTTTTTCCTCAGGGCTGCCCTCATCCATTCTCTGCCCAGCTTGTATCTGTGATTGGGATTGCCCCAGCCCACATGCAGGACCTTACACTTGGTGTTGTTAAATTTCATGAGGTTCGCGTACATCTATGTGTTAGGGATAAAATACTACTAGCATCAGATCTTCAGAAGATTAAAACACTTTTACTTCTTTTGTCATGAATGAAACTTTACCAGTTTCTGTAGGTCAAAGATCTGGCCCAGTTTGTTTAGGATTAATTTTTCTTACTATAAATAGGCATTTATATTAAGGAAACCTCAAGCTGAGCATAATCATCTTATTGCCAGTTATGAATTTAATAATGAAAAACATTTTGAGGAAGATTTCCATTTTGCATGCAGTGCCCTTCACCTCTAGAGAAATTCACATTGCATTTGGCATGATAACATATTGATACTGGATGAAAAAAAGACAACTATCCTTTGTATGTAAATAAATTTATAATTTTATATATTCACACACATATGTATATACACAACAACATATATTTTTGCTGCTGTTAGAGATTAGAAGGCCCAACAGAAACATAACACATTTACATAAATTAGAAAAATGAGAGAGGAGAGAAGGCCAAGCAAGTTTTTAAAGACTGGACTTGAACAAATAGAAAATCAAGATCCAAGGGTTGTTCTTTGTGCATCCTGTGCTTTCAGGAGCCTCACATCCATATCCAAGGTCCTTCTGTACTTAAATTTAAGTGGATGCAAAAGCCAATTTAGCCATTTACATTTAGACACATTTAACCATATTTAGGTAAAAGTCTGTTGCTTAATCAATGTTAGTTCTCTAGGTTTCCACTTCAGGTAGTGGAAAAAAAGGCGAAACTTCAGAGAACAGTATTTCTTAAAGCATTGCTTTTTATACAATTGGGTAAATGGCATTAACGTACCTATCTTTTCCTACTGATTACAGGCAGTAATCAGTGACCACACTCTGGCTTCAGAATGTCTAAAATTATGCAAATTCCACCTTTAAGTGTTGAAGTCCAGAGTGAAAACTGCCCAACAGGGCAGGTTGCTGTTGCTTACAGCTTTACTCCTGAAGACAGAAAATGTCAGTCTTTAGAGGGGTGGTGGTGGTGGTGGGTGTGGGTACCACACAAAAAAAGACAGAAACCTGAGGATCAGATATGTGGTCTAAGATGAAACATTACTTGGTTCTGTGTAGTATCAATAATAAGAGCTTATATGTTTTTCTTTGCCTCTTTGCTATCCACTAACCAGTCATAAAATGCTATCCCTTCTGAACAGGAGCATCTTTCATTGCCAGTAACATTTTTCTAAGCTTTGAGATAGTAGATAATCAGGCCTATTGTCCCTAAAGGATCTACAGTTACTTCAAATATTTTCCTTCTCTGGCTGATGGCATGACATGTGTGCACTTATATTGCTCATTTTTCTAACAGATGTCTACTGCCCTTAGCACTTCTACCACATTTTTGTCACATAGGTACAGGCAAGACATAACGTGGATTGTGTTTCAACTGCAATGGTGGATTGAACTCTGTCTTCTAGAAAAAAAATAAATATCTGATTTTAATGGGGACTGTAGTGAGATGGTTCTCATTTGTTTCCTAAAATAATATTGCACTGTGTTGTTCTTGCAGAGATTGCAGCACACAGAATGTGAAAATGAATCTACCCAGCTATTGCTCCTTTTGTGCTGAGGACAGCTTTTTTATTTGCACAGCTCTAGTTAGAATGGCACAGTCTTTGCAGAAGCTGAGCATCAGAAGTATTTCTAATTCAATACTTAACACAGAACTTTAGTTTCTGCTGATGTTTTTAGTAGCTCTCGAATAATTCTTCTATTTATTTATTTTCACGCCCCCTACTCCAAGCGATGAATTGGAGGTACCTTGTAGCAAATGAAGACTTTATGTGTGACGCCCAGAAGGATCGTTTAATTATGGCCACCCCAAAGAATGTAAAACTATTGCCAAGATAGGTGAATTTTTCAAAGTATATGTTAATTTTTTTAAGTTAATTTTTAGAAAGTATCAAGTACGACTACATATGTCTACAAGTGAGAGTTGACAGCGTGGGGACCCAAGTGGTTTTCTCTTTGATCCTGATAGTGAGGGGAGGGGCTTGAGGAGTTGTGGTTGGATCCTATGAGTCAATAATTGGTTCCAAGCTGATGTGGAAAACAGGGATTTGACTTTTATGACCATTCAGTCCTCTCTGAACATTGAGTACTGCTAGGAAAAGAGGCAGGATCCACCTGAGGAACTGTCACAAAAGTATTTTTGCCAATATGCTGGCCAACCTGTGAGGAGAACCTTACACTAGGAAGAATGGGGGAGGAAAATGTAAGGAAGATGGTTTCTAACAGTGATACATTTCTTTCATGTTCTGTGACTTCTGCTGAATCTACATATTTAGGCAACTTTCAAAACCATTCCGGTTATTTCTAAGAACTCATGGAGGACAGTTGAAATTCAGGGGAAAGAAAAAGTAATGTTCATTTCAAATGGAAGAGGAGAAAGGAGGGAAAAAAAATACCAATTGTCATAGTTTCAATTTCCAGACAAATACTCTGAATCAATTTTTTGCAAATTGCTATTGTTATTCTTCAAGGCAAATGTAGCAGCCAACAGAGATTTTAGGACCAAACTGTGATAAAACTTTCAAATTATTTTTTCATGATAGTGTAAGAAATAGTCATTCTTACAAATGTAAAGACAAGGAATAACTGCTATGATGAAAATTCTTCATAAAACACTAAATAAGAATTAATAATGTCATTTAAAAAAAATTAAAAAAAACAAACAAACCCAAACAAACAAACAAACAAACAAAAAACAGAAGAAGAAGAAGAAGGAAATACCACACTGTAAAGGTCCAAGACAGTAAACCATTTACTTACTCCACACTGGTAATTCTGTTGTTGAAATATGGTGTTCTGTTTTCAGCTTTAAATTTCATTATCATTGTGGATCGATCGCAGGAACCCAGAAAACATTCAGAATTACCAGACTGGAAAAAAAAAAAAAAAATTACCCTCAAGAAGTGAAGATTGATCCCAGTCTTCAAAATATAGAAGACTGCTGGAAAGATGAAGAGAGCAGCCTTCTTGCTTACTGAAAAAATTACTGATTTTCATCAAAATATTACATATTATGGAAAAATTACTGGTAAAGGATTGCCTTAGCAAGTTTCCAAGGACAATGTTAGCAAGGAAACAGCAGGGCGTAGATGACAAGTTCTTTCAAAAAGTTAGTACTGCAGTTCCTGAAATAAGGCAATAACAGGCTGTTCCAGCTCTACTTTTCCACAGTTTTAGAAACAAAACTCAGGCAACTCCAGAGTCCACCAATTGTTCAAAACCGAGTTGTATTTGTTACTCTATTAATGCTACATAAGATGATTCGAGAGAAACATTTTCTGTTCTGCAAGCAAATACTGTTATGCTCTATCTGCTCCCTGCTGCAGAGGAACAATAAAACAGCAACTGTTTTGCTGCCTTATCTTCAGAATAATTTGTAATTAGTGCTTTAAATTAAAAAGTGAGAAGAAGCTGCAGTATTAATACTTTTATTTATAATCCATTCCATTTTCCACTTGCCTGAAACATGGTTAATTTGATAGGCATCTTTTAATTTGTAATTAGTCTACAGGAAGGACTATATTCTGATGCTTTAAGCAGTGCACTATTTATTAGTTTATGAACTCTCATTTTACCCAGTGTTTATGCACTGTGAACCAGATTCAGTACCCACATAATTGTAAATGAGTTCAGTTCAGTGTTTAGCTCATTTGTCTGCCTTATATTTTTGAACACATAAGATAAATTGTAACTGGACATGTTTAGTTTACATCCTATCTTCTCAGCCTGGCTATCCACTAGGCTTGCAGATAGTTCATACAGAAAGCAAAACATCTACAGGAACTATTTTTGCTCTGTGGCTGCAGAGTAGTGCCAGACATGTCGAGCTGTTGGCAACACAGGAAACATGGCTACAATCATGTTAACTGAAGCTATTCTTTTGAGGCTTACCTGTCTTTGCTCAAGAATATTTAAAAATAAATTAGGTGATTTTTTTTCCCCCAGTTAACTCCTAGTTGATACTGCCTCAAGCTGAAAATATGCCATGAAAGTAGTTGCTCCAAGTTGTAGTGTTTATGAGCTTCTTATCTAGATTAGCATCTTGATATTCATTCTATTGGTTTAAATATCCATTAAAGCTAAACTGAGATTGGGAACCCCTTGTGCCAGACACTGTACCTACACAATGTAGTTAATAAATGATTCCTGTCCCAATGAGTTGAGAATGGAAACTGCAGAACAGGCACAGAGGAAAAACATGCTGTAAAACATAGACATAGTATAATATGTTGTGGCCAGAAAATGCTGATTTAAGTGGTCATTCTCTTTCTGAATAATTCAAGAGAATAGTAAGTAGAGTGGCTACGAAGAGGATGGAGTTTCTCTCTTCACAAGAAGCATCATGGAAAAGACAAGGGACAATGGGTACAAGTTGCACTGGAAATATTTCAACTCAATATAAGAAAAAATGTTTACAATGAGAACAATGAGTCACTAGAACAATCTCCCCAGGGATGTGGTAGAGTCCCCATCACTGGAGGTTTTCAGGACAGGGTGCTTGATAATCTCCTCTAGGCTTCCTTTCCCAAAAAAGTTGAACCAGATGGTCCTTCAAGGTCCTTTTCAGCCTGGGCTGTTCTATGATTCTATTAATAAATAGGTTAAAAAAAAAATGGAAGGAAAGAAAGTAAAAGTGCTCACAGAGAAACATTTATTTTCAGTAACATTTCCCAATACTATTTTTTAAAGGTTCTTTTGTACGTCTATCCTCTTTCTCATTATAGAAGTGATTTGAGCAGCTCTTATGATTTTAGCTAAATGCAAGATTAAATTCTAAAATTTTTCCTTCTACTTTATGTTTTATGTATTAGTTTCTCTACTGAGGCTTGTTTCTGAACATTTTTGATTCCTTACCTCCAATGTCAGCTACACTTATGAGTGTTCAGTCTGCATGATCTTGTAGAAGGACCTGGTACTTAGGTTTCTAAGCCATATGTTTTGTCATCTATGGTTTTTTAATGGGCTGTGGTTGAGTTTTCAATGTAATTATGTTCATTATGTCAGTCTGACCTTGGCGCCAGGGAAGGTTATGGAGCATGTCATCTTGAGTGCCATCACATGGCATGTGCAGAACAACCAGGGGATCAGGCCCAGTCAATGAGTTTCTGAAAGTCAGGTCCTGCCTGGCCAACCTGATCTCTTTCTATGACAAGATGACCCTCCCAGTAGATGAAGGAAAGGCTGTGGATGTTGTTTACCTAGACTTTAGCAAAGCCTGTGATACTATTTACCACAGTATTCTCCTGGAGAAATTGGCTGCTTGTGGCTTGGATGGGTGTACACTTGAGAGATGAAAAATTGGCTGGGTGGCCGAACCCAAAGATCAGTAGTGAATGGAGTTAACTCCAGTTGGCACCTAGTCACAAGTGGTGTTCCCCAGGGCTCAGTATTGGGGCCAGTTCTGTTTAATAGATTTATCAATGATCCAGACAAGGGGATTGAGGGCACCCTCAGTAAGTTTGTGGACAACACATAAATTGCAGGGGATCTGCTTGAGGGTAGGAAGGCTTTGCAGAGGGATCTGGACATCCTGGATTGATAAGTCAAGGCCAATTGTATGAGGTTCCACAAGGCTGAGTGTTGGGTACTGCACTCGGATCACAACAACCAGATGCAATGTTACAGGCTTGGGAAAGCTGCCTGGAAGAAAAGGACCTGAGGGTGCTGATCCACAGCTGGCTGAACATGAGCCAGCAATGTGCCCAGGTGGCCAAGAAGGCCAACAGCATCCTGGCTTGTATCAGAAACATTGTGGCCAGCAGGGCAAAGGAAGGGATCATCCCACTATATTTGGCATTGGTGAGGCCAGACCTCAAATATCGTTTTTAATTTTGGGTGCCTCATTTCAAGAGAAGGGCAACAAAGCTGGAGCAGGGTCTAGAGCACAAGTCCTATTGAGGACCAGCTGAGGAAACTGGAATTGTTTAGTCTGGACAAAAGGAGGCTCAGGGGAGACCTTATTGCTCTCTACAGCTACCTGAAAGGAGGCTGTAGGCAGGTGGGAGTAGGTCTCCTCTCCCAGATAACAAGTGATAGAGTAAGAGGGAATAGCCTCAAGTTGTGCCAGGGGAGGTTTATATTGGATATTAGGGAAAAGTTCTTCACTGAAAGGGTTGCTAAACATTGGAGTAGGCTGCCTGGTGAAGTGGTTGAGTCACCAACCCTGGAGGTGTTTGAAATATGTATAGATGTACCATTTAGGTTTAGTCGTGGAATTGGCAGTGTTAAGGCTAACAGCTGAACTCAGTGGTCTGAAAAGTCTGTTGCGGATGGAGTGATGCACTTCATTTGTAGGAGATAAGCAGCAATATATTGGTATAAACCAGAGCTTTAACAAAGTTTGATAGTAAATGTGACAGTTGTTTAACAAGATTTGATGAGAAGGTACACTTGATTGTTTACTGCATAGAGGACAGGGTCAGACAAAACTGTCAGGGACACCCTCCCATTGAGTCATGAGGTTCAGAAAGGAGCCCCTTAACATTCTAAAGGCCTCCTCAGAGGGGAATTTAGCTGCAGCTGGATCCAGACATAGTCTCAGACTTGCTCAGCTGTTTAGAACTAAAGAATTTTATTTGGACAATCAATCCTTTATATCATTTATCTAAGTCTTCAAAGTTTAGCATCACTTACTGTAGAGGAATGAAGCTAGGTTAATTAGCATTGATAATATACAACTGTGGGTTGGCTTCAGGGGTGGTGGGTTGGCCCATGTAGATAAGGTGCAGGTGTGGATGGTTAAGTTAAGTGGTTGAGAGCCAGTGAAGAGAGAGCAGCCGAGGAAGAAGCAAGAGAAGAGAGAGCACATGCCCTGGATGAGGTGAGATGAAGAGAAGGCAGTAGAGGGACTTGTATGAAGAGTATGCTGGTATGAGATGGTAAAAGACCTTGTTGCAGCATGGTAGTTTGGAAAGTGCTGCAACAACTTACCAAGAATCTATTGTGGCAAGGAATCTCTCAGCCTTGAGGAATAACCCTGATGAGTGTCTGCACTCAAGGGGAGGTCCTGTTGTCCAGCTAGCTGCAATGCAGGATAGTCAATGGGCTCTGGGTTGTCCACTATTTATGGAGTAAGATCATTGACTCAAGCCTATCTGCATACAGACTACAGAAGTTTGTTTCTTTCAAATTTGGCTTGAGTCAGACATTGACCGGACTGTGGTTAGGTGGGCACATTCTTCAAATTACCCCTTGGCTATTGTGCTGTTTTCTGTCTCTCCTGAATCCACTTTGAGTATGATACAGCCATCGTGACCAGTTACATCCTTTTTGACTGCCACAAGTGGTTATCGCTTGAAAATTGTCACTGAAATAGAGGTCAGGAGTGGTGGGGGTGGGGGAAGCACATTGCCACAAGATCTTCTCCAACCTAAACAGTTCTGTGATTCTATGAGTCTATACTGGAAACTAAAGGAGGTCAAGATTACTTGGATGACACTTGTTGGAATGCAGCAGGAAGGCTGTAATGTCCTGTGTGGTTTAAACTTTTTTTCTTTTTTTCAAGCCATGGGTCAAATGCAGAGGTACTTCTGGACATTGTTCCATTGTTAGGGAGCACAGGGAGATCTCTCACACAAATATTGCCTATTTGCCAGCAAGACTTCTTTACTGTATTTATTACCTATATTACTGCTATTAATCGTAATAACTTGAACTTTACTTGTGTAACAGTGCCTTGCAAAAGGAGAACTTCAATGTATTGTTTCACAGTAAAATGCACTGTTGTCAATACTGCTTGTTTGTAAAGAGGAGCTTTAAAAAGTCGAGAGAATATGTAGGATCTTGATTTTCCTATACTAATTATGAAAAACTGAAATTCCCTGATAGTATTAGTGATTATTTATTGTGTACTAAATGAATAGACCACACATTAAAAGAGATTATTGGCCTTTTAAACTATCAAGTACTTCAAATTAGTATTAACAGACATTTAGGGGAAAAAGAAGAAAAAAAAAAAGACATTCATATGCATAAACAAAATTAAAAATAGAATTACATACTGTAACAGAAGAGGTATGTTACTGTTTCAGTTAAGCATTTTTTATCTAGATATTTAATAACAGCCTGCAGATCTTTAAGAACTTCAAGAGAGAATTTAATCATGTCAAAAGTATTGTAACTGTAAGATATAGCATAAGCTGTTAGATATCTATCTTTGAGTAAATACAACTGAGCTGAACTATTTGATGATAGATAGGAAATTTAGAATTAAGGTTTTAAGCAATAACTATTTAGTTGTTATCTTCCTGCAAGCTGCTCTAGCAGACAGCCATTTACCACAGTTAAAGTTGTTTTTTTTTTTTTTGAAACTATGTATTTCATAGGGAGTTCTTTGGGTTTAAAGCCTGAAGGCTTTTAAATCATCTGATCTGACCTGCAGTACAACACAGGTCATTGCACTTCATTCACATGTTTTGTTACTGAATGAAAGCCTGTATTTCAGTATTCAGAAAACAGTTGCACACCATAAGAAGGAAATAAGACAGATTAGAACTGGAATTCAGAATTATTTTTTAAAAATTAGAAAAAATGTTTAAAGAGAATTAATGGTTTAAAAAGTAATTCAGTTAAGTATGCATTTTCTGTTTTGGTAAGAATAGATGACTACAGAAACACAAGATGTAGATCAACTGATTAGATGAGAAATACCCATAAATTATTTGGAAGTAAAAGGTGATCACAAAACTCATTAAAAAAATCTACAGTACTACTGTTGTTCATAGAACAACCATATGGGATATGTAAACAAGACTGTCTTCATTCACTTCATCTAAGGTTTAGTTTGGAGAACTAATTCAATTTTGAGGACTTTGGAAGAGTTCTGCATGAGTTGTAGCTCTGTAGCCCAGATGTACCAATGGCAACACCAAATATTGCCATTGCTGGTAACAGCCCACAGACTTTCTATTGACTCTGCAAGTTTCCGGGACTGGGATTATTGGTCTTGCTTTGTATGGATTTGTCTAGGCCATCCTGGAGCTTTATGTTCACCTGCTTTACAACAAGAGCACTTCACAATGAGAATACTCTCGCCTGAGTGGTTTTAGCTTCAGCATAGCTGTATACATTGTGTAATGGAATGCTCATTGGTTTTATGTATTTTTTTGACCAGTACGTAGTGATAACAAGTAATTGTCCTGTGTAGAATCGGCTATTTATGGCCCTATACTAAAATTGTAGTACAGAAGTGTGCAGCCTTAGGATGACAGCAGAGGCTTTTTTTTGCACTCAAAATCTTACGTTAATAAAAAAAAAAATAAAATAGCAGCATCTACATGAAATTAAGAAGTTATTTTTAGTCCTGATATTAAAATAATCTAATACATAAAAGTCATGTAAATAACCATATTAAAACTGTTGCACAGCAACTTCCTTCCTTTCAGTGTTCTTTTGGATGCTAAGGATGGCAGGTTTGGCATTTCTTAAGAAGGTTTGCATGTTCGGAAACCTTTGCAGGTCATCATACTATGCTAACAGTGTGCATGCCATGTGTCCATTTTTGTATAAAAAAGCTCTCAGATACACAAGCAACAGAGTCTTCTCTTTATACCAGACTCTGATCTCAAAAAAATCACACAGAAATATTTAATTTACAACATATGGCCCAACACAAGGCTAAATTCAACTTCTTCAAAGTAAGCTAGTTCAAACACTATGGATGATACTCCATGCAGCTGAGCCGCATGGACAGGGATCAGTACATGGCCTTATGTTATTTAATGGTATTAACATATGATACTTCTTTTGAATAGATGACTGTTGAGTTTTCTTTCATCTCTTTTCTATATGTCAATGTTTTTCCAAGACAATGAATTCTCAAGAAATTAATTAAATTAATTCAATAAGTGGTTTTTTTTTTTGATATCAGATAATGCATGTTCCATGCTGCAAAAAAAGTCATCAGAATAATCCATCCTTGCTGGTTCTAACAGAATGCCCCTGGAGGTTATGATCACTTTGGTCCCAAATCATGTATGCTGTGATTATTACAAATTATGAAGATGAAAAAGCTAAGGGTAATAAAAGCAGCTTTTCTAGGCAGGGGTAAAAAGAGGATTTGTAAAATTACTTATTGCAAGAGCAGGAGCTTGCCAGTATCAAGTCTGTGCCGCTCCTTTCCATCTGGAAACAGGGGTTCCAAATATATAGCCTGATTTTTTGCCTGAATTTTTATTCTGATTCTTTAACGATAGCCACAAATCAGTTATTTTATCAAAGACAAACATCTGCCTAAGCAGTCTATGGCTTCTTGGGCCTTTCCTTCATTGTTATGCAAATATTACTAATGTTTTCAGTTCTCTAGACCTTAGAAATGTCTCCAGTTTCCTTCTGAGTTACTAAAAAAATAAATTCAGTGGTTTGGAGATAATTCAGCTATTCAGTCCTTCCTAACAAATTTACAGTTCAGAGGGTAAAAACAATTGTGTTACTATCACAATAATTTGCTATTTCCCTTGAGATTCTTGGGCATGAGTTGCCTAGGCCTGTCATTTTGCCTGTCTATGCTTAGTTAATTTTAGCAGATGCTGTTTCATATGTTCTGTTACTACAGATGGTGAAATTTTTATTTCCTCCAACGGGGGCAAAACCTTATTTCTTTTTTTCTTTTTCCTCCTGATCAGAAAGCTAACACAGATGAAAGGAAATTTTCATGTAAGTTTACATCCTAGTAGAGTTTCTACACAGAAAAAACAAATACTGATTGTCACAGAAGACATTTTATTTCTAGGACAACTAGAGAAGGTGTCTTGGTGGTTTTGTTTTGTTTTTTACGTTGTGCTTCCAGAAGATGTATTTGTTACTGCTATAATTCATTGGTACACAACAAAAGCAAAGTTAAGGCTGCATGAACTGATTTTAAATTTTACAGGCGCTGATAGAGATGTTCAATGAAATCAGAAACAAACCCAAGAGTCAGTTCAGCCACAGTATGATCTTTTTGATAAAAAATTCAGTCTCAAAAAATTAAAAAAAAATAAAAATCTGACTGAAAGCTTGAGGTTTTCTCTTTTTTTATTCTCCACCACCCCATCCCCTACCCTCACTCCCCAACCCCACACCTTGTAATATTGTATGACTTCAAGATGTATAAAATAATCACTGTTAACTGGGAGTAAAATAAAGTGTCTCTGATGGGAAGTTTTCTCTTCTACATCTGTCATTAAAGAAAGGTAGACACATATTAAAAATCAACATGTGCAGACTTCTGCTCTCCTCTTCCTGCATTGGCTTAATTTAATGAGGCCTCAGCCAGCGCAATCTTCCCACAGGCAAGACCACCATCTCTGCCTGCCCAAGGCTTAGAGACAGGCACCGGACACTCTGGGCTCTGTGCTGGATGGCTGTGTCTTCCGCACAGAGCTCGTTTTGAGTTCAAGAGGTGTCTGGGGTAGCTGCTTCCATTGTGGCTGGGAACTGTGCCCAGTGGCCTATTGCTGCCAGTGCTGAGCAGGCCCACACTCAGAAGGGGTTTTGGACACCTTCCACTGCAACTGCTACACAAATTACTGCCTCTGTCTCCTATGCTCCCAGCTGGCAATGCTTTCCCTGGTGCCAGCTGAAGAAGTGCTTGACAATTCATAACTCTAACTTAAAAGCCAGCTGAAGATAACAGGTGTAAGCATTTTTTTGAGTAGGATTAGCTCTCTGAGCCTGGTAGAAACTACTAGAGGTTCTAGGTGTGAACATTACCCTTAGTTACCTGTGTGAGCAGCAGTGGCATCCTTCTGGAAGAAGAGCCCAGAAGCTGCTTTATGGATTGCTGCATCCCTTAACTGCTTCTGTTTGCACTGTTCTTCCTTGGAGTGCCCTACTTTACTTAGCGAGTCCATTTCCATTTCAGATTCTCCCACCTTTGTCTGGTTGTGAAACAATGGGATATAGCTATCAGTAAACATTATTCAGAAGATACATGCCTCCTATGTGTCTGCTCTTTGTTTCCACTTACCACTTACTTCAGCTCATGTGCCTAATATTGAAATTGCCACAAATGCAGTCTGAGGTGCTTCCGTCCTACTTTCTCTCCAAAGAAGAATCACAGAATCATTGAATGGTTGGGCTTGGAAAGGAAGATCTGGAGGTCTTCTCATCCAATCCCCTGATCAAGCAGGGCCACTCAGAGCAGGTGGCCCATGCTGAGGAGATATGCCTCCTTGTTTGTGGACCAGATTGCATGTTTTGGATCCTGGGTACAGGGGACATTCTTAGGCTGCAACTCTTCAGCTTTTTCTAATATAGTAGATACACAACAACTACAAGAAAAACCTGGTTAGGATTAAATATTTATTTGTTTGTTTTTTCTGTTTAGACTAATCATAATCTTGTGTAAACTTTGAGAACCTTGAGTTTTGTTTATTTTGCCCTATTTTCCCAATCCTCATTTTTAATCAGGATCAGTTTCTTATTGGTGAGTTATAGTTCTTTGCATAATGTTGCATTTTATTACATTTTCGATAAAGTTTTATTGTGTTGAGAACAAGTCAGAACTTTTCTTGTATGTAGTAGGTTGATCCTGGCTATCTGCCAGGTGCCCACCACAGCCGCTCTATCACTTCGCCTCCTCAACTGGACTGGCAAAAGAAAATATAATGAAAGGTTCATAGGTCTAGATAACAGGGAGAGATCGCTCACAAATTACCATCACAGGAAAAACAGATTGACTTGGGGAATTTAATTCAATTTATTACCAAACAAATCAGAACAGGATAATGAGAAATAAAGCAAAACTTAAAAAACAAAACAAAACAAAAAAACCAAAAAAAACCAACTGTCCCCCACAGTGGTGCAGGGGGATGGGGAACAGGGGCTGTGGTCAGTTCATCACATCCTGCCTCAGGGGGAGGACTCCTCACACTCTTCTCCTGCTCCAGCTTGGGTCACTCCCATGGGAGACAGTCCTCCAAGAACTTCTCCAGTGTGAGTCCTTTACATGGGCTGCAGTTCATGAACTGCTCCAGTGTGATTCCTTTCACAGTGTGCAGCCCTTCAGGAACTGACTGCTCCAGTGTGAGTCCCCCATGAGGTCGTAAGTCCTGCCAGCAAACCTGTTTATCATGTACTCCTCTCTCCATGGGGCCACAGGTTCTGCCAAGGGCCTGCTCTAACGCAGGCTTCCATGGGGTCACAGCCTCCTTCAGGCACACCCACCTGTTCTGGCATGGGGTCCTGTGGGGGCTGCATGTGAATAGCTGTTCCACCATTGATCTCCGTGGGCTGCAGGGGCACAGCCTGCCTCACCATGGTCTTCACCACAGGCTGCTGGGGCACATCTGCTCCAGTGCCTGGAGCACCTCCTCGGTCTCCCTCTTCACTGACCTTAGTGTCTGTAGAATTGTTTTTCTCGTATATTCTCACCCCTCTCTTCAGCAGCAGTTGTGCAGTTTTTCCCTCCCGCTTCTTAAATATATTATCCCAGAGGCACTACCACCATCACTGATGGGCTAGGCCTTGGCCAGCAGCAGGTCCTTCTTGGAGCTGGCTGGCACTGGCTCTGTTGGACACGGAGGAAGCTTCTAGCAGTTTCTCACAGAAGCCACCCTTGTAGTTCCCCAGCTACCAAAACCTTGCCACACACCCCCAATACAGTGTATTAAGAAGTTTGTAGCAGAAAATATGAAGTATTTACAACAGCTGAAGTTTGGAATGGGTTTTGTGTTGACTTCACGTATTTTTGAGCATTCATTCTTTCATAAGAAGAGTTATTGTAAATAAAGTTCTCACTCAAATCTCCTTACATATTATGCATATAATTGCATAGTTTGGTTGTTGTTGTTTTGTTTTTTTTTTTTTAAATTTAGTTATCTGTTCCATCACAAATTTTACAATACCCACTCACCGATACTGTAGTGTCAGTTATACCAAATCTTGTGTTGGCATTCTCAGCTCATTATTCAACTCCCCAGAAGCATACAAGTTGGCACAATTTAAAGCCAAGAACACCGATAAATAATTTACCAAAATTACCAGAGGCAGCATGGATAAGACTGATGATTTCTTTTTTCTTAGGTGATTATTTGATATCTTGATTTGTTATAGCCTTGGCCATCTTGTGAAGACTGGGAAATGTTCATGTATCATTCAGTTATAATGAACTGATTACAGTGGCTCATTGAAGCAGATCTTCTAAAATACATTAAGCTATCCAAGTAAGATTTCCCACTTTCTCCGCCATATTCCAGGAGCTGCATCTTGCAACACTTTATGCCAAGTCTTGCATTACTGCTACCAATTAAATTTAATCACTGTAGTCAAAAAAAAGCTTATTAATGCTAATGGGATCAAAACATCCAAAACCATTCTAATAATTCTGATGTATTTCTGAAATATGGATGCAGATTTTGAGACTACCAAGGAAATGCTTATACAATGTCTGTAGTATGATGACACCTTTGTTTTTATTGCTAGAAATTCTTTAGTCTCTCCTAAGACTGTAATAGAAACATCTAAAGGGAGTTATTTAATCAGATACTACTATCATCAAAATAAAGTTTCCTTTATTAAAGTTTAAGGTTGTAGGTAAAAAAATACTGCATGACCTGTATTACATAACTTTTAACTTTTTTTTTTTTTTTTTTTTTAATCAGGACAAAGGAAATGATATACCGAGAACACTTTTCTTCCAATGTTGTGACTTTACATTAACAACTATTTTCATTTTCTAGTATATAAAAATGACACTGAAAAACCTGTAGTACTTGACAGAGCAAGGCTGATGAAGAAGCAAAAAATTAACAAAACCCGGTTTGAAATCCTTTAGATTTCAAATAAACATCAGTTCTTACAACTCCACGGCGACAATGGACTGCCTTTGAATCGTATTTGTACCATCCCTAAAACACTACAGAATTTTACATTTGCTGTCATTTCAACTGACACTTCATACCAGGTTTGAAGCACATTCCCAGGCATATATGTATAAATATAAATTTAGGTTAAAAATGTTTTTTCTTCTTTATTTTATTTTTTTTTCAGAAAAATAAGACAGTTTGTGTTTCCCGAATTCACTGACGAATTCAGTCTTTCTAATATTGATACACTTTGTATTTCCTGGGAAACACACACTTGGCTTCTGGAAGGGCTGAGAAGTTATTAGTGGAATAGGGTAGACTGGAGAATTGCTAGACATTGCTAGACATATGCAGAGGCATAAGCACCATGCTTTCAAGATCTATTCTTGTTATTTTGAAAGAAGAGATTGGTTCATAAGAAGTACCTTGCCCATAGAGCACAGATCATGTGGCTATATTCCAAGTTACTAATTTTCAGAATGACGAACATTGACAATTTCAGTGAAATCAACTGAAGGTCACAATTTACCTAAAAGCATCTTTATTCTTATTATATTTTTTTAGGCTCTGTTCCATATACTCTGTCATTTCATATTGGTGAAATGTCAGATTTCACTTACAAGGAAGGAGGCAATGACACAGCTCTGCCAGGATTACCACAAATGCTGTGCCACTACCGCATTAGAAGAAGTCATAGTTGGACACCTCAAAGAAAACCTCTTCAAACTAGCAAATCAGAATGTGTATTAACAAAGCTAATGGAAAATGTCATTGAAATTATTGAAGCTAAGTAAACAAAAGTTCAATGAATGAACATATGTATCTAATAACAGCTATGTGGGCAATGCCTCTACAAATTCTTCCTCCATTATAACAATTAGGGACTGCTATCCAGCTTCTCAGGAAACCTTTTGTCCTCAATCAGTTATAGTCTGTTACTTCACTGATAATTCTTTACCAGTATTACTTTACAGATTTTAAAGATACTATTTTGTTCTCCATAACTGCCTTAACTCTCAGACTGTCTTGTCACATATTTGCATTGACAACTATTCTCTTTCACATCTTATACGTTAAGCTAGGTATGTCAGGGAGGAGTCTTCATAACTTTAAAAGTAGTGAAGATGCAATGGGTGGTGAGGAAACGTTTGGGGGACAGTGTGAAGAGGGAAGCTCTCATGATTTTGCTGTGGAAGCCACACAAGTAATGGTCCACTTCAAGCACCTACAAACATATTTACACAGATTGTAAAACGGTCAGGAGACATATTTGGTATGCAAGTGTTGCCAATGTCAGAAGCTTTTCCCAGAGTTGGAGTACAGACTATTTAATTAGTTTGACTCTCTCTTGTTGGTGATACAGGCTTGCCACTGACTCTCTGGGAAGCAGCTCTGGGGAAAAGGTGCTGGGGGCCCTGGAAGACATCAAGCTGAACATGAGCCAGCACCGCACCCTGGTAGCAGGGATGGTGAACAGCATCCATGACAATGTAAACAGTAACATAGGAAGTAGATCAAGGAAAATGATGATTGCCCTCTTTCTATTCAGCACGCGTTAGACCTCATCCAGATACTGCATCCAGTTTTGGAACTTGCAGTACACTCTCTGTCCTTGGAATGTTTCAAGACCTAACTGGATAAAGCCCTGAGTGACATGGTCTGACCTCAGAGCTTATTATCTGTTTGATCTTATTATCTGTCTGATCTTATATTTGATATTTGCCGCCTTTGTTCCTAGCCATTTTCTTTCCTTCTGGTGTAAAGAGCTTTGACTTAGCATTTAGTTATTTTTTTAATCTCACTTGGAAAGCACAGGCAGTTTGCTTTTTTGAGTCCAGAAAGCTGTGGTGTTTATGAACAGCAGTCTCCAGCTACCTCTACATGTATTCCCCTTAAGTTCATCTTTACAAGTAAATCACAATAACTTTTTACAAATTAATTCCTCAATTTTCCCCACGCAGTGAATTCTTTTGCATACACTTCTGCAAAGTTTTACTGGAATTCCGACTTAGGCGCCTAAACAAAGATACACCAGAGTGAAGATTCAGAACAATGGGGTTTTTTAAGCATGTTTTAAAATAAAACTTTTGTAAAGATTTACTTTGAAAAAAATCACATTAGCATACAATTTGTATTTTTTGTAAAATTATAAATGCTTTCTTTTGAATACCTCATGTTCTTTATAAAGAGCCTACTTAAAAAAGCCCAACAAACCAACAAAAAAGCACAACAACAAGAGAAACCTCCCACACTTAGAAACATAGTCATGTGCACTCCTAGCCAAGAAAAATGCTTGAAGGTGAGATTGATTTGAAATAGTTTAAATCCTTTAGACCTAAAGGCATCTGTGCTTTTCTTTTTTCTCAGCATGGGTGCTTCTCTAGACTCCGGCTGTGAATTTGAATGAGAATACAGTCAATAATTCAATCTGAATAAGAGTCTCTAACCCATTCTAGAAATGTGTGAGATGTAGGAAATCAATGTTGCTTCATTAATTTATACCACATGAGTATCTAGTCCTTATGTGTTGACCTCCACAGTCTTAAAAGTTTAGCTTTGTTTTAAATATATCTACACGGATTATTATGGAGTTAACTTGTTATGATTGTTGTTTGGCTGCCTCTTAAAAAAAATAAAATACAACTTTCCATCATGAACATATTGAATTTAAAGCATATTTGATGACACAGACATTAACATATAGATAAACACACGTGCATGAACATTCTATATTACAAGAACGGCTTTTCTCTGTCATGTTCTAGCAGATTACTCGTTTAGTTTTCTCTCCTGAATAGTACTCTGAAGTGTTTCTATTTCACCATTAACTGTATAGGACAACTGCTAAGACTAGAGTTTTTAGTTAAACATCTGAGCATAATACGACAAAGTGAAGATACAGACCCATAGCAGGGGGTTTATGCATGGTTTGAGATAAGTTTCTGTTGGAGGACTTGGGATTTTTGTTTTACTGCATTTTTTTTTCCTGATAAAGATGTTTACTACTTCATGGAACTAGTACAATTGATTCCTTGTAGAAAGAATAGCAGTACATGAAGAACTTTGAATCCCTGTTGTCTTGACTTTCTAAACAGTTCTTTTGAATTTTTCATGTACTGTGATTTCTTCTGCAATTATAACATTAAAAAAGCAATTTTGTATGAATTAGAACCAGATTCCTTTTCAAACACTAGAGCATTCAAGCTATTTTAATGTGTAAACAATAGTCTGAAATACACTGAATCACTTTCCAGCTGTATCTAACAAGGTTTGCATAGTGATAATCTTCTTAGTGACCTTTTTCTTTCCTAAAAAAACAAAAAATACTTCGAGGCAGAGCTGACTATAGTAAACACTTCAAAGCTCAAAAAGCAATTACAAGTATGGTTAGCTATACAGCTATTACCGTTATATTAAAAGAACAGCATTAAGTTACTTTAAGCATTCAGCTCAAGAAATACTTTAAATTATGTAAGTATTTCTAACTTTTTTTTTGTAGCGTTCATTCTACCTACACCCCAGTCCTCCTGTTTTCCAGCACAGTCTAATTCTGTAAACGCTGACGTTCATGAAGCTGTCCTACCTGGACCTGCATTCTAGTTCTCCTGCTGCTTGCAAAAGACTGAATTTGCTTCTCTCGTTTGAAGAGGGCAACTTAATCAACAAGCAGTGATGTATTCTGATTGTCATTGCCCATCACCTTTTCATATGAAGCTGAACAACTGTGAAAGTAGGAGACTTTGCATTAAATGACAGAAAAAGGGACCTTGATTCTAGTCTATTGATTAGGGCACTTGAAATTGAAGCTCATTCATTTAAAGCAGGTGCCCAAATGACACATCTCCCACTGTAGGTGGCTATTTTTAACAGTGATTCATTTGCCTGAGGACATTTTATAATTCCATTCACATAATGAAAACATTACAGGTGTCTAGGCATCCAGTCAGAATGGTTCAGCTTCGTGGTAGCCTCATAGTATCACTAGGTCAAAACATTAAAAATATTTCTACTCATGCCTCCCTTGTTTCTTCACAGAGTTTATCATTTCACTGTAAATGTAGCTATCCCATCTACAGAAAGACCCTGGAAGCCACTAGATTTTCTTAAAGAGCAAGACTAACACATAAGATGCATAAGGACCCTCTGCATGAGAAACGAAAGCAGTCCTTACCAGTCACTGCTGAAATACAAGTTTATGTTTCTGTCTGAAGAAATATCCTCTAGAACAGCAAGCCCAGGTCACTGCTCCTCTCTCCAGCATCAATGCCCACTTACAATGAGCATCAAATAAAGTAGTCACTCCTGAGCAGAAAAGGCAACCATAAAACATCCCACACTCCCTGAACTGCTCTCAGTCTTCCCGACTTCCTTGGAAATACAGAAATTTCTTGTATTGGTTGACTTGATATTTCTTTCTCAAAGGTCATCTCCCCATCACAGGCTGTGTTATAGATACTGGACATGGTGTGACTGCATGGCACAGATATACATAAAATGGGTTCATTAGTCTGGTAAGAGTCTAGCAGCTAATAACTTAATAGAATGAAAGCAACAGCTGTGGATAGGCTGACTAGGAGATAACTCACACAGCAGAGAACAATGGATTAAAAAAACCACACACCCCACCCCCACCCCCAACCTAAAACAACAACCAAACCATAATTCAGCAAAATATATTAAGAATGTAAATTCTGCCTCATAGCCATCACTAAAATGATTGGCAGAGTTTTAGAACCATATACTCATGTTTAACATATGTAATAGTAATTACTTATTTTGAGTAAATAAATGTGTGTTAATGGTGTAACCATTACAAACGTGGTTAGAACAGCATTTTCTTTAACTGAATTCAACAACAGCATTCTGTATTTATTGATTTAATGAAATTCAAATGCAGGTTAACAGCTGCCATCTGATGGCTAAATTATTAGGAATAATGAATACTTAGTAATTTAAATATATTAATAATATTTATTACAGTAAAATATAATTTATTGAAATTTAATACAATGAATATTTGTTCAAAATCCCTCTAGCTGTGACAAAATCAAACCTTTTTTTGAGACATTTCCATCAGATACTTACGTGCAATGCTCACAAGCAACATCTCAGAGGTTCCTTTTCACTGACTTTTGAAGTTCCAGGCTGTCACTGTGGTTTAACTTTACCAACACTGCTGGCAAGGGCTTTATTATATTTTTTCATTAATCATTTAATTTTCCTGATGTGCAACTGACAATTAACCCAATTTGTCATGTCAGACACTTGACTGTTGATTAGAATGCTGATTAGGTGTGTGATTGGTGATTCAGATACTTTAATTATTTTCATGCAATGAAAAAGAACGGACAAAACTGTTAGAATAAATACATATTCTGATAGATCTTTAATTATTTCAGTGATTAAGTAACTAATTACACAAGGCAAAAAACAAAGGTATTGTTTAGTTTCTTCTGAATCTATTCAGCACCTGCTTGAAAATATACAGTCCCACCCCTCCGACCCCACCCAACCCCATCCTCCCCCCACCCATTTCATTTTTTTTTTAGTGTAAACTTCTGGTAGCAAACATTCAGGAATTAATGCATTTGCTTGGAGGGGGAAATATATTTTCCATGCTATTTTTCTCTCTGAGGCTTCCAGGAAATGTCTTACGTAAAGCAGACATTATTTTCTGTGGTCGTTCAGAAAATATATTTATTTCACACAGTCCCATCACATAAAGCCACTCTGCAAGTATTGTGTAACCTCATTAAGATCAATAATACTATGAAACTAATAGCAGTTAATGAAGCAAAGACATTTAAAAAGCAACTTCTAGCTGCACAGATCCTTAGAGAATTGGAGTTAAGAGTATTATAACTGTACAAACCTGACCCTTAGACATTTTGAAAAAGCTGTGTAGCACCAACTATTGAGAACCCAGTTCTTCATGCTATACAGAATTTTCACCTCTTCTGTGAGTGGTTTGTTTGCTTTAGAAGTTTTTATTAGCTGTTGTTGCATTTGGGTTTTTTGCTTAGTTTTCGTTGTTGTTGGTTTTTTTTTGTTTTTTTTTTTTTTTTTCTCCAGCAAGTGCAAAACTATATGCAACACAGAGAAATTGCACAAAATGATAAAATATTCCCCAGATAAGATCATCCAAATGAATATTGTTTAGTTTATGTCTAGCACTTCCAACAACCAAAATTCTGCTTAATCTTTGGACCTTCAGGAAGATATGCATCTGTATCTTACAGGATAGCTATTTATACATGATAAAATTATTCTCTGGGGAAATGGTGTAGGAAAGCTGCATCTTGCTATGGACAGGACTAAACCCAGTTGACCTTTGGTATTTACAAAGTGAGGTCATAATCTTTTGAGCATGTGCCATACTAAAACATATGCATTTTAAAAACAACAGTCAGCTTCTGTCCATGAAAGCAGTCTGGAATGCCTTGGAAAAGAAAAGCGATAATACTAACGTAACTTCATGTAGCAGAAGTGACATAATTTCATTATGTTTTCACTCAAAAAGCCTAATGCACTGGAATGTTAATAATAACAGTTTACTTCAGCATAAATATGAAGAATTGTTGTGTAGTAAGCATTAAAATATTTTCCTTGGAAATCAGTGAAAGGGAACTTATTCTTGATGCTATTTATAGTCACCCGAAAAATGTCAGCAAGGAGCTCCTAGTACATTAATACTTCTGGTAACAGGAGGGGTTTTTAAACCGTATCTTGCAAGATTATGAGCTTCAGCTACAAAGTGGTGCTGAAGTCTCTCTCAACATCTAACAACGTCAAGTGAACAGTTTATAATCTGATCTTGCCAGGCTAATTACAGATGACCTCTTAATATGGCAGGGACTGAAGAAGAAATAAAAGCATTCATAGCCGTGTTTGTTATTAAGGGAATTGGGAAGAACAAAGTTAAAAAACATGACCAGAAACAGCAGGATCATAATAATGGCATGCAAAAAAACCTTAGTGATGCAGAGTTTGGTTTATCTGCAATATAATCTGTATCTTTTAAATATGTATGAAGATTTAAACAGTCAATTTTCTGTAATTTAACTACCTATTGCATATTATCATCATATCTTCCTGGATAAAGAGAGGAGCATGAATTATGGAGATTCTTGATTGTGTTATCAAGCACTCTTGTACTTGATAATAGCTGCTCCATGGTTTGCTTTTCAAAAGTAATGCCACATTTCCCCACCAAACTTAAAATTTGTTAACATAATAAATAAAAAGTGTGTTTTACAAACATAAGAGTGCTTATTTAGAAAAAAAGTTTAAAAGTATACTTTGTATATGTGAAGAATTTTTTTAAAAATACACTTCATAAAAATTGTTTTCACAAAACTGCAGTTAGTAGTTAGAAATTCTTTTGACAATAATCAAGATTTGTGCCATGCTCTTGCCATTCAAAAGTCACCAGTCACTTTTACTGTGAGCAATAAACAGTATTTTACAGCTTTCTCAATGCCTGAGGAATGTTGAAACTCTTAACTTAGGTGGAGTGCCTAGAAGAAAACTACATTTCTGATGCTATAGGACTTTGAACTAAATTGGCCTCAAGCACTCTTTTTCACCCAAAAGTGAAAGAATACAGAAGTAGTTTGACTGATAGCTGTCAAGAACACAAACTGGATTCTAACTGGATTTTGTCTTGAGAGGAAAACAAATTATGTACAGTATTTAATGTTAAGAAGACACTAGTTATTTCCACCAAATTCTTCCTTACTGGGATTCTAAAACTGCAAAGGCCTCTGCAGAAATTCATGTTCCCTTTACTTGTCGTCTGTCAAAGCCAGTTCTTTTCACTAATATTGCTGTTGTCATTATTCTTATCATTAATATCTATAAACATTTTCCTAATTTGGAGTCACCAAAAATGGAGAGAGACAGACAGAGAGAGGGAGAATGGAAAATATATATTGTATAAGGAGGGGAAAAAAATTTAAACATCTGAACTTGTCTATGCTTGGCTAGAGCAACTCCATAGACTAGGGATAAAGAACTTTAGTTCAAAGAAAGAAGTCCCAGATTTTAATCCTGGATATCAGTGCCATTTATGCATTTTAGTCTTTAATGCTTAAAGTGAAAAAGCTAATAAACAAACAAAACCAAGAGAAACATTTCTGGTATAGTCTGGTCTATTCTTTGATGTCAGTCCAACACTTCTTTTCAGGGATGCTACTTATTCCTCAAGTGACAAGGAGTGCTAGTTTCAAAGCAGCAAGGAATTTCAACACTTAGTAATTTTAGTTCTTTTAGTAATCTTATTTGGACCTTACTCAATTTGTTTAGAAATCAGTAACAGATATCCATCTTTTGGTTCATTTTAAATGGACATGGTCAACAACCTGTGTATGTAAATTATATAATGCATACTTACCTCTAACTTTTGCTAGTAGATTTGTAAGATACATATACATAGTTGTGTTAGGTGTTTCCAAACAAAATCTGATAAAAATATAACAGTTATTCATTCCTCCAAAATACGGATTTAACTGATAAGAAACAGAAAAAAAAAAACCCCAACAAAAAACCTGTAGTATCTTCTACATAAGAATTGTCATGAAATAGTAATTCAGAAGTGCAACTTTAGCATGCATATAGGGTCAACATAGAGTAACATACAACTGTCTGTCTGAGTCACTTAATTTTTCTACCAAGCAGGAAATAGCAGGTTACTGGAACACCAGCCTTTAGATAATGATAATGATGATGATGATGATGATGATTTTGATAATTTTGGCAATCCAATATCCTGAAGACTACTGGGAATAGATCCTTGGCTTTTTCTGGATATATTATTCTTTAACATAAAGCTTTCTAAAAACCCTGAAAGTGTGATGGTACTCCCACAGAAAACATTCCTCAAGTGATTAATTGATCAAACAATTGATTGATGATTTTTTCCATCTGTCTGTCTATTTATGTATCTATTTTGTTTCTATTAATAAAAGAATGCAAATAATATCAATATTTTAACTGCATTTTATAAAGAAATAGTTAAGAGCTTTCTAAGCGTCTTTGGCAAATCTGATGGCATTTTAATAGACTGGAAGCTTTTATTTCACTCTACTATTTATCTAACTGCTTTTGCTGATAGCTACAGGAGACACAGTATGCATAAGTACTTCTGATGGCTTTGATATTACACAGGAGTTAAAAACACCCTACAGGCATTAATTGCAAAAAAGCTATTTGAAATAAATTGCCCAAATGGAGCTTGTGTCTGATTATAGCAGTGTGTGGTGATTATAATGGGGGTGTGTGTGTTTATATGTGTATGTGTGTGTATGTGAATTCTAATTAATTGTAAGTAGTTCCTAACAGATGTATAATAAAAAGTCATCATGTGAAAAGTTTAAGATAAAACAAGTCAATAAAATGAATGTTCCTTCATAAAGGAAGCTATTTAAGAACTTCAAGAACTTTGAACAGACTGTTATGTAAACAGAATTATTCCAGTGAAAAGCTAAACAAGTCCTTTGAAAGTAGTGGCCAAATGCTTCATTTGCATAAATGTTAGATACTTCTAAAACCTTGGAAAAAAGCTGATGCTGCTTCAGAAAATGGAAAAATCTACAAAACAGAGATCTATTGAAAGGTGTTCGAAACAGAGATACAGGAATAGACTGTTGGCTGCTAAGAGTAACACCTTTGTAGCTGATGCAAAATATGCATGTTTTGTAGCACAAACACTTTTTCTTTGAAGCTATAATAAATTTTTGCCCTGAAAAACTCTTTCACAGGAGATTTAAATGATACCAGAATTAAAAGAACATGTAGTTAGCTAATGTGACCTAAGCATGGTAGGTATACTTGCTGAGCACAGGTAGTTGTGTGAATATGAACTAAGTGTATCTAAAAGCCTGTTTTTCTCCAGTGTATTAAAAAAAGACACTTTTCATTGACAGATGGGATCTAACTTTGTATAGCAGTTAATGTCAATCATTTCCAGATTTAAGCTACCTTTTTAAGATAAGAAGGTACCATTCTGATTGTTCATGTCAAGCTAATGAAAACTGCAAACTGCCAACTTAAAGACATTTGATGGAGATTTGATGTAAATTTATTGGCTTTTACTGGACCAATGTAGAAAAAATCCTAAAAAAAAAGCAAAAATACCTGATTTCCAAGTTGAACTTTGCTAGCCTTTACTTGCCTTTATTTCAGTTTACTGAGTAGTGTTTTTCAGCATCAGAGTTGATATTTTGTTCTGTAAGAAAAAACGTAACCTCTGAAAAATATGCCTCAGAGTTCTGTTTATGTAGTTTTAGTTACTCATTTTTTCATTGTAAGGCATACTTTCAAGACCACAAAATACATGGATATCCAGCTGCAGATGCATATACATATGTACATGTGCCATCTACATATGCATGTAGGTCTACATACGTCCGATGACAATGAATTCAAATGTTTCAAGATTCTTTTCAAAGTGTTGCTATCAGAATTGGACATATTTCTTATTGGTGTCTCAGAACTGTCACCTACAAAGTGACACGAATTCCAGATTAGAAACTGAAAATTTGAATCTGAAGCTGTCTTTAGAATGGGGTACAAAAATTTGTGTTATATGTTCTCACACTTTTGCCCAGACAAAGAAGTCTTTTCTTCATGCAGTCTGACAGTCTTAATATTATCAGTTCTTTATGATCGAGTACATTGTTCTTTATAAATTCATATTTTGATCTGTGCCTTCAGATAAATCTTTTCTTAAAAAAAAACAACTTTCAAAACCCCTTGAAAACATCTGTTAACCTCCCTTCATGTAAACACTTAAATTGCTCCTAATTAAGACATTATTAATTGCACACACCTTCTTTAAATTTATTCTTTCAGGAAACAAAAACTAAGCATGGTAAAGAAGCACAACATGGCTGAAGACAACAATGTGCCTGAAATAGTAGCCAAAAACCAGCCTGATGCATTCACCAAAACCAGTCTTCAGTTAGTGCAGTGATTTGCAAAGCGATTCCTGCTAAACTGTCAGAAGCATGCAATCTGCAGCAGTGCAAGCAACCAGACAGTTTATGTCAAGGAACCTGGAGTATTCAATTTATGCACTTGTATTCCTGCCCCAATTCTATATGCCAAATGCTTCAGCTAACTGGCAAAATACATCACTGGTTTTCAAAGAGAAATGAAAAAGCTGAAATAGAGGATTAGTGTGAAAAATGTCATAAAGGAGCCTTCTTTCCATAGCAATACATGTTAAAGTATTCAATTTTACTGAGGGAAGGTAGAATCCTTTACAGACAGATGGTAGAAGGTAGGATACCTGCACCTCCCTTATGGAGATGAAGAAGTTCTTCCAATGTAGATTCAGAATAAAATATTGAATTTGTCTTTGCCTGGAGTGGCAAGCTAGGAACACACTAAGGCCTTCTTAGTCATTTAATCTTTGTCTCTGCAGGCTGCTACTGTAATTATTTTTTATCAGCACAGCAGCGTGGTGAAGTCAATATCAAAAGACAGCTGGGAGAGACAATACACGTACTTCAAAGGATCTTCTCAAAGCCTGAACAAACCTAACAGGCAAGGTGACAGATAAATATTTTATATACATCAAGGAAGCCAGTTTACAATTTCATCCACAGCAACAGGAAATTAAGAAACCAAAAATCTGAGGAATATGTATTCAAATAGACCAGGAAATGAGGAGCAGAAGATCTTAAGGCACAATATCCTGAACATGGATCATCATTACATTGTTTGGACTGAGAAACATAAGCTATGTTGAATCAGACACCAGGTGATTATGGAATTTGAACAGTGTAGTTGTCAACTCTTGGAAGCACTGAATCTTGTATTTGTATGAACCAGTAAGTGACTGTAAAAACAGGAAATTATTGTGAAAAGAGATCTTGGTTTATCATCCGGTCTTCTAACCATTTCACAAAGCTAATTTTCTTCTATTTAACCAGTAATACTAAAATCAATGCAAATAATACAATTCTTTACTGCCCATTCTATTATGTTCCGATCGAATTTCAAATATAGTGAATTTCTCAGTGGCTTCAATCTCTGCTAAATAAAAAATTAAAAAGGAGAAAATTATCCAAGAACACCCTCTTAATTGATTTTCAAATATATTCCATCCTCATTTTGTGCTATTTTCTGTGAGATGATCTGGCCTCTTTGACATGAAAACTTCGTACAACTTAAAATGCACGCTATAAGTACAACTTAAAATGCACACTGTAAGTACAACTTAAGGTATGACTGCTTGTACTCCATGTAATTGTCCATTCTCTGAAAAAGGAATTATAGCATTTATAAGGATTATACTGTATATACTTGTAACAAAGACATCAAGATCGGTACAAACCAAATATGAATGTAAATGTGTGTGTGTAAGAACCAGAATGAGCACCATAACAAGGGTTAAAAACATAGTCTGTCCTTATAAAAAACAACACCATTCTAACATTTAAAAAGTTGATGTCAAGAGCACATGGCCTGCACTCCCATATAGTAGCAAATGACTCTCCATTCTAAAAACAGGAGGCCAGTAACAAGGTGGTAGTATGTCAGTTATCCCCCTTGTTTTATTAGCCCATCAGGAGAATAGATATATTTCTGTTGTAGAAAAACAGGTAATGCAACTGTGCTCAAGGTGTGTGGAGATGAAAATAAGCAAGACACTGAAAGAACCAGCAAATAACAATTGATAACTCCTAAAACGTATAAATTAACTGTCCAAAACCTTCTTTATCATTGCCACTCAAAAAGAACCCCAGAGGTGTGATGAAGACATAACAGCTGGCATTCCTTGCCCTCAGTGGCACACACATGGTCATCTTTGAGTCACTTGGGCATATACATGTGAGTATGAGTTTATGAGAATATGACTGAATTAAGTCAATGAGACAATGAATGCAAAAGGATAACATCAACTCAGAGATTTCATAAACAAATATAATTTTCCTTCCCAAAAAGGTTTCCCTCTGAACTTTATTATGTAAAAATCTTAAACTACTGCTTTTCTTAAGGAATATAGGAAACCACTAAGAAATTGTATGATGATGATGTGTGTGACAAACCAATAAAATAACCAAACCACTTATTACATTTATATAAGTTCATTTTGGTTGAAATTACATTTATAATACAACATAAGTGTCTGGACATCACACTGGCAAGAGACAGCTTCTATTCTAATGTGTTGCTGGAAGGCAGCTGGGGCACAATCCTGGAGAGAAGGGCCAGAAAGTGATTCTGAGCCTTAGGAAATTAGCCTATCTATGGATTTAGTGTGGATGCTCAACCAAAAGGAAGAACATTTACTGCTCTTTCTTCTTGGCTTGCTGGACTAGGATTTGCTGTATGTCCTGTCTTCCTGTCACTTCCTTCTCATTTTCCTGGGTCAAGGTAGAATTCAGAAATTTCACTAGTTGTTTCCCTTTTATGCAGCGGTGGAGGGGTAAAGGAAAACCTGGTTTGAGGTGAATGTCCATTGACAAAACATGTCAAAACATGACAAAACATAATGTAAAAGCTGTATAATTAGACCTAGTATTGGTGGATATTTAATAGTGGATCTTACAATTGCTTTCAAAATTCTAAGTAATCAAGAAAAGAGAGATTACAACACAAAATGATGAAAACAGTACTGTGCACAGTTCTGTAACTTTTCATTTAAATTTGGCCACTGGAAAAAACACATGCACAACTATTTAATGGAATACAAAGTCTATACAAAAATAGGGGTTTTCCTCCATAAACTTGCTGCTAAAGTCATATATTAAGTTTCTATTCCATCTGGATATCTATGAACCTTTTAATCCTATGTTTCATAGTTCATCTTAAATTCCAGCAGCTTTGGGAAAAGATGTTAAGAGCATATCCACTGATATTTTCCAGTATCATAAATGGATTCAACTTCTGATTCTTTGAGGAGATTCTCCCAAGGCCTGATTTGTCTGAAGGAAAATAAGTAAAATAATTCACCAGCTAAAGATCTCTCTCAGCAGTGAATTAATTATTACACATTAATCTGAAAGCCTGCACACTGCTTTATCTGGGGAAGGGGGAAGAATATTCATTGGAGAATTCTGTTCAATCAAAAATTGAAATGTTTCAGAATTTTTTTGTCCAGCAATATTTCATAATGATGAAAAGGGGAATTTTTGGCTAGCTTAAGCCATTTTTGTGATTAAACATGTTTATGTTCTCATTCAAATTATCTGAGTATTTTCTCTCTGTTATTATGAACTATACTTAACCATGTCAGTCATAACAAAAGATAGCTTTCATTGGTGTTCTAGAACAAATATTTTATAATTATTTTTTTAAGCTTCTGGTTTCAATTTTTTAATAAGAAAAATATCATCCTTGAGATCTTTCAAAAATTAATTTTCATTTTCTGTATTGTAGGCAACTAACACATTTATACAAATACTAGAGTTAGCGGAGGTAAGCTAATTGTGCACTGGAGGTAGTGGAAATTACTTTGAGGGGGGAATTAGAGAAAACTGGGATCTGATAGAAGCATAGTATTACAGAAAGCTTTTTTTTTAGGGTAAAATACAGCTATAGCTTTCAGGATGGTTGTCATGCATGAAACCTACATCACCACAGTTCCCTAAGGAACACATCCTGCCATCTCAGCACATGCTGATAGGAGTGATGGTGGATGGAGTGGAGTGGAGACACTGTGGCCAGGCTCTGTTGTGCTCCCTGCAGCAATGGGAAACTGATGGCACCATATGGCTGATAAACTGCATACCAGTTGTCACATGAAGAATCTACGAGATGCTTGTGGCTAAGCCAACCATTGCAGCAAAATGACTTTCCTCAGATAAAATAATCTCATTGTAATACTAACACACACCTCATCTCAAACTTACCTGCCACCAAGGTACTACTGCAGCTCGCTGGGCACATGGTACCAGTCAGTGTCAGTAACAATATGTATGACTAGAGTCACTCAAGCACCACATAAGCATGAAGGAAATTGTCTAGTCCTGCACTGAAATAAGGCTGGAGCAGGGGGGAGTTGTTGTCTAAACTCCCAGATTACCAAACTGATTTAGTGTTCACAAAATTAGGTCAAGCTGACCCACTCCATAAGTTGCTATGAATGAAAGGGCTTCTAATCAAGGTAGTCAGCCTTGCAAAGGATGAGAAACAATGAACAGATAGTGAAAAGACCATCATTATCTAAATTATGCAGAAAGAAGCCTTCAAGTGAGGAAAGTTCTGACTGTAAGAGGAGACAGGCTGATAAAGTGTTGCAATCCACTGACATCAACAGAAAATTAATTGAATGTAGGACAAAGGTAATTGTGGTAGTGGGAGATCGCGACCTCTGACTCAAATAGCCCCCCCAAAAGAGGGCAAAACCCCACTTGAGGCACATGTATAGAGGAGAACTTCAGTAGTGCTGTCTGAGGATGTGCTCTAATTTGCATTAGAAGCAAGAAACTTGCAACTTATCCTGTGTTATGATGAATGAATATGTAATATACTATAAGTATAATAAGTGGACAGATGAGGGGAGAAGTTAGGGAAGATACCATCATAACTTCTGGGATCAGTCAAGGGGCTGAACCTGTCTTCTCCCCCATAGGGATGCCTATTGGGTAAGAAATTTTTTCTATGACTATCCTACACTAGCTGCTATTAGATATATTGTTTAAAGCTTGCTTGCAGTCAGTATATTTATCACTGTCAATCTTCGAACTTTATTCTGTCACGTTCTGATATTAATAAAGAGTGTTATTCCATAAACACATTGTTAATCCTTTGTGGGCACCAGCAGTAGCCAGCAGCAGGTAACATATTCAAATAAAGTGGGAAGACCTGTGGAAGGGTCACCCTTATGTTGTTGGCATATTTCCCTTAACAAGTCAGTCAAATTGCCCTCCAATCCAGTGGGACTGTTCAGTGAAGGATCCCTGTAACAGGATGCTGGAAGACTGGTTGAGCACAAGGATCTCAGCTTTCCTGTGGTGCTGATAGACAGATCAAACACCTGGGATCAAGAAAATCTCCTCCCCCACTTTTACATGAAAAAATGGAAAATAAATTTCCTCAGAGATCTGCAAAATTCTAGAAAGAATTCTTTCTATATGTAGAAAGATAAGTCTAAAAAAAAAATATTAGGGAAATAATTATTCCTTTACAGGATTAATTATTTCCTTAATCATAAAAATTTGGTTTATGAAAACCACCATTTAGAGTCACTCAGTTAAAAAGTAATAGTACTGAAAATTAATTAATTGTTTTCTTCACTTTATCTGTAAATTAACCAATTATATTTTCATTTTTGCTGTATTTATTTTCTTTCCTTTGTCTTCAAAGTAATAAGTTTTAAAGTAACAGCTCATGTGTTGTCTCATACTGAATATTCCTAATCATTCTAATGTATTCCATTTAATTGCTGCTGTGTCTCTTTAGTCTATCTAATCTAAATGGAAAGGAAATTCCAAATCTGTAATGAAACAAAAAATTGTTTCTTTTTTCCCCCCAAGGAAAGCTCAATATGCAGCTGGGAGTGTATAAGTTCTATTTGACTTGACAGGACTAGGGGTGGGGTTCATATGAACATTATTTTCAGAAAGAAGACAGTTAAAATAAACTCTAAAAGTTTATGATAAAATAATAGAAAAAAAGCATATAAACCCATTTTCTCGTAAATATTTTCATGCATAATTAAAATTCAACATCAGAAGAATTACAGTCATGTCTACTAGACTATGACATAGAGGGGGAAAAAACCATTTCCACTTAATTCTGCTATGAGAAGTATTTCATGACCCTGACCAGAATATGTTTTATTTTTTATGTATAGAAACAGAAGAATGGAAAGAAATCTATAATAAAATAAGAAAGGATTTATAATAATTTAATTTTGTAATTAATTGATTTTCCTCAGGGTGCATGATGACAATGAGTTAGTTTGTGTGTATCAGATTTTGGGACCATCTCAATATTTCCTAACCTAGGTTTCAGAAATTCCGTAGCTAACTCTGAACTTGGATATTGTAATGTGCAAAAATTAATTAATCTACAATTACAGATAATCCCAGGAAACCTTCTTCCTGGGCTCTTCATATTTATCGGTTTCTGAAGCAAAACAAGTAGTCAACAATCTTGTATCTAGTTAAAAAAAAAAAAAAGGAAAAAAAAGTAATACAACTGGAAGAAACAACACTAAACGTTAAGTAATTTAGGACTTGATTCAGAAAAGGGCGTAGACGGTCTAGGCTTCTCTTTCCAGAAATAAGATTAAAACTTAACTCTTTAGCACTCTTCTGACAGTGGAAATGACTAACTTCACAAAAACACCCTTTTTTGCTTTGACATTGCCAAGTTTTTTGTAAGTGTACTGGCCAGATTGCCCATTTTAGGATGTGATCTAATGGGATGGTGGCTCTGCAAGCCTGGTACTCGGTCACCCAGCAGCACAGGTGTAAAAGGGGTTCTGGCTGCTGCCCCAAGATTAATTCTGTCTATTCTTTCCAGACTGTCTGTATGCATTGCAATGTGCAACTTCTATTGGTTAAATCCACTACTAATGATGAATATGAGACTGGATATTTTCCACCCTGGTTTAGGTGTCTGTAAGTTAGACATCCAGTCTAGCCATCTTGTCTCCGTATAATCAGTGACAAAAAAAAAAAAAAAAAAAAAAAAAAAAAAAAAAAAATCTGTCGTGTTAGTTTTTACTTTAAATGGTATGAGCTATCATCTGATGAATTTTCCCTGTTTGGGTCCCTTTTATATCTTGGGAAACCATACAAGCATAACAAAAATTTCAGAAAGGGGAGAAAACAGTGCAACTACTTAGCGATTAAAGATATATAAGGCTTTGAAAATTTATGCTTTTACTGTAGTCTTGCTAAGTGATGATAGGACAACTTTGATTATCATTTAGAACAAATAAAGCATTGTTATATATGTTTAATAAGTTCAAATCAGCTTTCTGAGCTTTCATCCATGTTACATATATTTTCAAAAAGCTAACTTGAGGAAACAGAAAGTATAAATCATTGTAAGTTGAACCTGGAAACTTCTTTGATAATTCACCCAAACGAATAAGCAGTCAAATAAGTAGATTAGACCCAGATCTACAAATAAAAAGATATTTAAAAAAATATTAAAACATAAAATAAATACTTAAATATTCAGATACCATAAACTAAGATAAAACTTCCAGCAGATTTCAGTCGCTAATATTAGTTTTAGCAACATTTTCCACAGCCTTGTTTCACCTACAACTTCTTCTACATAACTAAACTTGTTATTTGTCCCTTCTGCTTACCTGAAGTTGTCAGCTGAACTGGGCTCAATTTACATCTATCATAGGGATAAAACAGTGAGATGGAAATAAACCACATTGATTCATGCACACTGTTCTTTCTGAGATTTAGTGCAAAAACCTGCAATTTCTGCTAAAAGGTGGTTTTCTGAGGCACAACAGCTTAGCAAATATACTAATAAATCTAAGTTACCTGATACTATGCTCCTGCTGGATAGCTTATGCCCATGCTATTACACCTCTTACCCTTTATAACAAGGGTGACACATCAGGCCATTTATCATGAGTGATGCTTGGTCTTTGGTATTATGTCCAGGCTCGGTTCAGCAGATTGCTAGATGGTATGGGCCAAGGTGGTGGGAAACACATTTTAAGAGCTTAAGAGCTTAGAAGTGTAGGCAATTTCAGTGTTTCAGTGAGTGTCAGTGTCCAAGGGTGTTCTGTACACAACTTAATTTAGAAGAGCAACCAGACAATGAAATTGTGTAAATTTATATAGCAATGAGACATTGCTAATTTTTGGAGATTCAAAAACTGTCATATGAGCCAATATTGATTCATTCTGTACATAAAGCAGCAAATTTGGTATGGAAAAAACAAATCCCCAAATAGAAAAGTTCTGTCATCTCAGTTGCTATGAAAGGTTATCCACGGCACTTTCTACTTTGCCAACAGACAGTTTATAAGTAAAACCTTACACTTAAAAAGCAAACTTTCACACAGGAAGAAGCCTACTGAACTATTTTTATATTTCTACTGCTAAAAAAGTCAGTGACCTTAACTCCAAGTTTTGAATCACAGAATCACAGAATGGTTGGGCTTGAAAAGGGCCTATGAAGATCATCTAGTCCAACTGCTCTCATAAAACAGGTTCACACAGAGCAGGTGAAGCTAATACTCATCTTAGGATATTATTCAGGTAAATGAAAAATTAAGTTATTACACAGCAATTACACAGAGATTATTTTTTAGATTTAGAAAGAAGTTTGTTAAAGATTATTGTGCAAAGGACTAGTAAAAAAACTTTTTAAATAGGAAAGAAAGAGTTTTCTTTTAGTTTGGAGACAGAGTCCTCTGCACTAAAAAAGTATTCAGTATTTCTCAAGAACTGTAGTGCCTAAGTTTACTTAAGTGAGAGAAATGAAGCTTAGATATCATTTTATTTACAAACAAGTTCTCTAAACTCATGGATCTGATTTTTTCAACAGTACATTATAGAAGTAATGCATGACATTTTTATTATTTTCTTAAATTCTTTTTTTTTTTCAAATTTGTATTGTACAGCCATTGAGATTAAATTGGAGTTTTAAAATTACCTATCTGTATGTCTATCTATTCTATTATCAATCATTGTATATCTTTTACCATGAACACAGCTCTTGTAACATTATTACAGATAATACCAGCAAAATATTCCAACTTAGATTTTGTCTTTTATCATCTAATGACATATTTGTATTTGTATATTTTCACTTTTTTTTTTTTTATTATAATAATGCCCATTAATCCATAGTAGAAACAGAGCCTACACTGTGTAAACATGTAATTTTACATTGCAACTGCTTCGTGATACTCACAAACTAATTTAAGGTCTAAGAATACACATTAAATATACATTACAAAGAATAGATTACTAAAGAAGCATTTTTCATGGGGCTTCACAGATTATTTATGTGGCCTATTATGCAATCTAGTGTGATAATCTTCCATAATCATGGCTCAAATGTATCAAGTAGCTAGAAGGAGAAAAGTTTAGTATATTCTTTTTGCATGGAAGCTACAATCCTTCAAAGTACTGCATGTGGATATATACTTTACTTGCCAGCATCAGTCTCATTTCAACTGTTCTTGAACCGTTCTTTTAGTTTTTAGACATTTTCTTCATTTTATTTCTTCATATAATTAAAAGAGACAGGTAGCCTAAGAGATAAATTCTTTACTCATGAAGCTACCTCCATTCAGAAACTTTCAAAATGCCTCTCATTAAGTTTGGTGCTTTATAAACATGGGGAAAAAATGTCTAGCCACCAACTTCTTTAAAATACTCTCCAGGATCTGAATAGGTTGATACGGAACTGTAGTTCTGTGACATAAAACAATTGGATGGGCTATGCAGAACAGTCACTTAGTATCTCTTGTTAGTTAGAATTGGAACATAAAAAGTGGGTTTTATCTCATCTCAACTGTAAATACCCCAGCCCAGATTTCCCTGTTCCAGAATAACAAAGATATCCTATATGAACCAGCTCCATAGATATTATATGAAATATCAGATGTAAGTAGTTGCCTTTATGCAGGCAACTCAATCAAGCCCAAAGAGCTCAACAGATCACATTTACCGAATCCAGTTCTACCCTGATGCTAACGGTCACTTCAGCAGCTCATGAATTAACTTTGAGACCAATATCTAAATCAGTTTGACAGGTTACTCCCTAATGGAAGGACATGTCTCTTAAATTCCTCAAATCGAAGAGAATGCTGGATTAATAATCTCTATGCATAAAAACGTGTTACTATAATCTTTCTGTCTCCACCCATCCTGACAACACTAAAATCAATTGGCACAGATATGCAGTGTAAGAGTAGCCTATAAATAAATAAATATATACATACACCATATTGCAGTATTAGACATTCTTAAAAATCAAAGTCCTTGTCTCCATTCTGCCTTCATGTTATACCTTCTACTTCATCAAAATTTTCAATTGTTCATGTTCCTTTCCTTTGTTGTTGTGATAGCTGTTTTGCAGAGAGAAAAAAAAAAAAAAAAAAAAAAAAAAAAAAGAGTTAATGGAGTTAATGTTACCTCAGCAAAAAGAATCATCCTTAGAAGTTTTTCCTGATTATGAGGACTGCAAAGAAACCCAGTGATCAATAAAAAACAGCTGCACTTCAGTGCCTGTACTTCAGTGATTTATTGCACTTTAGAGACCATAGAAACAATGAGAGCAGGTGAAATTTCCAGCCTGCAACAGTCTGACCTAAGAATCAGACTTGTCCTGTTACTGAGCAATCCACATTGGTGAAAAAAGTTCCTTGTGAACAAGCTTCTTTTAGTTTTGACATTGAGAACACATTTCCAATTTCATTTAAAGACAAATGTGTATTCAGAAAGCTTTTATATTTAAGAGTTAGTATAATTTTATTAGGCCATTGGGGATTTTGTGTGATTTCAAAGTAGGATTTTTCACTTGATTTGTGAAGCGAGGCTCATTGTAGTCATAAGAAAATATGACTTTGATGCTCTTCAGTTGATTATTAATACTAGTTCAACCAAGGGAAGTAGAGAACAGATATTTTCCACAACATATTCTATTTCTGTATTGGATTTTTCTTGGGACTTCCAGCTCTCTATACAGATATGTACAAATATTTAAAATGACATTTTTTATTTTGTTATTCAGAAGACAGTGTTTTGGATAAATTTCTGGTTTTGTTGCTGAAGAACCACAAGATGCACAAATCTGAATTTTCCACAAGGAGACTTCATTGTCAAAAGAAGACATGGGGTGTAGAGTTTTCAGTCAACATAATAGCCAAGCAGCATGCTTTGTAATTGCCATGAGCCTGTCAGCACAAATGTAGGCTGTTTCTTCATTGATGAATAAGGTGTAGTGTAAACAGGCAGAAGGAATCACATCAGTGGATTGAAAGATATTTCAGTGTGGTGGGTTAGACAGCCAACAGCCCAACTTCCACCGAGCTGCTCACTCATTCCCCATTCCCAGTGGAACAGGGGGGAGAAAATATGATGGAAAAGCCTGGGGGTCAAGATAAAGCCTAGGAATTGCCCATCAACTTGTGTTTTGGACAAAACAGGCTTGACTTGGGAAAAATGAATTTAATTTATTTCCAGGTAAAACAATCTTGTAGGACAAAAATTAAAGCAACACCTTTATGTGCCCCTTTCCCATACCCAGTTTCATTCCTTCATTCCAGACTCCTTTACACCATTACTCCTGCTAAACAATGGGAAGGGATGGGAGGGTTATAGGCAAGTACATAGTGCTATGCTGCTCCTTCCATCTCACATTTTCCCTCTGCTTGCGCATGGGCTGTCCCACAGGCTTCATTCCTTCAGGAAAAAAAAGGCCCTTACCAGTGCAGTTCTCCACAGGCCACAGTTTCTATGAGGGAATCTGCTCCCACGTGGTCTCTCCAAGAGCTGCAGGGGAGTCTCTGCTCTAGTACTTGGACCATGTCCTCCTCCTCCTGTTCCTCCTCCTCCTTCTCTCACCTTGGTGTTCGTAGGGTTGTTTCTCACTCTCTCCTTTTCCCTCCACCACTCTTCTTCCCCTGTCCATGAAGTATTTTGCCCTTTTTTAAATCCATGGCTGCTGGGCTCAGCTGTTCCTTATGGTAGATCCCTTGGTGCTGGTGGAACTGGCTGTTTCCATCCTGGGGCAGACCTGGCCTCTCCTCACAGAAAACACCCCTGCAGCCCCCACTGCCAACACCTTGGCCCCGACACCCAGCACGTTCTATTTTGAGAGTTCTTTGTTCTTCAAAAGCTATGCCAGGGACCATATGCATTATATTAAAATTATTACTTTTGTTTTTTTATGATCAGAAACTGTAGTCTCTTGATAAATCTTTAATTGTTACTTGAATTTCTTGAATTTATTTCATTCCATGACACATTTCTTCTTTTCATTTCAGGATGTATTTTACAAATAGAAATAAACATTTTTCTTAAGTACAGCTTTCACACATGTCATGGAAGACTGAACAGCAGTAGTAGATCCATAGTCCACATTCATTAGTGACATTGCTGATAGAACAGAGAATACACTTATTAAATCTACAGATGGCATGTAGTTCAGAGGGACTGCAACTATGACTGAAGGAAAGGGTTTAAATTTCAAGTGACCATGAAAGACCATTATTCTGTTAAAACACAGGAAGAAATTCAACAAGGACAAGAGGAAGGTACAAAAGGCAGGTAAAATCAACTGTGTACAATATGGAAAAAACTGATCAGGTGACAGTTTTTTTGAAAATGATATGTGCATTATAATGAGGGACAAGCTGGACATGATAGACCAATGTGCAAGCTGTTGACAAAAAAAACCCAACCTAAACCAAACCAAAACAAAAAACCTACACCCAAGAAACTAAAATGGAATGCTTTTCATTGTATCTAATAGATAACAAGAGAAAGTTTATACTCCTGGCTCACTTCAGCATATGTGGCCTGAGCTGGGACATTGATCTATTTTGGGTTATGATACTTGGGAATCTGGGTTGCAATAAACAGAATCCAGAAAAGAGCAAGTGGAATAGTGCAATGTCTGCTCCACTGTGACCAATACCAAGCATCTGAAAGAACTGAGTAACTTATCCTAGGTAAAAAGAGGTCTGACTGCATGCAGGGAGAAAGATTTTAAATAAATAAATATGTTTTCTGCTCTATACATACATGCCACTTAGAACAAGAAGTAATGAGCTTATATTACAGCAAAAAAGTACTTTGTTAAGAATGCCTCTGTAACAGAGATGAAGAAGCAGTGAAATATAATCTCCTTCACAGGAAGTCTTAAAAGAACAACTTAAGAAGCTTCTCTGATAATGGCACAGTTATAACCAATCCTGTATGTCACATGGAGGTGGACTTGATGTTTTGGATTGCTCTATGCTTTTCTTAATGTAATATCATATAGGAAATGACAGAACCAATATTATTAACTTACTATCTTACTTTCAGCCAGTTTGTTCTACCAGAAACCCCAGATAATGAATGTTTGGAGTTTTTACCTGTTTTCCACTAGACAACATTTTTGTTCCTTCACATAAAATAAGTATACTTCCTTAAGTAACCAGATGCAGGGGACAGTAGTTTCCTATAGATGGGATTCATATGCTTTCATGTAAATACTGAAAAGGTGGCCACTTCAATTTAAGCTAGTCACTTCTGCTTACTTTTGTAGACACAAAAGGCAAATCCCCATCTCCACATGGCAATTCATGCCATCTTAAGATAGACAACTAGAGCAAGCATAAATTAAACACTTGTGATGGCACAACATGGAGTGTGGCAGAGGGCAGGAATCGGTATTTAGAAACTAAGTTGTGAGAGATGGAGTTGTTGAAATATTCTTAGCTGCTAATAGCTAGCTACCTTTTCTTTGAAATACTGGTAACAGGATGTTCCATTCCTGCACAGGTTATTTCCTGAGCATTTTCAAAAGGCTTTTTACTCTTAAGAGAAACTTACTACACAATACGATATTCCAAAGAATCATGGAAGCTAGCCAAGAAAAGCTCCATTGCATCAGCTAGTTAAACTCCCAGATAATACAAGTTTACCTCCTGCTGATTATTTACTATCAGTACACACTAAGAGAAAGATAATCTTTTAAGTGCTACAGAAGTATGATTCCTCAGCTCTTTACCTTGTTGTTTTTGTTTATTTGATTGGTTTTCCTTATATAACTTTTCAATGCATTGGTAGGTCTTCACAAAGCACTAGCAGAGAAATATGTTATGATGAAAATTTACACTTTTCTACCTCTTTTTGGTGGACACTCAAGCAAAAATCATTTGTGATAGATGTCGGCATTTGTCACTATACCAAGATGTGCATATCTGAGTCTTCTAACCTTAAGAGTTCTTCTTCAGTCACCCTGTTTGCTTTTACTTTTTTCTGTCTCTTTCAAATCCTTTATTTTTAAATTAAGATTTAATTTTAAATTTTATTTCTGATATAGCATAATACTGAAGTTTGACCATAATAATGAAATGCGATTCTGAAATACCAGTTGGAGAAATTATTCTATTCTGTACAAAACACAAGACTTGATATACACCCCTTCAAGCTGCAATGTTTTTTGTTGTTGTTGTTGTTGTTTTTTCCCCCTGCAGCTACTTAGTCTATGGACATATCTGCTCTGTTTCTTTATTCCGTTTGATTCTTTTGGACAATTTCTATACTTTTAAAAGAGACAAAGATTTTGATAACTTTATTTTGAATTAAAACAATGCATTTGGGGACAAATACCATTTAGTTTACTGTAATATTGACCTATTTAGAATGATGGTATTTAGACTGAAGAGACTTGAACCATAAAAAAATTTAAAACATTATCTAAAATCTGATATATGAGATAAACCGTTATATTTCATGTGATAATCCCCACACTGTGCCTAAGTGCCTAAGAGAGGGAATTCCAGAATCTCATAAAACAAAGATTCAATGAATACAGTGATAACTATTTTAGATGTTATTTCATTCCACTGTACAGTATTTCTGCTATACTTGACCTATAAGTATATTTAGGTTTAGCCTCCTGTGAACAGTTTGTGATGCAGCCTCCTCTTCAAATCAAAAATCCTAGTAAAAATTAGTATTTTTCCCCCAAAAGCACATAATATGTCTATTCACTCTGCTCAGTTTCTATGGTCATTAACCCTTTCTATGGTTATTAACCCTTTCTAACCATAAATCACAGTAGAGGCTTAGAAGAAATTGATTTTCTGCTATAAACACTGAATATTTTTCAAGGATATGGCCCCATTTTCCATGACTGTTCCCTGCTTTCTCTGTTCTAAGTCCTCTAACTGCATTCCACCATATTACTAAGCATCTTGTTTAAAAGATCACAGGAGATGAACTCATTAGATCACCTTATATGTTTAACATTCCTGTTAAACATCATTTCACCTATACTTCCATCATACTTCTGTTTTAACAATAGCAAGTTAGAAATTATTTCTAGATTATTCCTGGAGGAAATGTTGTACATCATAGGACTTAGTAGTGATTTCTATTCAACTCTGCCAAAAACACCCTCTTCAATCAAGATCCCACCAATAGTACGAGATGTTAATTATGCATCTAAAGCACATTTTGTTCATATTGTGCTGTGCCGATTTTGTGTGTGTACAGGTGTTTTTAATCAGAGGTTTTGCAAGAAGAATTCACTCAACAAAAGTCTTACATTTGTTAGCTGAATTTATAATCTCACGAAAAGAAAATCAAACCTTTTGACAAGACTTATTTTTCTGTTACACAGTTTTGACTGCAAGAAGCATATTAGTCTCCTTTAATTCTTAACCAAAAGATTCTGAATCAGGTTTTGTGTTACGTTCTCCAGGACCAACGTCAGATTAACTAGTTTAGAGTTATATGATCTCACTTGCTTTTTTGAATCATGGCACAGTATTAGTATTCTTCTGTTGGCAGTATATCTTGCATAAACAGAGAACTTCATGAAAGCATTTTAGAGGATTTGTCAGCAGTACTCCTTACATTTTGAACTCAACTTGCTCCCTGCAAAATTTTTAGTGCCTTGGAAGCCTTTAGCATTGGCTGCTTTTCCCACTGATTGCAGTAGATCTCACAGAGGACCACAGATAGCTATAATTATCTGCTGTGCTGTGTTTCACTTCAAAGAACAAACTATTTTTTAATAGATGACTATGTACTGTCAGGTTGGACAAAACTCATTCTCAAATTTCCTTGTGTTGTGTAATCATTATCTCCCAGCCCAGACTCATAAAAGCCACTGAGCTGAGCTAATCTGACATTTTCTCTTTTTCTGAATGCATTTTATGTTAGGTATTTATTTAAAATGTAAGAAATAAAGCTTTGCTCTGTTGGCAACACACAATACACGACATATACAAAAATGTCTGTTTAAATCTATGCTCCTAAAGAACTAGCATTCTTTGTTCATGTAAGAATTCCATAGCTGTTTTAAGCAGTAATAGTTCACAAAATTAGAAGACCCAGATGTAGCATCTTACAGCTCTTGTGGTCTAAACAAATGGGATGATTTAAAGGACTGTCTCAGACGAGGGTTCTCATAGAGATGATTTGCAAATAACTATTCCAGGTACTGGCACAGAAGGCGGCTGCACTGCAGCTGAAGTAAACAGCTTTCCCCATTGGTGATTTTAGGATACCAGTTATTAAAAAATGATTTTCTTGACATTTGCATGGTAAACTCAGATCTTACTCTGATGCTAAATTTATCTCATGGGTTTGCCTTCCAGGACAAGCCTAGGGGAAACATCAAAATTAAATGATGAGGTTTTGGTTTTATTCTTTTTGTTTTGTTAATTTGTTTTTTATTTCTACAAGTTGTAAAGCTCTTTAAACACAAAACTTATCAAACTTATAATTATGGCTCAGTTTCAATGCAGAGTAATGCAATCAATGCATATGCATTTTTTTTTCTTTGTTGACGACCAAAACAGATAAAAGAGAACAACCACAGTCTTGGATGTAAAGAGGAAAAAGTCTCAAGTTAGTTTTTATTCTGCAAAAATTATTTCAGAATTCCACCAGCAATAAGTATTTTACATTAAGAGCTCCTTATTATTTAATTGAATGTATTTCTTCTTTGATAAAGCCATTCTAGTTGTTGGCCTATGCTTTCAAAAATCTTAGACAATAAGAAAAACAATTTTTCTGCATAATATTTTGCAGTGATTTTTAACTAATTTGTTGTCTTTTATTTTAAATATCACTCACTTAATTGGTGAGGGATTTATCAGTCAGATCAATCAGCAATCAATAAAACAAACTGTAGTGTACTATGAAGATACACTACTTAACCCAATGACCACTAAAGTACAGAATGTATGGATAATGTACTTGGGTTAAATCACAACCATTGCTCACTTTAAAAGTTTGCTCAAAATAATATTTCATCATGTAAATTTTTATAGTAATAATAAAAGGAAATACAAAGTTGAGGTAATTTTTTACATAGAAACATAAGGGATTTTTTAAAGTTTTGTAAACATGACTTGACATTTATGCTGTCTCAACCTCTGCATAACTTAAAAAGACACATATTTTGGGAGCATGCTGAGTGCTGGAAATCTGTAATTATATCTTAGCAGTGAATGTTTGAAGTTGGACTCCCAAAAAACTTAGTTCCCCAACTTGTCAGGCTTTTTGGACATGGCTTTTAAGACTCAGACACAGAGAAGAACCAACAGCTGGTCAGAGACTTAAGGCGGGGGGGGGGGGGGGGGGGGCGGGGGGGGGGGGAAGCAGCTTTTCTGAGCAGTTAAACCAAATAGTTAGTACAATTATACATATATTTCAAAACAATGTGTAAGGTTTATATGCATAATTACTATTTCAATTAATGAAATATATTTACCCATGCAGAGAAGTGTGTTAGAACCTTACAGACATTAGTTACCAGCATTTGTCATTTCCATCTATTATGTAGTTAAATGTGTTTAATTTTTATTTTGTATAAATTAAAAGACTATGCCTCGTGTAATTTTCATCTGAATTCTTAAAAATAACTATAACCTCTCTATCCAGCTGAAGCCTATATGTTTTTTGTACACCACACTTGTATTTATAATAGCTGTATCTTCACTCACTTGGAACAGATGGAAAAACCTTTTAGATTACTGGATTTTACTCTGTTGCAAACTGCAGGGTTAGAGATCTTGTTTCCTATTTATCAAAAGGAAAATTTGCATAGGAGAGCTGCATAGAATTTATCTGACATATTTCAAAAAGGTGACTGTCTAATTCTGGCAGTTTCTGTGCAACACTCTTACATGATTTTTTGTATACAGTCAGAATGACAGGATCCAAGCTCTCCAACCTCACAGCACCTGAGGTACCAAAAGCAGTCAATCAAAAAGTCTTTTCCAATCTCTCGTACTGAAAAGGGAGTTAACTGTTCTAGAATGGCCATAGTGTATAAAAACAGTAGACGACACACTAAATTCTTAATTTATATTATTTACGGACGTATTTACAGAGCTAGGATGAAACTCAGTTAACCGCTCCAGGTTCTCAATTCCATCCTATCAAATGCCACGTTTTCTGCTCATTGATGTCAAGAAAGTCCGTAAGTTTTGGGTATCTCCTGTGTTCACTCAAACAAAATTGATAAAAATTTAGATATCTCTGTAAGAGTAATTCAGTTGTCTAAGCATCCTGTGCAATTGCAAGCACTAAAAGGTATTCCACCTAGTCTCAGTGACACTCCAGAAGGGTGCAAACTTTTTATAGGAATGAATGTAGATATACCATTCTCTACAGGTAATCTCCACAGGATTTATAACATTTCTGTCAGCTACATGCAGATGTCTTGGATTTACTTGAACACTAAAAAATGACAGCAGAAACTTGTGTCAATGGTGGTAGATACCTATGCTATACCCGAACTTATGTGTCTAAAGATAAGCAAAAGAACTGAGGTTTCCATATCCCAATTTTATTCAGACTTCTGTTAGATGCTAAGCTTCCCATATTGGTAAGTTCTGAGCACTTATGGAGGAAATTTAGATACCTTTAGGTAAATTTAGAAGGCAAACAGAAAGGGCTATCAAATTAACTTTAAAAATCTCCTAAATAAAGCTTTTAAATATTTGGTAATCCAAATACTTGGCATCTCGTATGTTCTTTAGCACCAGGATTTTCTGTAAAATAAGCAAAGTTCAACATACGTCATAGGCCACAGACTTGTGCTTGCATGAAGTGTTTTGAGTCATCAGAATAAATACAGTATCTAACTGCGACAAGCTTTGATGAAGTATTATCTATTACTCACCTAAAAAAAATGTGCTCAGGTGGAGTAACAGTATGTGGCCTATAGAGAAACTGAGGGAGAGTGTCTTGGAATTCAACTTACATCCAGATTTCCTGTTAAAGAGTTAAAGGGCCCTTAATCTTACAGCCTTCTTCATTCATTTGATCTTGAGAAAAGTTTTCATCTCCAAGCTCTTTTTTGCAGCATGGAGTACCTTAAATGAAAACTTGGAAGCAGAGCTGGAGAGGCAGCAGCAATGGGAACAATGGTCTCCTCAATAACAGGGTCTTCTTGAGCAATGCTGGTGGAAAGACTGAGGCATATGTGCCTGCCCTGTGCTGTCTGCTCTTCAGCAGCAGCAAATAACCTACTGTGGACCTGGACAGTTTCCTCTCATAGAGCTTGTGCTTCAGGAAATAACATTTTCTCACTTCGCATTCAGAAGGGCTGTAATCTAATCTCTGCAGTCCTACCGCCTCACCTCTAGAACAGGCTCCCTGATGGTAGGCTTTAGCTACCACATTTCTGAGGCAACTTTCTTTTAGGTCTCATTGTACACCACCTTGTTCAGGGGTAAAGATCTGAGGATCAAAAGCTTGTGTGCGAAACTTTATGGAAAATGTAAGCAATATAGTCCAACTTTCCAAGGCAATTATTTCTCACTAGAAACAGAGATAGCAGTGTTTAATCCAGATGCTGTAAGGCTATGAAGTGTTGTGTTTACCACCCTGCCCACAGTGTTGCAGACTGAACTGTCATTCTTGAAGTTTGTTTCCACATGGAGGGAGAGTATATTCTCCAGACAATTCATAAGTGGAGACCTGAGCAATACCATTGCAATGAAATGCCAGGGTAAAACAAAAGGTCTGTCTCACAAAAAGGGGTGATTAGAAGGATATGAGGTTCAGATAATTGACTCTCACAGGTGCCTGTATCAAATAACTTCTCTTTTCTTGGAAGGCTGATTGTACCATCTGACTGTTTATAGAAACTTTGGTTCTCAGAAAGTCCTGTGACTTCCAGCCTAACCAATCTCACACTTTCAAATTAGTGAGACAGCCTGAACTGAGACATGTTAGAATTTTAAACAGCATGGTGAGGTGTTTTGGCTAGAGCTGTACCATCAAACCACAACCATTCTGGGAAAGTGAGTAGTGATCAGAAAAGAACCTGGTAGGCAAGATTCAGTGATCAAATATTTGTACTGGCTCTAAAGAATATCCTTGCCCGGATTCTGACAGCAGCTTTGGGCAGAAAGCTGTAGTAGATCTAGGCTAGGCAGATGAATGAGGTGATTAAAGGTGAATGATGGAAAAGACAGTTTCCTTGCAGTAATCCATGTTACTTTTCAGCATTTGCTAGCATGTTAGTTTCAAAATGTAGCGCTTTGTCAGCTGGCTGTGCTATTCTGGGCCCAAGGTGGAACAGCAAGATGTCTGACACCAGTGAAATTATGTACAACTATCTCCTGCTGTGCTGTATGTACATGAGTAGTGTTTGTACATGAACAACAGCATAAGATTATCAAATACAACAAAATAAATACACAGCTTCTAAAATGGTAAATGAACAAAAAAAAAACTCAGCTCAGAGCATTTCACAACTCAATCTCTGTATCACCCTGAGCAGCATATATAAACTAGAGGTTTTAGGGAAAAAAAAAATGAAAATCTGTAAAGGAACATTATAACATTTGTTCACACTATGAGCTGTCAACAATCATGCATAATTTAAGATTGCAGCCGCTAACAATTTAACTATGTTTTTATCTGCTTGAGGAGCTGAGTTTTCTGATGTGTCCCTGATGAAATTACATCTCATGCCCTAGCAGCATCTTGTAAATAATCATACTTCCAATGCACAGAGTGCAAATTTAGATCTCACAGATTACAGTCCTAAATTATAAACACTGGTCTGCCCCACTGACATATCATCATGATGTGATCCAAGTTTGTTAATTAAAGAAATATTGTCAAAATACAAACAACATTAAATTCCCCTTGTCATATTGGCATATAACAACATGTTAAAATATGTAAACATGATGTCAGAATGTTCTTGAAATGTAGGACTCAATTTATTCCTTTTTCTGAAATCTGACCTTTCTCAGGAATTTAGCTTTTGTAATGCTCAATACCAATGCACAATGTTCTCTTTGTGTTAAAAGAAAGAATGCTTCCAAATGTCAAGGGGTTTTATGCAAGGGAACGTTAAATTTATGTGAAGCAAACAGAAACCATGCGAGAATTTCACCAAAGAGAGAGAACTGATACATTTCATATAATTCACAAACGAAAGAAACAAATGAAAACTGAAATAAAGGTAAACCGCTCCGATTATAAACACTTGTTTTCTTTTTTACCCTTGGTTTTTTGGTTTGTTTTCTGGGGATAACTGGTTTGTCCTCTGTGTTTTTTGGGTTTTTTTATTGTTCAATGAGAAAGCTATTATAAAAAAGGACTCCTTTTTGTATGGACTTCTTTTTTGTTGTTGTTGGATGATACTGAAATCTACAACATCATATGCTCTAAAAATTCAGTCTTTAAATTGCAACAAGGGTGAACAGTTTTCTCTCCGCTTGATGGTTTTAAACTTTTTTTATTAAAAATATTTTGTTCTTATGTGCAACTTGTTGGCCACTTTTGGAGTAGTGGTTTGGTTCAAAGTATTAGATTAAAAGGCATCAAAATTCAATTAAATATGTACTTATGCAACAATATTTAGGACATCAAATGAGAATGGTAATACTGTAACTATTAAACTGAGAAATCTGAAGCCATCAAGATAGATGTCATTCTTGAGTGACCTTGTGAACTAGTAGAAATGGAGCAAACAGAATTATGAAAAGGACTTAAACATCAGTCTCACATATGTAGGCTAAACATGCAGTCTACACTATGCAGTAGATTTGTGATTGCTGTATATATTCATGACATGTTCTTTTTCAATACAGGGTGTTCTCATAATAAGCTCAGAAGTTTTGCTATGTAGTAGGAACATTCACTTCTGCAAAACCAGATGTTGAACAGGTAAATGTGAGTTCACACATTCCAGCTACCAAGGAGCAATGCTGTGACAGAGATACTGGTTTAAAGTTTGCTTGCTTCCTGCTCTGTACTGAATACTAGAATAATAAATTTTCTAGGATACAATCTACAAAATTACTGAAATTATTTTGTAAAAGAACCCCACAGTTTCTCAGAATCTGTACCAGTTGCTGCCTAACTGCTGAGGTACCAAAGCCCTCGAAATACACAGTATCACCATCAAAATAATCTACGTTATCTGTAAGACATACTGCAACTTCCTACACATTAGCACAGTTTGTCAGAAAGACATTCTGCTTCTCCTTAAGCCTTTCTAGGGTGTAAAACCTAAGCCACCTTCTACTTATGTTAACCACAAAGTCCAGTCTGATAATTATTTGTCTGAAATCACTATAAGATTCAATACTGTGGAAAATATAGTGACATGGAGCATTGTGTGCCCCTTTTGTTCAGTAATTCTACAAGTACTCCACTCAGCCATTCTGCAGGATGAACCAGCTCAATAAATCTGAAAAAGAAAGTCTGACACAATATCTTTTAGGTGGATGTTGTAGCCAGAAGCTTATAAAATTGATTATAGCCAGAGAGCCAGAATATTATTCTCTCCTCTTATGCTGCTTTGCTGAAATTCTTTCAGTTTTCATGGGCCAGAGAACAAGACTAAGCTTGTATGTCCCAGGAGCTAAAATATGTTCTCTCTTATCTAGACAAAGGACACTGAGCAATATATCTTTATGTTGCTAAATAAAAGAGAGATAAGGACAGATCCCTGGCCTCAAGGATAAGTAGCACAGACTATCTTGTGTTCACATTGCTTTTGGGATCATCCCTTTTCTAACAGGTGTGTCTCAGTGGCCCAAAGCGGGTCAGGAAGGAATCTGACTGCTGTCCAGCATCAGCAATCACAGTGCTCAAGCTCACTCCCTAACCCTCTCTTACTTAATAGCATAAATACACCCTCAGATTCTATATAAGGCTCAAAAGCATTTTAAAATGAGCTTCATTAAATATTCAGCAAAGTAAATCTCCATTAAGCTGGATACTCCATTTCCTAACCTATGTGTATGTTTTCTTTCTCTGGCAAATATAATAATTCTTAACAAAGACTTGATATAGGAGGGTTTGAATGCAGGTAAATCAAAGCATTCCTCTGAGATGCTGAAGATGCAAGTTCCAATAAACTCAAGGAGAAACAAGACCTAACCCTGCCTATACCACAACCATAGCTGAGTGCTCTAACCTTTAGTTTACACATGCAGTCTTTCTCTAGTTTATTCTTGAAGAGTGGATGATCACTATGCCTCAGTCTCTGTAGAAACATCTATAGCTCTTGAGTTTTATGAGTAGCCCTGCTTGAGAATGACAGAACTGAAACTTCTTACCTCTTTCTATAAATTTTCCATGGCAGGCCCAATTATGTTCCTAGACTATTCCTAAATTTTGCACTTTATGAACCACTGCCAGATAAAAATATATTTCAGATATCCAGAGTTTCATGGGCCTTGTTTATTCAAGAACCACTGAATGCTTGAGCATTGTTGTTTCAGGATCCCAATAACTAAAAATTCTATGATCAACTGTACTTCTAAAAACTCTTAGCTGTATTCCACTGTACCCTTTAGCAACAGCAGAAGGAAGATGATTCAATAATGTTTTTTCAGTGTCTCCCAATAATACTTTGAAATATTTTTTCTAATGGTTTCTCAAAAAAATGAAATTTCATCTGCACCAGACACTGAAATCAATTTGGTTATTTCCACAGACACCCCCTACACAACACACTGTTGAGTACCAGGAGAATTAAACTGCAGGACATTAATGTGGTAAATGATGACTGAACAGTTTTCTGTTAATAATTCAGAATAAATCATAAGAATAACTTCATCTCCAAAAGCATGATTTAACAATAAGGTAGTAGCCAAAAGCATGCCGATCTAGGGACCACTGACTTGGACTGATATACCTGACTACATCAGTGAAATCTAGACAGACCCTGTTATCCCAGAGAGAAATCACTAGGCATTTGTATATTAGAGGAGCACAAAGAGTTTCAAAAGGCAAGAAATATTTTTCATTAACACTGCCACTGGCTATGCCTGCACATACTTTTTAACTAATATAGCTTCTTTACAGTCCTCCTTCAGTTAATGTATTCTGATTGAACCAATCTACAATCAAGATAATAAGTGATTCTGTTATGATTAACTGAGCTCAGGATATCACAGTCAGCATAGAGTATACTCCGCAGAAAGATTTTATCACAATTTTGATCTTGTTAGCAGGGTGTATTTTTTTTTAAAAAAATTAAAGTAGTGGCAGTTGATGTTGTCACGCACTTTCTTGACAAAAAAGTAACATGTTGTCTTAAAAGTCTGCACAAAATAAAAAAATCAGAACTTAACAATATTGTAAGTGGATTGCCTAAAAGGAAAACTCATTAGTATTTTTAGAAGGCTACCTTTCTTTCTACCTAATGTTAGAGAACTTACTATTGAGCTAATTTTCACCATTAACTAGTCCTAGCAAATAATTTAATTTTATAATGTAGTTTGATAGTAAAGACTGAATGAATTGATTCCCTAAACATTAAACAGCATACATTCAAGTGAAGGTAGTGGTATCTTCATGATGTTTTGAGGGTTCATTTTTTGTTTAAACACACATCAGACCTTCTTTACTTTTTTTTTTTTCTTTTCCAGTCAAACACACTTACTTTAGTGATCAAAGAATCTATTTATACTTAATTGCAGAAGCTTAACAAGATGGAAATAGTACATTGCTGAAAATGTGAAAGCACTCTAGCTGAGAATATGGTCAATGAGTAGATGTTACTTCATCTTTAAGTAGCTTTTAGAAATTCCATAAATTTATTTGAAAATATTCCTTTTTTATACTAAATTATCTTTTTATAAGGAACTCCATGTTAAATAATTACATTCCCTTAAGACAGACAAGAAATTGAAATTAATTTCGCCTCATTACATTATAAGAATACTAGAACTTAAAAAAAACACCCCAGAACTGTCCTATCACTGAATGCCTTTTTTAATTGCCAGGTATTTATCATCTCTTCCTTTCTTCTTTCCATGTAGATTTCTAGCTTCAAAAAAATAGCATTTTATGTCAACAACCTCAGTGCCAGATGTACCTTTCCCCCCTATTTTAATAGAAAATTATATAACATCAGCACTGAGCAGCCATATTTATGATGCCATGCAACATCCATAAACAAATTCTAAGACAAGTAATTGTAGGTTTTGCAGCTATATAAAGTTATGTTTATTTAACGAAATCACAATCATTCAGTGCTTGGAAATGTTTGTTTGGGTTTTTTTCTTCCTGGATAATGCAGATGTATGTCTCGGGATAGAAATTTCCTCTTAAATGGTATAATTCTAGACACTCACTTATGAAGAAAAAAGACTGTCTATTCAACCAATTCTTTCTCCAGTAACAGTGCAGGATTCCATTAGCATTCCACAGTTCTCACCTGGATAGTTTTTACCTCACTCATCGAAAAATGCAGAACCTAGCAAATAGTTGAAATGTTTATGAACTAGAGAAATAGTGTGAAGTAGCTCAAGCCAGTAAGACTAAACATGAGTTATTTTGTAATACAGTGGTATTTCATTAAGGGAGCTGAGTTGTACAATGTATACATGAGAGTATTGAAACAAAAAATATCATATTTTCACAAATTCCCCCAGTCTTTGGAAAATTACCTTTGTAATTTAAAGGACTGAGGGTGGAATTTTAAACTTTACCTTTTCTTTCTCTCGTTTTCTCATCTTTCACATCAGATAAAACTGTTCTCTTTTGTTAACAGTAAACTGATCTGCTTACGGAATTACAGACAGTGTAACAAAGTAAAATTGGAAATTAACTACTAAATTAAAGGTTAAATTAAATCCAGATTTTAGCACTGCAGCCTATGGCTCCCTTTTTCTCTAATACAGGTATGTGACCCACAGGGTCAACAAAATTCAAAGAGAAAGTATTTGATTCAGGTTCAAGTAAACAGAACCAGCCTGTTCTCCATATCCCTCTATGAAAATTTTAGATGGAAATCAGTTTTGAAATAAGATTAAGTAATCTTTATGCACTACAAAGTGCACCTGCAGGTTCTACAAAGATGTCTTAAAATATTTAGTCTTTTTAGTGGGTATGGAAATTTCCAAATAGTTGAGAGATGCCTGAGGACATTGGGCTTCTTAGCCAGACTTCTTTTTCTTAGGTTCAACCATTAGTAGCTGATGGCAGAAGCACATAATGGGCACTTTATTCTCCAAACACCTTCAATATCTAAAAACACTGTTTGACCTAAACAAAGACTAAATGCCTATTGGTAAAACGACAAACTTCTGATGGAAAAGAATACATGTTTCAAAAGCCTCAAGCAACAAACAGTAATACACTCCTTACTTTTCAGGATTTCATATTTCATATTCATTACCACAGAGAAATTGAGGCAATATTTTGTTAGAAACTTAAGAGCTAAAATTCTGACAAAAGATTCTTCCTTAAAACCAAGTCTTTGAATTTTTTTTTGTTTCTGGTTTAGAAATAAGTAAATACTGCAAAAATATACTCACAAAATTTTGCTAAATGCTGTGAAATAATTTTGATGGTTTTCATAAGGCTTTTCATAAACAGTCATTTTTTGAGATATGCAAAGATTCATTTTTAAGCTCTCAAGACAGTCTGTAAAGGGGAAAGTATCCCAAATGCTGTGGTGGATATTCATTTGCATGCAGAAACTCCTCCAGACATACTTTGAAAGGAAGAACTGCAATAGAAAATTTACACTGCCATGGTTTAACCCCGGATGGCAACTAAGCACCCCTCAGCCACTCGCTCACCCCTCTCCAACCTCCCCTCCCTCGGCGGGATGGGGGAGAGAACTGGAAGGGTAAAAGTGACAAAACTTGTGGGTTGAGACAAAGACAGCTTAATAAGTAAAACAAAAGCCGCACATGCAAGCCAAGCAAAACAAGGAATGAATTCACTACTTCCCATGGGCAGGCAGGTGTGCAGCCATCTCCAGGAAAGCAGGGCTCCATTGCGCATAACAGTTACTTGGGAAGACAAATGCCATAACTCCAAACATCTCCTCCCTTCCTTCTTCTTTCCCTACCTTTATATGATGAATATGATGTCACATGGTATGGAATATCCCTTTGGTCAGTTGGGGTCAGCTGTCCCAGCTGTGTCCCCTCCCAACTTCTTGTGTACCCCCAGCCTACTCACTGGTGGGGTAGGGTGAGAAGCAGAAAAGGCCTTGGCTTGGTGTAAGTGCTGCTCAGCAGTAACTAAAACATTGCTGTATTATCAACACTGTTTCCAGCACATATCAAAAACACAGCCCATAGTAGCTACTGTGAAGAAAATTAACTCTACCCCAACCAAAGTTAGCACAACCTACACTGAAATGGATTTGCCATGTAAAAAGAATCTATCATTTTCCATGGGTAAGATTTATCTCACATAACTTCAGACATTTCTGTTCATTAACTTGGCTTACATAACAGTTAATGGGGTGAAGGGGGAAACGTACATCTAGGGTATGATTCTTCTTATCCTAAATTCCACCTAGGTTATTACCTACAAGTGTCTTTTCGTCTTAACTGTTTATATAATGGCATCAAGTGTAATGAGCTCTGACATAAACATTCATATTTTAAACATGTAAAGCTACGTGAGAGAAATCCTACTCTGGTTGCAAAATGAAGACTATTTTTACTTTAACAATTAGCCCAAGATCAGGTGTATAAAATGAACCAGTTAGTGTCAAAGTCCTGAGATCATAGTATAAGTGGATATAAAGAGGGGGTTACCTTGAATTAGCTTTAGCCTGACCCAATGAACTGAATGCTCATTAGCAGCTGAAAGGCATGTTCACATTTTATTATTTTTTTCCATAAAAGAAATTTGCTCCTAACTTCCTACACTCTAAGAGAATTCCACGGTGTGAAACAAAGCACAGTAAGTGAGAGCAAGTCAATAATTAGTTTAAAAAATTATTCTTGTTGTAAACTAAATGATTAAAGAATGTTTCCTTACTACCTTTCCGTATTCACTTTTAATCAGTTCAGGCTATCACTATCAATTAAAGGAAAAGTTACTTCCTTCTCTCTACTGATTCCTTTTTCTTGAGTTTCTCGTAGATGGCACAGGTATGCTTCAAGGTATGTTTTATGTTCCTAAGGAAAAAAACACAATGTACATCTTGTGTAGGTTTGTTTTGGATTTGTGCTGTAAACAGTATTGATAATTCAAGGATGTTTTAGATACTGCTGAGCAGCACTTACACAGGGCCAAGGCCTTTTCTGCTTTCACACTGCCCCTCTAGTGAGTAGGCTGGGTGTGCACAAGAAGTTGGGAAGGGACACAGCCAGGAGAGCTGACCCCAAGGGACCAAAGGAATATTCCGTACCATATAACATCATGCTCAGCAACAAAAGCTGGGGGAGAGGCTGGTCACGGGGCCAGCACTTGGGGACTGGCTAGGCAGTGATTGGTTGGTGGCGAGCAATTATTTTCATTTGCATCACTTGCCTTTCTTGGGGTTTATTTCTCTCTCTTTTTTATTTTCCTTTTCATTACAATTTATTGATATTATTATTCAATTATTTAACTGTTCTTATCTCCACTAACCTGTTTTCTCACTTTTACCCTTCTAATTCTCTTTGCCCAATCCTGCTTGGGTGGGGGAGTGAGCAAGCAGCTGTGTGATGCTTAGGTGGTGGCTAGGGTTAAACCACAACAGTAAACTGAAGTAACAAGAATACCAGAGTGTGGAGAAAGATGGTTACATTATACATGTGTTTTTAAATGGAATTTCAGTTTTATAACTATAAGAGTAATGGATATACCATTTTCTGAAATGCTCACGATTTTCAAAAGTGGCATATAATCCATAAATTGCACTCAGTGCTTATTTCTGCCTTTATGTACCTCAAACCCCTTGAGAATAGAATTCTGGACTATTTTGAAAAAAATACGTAATAGGTTTAATGCTCATTTTGATGAAACAAAAGAAGAGCTGATCATGTAACTACAGTATTAGGTGATTTCACTCAAAAATATCAACAATATGTTGGAATGGAGAATAGTTTAGAAAACATTATGCTGCCCCTCTGTACATAAATGACATTGCTAAAATTAGATGAGAAAATCCTACATTTTGTTGACAACTTATATTTTAAAGCTAGCTTTTAAGGCTCTGTCTCTTGACCTCTGTTCAGTAACCATTTACCATGAGTGGAGATTCTTCAGCAAGAAAGATATGTGCACTTGAAAGAATAAGATGGTAGCTATTGGATAATAAACACAGCAAATAACTAGGATGAGCAAGCTGTTAGTCTGTGCATTAGTGTGTTCACCACCCCAGTAGCACATCCAGTGAGTTTTTGCTGGCCAGACAGTTGTCAGTCAGGCTGGGAAGGGTCAGGCCCTGTTACTCTTTGAAAGAGGATAATCCTCAGTGGTGCCGAGTTTCCATCTTCTGATTTTCTGGTTTTCCCTTACAGTTTTTGACTTTTTTTATGCTAGCCTTTTTCCTCTACCGCTGCTTAACTACCCACACTTCAACAATGTCACCACAACTTGCAGTTTTACATTTTCTTATCTTGCATGGCTCTAGCTGAGGTATTTTCTCAGAGCTCAGCAGTTTTCCCAGATGTCTGAGCCAAGGTTATACTGCTGTGCTATATCAAAAGTATGTCACGATTCACAAACAGCTGAATCCCTAAGAGGAGGATTGAAGTTTCATTTTCATCAGAATAAAAAATAATAAAGAAAATCTAACCCCAAACATAATAAAATCCAAATAATTTGGAAGAAAGAAAGAGAACTATATGTCCAGGGGGATCCATTCATATGATGACTCAAAAGCTCAGGAAATCCTTCATTCCTAACTTCAAACACTGAAGTAAACTGGACTTGCATTTATCTGAGAGAAGCCCACCAGGTAGTCACTTATGATGGAAATCTAAGGCATTTTCAGGTGTACATCAAAATGGGAAAGGTCTCACAGAGGCATTTCACTATTGACAAAACCCCCTAACAACAACAAACAAAACATACAAATGCCCCACTGTGATTTCTCTAAGCATGCCTGACACAACTTTGTCTAGAGATTATTTACCTAATGAAGCTGAGAAATGAGACAGGATAAGGTAAAATAGACATAAATACTGAATGAATGGAGACTGAATTTTTAGAATGTGACTTTTAAAGCCCTTCTTTCACAGGTCTTTTCCTTTTCTCAGATAATGAGAAGGGGGCCATTCAACCAACTGAAATATAGAAAATAACAAAGATAAGAAAGGAAATGCCTTTGTCACAGAGGATGAAATTAATTGCATGTAACTTCAACTTCACAACATAAGCAGATTTTCCCAAAAGGGTCCTTGGTTGAATTTCCATTCTTCAGTTACAAAGGCAACATTACATTTTAACGCTGAATCCTTTTTGCAAGATGAAATAATGTAATATAGGATGAATTAGAGTAAAAACTGGTGGGTAGACTGAAAAGTTTAGACAAGGAGTCTGAATTATACAAATAATTCTGAACTATAAGAAAAGAATGGAAAAATTTTTGTAGCTAATCTAAAGGAAAGTATTTGAGTTGGTTTTCTATACACATGGTTATGCAAACAGCTTCAGAAGCACGTATATATTTTCCAGTTAAAGCAAAGCACTGCAAACAGTCACAAATATATTGGTTAAAAAGCACTGAAAGCATTTATAGGAGGGGGAAGCATTTAAATAAGACACCGTAGCATTCCACACATAAACATCTTTGATGGCGTCACACACATACAGAAAAAACCCTCATATACAATCAAAAATATGAGAATCAGAAGACAGAGGTTTGATAATAGAAAACAAAATTAAAGAGTTACAGTAATGGAAAAAAATAATGCATGAAAGCACACAAAAAAGTTGAAGAGTTATTGAAACCTGAAAGTCTTACTTTCAATGTAAAGTTTCTATTAAAAATACTCAGATGATTAAAACTAATGTGGTTTTCAACTGTAGATTTTCAAAGTTTGTTTTAAAGGAAAAAGAAACAAAATAATATTTCTTTCTTGAAATTAGACTTGTAAATTCCATGGGAAGTTATGACAGGTTATGTAGCCCTTGTAAAGCTATTCATAGTTTTTTATATCCTTCACTAAACTACATGTGGTATTTAAGCTCTAAGTAAATCCCATAAGTGCATGCATATGAAATAATATAAATTTAAACAAAAAGCGAACAGAAAGTAGTATCTTTTAATGTGTAAAAAGGTGCAGTCAGTCATATCAGTCATCCAGGAGACTGCTGAAGAAAAAACAAATGAGCTAAATGTTACGAACACCACAGTTTACATAGTACTACACTGGAGAACGTTTGAGTTATCTAGATGTTACTAATAAAATCATGCAATTGGTATGTATACTATTCTAGAAAGAAAAAAAAAAAAACCAACAAACAAACAAACAAAACCACCAGGGAAACACAACAAACAAAACTGCTAGGAGTATGAGGTTGGTAGAGGTATAAAAGAGAAACAGAAAAGATACACAGAATAAAGAATTTACTGAATAGAGAAAATAAAGCAGACCAAAAAATAATCATTAACTAGATTTGTATGCTTTATAGTTTTGTTTCTAAACTGGAACAGAAAGTTTTGCACTAGCTGATACTCAAGATAGTATTCTAAATTTTAAATCAAAGTTTAACAATACACAAAAAAATCTGAGTATCATAATTATACATATATTTTGATTCACTCAATAAAATAAATTAGCAAATAGTACCATAGTATCACTGGTTGTTTTCTGTTCTTTAGTGACCACAATACTACAAATTCTTCTAGTAATGCTTTAATTTGATTACTTAAATTTTAAAAAATATAAACCAACCATACAGTGAGCATAAAAATCTTCAGAGATACCTTAAATCATCTTGTTTAGTACAGACAAATCAAAATGAACAGAAGTGTTTTCTTTTGTAATGAAAAAAAGCTAAATGTTTGTGTTTGGTTGTGCATATGTACAATTGGTTATATGTGTAAAACTGGTGTGAATAATTTGTTTACTTACTGTTCTAAACTATTTACTTGAAACAATTATCTATGTACAGCATTTTAAGACTTCCTAACATTCTTCAAAGTTAAAACTACTTAAAAAATGCATTCCAAAGTTGTTCACAACAATAAACCCAAAGTGCAAATATTAACAGCAAAAGTAATTGGCTGGAGATTAATTACAACCTGTGTGTTAAACCAATTTTAGTGTGTATTGACATATTCCTTTATTGAAAAACTAATATTCTGATACTGTATACTTTGCAAAAGTGTACCTGATGTGTTGACTTGGATCATCCAAAGAATTCAGTGGACAATATGCAACAATTTAGATAAAAATCCTTCATGAAGACTTAACAACAAATAGAAAGTACACAATTATTTCAAGTATATCCCTATAAAACTACTTGAGCCAGCTCTTGCAGGTTAAACTAATAAAACAGCTTCTAAGTATAAGATTATTTATTGAAGGTTTGTCTCTTACTGAGTTCAGGAACTGCCAGCGTAATTGATTGAATTGACAACAGGCTGATTTTGAATGTTTTTAGCCTCTTCTTTGGTGGCACTTATCCACCTTATTTGGATTTAAAGGATCATCCTTTGTTAAAAGTAGTGTAGACTACAAATTACCACTAGTAGACTAGCCGTTGTGTGAACTACTTAAATTTCCAATTGATCATGTCCTGCCTGGGCAATCAGTTAGGTTTCCTTAACATTTATTATTTGTCAGCGCTCCACTTACACTTTTTCTGTGAGGGCCTGAAAGTTTTGGAGCAGGCCTTAAACATCAGTGCTAGGCCTTACTTAGAATTATACGTTAAAACAACCTAAGCCGAATTGTTCTAGTAATAAACTAAGTATAAGACACATATTTTCTCATATGAGACCAGGCCATTTCAGTTTATACTTTATTCCATAGCACCCTTCAGATAGAGCCCCGTCATTCAAATGTTATGGCCTGCAGAATAGCTTAGTGGTCCATGTCCAATTGCTTCATAGTCTCTATCAAGGTAGTTTGACATAGCTGAGAGGTTATCCCCATATTATCAATAAATCCAGTAAAATAAATACAATGCATTAAATTATGAGGAAGTAATATTCCATTAGGAACTTTGGCTCAAGAAAACTGACTTGCTTAGAAATATGACTGAATCTGACTAAATCTGTCCTTAATGTGACTAAATAAAAATACAAAACTTGCTAAGCAAATGCAAACTGCCAGAAAACTGAAACTTGAGTCCTGCTCTGTGAAAACAGTGACCTTCATCTACCCAGCTTTCCAACCGAGTGCTGAAGTCTGAAGGTAGGCTATACCATTTCTATAAAGTTTGTTGATCCTTAGTTAAACTGTACCTTAGCTTTGGCACCTTCAGGGATGTCACTTTCTCCAGCTCCCTCAACATTTCCTCATTCCTCCTTCATTCTTGAATCCAGCTGCCTTTTCACTTCAGAGATCTTAAGAGAAATGATCACAGCTGGAAGAGCTCAACTGCTGCCAAACAGCCCAGGTTTCATTGGACTTTTCCATTACTTCAAATGTCAAAACAGAGTAGATTGGAGTGTGGTTGGAATGTGTTGGGGAGTAGGAGTGGTGGATTTTTGTTGTGTTTGGTTTTTATTTTTTTCTTTTCATTAGCAAGTCACTTTAGATCAAGAAAGCATATTTGGGGTGAGTCGTCTAACTGTAAGGCTTTGGTCCTCATCATGGCAGAGTCTTTGACCACATGAACAGGGTGAGGTGCTCTACAAGCACACCAAACTTGTTCCACACTGCAGCGGACATTCAGTCTACAGCAGGAGATCAGAGGCTTATATGAAGGTTATAGTGTGAATACTCTAATAAAGTGGATATAAAAAAGCAATTTTTCACTTCATAGAATCACTCCTACTACCCTGCACTACATGCTTATATAAATGAGTTGTAAGACATAAGAACTCCTTGGCAGAGCATAAGTCCATAACACACTCAAAACATTTCTGATCTCTTGTGACATTGAGTACATTTACATTGCCAGGGGGGATGAGCTCAAACACAGGACCTCTGATGCTCACAAAGTTTAGCTGTTAATTTACATCCTCCTTCTGGTTTTTATGAATACAAGTAAGTCCACAGAGACAGCTCTGCTATGGAGGGAACCGGCCTCATGCAGTGTGACTGTGAGCCAATTGCTGCCAAACGGTCTCATGGTAAGGACTCAGTCCCTGGTCTTCTTTTGTTTAGCAGAACTGAAAGACTTATAGAGATCTTGGGCAAGTAGTGAGTTTCATGGCTAGCCCACAAATAGCTCTGCTGCTTGCTAATGCTATTGAATCTACTTATAGGGTTTTGCACAGAAAATTCAGGATTTTTTCCTCACATTTTCATATTATTCATGAAAGAGAAGTCATTAATCCATGCGTTTGTAGTCTTGGGAGAGGAAAAAAACAGCAAGAAAAGCTTCTCTGGCTGCAGCTCTTAAAAGGAGCCCCCACATATATAAAATTTCTCTCATTTTTTTTCCTGTCTACAAAACACATTCCGTCTTTCCCAGAAAGAAAGGTGTAACTTACTTTTAACCTTCCCAATTCAATCCTCAAGTCCCACATATATTGGTATTTAGCAACCCCTTCTGCATGGAGCAGCTTAGGACAATCAGTCCTCTGGAAATGGAAACACCTCCAGCTCTTTATTACAAGTAAACTTTTTATCCTGTACCCAGCCTCTCCTGATTATTTTTATACCCAGCAGGTGCTTTTATTGCTTGCAAAGTGAAGTTTTCTCTCTGGCCTTTTCTGCTGGAGACAAAAAAGGAGAAGGCATGAAGAGGCAAAAGCAGTTGTACTCACACTGAAGTTAACTGTGGAAGACAGAAAGGACGGGGATATCAGTAACCACTAAAAAACTGAATTGGGGATATTCTCCTGGTAGCCAAAGCCAAATTAATTTTTATTTTCAACATGAAAGTGGTGTCAAGTGTTTCCCCATTTGCCTTAGCCAGCTCATTACAGAACACCCATAAATTTGTACCATGGCTTCTGAAAAGCTTCATTTATGCTGAATGCTCTCTATATGCCAGCCTTTTCTAAATGAGAAAAAAAGACAATGGTCATGATGAGCTGTGGAAAAATAAATTCTGCTTAGGCAAAAGAAAAGAAAAAAAATACTGTAAAACTGGTAAATCTCTGGAACTGGCTGCCCAGAGAGGCTGTGATTTTTAAAACTTAACTGGGCAAGTTTCTAAGCAGTCTGATCTGACTTTGAAAGTAACCCTGCTTTGAGCAGGAGGCTGGAATAGCTGACCTCCAGAAGTCTCTGCCAACCCATATTTCTTATTACTCTGTAAGCCTAATATTAAATTTGCAAAGACTGAGAAAGACTTTTGCAAGACAAGAGAAACTAGCGTGTGATGCTAGCAAGTCTACAATGGATATCCATGGACCTCCTGAGACAGAACACTTAAGGGAAAGGTGGTACAATCTGCCATCCTTATAGAAAATTCTAATTTGCATCTGAATAAACACCATTCTTAAGGGCTTTCTTGGACACTGGGCCTGTATGTTCTAGCAAGCTGGCTGAGAAAGGGCTGGCACTACTGTAAAACCCATCAGCCAGCATCTGTCCTGTGTTTGTAGAAAGAAGGGAGATAAGGTCAAGAAGATATCTGTATACAAGCGATAGCAGATGCATATAGTCCTTGCTGGGTAGAGACAAACGATATGACTAAATATGAAGTGAGATGTTAGCTGCAAAGTAACCTGCTTTTAGACCACAACTGGGGACAGTGAGACAATTGACTGGTTTTTACCAGACAAAAGCTGGTAATTATGGCACTTCCATAATCCAGAATGCTAATTACCAGTAAAATTTGCTATTTTTACATGTCTTGGAAGGGGAATTAAAAGATCAGTTCTACTTTCAGGGAATGAACAAAAAGGAAATTAGAGCAATACATGGAGGAAAATGTATTAAAACTTTTTTTTTTTTAATTAGCACATGATATATAGATCTTGTATGACCAGTTCCAAGTTTTTCAGAAATTAAATTATTTTGGATCCCAGTCATAAATATGTATTTGATTCAGGGTCTGAATATTAATAGTTCTCTACAGGATTGTTTGTGTTGGGGTTTTTTTGGTTTTTTTTTTTTTTTTTTTTTTCAATTCCAGCCATTCCTGGCAATATAGGAAGTGTTCTAGCTTATTTTGGAAATTAGATTTTTCTTTTAGAAAGCTAAGGTGTATGACTTAGCAAATTTTTAGTGGGTTGGTAATATAGATGGAGTCAGATTATTTTGCACAAAACAATAGGACACTTCTGGTAAACAGATATTTTGACCATCTAGGGGCAGTATTTGAATATTGTTTAAAGAGAAAGTTAGTTAACAAATCACCTTTAACTATAAAAGGTGACCTGAGAGATAATTCTGCATATTTTATAAGAGCCTTTGGGGACTTGTTCATCAAAGTTCAGACAGTGGGAAAACAGTTTACCTTAGCTACCTTCTACATTCACGCACAGATATAACACCTACCCACACATGGTTTATTGAGTTTTATTTTAAGAAACAATTTATATGGGTTATGTCTCAGGAACAGTATCACCCTAATTACCCTTCAAAAGAATACCACTCTTAACTGAACTGTTCTAGATAGCCAATCTGGAATAACTAATGGTTATAAATTGTAAAGCAAGCTCCATAACAGAATTCATTAAAAAGAAATAATTTCACTGTCTTGTTTCATTACTCTTAAACAGCTCAATCTGTTCATATTATAAAACTCATGTAAAGGAAAGAGGATGTTCTTTACTTCCTGTGAGTTAACTAGGTTCTTTGTCATTCAGGATCTTAAATAAAGTTAAATTAATAATATGAATAACATAGGGAGCTTGAAGAGCTTGTAAAACATATAGAAAATGCCCCCTTCACACTTTTATGGCCTACGCATTTCTTGGCCCACCTAACTTCCTGTACAGCAGCTTCTTTGCTTTAATAGGATAAAACCCAACAGGTTTCTTATACTTTCGATCCCAATCGTCTTCTTTATCAATGTTATCTGGCCTTCTCACTAGGTGTAGGAGACAGTCAGCTGTTGCTGAGCATCCCTGTTCACACTGTAATCCTTTTTCTTGGCTATGCTACGGTTCTGCTGTGATATATGGGCCAGATGGTTCCTCTTCTGGGTATTTAAGAGGCTGGAACATCACTGGCCTTGTCCTTGTGTGCAGTATGGATGGTCATTGTATATGTGCCACTGAATCTTGAAGAACTTACAATCAATAAACAGTGTAAGATGTTAATATTTCTAAATTTTTAACTTCAATCCTGGAAGATGCCCTTCCTCCCTCACTCCTATAAATACTTGGAAAAGTCTTTCTGGAGGAACATATAGCTAAAGGGGACAACATTTTCAAATCTATAACAAAAATTGTTGCCTTTTGCTATTAGCAAACTATAGGAAGAAAGAATGGCAGAGAAAAATAAAATTTTTGATCTTTGAACAGTGCTGGGAAAAAGGTGGCATTTGTAATAAGTTCCATCATTACATAGCCTAAAGCTGTGAATGAAGGAAGGTACGGAGGAGGGAAATGGGAGGTAAAAGGTAAGGCAGAGAAAAGCAAGTAAGCAAACAAATAATAATAATAATAATAATAATAATAATAATAATAATAATAACAACAGAAGGAAGGATAGAACAAAAATAGCAGGAAAAAAATCCATAACCAAAGAATAGACAGTATTCTTTTAGAGACAACAAAGAAGGAGGCATTGCCTTCAGAAAAATAAAGACATTCAGCCCACAAAAATGGCAAGAACATTATGAAAAGATGAATCAATTTATCTGGTATAAAACAAGACAACAACAAAGAACATAAGAAAAAGAAAGAAAAGAAAGGAAAAATAAAAGAAGGAATAACATTAGTTTTGTTGATGTACATTTATATCACAAAGATGTCAACAGTATAATGTTTGGATAATGTTCATGACTCCTCAGTGTGCGAAATGCTAAAAAGCAACCATTAGGAAAAGGTTGAAAAAAGGAAAGATAAACATGCAAGATAGAGATCACAAGAGAATCAGCCATGTGACTAAAGGAACTAGTATGGTTTACTAGAGCTGCTTTGCTATATGCATTATACTTTAATCACAATGAAGAAGAGATAAGGTGTTAAATCATGAAGTCACATGTCATATCTGGACAAGGACCTTGTTTACCAAGTGTGCAGGAAACACCTTCTCCTTCAGGGGAAGACCCTTAGAATAGTTAGCTAGAACCATGACAGAATTACCACCATGCACTCATTAAATATTTCATATGTCTCCTTACCTTACAAGAATGTCTTTTCTGGCTGAGGTAGGATATCACTATGATTTTATAAAGGAGTACCACTCTAGAATGGGACTCTGGATACCACTATAACTTAAAAGTAAAACTTAATAATAGCAGCTGTGAGCTTCATTTTGGTCTCTGTGCAATCAGGAAATATTCAGTGTGATACAGAACTATTATGGAATTACAGGACTGAATTTGTAATTATTCAGAAATAATTCTTGGAAAGTTGATGAAAGACCATTACATTACCTTTACATTGAATTCCCTTCAGGCATCGGTGCACCGTAAGTAAGGAAAATAGTGTTTATGTGGAACTTCTTGCCAATTCTTCTATAAACATTCTATAGAAAGAGACTACAACAGTTTTTAGAGCTCTGCTTTCTACATAGCCAGAATATATAATGATTTAGCACATAAACCCTTTGCATTAGCTTTTTCAAATACTGAAACAACATCCTCCCCAGAGAGTAATCCTCCTTTCCCCCCTGCAGCACTGCTTTTATTGTTTTATTATTATACCACCTCTTCTTCAGAGTTAAATACTAAATGTTATTCAAATAAGTAATACAAGGAAAAGAAAAAAGCTTGCAAATAAACTGGAATACTGGCACTGTATTTTCTTCTTTTAATGGACTGCTCCTTTTAACAGCATTTCTACCTATTTTCTAGTGGTATGAAAAAACTTATGTTAGTCAAACTATTCAAAGAAGGAAGCTGTTGCTGTCTAAACCTGATTTTAATAGCCTTTTTTTGAGCACTGCTGGCATAAATGACTCACAGATTGCTTCTACTTTGATTCTCATTCATACATAAACTTGGGAAACTGATTTCATCTGACTGTTTTGTTGATTACACAGCACATGAAAATGTGTGAAAAAAAATCTGCATTTCTTAAAAACACACTCAAAGCATGTTATTAGAACATCAGACACAGTGAATCATATATTTGTATTTTTTTCCCAGTAAAGTTTTTTGAACTTCCATCTGAAATGGTCTAACAGAACTAAACTGCATTGCAGTAAATTATCTTTCGTCACCTTGCCAAGTAACAGTTTAGTATCACACACCCTTCCATAAGAGCTCTTAGATGGGAGTCAATGGCCAGTATGGAATCACAAAATCATAGAATCACTTAAGTCAGAAAAGACCTTTAAGATCATGAAGTCCAGCCATTAACCTGGCACTGCCAAGTCGACCACCAAACCACGTCCCTAAGCACCACATCTATACATCTTTCAAATACCTCCAGGGGTGGCAACTGAACCACTTCCCTGGGCAGCCTGTTCCAATGCTTGACAACCCTTTCAGTGAAGACATTTTTCCTAATATCCAATTGAACCCTCCCCTGGTGCAACTTGAGGCTGTGTTCTCTTGTCCTATCAATTGCTACTCTGAAGAAGAGACTGATATTCACCTCACTATATGTTCCTTTCAGGTAGTTATAGAGAGCAATAATGTCTCCCCTCAGCCTCCTTTTCTCCAGGCTAAACAACCCTCAGCTGCTCTTCAAAAGACTTGTGCTCCAGACCCTTCTCCAGTGTTGTTGCTCTTCTTTAGATATGGTCCAGCACCTCTACATCTCTCTTGAAGTGAGGGGTCCAAAACTGAACACAGTATTCGAGATGTGGCCTCAGAAGTGCAGAGTCCAGCAGAAAAATCTCTGCCCTAGCCCTGCTGGTCACACCATTTCTGGTACAAGCCAGGATGCTGTTGGCCCTCTTGGCCACCTGGATGCATGCTGGCTCATGTTCAGCCAGCTGTGTACCAGCACCCTCAGATCCTTTTCCGCCAGGCAGCTTTCCAGCCGCTCTGCCCCAGGCCTGTAGCTCTGCATGTGATTGTTGTGATCCAAGTGCAAGACCCAGCACTGAGACTTGTTGAACCTCATGGAATTGGCCTTGACCTATCAATCCAGGCTGTCCAGATCCCAGATCCCTCTGCAGAGAGTTCCTACCCTCAAGAAGATCAACACTTTCCCCCCCCCAACTTGGTGTCATGTGCAATCCTACTGAGGGTGCACTCGATCCCCTTGTCTGGATCATTGATAAATCTATTAAACAGGACTGGCCCCAATACTGAGCCCTGGGGAACACCACTTGTGACAGGTCACCAACTGCATTATACTCTATTCACCACCACTCTTTGAGCTCGGCCATCCAGTCATTTTTTTATCCAGTGTAGAGTGCACCCATCCAAGCCATGAGCAGCCAGTTTCTCCAGGAAAATGCTGTGGGAAATGATATCAAGGGATTTACTAAGGTCCAGGTATACAACATCCACAGCCTTTCCATCATCCACTGGGAGGGTAATCTCACCATAGAAAGAGATCAAATTCATAAAGCAGGACCTAGCTTTCATAAATGCATGCTGGCTGGGCCTGATCACCTGATTGTCCTGTATGTGCCACTGATGGAAGTCAGGATGATCTGTTCCATAACCTTCCCTGGCACCGAGGCCAGATTGATAGGACTGTAGTTCCCTGGATCCTCCTTCCAGCCTATCATGTAGATGGGTGTCACATTTGCTAATTTTCAGTCAACTGGGATCTCCCCAGTTAGCCAGGACTAATTATAAATGATTGAGATTGGCTTGGTGAGCACTTCTGCCAGCTCTGTCAGTACCCTAAAAGCTAACATATGAGGATCAAGTCAACAAAGAATTTACTATTAGATGTAAAAAGACGATTATTTCAATTCCTGCCTGTTGATGTGAACAGAGGAAGAGTAAGGACTTTTCTGAGCCATTTTCAATGAAAAAAATCAAGTCATATCTTTTTATTTCAGTGGGTAGTGAACACCATAATCACTGCGTTGAAACAAAGTCCCATGCATAGTAATTCCTATTAAAATGCTTGGTTATATCTAGGGGGACATGATCATTTCATTGTTTCCCTAAATAATAATATAATTGCAAACTGTAGTACTGTTTGCTTGTTATTTGGGTGGTTTGCAATAATAATGTAAAAATAGGCATTAAAAAGATAGTACTTCCATAAGTTTCTTGGATTGTATGTATCTATTTAGAAGCATTGTCTCATTTGCCTAATGCATTTTTAATGTTAATGGTTTAACTGTAGAAGCTAGCTGGAAGCTGAATCCTGTCAAACTACAATTTACCATATTTTGACAGATAGTGTAATGGTTATATTTAAATGTGATCTCAGGGACTGAGCTACTGAGCAGTTTTATGTTTTTGATCCATATAAAAGAAAAAGGTTTCTGTGTTAGATTTAACTTAGCTGTAGAGGTACTTTTTACTGTTAAATATAAGATCAAAGGGTGTTAGCATATAGCCTATTAGCATACATAGCACATTTAGGTGTACATGTTCTATAGTAAACAACACAAAACCTGGCACCAACTAGAGCCACAAGTAAGAAAACCAGTCATGGCTCTGTCTGTGTGAATAGTATTGAACTGTAAGGTTATTTAAGGTACACTGAAATCTGAGATTCACACTTGGAAAAAAACATAAAACAAGGCTGAACTTTATCTGACCTACATGTAGGTATCTATAGTTGGATCTCCTTGTCTCAGTTTCCTTAACATTCAATAGAAGTATCTTTGGTGGCTTTTTCTTTTATCCTAAATTATTTTGTTCATATGAATTGACCCTTAGAGAAGATTTTTCCCTTCCTTTCCTTGGAATTCCAGGCTCAGACTTATATGGCTAATTTTTAAATATTTGAAATTAGGTGAGTTGAATCATAGCTTTATAGAACTGTTTCTCTACCAGAAACAGAAGAACTAGAAATACAAATTACTTGATTAATCCACCATATGTGATTATTTAAAATCCCTGGATTAGAGGGGTGGATTAAATTAAGAATTTGGGACGCTCTGTGCAATAACTGGATGGAAGTAAGCACCTCTGAAAGGCAATTCAAATCTTAATTAGTTAATCATCATCTTTCTCTCCTAACTACAGAGGGAGTCTGGAATGTTTAGGCTTTCAAATTCAGTGCATTGAAATAGGTAGAACAATTCTTGACTACTTTTATATATGTATACACACAGATACATAGATACATGTGTGTCTGTGTGTCTATGTATATGTATGTGTATATAAATGTATATCTGTTTCTCCTGATCCTTTCTACCCATTTGGGAGATGACCAGCTCTGTAAGTCCCAAATAGGTAGAAAGGTTCAGGAGAAGTAGATATACAGAGACTGGCTTCTGCTCCCTCATCACCCTGCAGACTGGAAAATCTAGACTACATGACATATCATGGAACCTATGATATATCTATGGTAGATAGTGACATGTCATCACAAATACAAACCTATCAATTTCAGCTAAGGAACTTGAAGGCCTTCAGTAGCAGCTTTCTATTTGGGGCTGAAAAGGAGAAATATTTCATACAGATCATTCCTGCATACACTAGCTACTAGAAAAACACTAAAGCAAAACAAAAGAATACAAAGTATTTCACAGCTCCATTTATGCTAATTGTATATACAAAAGTCACATAAACCTTTATTGAAGTTCTGTGCATTGGGAAAAAATGGTACTATGTACTATATTGGTTATATTTCAGTTAAGAGTAATAAACCTTTAAAGCAGGTTTAAATTATGTGAATGGAAAAAAATGTATTAAAAAATTCAAAAAAGCTAAAAAACCCAAAACATTTAATTGTGGCTATGCAGCCTTTGTCTCTTTCTGCTGCTGCTAGCAGTTACTGTAGTATCTAAGGATTATTTGGAGAGTTACCTATATCTAAGTAAGGATACTACCTGTTCTATCTAGTACAAGACTGCAATTCATCAGTGCATATTTTGTTTCTCCCAGTGCACTCATGACGCCTTTTTTCTAGTAGTGAGGCTTAGGGACACTGAATACGTATTAGCAAAAAGTTTTCCAACCAAACTGTAAAAAATAATAAAACAAAAGAAAAATACATGCTGAATAAATAACAGAAAACTAGATTAATCACTGAAGCATTCAAGCTTCTCATTTGGAAAATGAAAAGTATGTGAAGATTTATGATATTTAACACTTCTTCTGACTTGGAGATAATTTTCCAGTGCTGTGCATGGAGAATTTTGGTGAACTGAAAGGCTGCCTCTCCAACCCATGCACTGAAAGCGCTTTTCAAAGAAATTGCAAGTTTGACTGAAAGCAAGGAGCTCATAAGTCTTAGTTACAACAGGGACTTATTCCTTATTGTTTATTTTCCTTTTGCAGTACAATTTTCTTTTTTCCACATTTTTCTACAGCATACAGATTCTTGCCTTGCTCTTTTATGATTTTTTTTTTCCTCAGTTAGAATCTGAAGAAGCTGCCTTAATCCTCCCTAAAGACCAAATCATGGGCATGTATGACAGATGTAGTCATTCAGCCTAACTTTTGGCTTTTTGTATAACAAAATAAGAAAGACAAAATACTAACTTATTTCCTAACAATCACTTTCTGAAAGAATCTACCTCTCTCCATTTATCAGACTGAAAAATTATGTTCCTAGTTTAATCATCTAATCTGTATGCCAAAAGCTAGTGTGAAAAGTTAGTGTGAACACTCCTGCTTCATAGCTAATCTCTTTGTAATAGTTACAATTTCAGGTGGAATGTGAATTTAATAGAAAGGAATGGATTGCTAAGAGGCAATCAACACCACTTACAAAGCGTTATGCTCTAACCCTAAAGAATAAAGTAATGTCATTTTGACAATTCATTCTGGAACTCTATGTATTTGCACGCTCATAATCTTTGAGTCAGTGCTTTGTTTCCTCTAGATAAAAGTCTCTGCATGAAAGGAAGTTCTATGACAGTAAGCATACTGAGAAAGCCACCTTCTTGATCTTCATATGAATTTTCAGATTTGCTTTTGCAGGAGCTGAGTAAGATGACTCCCTATTACTGTGATCTTCTTTATTCTTTCTTCTCAGAGAGTGTACCTGCCAAAGGTCATTTTCCTACTGAAACCATATGAAAATATTAACATTTTATTGTAGCTAAAATACTGCTTATAGCTTGTAGCATTTGTATGGCGATCTCCAGCTGCTACATATTTAAAGCAAACTTGAAAGTATTTGTAATACTCTAGGAAGTGAGAATGAAGTGCAAATACAATAGAACTGACAGTGTAATTGAATAATATCACTAGTTCTTTTCACACTTCTAGACAGAAACATACTACTTTTTCAAATGCACCTTATTTTACCTTCTTTTGGTCTTGTGAGAAATCATGGGTATCTTGAGCTTATAGGATCACTAATCACATTCAGAAGAGCTAAAAAAGCACTAATAACAGTATATATTTTTAAAGCTGAAAAATGGCAAAATTACAGCCAAGGATTTTTTATAAGGCTCTACAGCTGCTTGATTTAAAAAAATATAATAAAGTTTTGTAAGAAAAATAATCAAGTGCTATAGTAAAAATAAATATTCTTTTTAAACCAATGCCTCTATTTAAAAACACCTAACTTATTCTAATACTTAGAATAACTGCTAATTAATAAGATTTCTCTTGCAGAGATCTTGCAGATATTTCAAAATTCCATCAAAAAATGTAAAAAGGTTTTGTTAACATGATGTTATGACTCAAAAAGAAAGGTGGGGAAATAACATCTACCTGTTAAGTTCCTCCTCTTCTCTGGAATTTGTTAATGGAGAAATGTGTTCTCTTGGGCAACATTTTAGTCTTCTGATTACCAAAACACTTTGTTTTTCCAGATGTTTCAAGACTTATTAGATATATTTCACAGAATTCATGAGCTTGTGGATGAGAAAGTCAATTTACTTTCATATATGAAATATATATATATTTATATATATATATTTATATGAAATCCCCACCCCTCCAAAACATTCTCCTCTCTAGGGCAAACTGTCCCAGCTCTCTCAGGCTTTCCTCATAGAAGACACGCTCCAGTCCCTTCATCACCTTTGTGGTTCTTTGTTGAACTTTCTCCAATATGTAAGTTTCTCATACACTGATGAGCCCAGAAATGGGCACAGGACTATATATGTGGCCACGCCAGTGCTGCCTAGACAGGAAGGATCACCTCCTTTCATCTACTGTCAAGGTGTTGCTAATGCAGCAAAGCCTTTAGCCTTCTTTGCAGCAAAAGCCCATTGTTGACTCATGTTCAACTTGGTGTCCACCATAACTCCCATTTTCTTTTCCAGCCAAGCTGCTTTCTAGTTGAGTGGCCCACAGCATATACTGGTGCATTGAGATGTTTCTCCAGGTACAGGACTTTGTACTTCCCCTTGATGAACTTCATGATTTTTCTCTGTTATATCAGCCACTCCTTTCCCCCAGTATGGTGTCATCTGCAAACTTGCTGAGGGTATACTCTGCCCCATCATCCAGATCATTAATGAAGGTGTTAAACAGGATTGGACCCAGGATTGACCACTGGGATACAACATTAGTTACTGGCCTCAAACTAGACTTTGTTCCACTGATAACCGCTCTCCAGGCCTGGCCATTCAGTGGGTTTTCAACCCCCCTCACTCTTCTCATCCAGCCCATACATCAACAGCTTCTCCGTGAGTATCTTATGGGAGACAGTGTCAAAGGCCTTGCTGAAGTTGAGCTGCTCTCCCCTCACCTACCCAGCCATTCGCAATCCTACCAGTAGAAACATCTTATGCCAGAGTTAGACACTAGCATAAGAAATCCAGCACTGCCAGTGGCCGCCAATCTTTATAATCCAAAACAGAATATGGAAAATTACACTTTGCATAGATTTCAAATAATAGGCAGAACACTTATACACAAAACAGATGTTTCTTCATGGCTGCTTGGACTTTTTAAAAAGGAAGAGGAAATAGTGTGTCATACTTCTGTAGATATTTGTTATCTCACAATGTTTTCCTCTTGTGCTTTACTGAAATAGTCTGATAGTAATACTGAAATAGTTCTATGTAGGACAAAATGAGAATTTTTCTCACGGACTTCACAAAGAACTTAAGAATAGTTACTAGCTATCATTATCTCCACTTTACTAATGAGGAAGTAGAGACATGCTCCTTTTGCTGAAAATCACATGCTAAGTGCTTGCTGTCATTATCTTAGTGTTGTTCATTTATCCCGTTAGGGTAAAATGCCTCCCTCAAAAGACTGCAAAAATTTACCTATTCAAGGAAAAGTACAAAGCATCCATTGTCTGCATGAAATAATCAGGTGTTTGCAAGTATTCAAGCCTGTGTCTTAGCTGTGCAGGCAAATACTTGCTTTTTGTGTCCAATGGCTCTACTTCATTTATTAGAAAACCAGTTACATTTTAAGGGCTTATTTTAGCACAATTGACTGGTCTATTTGATTAAGTAACAGTTTACATATATACACACACACACACACATATATATATATAAAATAGACATATTTTATCCAACACAATGATGTGGATTTTACTAAAATACTAAAATCAGTTCTTCTAATGTAATTGAAACTATACAAAAAACATGAGTTTCCAGTGGAGTTTAATTAAAACCACAAATATTACTGAAGTGTAATAAAATTATACTGCAAGTGTGAACCTCCGTTTATATGTGGAAGTATGTAGAACTACTCAGATCACTTCATATCATTCTCCAGAATAGTTTTGTATAGTTCTTAATACAGCATTTTAACACAATTATTAAAATGCAATCTCATGGCAGAAGAAACTGTTGCAGGGAAATACCTGGTCCTACTTCTTTTACTGTAGCATTAATCTGTGAAAAATCAGTAATGTCAGGGTCAGTCAGTGCATACAGGCTAGCAGCTTTTAGATCCCTAATATACCAGAGGGAAATGGAGAAGTGGTGGACCTGGTGTCAGTGTGCACTGCACTCAGCTGGGTTGCAGGCATTTAATTTAGGTGAAAGCCAGACAGGTCATTTATCAAAATGATGTGTTAATGTAATTCCTTGCTCTTTCTTAATGTTCAGTGCAACTGTGTTGACATACAGCAGTATTTCAGGATGTTACAACCCAGTTATGTAGCTTTTGGAATATTCCTTCACTGATATTCACCTGATGTCGATTCATCTGGTCTTGATTTTTTTTTGAAATGGGCAAAGCTTTAACTGAAATATGTTACTGTAATTCCAAAGCCATAAGTACCTAGGAAATGCCAGAAAATATGGAGTGTAAATATTTATGTGTTGGTTTCAGAGTAGAAAAATAGACACTTCCTTGAATGTTTATTTATGTTTTCTCAGCCTTACTAGTATTAAAATGGAATCAAAGTATTGATACGTAATAGAATTTAGCAAGAACTTTCTTACATTTCATAGGAATATTAAATATACAAGCTTCTTATTTTTAGAGAAGTATTACTCACAGGATCACAGTTGATAAAGTAAAAAAAAAGAAACGTGAACATGCCCTTAATAAAATCCTAGTCACCTAAATATAATGAAAGGCAGACTGAGAACAAGACAGTAAGTAGCCTGTAATAACAAAGAACCTTTGACAAAGGCAATAATTGGTTAAAAAAACCTGTCAGTGACATGAACATCAGGTGTGTGTGTTCTGGTTCTTAACAAAATTCTGATTTTGATATTTTAGCTTTTTTTGCTTTTTAAAGCTTGTGTCTTTCTCTGAATTTAAAGTAAACAATGTTTAATTTTTTTTAAAAATACATTGTTTCTCTTGGTCTTTCAATAACCTTCAAGGAAAAGCAGGTAGAATCTTTGAGGACGATTGTAATAAAGATGTTGAAATCCAGTAAATTATGGATTCTGGAAACTGTGAAAAAAATGTCTATTCACAGCTGGTAAAAATTTCAGTTTGACTTTGAATAGTTTGACTGAATGCTATTAAAGAGATGAAATTATTTTTTAAAAAATTAGAAGTCTTTAAAAATTCCCATTTCAGCTGCCTGGGTTTGGGTTTTTTTTTTAGACTTAGTTTTACTCTTCAGAGTGCAGCTTTTAAACATTTGCCTAACTCAGTTATCTATTGCTGGAATAAGGAATTTTATGTGCAATCAAGCACAGGATGTTGTATAATATATGCAGTGATCTCTGTTCCAAGCTTTCTATTTCTCTTTCTAAGTATAAGGACAATTCCATACTTCCCTCTCAAGGTAGAAACTCTTACATTAAAAAAATCAAGCAAATAAATGGCCCGAGTAACAACATTTGTATTTCTCCAAGGCCTAATGTAAAGATAACTGAAATAGAATTAAGTGTATTATTTCCATCTTTATTGGAAAATATTATTTTGTTTAGATTTTGTGAAAAACAAAAAAGAAAATAAGAAATAGACATACAGATTAGAAAGATTAAAGTTGAAATATACTTTGAAATGGAGATTACATCTAATGTATTAAAATTCATTTTTTAACAACCCTCTCTGTAGATTATATCAGAATCTTTTTTCTTTTTTTATTAGAGGACATTAGTGCTTTGAAGACATGTGAAACTGAGGTCATGTGTACTTGTAGTAATCAAAAAGTCAATGAAACCATACAAAAGGGTTGGGATTCTATGCCTGTGTCCTGGCTAAATTCCATTTTAAGCAATTGCACTCTAGATACCTCAGTTAGAGTTACTGCATGCTATTAAGCAATTCAAGTGTTTAATCTTGGAACATTTCACTAGTGCATTAAATTATCATCGTTTGTCTCCGTATATGCATTTGGTTGACCAGTATTCTGCTCAGAATTTCACAATTAATTCTAGAATCTGTAGTGTTGTGGGAATAATGTAAGAAGAAAGGTGTAATGAAACTTATTTTATTTCATAAATTTTTCACAGTATTTATTATTTAAATAATTTAGGTGAACTTTAAATAGAAAAAAAAGGAGTGCTTAAGGATTTTTGATTCACAGTAAAGTGGATTAGCCTCAGAAGCTTGCAAAACAACATTCTGCCTAAAAAATTACATTCTCATTTAATACATGCAAAAAGAGAGCAAGCGTATTTGAAATCAACAACTTATTGTTAGTCTAATTGAAATCTTAACAGTTTTATAAAAAAAAAAATCTTTTCAGTCCAATCCTATATATTGCCAAAAAAAACCCCAAACCCAAACCAAAAAACAACAAAAATAATTCTTCTACAGTGAAAAAATTAATCTTGATAATAACAGTTATATTCTTTTGTATCTATGTTTTCTTTCTGACATTAGGCTACACTTTGTACTGATCATCTGGGTCTTAAGGTCAACAGTTCCAGCTTGCTCCACATGGAAGAGGAACCTACAACAAGCCACCAGCATCCTGAGTACCTCACTGTGAGGAAAGAGGATGGTGATGTTGATGGTAAGGTTTATACCTCCTTGGTCTTGAGTCTACCTGATTCTACAATTTTAATACTATTAACATAATCAACCTAATATTTCTTCATTGTTCCTCAGTTTCATGTTATGTCCATTATTTTCCATGTTAGGATGGAAAGACTGGTTCTTTTTCTCTTTGCTTTTGGAGTATCTATTTGTTCATTATCACCTTCTCATAAAAGTCAAAGGAAGTATACTTATTTTGTCTTGTTTTGCCATGTCATGTCTTGTCCTATTCTATCCTAATTATGACAGCCACTAAATTAAGACAGCTTTGGGTTCTTTATAAGCATTTTCTGCAGATCTTTCTGTTTATCCTATATGCTTGATTACCATCACGTTTATCTCAATTAATAGTCAATAATGGGTCAAGTATATTAATTGTATTTCCTGCTTATGAATTAATATGCCATTTGAATATCTCTTTTTGTGCTGTACCAAAAGATACATATTTGTTTACAGTTTATTTTAAGTGAATGTTATTTTGTATTTAAAGAGTATAATTGAGCAGAAGAAAGAAGAAAGTGTTTCTTTACAATCTCTCAACTGTACGGTTCTTTCATCTTTGGTGAAAATTTGTGAAAGGAAGATGAGGTTGACAAAAAACACCAGCCCTGAAATAAAAGACAATGCTAAGCTGAAGAAGTTTCTGGAGTACAGCATGGGGAAGGTAGAAAGAGGAAGATACCAGGAGCAACAAAGGTGAAGCATGAGTGGAGCTGAAGACATCAGTAAGACTTAGCCATATGTCAAAGACAGTGAAAAGAGGGTGAGATTACTAAAATCCCAAAGGTGATTTATTCCATAATTGGGAGTAAAAGATCAGACTCATTATTCAAGGAAAGAATCATCTTTGCAAAAATGGCTGGGACAGTTATTTTATTGTGTTTTACCCAGTAGATCTGATTTTTAGAGTCACCTTGTTTTAGTTGGTATTCCAATAGGATATTTTTAGAGATCCAAAGCTCCTTGGTATTTAAAGAAATTTCTGTCTCCAGCAGTTCCATCTGCTCCTAATCAATAAATTAATGGGTACCATAGTAATCATGTGTAATCATCTGAAAAATCATTCCCTAGTCCCAAGAATGAACAGATCATTTTCATAGCCATAATACAATTTTCTCAGTATGATTTTAAAATAAATATAAACATAAAATATGTTATATATAAAAATATATTTTAAAAAAGAAGTACTTGAAAATAAACTTTACCTAATTAAATATACATATGCATATACATATATATACATACATACATACATATATATATATATATATAGGCAGGGTGAGCCCTCAGGTATATAAGCGTTTATGTAAGATTGTGCAGATTTTTAAAAAAATCCCAAAAACTAATATCTATTTGGTTATGCTGTTATATTTAGAGCTGGAGGAAGGGAGATCTATAGAAAAATAGAAGGACGTATAATAATTCTAAGCATGTCTTTCTAATGCAAAAGACAAAGTGGTTTTGTGCCACACAGTTATATTGGCATAATGAAGCAGATGGTGTTACAAGTTTCTGTTTGGCTGTTTGTGGGGTTTATATTGCTTTTTTATTTGCTTTATTTTAAAATAAAAGTTAGATTATACTTTGCGGATGTGTAATGTGACATAACAATTTCATTCCTTCTTTTTAATGGCCTAAGAACAACTGAATTTATCTCTACCTTTACAGGACACAGGTTTCATTTCTAATAGAAGGCAATGAAAAGAAGTTCCAGAGTGCTGAAGATAAATCTCTTACAGCAGCATGCAGAATTCAGAACAGAAAGCCTACCTAGCAGTTTAATTGACCACTGTTTGTAAAGCTGGTGTGTATTGAATCCACTGTAATGGGCAGATTCTGATCTCATGTGCACTTAATGCAAGTCCTTGTTAATACTACCATGCCAGTCAAGCTCCTAAATTCCTTATGAATGATCAACTTTACATTATGTATTTTTCTCCTTCTCAAAAACTGCATTCAATTCTGCATACTGACTATAGACTGACCTATGTTTGTTGGGCTATCCTGCAAGTTTCCCAGTGATTCTGTAGCCAAAACATTTCCACCAGCTATGCTCTTTCCTATGTTTTAAGGTAACTGCAAGACAGCCACAAGTGTCTAGTTTGGTTACATTTTTTTTCTCTCTCTTGGATTCTAAGTTATCTATACCATAGGCAAGGAGCTCTGTTTTTACAAATAAAATCCAGAGGTTAAAGCATTGTTTCTATTGTGAAGGTGAATACCACATTTAATAGCATGTGTTCTATTTCAAACATTGTTAAAAGCTGAAGAAATAGCACTGAATCATAAAGGTTACTGATGGAGAGACTTACTAAATTACTGTATACCTACAGCGGATGTGCTAGTTCAATTTCTACCACTCCTTTCTTCATTGCTTTTCTCTCAGATTTTTTGAATGTGTTTTCACCTGATTGTGGAGAGTTACATATTAGCAGAAAGAAATGTGTAGTGAAAAGCTTTATTTCTTACTGAAATATACATGTCTGGAAAAAAAAAATCCAGTTTATCTTTACTAGAGGCTTCTAACACTGCTGTGCAATCAGCATAAAATGATATAAGGGAATTCACAGGCTTTTAAAAAAAATTTGGAAGCCAATTTAGATAGACATTAGGAAGTACTTTCTGCTGTAGCTATACCATTATGAAGAAAATAATATAACATTTATTGGGTAGGAGAGAAACTAACAAGGGGAAGCCTGGTTTTGTGGTCTACTTCCAGAGAGACTGCCTTGGGAGGGAGAAGTGTTTGTGTCTGGTATGTTCTAATTTTCCTTAAGAATTTTATACAGTAGCTTTTAAATGCAAATGCAAAGGAGTTCTTGAGAAGTAGGAGGATTCCCTTAACTGAGGATCTAGCATGTACAGTACTAAAGAGTTATTAAAAAGTATGTACAGCACTGAAAGATGTCATAAAGGTTCCACTGAAGGCAGGCATAAATTAATCTGTTAGTCATGTTGTGTTTATGCTAAGCAGTGAGAGCAGAAGAACTATGGTATTCATGCAGAGCAGTTGCATGGAGAAAGAAAATCAGGACACCTGTGAAAACTTAAAAGTGGTGGGTCCTAATATTTTGGTCTGATGCATACCTAGAATAGATGTTTCCAAGCTACCCCTAGGCAATCTCTAAAACAGCAGCTAGAGAAAGTAAAAACAAACAAACAAACAAAAAATAACCAACTCCAAACCCAACACAAACCAAACAAAAAACAACAAACCATCCAAACAAAAAACAAAAAAATAATCATTTTTTCCTTAGACAAAAACTTTGTCTTCTGTGCCCCAGCTACAGGACGTAGCTACAGAATAGAATTTAGACTAATATTTGTTCTGACACAAGCCTACACCTAAATCCATAAGCAGTCCCTTTTTCATTACATGGTGCTGTTGCATCACCTGTGTTCTAAATTTCTTCAGAAAAGTGAGTTAAAATATGCATAAAACCATTCTGAAAACAAAAATGACAATTTATTTTTGTCTTAGCTGAAAGTAAGATAACTGAAATATTTTTTTAAGCAAACTATGCTAATTTCTAATTTGTTATTTAATCTGCTTTCAGAAGCTTCAAAATTTGATCTGTTTTCAGGGGGCTCTGACAAGCTTTTAATTGCTTGTGGTTCTTCTTATTTTACTGTGCTACAGTATGAAATAGATCATTTATATGCTCAAGCCAAAGGGCTCATCTAAATGAGTGAACTTAGTATCACTTTCAAGTTACTTGGAATAGGCTATGCCACAGCTGACTACCCAGGCACAACATGAGAATGTGGTGGAATGTTGCTATACAGTTCCCTACTGACTTGTTTCCAAAGTAAGGAAACGTGATAGTGCAGCCAGTAGGAAGCAGCAGCATACTCCAAAAACATGATATGAATGAAAGAGACATCATGGCCCCAAGCCAGGCTCTGAATAGTCAGCTGAGATGTAACCAAAGGATCCATCAAGTTGGTATCTTGCTTCCAGAGAATGTTGGTGATGAATCAGGTGTGCTTGAAAGAAACAGTGATACTGGTGGACAAGTGACATGAGGCTCAATAATGTGCCTTTGCAGAGATAAAAGCTAATTTCTTACTGGGCTGTGTTGGCAAAAACAGAGCCAGCCAGCTGAAGGAAGCAATGATTTTACTAGAAATTGATAAGATTGTCCCTAATCTACTGTGTCCAGTCTTGAGCCTCCAGTATGAAAGACAGGCTGAAAAACTACAGTAAGTCAGTAGAAGGCCACCAAGATGTTTAGATATTTGGGGCAAAATATGTAGGAGGAGTTGCTGAGGGAGCTGTGTTGAACTTGGAGAAGGCTAGGACAGGGGTGGTGTGGTTTGTGGATGTATTTGCCATCTTCAACTACCCAGTGACTGGCTGTATATGAGAAACTCTTTTTGGATTTGCAAAGGGAAAGGAGAAGAAGGAATGCTTATGAATTGAAGAAAGGGCAATTCTGATCAGTTATAAACCAAATAATAATCCTATCTTGAGGGCAATCAAACTGGACCAGGTTGCACGGAGAAGCTGTTGAATGTCCATCCTTGGAGATACTTATAGTTATACTGATTAAGAACATTTTTCCCCATCTCCTTTGACGTGGAGTTTGGACTAGGTGTCCCCTAAAGGTAGGTTCCAGCATAAATTGTTCTATGATTTTAAGGCTATGTAATTAAGCTGTAATTAACTGAACTTTTGTGATTTAAAATTACAAAATTAAACTGTAAATTTTAAAATTTTTTATGAACTGTTAATTACCTGGTCAGTTCTTCAAATGTGGTATCAGGTGATGATGAAAGAAGAAGAAAAAAGGGAAGCTAAAAGGTAAAAAACAACAACAAAAGCAAACCCCAAAAATAAAACAAACAAAAAGCCCGAGATAAAAGATATCCTTTAAATGTTTCCAAACTTGGTATCATCTTCTTAAATGGGAATATAGGACTTAATTCATGGATGAAAGGAGTTAATATTAAACAAATAGTGATAATATTTAATGAAATTCTATTTTCTTTTTTTTTTATTCAGACAAAAAAGTTTGATTTCTTTATAAAATTTTTGCTTCATCATATAAAATTATTTAGTTTCAGAATTAATTTTTATTCTAAGGAAGCATGCAACCTACAGGCTATGTGGTTTGCCAAACTGTAAACATTGTAATTTTTCCCCAAAAGTAGCAATATCTCCCTTTTCTCATTAAAGCTTTTAAACAAAACCATGCTGAAGTGTATTTGTTAGCAGTTATACTGATACATCAGTTTTTTGACATTTACTACTTTCCTGTGACATGAAACACACTGTTCATTTCTGATTTTATTCCTTCTGAGTTTTCAAAATAAATCTAGTAACAAACAAAAGTAATTAGCTTTTCCATCATTAAATCAAAGCAGAGGTGTTCTTTTTATCCAGTCAATGCATTTCACACTTATTTTTCTTGAAATAGAAAACATTTAATATTTTTAACAGCCATCATAATTTTACAGGAAATAATTCTTCAAATTGTTAATTCATAAAGCAAGGGGGGTTGGGTTTTTTTGTTTGTCTTATTCTAATATTTCTTTGCAATGAAGAATTGATTGCAGAAGGCAACCTAACTGATAAAGGTTCTAAACTTTTCAATTATCAAAAGATCCCCCAGAAGAAACATTCCTAAAATAATTCCAAAAGGAAACTAGTAAAAACATGGCATATTTTTTGAAATAGTTATAAATGCATGGACAAGCTCGATAAATAAACCAAGAAATATAATAATGAAAACCCTCTAAATTTCTCAAAGTATGGTGGTCATTAATGCCTAAAAATCAAGAGTTCAGAAAATCACAGTAAAACATTGTATGACTTACCACTGAAGCCTCAGAAATTGGATTGTGGCTAGCAATTTTTGCAGTTACGCAAGCACTGTGGTCCTTTAAAATTTAAATGGATCGTGGTTTGTTTGGATTCTCAACATGCAAACAGCAGATATTGAACCTTGATGGTATGGACTGCTGACTATGATTTGGAACCTTCTTTTATGAATGGATTTATGTTGATCTGACAAACTGTCATTTCTACCCTTTGTTGATAACAAATAATTTTGGTTATTGACAGGACAATTTGAAAGAATACAGTACATTCTCCTGGTGATTCTGTGCTATTGATTAGTGCAGATTATTCAGTCCTGGTCACCCAATGAATCACACTGTAGAAGTTCTAATTCACTCCCAGGACTTCTTTTGGAGGAAACCTTTAGAGTGCTTTGGAAAAAAAAATCAGGTGTAGTTCTTCTGGAAATTAAATGCAGTGAATGCTTCCCGCATTCAGTATACCTTAAATACACTAGGTTCTGTGCAGCCTTTTAACATTATCCCAGAAGTCTTTGAGCACATCATATGCCCTTAAGCTACACTGCCTGGCCGTCTTATGGTTTAAAAAATATGGTTTAAAAATAGCCACCTTAATGAATTGCAGCATGGCGTTCACAATATTCTAGAAAGCATCAACTGCAAAAAAAGCACCACAAAATATAATGGCTAAGCCATCATGCAAGGCTGACAGGGCCACCATATCTAATTCAAAGGAGTACTTTATAAGTACTAGATAGTGTTGGTATGGCAGTCTCCTGTCAAGGTAGTAGTTACAAATCTCTCTGGACTATTTGCCCTGGGGGATCAGAATTATTAACCACGTTTAGATGTGCAGGTTTAACTGCTGGTTACTGTCCATTTACTGCTGAGGAATTTCTGTGTGGTCCTGTCATCACCTGGGGTTACTTATGATTTGGTGTTGAGGTGGGGATTAGTGCTAGACTTTGCATCATTTAACTCGGGTAGTGCATGACCTGCTACTAAGGCTGTGCTTCTGAAGACCCTTGGGCATCTTGTACCAGGTTGTTGACTCAAATGTTAGCAGTGGGAATAAGGTTAGGCTATGGGACAATATAGACATAAAATAAATAGATATAAGATGGCTGTGTATAAATTTAGATCACACTGAATTAACATTAATCAGAGAAATGAGATTCTGAAAATATATCTCCCTCTGAGAGATAAAAAAAAAAAGATGAAAGGTTCAATTAATTTCTTTAAAATATTATATGCCCTCATTTTGTGCAGTAGTGAATCTGTTCCTAATGAGTATAAGATCCTTTGCAACGATACGATAGTGCCTTGCCTATTTTCTTTAAATATTGAACAAGAAAGAAAATGTACGGAGCTGCATGAGGCACAGAACTATTTTGCAACTCATTGATTGCAACAGTCTTGCACTTTGCCCTTCTCAGATTCAACACGCAGATAGAAGAGCTCAAAGTTTAAAATCCAGTTGCTGTATTCATATGAATAATCCTGTTTTCAGAAGTCACCCTGAGGATTATTACAAGAAAATAGAAACATCGTTATGATCCATGTTAAAATGAAGATGATAGAAGATGGATTAAACAGAGGAGAGAGGTCAGAAGTGACAAGTGAGAACTCTGACTCATTTACATAAAAATAGTTGGAACCCTGTGTATAGAGGAAATTATGCAGAAGTATCACTGGAAGAGAATCCAGTGAGAAGGATGTCATGAGTTAAACAAAGGATAAAAGATCTACCTCCTTGAACTGTAAACCCAGACCTGTTACTTACAGTCAGGTTTTCTTCTTTTATTTGCCTGTGTATCCTAGGTTACAGATTCTTTTTCTTCATTCTGTAAAGAAAATCCTATCCCCTGCACTGACATACAATTTTTTTTCAATCTCTGGATGTCTTGTTGATAGTATGATAGAGAAAAAGGTATGGCTGACTGGACCAGTGTGGTCTTACTTGTGAAAGGAAGTACTAGAAATGTGACGAGAGATGGTACCACAGAAAGTAATTCTTAGAACATTTACCCTTGGTCCATTTGTTAGTCATGCAATGCTTGTAGCATAAAGATCAATTATCAAAGAAAAGAGTAATGAAAGCACTGGAGAAGAGTTGTGAAAGTAAGGAGATTTTTACATGGTTGAAAAGCATTGCACACCAAACTGTTCACAAAGTGCAAGATTCACTGCAAATTCATTCAATAGGAGTGTTTGAACAGTATTACATCCATAAAGCATGTCAGTCATGACACAATTATTAAATATTTATGGAAATGCGTTTAGGTAGCTAGAAGTGCCAGCATTTAAATGACTACAAAATTAGACTGAATACAAAATAAAGGAAACATACAAGCAAGCATAACAATGAAATTCCCTATGGGTAAAAGTAAATATGAGAGACAGAGAAATTTCAGACAGGTTCTGACCCAACAAAACAGGAAAAAAATTCATCATAGCTAACATTTTATTATTGAATAAAAGCTAGTATTTTCAATGTACATAAAATATATTTCTACCAACTTAAAAAAAAAGTTATTCCACATAACTACCCTAACACACATTAGTGGAAAAATGTCCTTAAGACATTTAGTGGAAGTTACAGGAATATGAATGTAAGCACAAACCCCTATGTGTAGCAGTGTGCCTCTTCTGTATCCAGTATGGGCACCCCAAAGGGAAAGTTGTTATCATGATATTTTGTTAAGCTGCCATGATTTCTCATATCAGCTGGCATTCACTGTTTCCCTCGGGTAGAATGGTTTGATTTGTCATCTTCTCCATCAAATATATGTAACTTTCATAGGTCACACAGAAGCTCAGTAAGTCATATACATCTCCTGAAGGGACTATCTTTTCGAAGTCAGGTTTAAGAAGCTTTCATGAAAAGAAAACAGATACTGGAGTCCCTTCACAGAGAAATATTCATGACTACTGCTTGACCTTAAAAAAAAAATTCTGTTAACAGTTAGCCCTTCAACTCCCCAACAGAGAGAATCACAAACCTCCTGTATCTTCACAGATCTCTCATGGACTCTGTTTTTCACATACATTAATTCTCTGTACTTTTGATCTCTGTGTCCTGAGAATGCAAATTCCCCATATATCAGAGCTCACTCTCCTCCTTAGTTTTATTTCAGACAAGTGGGATTTCCCTTTGGTATTGCTACATAAAGTGTTGAAAGAATAAACATTACATTACTGGAGTGAGGAACCATGCTATCTTTAATACATATTCTGGGTTCTATACGTTTAAGGATCATAATCTCTGTAAAACCAGGAAAAGCATAAAGGGACACTTTCCCTTTCCTTCTTTTTCCCGGAAAACAATGTAAGGGCTGGCAACATGTTCTCTAATCCTTGAACTTTTTCAAGTGCCTACCCTTCTCAAGGTTTCCCACTGTTCTACTGCATTAAGACAGAACTCCTTGTACAGCTTGGCTCCCAACCACAGCATTGACACTGTGGAAACTGCACTTCACAGGCTTGTCTTCAATGATCAAGAGAGACATGAGGCCTGTCATTATGTATTTACTGAAAAGTATCAGCTACATATGCTGAACTTTGTTTTTCTAACAAAATGTTTTTGCCTTCATGTGGGCAAGCTCTCTGACAGGATGCATAAGCACACACTGGTTAAGACTTAGCGTACATATCAGCCCCCATTCACTGTAATGTAATATTTTGCCCAATGTATTCCTCAGCATGTATTTTCTCTATTAAAGACATTGATTCTGCTACAACTTGGGGGCAAATATCCTGCTGATGCTTCTAACAGCAAAAAGCATCTGGGCAGAGGAAACAACACCCCACAATAATTTTTTAAAAGCTTTCTTTCATTTCACCAAATGAGTCAGTTGTTAACTCAATTTGAATCTCATACTGATAAAAGGCAATTATAAATCAGCTTTTTATTTATAAGTAGAAAACAAAAAAAAAATCCCCTCTGAGTATGAAAAGTGTTTAGTTTATACAATATCAGATAACTGTCAGTACTAAGGACATTTTTAAAAATTTGACTAGAGACAAGTCTCCATTTTATCCAGCTATGGGAGACACTAAAGCAGATTATTATTTTGAACAAAATCTAGACCAATTACTGCAATCTGTGAACAGATTTTGGGTTTGACTATTTCAAAAGGAAGGATGAAAACTTCTGGGCTTCTGAATTGTATAGGTTTAATATGTCCTTGGTTTCAGACCCCAAACCAAACACTGGAAAACCAAAAACCTGCCCCATGGCTTCCTTACCAGACAGCACTACCCTCCTTGCAAGTACTTGAAAATTGCATCTAAACAAAGAAAACTAACAAAATAACATGGTCATTAGTTAGATATATCACAGGAAAGGAATTTTTAAGCAAATAAGGTAAAATTACCTCTGTGTCCACATTTTTTTTCTTATAAATAAAGGACAGAAAATATTTGGTAGGGTCTGACAATTTCACTGATCATCATTTTACTGGACAATCATGCTGCACAAAAGTGCCTAGCAGGCATGTGTCCTGCTTAGTGCTGGAGCCCTAAATAATCCATACTGCATAACATAAAAGATGGATTTTGCTATACACTTCATGAAGCTCCAGGAAGACATAACTGAATAGCAAAAGTTCCCTATGTCTTTGCAGTTTTTCCTGGTTATGCCAAGATGTTTTAAAACTTGTCCTAGTTTATGGACTCAGGTATCGATGCCTAGATGTCTAGATCTTTTATTTCAGTTTGCCCTTTAGTGTTGATGCAGTTCTGAACTCTCTCACATGAAAGGTTTTGGCAGATTTGTCAGCATGCTGTCTCTTAACATTCCTGTACAATGTGAGCCAGAAACACCTGGAATCCATGGAGAATTTAATTCCTTGGAAATAATCTCATCAATAAGATAGAAACTAATCTTCCTCTGGGAACCTCTTTGGAAGACTTACTGCTGAAAACCTAAGCTCATACACAATAAATTTAAGTAATGGGTATCATTAGAGAAATTGGGGTAGGTCAGTCTGACAATAAAGCTCTCTGTACCAATACTTTTCTAGTTTCATTATCTGAAAAGCATTTTCAGATTACTTTCATTATCTGAAGGACTGGAGAGCAGAAATGGATATTGTGTTTCTGTTTCTCTTTCTGATCTTCTGGCTATGAACTTTGCATACACACTTTTAAAATAAATGCTAAGCATTATGCATTAACAGATTTAGATGACTGAAGTGTCTCCAAATGTAGTCTTGTAGAAGGATTAGGCAAGCAATTTCCAAACAAAGTATTGTCATGGTTTAACCCCAGCTGGCAACTAAGCACCACACAGATGCTCAATCACTCCCCCCACAGCAGGATGGGGGAGAGAACTGGAAGAGTAAAAGTGACAAAACTCAAGGGTTGAGATTAAGACAGCTTAATAAGTAAAGCAAAAGCTGTGCCTGTAAATAAAGCAACATAAGGAATTCATTCACTACTTCCCATCAGCAGGCACGTGTTTCTTTCCCCAGGAAAGCAGGGCTCCATTGCATGTAACAGTTACTTGGGAAGACAAACACCTGAACATCTCCTCCCTTCCTTCTTCTTCCCGCACCTTTATATTGCTGAGCATGATGTCATATGGTATGGAACATCCCTTTGGTCAGTTGGGGTCAGCTGTCCTGGCTATGTCCCCTCACAACTTCTGTAACCCCAGCCTACTCACTGGTGGGGTAGTATGAGGAGCAGAAAAGGCCTTGACTCTGTATAAGCACTGCTCAGCAAAAACAAAAGCATTCCTGTATTATCAATACTGTTTTCAGCACAAATCCAAAACATAGCCCTATACTAGCTACTGTGAAGAAAGTTAACTCTACCCCAGCTAAAACCAGCACAATTATTTTAGGAGAAATAGGTTCCTAGCCTATTGGCAAATAAAATACTCTTAAATCAAGCAACATTTGCAATCAGTTCACACATAAATTATAAAGAGAGACACACACAGGTGAAAAAAATTGAAAGTTAAAACTAAATGAAATTAAAAACCAGCTATTGAGTCAACCAGTCTCCTAGGTACATATCAGAAGAGAACACATCCAGGAGAAGTGGTTATTTTTGCTTTTAAAAAAGTTATTTTTGCATGCAAGACCTGTTAAGGACAGAGAAATGTGATCCAAAGAAAATCTATGTGCTAAAGAATATTGAATAAATGCTTAAAAGGACTCTGATCTGATCTCCAATGTGATCAAAATGTTATAGATAGAAACTGCAAGAATGTACTGTATTATTATATAATTTTTGTTTATTCTTGTGATAAGTGATGCATTTTATCCCTAGTTCAAATAGTTTTGAAAATAGCATTGTACAGAAGGGATTTCAGATGTCTGCAGTGATCCAGAGACTCATGGGAAGCTGAGACACAAGTTATTTTAACATGAAGGGGACAGAGATTATGATCATGTAAGCACATGTAAGCAAAGCCAGGAAGAAATAATCCTGCTTGTATGCTTAAGAGTGTGTCGGCCTAGTGTGGTATTTTTGGCCCAAACCAGCAATCTCTTTCTTGTAGAACAGAAGCTGCTGATTAGGAAAAATGTGGAAGCTATCTTTACAGTTACCTGGTTACATGCACAGACAAAATTATATGTAATGTCAGCCAAGTTTTATATGACAAAAGATCTGAGGAGGTGAGCAAAGTTAAGTGTTTAGGATCAGACCCCACTTTATGCTATTCTGCCAGTGCAAAGCAGGATATAATTGGCTTTAAGTGCAGACCATTGAGTGAAGCTAGTTCTTTTCCTTCTGTGCCATTTCCTTTGTCCTCCTTCTCCCCTAAACTTACACAATGCTGGAGCTTGACTCCAAGTCTTCAGTGCTGCACACCCAGGAGGTCCCAGAGCCTGAGAGGACACCACTGTGTCAGATCCAACAGGAGAATGACTGCTTCATATATGAGCAAGTGTAAAAGTAAGTGAGACAAAAATTAAAAGGAAGGGAATCTTTTCATTTGTACCTGTATCCACAAATGATCTGACCGACATTTTTTCCTGTATCACTGGGATAAGGGGTAAATAAGTTCAATAAGAAAAGAATAATCTTCACTAGCTGCACTGAATTGCACTTGCTTTTCTCAAATATCCAGGAACTCAGTCCAACATTTTTACATTCTTTAAACTTCATTTTGAGTTTGTTCCCATTGCAGAGGCCTTGAGTATGGCCTGTGTTCAAGTGAATTTTGCTTACAGTACAGTATTTGCGAAAGATGACAAATATAGAAGCCATAGGAAGACAAATTTTCTTGCAAACCCATAAGCTTCAAATTTTGAATTGAGGTATTATTTTCCTTCACTGATAACTGGCCAACGTAGAACAATCACATCAACAAATGTCTGTACAAAAGTCCAAATCACAGAATCATAGAATGGTTTGTGTGGGAAGGAATCTTAAAGATCATCCATTTTCCACCCCCCTCCCCTGCCCTAGGCAGGGACATCTTCCGGTAGACCAGGTTGCTCAAAGTCCCATCCAACCTGGCCTGGAACACTCCCAGGGATGGGGCATCCACAGCTTCTCTGAGCAACCTGTTCTAGTGCCTCACCACCCTCAAAGTACAGAATTTCTTCCTAATACCTAATCTAAATCTATCCTTTTTTAATTTAAAATGATTATGCCTTGTCCTATTGCTACAGGCCTTACTAAAAAAAATCTTTCCCCATCTTTCTTATAAGCACTTTTTAAGTATTGAAAGGCTACTATAAGGTCTCCCCAGAGCCTTCCCTTCTCCAGGCTGGAAAACCCCAACTCTCAGCCTGCTTTTGTAAGAGAGATATTCTAGCCCTCTCATTATCTTTGTGGCCCTCCTCTGGACTCGTTCCAACAGCTCCACATCCTTCTTATGTTGGGAGATCCAGAGCTGAATGTAGTACTTCAGGTGGGGTGTCGTGAGAGCAGAAAGGGAGAATCACCTCCCTCAACCATCTGGCCATGCTTCTTTTGATGCAGCCTTAATTTTGATGCAAATCAGATTTGTTAAGCTTCAGGTTAATGGCTGGCATTTTTAGTTTTTCCTAATACTTTTCTCATGGCACCATGTGATTGTTTCACTTGCGTCAACAGTCCTAGATGTCATACCTATTGCACAACCCTGGTATGGCTACTAAGAGGTTTCATATCAAGTCCAACTAGAAGGCAAATGCTTCTCTAGCTGTAGAAGATTAGTAAAACTGTTCAATCATTTAACCTGTATAAGCCAAGCACAGAAGCACTTCTGATGCATGCCTTCTTTTCTAGTCTTTACTCAAGTACAGCAATATTACTCATTTTGAGAGAAATACATTAACATGTCTACGAATTTTTCAATGAGTACTGTATTGTTTTACATGTTGCTAAGTAATACTTACTCTAAATCAAGGATTTTTCAAGTTTCCCATCTTCTGCCAGTGAGCAAGTGCACAAGAAGCCAGGAGGGAGCATAGCCAAGACAGCTAACACAAACTAGCCAAAGGGAGACTCCATACCATAGAATGTCATGCTTAGTACATAAACTGAGGGGAGTTGTCCAGGACCTGCCAGTCACTGCACAGGGTCTGAGTGGGCATCAGCCAGCAATTGTATTGTGCACCACCTTTTTCTTGTTTCTTTCTTTGCATTATATTCCTCTTTCCTTCTTTCTTATTTTCATTAGAACTGTTACTATTATTATTATATTTTTACTTCAATTATTAAATTGTTCTTAAATCAAGCCACAAGTTTTACCTTTTTCCAATTCTCCTCCCCACCCCACTGGGGCTGGAGGCAGGGCAGACAGTGAGCAAGCAGTCTGCATGGTACTTTAGTTGCCAGCTGGGGTTAAACTATGACATATATCAACTTGCAACATACTTGCTGTCTTACTCTGGCTAACAATAATATTCTTAAGTGTTTGTTTCTCAGTTTCCCATTTCACATTTAACTTCTCCAATTACTGCCTTGGATTAGCATGAGGTCCATTGTTTTATGTGTACAATAAACATTGATTTTGTTATTTATAGACTATAATTAGCTGTTGCAAACTGTGTGAAAAGATATTGGAAAGTAGAGCAATCTATACAACCCATGAATCGCAAAGATCTGGGAAAATAGGAAAGCTCACAGATCTCCCACTCCTTCCTATTCATTGCCCACTTAAGCAGCCGAAATCCCATGTCTACTGTACAAGTCAGTGATGAACTGAAATGTGTTTCAGTTAGGTACTTTAAAATAACTTTCTGCACATTCAGTCACCATTTCTATAGAACTCTTAATTGCTTATCAAACTTCAGTTAATCTTAATAAATGAATGAACAGATTAAGCAGAAAATAAGATAAAATAAAAAGAGATGCATAAAATATTATAGAAAACTTAATTGCTTGAATTAACTTTACTTAAACATATCACTAATAAAGTTATTAATTACATCCTTTTTTATATATATCTCTGTGTGTGTGTATAATATACTTACAGTGTATGAAACCCTAAGTAGGAGTTTCTAGCTTTTACTCTGTACTGTAATTGGGAATGTTTTCTATGGAATCTAAAGGTTTAGAAGAAGCAATAAGTGAAAATTTCTTCTAAGGATTTTTTTTTAATGTCACTATGATATACAACTAAACAATAGCAGTCTTATATGAACAGATAAACAGTGCAAAGAATTATTATTTATTCATGTAATTTTAAAGAATGCAAAGACTGAACATCAATAGCCTTAATCATCCCACTTGAGTGAGAGTTAGGCAGGATTCTAGTTCTAGAATGTTAATAAAGTAGTTATAATTTCTTGAGAATGTTTGTGTCTTTTTTGTTGAAATCCAGAAAAAGGCCCGGCACATCCTTGTGCAAAAGAACTTCTGAAAAATTTGGAGTCAGGAAGCCCCAGAGGGTTAGAAGCCTAGAACAAGTCAACAGTATCATGCTACAGGGAAGGTATTGTCCATTAAAATATAAGCAGAAACTCTGTAATGACTCTTTATGATGTAACATACTATTCTATTGTCTTAGAAAGATACATTTTTTTGAGGACAGGTTATTTAAGATAGAAGCTAAGAAATACATCAGTAGAAACCAAACTGTTATGAATATATGTTTAATGTTTTAAATAGTACAGTTCCAGAAAATAAAGACATAGTGCAGACTGACTCTTTAGAGATGTAGTCAACCCATGATGCATTGCAGGATCTCCTATACTACTTGCTGAATAAATAAAGGTAGTTAATGAACTTGTCAACTTCTACTATGTAAACATAATTAAGTACCATGAACAAAATGCTACCAAACTAAGTAGTTATGTTTAGCTGGATGTCTTAGATTAATATCTTAATTATCCTAGAATATGACTGTCCGAGAAAATTGTTGTTTTGTAAATATAAACCGGAATGCTTTCAATACATAAGCCACAGATTAGCATTTTAACATTAGCAATATTGATTATTACAGTTACAGGTTTTGTAAATAGGCCTCAGATATGTAAGGCATTTTTCTGCTTCCAAATATTCATATTTCCAGTGCTTCCCTTTTATTTAACACCATAATAGCAAGAGTAAAGCCACAAGGCATTTCTAAGACTGGGCAGCATCCAAGCATATTTTGTTAAAATATGCATTTGAATCTGTGTTTTTTCACTTCCTGTTTGGATCTGGCACTGACTCATTTGTCCAAGGCATTGCTGGAAGTCTGGGGCACAGCCTGGATGTAAATTTACCAAGTTCCACAAATTTTCCTGGTTCCAGCCTGATCACAAGCATGTTCCTTCCTTTATTATTTTTTAACTTTCTCCCTGGCTGATTCATAGTGGAATAGAAGAAGGAGGCACAAACTTCTTCTTTGTAAAAGGCATATCTGTTTCTACTAATTTCTACCAGCTCTGATATGATTGGAATATGTAAGGATTATACCTACACTGTAAACTAATACAATATAGTGTGTTTCTTAGACATGTGAAACTTTGTCATGGTGGCTATTTTGGTGCCACTAGTGTCTATGCAACCTCTCAAAGATAATTCACATATCATTCAATTAACCTAAATTCAGACATATAATATTTAGGTGATCAGTTTCAGTTAACCAGACAAAATGTTTCTATGTCATTCCAAGCAATGTGACAGGGATGAGAGATATGGAATTGTAAAATAATTTGGATTTGGAGGGACCTGTAAAGACCACATATATTGCAACCCCCCTGCCATAGGCAGGGACATCTTTCACTAGGTCAAGTTGCTCAAAGCCCCATCCAACCTGACCTTGAATGGGCCCAGGGATGGGGCACCCACAGCTTCTCTGGGCAACCTGTTCCAGTGCCTCACCACCCTCATGGTAAAAAATGTCTTCCTTACGTCTAATCTAAATCTACCCTCTTCCAGTTTAAAATCATTGCCCCTTGCCCTATCACTACAGGCCATGATCAAAAGTGTCTCTCTATCTTGCTCATAAATCCCTTTTATATCTCGAAAGGCTGCAACAAAGTATTTCTGGAGTCTTCTGTTCTCCAGGCTGAACAACCTCAACTGCTGGGGATTGCTGTTTCTGTTTTAAGATTTTTACCACCGGCCTTTTAATTCATATTAATCAGGATTCTTTTCCAAAACCTATTTGTTTTGCAGAGACTCAGTGCTTTCTTCTGTTGACATTGCCTCAAAGAGAGGCACAGCTACAAGTGAAGGTAAAGCAAAATTAGAATAGGCAAGAAAAGTGGCCATAATTGCCATGGAAATAGAAGATCTCACCAATAAGAGGAACTCAGTAATACAATTACAGACTGTGAAAACACTTTGGCCACCTGTTGTCAGCTTCAAAGGGAGAGAAATGAGGAAAGACCCTTTTCTGTACCAGGAGCTGCTGGTCCATTATGAATCCAGTAAGAAAAGAACTCACACAACGCACAGCAACATTTTCAATGCTCTTTGTTCCAGTTAACACTTCAAAGCGAGAAAGAACACTGTGCAGATCACACCCTTAGAATAGGTTACCCATTTGGGTCATTCAACTTCTTACTGGATTTTCTTACAAGAAATCACGCTGTTCATCACTTCTAGTGTCAAGTAGAATGGCTCTTCAAATGACAACTTCTTGCTGCTGTTCCTTTAGACACAGGCAAGGCCAGGCAGGTGTGATTGCTGGTACCAAGTGGGAGATGCCTGCATGCTGCCATGAGTTCATCCTGTAGCCACCTCTCCCAAATCTTCTACCTCCTCCCACAACCGGCACATGGGGAAAGGGGACTTGCAGTCAGTTCATCACATGATGTCTCTGCCACTCCATTATTCTCACACTCTTCACCTGCTTCAGTATGGGGTCACTCCCACGGGAAAAAAAGTCCTTCACAAACTTCTCCAATATGGGTCCTTCCCCCAGGTTACTGTTCTTCAAGAGCTTCTCCAGCATGGCTCCTTTCCATGAGATGCCATCCTTCAGGAACGGACTGTGACCTGCCAGAAAACCTACTCCAGCTTGGGCTTTTCTCTCCATGGGTCCACTGTAAGAAAAACTGCTCCTGTGTTGCTTCTTCTCCGCAGGGTCACAGCTTTCTTCAGGCACATCCACCTGCTCTGGCATGGGGTCCTTCATGTGCTGCAGGGTGGATACCTGCTCCATCACAGAGGGCCATGGGCTGCAGCAGAACAACCTGCTTCAACATGGTCTTCACCATGGGATGCAGTGGAATCTCTGCTCCAGCACCTGGAGCACATCCTCCCCCTCCTTCTTCACTGGTCTTGGTTTCTGCAGTGATATTTCCTTCTCATATTCTCACTCCTCTCTTCTGGGTACTGTTACACACCATTTTTTTCCCCTTCTCAAATATGTTATCACAGAGGTGCTTGCCACCGTTGCTGATTTGCTTGGCCTTGGCCAGTGGCAAGTCCATCTTAGAGCCATCTGGCATTGCCTTTGCTGAACATGGAGGAAGCTTCTAGCATCTTTTCACAGAAGTCATCCCTACAGCCACTGCCCCAACCCCTACCCTCCCTGCCACTCCCACATAACCTTGCTACACAAACATTATAGACACTGAAATTATGAAAGATCTACATCCTCCTACAACAAGGGGGAAGCTAGGAAAAGTACCTCACAATGCCTAGAAACTACTAGATGCCTTCATACAGAAAACAGAACCCCACTGCTAATGTGTAATTTTTGGATAGGCTTAGCTGTATAGGTTTTATGCACTTCACTGCCACTCTACTGATCCTGAAGGGTGCTTGGACATTGAGTTCACCTGCAGAGTCTTAAATTTGGACAACATGTAACCACTGACGGTATCTACACATAGGTCTATTTCAAGTACCTTCAGGTGTTAGTATAGGCAAACTTTTAAAGAAGAGTTTCTGTATCCTCTTGTCCTTCAACTTCTTTCCCTTGTAAGAACTCACCAGAACACTTCCCAAGGGTAGGATACAGCTGCCAGTACACCCGGGTTTTTTTCTGATCCCCTCCAGTGCTTTACCTGATCATAGTAGGATTAAATGAAAGGTCATGAGTCTGCTAGAAAGTCAGTGTCATATTTGTCAAACTTATATGAACATCCTTGACATCTTAAGAGACCTCAAATGAACCTAGACAACTACATATGAGCTGCTGAATCCTGCCCTAACTTTCAGTCTTACCTTTACTTCATTACTGTGGTATAAGCCACAAAAATCCTTTGCAGCTGACATTGCTGTTATACATGTACATGGCCCTAATTCCACATCATGGTTTCGTAAACATTTTTTCAATATCTCTACATAGCACACTGGAAACATAAGATTGTATGGTTTTTATTATCTTTTCTTACAATAAAACCACAGCATTTCAATATTAAATAGATATTTTAATATTTTGAAAATCTTACTGGTTGTATATTACATTCATTATTAACCAGTGCTTATTAAAATATTCACTTATCTAATTGAAATACAGCTAGTTTTACTCCCAAGAGCATACTAGCCAATGATAATAAAATAAGGTATAATAGTAAATAAGTAAAATAAGGTATAACAGTAAAATGAAGTATAAACAGTTTTTCTACTTTTGGGCAAAATACTTGCTTAATGTGTTGTCTAGAATGTGTCTTTCTAACAAACATTTTTTCCTTGCTTATTAATAAGCAATAGAACATACTGAGCAAATAATCATGGGTGAGGAAAAGTTCTCAACAAAACAGTGAACTAGTCTTGTTTCATTTAAAGAAGAAATTAATCAAATTATGTGAAAAATACATACTAAATAATGTTATTCAGAAAGCTAGTGAGAATATTTTTTCCATAACAGTACAAGAACAAAGGATTATCCAGAGCAATGGAAAGAAAAGCTGATAAAAGAAGTAAAATTCATAAATTTCTTTGTAGAATTTATTGCTCTCATTACAGCCAATATCTTGAAAGGATTTAAAAAGTTTTATAGGAACTGCATAAATGTTTGGTAAAGAATAAAATGTACTGCATTTAAATTTTAAAAAAATAGTGCAATTAAATTTCAAAACCCTTTTGCAAGTCAGATATTAACACACATACCAAACTTAGAAAGACTGTCAAGTGGACTACAGGCACCCATAAGATAGTGATGGAGAATAAGAACCCTTCCTGACACTTCTTCCATTTGAACAGCCAGATTTAAAAAAATTTATTCAGCCTTGAATATGCCAGCCTGGAATCTCTAAATAGGTATCATGAATTGTTACCAGCTTTGTAGCAAAACATTTCAACCCCACAGTAAGGAGAATCAGGGATGAACTGAGTCTCAGTGAGCTGAATTTTTTGGTTTACTTGCCCCGGCCTCTGTCTAAAGAAAAAAAAAAAAAAAAGCTATCTCCTATTATTATTATCTCTAGTAGTGCTTAGTAGAATGTATTTTACTCCATAATGTGATGCATTGCCGTAAATTTTCAGGAAAGAATCACAGCTGCTCAGGATATAACAAACCCACATACTGTAAGGGGGTGGGGGATGGGGGGGTGGGGAAAAAGCTAATTTTTGTCTTTTAAAATACCAGAAGGGAAAAAAAAACAAAACCCAAAAAAACCCAAAACAAACTTCATTATTTCCAAAAAAGGACAGTTATCTGCAGTGTAAATTAAAATTTATTTTGACCTAACATACTAACATGAACCTGAATTTTGATTGATTTACTACTTTTATGGATATGAACTGGTCATTACTATCTGCTTGTAGCATGCCTTCAATTATAAAATTTAATAATAAAAATAAATATTATTCATTACAATAATTTTATTTTTAAAAATTTTGTGCTCATGCTATATACTCCAGAAATGCTCTTCTGATCCATTTCTCAGATAATCAACATTGTTAGATGTTTTCATCCCATTGTAATTGGTTTGTCATCCCATTCCCAGCCAGTGTTTTGACCTAAAGTGTGTAAAGATAAGCCACAATTATATATTTTCAAAGTTTAGTTATTATTATTTTTTTAGTACTTCCATTTAAGTTTCTGTTTATTGGAAGTGCTTCTTGGTGAAAAGGCCAAGTGTTTTTTAGTAGTTTATATTAAGACTAAGAAAAGCGTCATGTCAGAAGCAGCATGCTGTGAGAATCTGTGGCAAAAGAAACATTTTGGACTTTTTCACATCGGAATGTCCTTTTGACTACCTTAGGCTATAATTAGTAAATATTTAATAAAAATAAAAAGATAAAGACAAAAAAAGGTGTAATAAACTTACTGACATGTGCCACTTTTAACAGTTTTCCAAAATCTGACATGTCACAAAACTAAATAGGCAGAGAATAATCACTTAGCCAGAGGCAAAAATTGACTGCTGCATAAAGCATGAGGAATTTTAAAGTGATTTTTTTTTGAGATAATGTACTGGTCATGTTAGTAACCCATAGTTCCCAAACAAATGAAATTCTGGCACAAACAGGAGCTGCAGTACATGCCAGCAAGTCTTCTGGTCTAGACAACCAAGGGATCTGGTCAGTAAAGCACACTAGACTGTATGTTTACCCTACAGTACAGACAGAGCCTAAGCTATTTATCATCAGCAATGATAAATCCCTCCAGTCAACAAAGAAGCAGCAGTCAATTTTTAACTCAGCTTACCTTTTTACTGTTATAGTTGTACTACTTTTTTACTTGCTTGGTCTTGTCTCATGATTAATGTTCCTTGCTTAAGCCAGTCTCAGGATTCTCTGCCTCTCAATTAAATTTCAAATTACAAAGATCAGTCTGATTTTCCTAGAATGAAATATAAGGGTTTATGCATAAAATTAATTAGGGACATTTAGTTTTAAAATAGACAACATTTTAGTACAATTTATCTTGTGCTTACAACTTGCTGTTAAAACTTTTCAGCCTTCACAAGTGAAATCTTAAAATAAGTAGTCTGAAAAATTCCAGGATGTCAACAAATTTCAGCAGCCGCACATGCACATACACAAATATTTTTGTATAAGATAATTAGTGAAGTAAGACTAAGTCCTTTAAAACTCCTCAGATATCTATCTGATTCTTTTATTAGCCAGGCCACCATGAGATCTTCAAACTGACTGCTTGGATGCTGCCTTATACAGTGGGTATATTTGCCCCATACAGGCCTACAACTCTAATTGCAGGTATGCAATACATCTCTGAAATGCTGGGTCTGGCATGTTTTTTATAACCTCTGAATAAACTAAATAAAAATATAATTATCAGGTTCCTCTACCAGCTATATCCTGTATATAGACTCTGCCAGCATACTGTAAGTATGCTCCAAGCGTGCTTTAATGAAATAGATAAAAAAATATGTATATATGTATATAAATAAAACCATGTTCAGTTAAAAAAAGCCAGCACCTTATTGGAGTAGACTGCACCTTCAGAGTCATGATGTGAAACTCAACTCTTTATGACCTGAGGTGTCCACCTGAGTTGTAAATGTTTACATTTGAGCTGATTGACCTGGGTTTTGTTAGTTATCAATAGAAATCTGGAGTAGGATTCAGTTGCTTAACCACAATGTTTTGTGCCGTTTGAGATGCCCTGGAGGTTCCCTGAGTTTCTTTCTGCTTCAGAAAGGCATAGGACTTCTGTAAGTCCTGTGATAGTTACTGGCTCGGTGCAGATGTGTAGTAACTTAAAGAACTGGAAGTGGTACTACATGTTACTGAAGCCTGACAGCTCCTGTTCTAGTTAGATTGAGCAAGTGTATATGTTTAATTAGATCATTGCTTTAAGTAGGGATTTCCGTAAGAAGTAGCAATATTTAGTCACTAGGCTATTGGTTATTTTTGGAGATAAGCCTATACTTTCTTTAATCACCCCATCTTTGTAACTGCAAAGAGCTCAAGATCCCAGGTAAAAGGGGCTTGTCCATTCTAGTCATTCTCTATTTCCCTTGTGTTCCTGTTTTGATTGATTTTGTTAGCTAGCCTCAGCACAAAAGTGCCTGTCTTTTAGGTAATTCTCAAGTCTTGTCATGTATCATGTAGTCCCCTTGCATACTTAACTGTGAATTCACATGGTACTTAAAGTGTAAGTATTACAATACCTGCTTGTTAGAATTTGTATCAGTACCTTCTTAGAGATATCTTTGGGTCCAGACTCAAGTAGTAGAACAAAGTATTAGCCTCATGCTCTACTGCCTGGCATTTACGATTCTCTTCTGCAAGACAAGACAAACTGGACTCCTTGAGAGTTCATTTTGTCCCACTATGTCTGACTGGTTTAAATGTTTTTTAATTACCAATACAAATCATACCCTGGGACAATGAACCGGATGCTACTTAGTTCTTTCAAAGGACTAGGCTTTCAGGCTGCTGAGTTATTTTAAGAGACTAGGCTTTCAGAGGTCTAGGTTTTGGAACAGAAAAAAATAGCTTGCATATCACCCAGGTGTCCATGAGCTTTTTTTTATTCATACTGTCTTTATGTGCCTGTATTTTCTAATTTTTTATAGAGACTTGAGGACCTTTTGGGCTGGAAGTCTTGTAAAAACATTTTCTCCTTCTGGTACAGTGTATAACTTGTTTCAAGCTGAGACAGAAATACAAAGAGAAAATTGCTTCTAGCAATATGTTGCCACTTCAGAACCCTCAAGTGTGCTTTGGTTTAGGCTCATCTATACTAAAACGCAGAAAACATTAAGGAAGTAAATTTAGCTTTTTTATGATTTTATTTTTCTACTTGAAGCAGATTTAATTTATTCTAGTGGTTCAGGTAAATGTGAAGATGGAAACAAAATGTGCTTTAAGAAAACAGTTGAACAACTATCTGGATAATAAACAGAATTCGGAAATTGTGTTGTCCAGGATATGGATTCTTTGGGATCAGAATATGCAGCTTTAACTTTAAATAAATAGTTGATAAATATTCAAAAGATTTATTCCTTACCAATCAACAATTATTTTTTTTTAATAAATCTAACTAATTAAATGAGGGACTCATTTTTCTGGTTCCCCTGATGCTGAATGTCTGTATTTTCCTATTCAGCCAACACATTTTCAGCTAAGAGATGTAGACATCAATACTCATATCTAGTGGCAAAGCAAGTTACAGAACATTAACCAGGGAAAGCTATAGAGCTTGACCCAGTGTACGTAATTTTTGAAATAAAAGTCTAAATATTTGCTATTTAGTTGCCAAATACTTTTAGCTGGGCAAGCTGAAGTTCTTTGGAGCTATTGCTCCACAACTGATTAGTTTCTGCGGTGAAAAGAACATAGTTTTCTTCTGCCAAACAAAGTGTTCCTGTAGCATCTGATGGCATTGACATTACCAGTTACATACCATTCTAACACACTTGTAATTCACCCATATGTCCAGTAGGCCTCTGTTATACTTGCCCAAATCAATAATTAATCAAGACTATGTCATTTTCAATGAAGTTCTCTTGCTTTTTCAATCACAACGCAGTAAAGATATGTCAAAGTTTATTCTACAGTATATTTGAAATGACACACAAAAATGTTCAGCTTATTTTGTAGAAGTATTTTCTCACTCTGTTTTTAGCACTCTACAGCCACTGTTTTCTACTAGGCCTGAGGTTAACAATTCCTCTACAAAGCAAACTATGATTTGATGTTTACAATAGCATAATCAGTCTGTAGCTTATCAAATAACAAGTGCTTGTGTAATAAGTGTGTCCAAAGAAGAACAACAAAGCTGGGGAAGGGTCTAGGGAAGAAGTCCTACAAGGAGCAGCTGACAGAACTGGGGTTGCTTAGGAGAAAAAAGAGGCTCAGGGGAGACCTTATTGCTCTTTACAAGTACCTGAAAGGAGGTTGTAGAGAGGTGGGTTTCAGTTTCTTCTTCAGAGTAGCAAGTGATAGGACAAAAGGACATGGCCTCAAGTTGCACCAGGGGAGGTTTTGATTGGATATTAGGAAAAATTTCTTCACAGGAAAGGTTATCAAGTCTCAGAACAGATTTGACCCTGGCTGAATGCCAAGTGCCCACCAAAGCCACTCCATCACCCCTCTCCTCAATCAGACAGAGGAAAGAAAATACAACAAAAGCCTTGTGGGTTGAGATGAAGACAGGGAAATCACTCAGCAATTACCATCACCAGAAAAACAGTTTAATTTATTACCATTCAAATCAGAAAAACACCTTCCCCTCAACCCTCCCTCTTCCCAGGCTTAACTTAATTCCTGATTCCTCTACCTCCTCGCCCATGAGTGGTGCAGGAGAATGGGGAATGAGGGTTACAGTCAGTTCATCATACATTGTTTCTGCTGTTCCTTCCTCCTCACACTATTCCCCTGCTCCAACATGGGGTCCCTCCCATGGGAGACAGTCCTCTAAGAATTCTCCAGTGTGAAGCCTTCACATGGGATACAGTTCATGAACTACTGCAGTGTGAGTCCCTTCCACAGTTTGCAGCCCTTCAGGAACTGACTGCTCCAGCATGGGTCCCCCATGGGGTCATAAGTCCTGTCAGCAAACCTGCTTCAGTGCAGGCTTCCCATGGGTCACAGCGTCCTTTGGACATCCACATGCTTTGGCATGGGGTCCACCATGGGCTGCAGGTGTCTATCGACTCCACCAATAACCTCCACGGGCTGCAGGGGGACAGCCTGCCTCACTGTGGTCTTTACCATGGATTGCAGAGGAATCTCTGCTCCAGTGTCTGGAGCACCTCTTCCGCCTCCTTCTTCACAGAGCTTAGTGTCTGCAGAGTTCTTTCTCTTGCATAGTCTCACTCCTCTTTCCCACTGGCACAGATATTTTTTTTTTCCTTCTTAATATGCTTTCACAGAGGTGGTACCAACATTGTTGATTAGCTCAGCCTTGGCCAGCTTGGCAGGTCCATCTTGTCTGGTATTGGCTCCATTGGACATGGAGGAAGCTTCTGGCATCTCCTCACAGAAGCCACCCCTGTGAGCGCCGCCCTCCCCCCCCCCCCCCCCCCCCCCCCCCCGCCAAAACCTTGTCATGCAAACCCACTACACCAGGGAAATGGTTAAGTCACCATCCCTGGAGGCATTTAAAAGATGTGTAGATGTGGCATTTAGGAACATGGTGTAGTGGTGGACTTTGCAGTGTTAGGTTTACAGTTAGACTCAGTGACCTTGAAAGTCTTTTTCAACCTGAATGATTCCATGATTCTGTGAGAATGGTTTCTGAGAAAGTTAAGTTACTGTGAAGGTTTTGGGGGGTTGTGGGTTTTTTTTGATCCTGAGTACTCAACACTGGTTAGAGTTCAACTGGAACAGGTTGCCCACAGAGTTTGTAGATTCACTGCTAGCAGAGATTTTCAGACTTCAGCTGGGAACAGCTGAGCAATCTGGTTGAACTTTGAAGTTAGTTCAGCTTTGGTCAGGAGGTCGGACCAGACCAGGCATCTATTCCAGACCAAATTAATTATATTATTCTGTTGTACTATTCTGTGATTGCATTATTCTAGCATCTTATAAATATGATTCAAATAACATTATTATATCAGAACTTACAAAATAACTTTCATTCTTAATGTTAACTTTTCAAGATAATAATTGAAGAAATATAACTCTTTTTCCTCAAAGCAAATCCAAGGCCTGTCTGCTTATGATAGAGTTCAAATCCCAGACACAGAAACTTATTCATCTTTGATCAAAGAGTTCATCTCTAATCTAAACATAAAATTCTGATAATCACAACCACTGTAATGTACAGAGATAAAACAGTGAACTTCACATTTTTTGTTTAAAATCCAAATGCAAATTCTGTACCTGAAAATTATTGCTTCTTAAACAAATATATTTTGAAATATTTTATCTTTAAATAGAAACTTAAATATGTAAGAATGGAAGTAAAGAAAGATTACGTGAATGAATTTTATGATTTTTTTTTTTAATTGATAGTATTTTTACCTCTGTTCTCTGTTTTTATCAATATTGCAGTGACTTCATTTAAAGTTGTGGTTGGTTAAACTTGGTGTACTGAATTTGTTGAGCTAAAGTAGCAACTCCATAATCCATCTCAAACCCTTTTTATTAAATATAACAGTTCTGTCAGCATCACTTTCTGTAGGATAGTCTGAATTCCAGAATGATTCCCTGAAATCCATTAGGTTTCCTTCATCATCCAAGGATGCTGCAAAGTCTTGTGTGTGCATTTGTTCATAAGTGTTTGTGTACAGCTGTCTATGTTTGAGAAAGATCAGAACTTCAAGCTTCAGCATTTTGTTTTGTTATGCTATATGAGAACTGAGACTTTGACTAGGAATAATATTTTATATTAATAGCTGTGAAATTTTTAAACATGTGCCAGAGACACCTAAATCAATAAGTAAAATCAGAATGAAATCTGAGATTTGGGTTAATTCATAGTTATAGACTGGATGCGTCTATAAAAAATTTTGTCAGTCAGTTTAATAGGGCAAAGCAATATTCAGAACAGCTATAATTCTAGAAAGCTTTGCATTGTAAAAGAGGTTGCAACATCTAAAATCTGGCATAGAGGTGTTTAGGCTTAGGAGTAAAGTGACCGCCTTGTAGGAACAACCACAGCCTAGAATTTTGCAATAACTCTATGCCAGCTACTCACATCTCTGTGGTGGATTGAAATGTGTAATACTAAACAAGGGTCCCAATACACTTTTTCCAGTCAGTTTTATAACTCCAATATGACAGGCATTTTCTTCTGGGGAAGAGTTTCAACTGTCTTAACGTTAGATACCTAAGTGTGAGCTAATCACTTTGACCATGTTATATCACTTAACTGCAGACTTCTAATATTTAGAAAGGTGGTAGTAAACTTCAGTTATCTTTATCATCTGTGGTATGAAATTGATACTTGTAGACAGTAATTTATCTGACTCTAAAGGTAGATATTTTTTTTTTTTTTCTCTGGAGGTACCTATCTCTTGCCATAGATTATGAAAGGAGCTTATGCTTCTATATGCTTGTACTGATTCTGGCTTGTATAGAGTTAGATTTCTTCATAGTAGCTTGTATGGGACTATGTCTTGGATTTCTGCTGCAAATACTGTTGATAACACTGTTTTAGTTATTGCTGCGCAGCGCTGACACAGCGTCAAGAGCTTTTCTGTTTCTCACACCACCCCACCAGCAAGTGGGATGGGGGTGCACAAGAAGCTGGTAGAGGACACAGCCAGGACAGTTGATCCCAGCTGGCCAAAGGGTTATCCCATATCATATGATGTCATACTCAGCAACAAAACTGGGAGGTAGAGGTTGGCAGGGGCTGCCGTTGCTCCAGGGCTAGCTTGGATCAGTTGCTTACTAGTTATCCCATGAGTTATCCCACTTTTACCCTTCTGATTCTCTTCCCCATCCCACTGCGAGGGGGGTCGTAGAGGAATGAAGCTGGGTTAATTATCATTGATAATATACAACTGTGAGCTGGCTTCAGGGGCAGTGGGTTGATTGACATAGATGATGTGCAGCTGTAGCTCATTCCTGCTAAGTGGTTAAATAGCCCTGAGGATTGTGGGAGAGGGGGTTGGATGGAGGGGGAGCAGTGTGGTCTGGCTTCTGGGGGAAGGAGATACAGCACAGACAGTAGAATCTGACCAATGGTAAAGCCTTATTGCAGCCTCCTAGTTTGTTTGTGCTGCAACAGGGGGAGAGAGCAAGCAGCCGTGTGGGGTTTACTTGCCAGCTGGGATTAAACCACAACCATACTGGATGTGCAAAGCCAAGACGTTAATTACTCCATAGATCCATACAAGTTATTTTCAAGGATGCGTGCCTGGGTTAGAATACGGGAGGACAAAGTAACAGAAGAGTTTATGTTCAAATGGTTTATATTGAAGTTTTCAGCAATGAGGAAGTTGTGTTTGGCAATGAAAGAAGACTATTCTAGCTGTAACTATCACTTGAAAGTCCACCCCGTTTGATACCAGATACATATTATCTGCATTCATAGAGAGCCATAAATAATTTTCTTTCAATTTCTTGGAAAAAATCAAAGCTATGTAATGCATGTCTGTCTTTTTAGTCTTTGAACTTTTTTGAAAGCTATTTTACACTGTCATTATCTGTCCCTGTCAAAAGTGTCAAGTTGCATTAAAAATGAAACAACACATTTCCTTAGGAATATGGTATTTGTTGTTATGAAAAAGGAACAACTTGACCTTGCTATGGGTCAGTAAGAGCTTTATCTGGGTGTTTTCAGATATGAAAATGTACAGAATATTTTTTATGACCTTTCCAGACTTCAAGTTCATATTATTGATTGACATCGCAAATCAAGAATTTGGAAATTCAATAGAAGTAAGAAAAGAATCATGTCTGTAGCTGAAGTTTTAAAAGAAAGGAAATTGCTTAACCAGCTGAGGTCACCAGCTATGTATCTGTATTTGATGAAATTCTAAATTAGCTTGTGGTACTGAATCACCTGAGTAAATATTTTTTTTCTTTTTCAGTTTACTTCACTATTGAAGTTCCCCTACATTATTAGTGGAAACAAGAAATATGAATAAGACATGAAAAGAGGAAAATTTATTTTCCTGTACCAATCTATATCTAAAAACACCCTGGAAAGGACATAGAGTTTTTGGTTTTTAAGTGTAATAAAATGTATTTTTAACAGACAAATGAAGAGTATGTCTATGTTGGTGTGCCTTTTCAGGCAGTGGAGTTTATATAATTTCTTGGCAGGTGTCAAAAATGCAGAATTTGCATCCAAAACATAGCTTTTATTCCATTTTAGACTAATGGAAAGACAAGAAATTTCTCCTATAAGCAAATAATTTCCAGTCTTCTTTTTGTCTCAGCTGTAAACAACAATTAACTCAGGCTGGTCTTTCAAAATAGATCAGGAATGTGCAAAGTATTTTGCATATGGTGTGTATTAAAAGTGATGTTGTATGCATATATTGATATATATCCACACACATATATAATGCATTACAGAGTATGCTTTATGTGGTTATGTATGTACACATACACCTATAAGTTATCATGCAAAGCATTGATGCAATGAGTGTAATATCAAGAAAAAGAGAAAATATGTAATTATGAAAAGCTATAAGGGGTTGCTGCTCTGTCTTTCAATTCCAAGTATGAAAAACAGAAATGGGAGAGGAATGACTTTGTTCAGAGGTTTAGCAAAAGTAATGCAACATATTCACCCACATTAGGAAATATTTTGCAAGGTAAAAATGCTTCTGTCAAAGGCAGTGGATAATATAGAATGGGCATCTGCAGGGGGTGGAGTGAAGCTGTGCTCTTTCAGTGTATGATTACACAGAATAAAGAATCAGTCTTTCAAATCTGCCATGTGTTCTTTCTTGAAGGTCTCTGATATGCATAACCCTAGGATGATGAATAGTATGCAGCCAAATCTTAAATGAGAATCTCCAGTCAGTCTCCTGAGGCTTACAAGAGTCTCTTCTGAAATTCCAATTAAAAAATAAAATAATTACATGTTTATATTTTAAACTTGGCAGCATTCAAGAGAGGTAATTCCTGTTATGCTTTACATGCCTGCAATCAGTTGATTGCTTTATGATGTTTTCCCTGTGTTATCCTGTCCCACATACTGAAAACTAAGTATTTTCTAAGCTGGATAGTCACTGTGTAAGTGTCATATTTCCCAAAGGAGAGTTTGCAGAGCTATATGTACTACACTAAGCTCAGACCTGCTGGAAAATTCATAGGAAATTCCCTGAAGACTTCAGCCCTCAAAGCAAGTTGTTCTCAAAGAGGAGGGTTCTGTGTCTCCTCTCCCAAGATTTCTCCCAAGAAAATAAAGAGTCAAACTTTGAAACATGTACAGTGTATCCTTGAAGAAGCCACAGACGGTCAGACATGCAATAAATATCATCTAGCTACTCTGGAAGACAGCACCAGATTTAATGACAGCAGAAAAACATGACTTGGCTAGATAGCCTTGTTCATGTATTAACAATTGTGGTAATCAGTTGCAGCTGACCTGGAGATGTATCTTGATTCCTACTCATCAGTTCTCAAAGTTCTCATTGTTTCCACTGTTTTCTCAAAAAAAAAGATGAAACTAAAATAAAAGCAAAAGAAAGCCATCTTAGCAATACAACCATCTAGGTATGCTGTAGCAATTCTTTTTTGTTACTATTTTCTGTGTTTCTTGTAGAACAGCATTTGGTAATCAGACTAAACTACATGTTCATCAGAAGGTGAACGTGAAGAGATTGTTGAGCACTTCTTCAGTCAAAACTGAAGCCCCTAACTTTTCTTATTTTTCTACTGGATTCATCAAAAACTTTGCACCATGTTTTTAGTGTAGGTCTTTTTCCCACTTTCCTCCTTTCCTTCTTTTTCATAGTGTTAGTTTAAATACCATATAAAAGATTTTTTTATTTTTAAAGTATAATCTCCATTTTTAAGAAAGTGTAAATACAGTGGTTGAGAAAGGCAATATCATAGCAAGGGCTATAAGGACTCTTTAGCTAGCTATAAGAATTTCCTTCCTTGAATTGAAGTTGTGTTTATCTTTCCTTGATTCTGTCTCCCTGTTGAATTCTCTGCCATTACGGAGGCAGCAGCTGTTTTCTTGCCTATTTGCACTACAAGTATTTAACAACAGCTGTTCAGTGATTACAATACTCTACTGCAGAACTGTGATGCAGAATCACTGTATTCACTGTAGGATTGACTGAAAAACAGGAAAAAGGTACTGTGAAAATACTGTGCTTTTTTTTTTTTTTTTTAAGTTTTGAAGAATACTAACCCTCTCAGTCTGGAGATAGCAACTACTTAACTACTTGAAACCTGCAAATGCAGCAGCCGTTTTAGTGTCTTGATTCTAAAAGTCTTGAATTAGTTCTGTGAAAAAGTCTTGATAATAATGATTGTTTTGAAAAATATAAGCCTATCTTGTGAAATTAGAACCATTTCTGGTTTTGTTTCATCACCATGGAAATAAAATATGCTGGACCAAATTCTTTATGGTACCAGTGGTACGTCTTCTACTCAAAAGCAAACCTATTTGTAGCAGAAATTCTCATCAGGTTGTACATACAGAAAAAGCAGTTAGAAGGCTGCATAAAGGTATAATAACTCTGAATTAAAATACATGTATAATTTTGACTTAATCTAGTTACTTAAGGAAACAAGGCTTATAGAATCAAGAATGGATGGCAGTGTATGTCTATACAATATGTATTCCTTTTAATCACCCTGGAAAAGAAAAAAGGAACTTCTGAACTGGATTTAAAACAAATAGAAGGAAAGTAACTTCCTACAATTCTATAATGCACAGCTTGCCAACAAGGAGATGGACAAATTTACTTCTAATAATTTTTATTATCATTTATTTTAAAAGTTTAATATGTTGATATATTCTGCAAAAGGATGTTGGAAGTTCACCTAGAGGTGACTCAAAATTAGCATCTGGTCACATAAACAAGTTTGACAGCTTTTAATTTTATTGTAGTTAGTTTTCCTTGTGTAAAGGGCATTATTAGAGAAAACCTGACTCTACTGAAAGGAACATGTATAAGAAAGTAGCTTTTAATCTTCTGTTGAAAATCTAGAAGATCAGCGTTAGTTTCAAAAAGACACAGCCATTATTTAAAAAAAAAAAAAATCACCAATTTGTTATGATATATAGAGGTGCTGGGTTTTAGGAGTTGGCCAATGGGTTAGCTAGATTGTGATACAGAAGCATCTTTGATGAAATAAACAGGGGACTATTGGAAATGGATTAAGCAAACAGGATAGGAGGACTCCTACTGACAAATAGAACTTTTAGAAATGTTTTTTGTCTAAGATATTCTGTTAATAGACATAATGATAGAATTTTAGTTAAAACCAAAAAAAGAAGTTTTCTAGATTGTGGTTTCTGGTCCTCAACCTGCTTGAAGCAGAGAGTCATTAACTCTTTAGTCCAAAGCAGTTTCTGGAACACAAGCAAGAACTCAGAAGTCACTTGACACCTTCCTTGATCAAGGAAGATATAGATATAGATAGATACAGATATAGATAGATAGATAGATAGATAGATAAATACAAACATAGGTAAATACATAGATAGAAAGACACTTTGTATTTTTCCCCTAAGTTTTCTGTTCTTTTCTAAGCACTGACTCAGTCTCAACAGCTAGCTTTAACTAGAACAGTCTCCTGCTAAATCAGTTAAGCTTAAATCACATGAAGCAAAAAAGGCATAATGCTGTAAGTAAAAAGGATGTCATTCTCTAGATCATTTTTAGAAAATAACTTCTACATGAAAAGAATCTGAGCTATATTTGATCAGGAGGAGATGTTGCTCTGGGTCCTGACCTCCCAGGTCATGTGTGTCTATACTAAATACAGAACTCCAGTGCATTTCTGGCATTCTCTATTAAGGATGGAATTCTAGCGCTTAAGCATTAAGTGGCCCAAGCATTTTTCATTTAATATGACCTTCATAAATCTAATTCTTAAGCAACTAACTCCCCATTTAATTTCTTCAGAAAATTTAAGGAGAGTAATTAAGAACTGAATTCCATGCTGAATTCAGTTATGAAGAATTTCATAGCACCTTGCACAACTAAGAGAGTTTCCTGTTTAATGCACAAGCTAGTATGGCCCCATGTTGCTAACCAACAGTTCTCAATAGGAAGAAATACTAGTACCCAACCTTTGCCAAAATGACAAGGAATAGTGTGGTGTGCTAAATCCTGACACCAGCTCAGAATAATTATGAGATTCACGCTCTAATCACATGCAGGCAAAAAGCTGGAATACCTGAGGCAGGTTCAGTTAAAAAAAAGAAACAAAGATATGTCAAATGCTTTAACTGTTGACAGTTGTCCTTGAGTCGTTAATAGTAACTTTTTACTATTAATTTTAGGTGATTGATCACCTAGGTCACAGTAGTTTCTGAATCCTCTTTGGGATTAATGGAACAATTCAAATAGAAGAAACAAAGAATAATGAATAGTAAATAAACTCCAAACTTTAGTTTAAAATTCATCATGTGGTTGAATTCCTTCCTCAGTCTGGCATAAACAATTTAATGAAGGTCACACAGAAAGCCTGTGACAAATTGAGATCACTGCGCAGTCTTCAGCTATAAGCCATTTTACCTTTTATAAAATTGCATGTCACAAACTGGAAACTTCAGCATGAAAACTGTGCATCTTTTGATACAGAGGTGTAAAATACAATGATTTTTCTAGAGCTTATTAAGCCTCCTAATGTGGAAAACAGATGAAGTGAAATATCACAAACTACAGATTGCTACTGAAATTCCACATACATTTTAATTGTGATGTCTTATTTCTTGGAATGCAAGTCATTTATTGTAGCTTTCAAAATGATTTATAGAAAAAAAATAAAGAGAACTATCTAATTATTATGGCATGTAGCTATGATTTTTTTTAGTATTTAAATTGTTAGTTTGTGAAAGGGAATATAATTGTCAGATTTCAGCCAAGCAAACTGATACACAAAACTGAGTTGCTCTCCTTTTCACTGTGTGATGGTTCAAACACATTAGGCCTAGAAGATTCATAATTCCCAGTCAGTCTACAAGATCTCACATTATCATTTCAGGCTCTATTTATTTGTATAATTTTTATCATTTCAGGCTATATTTATTTGTATCATTTTTATTATTATATAGGAAATATCTGCTTCTTATTCGGAAGGAAAAATTATTGAAAATAATGAAATAACAGATCAAATAATTAGTATCTTTTATACAAAAATAGCCAAAAAAACCTAAAAAGTGGCAAAACAGCCCAACAATCTCAGAAGCCTGAACCCCTGAATTGCAGAAAATTGATAGCATTACATATACAAATTCCATACAATCAGATAATATTAGAATAACAGTTTCTAAAGCATGATACATATTGAACATGAAGCTGTGAAGGACTCTAAGCCTACTTTTGAAGTGTCTTAACTTTAACAAAAAAAATGTGGAGATACAATGCCTGCTGTGACTTTTGTCACATATTTAAAGCCCCTTTCTCAGTTAGGTCAGGGAACTAATCAGAAGAGCTAGGAACATTAGCCCTAATTCATAGGGCTGAAAGACTGTAAAATATGGGATTAACTAGATAAATGGAATTTGTAGTTTGAACACTTGTAGAAGTCATCTATTTTCTAGATTTAAAAAAAAATAAAAATCTTCAGTGTAGATTGAAACATTTATTTCACGAGATTAAAAATCTGTTTCCATAAATAAATTTTGCATAGAATAAATAAAATGTATTTAGAATTTCCTATCGATATGATATTGCCTTATATTGTATTGGTTTTATTTATTTAGCTAGATTCATTTACAACTTGCTAAAATGAGCAGGCAGTTTGAAATATATACTGACTTCTAAGAACATCAGGATGGGTAATAGCTTTAGTGGTTCTGTTGCACAGTTTTAGAAAGTTCTTTTTTCACCTACAACATTGCTAGGTAGTAAAATCTAGCTAGTAGAAAAATCTCTGGAAAAAAGTGTGAGGTATATTGTTCCTATTACGCCAAATGTAGATTTATATGGTTTTTATCTTTTGTTGTAAGGCACATAAGCACCTTCTTTAAAATTTAAAATAACAACATGTGAAGATTGATGAACAATTTATAATTTTAGTATCAGTTTATATGATTTTTTATTTTATAAAACAAATGACATCTTAGTGAATTCTGATGTGCATAAGTCATACATAAAATTATTCAGAAACAGATTTTGTATGTAGCTGCTAGACCATTTAATAATGGAACTATTGAAACAATTGCAAATAAGGCACATCATCATTAGTGTGACATTGTGACCTTACATTCTAGTTTACCAAGGATATACAAAAAAGTAAACTACCTTTGACCATCTTTAAGAACTGTGTTTAAAACTTTGGTATACTCTTTTTCATGGTTGCATATACCACTTTAGAAGCTTTTGGGGGTATAAGTATAAAGAAGATTACAAAAAATTTGAAAATTTGACTGCATTTTCTCAGTTATATGGTGATCTAAAGCTAGGCTGTATTTTTTATTAAGAACAATTTAATTTTTTTAACTCCTTCCAAATAGATCAATACAACAGAAGTTTGCCAGAAGCTCCTTGCTAATCCATGCCATCTTCCTGTCCCCTTTGCTTTTTTCCTACTCATGGGGTTGAACCTATCTTGAGATTATAGGAAGTGATACTTGAATATCACTCTCTTGGACCAAGCTTGAATATCAAGCCAACTCTCTTGGACACGGACACACACACACACCCCGCCCCCCCCCACCTTCTAGAGCCCTAACCCATGAGATTCATCCAAGTAGGTCCTTGAGGACATAAAAGTTAGCTCTCCTGAAGTCCCGGATTTCAGTCCTACTTGTTGCCCTACTTCATCCACACTGGACCCTGAACTCCACCACCTCATGGTCACTGCAGTCAAGGCTTCCCCCAACCTTTACATCCCCAACCAGTTCTACTTTGTTTGTAAGTAAAAGATCTAGGATCACACCTCACTTCATTGGCTCCTCCATCATCTGCATGAAAATGTTATCATCAATGCTCGGCAGGTACCTACTGGATCATGTGTGCCTAGCTGTGTTGGCTTTCTAGCAGATATTGGGGTGGTTGAAGTCTCCCATGAGAACCAGGACCTTGATTGTCCTCCAGTTGTCTGCAGCAGGCCTCATCAAATTCCTCTACCTGATCAGATGGCCTGTAGCAAACACCAAGGACATTGTCACATGTGTTGGCCTGCCCCTTGATCTTTACCCGTAAGCTCTTGACTCATTCTGCATTTACCTCTAGGGAGAGCTCAATGCATTCCAGTTGCCCCCTCATATAAAGGGTAACCACCACCTCTCCTTTCTGACCTGTCTTTCCTGTAAAGTACATAGCCATCCATGACAACATTGTAGTCATGCGAGCTATCCCACCATGTCTCTGTAATCTGTTGGGCTGGCTTATTCCAAAGTTGGAGGTAATGGCATGAGCATTGCCACATTGGACAGCTCCCCCCAAGTCTGTCAGTTGAAAGCCTGCCTCATCAAGCTGTCTAGCTTGTTACCAAAGATTCCTTTTCCTCTTCTAGAGATGGATCCCACCCTTCACTATAGTCAAAGAATGTCCCATTGTCATAGAAGCCAAAATCCTCATGATGACACCAGCCACAAAGCCAGAAGTTGATTTACATTATATGTCTATTTCTGGCTACACCCTTTCCTCTAACTGGTAAAATGGAAGAAAATATAACTTGGACGCCAAAATTTTTCACTTGCACCCCCAGGGCTTTATAGTCTTCCTTGATTTTGTCCATGTTCTGGCTTGCAGTGTCATTCACGTCCATGTGAATGTATAGCAGTGGATAGTAGTCCATGCTATTGACAAATTGTGGCAACTCAGAAACATCTTGGATCATAGCTCCCAAAAGGCAGCATACCTCACATGAGTCCCTTTCAGGCCAGCAGATGGGGGCCTCAGTGCCCCTTAACAGAGTCACCCCCTACAAGCATCAGACATTCCTTTTTGTGGTAACTGTGGTGTGCCGGTAGTATAATTTCTCTTGCTTGTGGGTGTCTATAGCTGTTAAATCTTCATATCTGTTTCTGGTTTAGCTGGAAGGTGGGGACTGCTTTTGTGGGTCACCAGGGTCCAAGGTGCCTCATTCTCTGTTGTGTCTGCTACCACACAGAATGGTTCTGAAACCACCTGTCTATCTCTATCTCAGCCCTGCTAATACTGCACGGTCTTTTAACCGTTTCCTGCAACTCCACTGCCTGACATAACAGACCATGAAGTTGTGCACATCTTATGCAGGTACTCTGCCTTTTCTCCAGGAGAAGAATTTGCGCACTTGTAGTAATCTACCGCCTGTACTGAAGTGTCCTTCCTTACCATTTCTGTCTCAGTGGAAGCATCAGGCATCACAGGGGCCTTTTTTGGGGAAACACTGGCTTTGACTGTGAGGTGAGCACCCACCATCCTGGCAGAGACCTAGATCACTTCCCTGGGCTGTGGCCGTACAAGCAGGGTGCATGTTCTCCCTGCATGACCTCCCACACAAGCTGCCACACAACACCCTGGCTGCTGTACCACATCTTGGTTGCTAGTGCTCCCTTGGGCCGTTTACATCTCCCCTGGTTGCTTCTGTAATCACCCAAGCCTCATCAGCCTCACCCATGAGAGCTGCCGGCTCCTGGTGGTGTTGTCAGCTCTCGCCCGGGTTTCCCTGACTCCAGGAAGCCCCCTGCCCGCCTCAATCTAGTGTTCAGCTGCAGAACTTTCCATTGCCACTACTGTGTGCATGGCTGACTGAGGTAAAAACATTTCTTCAGCTGCAATGGCCAGCCCTGAATTCTTTTCCAGTATATCCATTAATGATTAATATTTTCTTTACTTTTATGTTTCTGTGGGTATCTTAAATGGTAAGGGAAAAACAGCCACTTCCTTTCATTTATTTGTGTCATACAACCAATCCTGTTTCTGTTTAATGCACTCTCCTGAAGGTTAGCGTTGTTCTTTCTATGCCGTGTACCCTTGTACCAAGGAACTTCATCACTGCCATTAAAATCCTTTCCTTTCACTCTGCTATGATTTAGATTACACTAAAAAAGGACAAGTTGTTTCCTCATAAGTAAAGCAATCCTGACTTACCGTGGGAAAAGTGATGTTTGTGACATTTAAGATATCTGTTTTATTCTCCAATGGCCCCAGACAAATGACAAGTCAACAACAACAAAAAAAAAAAACAACAAACCTCCATCATCTGATCTCAATGGTTGCTGTTTAAAAACATACTTAGGCTTCCACAAATTATGTTTGTGTTACATAGAAATCATAGTAGAAAAAATACAGTCACTATGTACTTCTTTTATATGAGACTTTTCCTGTACTTTAACTCTCTACTCTGCTTTTTAAATGTGTACACAAAACTCTAGAGAAATATAAGGTAATAACCACAAAATCAGAAAGACAGCTGAGATATAAACAGCTCATTAAGGGGGAAATTATTGAATATAGTCAAGCATCCCTATAGAGATTTTTACCCCTTCCCATAGCTCCTCTACTTTCATGCTTCTAATCAGTTACATTAAATATATATTGAAAGCAACTCAAACGTTTTTTACTTGCCTGTATAGTACCACCGAACTGTACAGATACTCAGTCAGCTGGATAAATTAGAATGGTAGCTTATATAACTTTGTATAGATAACTTTTTTTGAGCCACAGAATGGGATAATTACATTTCCTGCTCATACTGACATGATTATTGACATTTCTTTTCCTTGTTTGGAAGGTTATATATGCTTCTGAAATATAGCTCTTTGATTTAATTACATTTATTAAAAAAAATAAATACATAAAATCAAGCTGTGGAAAATTGTGCACATCTGCCTTTAGTAGAAGTGGACCTCTGTGAACTTCTCTGTGTAGCTCTGTCTTTGTATTAAACTCTTCACTTACAGACCTTCAAGTTAGGAAATATCATGACCATCACTTCCAAGAGCTCTAAATTAAATGACTCAAACTAAATAAGTTGGCATTCAATTATGTACTCCAGCATCCCTTCAAGTATAACAAGAGCTACTGTAAAGTCCTAGTAGTTGATGTAGTTTATGAGGGAGTGTGGCAGAAATGGAAGGCAGGAGAGCACTTCAGAGCAATTTCATTCAACAGGTTATTTTCCCAGGATATCAGTTAGTCTTAATATGGAAAAATGAGAATGTTCAGGGAGGTACAAGGTGCTGCGTGGAGCTAGATGTCTTGCTGGTTGTTTTCAGCTGATACTGCAGAGTAATAAAAAAATAAGCAAAAATATGCATGGATTAAATCCAAGAAGTGAAAGAAAGTCTCACACCGAAATAAATAAAATGCTGGTTGTATTCCCTGAAGACAGAATATTTTTTTATTTTCTGTGATTTATTTTTCTTTTCTTTCTTTTTCTTTCCATCAGATCTGTTGTCAGAAAGGCAGGTTCTTTATTTCAGCTACCTGAAGAGGTCAAGACATTAGAGAACAAAGACCTAAGTGTACACCCATTCAGTGAAAGGAATCCTGAACTCTTTCCATCCTACCTGAAATAAATCCCTGAACAGAAAATTTTCCTTAAAATAATAATAATAAAAAAATACAACTAATGCTTCAGATCACTGATGTGAGAATAGCTGTATTTTTCAGGTATCTTCTATTTTTTACCTTTTGTAGTTATCCTGTCATTCTTTTTCTTTCTGTTTTTCTTCAATTAAAGGATTCCTTCCCATGAAAGATAATACTGTAGTCCAAAACTATTATGCTTCAGACAGAACTATGCTTTGGAAATAACTGGTTTTCCTGGCATTCTTAAAAAGGATTTTTTTTTTCTTAATATCCATCTTTCTCTTTTCTTATTTTTTCACTTAATTCTTGTCCAAAGGAAACATAACTAGCTTAAAACTGGGTTTTGGTCTAATCTTCATTTCTGCCGCTGATAAATCAGAAATAGTTTTTAAAACATTCCAGAAATGAAAACAACAACAACAAAAATACATAAAATATATATGCTATATGCCAACAGAAGCAGCAGTTTGTGCAGAAGTCTCCGGGTTCTGCTTTCAGAGCTTCTGGATCATCTGTGAAGAAGTTCCAGGATCATCACAGAACACCTGAAAATCTTTTAAGAAACTTGAGAGCTCCTGCTGCTGCCAGGTAAGGAAGAGGTAAGAGGAGCCACACGGGTGCAAGCCCAAGAAAGCCTTAGCTTGTTTCTAACAAGCATAACCACCTACCTTTGATCTAGGGTACCAGGAGCCTTTATTGCAGCTTTCCCCTGATTAGGGAGAGTCAAGCATCCTTTAGCCAGTGCTTGGGAGAGGTCTATATATGAGTCAGTCCCAAACACAGCTCCCAGAGGCAAATAGCTGATCAATATTTACCTTTAAATACAGCTTGAGAGGCTGGGTGGAGCTCCATCCCCTGGTGTGGAATGTTCCTCTGTGGGAGAAGGGTTAAACCTCAGCCTCTTGCAAGGGTGCCCTAGCTAGCAATCAGGGTAGGATCAAGCTGGAGTATACTTTGCAATTTTTGTGGAATGGACTTCAGGAAATATTATGCATCAGTAGCTATCACAATGCATGATTATTATCAATGCTGATATTTTTCTGCAATCTGTCTACCCACTGAATGCAGACCTGTTACTTATCTACGCCTATCTACTTAAAACTGTACCAACTTAAAATAAAGATTTTTTATCATGCTTTTGTTAATAGCGATTTTAAAATTAATGTTGCATATAATAGATGACCTGTAAAAACAACACGGTCATATTTTAATGCATTTTTTGACAGTACAGGTTACACTAATTGAAAGAAAAAAGGGTAATTCTTTTTGCATTCTCAATGCTGTTGTGCTGAGTCCACTGAATGCAATGGCACTGTGGTGGTTTGACCCTGGCTGGACATCAGGTGCCCACCAAAGCCACTCTATCACTCCCCTCCTCAACCAGAGATGGGAAAGAAAATATAACAAAAGGCTCATGGGTCAAGATAAGGACAGAGAGATCGCTCAGCGATTACTGTCACGGGCAAAACAGACACAGCTTGGGGAAAACTAGTTTATTACCATTCAAATCAGAAAAACACATTCCTCCCAGCCCTCCCTTCTCCCTGGGCTTCAGTTAATTCCCAATTTCTCTTCCTCTTCCCCCCGAGCAGTGAAAGGGAATGGGGTTTACAGTCAGTTCATCACATGTTTCTGCTGTTCCTTCCTCCTCATACTCTTCCCCTGCTCCAGCCTGGGGTTCCTTCCCATGGGAGACAGTTCTCCGTTAACTTCTCCAACGTGAGTTCTTCCCACAGGCTGCAGTTCTTCACACACTGCTCCAGCCATCCTTTCCACAGGTTGCAGCCCAGCCCTTCAGGAACAGACTACTCCAGTGTGGGTCCCCTTTGGGTTGACAAGCCCTGCCAGCAAACCTGCTCCAGTCTGGGCTCCTCCCTCCTTGGGTCTGCAGGTCCTGCCAGGAGCCTACTCCAGCACAGGCTTTTCACGGGGTCACAACATCCTTTGGGTGCATCTGCCTGCCCTGGTGTGGGGTGCTCCACAGGCTGCAGGTGGGTATCTACTCCACCATTAACCTTCATGGGCTGCACAACCTGCCTCACCATGGTCTTCACCACAGGATGCAGGGGAATCTTTGCTCTGGTACCTGGAGCACTTCTTCCCCCTCCTTCTGCACTGACCTTCTGTCATGTTTTCAGCTGGGATAGAGTCAATTTTCTTCTTAGTAGCTGGTGCAGTGCTGTGGTTTGGTTCTGTGAGAACAATATTGATAGCACACTGATAGTTTTGGTTGTTGCTGGGTAATGTTTACACTAGGCCAAGGACTTTTCGGTTTCTTGGGCCCTGCCAGCAGGAAGACTAGAGGGGCACAAGAGACACATGTGACCTGAACCAGCCAAAGAGGTATTCCGTACCATGGGGCATCATGCTTGGTATATAAACTTGGGGGGGTAGCTGAGGCCCAGGGTTCATTGCTTGGGGACTGGCTGGGCATCAGTCAGTGGATGCTGAGCAGTTGTACTGCGCATCATTTATTTTCCTTTCTCCCTTTTCCTTTGGATTTTATCCTTTCCCCCACCTTTTCCATTATAACTGTTATTATTATTATTATTATATTGTTCCTGTTGTTATTGTTCTTTCCTTTTTATTCTGTTCAAATTATTAAATTGTTCTTATCTCTTAAAAAAACACTTCAGTTTTACATTCCTTTCTGGTTCTTCTCCCCATCCCTCTGCGGAGGAAGTGAGCTAGTGGCTGTGTGGTGCTTGGTTGCTGGCCGGGGTTAAACCATGACACCTTGATGTCTGCAGAGCTGCTTCTTTCAAGTACTCTTACTTCTCTCTTCTGTTGGCACAGATTTTTTATTTCCCCACCCTGCTCCCCTTCTCAAATGTGCTATCACAGAGGGGCTACCACTGTTGCTGATTAGCTTGGCCTTTGCTAGCAGTAGGTCTGTCTTGAAGCTGGTATGGGCTCCATTGGACATGGGGGAAGTTTCTGGCATTTCCTCACAGAAGCCACCCCTATAGCAGGCTACCAAAACGTTGCCATGCAAACCCACTACAGGCACAAACGATGATTGCTAAATCAGTTAAGCTACACCTGTTTTCTCACAGTGCCCATATGGGCTGAAAACACATTTTAGCACCTGAGTAGAAATCTTTGAAAGCCATTTAGCCAGTTATTTTACTGATTATTTGACATTTTCAGATGGGCTGAAAAGCATTCTGTTCTCAGGGAGCAAGGATTTTTAAGGTTTAAGTAGGTTACAGAATAGAACTGTATTAGCAGTGTGATTACATATAATAATAAGCAAAAGTTATGCAATCAATTTATACACTTTTCACAGTCAAAGAGTAAGAGCTTTTATTTTATGCAACAGTATAAAACACCTAGTAGTGTGAGAACTCTGGGGAAAAATGTTTGAGATGATCATTGTGGGTTGTTTTATTTTCTAATGGAATAGTGAGTAAAGCTTGAAGAGGTTTGAGATGGCAGAATTAAAAGTTTCTTTCATTAACATACCAAACTTTTTGAGGAAGGAAAAGAATTATTCTGTAGTTCAAAATATCAATAAATGTGAATGACAAGAATGATCTTTTTTTACTTTAAGATATAAATGTATAAAACTAGATATAATCAATAGTCACTATATTTCAAACTACTGAAGCCTCTTTTTCCTTAACTTCAAGTACTCAAGAATACTAGTAATTCTAAACTCGAGAAACACAAAGTTTCAGGCACATAGATTTTCTTGTTAGTGATTTTTAGGAGACTTTCTCATCATGTGTAAAAACAAACAATACCTTATTCACAATTTTCAGTTCTAATCTCTATCTTGGAATGTAAAACCTATGTGTCACAGCCCTGAACTTGTGGGTGCCTTGATTCTGTAGTGGACTTTGCTTTTCACAAATAGAGCAGTGAGTGTTCCATATGGAAAAAGTGAATTCCACAGCTGAAGCTCATCTACTGTTCTGCCTTTAAGCTACTAAATATAAAAGCTGTGAGTGTCTAACAGAAACATTCCTGTCAATGCAAAGAAAGGAAAAGTTAATATTAAGTTAAAAAGAACTGAATTTCACTTATAGTGAAAACAAAACAGGATATGTAAGTGGGTGAAGGTAAAATCAGTGATGCTTACATATATATAATTTGATTATAAACTGTTAGCTATGAAGAGGCACAACGCAAATAAACTAATGTTTGTAAGTTTTTCCAAAAAGTTTGTAAGACCATGTCAAAGAAGTCTTCTTATAATGTGACACAAACATCATTTTGATGCAGTCACAACTGAAATTGTTATAGCTGACTTATCAATGAGAATAAAGCACAATAACGAATACATGTACCTTGCAAAAAATATGATTGGTATGCCCACTCTGACTATTGCTTTCCACTAAGCATCATTAATTCTACCTAATTGGAAAATTAATAAATAAGTGTCATCTGGATATCAGTTCCACAGAGTCTCATTTAAATGAGAAGAAAATATAGATCGAGTATTTTGGTGGAACATCAATGAAAAATCACATTTCTGCCATCTTCACTTTACTCATACAAAACCTGAGAAATAGATAATGGAAAGGGAGGAGAGATAATAGAATAGTCTCTTTCATTAACTTAGTCCTTTTATACCAGTATGTACGAAATAAAAAATGCTTAAACTTACAACAACAACAAAGAAAATGGAGTCCACAAGTGAAGTTCCCGAAAACTTCATTAGAGTAGGTTTGTTTTTTTAGGGTTTTGTTTGTTGTTTGTTTGGTTTTTTTTATTATGGAGATTACATTCAGCAGTGTATTACTGATTTATAAATAGAACTTTTAAAAATTGTTTTAACAAATATCCAATATTAATTGAATTCCAAAAGTTTTTAAAATAGTTCTTGCAGACACATTGTCAACTACTATTATTTAAACATATTCAGTAATGCTAGTTGAACTAACAAGAGAAAAAGAAACAGTACTACCTGAAAATAAAGACAAAATGCACAGTCTTCTCTGTCAGAAATTAGGAAACGTTTCTTAGAACCTTTTCTTTATTCCTGTTGTTATCAAGGTTTTAAAATGCTTCTTAGAGGATGTGCGTCTGTAGGGTGGAGGGATATTTGAGAATTTCCAATTGAAATCTATTGGATGTATATACCAACACTGAAAGTCCCACTGTTGTCCAAATGAAGTTTATTACAATACAGTAAATGCTATAGGAATAATATTCATTGTAACCTAAGATATTAAGCTACTACAGCTAATACTTACATAAAAATTTGTGAGATTTAACTTTTTTCTGCTTAAGTACTAAATTGTTTTCAAGGCAGAAACATTGACCAGGAGAAATAATTCCACAGACCTCAAGCCTCAGGCTTAGTAACAGTCTCTGAAACAAACTCAGTTAAAGTTCTTTTCTGGAAATTCAAAGTTTCCCAAATCTCCTTAATGCAACTGTGACTGTGATATGTCACACTTGAAAAATATGGTGCATATTGATACAAGGATTTAAGTCCAACGCTCATTAAAAGCAGGATGGTTACGTTAAATAGTTGGCAGTGAAACCAGAAAATCCACAAACTGTGATATTTATAAAGTTAGCATTGGATCTGGATCCTTTGCTGATTCTTTTAGGTCATCGGTTCATCAAATATCATCATCACAAACTAACTGCTTGAACACAGACCCCAGAATAATATTGAACTTGTTAAAATGGGCATATGGGATTTAAAGGGAAAGAAGCTATGTAAATAATTTTAGACACTTTAGATGAATATGAGAAATTCACTTTATGTTGTTGTTCCCTTCTTATTATTCCCTTAATAATAATAATAAAACCCCAATTAACACTAAGTTAGCCTTCCACAGTTCAATGTTAACATTGCTTCCAAAATGGTGGTGAAAGTTAATAGAACAGGAGCTGGTATGACAGCCTGAACAATTATGTGTGCTTTATGTGATGTCTATTTATGAATGTGCATCAAACAATTAACAAATTTAGTGCATTAAGAAGGGATAATTAAATTAATTCATACATGTAAGAAAGTTAGTGACAAAACTTTCTGCATAAATGTAATGGCATCTCAGAATGTTTTATTAGACTTTGCCTTGCAATGTAAAGAGATTTTAACACAGCAGTATGCCAATAAATGTTTTTAAGTTAATTAGCTTTCACAAACAGTTGACCTTGATTGTATCCAAGATAGTGCACCCTCCAGGCATTGACACAGGGTACAATATATTTCCTTCCATTCACTTCTAGGGTTAATAATTATTTCAAACAAGAATGATGAAATAATTTACTTGTGCTGCATGTAAACATTGCTAAGAATGAAAAATGAAATGAAAAATTCAGCTTTTTTTTGTTTGTTTCCATATTCAGAGGTCATAGCACCTTGCTTCACAAATCACTAAGTATTAATTATCATTCCTACAGACCTATATGAGAGATGTGAATCCACCTCACCTTGTAGATTTATGGTCAAACAGTTCTACTTGTCTCTAGGTCATATATCTGTATTTAAAATGGAGACTTGTTTATAGAAAAATATTGTGAGGCACAAGAAGATTTGCCCCAGGTAGAAGCAGATGCAGCATGGTGGAGAAAATAATCATGTTCATTAACTATCCCTGTGGGCTCTAGTCAAGAGTGCAACACTTCATCTAAAGAACACCAGTCATTAGGCTCATCTCTTTCTATGCTGTACTTGTTCTTTAGGTAGAAGATTATAATCTTCATTAATTCAATATTTTTCTTAGTAATTTTAAATGTGAAAATACTTTTTAAAAATTTCAGGCTGTTATTGTATCACAGATATTTCAGAAAATAAAGAAATTTAGGATGCAATGGTATCCTTTGTCATCATTGAATCACTGATATGAAGTAACTTTTTTTTTTTTATGGTTTCTTTTTTCTTACTTTGAATAATTTAAACTATTTTCAGTTTTCTATTTCTTTTTTCCAAACGTTGTGTGAGTTCACACATTTAATTTCTGCATCAGTTCATATGTAATACATCTTCAAATACGGAATTTAAATATTCTCCCCAAAGTAATTGGAGTTTGGCCTTTCATATTTCATTGATAATCTTTTTTATTTGTGATATTCAAACGCTGGTAGCTGCTTTCTTTGTCGGTCACGCCTCTATAAATCCTTGACAAGAAGATAAGATGTGTGTTCAGAAATCCTGAAGGTTAAATCGGATTTTTCATATAAAAATACAGCTATTATGAGGTAGCTAACTAAAATAGTTCTTCTTTGACATCAGTGACATGAGTAAGATATGCCTCTTTTTCACTTTAACAGTACTTTTTATTGTAAAGTGACATCCACCATTGTATGAGCAGTTGGATTCACTGCTGAAAATTATAAATACATCTGTTTTAATAAGGTGCTGTGGATTGCTCATTCATGTCAGCATTTAGTTTTAAGCAAATGATCAACCATTCAAAAATAAACAGAACAATAAAAAATACTTTAATTAATTACCTATTTTAAATGTTTCCTTGTACAAAACAAGTCCTCAGCACTATGAAAGATCCCACCCAGGATACCTATCCCACAAGGTATGTAGGATACACCTCAGCCAATGTAGCAGTACACAGCATGGATATTACATTTACACCATTTTCCCTAGACTTCATTAGTGACTGTCAGTCTGTCAGTTGAGAGAAATAGTCTTTTTTAGAGTGCTATTAGTCTGACCTATTTTAGGCATCTGTTTTAGGGCAAGATGAATTGTCTTATAAAAGTACCTGTTTTTCTCTATTGATGGGAAAGGGCCTTTGACGATTAATCTACACAGTAGTTGTCTACATTTAGGTCAGAATACCACCCAGCGTATCTCTGTAGGCAAAATGAAGTGTCATAAAAGAGGCAGAGAGTAGCTCCCAATGAGTTAGTTCATATAATGAATAATAAAAGTAGCACAGTTAAAGAAGCAGTGTCTATTAGCTGGAGTATACAGTAACACTCTAATATGGCTAAATTATCTCTAAAACCTGAAGTCTGTTCATTCAGACTTAGCATAATATTTTTCACAACACTTAATTATGCCATGTATAACTACTCACATTGTATCATACCCCACATATGACAATAAATATGAAAAATAGGTAAAACCTAAAGAAATGTTCTAGTTATCTATGCCATTAAGGGAAAAGATTGGAAGAAACCTTTAAAAAAAAAACCAAACCAAGTACTTTAAACCAAGTACTTTAAAGTAAGTTCATCCTGATACAGGAATTAGTCCTGCATTTCCATCAAAGTTCTGTTATTGAAATCCACTTTAAGAATATCTGAATATATTAGGTTCTTGTTTCAAACCGTTACTTACTAAGGCATATGATTTGGTTGTTCTTAGATTTTAACATAAGCAAACATGCATGATCAAGTGATGTGACGACACATCAACCTTACTTGTTCAAAAAAAAATAAAACCCTCAAAACAAACAATTATATTGTTTTACTCTTATTTCACATATATTTACTTATTTTACATACTTTAGATATAGTTTCATGAAATGGTTACTTACAAAAGAGAGACAAGAACTTTAAGATTAACAGAAATGTTATCTGTCTTAACTGTTCAAAATATTTGAAAGATACCACAAAATCCGATTTTGGGACACATGCTAGTTAGAGGACCAAGCATCTCATTCTGCATTCAAGTAAATTACAGACAATTTCACTGAAGGCATAGGAACTATTTTATCTACCTACTGGGAAAACTAGGAGTTATGTCAGTATTCATAACTATGTTTTTTCTCAGCACAGTAAAAATATGTCAACGATGAGGAAATAATAGCTACTAATGTCTCCAAGCATTATTCAACATTGATATCTTTGGTATGTTCTGGATGTGAATTGGGGAGGATAAGTATGACAAGCTCCTTTACACACAAATTCCATGTCATCCCTCCTGAGCTGTGCTGAAAAAATTCAGCTTGTATTTACTTCCATGGAATGGGTTGATGTCAGATATAACCAGATAAAAGATAATATTGTTGTAGGGGCAGTCTCTTTTTCTCTTTGTAATTTCCTGAAAAATGACAGCTTCCTTTAAAAACAGAATGTTATAAATTAACTTTCTTTTCTTCTGCCAAAAATCATTCAGTTAATATAACATAGATGCTTGTTGGTAATGGAGTATTATAGTCTTGAAGAAACCGTCTTCAGGCAAAGAGTAATATCAACAAAGATGTCAAAAGCTGTTCCAAGACAGATAAAAATATGAGCCTTGATGTCTGCTGGGTTCCATTAAATATCATAACATTAATAAATTTTTATTTTATTTTATACCTGTCTTTAAAATAGCATGTGTCAGTGAAAAGTATGGATTATCATAACTATAGAGATCAAAATTATTCCCGGGATTAAATGATAACTATATGTGAGACAGAAAGAATTCTCTACCTAACAGACCTCAGTAATTATTAATAGCTCTATTGAGAATGTTAAGGAAATTTTCAGTTTGTGAGCATAAGTATCACTGCATTTGGATCTGATTAGAGCTCCCTCTTTCCCAATACATTTTCTCTCACTCTCTCAGGTTGACTAATCTGGTTTTGGAGGAGAGATACATGTTTAAAACAACAACAAAACCAACAAAAGTAAACAGTGTTAATTCCTCTTAAGACCTTTCAAAATACTGTATAATAATAATTTTAGAAATGTCGTGATGCATTATGTGAAATACTATTTTTCTTACTTTCTTTTCACTTTTTAGCTTGATAATCTGTTTGCATCTATGTATTAAAGACATATGAAATAATAATTCCTTATTTACTTTCTATTCTTTTATTTTTGCTTCTACAGACTTGCGGTAAACCTCATCATTTATCTTTTTCCAATATAAAACACCTATTTAACATCATTTCAGATGGCGAAAATTCCTTACATATGATCCTTTTTAAGCTGGGGTAAACAAATCCACAAGATATAAACACACAACAGTTTAAGACAGACAGTAACATTTTCTGGTTTAGTCTAATTTCCTTTGCTAATCTGTTGTAGTGTATTTTCTTTTTTATTGGCAGTGAGAATGACATAGGGATTTCAAAGAATTCCTCATGGTGGTTCCAAAACCTCATTCCTGAGAACTGATGACTAGTCTAGCATAGCCCTGGGTAGTCCATCATGGTATCTATTCTGCTAGGAATTAAGACCAGTTCTAAAACTTTGTGTTGTATTTGTTGTTATTTAACTTCACAAACAATTTTAATTAGTTGCTCAGTTCTCTTACAGATCTTTTATAATGTGCTTTCTTGCTCATTTCCTAGGGCACATTGACTTTGCATAACACAATTTTGCATATTTATTGAGCTACCTCTGTATCACTTCAGACAGCCACATTTTTGAACTTTCTAGTTCCAAAGGTACATTATTTACATCTGTTAACCTAGTGCTGTGGTGCACCACTAGGTCTGAAACCTAGGCATTTAGGTTAAACAAAGCAGTAGAGTATGGCTCCTTTCCAATGGATTCCTTACACTGGAGTTTCCACCTCCATTTAATTATTCCAGAATGAAATATATTGTGTCCTAACAGGTTTTCAGGGCAAGTAGGGTAAAATGATCTTTAGTGACATTTTTCTCTTTCCATTGATTATACAGGAATGTTAGAAAACTATACCAAGTTAGATTAAGATCATGAATGCGTAAAGGGCACTGAATCCCAACTTTAGTACCAGCTAGTTACCGATATTTAATCCATTTCTCCTGAGCACGCTTAATGCAGTTTAGAAAACATCATCAGAAAGATGCCAGAGGTGTTATGTTTTACCCATCATTCTTATGATATGTCTCAAATAGCCACTTGAGACACACATATCTGTCTCTCAAGAGGAACCTTGAAGACTTTGCCTTCCTCCTGTACTCCAAAAATTATGATTGTCTGAAGGAGAGTCACAATGGGTGATCCTATCATGGCAGTTTCCTAAATTAAGAACCCACTATTCTGAAGATGGTCCTTCAAATCCAAGCATAATTCAGAATATTAAGACACTTTATAATTAAAAGTTAAAAGGAAATTTTTAACTGTTGTTGGTTGGTTTTGTGTTTTGTTTTGTTTTTCTTTTAATATTAAAAAAAGTGCAAAGCCAGTAATAATCCCTTTTGTGTCAATGCTCTTTCTAGTCTATTAAACCTTGGTCAAGCTCAGAGCTCTAAGCTTTCTGAAGCAGTACTTAAAGCCATTTTTAATAGCATTGGTGTTGCGACGGAGGGAAGACGCAGTCGCTCAATATGAGTGATCAGCAGACTTCGTTTATTGTACCTTACAGTCACCTTTTATGCCTTCTTATAATTAGCTCATACATATTACAAAAGTTAAGCTCATTATTGGTTAGTTGCCTAAATACCAAGCCCGCCCCTTGTTTCTCTTCTGTAGTTATCTGTTCCCACCTGCAACATTCTTTTCCCACCAAAATCTTCCTGTTACTGTGTAACAAGGACAGCCAAAGACAGTGTATTTTGCTTTACTTCAGATAAGCTGAGAGTGATGTGCATTTTTGTCCAGCCAGCTGGACTATGTCTGTGTGACCCTTTTCAGCTAGCCAGTTATCCACAATTCCCCCGTTTTTATTTTGGGCGACATAGGCCTGGTTGACCATTTTCAATAACAGCGTTTTAACACAGGAAAATACACAGCCAACTTATAAAATCTCAGTTCAGAAGTATAATTCCAGAAATACTTGAAAAATAAAGTTAGCTTGAAGCTTTAATTTAGATGCTCTTTCTGTTCCAGTGATATAAAAAGTTTAAAAAATTCAAAGGTAATTTTAAAGTTCTGAACCTGGACTAATGCAAGCTCAAAACCCAAAAAGAAACCAAACTGATGTTTGACTAGGAATATTTGCAAATATTTTAGTGGAAAATCCCTGACCATTAACAATTTTCTGTCCAAATAACAACTGCCCTTATGCAACCAACCAGTCCATACATTTTTGAAGAATACCTCATTGATATCAAAGAATTAACAAAGGGGAAAAATTAGTTCTAAGCTATATACATTCATAAGTGGTTTTTTTTTCAATAGTTACATACAGATTTACACACTAAGCCATAATGGCTTGTAGGTGATACACACAAGAAGAGTACGTTGCTTATCTGTCTGAATGTCTATGCTAAATTTGACAACTATGCCACAAGCCAAGCCTACATGGGTGCTGTATGTTATGCACGTTCCTTAACAAACAGAAGTATAATAGACAAATTCCCAAGATCTAGTCCCCAACCTAATTATATTATTTTGTAGCCAATTAAGGAAAATAACACAAATGTGCATATCTACATGTGCACACACCTTTTAGTTCAGAACCAATCTGTGATAAAAGGCCTTAGCCTTATGGCATCATCAAATCTTAACGAGTACGGTAATTAAAAATGCAGTCTTACTGTAAGTGCGATTTATGCTGACATTCCCTCAAATGCTACACGTGAGTATTTCTCACTCAACTGCCTCAAGTTAAAATAGTAGTATTTGTTAATATGTATTAAAAAATCATTAATTCTCTACAATAGCAGTTGACTTCCATAACACTATGTAAGCAAAAGAGGCTTAAGATGGGTTTTCTGAATACTAACAACTTATTTTAGACTGTCTAAACTCAGGTCTTGAAAGATTTCACTCTGCCAGACATAGAAACACTGTTGCACTCCAGTTGTGATATCCCTTTTCCCAAGTTGTCACATGCACATCTCGCTCAAGCAACATTATTGTCAAAGTTTCTCTCTGCTACATAAAAGCATATTGCACTTGCAGATATAAAAGACAGCAGCCTTACTTAGATTATTACCTTATTACCTCATAACTCTTAGTATACCTTGTATCTCTGATTTCATCACTTCAAAAATTCACCAGAAGCAGATAAAACCACAGCATCAGACTAAACTACACCTTAACTGCTGATTCAAATAAAGGCATTCTCTTCAGATATGCCTAATGCTTACAAATAGTGTTGGCTGGTTTTGATCAAGAAACTATTATTACAATAACGATCAAAAATAATAATCCCGTTTGCAAAATGCCTTTAAGCCAGCCTCCTAGTCCCAACCAATTTCCACATTCAGAATACAGCATAAATACAGAATACAGAATAAATTATCTCCATCAAGGCAAAAAGGCTTCTCTTTAAGCACAGAGATGTTTGCTAGTTCAAGGCAGAAACCCATTTCTTGTAGGGGACATCTGAAGCACTTTTTTTTGGTGGGTTTGTACTCAATTCCGTATTTTTCCTTCAGAAGCTTAAGCTGTTCCTCTTGTTTCAGGAGTGTTTCCAACTCTGATTTGTCGAATAGGTCCGTATTTCCCAAAAATATCATACGTTTCCTCCGCTGTGATTTCATACGGCAGGTTCCGAATATAAAGGATCCGATTGACCTCTGGGGGCAGCCGGGTGTTAGCTCGCTTGGCCGCTTGCATCGCCATGGCGCCGATCGGAGGAGGGGGGTGCCGCCTCGGAGAGAAACCGCGGCCGGGAAGGGGCCTGCCGGGCCGCGCCGCCGCTCGCCGCTGCCGCGGGGGTCCCGGATGCTATCCCATACGCTAATAACCCGAGTAATTCCTTTTTACAATCTATGTCCCGAACGCTCCGCTTTTCTAAAAAGCATATGAGCGAATCGTACGTCGCTTGTCTCTCCATACCGTCGTCAGCGCTGTTGCAGCCTTTGCGAGACTTCGGCGACGCGTGGCCGGCGGGACCCTCTGTAGGTGCTCCCGGGCGCGGGGACTGTGCCCTTCCGCCTCCTGCGCTGCTTTCAGCACCGGTACCCGAATCTCCGTCGAACCGTGGCTCGCAGGTTCAGCCCTCTCTAGGGTCCCTGTTCGGGCGCCATTTGTTGCGACGGAGGGAAGACGCAGTCGCTCAATATGAGTGATCAGCAGACTTCGTTTATTGTACCTTACAGTCACCTTTTATGCCTTCTTATAATTAGCTCATACATATTACAAAAGTTAAGCTCATTATTGGTTAGTTGCCTAAATACCAAGCCCGCCCCTTGTTTCTCTTCTGTAGTTATCTGTTCCCACCTGCAACATTCTTTTCCCACCAAAATCTTCCTGTTACTGTGTAACAAGGACAGCCAAAGACAGTGTATTTTGCTTTACTTCAGATAAGCTGAGAGTGATGTGCATTTTTGTCCAGCCAGCTGGACTATGTCTGTGTGACCCTTTTCAGCTAGCCAGTTATCCACACATTGGTTTCTCTAAAGCTTATCGGTGCTGTAGGTGTTCTTAGACACAACAGATTTCTGTCATTTAGTTATTCTTTCCCTCATCTACTCTTTGGTCAGTATTCTATCTTTGTCAAAGTAATTTTCATCTCATCAGTCTGCTTTTTTCACCACTTTAACATTGATTTTTACAGGTCTTTTTAAAATTTTTTGATTCATTTTATCTGCTATATATAAAATATAAAATATTATTTAGAATAAATTCAATTTTTCAAGTCTCTGATAAGTTGTGGAAGAGTTAGGTATCTGAATGATATAAGTAGGCAAAAGATTAGCTTTGTTACAGGCTTTATAAAATCTGTAGAACTTTACTATTCCTAAAGGAACTGTTATAATACTTCAATATATTTTAAGAGTTTACTGCGATAAAAATAAAATATGGAAGTGGGAGTGCCTTTGCTCCCAGCACTCATAGTAATCATATTTAGTAATACCTATTTTGGAGATGGATTTGGAGGAAAAAGAAAGAAAAAAGTCAACCACAGATAAATCAAAGGTATTCTCACTCGAGTAATTAGCATTTAGTTTAAAGGCTAGACATGAATGACATTCTGAGAGCTCAGATCTTGTCTTGGAAGAGTTAACAAGCATAATTCCCAAGCATTGAGATTCTATTTTTGCCTTGTTCTCTCCCATCTAGATCCTGAACTGCACCACCTCATGATCACTGCAATTAAACCTGCCTCTGACCTTTACATCCCCAGCCAGTTACTTCCTTGCTTGTGAGGATGAAGTCCAGCAGAGCAGCCTCCCCTCACTGTCTCCTTGGTCACCTGCATCAGGAAGCTATCATAAACGCACTCAGGAAACCTCCTTGATTGCTTGTGCTCTGCTGTATTTTCCCTCCAGCTGATATTGGGCTGGTTCAAGTTCCACTTAAGATCAGGCCTGCAAACATAAGGCCACTTCTCACTGGTGATGCTGTGGGGCTCAGGTTCAGCTGATTCAGATGTTTCATTGGACACAGCTGCCATCTCCTCACCAGCTACCAGGACACTAAATCTCTTCTGCAGTTGCAGATCTGCAGGTAGAGCAGCTACTGGTGTTAAGCTACAAGTTCTTAGCCTTTACCACAGGCATGTTCATTTCCCAACCCCATACATAAAGATTCTACCACACCTCCTTCAGTAGAAGTGAGAACTGAGGCTCGTCTTGTGGTTGCAGCGTCTCAGAGAAAATCCAGTTATCTCTTTCTGGTGATGCCTTATGTTGCAGGCTGCTGAAATCCTTTTACAACTCCTTCATTTCATGACACTGATGGTTCACCGCCACCTGAAGGCAAGAAGTCCACCTCCTGCTGTTCTATCCAGACCCTGTGGCACATCACCACCATTGCTGAGCTGTTTTATGCTGTCCTCTGCAGAGTTGCTGGCTGCCTTCTGTGCACTCTCCTCACAATCTGCTGTGAAAAATGCTACATCTGTGAGCTGCCTTTGTTAACTGCACTCTGTCAGGCTTGTGGAGACAATGGTTTCTATTACAAGAAAAAAAGAGAGAGGAAAAAGTTTGGTACTGATGTAGCATGACATTCTTGGACTTTTTTCTAAGATGATTTTTGCTTGCTCTCTGCGTATCAGTTTTGGGGAGTGTTTGCTGGACCATAGATTTGGAATGGAGGTAGATCTTTTACTTGCATTTGCTCTGACCTTATTCTGGTACCCTGAAATCTCTGATGTATTAATTACAAGGTGAGGAAGGATATTTGCAGGCAGCAGTTCCTACCTAACTTACCACTTCCATCCAGCATGTGTCTGTTGCCAAAAAAGGGATGATCCGCCCCTCCTTTCTATTTCTACCTGTTTATTCCCTGTATCAGCACTGACTTCCATAAAACTGCAAAATTAATCAGATGATAGAACTCAACCGAATAATAATTCAGTGAATGGTTATTTTTTTTGAGGATTGGTTTCTGTTTTCTGATTATTGCCAGAACAAGTCAAGTGGGAACAACTCAGAAACAGAGGAAATCTAGAGGGAGGCCATGTGGACGTGAGCATGATAGCAATGGCCTCAATTTATGTTGCAGAAGTAATGTAACTACAGCTCAGGTAAGTATATTTTTCTCTTTTTCATGAAAACCATATTTTTCATCTCATGCTTCCCGAACAGCCAAAATAAGCATCAGACACAGGTGACAAGCTATTGAGAAGTCATTGGCAATTTGCACAAGAAACTCACTGGCTATTTTGAATTTCTCTGTTGGTAAAAATTCCCAGTGTGACCTAAGAAAGACACTGGAATATGGGGTAAAAATGGAATGCTGAACTGCAAAGCAGTGGTTTGCTATCAACAGAGCTGATCTCAGACTACCATACAGCACTTTCTTTAGTGGAGAGTAGCTTGATCTGTGTCGTGTCTCTTACCCAGATCTGTTCCTAAGAGTTTTCTTTTCATCCCAGTCTTTCTTCCTCCAACATCATGGAGGAATAAAGCCTCAAGCAGTGGCAAGAACTGAGACAGACTTTATGGAGTGGGTGCTTTGATCTTCATCTTTCATTTTTTCAGCTCTTTAAAAATGTTAAGATGCAACGACATATTGATGTGTTGATTTTCTTCTGTAAAAGTTTGTAATTGCATCCACACAAGCATGAAGTAGCACTGTATCTGCATTCCAGGGGCACAGGATGAGAAGACATGCTCCAGCATTGTTTGGCTGATGTGAAGAAAATAGAGGAAAGTGGAATGAAATGCTAAATGTCAACCAGATATAATCATACCTAAGCAAATAATATGCAACAGAGGCCAGTTGAGAATTGAGTGAATGATGTTGTAATACAAAGATATAAGGAAATGCAGGGCTGTTTGGAGGACCAGTTGAGATCAATTGCATATGCTGCCTTTCCAAAAAGGGGCTAGGCACAAGGCAATGCAAAAGGAGCCATAAACATTTTTTACATCCCAAACTGTGAAAATAAGAATACGCTCCAAACAGGTTTTCTGTGTAGGAGACTGGCAAGATGGTGCCAGAATGCCCAGTGTAACATGAGAAATGTCCACATCTGTGAAAACGTGTTTGGGTTTGTTTTTAATTCCCACCTAATATGAAACTACTCAAATTGTTCCTTATGGATAAAGGTTTTATTTTAAGTATAAATCTTGTCTGTCCCCTTTATATTAGATCACTGAAACAGATACAACAATGAGCAAAGAATCCATTTGAATTTATAATCTCAAAAAATATACATTGACTCATTTGGACTGAAGTATAGGGTCCATAAGATTTCAGTTAGAATACATGTAGTCCATTCTGAAATTCTTACTCTTGGAAGAGAAGGTATATATTTAAAAGGCCTATCATAATGGGAGCATATTATAGTCGAAACCCATTGATCTACATTACTAAATAGAATACATACTGATTTTTCCCTACTAACTAACCCATTCCCTATTAATAGCTGTTGGAACACACAGTGAAATGTTCCAGACTAACAAAGCCCTTGAACTGCATTTTCCATCTGCTTACCACTGTCTTCCAAAATACAACTTTTTTTTCATTCTGTTAGAGTATCTGAGAATCCAGTTTTCCTTTATGGTTCTGAGGAGCTGCATATTGTACTTTAGAGGAGGTTTTTAAGAGGTGAGATCTATATTCACAGGACTATGTAACTGCCAGGTGAAGTAAACTAAGGGTAGGTATTGAATGGCGCTGGCAGGACAGAAAGATCAAGGATAAGTCATAAAATGCTGAGCTGTTGGTAACCGGAAACACTCTAACTTGCTAAAACCCTTCACACACATACACCCCCACACTCTGTTTTCTCTGTACTTCACATTAAATTCCTAAGGTTTTAGCTATCCATAGAGACAAATGATCATTCATCAGGGAAGAAAGACTCACTGCATGAACTCCCATAAAATACTTTTTTTTTTTCTTCTGTTGATCTCTGCAATCTGAAACAGACGTCACTTCTAATGTGTCTGATTGTAGTCAGTGTTGATACCAAAAAAATGGCAAAAAGAACACCCTCTAAGACTTTTTTTTTTTTTTTTTTTTTTTTTGGTAAGTTTAGAAGGCAGGCATTCTTTACTGCAGCACTGGGCACACGGAGATTGGCATCTTAAATCATGCTCATCTATCTGATCAGCGTTCCTCAACTTATTACAACAAAACATAAAAATTCATCATATTTCCCCAAAATCTAATACAAAACTACTTCCCCAAAATTACGTACATATGCATAAGGCACTTGCATATGCACACTTCTTTCCTGGGGGTGTTTCTCAGGGTCTTTCAAGACCCCTGGTCGTGGACAAGTTGGTGAACTTCAGCTGAACTTTCTTGGGGAACATGTGCACTGCTTGTTCCTATATAGCTTCATGTGTTCTCTGTGCTATATGGTTTTGTCTGCAATGCTCCATTACCCCACTTCTCTTGTCTATTGTTACAACCCAGGCATTTCAGAAAGCTTACTACATCTTAGTAAGCTTGTTCAATAGGTGGGGTTAATCATTGCTTTAATTTCAGCCTCTGATAGTGATTCTTTATATCTAATTGTATCAGTGTAGAGAAAAATGTAACGCATTCAAAAGAAATATGTGTGCCTTTATTGATTTGCATTTGACTACACTTCATGCCTAGTTCTTCTTAGCACAATTTATAAGTACTTTTAAATTAGATACTCCTGAGTTTGCATTAGCACTCAGTGAAAATGGCTATAACGAACATTATTTTGCATTTTCTGCCTTGCAGTTGGGTTGTGCAAGGGCTGAGCATATGCTGATAATTCACATCATGATTCCCCAGACTGTTTTAGGAAGTTTTCAGAAATCAGTCCCCTACAAAGCTAAGCCATAACTAATGTGGTTTTGAACATTCCCTCACGAGGCCCAAATCACGTAAGTGCTTAAAAAGTTTTATTCTAGAACTGTGTGTTACTGGTACATTAAGTCCAAAATTATGGCTGAAGGATATAATATTATGGAAAAGCTCTAGCTCTGTCATTAAAGGCAAGTCATTTTTGCAAAAAGTTAAATAAAAATGTTGATATTAAATTAATTTGAAGGGAGGTGGTGGTTTGGGTTTTTTTAGTAAAAGTTAAAAGGAGAAAGGAGAAAGAAAACATACAAAATAGCCATCAGCAATATCTTCAGGTAATAAATATATTGGAACTGATAACTAACTGCAAATGGAGCAGTAAGTATCCGAAATTTCACTGACTATTTACAAATATCAGGCAAGTTAAAAGCTCAGACTCAAACACTCACAAACATTCCTTTACCTTCCTTTCCATTGTGTTCCCATACATTCCTTTGCACTGTTTACCTGTATTCTCAGATTTAAGATCTCACCTTAAACACCTAAGAAGATATATGAAATATGTGCATAAAGATGTGAGTATACATCTATAAATCTGAAATATTTTCTTTTAATTCAGGAGAGAAAAGGGGTTTTCAAAGCTGAATGAGAAACAGCCACACCATTGGGCAGCAGGTCTTTTCTTCACTTGGCACTGAAGCTGCTGGAATTACATGAGTAAATCTTACTCTTCTCCATTGAAATTTACATTTAGACATTAGTTTAAAGGAGTGTGGTGTGTTAGCCTTGGCTGGCTGCCAAATGACCACCAAGCCACTCTATCATTCCCTCTCCATTAAAAGGATGGAGGGAAGAAAATAAGACTAAAAACTCATGGGCTGACGTAAGGACAGGGAGAAGACTTTACCAGTTATCATGATGGCAAAATAGACTCGACTTGGGGAAATTAATTTGTATTGCCATTTAATTTATTGTCATTTAATTTATTGCCATTTAATTGTAAGAGTTGATAGTGACAAATACAAACAAAACTAAATTAACTTTGTCTTCACCCCTTCCTTCTTTCCAGGCTCAACTTCATGGCTAAATCTTCCACTCCCCAATTTCCCACCCCAGGCAGCTAAAAGGAATGGGGAATGGGGGTTGCAGTGAGTTCACAGCACTTTATTTCTGCTGCTTCTTCCTCCTCATGCTCTTGCTTTGCTCTGCAATAGAGTTCCTCCCACAGGATACAGTCCTTCATGAACTTCTCCAGTGTGAGGCCTTCCCACAAGCCATAGTTCTTTATAAACTCTTCCAGCATGTGTCCTTTCCATATGGTGCAATCTGTCATGAACAGACAGCTCCAGCATGGGTTCACCATGGGGTAGAGTCCTTCAGGAATGGACTGCTCCAGCATGGGTTCCCCATGTGTCACAGGTTCTGGCAGAAGCCTGCTCCTACAGGGGGTCCTCTCCACATGGCCACAATTCCTACCAGGAGCCTGCTCTGGCATGGGCTTTCCATGGGTTGTATGTTCCTTCAGGATATATCCACCTGCTCTGGTGTTGGGTCCTCCATGGTCTGCACAGTGGAGATCTGCTCCAACATGAGCCTCTATGGGCTGCAGGAGAACTACCTGTCACCATGGTCTTCACCACAGGTTACAGGGGAGTCTCTGCTCTGGCTTCTGTAGAAACTTTTCCCTTCCTTCTTCACTGACCTTGATGTTTGCAGGGCTGTTTCTCTCATGTTTTCTCACATCTCTCTCCCAGTTGCTGTGCAGTGTTCTTTACCTTTTCTTAAATATGTTATTTCGGAGGCATTACCAGTGTCACTGTTTGGCCCTGCTTGTCCAGTGGTGGGTCTGTCTTGGAGCTGGTTGAAATTTGCTCTGTCCAACACAGGGACAGATTGTGGCTGCTTCTCACAGAAGTCACCTCTGCAACACACATGCACACCCCCTGCTAGCAAAACTTGGCCATGAAAACACAGTACATAGTATTCATTCTAGCCACAAAATTGCCTTCCCCCAAGAAGAAAAACTCATGGCTATAATAAAAAAATGACATTCCAAATATTGTTGATAAAGGCTTAAAAATTGCTGAAACATATGTATGTGCATTAATAACATATCTACAGTAGAGCTAAATAAAGCTATAACTAGGTGATTACATCTGTCCTGAGCTGCAGGAATGATTTTTACATGTGTCAACTTCAGTACATCAATGCTTCTTCTTTTTTGATTATATTGAAACATTAGTTAGCGTAGAGAGCTGGAAAGGTAGATGGAAATACTACTCTTGAGATGGAGGGGGAAAAAAAATCTGAATACTTATCCAGATATACTCCAAAGTGGAGTCTTTGAAAATGTCGATTACATAACATTTAATGTTACAGAGTTTAATGAAGGTCTCCTTTCCTCTGATCTTAGTAAATAAGAATTACCAGCCTGGACACAGTCCATAAATTAGTACCATCTGCTGTATACAGTCATAAAACCATAAAATATTCAGCTTGGAAAGGACTTGAGAAGGTCACTAGACCTGTCTCCTCTTCAATGCAAGGTTACCTAGGAGGCCAGACTATGTTGCACAAGGTTTTATCCTTTCAGGTCTTTGTAAGGGTGTGTGAAAGGAGGGTATGTCTGCTCCCTTAAGATTATCTGATCAAGGACCTTGTGAAATGGGATGATAAAGAAAAGGAAAAGGCAATAAATAAAAACATGCAGAGACCTAGGCAGTACAGGTAAGCAATAATGGAGAGACAATGACAAGAAACAAACCTTGTCAGTCACACTAATCAACAGGCTATTAAAAGATTGCAGGCACAAGTCTGGAGAGGATCACCTGGTCTTTGTAGCAGGTAAGAAGTGGAAGCTAAAGGATCATAAGGAGTTGGGATATTGCAAGTGGATCAGTAAGTCTATGCAAACTAACCAAGAAATGTACAGGGAAAGGAAACTGGGGTGGAGCAAAGGGGGAACAGGCAGAAGGGAGTACAGAAGGAGCCATTCACATGTAAGATGGGTACAGTCAGCATGCTTCTGTGGCTGAGCCTTATGCCTGGTGGACTTTAGTCCACATGTGTGAGTGCTGCAATGACTATGTGCCAATTACTGGAAAATGGTTGGAGTCAGACCAGTGGGCACTCCTGGCCTGTGGTGTCAGCACTGGAGCAAGTGGAGGTCTTTAACCTCCAGCCACTGCAGTGGGAATGTTGTGCATCCCCAAAAACAGCTACTGGGGGGACTGGGGTGAGCGAGGCAAGTGAGGAGCTCCATGTTGGTGGTTGGAGCAGGACCGTGGGTCACAACCCATGTGCCCAGTGCCAGCTGCTGGGAAAGGCAAGTGTCTGTACCCTCACCAAAGTGCATGTGAGTGGAGTGTGCATGTGTATTTGCTGGGAAACGTCAAGCTGGGCCAGCTGGCAGTAAGGGGCCCTTGGGTATGGACCAATCTATCAGCTGGTCAGACGGTCCATGCTGGTATGCCCAGGGTGAATCTGGAATGCAGAGTGCTTGTGGGATGAGTGTGGGAGTGCTGTCTGTTTGCAATGAGCGCTGAGCTGGAGCAGCCAGAGAGTCGGGGACCCATGGAGTGGGTAAGAGGAGCTGGGATCTGGAAAGGGCTGCTGAGTGGGCAGAGGGTCTGTGTTGGTGCTCAGGTGATCTATGAATGTCTGTATGTTTGTGAACCTAGAGAGTGCCATCTTTGTGCTGTGTTAGTGACCTTCTGCCTCTGCCAGCCCCAGTGGAGGAGGGAACATGGCTGTCTGGGCTTGTGTGTGATACGAGTCCTGTACAGGGGTGTCATTGAAGGCAGCACCTTATCTGTGGCAGTCTGTGACAAGCCCTGTTGGTGTCCACTCTGCCTGTGTACATTTGTGTGTATGTGTGTATATGTGCATCTCTTGTTCAGCTTTGCCACTAATTGAACCTGCAAACAGGAAAGTGGCAGCCACATCCTTCAGCCTGGGACTGAGACCCAGACTGCACTGGGTGCACAGCTTGGTGCACTCCTGGGCCCAGAGCAGCTCCAGGCACTGTTCACTTATAATGCCTCCTAACAGTCTTCAACATTTCTAAAGGTGGAGGAGGTTGTACAGCCTTTTTGATCAAACTTTTCAAATGCTTTCCTGTTCTCATGGTCCAAAAAAGGTTTTCCTTACAGGCAGTAGGAGTTTCAATTTAACAACACTGCCTGTGATTTTCCTGCCACACATCCCAGTAAAGCAACAGCTCACACCCTACAGGTCTGCCATTGCATTTGTGTTCTGGACAACTGACATAGGGTCCAAACAAAATCTTGTTTCCCTCATTCATTGTCCTTGAAGCAATGATATATTCTCCTTTCCAAAGATGGTGTAGAGGTATCTTCTGAAGTATCAAATGAAAAGTACAGCCTACTACTAGAAATGGAAGACTTCATAAAATAAGTATTAATTCTGCCATGTACTACTGTTCCTGTCTTCCCATAACTGCCTCTCAGGGTTGGTATCTTCTCACCATGCTTGCTCTGTGGTTTGGTCTCTTATAGAACACAGAAGTATAGGAAGATGTCTACACAAACTAGCTTCAACTGCCTGCTTAATCGAAATGCCTTAATGTCTTTACATATCCTTTACAATTTTTCAGACGCGTTTACATGTCCTTCACATATTTTTAATGAAAAGAGATAGATCTCTCCAGAATATGACTCAGAATGATATTCTAACTTAAGCATAATTTCAGGCTCCTGTTCTGAATCACCTCCCAAATTACCCCCTTTCTCTTCGTTAATGGTGTATGGAGACTAGTCAAAGCTGCCTCCTCAGTCCAGTGCCTAAGGCTATACAATACAAACAGCCTCTAGGCAGTCTGCAGAGCTTGGAACATCACTGCATTTTGCTGGTAAATGGGATAAAATTAAACAGAAGTACACATGCATCACTTTTGTATATTATATGAAGATATCTAAGCCTAGATCAAGTGACAGTAATTTATCATTTGTCCTACCCTGTATTCACAGAACTTGGAAAAAGTCCACATGCTTAGGTGGTTGCATTCAAACATCTCAAAGTGGAGATATGTACCTTATACATTGTACAGTATTATAAGGACATCTGAGCTGTCCAATGTCTCTTGTCTTACAAACAGATAGAAAATATCTGGCAAATGCAATAATGCAGAGATGCCACACAGTGCTTTCTCCAGCTACACCCTTCATACTATCAGCATTTCCTTTGTATACAGTTACAGTAAGTCTACTTAGTATGATGCTAACCATTTGTGTAACGAACCTAGTTAAGGTAGGCTGTCTTCTCTTGTGGTTGTTCCCTCACCTTTAAACCAGAATGTTAGAAGACAACTGAGAGTAGTCTCTGAAAAAAGTACCTGTATGGAAGGGACAATGGAATGCATAGCTATGACAATTCTATCTGTAAAATGCCACAATATTTTCAATATTGAATAAGCAATTACTAAAAGATATTGAACTGCGTATTGTATGGGAGGGCAGCACAGCTTAACCATACTATTTACTTTATGCAGTAAGAGGACTTGTAAACAAAAATGTTTACATTACTCTTTTCATTTGAGTTGGAGGTCGTGATCTCCCATTACCACAATTACCTTTGTCCTACTTTCAACTAGTTTCCTGTGGGCTGAGACACCTTATCAGCTTGTGTCCTCTTGTGGCCAGAACTTTCTCATTTGGAGACTTCTTTCTGCATAATTTAGCTAATGGTGTTATTTTTAGTTTTTTTCCCAAGACTGACTCCCTTGATTAGAAGTCATTTCATTCATCAGTTTTGACAACTTGAGACGATGGGTCATTTGACCGCTTGAGAGGGTGGGTCAGCTTGACCTAAACTTTGTGAACATACTTGTTTAACATATAGTTAATTCGGGACTTTAGGCAACAAAATAGCAATTTTTATTTTTACACTTAGTGTCATTATTTCTAGTTTTCTAAACCATTTTTTTCGGGGTGTTTTGTTTTTGTTTTATTTTTGCTTGATTGCCTAACTATGGAATATTAGTTCCTTTGTAGGATTAAGAATTAGAATTAGAATTCTCAAAATTTTAAAATTCTACTAGATTGGAAACTTCATGTTTCATCCCATTCAAATCAGAAATAATATGGGAAACGTGTTCAGTTATTCTGGCCTTTCTCTCGCTTTCCCTAAAACTTTATTTCTGGCTGACAAGGGAATGTACTTTGTTCTATATTATGTTTCTTCAAATTAAAATAGAAATGCCAGACATGCATTACACAGTGGAAAGATGTCTTGTCAAGTCTCTGCTTTAGTATGTTTGAGGATTTGTCCTTCCTCTTCTTTGTAATATCAATGGGATTCATATCTATGAACAATATTGGCATTTAAATTTGGGCAGATGAATACTATACATCAAAATACGAAGTGTACACTAATCCTGACTTGCTATGGCATGTATTTTAGATGGCTTAGAATTTCATACAATTTCAATAATATTCAGAAACCAAGCTTTGTGGACTTTGTTCAAGAGTATGTTCACAGCAATTTCACACTTCCAGTCTCCAGGTCCTAAGAATCAAAAAATCCCAAGCTGGGTATAAATAAATGAGGGCTAGCAACTTTGAAAAAAATGGTTTTTGTGGCTCAATTGCAAACTTTAGAATTATGTGGGAGAGGCAAAATTAGAATGCAGTTTGCCAGAACGTCATTTCATTCTGTTACCGAAATCTCGGAATAAAGAACTTATCAACACCAATATGATGTAGATAAGCAGACACTTCTTTATTGACAGCCGGGTGCGTAAGTGAGTCCTCTCACGATCCATGCACACCAAGTTTCAAAATCATACACCTTATATAGAACTTATTCGCACATATTCATTAAGTATTCATGCATAAACATAGTATTTCCCAAAAATCATTAACATACTCTCCTCCCATTACCGATTCTGCGCAGTAAAGGTTCGGAAGGTCTGAAAATGGGTCTGGGGTATTATTCGGGTAGGTGGTACATGAGTCGGTGGTCACAATCTCCCCCTGCCGGAATTACCTTTCACTTAAGGTAACTGTTTCTTGGCAGGTAACTACAAGTTGCTTCGCTCGACTCTCTTCAGTTCCCATTAATTCTACATTTTGACATTTTAGTACATTCTCCTAGGTTACATATAAACAATCATCTTGAATCTTAAGTCTGTTATCTAAATCATTCCTACTAGGTGATTCTGACCAATTCCTTCGGCCCTGGCACAAGGTTATACAGAGGATTTCATAGCAGCTGTTGCTGTACAATACAAGTTTCATTAAAATATTTCTTATAACTCTATATTCTTATTAAAATAACTCTATATTCCTAATCAAATAAGGTTAATTAATTCTAACTATTAGCAGATATGTAAAAACTCCTTTAATTAAATTATTGTGCTTTCTCTTCTGCCTGTGGCTTTCTAATTCTGTATCCATCTTCTCCATCCCCTGAAATAAAGGCATTACAAAAGTTTTGCTTTCTTTTTTGCACCTAGGGTGGGAAAAAAGGAATCTTAAAATAGAGAATCAACAATCTCTTACATCACAGAAGAACAAAATAAACAATTGTTTTGCCCTAAACAATATGTAAATTGGCAACACAGTTTCAAGGTGTTAATGGCAGGTATGTTTAGTTATTGGCCAGTTTGGGTGATCTGGTTGGAAAAGTAAATAGCTTACTGGCTTAAAACAGAGTGCTATCAAAACAGAGGTTGCATTAAATTTCAGGAATTCTTTCTGATGAAAAGACACAGGAGCTACTTGCCAACATACTTCTGTGACAACTATTGCAATCAGCCAATGAAACCATTTTAAAACAAAACAAGTGGGGAAAACAGGTATTGTTTAGAAACACAAAATGATTAAGTTCTTTGGATTTTGTTTGAATGACGAACAAACAAGTGTGGCTGGTTTACTCATTTTCCTCCACTTAGTTGAATAAAAAGTGTTTTAAGTTAAAGCACTGTGCCGTTGAAAATTCTCTATCTCTCATTAAGTGTATAAAGGAAGCCAAATAACAGTTAATATTAAATATATTCAGATTTTTTAAAAATATTTACATTATAAAACAGCTGTAGTTTTATAGAAAATCATGTTTTTCCCTAATTAAACTTCTTATCCCTTTCTGATGCTTCTTTGACCTTTATGTCGCTCTGAAATACGGATTCTTATGTGTTTCATAAAAGTTTTCTCCTTTAATGAGTAGGTCATAAATACCAGTAAGAAGGTTATTATTTCCAGCTACTTAGAAAAAGCATTAATATGTTTGGAAGATGGAATTTTCAGAATGAAATTATGGTGTTGATTATGATCTATCTCTTTAAATAATGAAACAATGTCACTTGAGAAACATGGACATGAAGGAATCCCAAATGTGGCAGGCATAACAAAGGACTCATGGGAAATTCATGATCTTAGAGCAGTTGGAGATAAGTTGTGGTAGTCTAGGCATCCCAAGTGATATTTGATACCTATATTCACATCACCTCGTCTAGTATCCACCTTCAGCCTGTTGATGTCTAAGTGTGAGAGTCCACGTGGTTAGCCAGGTGTCTGAGTTCCTATTATATGGGAGTCAGAGTTCATTCAGCATAGTTTCTCTGTACAGTAGTCTGTTGCTTTGGAGCAGCAGTGGAGGGCTGAATCAAATTCCCATACTACCTGAATTTGCTTGTGTTTTTTCAGTTCTTGAGCAGCTTCAGTGGAGGGCTGAATCAAATTCCCATACTACCTGAATTTGCTTGTGTTTTTTCAGTTCTTGAGCAGCTTTGATAAATTAGTTCCTTTTGAAGCAGGTTGAAACAACAACTCTCTTCCAGGACTCCAAAACTCAGGGAAGTTGCTAAGCTTTGACCAGTTTGGACTCCACCACTATGAAAAACTTCAGCATGTTCCTACCATGCATGTACCTACAGGATTCTGAAAAACAATCAGAGCTCCCATAATACCTGAAGTGGTTCCTGTCCTACATAAAGAGCACACACATTAAATTTGTTGTGGTTTGTTGCTGTTTTTTTTCTTTTTCTCTCCAAGTATCTTTTCTCTCTGTTTCATTGTTGCACAGTGACCTAGCAGAAACAGCATTTACATTGCTAATTAGAGGCCAGTTGCTTTATTTATTTGCAGATGAAAAGCCATCCTTTACAAAGCCCCACTTCTTGCCTATTACACTTTTAATCATGTTGTTACTAGAATTCACTGTGTAAACAAGAATTGTAAACCACATGTCTCTTGAAACAATATGCAGTTTGAGTATGGGATAACAGTAAAGGCTTTAAATGTAGGGAAGGGTTGAAAGCAGAGGCTCCAGAATTACTGATGACTGTATTCATCAGTATACATCACTTTGATATCTGGGAAAAAGACTGATTTAAATATAATAAGGAGAAGAAGAAGCAATTAAACAAGGGAGAAAAAAAAGCATTTAAGCAACAAGATAAGTCACCTGCTGCAACCTGGGAAAGTAACACCCTCCAATATTGTACAGTACATAGTCTAGGAAGTAGAGGCCAAAGGCCAAGGACTATCTGAAAATTCAAAGATTTCCTAGACAGAGAAAAAGGGACTGTTAGAGTGGGAACAGCTTCAGACTCATTGTGGAATTTTCAGATTTGAGTCAGAAAAAACTGCCTGTTCTCCCTGCCTGCCCAAAAAGCCAGGAGTTTCCCTGTGGTCCAAGCTCTCCTCATCTGTGCCTGTCCACCCCTGACTCTTCCAAAACCCTTTGGCCTGCCAGCCGGCTCCTCAGGACTGAGTGTAGCAGTACGGTTATTTTTCCTCATAAATTCTGTGCATTTTGCTGCTCTAGTGCTACAGCTCCTCAGTAAGGCCTTATTGCATATAAACTCAGTTTGGCTAGTTGTAGAGGAATGGAGGAAGTGGGTTGATTAGCACTGATAACATGCAGCTGTGGCCTTGCCTCAGAGGCAGTGTGTTGATTGACATGGATGATGTGCAGCTGTAGCTCGTTCCCACTAAGTGGTTAAATAGCCCTGAGGATGGTGGGAGAGGGGGTTGGATGGTGGAGGAGCATTGTTGTCTGACCTCTGGAGGAAGGCGATACTGCAGAGATGGTAGAATCTAACCAATGGTAAAGCCTTGTTGCAGCAGCTAGTCACTATTTTGGGCAAAATCCTGACTTTTATTTTATTACTATTCTCCTTTCCCCCCCCCCATTTGTTTATTTACACATTGTTCTTGTATTATTTCTTTTCTACTCTGTATTCTGTAATCCCAGTGACAACCTTTTCTAATGCTCAGAAAATTCAAAGAAAGTAACTTGAAGCCCCAAGGGAATGGCACTTCTTGTAAATCAGTGATGTGAAAAAAGTCAATAATTTCTCATGTGGGAGGATAACCTTTTGGCAGTATGAGGAGTTTGTTAACCTTGTGATTGTTGTTGAGTAGGAAGGGATGAGAAATGCTACACAGAAAGAGACAGTTCTGAAGATTTGGAATCACATATGAGGCAGCATGATGTAGCTATACCTTTTACATGGAAAAAAACTTTGGGTGGGAATACAAGCCAGTATGTCTTTTCCATAGCACCAAGGTGTGAAGGCTGTCCTTTACCATGCGGAGAACCTGAAGGTGTGCATGCCCTGTGGTAATACTCCAGGGCCCCGTCAACAGGACAACACTTTGAAGGCACATCCAAGGACAGTGTTTTTATAGGATCTTTTTATCCTATCCAAGTGTCCTGGTTTCAACTAGGATAGAGTTAATTTTCTTCTTAGTAGCTGGTGCAGTGCTCTGTTTTGGATTTGGTGTGACAACAATGATGACAGAACACTGATGGTTTTAGTTGTTGTTCGGTATTGTTTATACTATGTAAAGGACTTCAGTTTCTTGGGTCAGTGTGAAGGATGGAGAGGCACAAGAAATTGGGAGGGGACACAGCCAGGACATCTGACCCAAACTAGCCAAAGGGATATTCCATACCATGGATGTCATACTCTGTATATAAACTGGGGGGGGAGTTGTCTGGACCCTGCTAATCGCTGCTAGGGGACTGGCTGGGTGTCTGTCAGTGGGAGGTGAGCAACTGTATTATGCATCATTTGGTATTTTTCCCTCCTTCCCTTTGGATTTTATTCCTCTCCCTTTCTGCCTTCTATTACTACTACCACTATTATTATTACGTGTATGTTTATCAAATTTTTCTTACCTCACCCTTGAATTTTACCTTTTTCCCAAATCTCCTCCCCCTCTGGGCTGGGAGTGGGTAGTGAGTGAGCTGATGGCTAGGGTTAAACCACAACACCAAAGACTACATTTTAGTCTACAGAAACAGTGCTCAAGAAAACAGGTGGTATATATGTTGAGCTTTTAATTTACCTGTTTTAAAATGAGATGGAAAGGGTGACTATTCCCAGGCCAAAAGCCCCAAGCTTCATCTCAATCCTATTCAAATGATTTGTGCTATCACCTAACATGAGGACACACCAAAACCCTTTCCCTCATTGAACAAAAGTTATAGATTCATGATGCAGTAACAACACTATGAATGGATCATATGATAACGGAACCATCCATTGTGAACCCTACCACTGCCTCACAACTAGAAGAATCATGAGTGAATGGTTCAGGTATTTTAATTTCTTAGACTACAAGGGATGACCAGCTGAGGCAGTGGTGGTTGTTCTCCCTTTCCTACTGAACTGGTAGGAAAACTCTCTTTCCTCAATAAGCCACTGAAGGTGACTGAACTTTGCTGTTGAGACTTGTTCTGCTTATCTCATTAAATTTTCTGGACCATCAAGTCAGGTAATCATTGAACAAAGAAAATTGAAAGGTCTACTCCATCTATATCCAGTAAGGGGTTCTGGTGAACTAGGGACTGGAGGAAAATGAAGTGGAATTTTAGTGGATAAAGAAGCAACTTATTTGGTGCTAAACTTTAGTAAGAAAATAATTTGTTAGCGTTTTACAGTTGTGGGAGCTGCTGGCCACCAGGAAAAAAAAAACATCCTGAAAATTTAAAGTACAAATTAAGAAAACAAATAGGAATGACAAATTCACCAAAATCTTTGATGGGATGAGATTTATTAGAACATCTAGACGTTTAAAGAAGGAGAAATGAAACTAAAATTTAAAGATGATCAATTAATTGAAATATTGAGCTTATCTAGTTCAACAGAAAAGTGGGAAAGAGGACCTCCTGAAGTAAAGGAAATCTTTAACCAGTGTATCTGGGAAAAATTCCAGGTAAGGCGAAAAATGCTTTGCCTGTTACAGTAAAAAATGAAAAGGGGGAGCCATGCCTAGTTTGGATAACTTGGTCAGCAGGGCTGTGGGGGATATTCGCACAAAACCTGAAATAAAATACACTCTGTAGTAATTCTACTACTAATGTAAATCTGTGTTTTGCCATGACAGTGACTTGTTATGGAATGCGCAGATGAAACTCTGCATTGACAACGAAGTACAACGAATAAGGTTGGTCAGGTGCCTCCTACCGTAGTCAAGCGCAAGACTGGGTTGGCCTCTGTGTTTGCCACCAAGAAGAATCTTGAGCTCTGCTGTTGGCTGCAACCCAGTAGGTGCTGAGCGGTGCGAATATATGCCATGCCAGACCCTGATGTGAGGAATGACCCCCCTCTGTTATAAGAGGGTCATCCAGGAAGGAAGACCCATTGGGGCACTGACTCATAGTATAAATAGATTGACAAAATTGTAGGGAGAACATGAATCAAACTGGGACAACTGGAAAAGGAAATTAACCAGGAGCAAAGCCAGTGGCCAAGAAACAATATCCATTGAAGTTAGAAGACAGAAAGGGAACCGAACCAATAATTGAAAACTTATTGAAATTGAGACTTATAGAATGTGAATCAGACTTTAACACCCCAATTCTCCCAGTCAAAAAAAAACAACCCCAAAACAAATGGAACTTATAGACTAGTCCAAGATTTAAGGGCAGTAAATAAAATAACTAAAACTTTGCACCCCATAGTAGCAAACCTGTATACACTTTTAACAAAACTAAGGCATAACTTGATTTGGTTTACAGTGTTAGACTTAAAAGATGCCTTTTTTTCTGTCTACCCCTAGCTCAGGAAAGTCTATAGATTTTTGCTTTTGAATGGGAATCTGTCAATAGAGGGAGAAAGATGCAACTAAGATGGACAGATCTGGCATAGAATTATTCAGCAACTACTAATTTATTTTTTTTGTGAGATGTTCAGCTAACCATGACTGTTGCAAATCAATTGCCTTGTTCATTTTAACATGACTAAACAAAATAAACAGTTTTCTGTGTTAACCAGAAGATCAAAATGGGGGATGGGGGTGGGCCTTTGCTGAGGTTCCAGTCCTATTTTCTCGAGAAGGACCAACAATTTATTTTTTTTCCTTTCCAAAACTGCCCTGATTAATGTTTCAATTTTTTTGTTGGTTACTAGGTAGCATGTCTGTCACTGACACCTACAAGACAGCCTTAACTATGGCTTAGTATCTGTTGGGTAACAGAGAATACCAATTAGAAAAATATAAGCAAAGAAGAGATCATTATGCAAGCTGCAGCTATCTCTCTGGTTGTGTCCACATGTTAAACTGAAAACAGATCAGTGGTTTGTAAGTAAAACTGATTGTCTTACATCTATGTCTGGAAAGATTAGTCCCATACTTATAAATTTATTTTTAATAAAACATTTTTGTTCAACAGGCCAAAAAGGAGGTGAGCTAATTAAGGAGTGACCTGAGAATAAAGTATTTAAAATAATCTAAGTTCTTGAATGTTTGTAGTTGTGCACACCCTCAATCTTCTTTATACAGTAGGGCAGATGCACTGTCCAAGTCAAATAGGTTTAGATAGGTTCTGTGACACGAAATTTCCACATATCATTATTGGTAGGGGAAAGGAGATGGAGAAAGGAAAAATATGATGAAGGAACAATTGAAAGAAGAAAAGAAGGGGGAGGAGATAACAAGAAGAAGCATTTAGTTACTTTTTTTTTACAGTTCTAGAGAGTTAAGTATTTTCTGTAATATAATTAAAATCTAAAATATAGAATTAATTTATATATACTTCATTTTATCATTATTTTAGTCTATTCTTTGTTAATCTAAATGGAAGAACACTGAATATTGAAAGCACTATGCAGTTAAGATTAACTGGTATGCTGTATAAAAAGCATAGTTGGGGCCAAAAAATTATTGTTGCTGTAAGTATTGATAATGACATCTGATGTTTATAATTACAGAAGCTAATGCTAGGCTTCCAATGATGAATAGAAAATCACTGCTAGACCAGAAAACTCATAAAACTCATCATTACTTTACAGCTTACCTGCAGGCAACAGTTTTCTTTATTATAATGGTTAAGATATAAGGGAGATTAGGTAAAGGTCAAAAGCACTCCAAATTTAATTATCTGGCTCAAATGTCACTGGTTTTAAAAGGATCAATGACCTTATTCCTTGTTGGATGTTATATATCATGCTACTTGGATAATCCCATCTAATTTTATACACTCGGTTTAGGTGTTTGAGACAGGATACAAAGAGCACTATATGCTCCTTTTATTGAAAGAGGTTTCTTGAGGGAATTATTCAGTCCCCTTGAAATCTGAACTTTTCTCTGGCAGTATGTGTCCAGTCACTACAAAGGACTGCAGATGCTACCCCAGCATTAAGTGGAGGACAAAGCTGTGAGGTGATTAGATTTTATCTGTATCAGATGGCACTGGATATGACACACCAGCCAGTGTCCACAAATGGAAGGAAAAGTGGGGACACTCCCCTCTTAGTGAATTCTCCACCTGGAGATAGCCATGGACAGACTGGTTCCTACTTTAAGGGAATCGCTGGACTGGAAAAATTAGCTGAAATGAAGTCAGGTCCAGGGTTTTAAAAATACAGTTCAATCTGACCTGGGTTCACAAGCATTAAAGTGCTGTACCTATAAACCCAGTCTACAGTATGGAAGAAGAATTAGGTAGGCTGATTGCTTTGCTTAGTTCACCTGTTTGTGCTTCCTTTGTGGGTAAACTTAATGCTGAATTTCCTATATTTGTAATATATTCAGAAAAAATGCAATATCCATATAATGTTTATTTTATTTTTTACAGCCATGAGAGCTGACATACGCTTTCAGTCTTAATGTCAATATAATAAATTTTTATGCTTGGATTATATTTAAATATGTACCAATACATTTATTTTAAAAATATCTTTCCCCTACATTAGAAATTTTTCAGTTTCTCAAGAAATACTGCACCAGGCACTGACTTTCAGTGGGGTAAATAGAACTGTTGTATAAATCTGGATGATATAAAAGCTGTGTAAGAGAAACCTGTCATAAAAGTCGGTAAAATCTAAGTGGAAAAAGAAAAGTTTCAGTTACAGTATTAAGAGATGGCTGAATAATGCACATCAATGTGACACATAATTAACTAATTAATTGTATATGGAATGTTTAATATAATAAAGGATATTATGTCAAAGTCATTCTTTTTATCCTTGTCTTTAAATATAACATTTTTTTTTGAAGTAATGACTAAATGTCCAGAAATCAACTACATAATACTGACAGATAAACTTTCCTATATTTGTTGGTTTATGAAGAGATATTTTCTATTACATTTTAAGTAAAAATCTTCAGGACTACCTTTGACACACAAGAAAACACATATACAAGAAAGACATGGAGCTATGAGAAGGACTGCAGTGTTTTGGGCTACAGAGCTGAATGCTAGTCATACTAAACACAAATATCTGTGAAAATCAGAGAAATAATTCTGGGCAGAGGAACTCCAGCAAAATCTTCAGGGGAAACAAAGCACCTGACTTGGTTGTCCCTAAAACTGTCTATGCTCACAATTTATGAGGGAAGGTAAAGTGCAAAAATTAGGTGAGACTAATTCAGATCCGGGATTTAGAGACCAATGTGGCTTGGACTCACAAGCATTGAAATGCCTTAACAATAAATGCAGTCCTCTGCAGGAGGATGGTCGGCCCTGGTCTCACCCTGAGAGAAGGCGACGGGAGAGGCTCTCTCCACAGATCACCTTGCAGACTGAAGGGGTTACTGCCCAAAGGAGTATGTGACATCCTACTTCTCTGGGATGCCAGGGAAAAGAATTTAGGCACCATGCAAATATTCTTATGGGATGTCTTAAGGGGACTGTGGAAATATGCAGGGCTTATTCTGGAGTGTTTAGGGGAAGGCCAAAGGCAGGGAAAGGGGGGGATTGAGGTGGATCAGGAATGAGTGACGGGGAAAAGATGGAGAAAGGTATAAACGTGGCCAGCTAGGCATAAATGGATTGCTGGTCTGTAAGCTTGTCTCACTGAGCCCTGTGCTGGACCACTGTAGCCTGCACTATATTCTTATTAAATCCCATTTCTAACTATCTTACCTTCTTTGTGGGTGCACTCTCTGTTCTGAGTGGTGAGGGACTGCGAACCTGAGGGGCTTGTAGATCCAGAAGCCAACAGTTGGAGTGGGGCAAGACCTGGGGCCAACACCTGGATAGCTTGAATGTCTAAGCTATTTTAGTGAAGACTAGCCAACTTCAGTGCTCATCAGCTGGAGGGGAAGAGGAGGATCAGGTTGAATGAGCTGCTGACTTCCTGTGAGTGCTATGTAGGTGCCAATAAAGGCAATGTTTCCCATCTGTGTGGCCGGTCATCTGTGCATTGTGTGTGCGCGCATCTATTGGGAGGCACAATCTCTGGTTGGCTTACTGGCTGGAGCTGGGAATAGGGAACCGCAACATCCTTGCTTCTCCTGGGCTGGGAAAGGAGGAACACCCGCTGGCTCACCAAATTCAGCAGCCTCTAATGCGTTTCTAGTGGGTATCTGTGAGTTAAATCTAGTCTTTTTTTCTTAAAAATAAGCATGCTGCTTTGAAAACGAAGTGTTTCTACTTGGCACAAAATGCTTGCCATATAGACACTAACAGTCCCCGTCCATAGAAATGTTGCCGTTGGAAAAAGAGACTGTTGGAGTAATGGCTTGTACAACTGCTGTACCACTGCAAAAAATGCTTAGTAACCAAACATTAATATTTCTATTCTTACTTACCCACAGACTGAAATGCATCCTCTGTTTTCACAATATTCTACCAGACTACCTATCATGGAGTTGTTTTCAGAGATACATGACATTTATTTTTTTACTCAACATTTTATTTGTACTATTACCATAATAAAAACGGGAAGAACCAAAAATGCATTTCTTCTCAGAATACTGGAAACAACAAAACAAGCCTCAAAATATAAAGGCTACAGGGTGAAGATCCCATATCCAGTAACTTTTGCTTCAGAGAGTTCAGTGACTTTCAAAGTAATATAATAACACAACTGATTCTGAAAGCTGTTTTCCTGTTCCATTTCAAATCCCCATCAATCACACCCAAGAACTGGTACTGTAGTGACAGTCTTTATTCATTTAAATTAGTTTAAGCTGACTATATGGTAAATGGCAGTTAATGTACATACATAGCATTTGTACTGTATTACTGTTAGCATGGCTCTTAATATAATTTTGTCCTGAACAAACTAGTGTTCTTCCAAATAATTCCAGGTATGACTCAGGAGATACTATGAGCTAAAGACCTTTCTAGCAGGTAATTTACACTGGTCACACTGTTTCAGATGGGTGCAATCCAATACCAATTGTTATCAGTGCCAGAGAATAGTCCCAAGCATGTTGATTTGACTAGTATAAATTTAGCCCTTAGTGTTATCACATTCCACTCTGCTGTCTCCTTCAGATCAATGCAGCACACCAATCTTTGTTTCCAAACACACAAGGGTGCAGCATTCTCAGATCATTTTCTTCTGGAAGTGCACACAGTGGGAAAGAGACAGTACTGCCACATCCTGAATCTCATCAGTAGCTGGGACAGTTCTACTGAGACTTGGCTGTGCATGACATGGTGATTTGTGTGGAGGGGAGGACATCTTAACAAGCACAAGAGTGTCACAAGACATTGCAGTACAAGGTTTCACTAAGCTCTTAGTGTCTCCGCTGATGTCCTAATAAATGATTGGACATCTTATTACTAGATTTCAAGCTAGCCTTAATAACCTAGTTTCAGTGGCTAGATTCATGTAAAAAGTATCATCAGATGGAAGCAGAAGGGAAGAATGGAAAAGTAACTAACGTAGGATAAAATAGGTGAGGACAAAATTAAATCTAGAAATTTTATGCAATGGTACATCAAAAGGAGTGGTAAAATAAAGAATACATACAGTGGAATTAAATTTTTGCCACAATGAAATGAATAGAGATTTTACAACAGACTTCAGTAATTGCATGCTTCTACTAGGACCACATTATTTCAGAGTATAGGGAAGACTTTGCTGTGTGTTCTTATAATAATAAGAGGTATGGATTTCCATTCTTGCATGTATGCAAATCTGTACTATGTGTGTGTGTGTCACAGAAATGCATTCACTGTTTAAAATAGTATTTCATACAAAAAGAACATTGTGAAGACCACAGTAAGCTACTCATAAATATAAGCTGGTTCTTCTAATGCAGATCAGAATAAATGGTTTGCAGATCTTGTGACATATAATTTCAGGAGGATGATCTTTCCTTACTCGTCTATTAATATATTCCATTGCTTTAATCAAGGTACATTAACCTACCATAACCTCTAGCATCAAATTACCTTATATGGCTTATTTTTCTCCTACTCTGCCATTATAATGGAGTTATAAAATTACAGCAGAACACTTTGTGGCTTAGATGTGTGGGAAGAGGTACTTGCACAGAAAGAAACAGCTTCCAGTGTATTGGAACAGAGCAATTAATCATAATTCACTGTACTTTTTTATGCATAATTTCAAACTGCCAGACTCAATTAAATACCATGACCACCCACCCCAGGAGATATTGACAATTAGGAAATAGCAATAAGAAAACTAAGAGGGATTTAGTAAAAAAAAAAAAAACAACAAATAAATAAAATAGAACATAACAGAACAGAATAATTACAGTTGGAAGGGACCTACAATGATCATCTATTCTAACTGCCTGACCACTTCAGGGATGAAAAAGTAAAAGCATTTTATCAAGGGCATTGTCCACCCTGTCTGTAAAGAAATGCTTCCTAATGTCCAGTGTAAATCTCCCCTGACACAGCTTTGAACTATTATGTACCCTATCACTGGATACCAGGTAATACCCTAAATAAATAAATAAATAAATATTTTTTTTCCCTTCTCCTACAATAATTATATTTGAATTCTAAGCATGAAACATGAAGAAAATTTTCCAAGAGATGGAATGGAAAAATGCACTTCAGCAAAGCAAAAAATGAATCTAGAGATATCTTTTCTAGCTTCCACATTGTGTTACTTCCTTGGCAGTAAGCTTTCAGAACAGTTTACCTTAGAGGCATTTGACTTCTTTTTATATTTATGCATTTATCTTTCTACCATGTCAAAAAAAGGGGAGAATTTCAGAAACGGAAATAAACACTACAGCTGGAACATTACTTAAGTCTGTCTAGGGGATTAAGAATGAAGTTACCATATACCTGCAGAGCTTTTTATTTTAAGATTTCATGCATTTAATTTCCCTGACTTCTAAATTTTCATTACATAGCTCTGCTACAAAGTAGTTTTCTAAATATGACCCCCTATCTTCTTGAGTGAAATGTGCAAATTTTAAACTGTTTCAGAGATTCCTTTTATATTAATCTCAGTAACTGGAGAAGTTTGGAAAGACATTAGATGCTAATGATAATAAAAGTAGTGAAGCAGAAAATTACTGTCACCCTGACGAAAGCAATACATGAAACTTGGTATCCTACGATATCTTTTTCATTATTTATGCAACCCTATATGCATATGCAACATGTCATAGGCAAATAGAAATGACAGCAGCATTAGCAACACACAAAGAATGTAAGTAGAGAGCAGAAGGCTGTCATCTGTTTCTTCAGGCACTGACAAAGGCCCCTAATGATCTAATTCTACATCTCCATGTCTTGCTATCCCTTGAAGTCACTGACAGCTCGGCAGGCAAAACAGCTTAAAAACAATCAATCAGGTTAATACTAAGATTGGGGTTTAGATTTTTGATTATTTGTTTAAAACTTTTCTTAAATACTCTTTAAGACTGCTTTGAATAGTTTTGCAGCAGTGCTCTTTATCTCCGTCTCTGTCTGGAGATGATGACTTCAGTCCTCCAGAATGGGGAAGACTGTATTCAGAACAGAAGTTCCAGCCACTGAACTAGGGACTGAATTAGTTATAAAATGTGGACATATGCATATGGCAAATTTTGAAAAGAAAACAATTCTGATAACATTTAGTGATCCTCCTAGTACACTGGACTGGCTCTTCTTTCTGCCTAAAGAGCAAACCTGAGAAAAGCCCTCATTAGAATTTGAAAACACATCCACTTAATTCTTTGATCTTGGCATAAACACTAGGTATATCCCCCTTAAGCTGAAGCTTACCTTCATTAGGTAACAGAGAACAGGTAACTGAGAGAACTGGGTCTAGTCAAACAAGAGATAGTCAAAAGCACTGCTACGAGCACCTTCAGGTTCTTAATTCCATTTTGGAATTAAAACCTAACAACTTATTACATTTCTTTATTGGAGCTGGCTCTAGTTAAAATAGTTTGCAGTAGTGGAGAGGCATATATCTGTACTTATGCTCATGATTGTATTTCAGTGTATGTGGGTCTGTGTGTGTATGCGTCTACGTATATAGAACCATAGAATCCTTTAGGTTGGAAAAGACCTTTCAGATCATCAGGTCCAGCCACTAACCTAGCACTGCCAAGTCCAGCACTAAAACATGTCCCTAAGCCCCACATCTACACATCTTTTAAATACCTCCAGGAATGGTGACTCAACCACTTCCCTGGGCAGCCTTTTTCAGTGCTTGACAACCCTTTTCAGTGAATAACTGTTTGCTAATATCCAATCTAAACCTCCCCTGGTACAACTTGAGGCCATTTCCTTTTGTCCTATTGCTTTTTACTTGGGAGACTAGACTGACACACACCTCACTACAATCTTCTTTTGGGCAGTTACAGAGAGTGATAAGGTCCCCATTGAGCCTCCTCAATGAGGACAAGGGTTAGCAATAGTGAGACTTCCCCCAGCTGCTTATTGAATAATTAATTTTCTACTTTATCCCAGCCAGGTGGTCTATAACACAGTCTCACCAAGACACCTTCTTGGCCTTACCCCTGATTCTTGCCCATAAACACTCAACCCTATTGTCACCATTACCAAGCTCTAGACAGTCAAAACACTTCAAGATACAGGGCTACCCCACTGCCTATCTACTTCCTTTCCTATCCCTTCTGAAAAGTTTATAGCCACCCATTTCAGCAGTATAGCTGTGCAAGTCATCCCACCATGGTTCTGTGATGGCAACTATGTCATACTTTTCCAGCTGCACGATGATTTCCAGCTCCTGTTTGTTGCCCATGCTGTGTGCATTGGTGTAGATGCACTTCAGTTAGGCTATTGAACCTGCCACCTTTTTGGAAGAAGAAATCCTAATTCTTACATCACCGTTCTGAGGCAGTTCTGCATTTTCTAACACATCAATAACCCTTGTGTCTTTGCTGTCACATGGATCTCCATCCCCTACCTCCACTGAAGCGACAGACCAAAGGACCTCACTAGCACGCTGTCCTCAAACATTGGCATGCCACCCTCAAGCTTATGTATATTTAGCAAGCCTGGTTTTAAGCTTTTCCCCCTTCAAATCTAGTTTAAAGCTCTTTCAGTGAGCCCTGCTAACACCTATGCAAAGATCCTTTTCCCACTTTGAGACAGATGTACACCATCCGTTGCCAGCAGGCTTGATGTCATGTAAACTGACCTATGATCAAAAACCCCAAAATTCTGCTGGTGACACCAGACTCGGAGCCACGTATTGATCTGCTGGGCCTTCCTGCTTCTTTCCTCAATAATATATATGCACATATATATATATAATGCAATATATATGTATATATATGTATATATTTGTAATGTAAGTAATTTCTGATTTAACTCTGCTTATGTTGATATGCCTCAGTTGTGGATACTTCTATTCATTTAAAAAAAACCAACCAAATATTAAGATTAAATTCTTAAAAGCTTGAGATCGTTTCTATTTATGCAGCATGTAGAAATAACACCTGAAAGGTTAGGACTTGTAGTCTGCAAACTTGAAAAACTTGCAAATAATTGTCTTGGTAGTTGTAAGCATGACTGCTGGCATGTCAAAACTATTTTTTCAGAAATATGTTGCCTTTCTTAAATGTAAGTTGATTTACAAGACTACAGGAAGTATTTTTTCTTGAATTATTGCAAAAAGTCACATTTATGTAACACATATGGAACAGATAAACAATATCTATTAGTTTTGCTACTGAATGTACAGCTTTTGTTAAGTTGTGTAAGTGAACTGAAAGAGTAGTTTTCCTCTGCTGTATTAAAAAATATTTTGTATTTTTTTTGTAATGGAAGCCGCTGTTCTATACAGTTGTAAGAATGAGTATGAAAGAGGAAAATTAAACTGATAGCCCCTAAGAAGGACAAAACTGTATGGGTGAATCATTTATAAACATTTTCTGAAATGAAATATTATCATTTGCTGTTTTGCTGAGGCAGTGATTAATATGAGCTTTTCTGAGTATGGGGTTTGCCCCGAACTGCTTGGAAAATGCTGACACTATAAGACTACAAGAAACAAGTGATTAAATACAGAACTCAGAAAAAACTTAGATTGCTTTTAAAATGCTCAGCTTCCCATAGTTTCAGTCTGCTTAGTTTTCCATTTGTTTGACTGCATGTTTTTTACTTAACATTGTATTGATCAACTTTTAACCAAAGCAATCTATTCTTACTCCAGTAATTAATGGGACAAAGAAAAGTTGGAAGTCTGTGTTGATTAGTGCTCATCTGTTTTGTTAACCTTCAAGAAAGAGTTTTAAGTAGTCATACTCCTTCTAAGCAAGGCTTTATAAAATCATGCTCTTTAATTGGGCTTTCTAAATAAAATAGTTTCTTTTGAATAAACAATTTAATGTTTCAATTCTGTTTATACTTCTACGTTTACTAGATCACAGGATCTTTCAGGTTTTCCTTATTTATAGACTAGCAAATAAACATACCCTCTACTCTTAAACAAAAAATGAGTATTTTTGATAGCTAAATACACTTAGTAATCATAAAAAGTACTTCTGTGAGTAATGAAATTACATAAATGTAACAACACAGAATCCCTATGCAAAACAGCTTTTATCAAAACAATCAATAACGCTCAGAAACAGGTAACTTTCCTGAAAACACACACCCTCAGATGTATATACTTGCATATTTATTTGTGCTTTTGATAATGATCACTATCAGTGGGAAATAAATCAGCTAGATATATGAAAAGCTAAATCAAGTCACAATCAATCCTTTTTGAGAAAAACAAAATCAAAGTGCATGAAGTATGCATTTCTTTGGCAATGACATCTACTTGCAAGAGTGTTGAATATAACTTTAAAACCACCTTTTCTTTAAGGGTTGACCACACAGTATAAATACTAGAAATATTATGATAACAAATAAATCATTGAAACCCCAAAGGAAACCTATGGCATACCAAAAATATCTTATTTTGATTCCAGATTTTTGACTTAGATTTTTAAATCACCAAAATATTACTAAACTCTGGGTTTTTTCCAGTATGAGGAACAGAATCTCTCCTTTCCTTTTTCTTTTCCTTTCCTTGCCTCACCTTGCCTTGCCTTGCCTGACCTCACCATACCTTGACTTGCCTCGCCTCACATTCCAGCACCTTGCCTTGTCTTGCCTTGTCTCTTGCCTTTTTTTGCCTTCCATTACCTTGCCTTACCTTGCCCCTCCCACACCCAGGATCATTCCACCCCCATGATATTTCCCATCAGAAGTCAAAGTCTGTAAATCAACATTTCTCTGTAGAAAAGTATACTCCTACATGGAGCTTTATGGGTTTGGAGTAGAATGGGCATTGTGGCTCTCTTTCCCTGCAAAAAGGTTGTCCATGACTTAAGTGACTAGATCCTGTGAAACTATAGGCTGGTCAGTCTCACCTCAATGCTTACCAAGATCATGAAGCAGATCTCCCTGGAAACTAAGTTAAGGCACATGTAAAATAAGGAGGTGATTGGTGACAGCCAACAGGGCAAATCATTCCTGACAAATTTGGTGGCCTTCTATGATGGGGTTACAGTGCTGACAGATCAAGGAAGAGGGACAGATACCATCTACCTGGACACGTGCAAAGCTTTTGACACTGTCCTGCATAACATCTTTGTCTCTAAACTGGAAAGGCATGGATTTGACAGGTGGACCACCTGGTGGATAAAGAATTGACTGGATAGTCACACTCAAACAGTTGTGGTTGATAGCTCAATGTCCAAGTGAAGACCAGTGATGAGTGGTGTTCCTCAGGGGTTGGTACTGGGACCAGTGCTGTTCCACGTCTTTGTCAGCAACATGGGCAGTGGAATCGAGTGCACCCTCAGCAAGTCTGCCAGTGACACGAAGGTGAGTGGTGCTGTTGACACACTGGCAGGAAGTGATGCCATACACAGGCACCTTGACAGGCTTGAGAGTGGGCCAGGGCGAACCTCATGAAGTTCAACAAAGCCAAGTGAAAGGTCTTGCACCTGGGTCAGGGCAACCCCCAGTATCAGTACATGCTGGGAGATGAATGGATGAGAGCAGTCCTGAGGAGAAGGACTTGGGGGTGGTGCTGGACAAAAAGCTCAATATGGCTCAACAATGTGTGCTTGCAGCTCAGAAAACCAACCAAATCCTGGGTTGTATCAAAAGACATGTGACCAACAGGTCAAGAGAGGTGATTCTCCCCCTCTACTCTGCTCTCATGAGACCCCACCTGTGTTGAGCTGTGGAGTTCCCAATATAAGAAGGACGTGGACCTGTTGAACTAAGTCCAGAGGAGGGCCACAAAGATGATCAGAGGGCTGGAGCACATCTCTGAAGAAAAGCTGAGAGAGCTGGGGTTGTTCAATGTGGAGAAGGGAAGGCTCTAGGGAGACCTTACAGCAGCCTTCCAGTACCTAAAGGGGTCCTACAAGAAAGATGTGGACAGACTTTTCAGTAGGGCATGTAGCAACAGGACAAGGGGTGATGGTTTTAAACTAAAAGACATTACAGCTAGATTAGGTATTAGGAAGAAATTCTTTACTGTGAGGGTGGTGAGACACTGGAAGATGTTGCCCAGGGAAGCTGTGGATGCCTCATCTGTGGGAGTGTTCAAGGCCAGGTTGGATGGGGCTTTAATCAACCTGTTATAGTGGAAGGTGTCCCTGCCCATGTCAGGGGGATTGGAACTAGATGATCTTTAAAGTCCCTTCCAACCCAAATCATTCTGTGATTCTATGTAAAAGAAGCAACAAGTAATAGAATGAAGAATTAATCATACTCATTAAGTTTACTCCAATCTGTTAAGAATGCAATTAAAACCTATTGCTAGGATCATCAACTGGTAATTTGGGTTACTGTAGAGAGATTAAGCATCCTCACAACTTGCCTGTAGATCTGGAAAGTAAAATTATTTTCTCTAGTATCAATTAATAATGAACTTCTACATTTTAAACTAGGTGAAGGGAATTAAAGTTTTAGGATCTTGATATTGGTTATTGTTTATTAACCAGTGAGATATGATAAGCCATCTGACTTTCTATACCACTAAGTAATCAAGGGACAGATTCTCAAGCCAGTTGGTTTACATCCCTAATTCAGAGGGCTAGATCCCCCTCACACAAACTAGCTGTCCATATTACATCGTTCTTGGGCTTGTTTCTCATCTGGTGAGGGAATCAAGGCTAAATTCACATTTCACATGAATGTCTTTTTCTAAAAAATATTTTTTCCTATGTTAAAAGTATCTGAAATAATCTGAGGGCTTTGTGATAGCTATCAGAGTAGTGTTCTATTGTATGAAATGGAGGGCATGTGTTTTATGTTTTGAAGTGTGGTATGAGTCTGTGTAAGGATGCTGCCATTTCAAAGTACAATGATAAGATGCAAGCTAGCTGAGCTGGCAGAGAAAGGAAAGTTTGGTGCTTGTGTATGCAGGTTTTGGGGAGTAATCCATTAAGTGAGCTGTTCCTAGAACCATGCCATATCATTATATTAGTCAAAAGTAGTTGGTGTCACTCAAAAGACATTGAAGGAACACTGGAGTCAAGTTTCAGACAAATCTTAATGTGAGATTCAGCACCAAATGAAAGACTCATCAGTTTAGGTGTGTACCTGTCTACATATGTAAGATGCCATTAAAGGCATCCTCTGTGAAGTTACCAAATAACTGATGTCTTGCATGATCTGAGAAGTCCCAGAGAATTTGACATGACTGTAGGAGGCAAGAAAATAAGGCAAAAGATCTATGGGACATAGATGCCTTTCTAGAGGGGTGCTGGGACTGGAAGGCATATCATAAAACACTTCAAATGCAATGGACAACTGTTTTTATGAAAGCAAATTATAGCCCTGCCTGCCATTTTCTGTGATAAAGCTTAGACATTTAGGTCATGTATAAAAAGCTGTATTCAGGAATTCAGGAAGCGTCAATGGACAATGAAAATAATATTAAGAGACTCTTCAGAGCTCCTTCACTGAAAACTTAAGTACCGTAGAGGATTGTCAATGAGATCTAACTGGAGCTGAGTTTTATACACTTCTGCACTGTGCAAGTTCCCAGGGTGATGCCATAGCTACTAGTGTCAGGGGATAAGATATACTCTGTGGGGTCCTCTCTTTGTTCCTCTGCTTTCTTTGTGAGTACTTAGTTTTGTACTGAAGAACTTCACGATTTGTTTTGCTAAAGTTTATGAGCTATGTTGTCCAGCATTAATTTTCTATGTAGCTTGTGGTGGTGTGCTCACCCTGACCCCATCCTGACCTAACAATGAACCAACAATGTTTGTAACAATGACTCAAAGTGGATTCATGAGCACCAAGCTCATCTCACAAAACACATAACGGATAAGATCTAACAAGCAGACTGACTGAGTGATGCCTGGGGTGAGGTGGGGGCCTCACAGCCTGGTGTTGCCTCTGTAAAAGCCAGGAAAACCCTTGCACATCTGTAACTGTAAATCTGTACCTAAATCTATGTGTATTTAACCCCTCCCTCTCCACACTGAAGCATCAGGCCTTGCTGACCTTCCAGAACTGATAATCCTTGTTAAGAGCCAATTGGCACAAAATAATTGACTTAGTCTCACCTCACCATAAGTATAAATCTGGTATTTTAAAATCCTCTATTTTGAAAATGAGAACTCCAGGTACTGGGTGGGTTGACAGGCCTAGACCTCTCTCCTTCCCAAGTAGGGCCTCCCCTTTGGTAAGATTTGTGCCTCTGACTACGTGGGATGTTACCCAGGACAGTATTGTTAACAAAACTTACTCACTTTGCTGAACTCTTAACTCGAGCTCAATTTCTGCAGTAAGTGCATTCATGAACAGCAATTCCAAACTTGTATCTGTTTCTGTTGCCTTAATAAATCATCTATTTTTTTCAACTTTGTGAAACTCTTTCAATGAAAGTTCTTAGACTGGACTCTGACAGGCCAGTGTTGACTCTGATGAGTAGTTGTACATATAAACCTTTAGAATTAAACACCGTGACCAAGTCTGAGACCAGGATTGGATCTAGACATACCTAGATTCGTCTCTGAGAAGGAGTTTAGTAAGCAACGGGATCTTTTCTGAAGCTCATGGCTCTGCAGAAGGTCTTTCTTCCCCCGGCCATGCATCAGACTCATAACACGACGTATCCATCCTCTAATTATTTCATTGTTTTGGAATAAAATGCTCTTTTCCTCTACCTATTTATAAAACAGTCAAGAACATGATTTTTTTTTTTTTCCAAGAACCTCTTCACTCCTAAGGGAGGAGATTACTCCTTTGATGTAAACAAATGCCTAAATACACAGCGTACAGATTGTGTCTATTTACAAAAAATTCTTTGTAAATTATGATGTCTCTACTAAGCATTCTTCCATATATTTTTAAACCTTGTTACTAACATTGCAAGATTCATTGATATTGAGAATAATAAGAGGGATTTTTCTCTGATGAGACAAGGGAGAAGCAATATGCAGATGGTCTGAAGGATGCTGATGCTGAAAGAGACCTTGTTTTTCAGAGGCCTTGCAAACTGTGTCCAGGAAGCTGACAGAGATGAACAGGCACTGATTGCAGGTGTGGGGTATGCCCAGGGGCTTGACATGGACACAGGCCTGTGTAATGTCTTTTAAAGAGAAAGGACAAAGCAGACGCTCATCATCCATATAGCTGAGCACAACGCACTCAGAGACTTCATGGGGATACAAATGAGCAGCTCCCTTAAGGACTTCCTTAAGTTGACAGGACCTTGACATAGCAAAGACTGTTGATGAGACCTGGAGGATTGCTTTCACCTACAGTATATGAGTGAGCATGGCTACATCTGAACAACTTTTGTTTAGATCCTTTTCGATTTAAAGTGGAGAAATAGGGAATTTCAGAACACGTATTTCACTGATATATTTTAGACATCAAAAGAAGGAACTCTTTTGTAGATATTCTTATCTTTCTTCACTAACTAGATAGCAAGCTCAAATATAGATGTCTACATTATAAAAACCTACACTTGTTTAGTTGAGTTTCACCTTAGAAATGGACAGCAGTCAGTTTGCTCAGACCAGATGCTATTGCCATAAGAAAAAATGCTGCTGTTTCTGTAAAAGTTGCCATCTAGAAATGTAGAAGCTTTCTGACTCATCTTTTTGGCTTGAGCAGTCCATACCTGGAGTTGGACAGGAAATAATATTTCATCAATATTGTGATCATATATAAGGGCCTTCAATAAGTCATGAAACAATCTGATACTCTCCAGGAAACACAAATCTTATCTACTTGGCTTTGTTAAAGCATGGATAAAAAAACCCAACTAAATTGAGGGAACTGTGCTTTCCTTTGCATTGTCCAAGTGGTAGTCACTCTGCTTTACTGTTTCCTCTTGACATGTTTCCAGCATATCTTGTGACCTTTTTTTCCTCCCAGTCTTTGTTATATCTTTGTTCTAAAATGTGTTTTAATGGACCTCATCAGAATTCAGCATAGAACAGCTATAGCATCACTGCTTTTCCTTATAACATCTATGAAAATCATGATCTAATACAACTGTTTTAGGATGTATCTATACCGCAAAATAAGAAAGCATCATAGTCATACCCTCCCCCATGACTAAGTGGCACAGACTGATTGTGCTCACAATGCTTTGGGATGGACACTTGTAATATAGATTTCTCTTGGACAAATATACTCGGGAACAATCCAAGATAAACATAAGGAGTGACCTAACATCTAAACAACTTTGATGAGATAAGGGAACTAATGCTTAAACTCATTCCCTAATTCCGGTTACTCAGCAGTACAAACACACCCAAAAAGTAATTTGGAAAGGGATAATACGTACAATGGTCTAGTACTCACCTTGAGAAGTTTGATGTATTTTAATTCTGTTAAAGCATGTCAAATATTTCTTTGTTCTATTTTTTTTTTTTTTAAATCATTTTAACTCCTGGAATATAGTCCTTTTATCCACAAATAACTGCTTGGAGTAGAATATGGGAAAAAAAAAAAAAAAAAGACAACTATTTGTTAATGCTTCTCAGTGGGAAGTTACAACTCCACAGCCAAACCATTGCAAGAGAGTTTGCTTGTGTTCCTAGTCAGCTTCCAATCAAAGTAAACAAGTTAACTACAGAAGTAATTTATGTCATTTTCAGTCTTGATATTAAGCAAATTAAAATTGTAATGAGCAACCAGTTCATAATTTTTTAGATAGTCGCAACTTAAGTTACATATAATCTTCAATTTAAACAAAAGCAATTGTCACTTGTCATCTGTTCTGTCACAGTTTCATATACACAGATTAACCTATTAATCTACAAAACCTATAGAAACCTATACACATTAGCCACTTTAGTATTTTATAACTGAAGAGTCTAAGAAGCTAAGATATGAATGAAATTAAATAAGATGCTAATAGTAGTTTACTGAGTTATATCTTTTTCCTTAGAAGTACTTTCTGTGAAGAACAGGATGCAAAAATGTATAGTTCTATTATTAATAATTTTATTGATCTAAAAATACGATTTCTGTAAACAACATAAATAGCCTTTTCATTTTTTACTATTGGCAATATTATAAATGACAAAATGAATGTGTATAGAAATATGTGTTTTGAAGCTGTATAAATATAGAACTGTGCAAATTTGCTGTTACAATGTTTATTTTGCCAGATTGGTTGAGAGCTTTTACTGCTGAATGGACATAAGATACAATTATGAAATGAACATGTCAAGAAAGACATTTTTTAGCTGCCTGAATGCATTCATACTGACTGTAGTCAGTGTTTATGTGTTTGAGAAGATAAATAGATTAATTTGTTGGAAGCCACTTTTTCCTTTGAGTTTAATATATGAAAAAACTTTGAATGAACAGATCTGTTAGATGCTGTACACTATATTAAAGATATTTCAAAACACTTTCAGAAAAAAAAAAAAAGTTGAAAAAGTTTATTTTAAAAGCAATTATCATCTGTTAAGGTTTCCTTAAGCTTGCATCTTCTCTCGCAAAAAACAGAATAGTTGCTCACATTTATTGTGAAAAAATATCTACATATTGGCATTTTTAATCAAGTAAACACACTTTGTAGTTTATTCAGGTACCTATTTTGTAAAGGATGGAATGGCATTTAGCAATGACTGAAAATCACCTTATTGTTTCTTAATGAATGTTTTCATTATCTACCCAGATTGATATCTATTGATACATAGCTTTTAGTTTATCTATTGATATACAGTTTTTAGTTTGCATGGCCAGCTCCCATATTGTAGATTATATCATGGCATATTCTCAGTGAAATTATGATTTTTACTCTTTTGACAAGCAATCTACAAATTTCTGTGAATTACACTTGCATTTATGAATCAGTATAATATAATTTTTTTGATATATTTAATGCTACTTTTCATTACAAAACACTGCTGTTGTGTGTTTACATATTATTATTTTTTTCTTTGAAACTAAAATGTCAATCACTGATCCCTGTAGTTCTAGATGGTTTTGAAAAATTTAGAAATACCTGCTCACTGGCCTGTAAGTGTTATAAAGTTTGGATGTTTAAAACATCTGGCTCTCTACTCTCTCATCAACATAGAAATATGAACTGCAATAAATAAGCTGTTCCCCGGAAGAAATGTATTGAATTCATTAAGGAGTTCTCATGCTTATTTCAAAAATGCATAAATACAAATGGGAATAGAGTTTAACTCTAAAGGCTGAATGGCACAAAACTAATAATAATAAAAAAGCTTCCTTGTCTATATGACTCTTGTTGCCCACGGAATCATCAGCAACCTAGGAGAAATACAGATGTCTCGATCTGGCATCAGTGCCACTTAATATCTCTGCTCAGTGAGTAACATGAGAATAAAGAAAGCATGTTGAGGTTTTTACCTACATCTCACCATATTTTGTTTACTGTTTTTCAGGATCACAAGGGTCCAGTCTGCTGACTGAGTCTCAGAGTCTATCTAGATTAGGTATAATAAAGTGCCAAGAAAAGCTTTATGCTGTTTGGAAAATCCCTCCTAAATCTTATCTTTGTCTCTTATTTTTACCTGCATTGGTAGGTGATTCTTCTGTTTACTTCTCTGGGACTCTCATCTTTCTCTATTTTATGCCAGAGAAACTCTTATTGGTTCTGACTGACTGACTTCTAATTTAAACCTGAGTGAAGCAAATGTCTCATCTGACATAACTGCCACCAACAAAGTAGCTACTGAATGCAGAAAGATTTCATTGAAATCTTTATGTACAGAAGTCTATGTATGTAGTGCATTACCAGATTTCCAAGGACAACATACATAAAAATTCAGTGTAAAAATTACCAAAACTTCCAAATGCTAAAAGATTTCAATGCATAAAGGCTCTTGACTATATTTTTCTGTATTAAATTATCTTAAAAGGCAAACTCTTGAAGCTGTATAATCTACTATGGCACTATTACTCAGTAATTACCCCCATCCAAACATCTTTCCTTTAATACCAACTATAAGCAATAAGAAATTAAAAAGCTGAAGAGTAAAAATAAAAAAAAATTAACACCCAAATTCATACAACAGAAAACCACAGGGAACCTCAAACCTCGGGATCTATATAGAGTAGATTAAAGTAAAATTCTTCCAAGAGCAGATAGTTCATGTAAGAGGTAATTACCGCAGTGCACTAGAAAAAGCTACTTATTGAACCATTCAGCTATGAAGCCCAGACCTGGCTACCTCTAGGATTTAAGCCCATCTAAATTCCAATCCAATAGAAAGCAAGGGCTCAAGTTCTCATTGTTCCTTTATCTTTCCAAAACAGTATAATCTCAAAAAGTAGTAGCTGGTGTCAGCTGCTTTGTTCTTTGGGGGAGAGTAGAGGAGGAAATGTAGGAGGAAGTATTGTGCACCCAAATGTATCTTATTTCAAAATTGCAAAAGTAGCTAAACACTTCAAAGTTGGGAATGGAATAAACTTTCCCAATTCAAGACCATCAAGACTGTATTACAAATATATATTTATTAGTTTAACCTTTAAAATTTTCAATGTAACATACTGTGCATCTTACTGCAGACATCTTGAAAGTGCCTTTGTGAGTTAAGAGCACTAATTTCAAAGATTTTCAAATAGTTTGCCATTTTTGAAAGAGAAGGAAACATTAGCAGTATAATTATGCCTAATACTTGGAATAATTTCATTTAAATTGCCTTTCTTTTTTTTTACCTTACTCTACCCTCCACATTTATCTGTAACACATCATACAGTGTTTACTGACCTTTATTTAAATTTTTCAATAGAAATTTCAACCTTACTTGCATTGTTGATGACTCACTTATGCAATAGCCCCTTTGAAAGAAACATAAGCCTGTTTCATATGAACATGAGCAGGCAAATCAGGGGTCCTCAAACTACGGCCCGCAGGCCGGATACGGCCCCCCAGGGTCCTCAGTCCGGCCCCCGGTATTTACAGAACCCCCCTGCTCCCCCCCCCCCCGCCAGGGGTTGGGAGGGGAAACCAAGCAGCCGCAGATGACTGCCTGCCACTTAATCTGCACACCAGCCCCCTGTTTAAAAAGTTTGAGGACCCCTGAGGTAAATGATACTGCCTGCACCTTCAACTTTGCTCTGTATGTGAAAAAGTAAATACACTTGGAAGTATTACCACAGTCTTCCTTCCTTTCTTTGTCACCATGTGTACTGTAGTTAGTCTGTAGCAAACAATTGCATACCGTGGTCAAATCTTGAGTTACATACAATTTCCATTCAACATGGGAACAAAAACGTGTAATGAAGTAGAGCTATCAAGTAGAATAATGAAGTCTAAACTATACCAAAGTGCATGGAAATCATCAGTAAATGGGGAATAAAGAGCAGAAGATGGAAAGGTCATGGGGACATCAGACTGTAGAATTACTGTGTTTGAACTGATGAAAAATTATGGTGAGAATACAGTGCTGCAAATTACAGTTCAAGTAACCTCTGCTATAGGCAACAGATGACTTTGGGAGGGTATGAATCATATATAAAATAAAGAAATCATGCTGTGCTAGAACACAGTCAAGAAAATTATCATGAATGCTAAAGATGATAGGAAACTGGAATTATTATTTGCCAGCATGTACAAAATATGAAGGAAGTGAACTCTTTCAAGACTTGCAGATCACTCTCGTCTTGATTTTACTGATTTTTATTTTTGTTGCTGGTTCTTCTTCCTACATTAATGCAAATAGAAGAAATCTCACACAATACAGAAAGCACAAAAAACACCTAAGGGCAAAACACCGCTGTGTTTCTAGATTCTTTTAGAAATATTTTTGTGGAAGGTATTAACTTTTAATTGTAGGAAAGAGCTGAGTTGTTTGGCTTTCATAAGTATTCAAGGGAAATACAGCACAGGTAAGGACCAAGGGCCAGAGCCTGAGCTTGAACGCAGCTTCTGAGCACAGACATGGAAGGCTCAAATAAAACTTCACTCATATTTTCATCACGACTGCAAACTGATCCCAGGTCACCCAGCTGCCCCTTGTCAGAGACAGCCTTGGGCACTAGCAGCTGAACACTTCAGGGTCAGGGATGCTTAAGGCTGTTTCATCTTGTCCTGGCACTTCTTATCTGAGAAGAGGCCTACCCCTACCTATCTACAGCCTCCATACAAGTAGTTGTAGAGAGCAATAGGGTCCCTCTTGAGTTTCCTCCAGGCTAAACAACCACAGTTCCTTCAGCCACTCCTCATACAACTTGTGCTCCTGACCATTCACCAGCTTTGTTGCCCTTCTCTGGACAAGCTCCTCTATATCCCTCTTGAAATGAGGGACCCAAAATTAAAAACAGTATTTGAGGTGCAGCCTCACCAGTGCCAAGTACAGGGAGGTGATCCCTTCCCTTGCCCTGCTGGTCACACTGTTTCTGATACAAGCCAGGGTGCTGTTGGCCCTCTTGGCCACCTGGGCACACTACTGGCTCATGTTCAGCTGGTGGTCAAGCAGCACCTACAGGTCTTTATCTGGCAGGCAGCTTTCCAGCCACTCTTCCCCAAGCCTGTAGCATTGCATGGGCTTGTTGTGATTCAAGTGCAGGACCCAGCACTGAGCCTTGTTGAACCTCATACAATCAACCTCAGACCATTGATCCAGCCTTTCCAGACCCCTCTGTAGAGCCTTCCTACCCTCAAGCAGATCAACAGTCCTGCCCAACTTGGTGTCATCTACAAACTTACTGAGGGTGCACTCAATCCCCTTCTCCAGATCACTGATAAAGATATTAAATAGAACTGGCTCGAATACTGAGCCCACTTGTGACTGGGTGCCAGCTGGATGCAACTTCATTCACCACCACTCTTTGGGCTTGGCCGTCCAGACAGTTTTTTACCCAGTGTACAGTGCACCCGTTCAAGCCATGAGCAACCATACTGTCCAGGAAAATGCTGTGCGAAATGGTGTCAAAGGCTTTACTGAGATCCAGGCAGACAACATCCACAGCCTTTCCCTCATCCGCTGGCAGGGTCACCTTGTCATAGAAGGAGATCAGGATTGTCAAGCAGGATCTGCTTTTCATAAACCCCTGCTGGATGGGCCTGATCTCCTAGTCATCCTGCACATGCTGTGTGACAGCACTCAAGAAGATCTGTTCATAATCCTCCCTGGCACTGAAGTCAGGCTGGCCTGTAGATTCCCAGATCCTCCCTTCTTGTCCTTCTTGTATGTGGGCATCACACTAGCTAATCTCCAGTCAACTGGGACGTTCCCAGATACCCCTATACAATAGGTATGCGGCTTTGGAATCTGAAGGTCAGGAAAAAGATGATGTGGACGAAAGCCTGTCCAGGTTGGAGGAGTTGCCTAGGGAGAGTCAGTCAACCCCATACATCAAGACCAGCTCTGCTAGGAAGAAAAGAAAGGTGGTTGTCATCAGTAACTCCACTCTGAGAGGAACAGAGTGCCTGATATGCTGACCAGACCCAATCCACTGGGAAGCCTGCTGCCTCCCTGGGGGCTGGGTAAGGGATGTTACTAGAAAACCCCCTTGTGTGGTACAGCCCTCTCGTTACTATCCATTACTGGTCCTCCAAGTGGGCAATGATGAAGTCAAAATGACAAGAAGTCTGAGGGCAATCAAGAGACCTCACGGCCTTGGGGCAACTGGTTGAGGGATCAGGAGCACAAGCAGTGTTTTCTTCTGTCCTGCCAGTTGCAAGGAGTAAAGGAGCATGTAACTGAAGGGTCACATAGATCAATAGCTGGCTCCATGCTTGGTGTCAACAGCTAAATTTCAGGGGTTTTGATCATGGGTCAGTTTACATGGCAGCAGGCCTGCTGGCAACAAATGAGGTTCATCTGTCTCAAAGGATCCTAAGTCAGGAGTTAGCAGGGCTCATTGAGAGAGCTTTAAACTAGATGTGAAGGGGGAAGGGAATAAACCCAAGCTCCTTAGAGATGTGCCTGTGAGTGACATACCAGGGTTGGAGGTGAGCTTGATAGCACAGCTGATGTGCATCTATGCTAATGTCCGAAGCATGGGCAACAAACAGGAGGAACAGGAAACCATCGTGCAGTAGGAAGACTATGACCTGTTTTCATTCATTCCCATCACTGTCACTTACAACCCCTCCATCTGTCCGCTGGTGAGCACATAGGGGAGTCTCCACTTCTTGCGATGCATCCATCCAGTGCATTTATCTCAGTGATGGTAGAGAGTGGCTCCACCAGTCTGTCTCCTCTCTCCCTGATAGTCCTTAACCCTTCTACTTCCCCTTTCAGCTGTGCCACCAGGCTGAGCAGATCACCCACCTGGTCATACCTCACACAGTTGTTAGCCCTGCTGCCCTCCTGTAGCAGGGACAGCCTCAGGCACCCCCTGCAGCCCGTGACCTGGACAGCATCATGTTCACACGGGAGCTCCATCTGGGTCAACACATGCCTCCTGGCACTGGCATTTGTCTGAGTGGAAACCATGACTAGAGTTCTTTGGTGTGGGGGCGATGACCACTCTTGGTGCCCACCTCTTACAGCTGTTGTGGGGATGATGCCTTTACCACGCACCCACCCTGTGCCAACTGCCACACCACACCCTGTTCCTGCCCTGCTCGATGAGGCCCGGGCTGCTTTGGTATGTGTGGGGGTTCGAGTGCCTTCACTCCCGGCCCCACCTGTGCTGGGTCAGTACTGCCACCTGTCAGGGCCTCAAGGCTTTGTGCTTGGGGGGCTGGGGCACACACCCCTCCACCCCCTCTGCCCTCCCTTCTCGGTTTCGTTGGTTCACAGAAAGCTCGCCATGGTCCCACCGTGTGATCATCTACTTCAGAGCACCTCTGCTGAAGTAGCACGCCTCAGAGACTTCACTGAAATGGCAGATGTATAGGAGAGCCATGGGGTGGCTGGCAGCCCCAGCTCTGAAGCAGCCTCTCTGGTGTTTCTTGTCCTCCAGGGCATGGCATATGTTGTGAAAAAAAAATTAACACTGCAGTAAAGATTCTAGTTGCTGCCACTTGGAAATGCAGAAAGCATATGAGAAAACCCTCAAGAGAGCAAAACCAATCTTGTAGGTAAGTTAAGTGACCTAGGCATAACAGAATAGCATGTAATGAAATAATTAGAGATGTATTTATGAAGAATCAATTTACTGGGAATTCTCTTTGAATCATCCTTGTGGATGAGAAATGCATTCATTACTGTTTGAAGAATGACTAATAGTTGGAAAAGAGACATTAATTGTAATATATATTTTTTAAGTGTTTATTCAATTAACTTCATTGACAAAGTAAGACACTTAATGTTTTTGTTTATTCAGACCTGGGATTTATATGCAATTTTATAAAAAGTGAGTGATGTAGAAACGATTATTATAAATAGTGTAAATATTATAAAAATGTCCTAACAACACTAAGAAAACATATTTGCTAAGAACATTATGAATTGAATTATACATAAAAAGGTAAAGAGGACTAATCTGAGTCAGTTCAAAGGTCTAGGCAGTCAACCAACCCCCTGTCTGACAGTTGCAAAAAAGCTTGGCTAAGGGATAATTCTAAAAAATAAGCTAAAGAATTAAAGAAAAAGAAAAAAAAAAATATTCGTGTATCCTCAGATATTCCAGCAATTTAGAGGTTAGGGAATTCTGGAGCTGGAGGTTTCACTCACACCATTGTACTTAATAACTTTTGATGGATCTACTTTCCATTAATTTATCCTGTTCTTTTTTTAACACATTTATGCTTTTGGGCTCTATGCTATCTGGTGGAAAAGAGTTCCCTAATTTAAGTGCAGTGTGTAAAACTTGCTTCCCTTCATTTATTTCAAGCAAGATATCTGGGAATTGTATCAGAAAGTTTTACGTTAGGAGAAACAGTAAATCATAGAGTTGTTTAAGTTGGAAAAGACCTTTAAGATCATCATGTCCAACTGTAAGATCAAGTCCAACTTCCCTATTCATTTTCTCTGTATTCATATGCCATAACCCACCTTATTTAGCACTTTTTCAAGTTGAGAGTTTTAGTTTATTCAGCATTTCTTAGTCCTTAATATGGAAACCAAGTGGCAACAACTAAATTTGAAATCTTCCTTGTAAGTTATATTTTTCACTATTCATTAACTTTTGCTGGTCAGCATTGAATTTCATCTTTCACTGTTAACATGTGCATTCAAAATAATTACATCCTTCTGTATTTCATTGTGTTTTGTTTTACTTTTGACTGCCCTAAATAATTTTTTATCAACTGCAAGTTTTGTCTTTTTTATATTTGAATACTCTAAATAGTCCAGAAATTTGTTTATGTCTTTGTAGAGGCCTATGAATTTCTGTTTCCATTGAGAAACCTGAGCCTTTATTTGTGTAATTTATTTCCTAGAACCTTAACTTTTCTTTTGCAAGACCTTGTTTGGAAACTGATACCACCTTGACTGAATCACCATGATTAGCATAGTTATTGACTGCTTCAAAAGACCCACGTATGTCCTAATCTGACTGTCCTCTAAAAAAGAAAACAAAGACAGTGGGTCATCCCTACCACAGCATATTTATCATTGTCTCTACTAAATTTATGACAGTATAATTTAAACAAGGGCTTTTTTGTAGTTGTCTGATCACACTTAGCACAAAAATAAAAAACAGTTCTGTCTCCAATCCTTTTGAGACTGAGGCTAATTAAATAATAAATCAAAATTAAATAATAAATCAAAATTAAATAATAAATCAAATGTGGTGACTCAGCAATTTCTTATTTTAGTTTCTTTGTGTAACATGTGAATACCATCTCATAGTGGTTTTGACTGTTCTTTTTAATACAAACAAAAGCCTTGAGAAATGTCATTCCAAGTTATAAAGAATGTATCTCTTCATCTTTATATAAATATGCATACTAGTAGTCCTCATGCAGCTATAAAGAGCTCATTCTGTTAGATGGTAAATTGAATGGAAAAGTTGAGTTTTAACACCAGAAAAGGGAAGAAAAGGCAAATGTGATGAAAGCATTAATATACCTTGACTTCCATCAGGAATGTTTTTTGTTGGTTTTTGTTGGTTTGGGTTTTTTTTGTTTGTTTGTTTGTTTATCAACATGATGGCATTTCAGAAATATAGGCACATGTAGTCAAAGGTCTCTGAATTGAAGTGTTCAATAGAGGGAACAATATTTCATTGGTGTGGAACAATTGTTACATTTCCTGCTTTGTTCACTACAGAAAACAAATGTTTTACTGTTTCCTGTTATTTATTGCTGAAATCTGTTAAAATTATAATGATTCATGTGAAAGGGAAGTCATCGTTGTGACAAGGGATGTCTTGAATGGACTTGGCTGTCTAGAATTCTCCCCTGAGAAAGTGAACAAAGCATTTAACTGGTCTCCTTCAAAAGTTTCAAATAGCTTCTGTTTCTCCCTCTCTTCAGTAGAGAAAATACATGTATCGATCATCCAAGGAAAGTTCTGTAAACTAAGAACCAACAGCAATGGAAAGTACACTACTCAATAAATAACCAAAATGGCTAAAATTATCAGCTTCATTAATTCAATTGGCAGTATTGATAATACAAATGAATGGGGTTCTTTGTATATTACAGGAAATGGCTTTGCTTATGTACAAGTTATAGGCTGAATCACTGTCCTCATAGAAGACTTTCTACAATAATTCTGTAGTATGCCTGTAAAATTAATCCTTTTGACAGAAGAGCTTGTAATATAAATAACTAATCAATGCACAGGGAATAACACAGGAGGAACAATGCAACCTGAAGAACTGTCATATCTGTAACTGTTTTCCTTCTTCATCCAGTACTTTTTTTTCCTCTTTCATGTGAATTTAGTAGGTAAGCTTTAGAATTCACATAGCTTCTGTTCCCCTGTTAAAGGGAAGGTGACCTATTCATAAAGAGAAATGAATCAGTTTAGCCCAGAATAAGCAGAATGATTTGAGGATTCAGTTAGCAAATACATGAAACAAAAGCAAATACTGATCTTCTGAATTTCTTGCATAGTACTCATATTTAACAGTGTCTATTTTTCATGTGATAAGCCATTACAGAGAGTAGTCCAAAATGCATGAGCCTAGAATAATATTTTTGTCATCTCTAGATAAAAACAACATCAATTTTCTCAAAGCTATTTACAATACCCTTCTTGTCACCATTTTTCTACTCTCTAATTTATTTACCTTCTCCTAGTAAAGATGGAAGTATCATTATCATGGTTCAGAATTAAACCATCTAGGCAAAATCACAAGGAAATTTAGCAACAAAACTAGGTTTTTTGTAAAATCTTACACCTTGTAAGATGGTGATATCACCTAAATATCTGGTTTAATTAAATTATCATTGCAAAAGAAGCAACACTTCTCTTTTCAAGGGTGTTAATAAAGTAAACCAGAGAAAGCTAATGTTAAAATCACATCCTTTAAAATATGTGATCTGTAGGCGTCAGAAATATGCTACAATGTAATATCTCACTCTTTATCACATTATTAACCTAACTCTGACTTTCAGAAGAGTTCATTTGGACTAGGAAATTGCAAAAGTCTATCTCTTCTTCAAATCCTGAAGTTGATCTGATTATAACTATCTTCCCATCTTGACTTTGGTAGTGGTTTTGACAAATATATTTTTCACTATACTATTTTTTAGATGTATATGTAATACCAGATAACATGGTTGACTGAGCTCCTTTAAAATGTATTAAAATTCTTTTTCATAAAGACATAAACGTTAACTTCTACATGCTACAGAAAATTGGCTTTACATCTCTCTGACTCACAGAATGGTTCATTTCACAGAGGTGCTTATATATGCAAAGCTTACATTAATTTAACAGATGGAAAACATTCTGTGGTTTGAGGAGTAAACATCAGAGCCGGAGATGCACTCTGTAGGCTTCTTAAGCAGGCAGACAGTATGTCAGCTATGAATAATATACTTGAATGTTAGGCAGACTGTACAGCTCTGTTAATGGCCTAAGAAATTTTATTACCATGCTTGAATAAAGCATCAGCCCAAACTGCTAAGGTTTCTGTCTTAGTCAAACATCTAAAACTACTTCTATTGTTGTATAAATAAACAATATTTATAGCTATAAATAAAGCAGCAAGAAGAAAGCTCAGAAAAATTTTGAGGTAGAAAGTCCTGAATCATAAGTCAAACTTGCCAAGGAGACACTCATTTTTGGGAGCCATGAAGAAAGTAAAATGAACAACCTTGACTTAAATCTTGAGGAATGAAGAACTGGTGACCCTGTGAGGACCACAAAATGCTAACTTTGGCAGCCTGCTTTCCTACATCCATATTTTTTTTAACTCTTTTTTTTTTTTTTTTTTTTTTTTTCTGATACAGCCCTGCTGAGCCCCATGGTCTTACAGGACCAAGGCATTTGCTTGACCAAAACACCTTTGGCTTCAAATACCTACAGTATGGATGATGTTTATCAGGACTAATACAGTTCTGATTTTCTCCTCTCCCATTCCCATTTTCCAGGGGTTGGGTAATATACTTTAAGATTTTACCAGAAATCAAGCATTCAGGATTCTGGCTTCCCTCTTCACCCTGAAGTAAATGTCCTTACCAAGACCCGAGACCTAGACTTGGACTCTGGCTTGATGGGCAGACTCTGTCATTTAGATTTTTCCTGTCCCTCCCTGCCAACATTTCATGGAAGATAATGTACTTTAGTTGATGTTGTGAATGAAAAAAAAGGACACTATTAGAAGAAAGTGAATAATTCTTTCAGGTTCACTGATCTATTTTTGGTTTGGTTTTATTTTATTATTTTTTTTTAATATTAGCAATAAGAATCCTACCAATATGTTCTGAATTAGTTTGACAGATCTTTGATAGCTGAAGTTCATTATTCACTGATCTTCACATGACACATACAATGAAAGAGAGAGAGAGAGAGGAGGGTGTTTACAGTGAACTTTCCAAATTGTTAACCAAATCTTATCAAAGAAGTTTAAGGCAAAAGTATTTAAATTTCAGTAATACGGATAAAGTTATTTAATAATAGTTTTTTCAAAATTCTTTTGCTTTTTATGTTCTAAGTTGCTGAACAGGAAATTACATCAATTCGGTCCCGTTTTGTAGCATCAGATTCTGAGAAAACATTAAAAAAAAAGACAATTGCATTCTTGTCAATCTTTTTCACCATAGAGGACAGCCATTTCATATAGTTTTTCTAACTTTTGATTTAAAAAAAGGAATAAGGCAATTAACTTTTGTGAAATTTCAAATGCTAGGTAAACACTTCCATTGTCATTATTTGAAGTCATTATGCCTTTTCTAGTCATGAAAAAAACCCAACAACAAAAAACCAAACCCAATCCAAAAAAATATTACAGAATAAAAATCAGCTAACAAAAGAAATCATACTTTTTTTCCCCCTAATTTTACAATTTTCAAAATCCTTCTGCGTAAAAATTTTACGTAAGATAATTTAATGTCATCTTATACACAGAAATTTTCAGGAAAAGAAGTTTCTATTTAGAAGACAACTGCAAGTAAATGTAAAAGAAAATTCCAAGACATGCATCTCAGCAGAACATGCCACCTTGCTATTCTTACTCCTGATTGTTACATTTGTTGTTTAAAGGCAAGCATAATCACTACACAGTCTATAAAAAATAACACAGCCAAAAAATAACTCTGTCTAGAACATTTTATTATAACAGGTGTCTGAGCTATAAATATGTTGATGAAGCTGTTTCATTAGGGAGAAAAAAGAATGGTTGTGCATCATATCTGGTTTTGATTTGTATAACAGGCTGAAGAGTAAAGCACAGGAAAGACTCCTCTCTGTGGAAAGGTAAAACCCTGAAATCTTTGTTCGTTGTAACACTTTTGTATAAACAAGACTTCTTGAAATTGCATCTTTGAAAGTGAGAAGGAATGGGGAAGTCTTTCTTTTACGTTCTATAATGTGAGTGGGTTTATTTTTTTCCCATGTTCAACAGATGAAACAGAGGGCTACAAGATTGTTCAGCTGGGTGTTCAGCTGGGTGCAAGTGGTTCACACAGGAATGAGAGAAGCTGCAAGTACAGTGCCTCAGCAGAGACCCAAAGACTCAGTGCTAGCTTAGAGATGTGATGGAGACACAATGGCATGTCCTGAGGACCCAGGGAGGGCTAAATGGAGTTTGTTGTGAACAAGAAGACAGTGAAAGCTGGTGGACTAAAATCAAGTTTGCTCTTGTGTATAGACTGCAGGAAAGGGGAAGATTTGTTTACAAATTATTTTTTAAAATAGATATCAGATAGGTAATTTGAATTGTCACTATATCAAAAGTCACCTTATTCAAATTCAAACTCTGATAAATGTCTGTAGAAATCCAATGACTTGTTGATATTACTGGACTACTCACTGTAAGGAAAATGGGCAGGTAGATCCACCTCAAACATTTCACTGCTCAGGGAACTGCCACTCTATCTATAGAGATTTTCTTCCCTGTGTAGTTTGCTACATCTCTTCATTCCAGCTTGAGCTCTAGGCAAACAGATGGTGTAATGCAAAACATTATTTGTAAACACTTAACCATTTACAAATCTGTCTTAGTTCATTTAGTGAAAGATTGAAGGTATTCATGTAAGAAAGCTGGAGAAGGGAGTGAGAAGGAAGACAGTGGTTTCTAGATGAAGGTGCAGAGGAAACCAGTGGTAATTGTGACATTTATCTGTCTTTTCAAGTAAAAAAGTTTAAAAGTCTTACTAGCTGCAACTAGGGTAAAGCAGAAGACAAGCTGCATGTATGATCATCTTGAGGATTGTATAAGATCTCCAAAATCCTGTTGGACTAATGTCTCAAGGAAATGGGTAGCAAAGTTCCTAATTTAGGAACAATTGGAGTTTAGAAAAATGTAAATGCTGAGCTACACAGACTGTCATTACTCCGTCACTTTATATGTGGAAACAGATACGTACTTGCCTGGAGGAGTCTGATTTTGAAAACTGAACTATCTGTAAAGTACAGGTACCTAAATTTCACTCTGTGTTCTTGAATACCACTTGACTCAAACACATTGATTCCTGCTTCTTTACGACAATGTATAGATGCTTTTGAAACCCTGCCTTATGCTAAACAGTTATTAGCAACTATACAGTCTTTTTTTGCTGGTCCCCTCAGCAGTGCTTGACATTGTTTCCTTAATTATATAATTAAAAAAAAATGTTTATTTTACCAGAGACAAAGGCATAAATCAAGGTACATGGAAGTTTCTAAGCATAGCTTCAGGCATATTTTGTTGTTCAAGTCTGGAAATTTCAAAGCTTATATAGCTGTAACTGAACTAATGAAATCTCAGTAATTGTCCATATTAATTGGCCTTCAGCATTCTTAGATTGAAAGCAATTATATAGAACTATAAAACTAAAGTACAGTGTGAGGGAGGTACAAAAAAAGAAAGAGAAAATTTAAGGCAGAAAACAAAACAAGTGATGCACAATACAATTGCTCACCACCTGCTGGCTGATGCCCAGCCAGTCCCCAAGTAATGATCCTCCTGTGCCCCGGCTATCTTCCCCTAGTGTATCTACTGACCATGATGTCATATGGTATGGAATACCCCTTTAGCCAGTTTGGGTCAACTGTCCTGCCTGTGTCCCCCCCCAATTTCTTGTGTCCATCCAGCCTTCTTTGCTGGCAGGGCATGAGAAGCTGAAAAGTCCTTGACTTGGTATAAACACTACTTGGCAACAACCAAAACCATCAATGTGTTATCAACGTTGTTCTCACACCAAATCCAAAACACAGCACTGCACCAGCTACTGAAAAGAAAATTAACTCTATCCCAGCTGAAACCAGGATGTTTCCCTTATGTTTCCAATCCAGATCCACTTGAGCCACTGCAGTCTTAGCAGCCTCATCTACCTGCTGATTGTTTTGATATTCTTCAGTGGCCTGACTCTAAGGTACATGAGCATCCACATGACAGATCTTAACAACCAGCTTCTCCACCTGGGCAGCGATACCTTGCTGCAATGCAGCAGCTCAGATGGGTTTACCTTTGCACTGCTAGTTACTCTCCTTGCTGCAGCCACCCTCACAGAGCATTTGCCACCATCCGTGAGTCAGTATAGAGGTGAAATATTTTCCATTTTTATCATTCAGCAGTGTCCAGAACCAACTGGATAGCTTTCACCTCTGCAAACTGACTCAATTCACGTTCTCCTTCAGCAGTTTCTGCAACTTGTCATAGGGGGCTTCATACCGCTGCCTTCTATCTCCAATACTTTCCTAAAATACGACAGGATCCATCAGTAAACAAGGCATATTGCTTCCTACTTTCCGGTTATTTATTGTACAATGGGGGTTCTTCAGCATGTCACTTCCTCCCCCCGTGACATTCTGAAATCTTTGCCTTCTGGCCAGTCTATGATCACTTCCAAAATTCCTGGATGACTGGGTTTTCATATTTGAGCTCATTGTGTGACCCACTTACTCCATGTAGCATCAGCTGCATGATGTGTTGAGGGGACCCACACCCTGAGCACCAGCAATGGGCATGCCAGGAGGAGCTATGCTTCAGCACTAATCACTTCCAAAGCAGGTTGAACCCCTTTATAAGCTGCCAGTACCTGTCTTTCAGCTGAAATATCGGAAGACTCACATACCATGTATCCCTAACTCCAAAAGCCTGGGAACTGACCTTGAGTCTCCCCTGGTGCTTTCTACCAGAGGCTCCAAGTAGGGCCATTCTCCTCAGCTGCCATGCAGAGCATATTTTTCACATCTTGCCCCATCCAGACTGGCCCAAGAGCTATTGCATGCTTCTGGGTGTTCACATTAAGAAAAAGATGGAGACAATCCATCTCAAAGATCTGGAAAACTTTAAGTACTCTTAGGCATATAATGAAGCCTTTAGTTTTTATGACAACTTTTGTTTGCTGTTGATGCATTAAAATTGTCTTCTTACATGTGATGAAGAGCATTATATTAAAAATTGTTTTGTAAATGGTTCTGAATGGTGTATTTAGAGGATGTTTCTGCAACAGCAGAAAGCTGAACTTAAAGTTATTAGTCCCTGTCAGCTCTGTGTTCTCTTGCTATGAAACTCCTTGGAACAGTTTGGACCTTAATGCCAATTACTTCCCAAGCCTTTTTACTAATGTTAATTCTCCATATTTTCAAGCATTTCTAGTCACAGTTAAGTTTATCTGTTACAATGCTGCCCACCAAATTCAAAGAGATGATATGAATGCCCAAATCACAAGTTTCATGTATTTCTGTGACAATATACACATTGTTTATTGCCATGATACCTAGACACTTGGAAAGATTTTTCCTTGGGGTTTGTGCTGTTTGAAGGCTAGTTCTCTAATCTAAGCATATCATACAGACTCCCTGTGTACTCAGTGGAGATACACAAGACATATGCAAAAGTATATGACTATGTGTGATTTAGTCATAAACAAATTCACCACTATACTTTGCTAAATTGATTGATCTGTACATGCTACCACAGACAGAATTATTTTGGCAGATTAAATTGGAGTAAAGCTGGTCTCATTCAAGTAATGCTTCCAAATACACATGGGTATTGGTATCTTTTCCCATCAGCGTTATAAATTGACTTCTTTACATAGTAATGAACTCGGCAATTTGCAAGCTCTGTAATCAAAAGCCTAATTCCATGGAAAGCTTCATATATACTTGAAAAAATACAAATGTTCTGAGCTTTGGAAAGAGAAATCAGCCTTGATTTTAACTCCATTTTCATATTATAGCCACAGCAGAATAAATTATTTGGAAGTCCTTCTTCAAGCATATCTAAATAAATATTATTTACTTATTTACTGCCTGTGATCTCTCCTACAATTTCAATGGCTTTGTCTTCTGCAAAATTGTGTGATGTTTTTAAGATCAAGACAGACCTTTCTTGGTTAAAAAATATAATTGATGCACTGGGAATTCATTAGAATAAGGTGTTTATTCTCTGTATCACTCAGAAACTAATTCAGCTCTGCATAGTTTAGGAAAGGTGTTTGGGCTTTTTTGTTGGGTTTGGGTGGGGTTTTTTTCATTTGTTCGGTTTGGTTTTCTCTTCGGTTTATATTACAATAATGTTAGATCCTAAATAAAGATTGTGATGGTGCCATATGAAGAGACAGCTCTTGCTCTCAAAAGTTGTTAAACAATTTATAATCCTAAGAAGCCTTTCCTTACACCTAGCTGCCAAGGGAAAAGTGTGTTTTAGGCAAGCCATTTCATGACATATAGTGCCTGGTTAATAGCTAAAATAGCTAAAAGCTCATTACTTCATAGCTTTCTTGATTTTAATTTCTACATCCTCCATTTCTGCGCCTGTTTTGGCAGTACTTATTGTATTTGTAATACTCTGCCTGTATCAAAGAATAGTTGTATTGCTAATAAAATGGGAGCAAACTGTACATGGGCAAAATTAATGAAAGAAAGATTAAGTTCAACTTTACTATATTATCAGCTCTTATGAGTTATGTCAAGTCTATTGCATCCTGTACTGAAAACCTTTCCAACATAAAACATTGATGAGCACATTAATTTAAGAAACACAAAGGTTTGGCTTCACATAAAATGATATTAAGCAGTAACTATAATACAGCAACAAAGTGAGAATACTTAATTCTGTGTACTGATCTGGCTGTGCAGGTCTAAATGTCTAGTCCTGTCATCACTGCCATTATTGGCAAATGAAAATCCCCCTCCCCATGAAGGAAGGAAGACAGATGCCATAGCAAGCACAAGTTGTAACTCACCTTTCCAGTGTGCTTTATGATCTATTTAGGATGGGTGCTATTTTGGTTTTGTTTTGTTTGTCTTTCCTGCTCCCTCTACCCACCCACCTTTTTTTTTTTTGTTTGTTTTTCCCTTGGAAACATCTACCAGATAAAAATAGTGATGAGAGTTTGTGAATGTTAAAGATTAACTTTAAAAAGACTGCATGTACACATTCAAGCCAGGTTACATTCTATTTTATAGAAGTGTTAAGTGTCATTTCATATGTTTTTACATGTATGCTGCAAATGTATATCAGATATGGGTATTTTTTATCAGGACTGCATTCAACACAGACACCAGAACCTCCAGACCATGAACTCTGGACCTTTAGCTTGCTCTGTGTGCTAACACACAGTGAGATTAAATACAGGTTTAACTTAAACTTTCGTGAGGTTAAATATGCAAATTTTACTTTCTTTTTCCTTACTGTAGCTTTTTTATTATTATACTTCCATAACTGTCTAATTATAAAATAGAAGCAACCATAATGGTAAAAGAGAGCAAAATGAAAGTCAGCTACCATCAGTTATCTCAAAATGTATTCAAAAGAGCTGAAATTATAGTCCTGTCATCTCCTTTCCATTCCCCAGTTTCTGCTGTGCATTTTCACTACTTGTCTTGTGCTATCTCTAGTATTTTTCAGACCTCAGTGTAAAATCACTAATGCAGCAGAACACAATCTAAAGGGCAAAAGCGAACAAAAAATAAACAAAGGGATAGGTTTACACAATTATGACTTGGATCAACTTCGGAGTGTCTGATGAAAGTTCCCTTTCCCTGTAAAGGAAAAAAAAAAAAAAAAAGGAACTTGTCGCTGGAAAGAATAGGCAGGGAAGGGATGAATAAAAGGAGGGAAAGCTCAGGGCCATAGAAAGCTTAGGCCATAGAAAGCTTAGGCAAAGAAAGGTTGTAAAGCCACCTCCTTACCTCTCTCTCTCCAGCTCATACATCAGATCATTTGTCTTACAGACATGGTTTTGAGTATGATAAATCATTATTCAAAGCACTTATCCTTTGCTTTGTCTGTGAAGAATGCTTAGATGACTTGTTAAAACTAGAGAAATAACTTCAAAAAAAAAATATCTTAGATACAGTAGATCCCACCTGGAGCCCCCTGTTATCCATTTGATTTGCTTCTCAGTATGCTCTTTGGGTTGTACCCACTCGTCATATGCTAGAATTCTTATGTACTGAAATTTCAGTAATAAATACTTAGGAATAGTAACTTCCAGAGCTTGATTACCCACTCATCATTTCATGCATATCTTCAGCAAACTTATGGATATTGCAGTAGAGAGACTGTTTTAGACTGTTATTTCAGACAACTGGAATCAAAGCTGTTCTGTTGCATTTGCAGTTCTCAATTCTTAGAATAAATATACACTTTGTGAGATAAAAAATCCTTCCTTTGGCAAGCAGCTGCAACAGTCACAAAATCATAAGGACCAATATAAATGAAATGAACAGTAACATGTACTAAAACTGTGAATTCATCAGAAGTGTAAGAAGCAAGTGGTAAAGAGAATGTGGTTTTGTAGTGTCAGGCATTTAACAACTGCTTGAAATGAGTGTAAGTTACACATTAGGAAGAAAATTAAAGTATAGCAAGGAAATAAACAGAATTTGTAGACTGTAGTTACATTTATTATTTTGTACAGAATTTTCCATAGAATGGCAATTCTGGTTTTGGTCATTAATGGTATTTTAACAACATTAATTTTACAGAGAGCAGTGTGGTAAAATTCCAGACATAGATTTGAAATCTGGTAGCCACATCCAAAGAGTTGCAGTCACTGGCTCAATATCTAAGTGGAAGCAAGTACAGGTGGCTGAGGTGTCCATATTGGGGCTGGTACTGTTTGATATCTTTATTAATTACATATATAGTAAGACTGAGTGCACCCTCAGCAAGTTTGCAGTGACACCATGCTGAGTGGTGCACTTGATATGTCTGAGGGAAGGGATGCACTCCAGAAGGACCTTGACAACCTTGAGGAGTGGGCCTGTATGAACCTCATGAAGTTCAACAAAGCTAAGTGCAAGGTCCTGCACCTGGGTCACATCAATCCCCAGTATCAATACAGACTGGGGGGATGAATAGATTGAGAGCAGCCAGTTAGTGAAACACAGGATACTGGTGGATGAAAAATTGGACACGAGCCCAGCAGTGAGTGCTTGCAGCCCAGAAAGCCAACCATATCCTGGAATGCATAAAATGAAGCATGGCCAGCAGGTTGAGAGGTGACTCTCCCCCTCTGCTCTGCTCTCATGAGACCTCACCTGGAGTACTGCATCCAGCTCTGGCATATCCAGTACAAAAAGGCCATAGACCTGTTTGAGCAGGTTCAGAGGAGGGCCATGAAAATGATCAGAGAATTGGAACTCTTTTCCTATGAGGAAAAGCTGAGAGAGTTGGAGTTGTCTAGGTTTGAGAAGAGAAGGCTCTTGGAAGACCTTATTTTGGCCTTCCAATAATAAAAGGGGGTTTATAAGAAAGATGGAGAAAGACTTTACCAGAGACTGCAGCAATAGGACAAGAGGCAAGGGTTTTAAACTGAAAAAGGGTAGATTTAACTAGGATAGGAGGAAGTACTTTTTTATGATGAGGGTGGTGAGGCACCGGAAAAGGCTGCCCAGAGAAGCTGTGGATGCGCCATCATTGGAAATGTTCAAGGTCAGGTAGGATGGAACTTTAAGCAAGCTGTTCTAGTGGAAGGTGTCCCTGCCCATGGCATTGGAACTATATGATCGTTCAAGATCCCTTCCAACCCATATCGTGCTCTGATTCTATGATTCTGTAGCCTAGACTGCAACTTAATTGCCTCTTGAACACTCACTTAGGTTTTCCTGAGAATTCTGAACCCTTTTGTATATATATATATTCCAGAAGGTCTTCTGTTCCTGCTTCTTTTGACTTACTGTTCTACAGTGATTGATTTTGACATTGGTGAAGTTCCATAGACAGCCTCTAGAGTCCTCTAGTTGTACCAACACTATCATTTGTAGGGCATTCTCTGGCATGAGGGGCAGCTCAGGAGCCTTAGAACTCCTTCTGCATCCCTATAATAAAGTGGAAAAAGCACAAGCATTGCAATGAAGCAGCATGGTGATGCCCAACTACAGGCAGATCCTTTCACAGGAAAATGCCTGTGAAAAAAGGTATAAAAATAGTGCAAAACTACACATTTCCTTTAGAAAAACTGTATTTCAATCTCAGGACTCTTATAATATTAAAAAAAATCCTCAATAAATCACAAAAATGTTTAAGAAACAAAAATGTCTTAATTTAAAACTTTCTAACTACAAAATCTGTTATTCAATTTGAAAATAATTATTAAATTAAACATTTGATCACAATAACAAAGTAAAAATGTTTAATACTGTCATTTCCTGTAATTTTCAAGTAATTTATAAGCAGATTAAAAATTCAGAATGTATACATTTCAGTAATCATTAGGAACAGATCACATAATAAGATAAATACAAAATAATTAAGGAAGACATAATTCCAAGCAGTCAGAGAATCATGGAATCATTTAGGTTGGAAAAAACCTTTAAGCTGATCAGGCCCAACTGTAAACCTAACACTACCAAATCCACCACTAAACCATGTCCCTAAGTGCCACATCTAGGGGTGGTGACTCAACCACTTAACTTGGGCAGCCGGTTCAGTGAAACTAGCTTGATAATCCTTTCAGTGAAGAACTTTTTCCTAATGCCCAATCTAAACTTCTCCTGGTCAAACTTGAGGCAGTTTCTGCTCATCCAATCATTTGCTACTTGGGAAAGACTGACACCTGTCTACAATCTTCTTTCTGGTAGTTGTAGAGAGCAGGTCCCCCCTGAGCCTCCTTTTCTCCAGGCTGAACAGCCCCAGTTCCCTCAGCCGCTTCTCATAAGACTTGTGCTCCAGACCCTTCACCAGCTTCGTTGCCCTTCTCTGGACTTGATCCAGCACATCAATGTCTTTCTTGTACTGAGGGAACTGAAAACTGAACTTTTTCCAAAACTGAACAAAGTAATTGAGGTGCGGCCTCACCAGTGCTGAGCCCAGGGAGATGATCATTGCCCTTGTCGTGCCAGCCACACTGTTTTGGATATGAGCCAGGATGCTGTTGGCCTTTTTGGACATCGGGCACCCTGCTGGCTTATGTCCAGCTGGCCATCAACCAGCATCCACAGGTCCCTTTCTGCCAGGCAGCTTTTCAGCCACTCTTCTCCAAACCTGTAGGGTTGCGTGGAATTGTTGTGACTCAAGCACAGGTTATGGCACTTAGCCTTGTTGATCTCATACAATTGACCTTGGCCCATCGATCCATACTGTCCAGATCCCTTTTAGAGCCTTTCTACCCTCAATCAGATCAACGGTCCTGCCCAGCTTGGTGTCATCTGCAGACTTACTGAGGGTGCACTTGATCCCCTTGTCCAGATCATTGATAAAAATATTAAACAGAGCTGGTCCCCAGGAACACCACTTGTGATTGACCACCAGTTGGATCTTTCAGTAACTTCATTTACCACCACTCTTTGGGCTTGGCCATATAGCCATCTTTTTACCCATCAAAGACTATACCCATCCAAGCCATGAATATCCAGTTTCTCCAGAAGAATGCTGTGGGTGACAGCATCAAAGGCTTTACTTTTACATCCACAGCCTTTCCCTCATCCACTAGGGAAGGTCACCTTGTCACAGAAGAAGATCACGTTTGTCAAGCAGGAACTGCCCTTCATAAACCGTTGCTGGCCAGGTCTGATACCCCAGCTGTCCTGCATATGCTGTGTGATGGTGCTCAGGATGATCTGTTCCATAACCTTCCCCAGCACCAAGGTCAGGCTGAGAGGTCTGTAGTTTCCCAGATCCTCCCTCTTGCCCTTCGATGGGCATCACATTGGTGAACCTCCAGTTAACTGGGACCTCCCCAGTTATCCAGGACTGCAGCACATATGAACATGTGAAGTTCAGTATTAAATTTTCAGGACATGTAAAAAAAGACCAGAAAAGTTTCTAAGATGATCAAAGAAACTAAAGTTTCTGAAATTAAGTTAAAGTCAGTGATCAGCAGTTTCTGCTGTTCTTATTTCTATCCTTCACAAGAATGGCCCAGAAAAGCTGCAGCCTGGTATTACACCAGGGGACACTGTATACTTCTCATCCTTCTCTTCCCTCCAAGGCTTCTTCTATTTTTCCTCTTTTTCCTCTCATTACACTGGCATTAGTTTTTTCCTCTTCCACTCCTTGGCTTCCATATTTTCTTTCTCCTCTACAGCTCCTCTGCCAGTCCCATGGGAATAATATTATGATACCAGTCTTGGAATATTATTACTCCTTTTACTTTTTCTGTTTTCAGTCATATTTCAAATAATTTACCTGTATATGATTACAGAATAAGGGGTATACATGCTCTGTTATATGACAGGAAAACAACAAAACCACACACAACCCCCCCTTGTATGAAATAACTAGCAGGTGTCAGTAGAAGAAAAAAAAAAAAAAAGCAAGGAAGTACTCAAGCAATCAACTCTCTCCCTCCTCTACCACAGAATTTACCAAGAAGTAGACTCTGAGATTGTTTGGAATCTGGGGGTGGGAGTGGGGGGGGATTTTTCGTCTCTTTAGTAGTTTGTCTTTAGTTATACACAGAATGACTTTCCTCTTGGATATATTCTTATTAAAACCCTAATGAATTAATGGACATTTCTGTTAATAAACAATCAGACTATGATGCTTTTCAAATCATTTTTCCACCTGGATTTTCCACCTACATGGATCAGTCAGCACAACTTTGCTGATAAATGTATAACAGGTATAGATTTGATTCAGACTGCTTTCCTCCCCAAAGAGGGAGGGTATGGATATAAAAGGTAGGAACTGGGTTCTGACTCATAAAAATTTTCCATGATTTGCCACAGGGTCTTGTGCCAATATGTTGTTCTTTGTACAGCTAAGCTCAGTTTAGGCAGCAGATGGGTCCAGACATTTTTATGTGTCTTCAGCAATTTGAAGATTTATGGTTCTAGACAGAAAACTTACACAAGCTCATTAAGCATAAAATGTGAATTGAATTCCCTTCAGAACTTCAGTATATATATAAAATAGATTTTGCTCTAAGAAAACTCAAAATTAACCAGGATTTTAACATTGTGGTTCATCACTAAATAAGCCTGTGAAATATTCTTATTTAAGAAGGTATTGAGTAGTATTTCTCCTAGATATTTTACAAGTGAAGATTATTTTTTTAAATTCTGTACATTTCCGTGGGTGAGAAAGAAATGAGATCTATTTATCAAATAGACTTAAATTAAGCTCCTTACATCTGCTTCTCATCAATCATATCTCCATCATAGGTAATGCTAAAAAATTCAATAACTCTTTCTTCGTCGTTGAAGACTGCTTGAGGCAATCAAGAGACATTTCTAAATCTACCAATACATATCCTGCATAACACAACAGGGCAAAATAGACAATCCCAGAGATATCAATTTTCTGTAAAACAGCTCAGCTGGAATTTGTTTAACCAGCTGAACTTTGTGACAGGAAGAAAATGAAGGGAAAAACCCCACAAAAAATCCCAACCCTCACACTCTCTTCAAGAAAGCTGAGACACAAATTATGAGAAATACAGGCTTTTCCTGTTCAGTTTTTTATTTGGTTTGTTTTTCTGGAAAATAAGCACTTTTCAGCTGTAGCTAAAGCAGAGGCCTGTAACAGAAGTACATTAACTGGCATGCCTTGAACTTAAATATAAACAAATATACTAAAATAGTGTAGCTGACAAAAGTATATAAGTGTCTCATAATACTGTGATGACATAGCTACACAGAACATCTAAGTGTTTTAGGTAACTATGTGAACAATATAACCACCAAAGAGCAAAGACTCCTGTAGCTTACTCCAGTAGCATGGAAAACTACGAGAGGAGTAACAGAATTTTCAAGATGATGAAGAACAAAATAACAAGGGACTCCAAATGGGCAGAGCATCCTGCTAAACACTCTGGGGCTGGTAGCTGGGAAAATCATTAACAAACAGTATTGGAAACAGATTAACTCCTCCCCGCTTTTGATAGCGAGTGAAAAGCACAAAAATATGAAGCATGTAGAGGAACGAAGGAGAAAAAAACATCCCATTTCTCTTGTTGATGAACTTCCAAGACTTGTTAGTCCAAACCTAATAATTATAGAAAAAGAACTAAAGAAAGCAAATATTGAAACAGAAAACTGTCTCAAGCAGTAACAGTGCAGTTAAACTTGGTGTAAACATACTTCCTAGTATATACCCAGTTTCTGCTGATATGTCTATGCTTCCACTGCACCTTGGAATACTAATAGGTCTTCAATATTGGGATGCTGAGTCATCAGCATCCTGAATCCTTTGTCATGGCGGAATATCAGGCTGATGGTGATGATGAGCTTTTTTTCTCTAAAATTCATAGTTGAGTGGAAACATTTCTGCCACCACCACAGCAGAAGATTGCCACCTTCAGAAATAAATATAGAAGTTACAACATCAGTGTATGTAAAGCTTCCACACTGTTCTGGTAGGGCAGGACGATTGACTAGATTTCCATAAGACAATTTTGGGCAGCTATATCCCTTTCGTGTTAAAATAGTAGTAATCCACAAGGACCCAACACCTAGACATTTTCCATGAAGGTTTTAATATAGAGTTATTTTTAATTGAAAAGTGTTAGGAGTGTTTCCTGTTTTTCCAGATAACAGTAACTCTATGGACGTACCAGAAAGGGCTCATCTGACTTTTTATCCTCATGTATGTATTTCAGGTGTATTAATCAAAAGATTATCAACATGCACGACCATTATTCAGCAGATTGTGAAAAAAGAATGCTTAAACATTATTAAAGGGAAAACAAACCATCTCAAGGAATATTGGTCTGTTTCAAGGTCTTCTACTTAGCTTTATATAAATCCTCATGTCTTAGTTGAAGTTAATGACATTTTACACCAACCAATAAATTATCCTTTTATTATAGTCTCAAACAAAATGAAAAATGTTCTCTTTCAAATTGGATTTTGTGACTGCCATGTAAGTCTTTACTGAATGATGAAGGATTGGAAAAGTCCACCCAAGAAAATTATTTTTTCCTATGTATTTTAAGAGCATATTTTTTTTTTATGTGCACTTGCTTTCTTGCTTTGGTCTCCTAACAACACTAATGCTAATAGTGAAGTCTTATACATGGAGTGCCTTGCCTAGGGCAACTCATACTGTTATATGTTGCTAAATGTACAGTGCAAAAATGGTTAAATTTCTATTTCATGGGTGACCCTAATATGCACAGAAAGCAGTTAAAGTTACCAGATACATCTTTTTAGTGACCTTCAGGCAGCCTACAGCTTTTCTTTGCTATTTGAGAGTTATTATGTCAGAAATATTATGTCATTGTTTCTGGACAGTATGAGGTAGAGTTATGGATTGTATTAAGAATTGTTCTATCCTGAAAGATCAGGCATACTGCAAGAACACTGGGAACAACATCTCCACTATTACTTCAAGGAAAGCTACAGGATCAAGAGTAAAAGCTTAAACTGTATAAATAAATAGGGAAATTGATCTATTTTCATTTGGCAAAAGAGAAAATTAAACTGCCACTATTACAGAACTCAAAGTATGCTTAAAAAAATTATAAGGAAATTCAGATATAAAATATGATTATTTGTGAATATAATTATAAATGTTGTGGTTTAACCCTGCTGACAACTAAGCCCCACACAGCTACTCAGTCACCCCCACAGAGTATCAAGGGGAGAATCAGAAAAGTAGAAGGAAGAAAACTCATGAGTTGAGAAAAAGTTTAATAATTAATTGAAAGAGGAAAAAATCAAAAATTGTAAGGAAAACACCAAACAAAACAAAAAAAAAAACCAGAGAGGACAATAAAATCCAAGAAAAGCAAATTATGCAAAAGAAAACAACTGCTTACCACCAACCAACCTATGAACAGCTAGTCCCTGAGCAATGACAGCCCCTGTCAACTTCCATCCCCACAATTTTTATTGCTGAGCACGACATTATATGATATGGGATATCCCTTTCATCAGTTGGGGTCATCTGTCCTGGCTGTGTCCCCTCTCAACCTTTTGCCCACCCCCAGCCTACTTGCTGTCAGGGCAGCGTGAGGAGCAGAAAAGACCTTGACACTGTGTAAGTGCTGCTCAGGAATAACTAAAAAATCAGTCTGTTATCAACACTATTTTAAGCACAGATCTAAAATGTAGCCCCATACAAGCTACTATGAAGAATTTTAACTCTATCCTAGCCATAAATAGTACAATAAGAAATGGAGAAGAAGGGGACATGTGGACCTTTGTTCCCTATTACACATCTAAAAGAGCAACTTCAGAACAAGTAAGTCATGAAGACTACTCAGTAGAGTTCAAATCCAAGGTAGAAGAATAGGAGCTAGTCTATGTGCTACTGGGGATGGGTCAAAGTTTCTCAGAGATTATGCTTGAATGTCTAATAACGTCACAATGGCCCCAAATGGACTATAATTAATGGACAGGATTTCTCTCCAGAGTCTGTTTCAGTTGCAGATATTTTCTTTCTTTGGATATTCATTAGGCACTCAAACATTTTAATGCAAGTTGAATGTCTATTTGATGGAAGCAATTTATAATAGGAAGCATTTCCATAATAAAAAGAACTGTCTTATTAGTTTATTCACCACAGAATCTCATACATATTTTCACACACACAGATACAGAACCAGGTTCTGTAGAACATGGAGACTGAATTTACCTTTTATTTACAGTTTGACAACTGCATTACTCTCTTTTACAAAGCAGAGGTAGAATTCTCCACATTACTATGTAAGTACAATTCCTCTGTCTCCCTACTGCCAAACTCTGGCTTCTGTGATAGAGGGCTTCCAGATGTCTCTCATGTGTAGTACCTCTCTACAGAGATATCCGTTCTTGCTAGCCAGTCGCTGACAGACATGTTTTTGTCTATTTTGATTAACAAACATCTCAGATGAAATTAGCCATCCAAAACCTAGTTGCTTACTTGAAGTTAAAAACGGTGTTTTCACTATTGTCAATGGCGAGATCTTGGTACCTTCAAGTTGGAAGCCATTCACTCTCTTTTAGAAAACTCTTTTAAGGTAGGATGAATTGCTCTGGAAGTGTCTGTCTCTTTCCATTGATAAAAAAGCAACCAAACTGTGAGCTCAGATTCTGAGTGTGACTCAATTACCTAAATATAGATGTCTACTACCATTTCAGAAAACTCTTGCACAACTTTCTTAGCCTCTAGCTGCTGCCCCAGAAGAATTCAGGTGTCTCTTGTGTTCCTGCCTCTCTAAGTTATAAACAGCTGGAAAGACAGGTAAATTAATTTTTAACATGGTACTGGACATGCCTTGAACTAAAATTTCTGAACTAAATTCTCTGTATTAGATATAAGTATTGGCTTCAGCACATCTTGGTACTGTGAAATAAACCTCTGTGTCTGAACTAAGATGTAGAAAAAGTAGGCTCTAATCTTTCAGTATCCAGGGCATACTCATGCTGCTCATGTAATTAATTATGGAATGAAAGTTCAAGTTGTAATAAAATTTGAAGTAGCATGAATTAATTCAACAAAATTGAAACTGAGTGACCCTGCTGATATTAGTGAAATGCAGACAGTTGGTTTTAATATTTGTGTGATTCAGCAGAGAGATTTTCATTACCTGCAATTCCACAGTATTAATCCATTTGAAAGAGGCAGACTACTGGAAATTCACAACAGGAAACTTATGTAGGGGAATTTAAAAAAAGATGCCTCTTCAGTCATGCCAGTCCAATGTCAGAATTTAGTAATGCTTATTGACTGCAACAAGAACAAAACCAATTTTTACACAAATGCAAAATGCACAAAATAGAAGAAATATAATTATGAAGCGTGGGATTGATCTGACTGCTCGATGTGATATATGTCTGACTAAATGGAGAAGTCTACAATGCAAATACCATAACCCGAGACATCTCTGAACTACTTTTATGGAGATAGATTCATCTTACAATGGCACAAGTCAGAACACAGGTTAGTCTAGTTCAAAAAGTATCTGTTTCCATTTGCTGACTAGAAAGCAACCGACAGTATTAAAATGATATGTAAACAAGCAGATTAGCCATTTAAACTTAGGGTACATGAAACCTATCACAGCAATTTAATATCATCTATTTTTTCCTATTATTATATGCATACAGATTTCACTACCTCAGACAGTCATGTAATATATCATAAAACCATAGCATATTTCATATTGATAATTGTATACATCATTTATTTTTTACTGTATTGTTATGTATAAAACATGAGATGATATATTATAAATAATACTCTTTCTAGTGATTGCTATTTGGGGAAGTGATCTTTGGTCAAAAAAAGTTGATTTTTTCCCCCGCTGTTATTCCTTTTCTTGTTTTTGCAGTGCTTTGCAGGTGTTTACATAAGGACAGGAGGACAAGCTTCTAATAAAGAAATCAAAAACCTTGGGTTTTCTAATGGTACATTACATTTTATTAAAGATTAAATGACCTAAAAGAAAATTATATTTTCAAAGTGATTTGAGAACCTAAATACAGATACTTTGTGCCATATTAGTAAATACAGATACTTTGTGCCATATTAGAGGCTTTACTTCATCCTATCTGTCCTCCAGCTGCCATTCTAGAAATAGCTATCTCTTGTACGACTGGTGTCATATCTATCAGCCCCAAGGAGATTTGTTGAGTAACAAAAACATTTAGCACGGTGATCGATGTTCAGATATTCAGTTTTGATGTTGATTTCAACCCTGTTACATATTTTGCTATGATTTTCCTATCATAGAATAGCAGACATGAAAAGTTTGTGTCACATTTATGGAATTTGGATTAAAAATACGTCAGACTAACAAGATGTATTGAGGCAAAATTATATTTTGTATCTATATGCTTCTGTAAAGCATAGATTTGGTTACTCAGCTGCTTCCTAAGCTGTGGAGAACTGTCTTTGATCTAATGTGCTTGTAACAAATTCAATCCACGTATGAGATTTTCATCCAAATCAAAATTATTGATGAGATTTTCTAAAGCCCCATGGCTACCTTTTCACCAGTGGAAATTAATGAGTTTTCTCACAGTGTCAGTTACAGTGGTAATCGGTGAAGGACATAATTTCAAGTCAGGTCCAGGGTCAAGAAAGCAGAAATGTATTTTAGAGTCTTGTTTTCTCACTGCTTTTCTTAGGATCCAGACAAGAAATTATTCAGGATCTGGCTTTATTTCAAAAGGATTAAACGCTAGTGTAAAGGAAAAAGATAGTGATGCTCACAGTCTATGCTTGAACTACTGCTTAAGCGTCCCTCTACTTTGTGAGGTACTTTGTATTATCAAACTTTAGTTCTGAAAAGGGATTTTGGGCCATTGGAGGCGATCTTCTGCTGTGACAGAAACCATATTTATTTTTTTTAATTCACTTACAGATCTGCATTTGTAAAGAAGCTTATTTTTAGGTCTCAAAAGTCCTTTCACCAGGCTGCTCCAGAACTTCTTTAATGGGAAAGAACTTTTTGATAATCTTTTTTTTTGTTTGTTTTTCACATAATTTATTTCTATATGTACCAAAGCTGTCCTTCAGTTTAAACAGTATTTGTATATAGCTATAGACAACAATCGCCTTCTTGCTTAGCATTTGTTTTTCAGAACTGAACAAGCCAAATTATTTTATTTTGTTTGCAAAACTCCATTTCAATCTATTAATATTTCTCTGTACTAGTGAAGTTTGAGTTCATCCTTCATGAACTGGATGACTAAAACTATACACTTATTCTATAGAAAGGTTCAGACAGACTTGAACAGAGGCAACAACCTCAGCTATCTGATTAAATTATATTGCTGGAAAAAAAAAACCCAACAAAAACCAACCAGGTTCCAGATGATTTTCTCACTCCTGAATTGACCTCTTTGTCACACTGTGATGAAATTACTACAGCAAGACTATTTTCCTCCCTAGTAATTTTCTAATAAAAAGGTCTTAGTTTGTATCAGACATTTGTGTTATTAGTTCCTTGGTCAACAATTTTACTACCTACATTGTTTCATTTAATTCTATCACCCATGTTTACAAAGTTCTTTAGATGTGGTATCTCCGTCTTCCCTATTGACAAGTATTGACAATGAGATTCAAGTCTGTCTCAGCAGCAACTTTCATTGAACATAACCAGTTGTTATACCAATGTAATTCAGGGACATACCTGTTAATTTTTACTGGTTATTTCACTTCAGGCTTATATTTCTCCTTTCAGTATTGCCTGTTTCTATCTTCCTATGAGGCAGCTGTCATTCACTCTGCAAGCTATCTTTTCCTATCCCATGCAACACTATAGCAAACATTTTACTGTGTTGGGGGAAGAAGTGATATAGCGCCTTTCCTGCAGCTAGAAATAAGTTGTCTTATCACAGAAACAAATCATGTTAGTCCATTATGATCTACCTCTGATAAACTCAATAGAATATTATAACCAATTCTATTTCTTAGACATCTGCCTTAGAGTTTGGTTGGTTTTGTTGTTTGGTTTTTTTTTCTTAAATATTAATGCTTAAAGTTTACACTTTACTAAAATGAGCAGAAATTTTTCCTGGTTTTATTTATTATTGTTTCTGATACTTTTGAATCATGTGGCACTACTCAGCTTTACAGCTGGGTTTAAATTTTGCTTTTGAACTTGTAAACGATGAAGATAGAAGGCACAGTGCTACCCCATTATCGTTATACTCCATTTTGATCTGATCTAGCTCACATGCAACTCCTTTGAGCTTTTGCACTGTGCTTACCACCCATTTGTTACTCACTTTCATGCTGTTACACAACCAGTGACACTGAACCTATTTCACAGACGTGTGTAATGTCTCTGTTAAGAGTTCCCTAGACACCAAATCTGCTAAAGATAAAGGGTAGATTTCCCTAACTCTTCTCTTCTCAATGGGCTCCCTTAACAAAGGTCAAAGGCCTTAAAAAAACCAAAACAACAACAAACAAAACAAACAAAAAAACCCCAACCAACCAGACAATGAAAGTGGATGACAGACCAATTTGTGGGTCTAAAGCCAAGTAGTTCATATCAGTATTGCTTAGTGCTGTTCCTCTTTATAGGACACCTGTCTTGGAGAGTGGTAGATGCAGTGGTCCAAAACATAAGCAAGAATTGCAGTAATATTAAAGTAATGGAAAAATGAGTCCTAGTGCTTGAGATTGCTTCCTGGACCTCTTTTATTTAGCAGTAGAAAGTACAATAAATAAGGGTAATTGGAACATAATATTATATCTGCATGACTGATCAAAAGACTTTGAGTTGAGGCTGAGATTTTGGAATTGAGTTTAAATGCCTAAGAATGGTGACTGGGGCTGCTAAAATTGCAAGAAGGTGATTAGGACAACTCAGAGGAAGGAGCAAGGTTGTGTTTCAATGACCAGAATATAAAGTGTTAAGCTTCCAGAAAATGGCTAGAAAATGGAGCCCTGGACTGAAATGAATTTACTGATTTTTATTATATTTAAGATAAAAAAAATAATGAAATCACAAAAATGAAAGCAATATCTGTGTTGATTATGCATTTTTAGAAAGATTAATCACACTTCCAGTTGGTGGTCCATGAAGTAGATGTCAACATACTGCTTCCAAGTGTTGCTAAGTGTTGCTCTTTTAGCCCATTTAGCAACATAAAGAAATGTTCTAACAATTAGCAAGTACTTATAGAGGAACAATTTGCTTGACTGTATTTATGAAATATTTTCTAATGAATATTTTCTATAATTTTATCACCCTATACTTCCTTCCTTTATAGGAAACTGCCATAGTAGAGAATGGGCTGGCGGCACCCTGGGCCTGTGTCATTGGAAGTGTCAGGGGCTCTCCTTGGGGGTCCATCACGTAAGACCTGGCAGCCAGGGCCCATCCCACCACCCTAGCCAAGAGCAGGGCTGCCAAGGGGTACTGGCACAGCCCCAGTCCAGGCCATCGGTATCTCCTGGAGCTGGGAACAGGTGAAGGACAGGCTGGGGGTGGGCCCATGTGGCCAGGCAGGGCAGGGCTGTGTAGAGCTGGAGACTGGCCCTGTTGCGGTGCTGCTGGGACAGGGGCTGACAGCCCCGGGGACTGAAATGGGGTTGGGGGGTGGTTCCAGTGGGCTGGGCAGGGACAGCAGGACCCTAACAGAACAAAAATTTATGTGCTCACTGTTAGGATCTGTACGTATATATGTTTATATGTATTTTTTACTATGAATATCCCTTTTCCATCCCAATAACTTTGGAATCTATTGGCTGGCATCAGTTCTAGTTGATAAAGGAAGGTGGTTTTATACTTTATCAGATGTTTTTCATGCTATAAGAAGTGAAGCAAGCAGATGCAGGAAACATCTTTCCAATCAATAATAAGTAAAAGATACATTAAGAGTGCTCGACATTAGAGAATACATTTATGAAAGAAACTTGACTATTTTGACCAAGCATCATTTAGGACTACAGTCATCTGAAGAAGAAGACAATGACTTTTGGATGCCTATCCACGTCAGGATCCATCTGGACAATTTTCTATCGGAGTAAGAACTGAACTACAAACCTGGTAAGGTTTCTGCTTAGTAAGGGTTTTAGCTACACATGAAGTGTGTACAGCACCAAAGGGAGCCAGGGAGGGGAGCGATGGTAACTCTTACAGCCTAGGAGGAAGAGATGAGGTTGGGGAGCTATGCACTTCCAACTCCACCCATGTAACTCCAAAAGCATGCACATTATTAACACTTTGGGATTACAGAAGGGTAATCAGAAAATTTTGGTCATGTATTTACGTTTTGCAACTATGTACCACTGGGGTTTATCTGTCCTATTGCTGTTCTTGTTCCTGAATGGATAATTGTGGCTTGATTACATGTTATTAGCAAGTCAATAGCCCTCTTTAATTCTAATTTGGTTTACATAAGTTATTATGAGAAGTGTTTCCCTGTGACTTTTTGTCCTGTTTCCAGTCCTGCTTGCTTCGTTTTACCTTTCCCCAGTTCTACCCTTTTATTCAAGTCTTCAGTTTACAATACAAACTCCCTACATCTTCAAGGATCATCTCTGATTAATATATTTCTTTGGATCCTACCTAAAATCTTTGATTATTGATGCTTTTGAGTAAGAGAACTTGAGACCTTTTGAACGGCTGATTTGTGATGAAACACTAATGAACAAAGAAACACCATTTTTTTCCAGTACTGACTCTGAGTCTTTAGGTTCTTCTATTACTATCAGCTACCTAGCTTCATCTTCTATGAAGGAGTATGTGCAGCACAGCACAGTCCAGGAGGTCAAGTGATATGTGCAATGCAGCACGGAACAGCACAGGCCTGCTTAGGTCAGTTGTTATATGGGTCATTAACTCCTCAAAGTACGGCAGTCTTCCAGTCAAGATCACTGCATCTTCCCTAGTTTGTCTGAATGAAAGGCAAAGGGTTCAAAAGAGGGTACTGGCAAGATGCTTCCAGTCCAACTGCTAAGAAAAGTTAAGTTACTTAGCCCTCAGCAGCTAAACTGGAAGATTTTCACTTGCTAGCCAGCTATCTTCTTTTTTCATCTGTTAAATAAAATGAGAACTCAGAAAATGTAAACACATCAAGGTGAAGTTATTGATTATATAGAAAGAAGTATATGCTATTAGAAAACAATTTAGATTATACCTTCCTGAACAGATACAGAACTAAATTCAATCCCTTCTTCCATAGGAAAGATTCTGTATCACAGTAGACAAGTCATTTAATCCTCTCATTTCACAAGTGGCAATTTATTACACAACCCTTACTTCATATGCCTGATATAATTACTGGGATAAATTATGCAGCAATGCTAGTCTTTCTGGGAAGTGAATAAAATTATTGGAAACTCCAGGGGTGGGGTGGAGAAGAATAATAAGAAAAAAAAGTACTGCAAAATGAGATAGTAAAATACTGATGATGTTAAAATATAATCCAGAGCATATCAGGCTGAACATCTGTATTTTGCAAATATTTATTCTCTGTGGCATTCCTTTCTTCATACCTGATAGCCATCTGTGGAATTAGGATAGTGGACACTTCATCTCATACAATGCACTGAAGATTAATTAATTAATATCAGAATTATTCAAATTCCATACTGCTTATTACCATAAAAATCCCACAAAAGAAACAAGTGATTTTGTTTTCAGAGAAGTATTTGAGAAATACAAAAGAAATAAGCTTTCAGCCATGAATAAGAAGGAAGTAAATATTGAAGGATTAAGTAGGTGTGGTTAATTCTCTACCCTGAATTCTTCTGGGCAAAAAAGGAAAGGTATATATATAAAGTCATCTAATGGAAGAATCAGACACATTGTGGATGGAGGGTGCTCTGTCCTAGCTCTTTCTGGTTTCAGCAAAACACTTGCCACACTGTGCTACAACGGTTTCATTATTACACCATCTTTTGGTTTTGATGATCCCATAGCGAAGACGGGAAAAAGAATAGAACATATACTTAGGCTGTAGCCTATGTATAGCCTATGTACATATTCACATATGTAATAATCATACTCAGAAACAGATTAAACAGAGTTCTTGGGATATATTCTGAAATCAGGTTTCTGAATATATTTAGTAGATAAGATGTTTAATATAAAGATTTTGCTCCTGCTTCTGCCTCTGTCTTCTTGAGCTACAACAAAGATGTGTGAGCATTTGCACACTGTGAATGTGTATTTTGTGTGTATTAATGGATGTGGGAGAGAAAGCACTACATTTAAGTTCTTAAGAAACTAGGAAGCTTGAACCCTGCTTATAGACCACAAAACAATTTGAAGATTGTTTTATTCTTGCTGAAAATTAGTTTCTTGTGAAAAAAATTATTCTGGAGAAATTCTCAGTCACTGAAAAACTATAACTGCTGTAACTAGTATATACTAAAATATTGGATATTAATATAATGGCTATAACTGCACCTTCCAACCATCACATAAAAGCCACCTAATGGGGAAAAGTTTGCAAGGTGTTATATGACACTGTATTGTGTGACGGAAATATCAGTAGCGATCGTAAATGTATGTTAGCTTGTAGAAGAAAACACTAGGTTTTGCCTTTTTGAAGAATATATGTTTATTCTAAGTGTTTCCAGATGTAATTGTCAAGTATCATAGAATGCCTTTCACTAAGCTGTTTCTGTTTATCATGGACAAAAATTCCTTCTTTACACTTTACTTCTGCAACTTTTACAGCTTTTCTAGAAATACAGTTGAATATATTTCAGTAACATTAGATACTGTGGACTGAATTCTTCTCTAACAGAAGTTAACTCTTTTCTTATCACCTACATAAGAGGAAAATATTGGATTCCAAACTTATATGCACTTTTATGATACTGCAGAATTATACCTATGATAAAACCAGCTAGGAACATAGTACAAGGTACCCACAAGCTAGGTCTTATTGTATCCTTTCTTTATTTTCCACTATCTCCTGTCATTTAGGCAAAGGCCTGACATCCAGTTAGTTAAGAGGACTTGTCAGTATTTTACTGTTATCTAGTACCTACTCTTCGCTGATTGGGTGCTGAATATATAGAACTGCTAGAGGAATTAATAACTTTGCTGCCTGTTTCTAACCTTCATAATAATGGGAGCACTGTGAGGGTCTACATCATTTTACAAAGGACCTAGGAAAATACAGGTTTTGACTGTGGTGATTTCTAATATGAAGTTTACTATTAAAATTAATTTTTAGAATTTGGTCCCTGTTCTGTCATTGCCAGGTCAAGCTCATCCGATTTCAACTGCAGCAAGGTGCTGCAGATTTCTTGAAATATGAAGGATCTTGATAAAGGTTGAACAGGATGGTTTGTATTTGGTACTACCTGTGAATGATAGATGGTGATATGGGGGGAACTGGTTTGAGGAAAAAGTTGCAATATACAGCACTGAAAAATCAAGGCTATCTAATATAATTTTATCAGGACCGATGGATAATTAAGTTAATACTTTAATGTTAATATGATACACTGCACCCTAAACACACATCCTGACAGTAAAATGTTCAGCTTCTGATTCTTTTTCTTTCTGCTATATTTTATTTGGAATCCAAATTTTTCCCTTCGGTTCTAGCTTTGCTAATACAGTGATCCTGTGTAAAGAAGTCTTACTGTACATGACATTGTGTCCCAAAATATTGTTACTCCTAAAAAGCTATATTTATCTACATATATAAATATGTTATTAATTTTCCCTAACAGTTGTAGGTATTTGCTATGACACAATACAGTTAGATTCATAGATTATTGCAATATATTTAAGTATTTCTTTGACCTTGTGATCTGTGGCAATATGAATCACTGATATTTATTATGATATAACTTTGAAAGAAAAATGATGCTAGATTCATTTATAGTTTAGGCCCTACACTGATATTTATTATGATATAACTTTGAAAGAAAAATGATGCTAGATTCATTTATAGTTTAGGCCCTAGTTTAAGGTGACAAAGATAGGAAAACCTCCCCAAATTTCCCTTGACTAAATAACTTCACTTTAAGGTCTGACCACGTCCACTTCATGGTAGTAATTAAATAGTTGCTATGGAATGGAAATATTACTTTCAATAAGAATATTTTCTCAGGATGGCTAGGAGAAATGTACATCATATACCTGCTCAGGCTCTTTTTTTCTTTACCTGGCAAGATAAACAGGTAAGGAATATTTGGAAGTCAGACTCAATTTAAAATCTGCATTGACTTGGTATTACTTAGAAGATTTATGTATACTGTAATAGAACATGTTTAATTGACCAAGAGGTCAGTTTTGATGTTTCAGTGTAGCATTGCTAGTTTGGACAGATTTTTTTTTTACAGCTTTGTACTATATTTGTGATGCTGATTCAAATGATGTTATTTAAGGCTACAGCAATAAGACCTTCTGAAATTACTGAACTAAAACAATCTCTAACCAAAAGAGAAATGCCCTTGGCTGTTATATTCTCATTAACCTCTCTTTAGTGTGGGATACTACTGTCTTCCTAACAGAGGAAGTAAAATGTCCTTTTTTCTTCATATTATTAAAATCTAAGAATACTCAGGTAATACATCTAAACTCTAATAATTTTGTTAAGGAATTATGTGTTTCTAAACACTATTTTTTTTTATACAAGGAATTCAATGGATCGATAATGTTGTTCATTACCATTCATCAAAACTGAAAGCAGAGAAAATACACTTCAGATTTTATCTGAGTTGCCCACTTTGTTACAGTGGATAATTCTATTAACAGAAAGAACTATAAATCAAAATTTAGTTAATAACTTAAAACTCCAGAAGTGAACCATTAGCAAACCTTGTAAATTAGATTTTACATTGCTTTCCTATTCCTGGCAAAAGGGACATTTGGGGGAATTAAAAAAAAAAAAGAGAGAGAGAAAGTTGTTTGGTTGGGTTTTTTTATCATTTGAGGGAATTTGAATGAGTTTTTAATCTTTTCTGCTGCTGGGAAGAGGAAAACATTGCAGCTGGTGGATTAAAAGAGGTTTGACGTCTTTAAAATGAGAATTGAAATACTTCTACTACTTGAAGTTCTACTACTTTATTTTTCAATTTTTAATTTGAAATAGTTGGACTATTCAGACCTATAGTTATTGGTGTGGTCATATGGACATTCCAGAATTGATAATTAAGGGTGTAAATTTTGGCTCCCAATACAGACATTATTCTATCTTGTATTCTCTTGCTGTTGTAGAGTTGCATCACTTCTTTCCTTTCATTGTCAGTTTCATATCAAGTAAAAGAGGACTCAGACCCTTATGTCACTTTTCATAGGAAACAGGCTTGTTCACATATCGATTTATAATGTTTTTCTTAAGCCCTTTATTGTTCGTGATGCGCAAGAAAAAGATTATAAATTTGCAAATTTCTTTGCAAACTTTAAGCACAAAAGCCTGCATATAAAAATGCACAATCATGTCTGTGTCTCCATACAAATACAATACACATGCAGATAAAAGTCGGGTTTAACCTTATTTATAATTTTATTTGCATTTTTTATCTAATATATATAATTTTGATTCCATGAACAAGTGTTTGTTTAATAGTAACTATAGAATTTTACTTCATCAATTAATTCTTCAGGTGCTGTTAGATTACTAAAGAGTATAAAAATCAAGGTTATTTTCCATAATTAAGATGCTCCAGTTTGTAATGGGCTTTCATTTTCCATAGTATTTGGAGTTCCAAGCCAGTAAATTACCTCCAAAAACCAGACTATGGCAAACTGGGATTAGATGCATGGGTTACTGTTGTTACCCATATGGCAGCTAAGCACCACACAGCTGCTTGCTCAGTCCCCCCCAGGAGGGATGGAGGGAGAGAATCAGAAGGGTAAAAGAGAGAAAACTCATAGGCTGAGATAAAAACACTTAAATGGGGTGGGGTGGGGGGGTGGGGGTGTTTATAATTAAAAGAAAAAATAGCAAAAAGAGAGAAATAAAACCCAAGAAAGACAAGAAACACAAATTAAAACAGTTGCTCATCACCGACTGAGGTCCACCCAGTCCCCAAGCAGTGTTCCCCTTGCCACCCTCTCCCCTAGCTTTATTGGTGAGGGTGATGTCATATGGTATGGAATATCCCTTTGGTTAGTTGGGGTCAACTGTCCCAACGGTGCCTCCTCCTAACTTTTTGTGCAGCCCCAGCCTACTTGCTGGCAGGGTGCTGTAAGAAGCAGGAAAGGTCTTGACTCAGTGTAAGCGCTGCTCAGCAATAGATAAAACATCTGTGTGTTACCAACGCTTTTCATCACAAATCCAAAACAAAGCCCCATACTAGCTGCTATGAAGAAAATTGACTCTATTTCAGCCAAAATGAGCACAGTTACATGTCTGCTTTGATGTAGGAGTGTCATTACAGCTTTGTATATTTATTTATTACATGTTGGGATATCATTTTCATCTGTATAATACAGATTTTATCTGGGTGTTACTAAAATCCAGTCTGTTTTCCATTGACTTTAAGAGCATATGATTTGAAGTCTAGACTGATTATTAAAATGTTTAGACTATTTTTAACTCTAACTCTTCCTTCTAATCTACCCATCTTTCTCTGTGGTGGCTTTGTCTCAGCCAAGTTTTTCATCTTCTCTTTGCTGCCAATATTCATGTTCTAGTAACAATTTTATTCCTGATTTTAACCAAAATACATTGTTACTCTTCTTAGCAATCTCTTTAGGACTTCAATTAAAGGCCTTTTTAAAAAAAAATATCTGAAGCATTGCAGTATTCCATCTCATAACTTCAGTTTAAATGCCTTAATAATTTTAACTTCAGGGAGCTCTAGCAGCACTTCACTGTTACTTGATCTATCTATCATTTGGTCCATCTATGTATTTGTATATCTACAGGCAATAATACTTGCTTTATTGATAATACTTTAGCTTTACCATTAAAGGGTCCATGTAAAGGTGTGAACTTGAAAATACACACAAGACTTGAAAACTAAAGGAAGGGTAACAAATGTCAAATTAGGTTGCCATGTAACAAACACAAGTTTACATAAAGAATGAACATATAATTATATTCCTATTGACATGCTAATATCTTAGAGAGACTTCAGATGCTTAATTGGAAATTATCAAGGCAGCTGCAAATCAAGTAGTTTTAACTGCATATTTACGACTGTAGTATCTTTTATTCATTCATCTGGTAATTTTAGATTACCCATTTTCCGTAATTTATGCTCCTTTAAAGATTGTTTTGTCCCTTGGATCTTTGCAATGATGTTTATTCAGGACAATTAACACTGAACACAGGAGAAATTTTGGCAGATTAGACTATGAAACAGAGCTGTTTGCCAGCAACTTTTTTCTCCTGTATACGCCTTTTGATACTAACTAGTGATTATAGTATTTTGGAGACAATTCAAGGAGTCATTAGGGGACAAAATCAGAGTTTCAAGTAACAAGTTATCATAAATGTTGCACTTAATATGGTACTTGTGATCTGAAGCCTGACTATGAAAGAAAGAATGAGAGAGGTCCTAGTCCTTATTTTGCTTCAAAAAAGAAAGTGTAATAGAGTTCTTTAAAAGTGGGCTGAGTAGGGGGGAAAAAAAACCCATTTAGTTGATTTACATTTGTGATTATGGCATATAAATACCATATAATCTCTTAACTCTCTGAGTCATGAACTAAAATGAAGTACCTATGCAAGATTTATTAAAGTTTTCCAACTTTGGAAAAATTACAAAACTAAAGTATATGATCTTTAGCACATGAAAAGTGGAAGACCATTCAGTTCATGTTTGAACCCTTAGAAATTATGTCAGGTCATTTTGCCCATTTCTTTTTACCTGTTTCATTTGATGGACACCACTCAGCAGATAATAGAGGGACTTTTCTGAACACATACAGACACCTTTAGGTCACTTGAACTTTTAGACATCTATACAGGAATTAAATTAACCACATGACAAACACTTTATTTCTTATTTTCTCTCTCTCTTCCTTCCTTCCTTCCTGCCTGCCTTCCTGCCTGCCTTCCTGCCTCCCCGCCTGCCTCCCCCTCCCTCCCTCCCTCCCCCCTCCTTCCTTCCTTCCTTCCTCCCTCCCTCCCTCCCTCCCTCCCTTCCTTCCTTCCTTCCTCCCTCCCTCCCCCCTCCTTCCTCCCTCCCTCCCTTCCTTCCTTCCTTCCTTCCTCCCTCCCTCCCTCCCTTCCTTCTTTCTTTCTTTCCTGCTGTTTCCTTCCTTGCAGAGCTACCTGTCCTAATTACCTCTCAGCAAACAAGGATGTTTCCCTGAGAATATTGTGAGATATATCAGTGATGCTTTTTTGCCAATATACTTTTGTGCTACTGGTTTTTAATGGTCTATTAATGTTGTGGGAGGTATCTTTTTCTAAAGCATAAAAGCTATTTCTCCCAAAGCAAAAAAAAATAAAAATATTCTTTGTTATAATGAAACACGCTATCAATATAGACTATCAAATGGAAGTGTATGTATTAGATATTTGTTCTTTCTGTCTCTAAACCACTGCACATACTGCAACAGAAGCAATGAAATGTAAGCAATCACAATCAGTGCCTTTGGTTTTAATAATAATCTAATGAATGGAGTACCCAGAAATATCTCAGGGCCTAATAATATTTGTAATAATTTTGACAATAAAAAAGATGTTCACTTAAGAGGCTTGAATTCAATAATTACTTGAATTCAGTAAGAAGAGAAGAAGGATGCCTTGAAAAGGAGGCAAGTGGTAACCTATACAACAGAAAATTATCTCAGTATAGAGAAGTATGAACATCAGTTGGACTGCTGAGAAATTGTCTCATTCATGTCACTTCATGAAATACACAGGAAGTTGTTGCAAGGATAAATATATTATTTTAAATCAACTGGGTTTTTTTATAGCCTGAAGCATACTAATTCCCTAATTAATAATTTGTTGACTCTCAGAATGGAATTAATTGCAGCTAACTTTAGAGGTCTGTACTGTGGACATTGTTCAGCTCTGAACTTTCAATGCATGATTCACCCAACCAGAAATAGACATCCACTTTATGATGAGATGGGAATTACTTAAAAATGTGTGCATCTCCATAGATGAATACATAAAGAGAACTGGGTGACTAGCTCAGTTTTAAACATATAAATTTATTTTTAAAATCCCAATTGCACAAACTATACACCAGAACTCTGTAATATATGTTGTGGATCTGTTTGCAGTAACCTGCCTTTGAAAAAAAAAAAAAAATCAAATAATGCCTGGAGAGGTGAAAATATGTGCTCCTTTTACTACAGGTGAGTCACCAAATGCTGTAATCTCTTTGCTTCTTTGTAGTGTTTTTTCTCCCTCCTTTAACAATACTCAGTAAGAATCATCAATAACAGTCAATGCTTATAATATGAATGCTTTGAATAAATAACTTTGTATGAAACTCACATTTAATGTTTGTTCTAGATTGTATTTGTACAGATTGTAAGAATATGTATTTTCTTTGTATTATTTCTACAATAATATTAATGATAATTAAAGTACCTGTGGAAATCTACTGAAAACAAGGACAAATGGAGCTAATAAAAGTAACTTCTACTTAAAGAAAATAGAATTGTACACATGTTTCACTAGATCAGGTTATCATTGAAATTTTCCTTCCAGCCACAGTGTTCAGGGTTTTGATTATAAATTAAATCAATATGTTTGCTTGGCAAAATTTCGGTAATTGCAACACCACTCTTTCACTTTGTTATGATAGCTGTATCTTCATAGTACAAAGTGGAGTCTGATAAAAACATCTTGTTGACTTAATTTGAAAAATAAGGCACCTGCAGGAATAAACATTTTGTTCACATATGGATGTTATTATATAATTTCTATTTATAATTTATATATCTGTAACACATTATTACATTTATCAACTTTATATATGTGAGCGTGTGTACATATATATATCTCCCTTAGCTTCCTAGCATAACATTTTCTTGAACTAACTTCTCAAATGATGTTAGTTACATGAAAGTAATGGATAATCACATGATGTACAAAATGATATTATCTTTTATTTTATCTTCTCTTATTATGTAAATAGTTTGTGGTTTTATTATATTTTTACATTATAAACATTCCTAACATGACGGGTTTTCTTCTTATTTGCCAAGATTCAGGGAGCTAATGATAATTTTCAGTTTTCAGTTCAGGTGTAATACTTAACTTCATCTACTTTCTTAAATATATTATCTGCTATTGCACATGTTGATAAAAACAACACTTTTTTATTTTTTTCCTCTTTATTTTTCTTTTTCTTTTTTTTTTTTTTTTACTCAAGAACTCAAGAGGTGGTGCTGATTTGAAGACTAATATCAAAAGGCATTGTTGGTTTATATATTTGACCATAACCACGGAGCCTACATATCTTAAAGGTTCTTTTTTCTAAGAAAAGAAAAGAAAAGAAAAGAAAAGAAAAGAAAAGAAAAGAAAAGAAAAGAAAAGAAAAGAAAAGAAAAGAAAAGAAAAGAAAAGAAAAGAAAAGAAAAGAAAAGAAAAGAAAAGAAAAGAAAAGAAAAGAAAAGAAAAGAAAAGAAAAGAGAAAAAAAAACAGTGAAAATTTCCAGAGGGTCGTTTCCTCGCTCTGGACCGAAGTATTTGAAATGATGCAGGCTCAGGGATTGTAGTTTAGAAATCATTATGCCAGCCCTGTTGAAAACAGAAGAATTTTTCTTAGTTTCATTGCCATTACTGCAGTTGACTAATCAAATTCTAGGGAAATTTAAATGAGAAAAGTAACTTAAAGCTAGGCAAATTCAGCATCTGTTGACTGCAACATAAACTAAACCCAAGTAACAATTCTCAAAAATTTTTGTACACTTTCTATAGGCACTTATTATTATCAGTTTTCCTAGTGGTGAACTTGGTAATAACATACTTGTTCATATTCAGCTAATCTGCTAGTTGTGCTACCTCTGCACACAAACTGGTCAAAATAAAATTTTACTGGTGTCATTTCTATCATCTATGATACAGTAATGTAACTGCTAGATGTAAAGTAAAATATTTTATAAGTAAATTATTTTAAAGTTGATAGTCTTTCAAAAAGCAAACTTTTATAAACTCGGTAGATGTATATAAACTCACATTCTGGTTATGGTTCCTTTTGTTCTTTGCATGACCAAACCTTTCAAGGGTAACATTTTCTTGTTGTCTTGTATTTGTTATCAACTTTCACAGGCCACTTAAATTATGAAGAAAAATTACTTTTGCATAGATAGATAGATAGATAGATAGATAGATAGATAGATAGATAGATATACACACACACAGAGGATGTGCTATGCTATTCATTCAAAAAGAACATTTGTCTATCAAAAATCTGTTCTTGTCTTGTAATGTTGGTCAAAACCCTAATTCTGTAATGATTAAATAAATGAGATATCTATTTTTACCTCAACTAAGAATGTGGTTGAGATACTAGAAGAAGTAATTCTAATCTGGATTTGTTTTATTTCAACTTCTAAACCCGTATGGCTATAGATCTGTATACTCACAGAGACCTAGGACCAGTAACTCAAATTCATTCAGTCCATTTGCACTATGAAATTGCAATAACTTCTTAATTCAGATTTCTGAATTAGGAGAAAAGTCTATAGGATTCCTTTGCAGATAAACAGCTGCCAATTTTTTTTTGATTTTAAAGAAAATCAAGAATTTATATTATGCCTTGCATGAAAATTTAGAATAATTTTTCTCTGTCTTTATATCACAGAAGAATCATAAAGGACATCTTTATCACTGCTTTTTACTCTAGAAGAGTTATTTTTCTTTAGCTGTAGAGATGGAGAAGAAAGGCTGAAACTTAGATCCCAATACTTATGTTTATATTTAAGTACGGTTTTCACCACCAAGCCACCTAGAGCCCAGGCCCCACAGACAACAGTATTATAGAGTAGGTACAATACAGAAAGCACTTCAGCTTCCTCCATGACTGTATGCTGCTGCACACTTAGGTTTAATTCCAGAAGAATCACTGGAGGCAAGTGTTGGGAAGCTTGAAAGGCCCTTCCTGACATGTCTTGAGTGTAGCCATGATGGGTCCTCTCAGGACTGGAATTAAAAAGACTACCATTCAACTTACCTGCTCCATTGTATTATGCAGTCATTATTGATATTTTCATCCAGTACAAATAGGATGGAAACAATGTTTTTCTCTTTTTAAGCATCTCATCAGAGATACTGTTTTATTTCACTGACAATGAAACAGATATTTGAGCCCTTTTTCACCACTGCAGTAACTTAGAATTCAGCCCACATAGTACTGTTGATACCAGCAAAAGCGTTCCAGCATGTGTCATGGCATAACAGCAAAAATGTCCCTGAAGCATGATACAGAGATTGATTACTGGAAGTCCTAAAAACAGAAACCAATTGTTCAAATGTTTCAGCAAGCAATTATTGACTTTTTTAATCAGATCTGTAATTGTAATTAATTGTATCTTGGAAGCTGTAGGATCTGGCTTATCAGTAGTTGCATAGATTAAACACAAAACTGATTTCACTTAGTTGTTCTGCACTTCACTACTCCGCTCAAAGGCTGTTACTTTTTCTATCAGCTGAGCACTCTTCTCCCATCCCATACTGTCGTTGCAATGGTTAATCTGCTTAATGTTTTAATGCTTCCAATTTCACCATTGTTTTGATAACTTCCATTACTTGTCATGTGCCTCCCTGAAGTACTAATGATTGATATGATAGTTGAAAACAAAGGAGTCAACAAGCAAAACTGATTTCCACTTGTGTTCTGAATTATATTATAATATTGTATTTATTCAGTCACTTCTTCAGTCAGGTGTTAATTAGTATACAGGCTGTTCATACAGTTTGGGTCATGTTCTTAAGATGCCTGAAACAAGCGTCTAAGAAATCCAGAATTTGGCTACATAAGTAAAGAAATAAACAGGAATGCTGGAAGTCTGAAATTCTGAAATGTGTTCCTCCTGACACTGGGAAGCTTCAGGTCATCTACTATCAATTCCACCAAAATCAACATAAATGGAGCTTATCTCTAAGTTATAAGACTCCTATATTTAAGTGCCTGAATGTACAAATGTATTTCAGCCCACACATCTAAATACAGAGCGACCTATTCAGTCGCCTAAATGTAGGCATCTAGTGCTTTTTTCAGATGATATACGGTACTATCTGAGCTCAGGCTGCATATTCAGCTGAACTAAGATGTCTTGTACAACATCTGTAATATTATCTTCCAGCTATACATAGCTGAAGCTGTCTCAGATAACCTAGAATATGTAAGAGGTGAACAGACTCTTATGTTTAAGCACCTGATTCAGTGCTTGAGATTTAAACTCCCATAATAGTCAAGATAAATCTTGTGCTCGAATATTTGCATAGATTTAGTATCTTGTGCCATTCCAGACAATCTAAGGCATTTCACCTCACCTGCAGCTGCCCCTGCTCTAGATCCTGTATCATATTGTCAGTACTGTGTGGATGTCTTGGATATCTTAGAAAGTACCAGGGATAATACGATGTAAGTGCAGAGGCAGCTGAACTAAATGCCTTCTACTGACTTCAGGAGTTTCCAAGACCTGCTCATCTCAGTGGTATGATATTCCCAAATGATGTCTGAAAAGTTGAAAACTCCCGTAAGGACAAGGGCTACCAGTCCTGAAATTCCTCCTAGTTGCATATAGAATAAGTTATCAGCGCTATCATCCTGGCTGGATGATCAGTAGCAGACACCCACTACAGCATCTTTTGTTTTAAATCCCCCTAATCCTCACCTAGAGGTTCTCAACCAGGTCATCACTTACTGTAAGGGCTGTATAGTCAAACCTCTCCCTTAAGTATAGTGCAACACCTCCACCACACCTGCCCTGCCTATCCTTCCTGAACATCCTGTAGTCCTCCATCCCAGCACTGCAATCGTGGGATTCAGTCCATGTCTTACTAATACTAATGATATTGTAGCTCTGGGAGCTGACCAACTCTTCCAGCTCTTCCTGTTTGTTTCTCATACTCTGTGGGTGGTGTACAAGCATTTCCGACATGCTCCTGAGCGCTCCGTGCTCCCAGGAACAGTGTAAATGTTCCCACTAGCATTGCCATCCTTGGACAATGCCTTGCCACCCTTTGGCTTACCTACTGCAATCCTGTTGGTATCCCCATCCCCCATTGATTTTAGTTTGAAGCTCTCTCGAGCTTCTTGAGGTAACCTATAACTTTCTATTCTTCCAAAAGAATTAAATATTCTGCAGAAAGAAAAATAGCCAAGTAAAAATTCAGCTCTCTCTATCTGCTCTTCAAACATTAACAACATTTTAGGAATCTCCTAAACCATATCAATCTGAGGAAAGGTACAATGTTCAGCCTGCTGTGGGAGATAGATTTTTTAAAGGTATATTCAAACCATTCATTTGAGCTCAAAGTTCAGATAAAATGTAACTGATTACTAAATTGCTATTTTTGTGCAGATCAAATTCCATTCTTCAGTTTCAGTTAGCTTTGCTACCAAGTAGGTTTGCATTAGCATTACAGTTTGTAATTCATAAGGGAGTTTTAAGAAGATGCGAGCAGATGCAGTAAAAACACATTGTATTCTTTGCACTTTAAGTTCACCTCATATAAAAACTTTTAAATCTCTTCTCTTCTTTTGACCTCCTTTAACAGAATTTGAAACATATTTACAGTAGGTTTGAAATAGGTTCTAAGCTTGACAGTGGTACAATGAGGGCAGGACCATGTTGGTATCGTAACCATATGAATCTGACAGTTTTCTAGTGTTACTGTGTATTGTGTCCATTTTGTGACTGAATTCTTACAGGAAATAGTTCTTTACTTCTATGATCCTTCCATCTAACTATGCTGTCACTAACCAAACTACACTCTACTCCTCTGAAATCCAGAATTACATGAAAAAATTACTGCCAACTTTGATGTTATCACAAATCACTGTGAGTGTCTGGTAAATTCTGATCTTAGCTGTGTATTGTAAACTAAAGGGAGCTCTGCTATCTTCAATAAAATTGTCCTTTACTGGTGCTGCTTCAGATTGTATTTATTTAGTGTATGATTTTTTTTTTATCAGCTACTTTAAATTATGTTTTCTTTTGATCAACATGAACATTTTAAAAGCAACATTTGAATTTAACCTGCATACTAGAAAACACACACAGACACAAAAGGAGTAACTGCAGAATTTTAAAACTGTTCAAGACATTTTAATATTCAGGGTGTTGTGTAATGGACTGTAATTCCACACATGCACTGCATTTAAGACCTGCAATATTTCTCCTGAAGTGAGTTTCCAGTCTTCCTTGACTCTGTATTAGTTAAACCACATCACAAACATCATTTTCACATGAAAGTACATTTTTGAAAGATATTCCCAACACAAAGTAATTTTCTAAGAGTTAAATCAAAATTGTTTTCAATCCATTTTATTCAAGAAAAGCATGCAAAGACAAATGATGGAATAAATAGACCTTATAAAAACCACTGAAAACTCAGGTGACTCCTAATGATATTCTTGATCTGATCCCTGCCTTCATAATGGTCTGAACCAAAATACCACATCTTACTAATTCCAAGTATTGAGATGCTGAAATTTAGAACAAAGTTTTGGATATGATCTAGTATTAACATAAAAACTTCATTATCTCAAATTACGCTCAAAAGTATTTTAAATTAAGTATTAATTTTGCTGTTTTAAAATTATCATTCATTCTATGACTTATAGATTGTTTAATCATACTGCACTCCTGTAACTGAGAAAACTGCACCATCACTATTAATAGTTCAAGGGGTCATTTTTTTTTGTTGTTTGTTTGGGTTTTTTTTCCAAATTTACTCAGAATGCTTTTCCTGGCATTCTAATGAATCATTTGATCACTTAAAAAGAAATCTAAATTAATTACATGATTCTCTTTTCAAATTCAACCCTTTGGGAAAAATCATTTACTAGCAATAAACCAAAAAAATGTTGACCTCAAAAATTGACTGTAGGAATCAAAAACACTGGGGACTTGTTGTGTAATACTAAATTTTACACAGTTGCTAAGCTCAAAACTAAATGATCACTCTCCTATGTCTAATTTTATTAATCTATGCAAATCTGAGTACATATTTATAAGTCAGCATTCATTAGTTTAATTTCTCCTAAAAGCTCTACAGTTTCAAGTGAACAAATGAACTCCAGAAACTCTACTTGTTCATAAAACACTGTGAGTGAAATTCCTGGTGGCAGCAACCCTTCCATAAAATAAATCCACAGATGCTTCCTTCATAATGTCACAGAACTACTAAACAGGAAATAGATTATGAAGTGTATTTTGCTGCTTCTTAAAGAAATTATTATTCAGTCATAACTGAGAGCCACTTAACTGTTTCTAGTGACTCTACCTTCTGTTCAAGTGAACTGGATGTCCCTTGCTGTTCACAAATTCCAAAATCCTTTCAGAAAACATTATGCCTAATTGTTACTACATAGTAATAAACAGAGCTACCATATATAAGAAGTTTTGATAATAGGAGAGAGAGAGTAAATAAAACCCACTCAATTAATTAATGAATGAGCTTGCCCTGAAATAACAATTTGATGTCTTCACTTCAGACCAATAACTTCAGCTCCCAGGTTAACAAGTTTCAACAGTAGTGTAGAATATCCTGCTTCCTACAAAAGCATTAATCATCTAATTGTGTCATTGTGTCATTGCCTTTGATCTTTTGCTTTATTTCTGTGGACACACAAGGGAACACATATATATTGTTTTCTGACAGTATTCAAGTAAATAGACATCAAATAACAATACGTAAAATGAGGGAAGAAAGACCATTTGAATTATAGTTGACAAACTTTGCGGTAAAAATAATTGATTCAATGGTATTGTAGGATTTCCAGGCAGGAGTATGAACCACCTATGCATTTACTTTAAAAATATATTGGAGATATAAAGTCAATGGAGCATAAAGAGTCTCGTAAAATCTTCCACTCTTAAAAAAAAAAAAAAATACAAAAAAATCTTGATTAATGTAGGTAAGTGAATTATAAAATGGAATGTGTGTATGTGTGATGGCAACACATTAATTTGGTACAGATCAATGAGATATGAAATTTTCACTAAGTCACCTATGATATGACATTTTCCTGATGTTGCATGACTTGATGCTGGCTAAAGGGAACAGAATGAAAATAAAACTTTTGTTTGATGACAAGCCCTTCCCAGATAAAAGAAACTGAAAAGAAAGATAATTATTCACTTCCCATTTCCCTCACTCTGAAACAAATCTGTAAATGTCATCTGTGGAACTCTGATCTCACTTTCGTCTGGGATTATGCTAAAACTGCATAATTTAGAACTTGGTTTATGAAAAATTAGAATTTTTGCTAATGGAATTACTACAATCATTTATGTAACACCAAGGTTCACACTAGTGTGAAAGTTTCTGCTGCTCTTATAATATATTCAAATATCACAAATATTTATTCCACTGAGTTGCTAGCATCAGAATGAGCATGCAGAAAGGTATATATTCACCATGTGTGTTTGGTTTCTGGTTGGTTTTTTGTTTGGTGGGTTTTTTTGTTTGTTTGTTTGTTTGTTTTGTGGGAGTTGACTCCACAATGATCTTAGCAAAGAATATAAGTAGTGAACTAGTACTACCAACACTGCGGTTGTACAACACACAAACTAATCGAGAGGGCATGAATACTTGGAAAAACTATTCACTCTTTTTGCCTTGCTAGTATTCACTCTTTTTGCCTTGCTAGGATGAATAAAGTCAAACAGTTGTGATGTAGTAATGTGTAACTGTTATTATTATGGGTTGGCTTTGCTTGAGAATATTCAAAAAGCAAGCAAGAAAAATAAAGCAAGCAGAGAAGAATCTGATCTAGGGAACCTGATCTACGTAATTCAAAGGGGGGAAGCTGCAAAAAGAAATTTTCACAGCTGAATATTTTATTTTTACATTGTATGCTTTGACTAGCTTCCTTTACTGTCAAAGACAAGTCTAACAAGAAGCAGTATTATAAAAAATAAGACAAGAATCCGAAGTACAAGCATAACTTTTGCTAATGGCAGTTAAAGGCAGTTTGAATGAAACTTTACTGTTCTTTACAGAGGAGAAAACTCTAGTTTCACTGCAGCTGAAAAGAGTTAGATTTTGAGACTTTTTTAAAAAACACATTAAAAGTATTTTTTTTTCTGCAGACTTCTGACAGTTCCAGGACAAAACTAACATGAGAAAGGAGGCCAAATTTCCCTATGTTAAGAACAGTTCTCTCATATATATTGCCAAGAATGTCTTGCTCTAAATCTCATGTTTTATCTTACAGTTAGGCAAATTTGAATGCAAACAACTCCTTATTGCATCCTTCATTTAATTAGTTTCATTAAAAGTTCATAAATTTCATATGTAGACTTATTTTGAGAAATGAATATGTATATTGAAAATTAATATAAACCAAAAAATAAATTAAAAAAATTCCTTTATTTCTTTTGTCCTTTACTACTTAACATCCTAGGTGTTTTCTACTGAACATCATCAAATTTAAGTCTTCTGGAGAAAGAGAACAAAACCCCACAGAAACATTAACTCATTTCCTTATATCTTGAAAGAGAGTCTTTACTTGCTTGTTCTTTATTCAGTGTTTAATACCTATCTGCAATAAGAGCTTATTGATGTTTTTAAATTATTTTTAAGGGTTGTCATTGGTCTGTGCAATTCCTTTGCTCAAGATATTGAGACTAAGAACTTAACTGCATTTTAAAAATGCTAATAGTCCTGCAAACCTAATCTGACCTGGAAAAAGCAGACATATATACTCCTTGGAAAAACTAGATATCAGATCAATGTGCAGTACTTTAGGACAGAAATACTGACTGTTTCATCCTCCTTATTTTTAAGTTTGATGCATCAGTAAATATCCTATAAAAATCCCTGAATAGGTAATACATAGAGTAAAAGCCTGACCTCCAGTGAATTCCATGGGAATTTTACTATTGAACTTAGTATGGTCTCAATTTCAACATCCCAAAGGGGTTTTCAATATACAAAACTGAAAATTTAAAGATAGGAAACACTCCTAAAGATGATATCATCACTGGGACCTGTTAACATTATTCACCTTATTGGCTATGGAGCCAAAGCCACAAACTAATCACTGTATTCTTGCAAATTCTTATATGTGAAACAGCTGATTTACAATGAGCCAGAGACAACATGTATGCTAATTTTTGTTTATTATGTTTGTCCTTTCTTCACACCTTCTCAGAGAAAAAAATGGAAGAAACACCCAAGAAAAAGTTAAGCATAGTAAGATAAACATGGGTGAAATCTTTGCTATTACATTTCATGATGTTATAATGATTTAGGTTATGAGATGATCATCCTGAACCAGATACTTATTGACAGGGAGAAAAAGGGGCACACATAACATGTTACTGTGAGAAAAGAGGAACACAAATTATGACTGGCTTAAAAGGGCAAATAGGTGGGACTGCACATGGAGCCAAAGCAAGTAAATATTTGAGGAGTTCATCCCACAGGCTGCAAGAATAAGATTGTGTGAATACATACAAGGGCATTACCATGTGATTTGCCAATATTCCTCAGAAAGAATATTTTGGTAATGTCATGTAAAAGATAAAGTCTGAAGTAAATTAAGACTGCAACAGAAAATACTCACAAAACAAAAAAGTAAATCTTAAGGCCTCTCTACTGTTCAGAAATCCAAACTATGCTTTTGAAAATCTGTAAACCTGTTTGGTTACATGTAAAATTTAGCAAGAACATTAAAGCCCTATTGAGATTTTGGGGTGGGGCTTGAATTTAAAACTGAAAATAAAATATGACTCTAAGCTGTGACTCATATCTGTATGCAGTCCCATGCAGTATACACCAATAACCTCTGTAAGAATATTTTATCCCATACAGAAAAGCCAGAATACATTTCAGAGTTATCTCAAGACTCAAGTTACACTCAAGAAAGCAAACACAAATGCCCCAGATGAATGGAAGGTCTTCCATCTGAAAACAGTTCAAGCAGAGGAAAATATAGCTTACTTTACTACCAGTATAATTTTACTCCTTGATAACAGTGAAGATAAAACGTTAGATGTAATGTTGAGGCATAAAAAATGCTGAATATGTTTTCCATTGCACAGAACAAGGTCTTAAAAAAATTAGCCAGGATGAGTTTGGTACAATGCTCTGGGTGATGCTCTGTGTTGAGAAAGGAATGCACCCTGAATAATTAGAAAAGGTTCCACTGACAATGTTAAAAGAATGTACCTCTGATGATGTCAAAGTAAAGGAATGTACTCTGAATAATTATAAAAGATAAGGTGGACACCTGAAAGAGAAAAGGAGACCCTGAGTCAGGAGATAGTTGAACAAAGAAAGCTGAAAGGTCTACTCCACCTAGATCCCACCTATTATGAATAGAATGATTAGGTCTCAAAATCAAATGAATATGTATGTAAAGAAGTTGTAACCTCTCACAAAAGCTGTATAAAATACCTAACTTTTCAATGAAAACTTGGGAGCTTTTGTCCGGTGTGAACCACCTAGCTCCCCAGCGTTGCATGAAATAAATACCTTTGCTGCTTAAAGACAAAACTGGTCTCTGAGCAGTTACTCTGTGCCATTTTGGCATTAAGGACTATAAATATTGTATGATCAGGGATGCTGGAGAAGGCTAAGCCAATGGCAGTGGAAAGGAAGAACCAGTCAGCTAAGATTTAATTAGGTAATGTTATGTAAATGTCCATCTTAAGAAGAAAATGGACAGGTTAGTTGATAATTATAAAATTTAGAAATAGAACTGTTAGTACTTGGAGATTTGTCCAGAAACCCAAAACCTCTTTAAGTATATGTGAAACTACAGTATTAATTAGAAAATTCATCTCCCAGCACTTTAGTTGATGAGCTTCACATAAGATTGAGTAAGATACTGAAGCTGCAAGTAGAGCAGTTCTGTGCAATGATTCACTTTGAAAATGACATCAATTTTCCATTAACTATAGTACTGTACAAGTACATTGATTAGAAGAAAAGTTAATTTCCAGTACATAAAATCCAGCCTTAATATCCAGTTGATACAACTGGAAGGTCAAATTACTGAGGTCAAATTAATATTGCTTTTCACCTATTAAAAGTTACAAGGATAGTAACAACCTACATTCATTAGCAGTATTTGCTCCATTAAATTTTCAAATGATTTTTTAAAAAATGACTATTGCTCTGTCGCCAATATAATCAATTTGGTTCCTATGACAATTGTCATTATTAAAACCTGTCAATACTGTAATATTTTCTCACCATCCAGCAATATTTTCAAACCTTTTTTCTTGCCTTAATTGACAGGGTATTGCTTTTTGCTGTAATCGCATATTTGAAAGGCTATAAAAGTTTTGGTATGAGCTTGAGTTCAGTTTAGGCCATGATAATTACATTACTGACAAGGGGTTTGTATGTGGCACACTTGAATGATCATTACGGTGACGTTTTGAATAGCTACTTGTTTCTGTCATTGTCATTTTCCAAGGCTTCACTAGAAGTGAATTCTTAAATGGACTTTCCCAGACAAAGTATTTGATACATACCATCCAGTATTTTCCTCTGACAGTATTCTATATCAATTTTTTTGAAGATAGATAATTTCATTTCAGTATAATATAAAAATCCAGATTCAGAATGTAAATTATGTATCTATATTTCACTCAGCACAAAGTTAGAATACTGATTTAAAGATCCTACCTAGTGATTTAACTGACTTAGATGTCAAAGAGTTTGTTTACCTTCCTTCCCCCAGGAATTGTATGCAGGTAACAAAAAATTATATTCACAGAATCAAAGAAACATTGAGACTGGGAGTGACCTCCTGAGACTACCTAATTCAATTGCACCTGCTCGAGCAGGAGCAGCTAAAGCAGGTTGTCCCAGACCATATCCAATTGGGTTTTACATTCCTCCAAGGACAGAGACTCCACAGCCTCTCTGGATAGCCTGTTCCACTGCTCTGTCACTCTCAGAGGAAAAAAAAAATAGTAACTTTTACTCGGATTGAATTTAATGTTTTTTCCAATATTTGCTCATTGCTTCTTGTCCTACCAGTGGGCACTACTCAGAAGAGTCTGGCACAGTCTTCTCTGTTCCTTCCCATCAGGTACAAGAAGATCTCTGAATTCTCCATTTTTATAGTCTTGACCAGTCTCCAGAGTTCTCATTTGGTGATGAGTTAGCACTAATCACTAGAAAAAATAGCCCTGTCGAAATCCAGAGGCTGTATATAAACTTGCAAGAGCTGAAATGAGGTAGTATCATCTGCTTCTAGTTCAAAATTTGAATGAACTCAGGGAATCTAACTTTCTACACCAACAAGGATTCACAGTACTCAGTCAATCGACTCATGATGCTTTAAAAAGGGAGGAAACCCCCTTACTTTAGCACCAAAAGCAGGCAAAGTGCTGCAAGTATTATTTTCAATTTGTCAGCATAACAATGGTGATGGAAAAGATTATTCCCCTCACATGTAACACAGTTACTATTGAAAATTTTATAAGCTAGCCATCAGGTAAGGGAACAATCTACTTCCCTCCAATATCATATAGTTTAGACATTGGCAATCGTTCAGCATGGCACTCTCCCAATAAAGCACTCAGTTGTCATTGTTCAAAGACCAAAGTATTTACATAAATCATGGATAGATTGTCCTGAAGAAAAGACAGAGGTTGACTGTGGTAATTTTGTCTCAGGTGAGACAGAAATATCATACAATTAAATCAAAAGATTTCAGAGAAAAATTATTAAAGTTTGTTTAAATATGTTAAAAATAGCCTTTGAGCCCCTGAAAAACAAATGAGAATGAATGCATGTGCCTAAGAGAGATACAACCTCACCTAAACACTTTGGTGATACTTTTTTTTTTTTAATTAATTTTTCTTCTTCCCTGTTTTTGTTTGGTTTTTTCCGCTTTTACTTCCCCCTCCCCCGCCCCCCCCCCAACTCAATAGAGAAAGCATCTAATGTAGTAGTGAGCAGAGATAAGGAAAACAGACTTCTCTATTTTAATTATGTAATGTAATGCGGTGGGTTAGCCTTGGACAGCTGCCAGATCGCCACCCACCATTTAATCACTCCCTCTCCTCAACAGGACAGGGGGATAAAATAAGATGGAAAAGCTTGTGGGTAAACATAAAGACAGGGAGATTGCTTACCAATTACTGTCACAGGCAAAACAGACTTAAATTGGGGTAAATAATTGAAATTATTATAAATTAAAATAAATAACCCCTCAAAATTAAAACAACATTTTCTCCCACCTATACCTCCAGCCTCAGCTAGGCTCCTTCTTTTTCCAGTGCTTAATGATCTTCAAACAGATATTTATTTTTTTCCCCCCAGTATAACCGTTCACAACCTCCTGTTTCAATTTATGGGCACTGCCTCTTGTTCTCTTACCATGCATTTCAGTAAAGAGGCTGGCATTGTCAGTAACCTTCTTTTACACACTGGGAAGCTGCTCTCTGGTTTTCTCAAAGCCTTCTTTTCTCCAGATTAAGCCTTATCCCTTAGTAGTATTTCCTCACTGTACAAGTGCTCCAACCCCTAACCATGTGGGTGGCTCTCCAATGAATTCATTGCAGGTGACCAGCATCCTTCTTGTATTGGTAAATCCAAAGCTGGTTGCAGTATTCTCAATGCAGCTAATGAGTGCCAAAGAAGGGGCAATACTAATTTCCTTTGTTCTGCTGTCACAGCTTGGCATGCTGCTCCTTCATGACCACCAAGGCACACCTTTGACTCTTGTCTAACATACTGTCCACCAGGATTCCAAGATCCTTCTCAGCAGAGCTGCTACTTAGCCAGTTAGTCTGTCTTTCCACAGTACTCTGTCAAAAGCTGTGTTACGCTGTATTTGTACATGATCCAAAAGAAAAGCTGAAGAGCAAAACAGTGCAGAAATTGCCTTTTGATAGCTTACTGGTTTCCGTATTGATGTTTTATGTAAGTCTGTAGTAACAGTCTCAGATAACACGCAGCACAGCAATTCATACATCATTAGTTAATAAATGCTAACACAATTCTAACATGGAGGTTAACTCCTTAAAATCAAAACGCTCTTTTAACTAACTGTTACATAAACACAAAATATAGAAAGATTCAGTCAAATTTTAAGATAATCTGCAACAATGTGAAACCTCACAGGATTAGTCAACCAAAAAGATTTTCTTCCCAGAACTCTTTGCAGACTAGAGGTATTATTGCCTACAAAAGTTCCAGACTTACAGTGTACAGGAGGAATAACATTTGAGAATTATGTAAAAATTACTGGGGAATGTTTTAAGGACATTGTGGGAATGTAGAAGACTTATAGGATGTTTTGGGTAAAGAGGAAAGACAAGTAAAGGAAGAGACTGAGGTGCATCAGGGACAAACAAGATTGGGAAAATGGAGGGATAAGGGTATAAAAAGGGGCTGGCTGAGTGTTGTTAGTTGGCATGCTTGTTTCAATGAACCCTACGTAATCTATGTTTTTATCAAGTTCCATTACTGTGTGGATATCTACTCTGTTCTGAATGGAAACATGCCAATGCTAGTTCAAGCTGGAACAGATGGCAAATAGCCTAAGAGGTCTAAGTGTAGCAACTGCAGTGGAACTGTAAACCTCTGGGGTTCATATGTCCAGGAGGCAGTAACGTGGGAGACTACAGCATCTTGGGACCAGCTACTGGTTAGATCCATAGATGTGCTCCATATTGTGTGGATACATTCCCCCAGCAGACTCCAACCCTGATCAGCTGGAAAACAGGAACAGGAACAGGCCAACCATGACATTCGTGTTTGTTGAGTGCTATGTATTTATGGGTGTGTTGGTAAGACCCTGTTCTCTGCCTGTGCTAATTCATGTAGCCCAGTCATGTGTGTATATTTTTTGTGCATCCGTATGTGTCTATTAGGAACCTTGTACTTGCTGAACCTAAGGACATTGGTACAGAAACTTTACATCATGCTACCAGATTCAGAAACCCAACTTGGAGTTTCAGAGGGACTATCCTGCCAGTTGTACAAGGGCAGAAGATCTTTTAGGCAAAGAATTTATATGCAGACAAGCATCCTTACAGCAAGCTTAAATGTTAGCACTTTACTTCTGCTACTTTAGAAGTATTATGAGTCAAAAAACATTTCTTCAGTTAATCTTAACCAGAAAATAGTAGCACTTCAGCAATGATCCTTCCTGTTCCTTCATACTGAAACTATGAATGAAGGACAGGGACATGGTAGCCAGCTGAGGAGATTTTTCCAGTTCCTGGCTCCTTTGACTCATGCAAATCATAACAGAGGCTGGGCTGGTAATGTACAAACTAATCTCTTCAAGACAGAAATTGATTTAATCAGTTGCACTTAAAATGTACATTCCATGAAATTCTCAGAGAATATATTTTTACTGATTTTAATCAGTGAACTGTACTATCCCGTTTATGAGGACATCTCAGGGGTGGCACATCCATTAAGACACATTTAGGGTACAAATAACTGGACATTTATTCCACTGTTGCTTTTTCACCCTCCTTCCAGCCATTCCCCTTTTCCTGCAAGCACAAAAGTGGAAGAATGCATGCGTTGCCAGATGAAATGTCTTTAATGCATGAAAGGGCTCAAAGAAACTATGTTTATCTATGTGTTATAGAGCTTGGCAGTATAATATAAAACAATAATGTGTTTAACTTGGTGTATGGCTCAGTTAAATAAAATTTTGAGTGTGTACCCGTTAACAAACATATTTCTTCTACACAAGAACATTTTGCTTACAATGCATTCAGGTTCTTTGAAGTTATTTTTACTGAACAGGTTTTCTTGCAAATGATCTGCTGTGTAAAAAGGACAGCATATCTGAATCTGTCATACTTGAACCGGACCTGAAACAAAGCATTTAAAATAAGCAATACTGATTTGAAATATCAGGGATATTTCAATTAACTTCCTTTTAAAAGCTAAGGGACAAAAAATGCCGAAACTTTGCCTTGTAGGTTATACATTTTGAAATACATGGTTCTTCAGAAGAGGACATCTATTTTTCATGTCCAAGCAAGCCCTGTTGTGCTTTTAAGTGCTTTTAAGACTACATCATTTGTTACAGCCATGGTGTATCACCTTTTGCACTTTCAGGTAATGTAGTGCTTGCTGTTCTGCTGTTTAGGCTGTTAAGGCCTGTCTGTGAGAGGCTGGATAGCTTTTACTGTAAGAGAATAATTTTCAATTTTCTGTGGCACTCTCAATTACCAGTTTTTCTGAGTGCTGTTGACATTTCATTGGGAAATTTTACAAAACAGAGCTATACAAAATAGTAAATAGTGAATTGTCATGTTGAACCTTTGATTCATTTAAACAACCAAATATTGAAGCAATCACTGCATATACATTGACAAATTAATTCTATTATTTTTTCTTTTCTTTTTCTTGATTCGGATTTTTAATGTGGGTGTGGCTGCATTTCAGAAGATGACAGGCTATTCACACAATAAATCTGAAGAACTTTTTGTCTCTTGCTTGAGCTGGCCACACCATTTTTGTAACAGCATTGACTCTATTTTAAGATTAGATTTCATAAGATAACTATACGCATAGTGATTTGTCCTGGCTCATTTACATCCTTTTAAGTTTTTTTCCCTACTATTTTTCTGTTGTCAAAATTGCTGTCAGCAGTTATGGTCATTGCTGTAGCCATAACAGTCTAAATAGAGAGAGGAATTCTACCTCAATACACAGTTATTAATATGTTTTGGTCAGATATGGGTCTTCACAAATCTTCTGGTTAATTGTTGAATCCTCTGACATTCCAGTTGATAAAGACAACAATGGCATCAACAAAGAAGTTACAACCAAGCATATAATAGTTCAAACTCACACTGCCTAAATTATTAGCCCTAACCATGTACAATCCAGTATCTAATGTTCCATTTTTGAACATGGCCATAAAGAAGCAAATCAAAGGGAACCTTCATGCTCTTCTAATAGAAAAGAAGTAGCATACCCCATAAGAATCTAAATCTAGTGTGGATGTCTATTTGAAATAGTATTAGCATGCTGCAGGCTGATTGACTTACGTCCGCAAATTTAGGAAAGGTGTACATTCTTATCTTCCTGAATCTCTCCAACCAACTAAGCATTATCAATCATAAACTAACTTGTTCTCACATGGGTTACACAGCAAGAAAACAGGAATGAATGTTAACACTTTCAAAGAAACATTCGGTACCTTGGAATAGAAAGCATGCTTCTTCTAAAAGACTTTTTAACTGTAGAGTGTTAGAACAATTTTAACTTTGATGCTGCTTAGTATTTACCTAAATAATTAATGATTTAGAAGAGACCTAAATGCCAGGCAACTGCAGAAGACAGAAAACTACGTCTCTTTTTTAATACATAGGAGTATATTACTTTCATCAACTTGTCCTGAATCTTTACAAGATCTTTCCAAAGATGATGAATTGATGAATAGCTAACTGATGCTATTTTCATATTACACAGAAAATAGGCTCGTAAGAAGAGGGAAATATCCTGAAGGTTGTACAAAGTAGGTCAGCCTTCTTTAAGATCCCTACCTGCAAGAGACAATCCCATTCAATTCCCTCTTTGACTGTAGTCAATTACTTACACTTTTGCCGCTATTCAGATGGAACATAGCAAGTTCTGATATATGTGACCAGAAGCATTCATGCTATTCATGCTCAAAAAGTTCTGATCTGTCCTCTTGTCTTAATATTGTCTGGCTAGATTATAATTAAAGGAAAAGTAAGTATTCCAGTAATAACAATAATAAGTAAGTTTGACAAAATAAAATGTTCAACTTCTACTAGGAACAAATGGGAATTACAAGTTACTGGTTTTCTCCTAACCAGAGAACAGGATGTGCCAGAAGAGGCAAGTCCTGAAATCAATTCAAGTTAAATTTCTGTTTTAATCACACAAACAAAACAAAATCAGTATTTGTAACAGAAAAGAAGTTAGCAAGACTGGGTTTACATAAAGTAGTGTGAATATGCAAGTCAGAATGTTATAAACTAGTAGCTTCTTTTGATAGCAAAATACGATATTCAGTAAACATAACCATGATGTACATGTTCTTGAAGCTATAGTAACTAGTAGATTATAGTATTCCTACTTTATTAAGGATCCTATATATCGTATATTGTTAAATAATAATATGAACATTACTTAACATAAGAAAAGAAGGTTAATACTTCTTGGGGTCCTATACCCAAGGACAACACATTTAGCCATCTAGCCTTCTGTTCCTTTTGTTTCTGACATACTTGGGTTGTAACTAAAGTATATATATCTTAGATTTACCTTACACCTACTTAGCACTTTTGAGTTTGAGCTTTCTTAAATTTATTTATTTTCAGGCTTTTAGTAACATTTTTAAGGTATTAATTTGTCTGGTTTATTTAGATATACTTTCCTTTGGTATTTTTAGTAAGTACATACAAATGTTTGAACATATGAAAGAACATATGAAAGTTTAGTAACTATATATAAAGGGTGATGTTAAGTTTAGTAACTATATATAAAGGATGATGAGTCCTTTAGCCAAAGGACTAAAGAAACAAGTAATTGGAACCTGACCAAATAGGTGCATACAGGGATTGTGTCATACTTATTCTCTGTTGCCTAAATATGATAGAGAGATTAAAATAATTTCAAAATCTTCGGCTTAATCTTCAAGAAGCTCAGTAGTCTAGCCTTTAATTCTTAGGACTGACTAAAATGGCAAGGGTGAAGAAAACTAGCAATATGTTTTTTGTTTTATTTTGTGTTGATGTTTTTGTTTGGGTTTGTGGTTTAAGACAACATTATATGAAAACAGAAAACATCGCTCATGTATGCAATGTCTTCTTACATTTTATTGAGGTACTAACTAGCATGAAGACTCTAAGTAAATTAAGATCATCATTAAAATTTAACCTTTCCACCTCAGATTGATCTTGCCTCCTATAACAGAAACAAACATAAAGTATATGTCTTTTTTTTTTTTTTTTTTTTTTTTTTTTTTTTTTTTTTTTTTTTTTTTTTTTTTTTTTTTTTTTTAAAATCCAGTGCATTGCATTGTATATATTTTGTCACCAGGGAAAGAGTGAGACTACATGTATGACAGAATCAGTGTGATTCTCAGCTACTACAGTGATTATGGCAGAGAAAGGGATAAGGGAAAACAGAATGGAAAAAAGAACAGAACTATGTAGAAGAGAAGCTTATGCAGACTTCTGCATTGAAAATTCTCTTCTAATCATTGATGCCAAGGGTTACACAAAGAACATGTTCTGCCAGAAGAGTATACCTTCTTTTAATCAACTGGCTTTTTAATCAACTAGGGTTTAGAACTATATCTGAATTCCTAAGTTTCTTCGTTTTCATGTTTTCACACACACATAGATATATATCTTCATTCACCTAGGAAATGTATATTCATTTATACTAGAAAATTTACGTTACAGTATCGTCTGGTTCTGTAAAAGTGGCATTGTACAGTGATCATGCCTTAAATTGAGGTAATACAGTTGCATCTAAGTTAACACAGTTGCAGATATTCATTGAGCAATTTTTTGAATTCTTAGGCAAGATGTAATGGTAGAATGAGCAAGTAATTTTCTGCAGAAGGAAACCAATAAAATGGAATTGATGCAATTTTAGTACGTTATATTAGTGGAACAGCATATCAGGTTTCAGAACCAGTACTGCTTTCTATTACTTTTATTGTTGACTGTATACCAGAACTAGGTTTTCATGCGGCAAGGAAAACTGTCCTCTATGGAACTGCTAGAAGGGTAGGACACTTAAACAGGTTCCGTGAACATACACTCACAAAACAGAACTGTGTGAATTGCAGTTCATCTATTCGCTAGGTTAAGTTGTAGAAATATTTTCCCTGAACAATTTTACTGGTTGGTTGGAGGCAATCTCTTCTGAAAGTGCCAAAACATTGGACCTATCTTGAAATGTTGTGGCCAAAACAGATGCTTTATTATTGCTAGAAATGAAAATAATACTAAGGTCAAAATTATTTTCTTCATAGATACCCAAACACATGTTTAGGAGGGTAAAATGTGTTTCCACACAAATTTATTCCCCAGTTACAAAATAACTTAGTTTGCTGTGACAGAAATACAATCCTCATTGTCACTTCCTTAATGCCCCATTAAAAAAAAAACAAACCACAAAACAACTGTTCAGTTACATATGCCCAGACTTTGGACAATTACCTTAGACAAAACTTGGGAAAATATGGTTTTCTACTGCTGTTATAATTATCTACTAAGAAAAATAAAATCATGCTACAACTGACTCCTTTTCTCTGTTCATACTGTTCCAGGAGAAAAAAAATAATCATTTGAGTGTTTCTGCTAACATGGAGACAAAAAAAAAAAAAAAAAAAAAAGAAAATTTTAGATAAAGGTCTTCATAAAACTCAAATTATTCAGTTAATTCTTCTAGGAGTATGGGTTTTTAAAAGCACTAAGGTCACTGACAAGAATATTTGTACAATTAACATAATGAAGTTGCTTCCAATTCTCCAGAAGATCCCTAAAAATAATAATGGAATAGACTGCAATCGTGTTTTCTATACAGCCCAATATCCAGAAACTCTATAATACTTATTTACAGCTATAATGAGGATGCCAACTGCATTCTTGTAACATAGTACATAGTAAGAGTTTGATGCCCTGCAAAGAAACACCTTCAACAAAAATAAAAGCCTAGTAAGAAACATAATATATTCCTTTCTTTTATTTTTAAATTATTTTGGTTTCATGTTTGGATTGTTTTTAATTTTTGTCTGTTAACAATGGCTTTGTACATTTTGCTAAACAACACGGTGGAAAATCTTAATTATTAGATCAATGAATTTTCATATTTTTAAAGTGCTAGAAAGCTCCCTGGCACATGTAGCCTGCGTCACTAAGGCTTCTGAGACAATGGTTCAAAAGATAGCCATGGAGAGGAGCTGTTTCTAACACTGCATCAGGTTTGTCTACTCCACCCCATACAGTGCTTCAACACTGTTACAACCACCTCCATGTTATTTTCATGTCACATGCTAAAGAAATACAACATACACCAAACATTTTATGCTGTGTAAACATCATTCTGGCAAGCAGAAACTTCACTTTATCTCATAGACTTTGAGTTGGAAAAAAAGACAAGTGTCTTAAACGACGCTAAATGTTAGGGCTGGAGGGCACCAAAGGAACCACAGGAAAGACCCATTGCCAGGGCTTAGACAGCATAAATGTGTGTGGAATGTGCCACTTAACTTGTGGCCAAAGAGTAGTCTCTGGCCTCATTTTATTTAGTAATACAGACATACTTGGTCATAAAGTAGTCATGAACTGGTAACATTTACATTATTTAGTGTTTATATAATAAATATATAGTTTATCATACAATATAGTTCAGTGCAAGGTATATGTCACGCTGAAACACAGCAAACAGTCACCAAAGGGAAAAATAACCCTATTTACCTAAAAATTAACCTATGTAAAAATGAGTTTTACACGCCATTGAAATACAGGTTTACTTGTCAGCCATTTAAGTGCAGGTGACTGTACTTCCTGTTCTAACAAAAAGACATCTTCTTTCCTAAAGACATAAACCAGTACCTACTTTAGCTAAGAAATTGGCACAACTATCTCCAAGATAGAGAAAAGAGGAAATTTTAGATGAAAGACTACATTTTTGTGACCCACTAGAAGAATTCAAAGGGGATATAGGCTGTAAGAGATTAATAGGATATTCCAAAAATAATGGGAGAAAGGGTATGATTTAGGATTCAATTCTTCTTGAATGTGGGGTCTAAGACATGATGCTGAATGTGTTCCATGACAGCAGCTCTTCAAGACAGGCTCCTAAAATTATTTTAGGATAAATATTAACAAATAATTCAAACTGGGACATGTAGCTAGGAATCCCAATTACTACCTTCTTAGGAGGGACACAGCAACTCATTAGAACAAAGAAGACTGAGATATCTGATAAGTACTTCCTGTAAACAAACAGATTTTCTTTCATTTCTGCACCCCTTCCCTCTTACAAATACTTATATTGGTGTTGACTATTCTGAGTGTTATTAGTAAAGCATTATATCTACAATTACCTTAATCTAGCTTGAATTTTTTTGTGGTTCAGCAGCAATTATGGTAACATGATATTCTACTCTTCACAAGGGTATTCTGAAACTGTAAATCAGTCCTTGGGTAACCTTAAGCAGTCAGTACCTTAACTCTGCAGCACACTCGATGTTCTAAGATTAAACCAGTACATTCCTTCGGAGAGTCTGTGTTACACAAATCAGGCTGAAGGAAAAGTCTTTCAGTAACGTTGGGTGACACTGAAGGCTTTCTGGCATGCAAAAAACTCTTTAATATGCTCACGTAATTCCATGCATATACATGCAAATCATAAGGAAACTCTAATAGTTTTTAAAATTTCCACATAGTGATGTTAACCTATTGTAACAGGCAGCTGTACCTCCAGCTAATTTTACAAGTTTGTTTTTGCAAGGATTCCTGTGACAAAAGTTTTATCTGCTTATACAGTGTCCTCCAGAAGCATCAAATTCAATTAAAACAACAGGGTGAATAAATGGACATACCAGGTTAATATTCTAGCTGTGAAAAAAAGCTAGCATGTTCTTATGTCTAATGACATATGACATTTTGCTGTGGTGAGGAACTCAATAAATGAGTTCCAGAAATAATAATTAAAAAAGCACGCTTCCTTCATACCTTGTATGTTCTTAGAGACCAAAGTCACTGAGCTACAAATAAAAGTCAATGGAAACCAGGCTTTATAAAATCCAGTGCTAATGGATCTACTTGTTTAATTTATTGAATGAAGATCGCTACACCTTAATACCAACATTCTTCAGACAGCCTATACTACTCTCCAGAAATTTGATACTATTTATTGAGCATGAATTAGAGAGACTATGCCTGAACTGATGACCATGGTAGAACATCTGCATTCCTCTGTCCAAGGGAGTACTCCTGCTACCTTTCAATCTGTATCATCCAACCCACAAATATATCACACTTTCACAAATATATTATAAATATATCTTACAGTTTTGTTTCTCAAGAGGGAAGTCTAGGAGAGATCTCAGAAGGAGATAGTGGCACATTCTGGACAGGAAATATGCCAGGCACTTGAGTGATCATAATGCTGGAGTTCAAACACTTTGGTGGCCCACTTTTGTTGTTGTTGTTGTTGTTTATATTCATAAATAATTGAAATGGGAGACTTTTCACACTGTTCTGTTTTTTCACCAAGAACTGAAATACCCAGACATATAACCCTTTTATGTTTTCAGATGATCTTCCCAGGCTTATAGTAGGACAATATTCAGATAATCATGCAAGCTTCCTTGCTTGAAGCTGGAAATATTGTAGCTAACACTGCTGAAGTGCCTGGTATCCCTTCAACTCTGGATCTGTCAAATATTTTAAGTTTGCTTTTATTTTATTTCTCTTAATTCCTGTATGTATGAAAATATGTATATTCTTAGTTGTAACTACAGGTGTGGTATCTCCTTTCCCTCAGGAGGGATTCCACTTAAGTAGTAAATATCCGATTTATCTAAAGATGCTTATTTATCATTCATGAACAGAGCTGGAAAAAAATTTTACCCAGGAGGATGACAATCATGTTCTAATACATATCTTTAGGTAGTTGAGGTATATGTAGATATTTAAGGCAATCTAAGGTTTCCTCATAAAATTCCATCTATTGATAAATTCAGAATAGATCAAATTACACAGTTTTGCTTTCCTCTTAGAATATCTTTATACAAATACTTAAGGCTAAGGATAGACTTTATCGATTTACTTTTCATTCTGATTTTGTTGTGACACTGACATTCTCCAATGTCTAGATATTTCTCAAAAGCTAAGGCTGACACAGTCCTAAGAATCTATTACCCCTCTTTAAAATTATTTTTTTTTATCTTTTCCCTGTTTCTGTTTAAAATTTGGCATTCACTTAAAAACAAAAATACATGCATTGTACCTCTAAAATCAGAAGGAAATATTTTCTTCTAGATGTTTCTCATAATGCTAAATCACCTTAACCCCTATCTGAACCAAAATTAGTGATACTGTGGCAAAGTAACACTGAACAGGATTTAATTAAGTAAATGCATTCAGGAATTAATTCAAGTCCAGCTAAATCTCTGGTAGCTTATGAGTGACTACATTCTTAATTAATGGAAAATATTCCATCTTACAACATCCCCTGGCACACTTCTTATTTGACTAAATGCACTCTATTGCCTTTTGAAGTATGAAATCAATAAGGTCTTTGACAGCCTTTTTTTCAGTTTGGGAAAGCCTACAGCTTTTCGAGGAAATCACGGCACACTGAAGCAGTTTCATTTCTGTTCCCTCATTCAGCCTCTTCCTTCCTCTACCTTTACCAGGTACATTATGTGTATCTACCTATCACAGACTAAATTCTTGCAATGCAGCTTTCAAAAGTATATTAAGTAACATAATTAGCATACTCCATATAGTTCATTCCTTCTGTTGGGGGCAGAAGGTGGAAGGCAGAATTGCAGTGGAGTGTAATACTAACTCATTATTTACTAGGTAGTTATCATAAACACTACACTATTGCTAGGCAACTTTATAGGATCATAAAGTTACATAGTTCCTTTGCTGTTGGTTTTGTGTTTTCATTTGTCTTGGCTGGTTTTTTAGAATGTTAACACTGCTTATGTGTTTAAACTGAAGAAGACAAACAGTAGTTTCCCATAGACCTGATGGGGAAACAGCTTACAGTGTTTTCCAGAGGCTTAGTCAGAAGTGTAGACAGGTCCACAAAGATTATCTGCCTATTGTAAACACTGACGTATAACTACAACACTGAAACATTTTTAGACAAAAAAAAGGGGAAACCACATCACAGAAACACAGAAACACAGAATCACAGCTGAAGTTGGAAGGGACCTCCAGAGGTCATCTGGTCCAATCCCCTTGTTCAAGGGCATTTTGATTATCTTCAAGGACGGAGACACCATAACATCTCTGGGAAACTTCTTTCAGTGCTCTATCATTGTCACTGTTAAAAAGTGCTTCTACATTTTCAGAAGGAACTTCCTGTTCACAACAGCCTTCTATTTGTGCCCATTTCCTCTGGTCCTGTCACAAGGCACCACTGAAAAGAGCCTGACTCCATACCATTTCCATTCTCTCTTCAGGTATTTGTATACATGGTTGAGAACCTCCCTACGCCTTCTCTTCTCCTGCCTCAACAGTCCCAGCTCTCTCAGTCTTTCCTCACATGACAGATGCTCCAGACCCTTCGACATCTTAGTGGCCCTCTGTTGGACTCTCTCCAGTATGTCAATGTCTCTCTTTCACTGAGGAGCCTGAATCTGGACCGAGGACTCTAGGTGTGGCCTCACCAGTGCTGACCAGAGGAGAAGGATCACCTCCCTTGACCTGCTGTTAATGCTTTGCCTAATGCAGCCTAGGATACGTAGTTTCCTTTGCACTGCTTAATTTGGTGTCTACCAGGACCCTCAGGATGTACCTACTCATCTCCCTTGCTCCAGCCTTTTCTATGGTCTCTGGCACTTGGGATGCCTGAAGACATGCTTTAGTACATGGAGCTAAAAGCTTATTATTATCAAAGGAGAAAAGAGCAACAGAAAAATTAGTACTTCCTGGAACCTCCACCCTAAAGACAGATTTTTTTACAAAGCTGGAGCTTAAATTCTTGATTAATATGTAAAATTAGTGATGTACAGATCTAAGAGAAAAGTTAACATCAAAAGTTTATCAGTATCTGGGCTAATATTGGAATCCTAAAATAAATCACAAGGAAAATAATCAGTATGATCTTATTTTGTTTCCTTCAATATGTCAGAGAAACTATAAAGGTTGAAAGGTTCTTCGTAACAAAAAAAAAAAAAAAATTCAAACTAACTGTAGAGGTGGGAATTGCTGTTCCATGTTCAATCACCTGTAGGACTAAAGTCTAAAGTTTCTTGCTCCCAAAACAGGATGGTGACTTCCAAATTTCACTGAGGAATACTTTTCACCTGTGCTAAACTCTGAAACATACTTGGTCCTTCCTGGGGGAATAATTAGAACATCTTAAAACCACACCAGAGACTATGTTAACAAAATTGACAGACACATACTTGGATCAGGGACCAGGTCCTCCTCAGTTTACTCCCATAGGTCAAGCCTTAATGAATGCAATATAATTTTCAATTTATTTAAAAATATTTCTACAGCATTTTTTATGACAAGTAAAACATCAGAAATTACTCAAAAAAGGCCATAAAAATGTTTAACACTATACATATAATATGTATGGCAAGCCTTTGTGTCAAATACGATTCAACCTTTTCAGGTAACAGCTATGTGTTTACTTGCCTGCAGCCAAACTTTGCACCACTAGAAGACCAAAGAGACAACTGTTCCACACAATACAGGCAATAAGTTTCTGAGCAAAAGTCAAAATCTGTAGCATATGAACAAGGTTTTCTGTGATAATAAAAAAAAAAATCCTTTCATGCACTGAAAAATAAAAAAACACTCCTGACAAATGATTTCCCAGAAACAAGTATCTTTCACAGTTTTCCCTTTCTCAGGAAAATTTAAAAGAAAATTACTTATGATACATCAAAGTAATTATTATTTTAGGCCTTGCACCATTTATTTCAAATCAGTTCTGTAAACATATAATATTAAATTTATCATAATCAAAAGATGCTGTAGTTGGTTTTCTGCATGTTGCTTCTTAACATATTTCCCTCTGTAATAACACCACTTCTCAAAGTAATCGACAACACTGGCCAACTTATTTTTGTAAATATCTTCAGAATTATTCTTAAAATTACAGAAAGATAGAAAGAGGAAATTTAAAGGACATTCCTATGCATTCCTTAGTTCGATGTAATGCCATTGACCAAGACTCAGTATGTCACAAAAAGCACAGTTCAGAAAATAATAGTGAGGTAACAGTCTGAAATAAGAGTATTAAGAATTTTAACCCCGTACACAGAGGACAAAACTACAAATAATAACAATACTCACCACAATCTGTATCTACTGCATACATGGCCAATGCCAAACCTTAGTATTATGATTAGGGTGGCTGCAAAGACTACTGAGGTTAGGTGATAAATACCAATATCAATTTTTGTCATCCAAAGAACTTCAAAGGTTTCAGTTCCCACTGCTCTCTCTGCCTATGCAGTTAAGTGCTAGCTAACTCATTTCAGAATCTGTATATCTGGTGAAGAACAACTAGGTCTTCTTAAGCACAGAGCATGTCAGCTGTGTCAACATTAGCCACATAGATGAAAAACAACTACAACGTCAACTAAATCTGCTTTTTATAAAACAGCTTAACAGATGAAATGCCATTTTGTCTCTCATGTTGGAGTGTTATTTCTTTGGGGTAGAAAGGACGAAAACAATTTTTTAAAGCAAAACAAACAAACAAACAAACAACCCCTGACTGAGCAAGGAAGAATCATAGAATGATAGAATGGCTTTGGTTGGAAGGAACCTTTAGAGATCTAGTCCAGTCCAATCCCCTGCTATGGGCAGGGACATATTTCACTAGATCAGCTTGCTCAGAGCTCCATTCTACCTGAGCTTGAACAATTCCAATGATAGGGCACCAACAACTTCTCGGTGCAACCTCTTCCAGTCTCCCTGTTCTCATTGTAAAAAATGTCTTAATTGTAGCCAATCTAAATCTATCATCTCTCAGTTTAAAACTGTTGACCCTTGTCCTGTGACTATAAGCCTTGGTAAAAAGTCTTTCTCTTTCTTGTAAGCCCACCTTAAGCATTGAAAGGCTGCAATAAGGTGTCCCTAGATAATATGACACTGCTCCCCCAAGCACTAATGACAGAAATGAAGGAAAACTAAATTTTTCACTCCTTTTCTCAGGAAGGTTTTATAGCAAATATTTTAAATGAGCAATAGCCAAAAAAACCCAGCAAACCAACAAAAAACCCCACCAAACCAAAATCCCCCCAAACCCAAATCAGTTTCATTTAGATTCATTAACAATTCCATGGGGCCAGGTCAAAGAGTATGGTGCTTTCCCTTTTTCAGATGAATACAGCTTATCAAAGAAAACAGCAGATTCCTGGGATGGAGATTTATCTTCGGATCATGGAGACCAAAATGTAGGTGTCCATACCTCTAGTGATTACTTTGTTAAAAGACTCCATTCAGTTGTTCCTTTATAGAAATCTATGACATTTAAGATGATCTACTTCATCCCTCCTTACCTGGCCTCCACCTGACACTCCAGGAGGTACAGTTTTCTCTACTATGATGTCTCCAATCCCCAGATACTTACGAAGCCTCAAAGGGCACTAATACCTATATTGAAGCAATTAGAACATAGACTTATAGAGTATCTCAAGTTGGAAGGGACCAATTCCCTTCATACCTTCAACTCCCTGCTCGTCACAGGCTACCTAAAACTAAATGATAAGATTAATAGCATAGTCCAGACACTCCTTGAACTGTGACAGGCTTGGTGCCGTGCTCACTGCCCTGAGGAGCCTGTTCCAGTGACTGGCCAGATATCACAATCTTGATTGATCTCTGTTGACTGTAATGGAAGCTTAGATACTTCTCCATATGTAGGCAAAGGGACCTGTGGAGCACTTTTAGCCCTTCTAAAATGCAAACAAGAGACTAGGTGACATACTTAGGATCTACCAGGTGTCACCTATTTCCAAGCAACTGAATTCTAGGCCATTACTTAGACATGAATGCCTCAAAATTGCAGCTGAACTTATGTGTGCCAAATTATAATTACTTTTTTTTCTTTAATAAACTTTTAATTCTTTCTCCCCAGTGGCAGTCTTTCTGTAAGGAAGGTAGAGTGACTTGAAGTTTTCAAATTTGGTTTTTTTTTTTTTAGTTGTTGTTAAAATCACAGCATCATAGCATCATTTAGGTTGGAAAAGACCTTTGAGATCATCAAGTCCAACCAAAACTGGTGGTGGTAGCAGCTTTGGCAGGAGGTTGTTTTCTTTTTTTGAGTATGAAACACCCTGTAATTTTCCCTTGGAAATGTGCTTCTCTTCAACTGATGGGGACCTATTTATGGTCCTTTTGTGTATGGCCATTGCAAATGCTAAGTTGATTTACAATAACGAACCACTGCTGTCTTCTTCATAAATCACATTTTAGAAATAGCCTTGCTTAACTCCCTCAGTTAGTAACTGTAAGTGCATTTTGTGTGCAAGTGAACAGATATTCTCTCCTTGTAGCCCCAGAGCTCTAAAGAAAGATGAGAGTGCAGATATACTATTGTATTTAGGTCTTCCCTTTGGATAGCTCTAGATTGTTTCCACAGTCAGCATACAGGTTTTTTTACGTTCTATCTCTGAGGCATTCAGCATTCCATATATTTTACAAAGAATATCAAGACACCACCTTTCAGGAACAGGTTCTATTTGGAATTGGATAACTAAAAACTAAGTTCTGTGATACGTAACTGGGAGATGACCAAATTTTTCTTTGGGTCTGAGTCTCCTGACAGGTTTATCCCTCTGGCACCAAGGAGTTAAGCAGATTTTACTGACTGGATTAGATGATTAGTATCAGGAAATACTCAAAAAGCAAGTGGCTTTAAGAGCCTGGATATGAGTTAGGTAGTGTGTGGAAGACTTCATTAAGCTGAATTAAGAAGATCTCCCATGCTGCAGATTTCACCTGTCAGGGAGCAAGAATAAACTTCAGTGATTTATATTCCTGATTATTTAGATGCTCTGCATGAGAAGCCCTTCAATTCATCACACAGGGAGGTCTCAGATGTGTACTTGTTTGTCATGGATCAAAACAGTTTGTTACATGAGAAATTTAGGAATGCAGACAAAACTTCTTAGAACATAACAGTAAGTCTAATATTGCACCTTACACTCAGCAGATTTAAAGGTTACACTTAGAGCTAGCTAAACAAAGCTCTTTGGCTTTCTGCCTTCATTGCATGCACATATGGACATTGCTTTCTGTTTTACTTAACAAACTAAACCTTCTAGATCTAGTTTTGAAAGTCATGTGGTAGTTTTTCCACTCTCAAATAGCTGTTCAGAATAATAAACCTAGTTCACCCTTACTGTCATGTATTTGCAATCAACAGTGTTAAACCAAGGTTGAATTTGGCATATAAAATAGCAAAGGAAGAAAGTTAGTGCTGTAGTTAGCTTTTGTCATTTCATCAAAACCAATTCTATTAAAATAGGCAATCACCAAAGACAGGATTACTTTACAGCATAACAAAAGTAACGTACTTCTGTATCAGGTTCCAAAAAATGGTGCGGGTAAGAGGTACCAACGCAGAAATGAGAAAATTAGTGACTACTTGTTATTTAGGTTCATCTACAGCCATCCCATCACTCTTTTAAAATAAATGCTTGCATCCCCTGTAGAACAATGCTCAAGGCTGAGTGGCATGACAGACTATATTTGCTTACAGAAGAAAGCTAAATACTAACTCAAGGGAAGCACACAGAAGACAGGAGAATACGTATATGAAAAGAAAAGTAGAAAAATCTATCAGACAATAGGGAATTTGAATTAAATTAAATGTAATTTCTCTCACTCAGAATATGTACCATGCCAGCATCATGGAGGCTTGTGCCATGAGAGCACAAGGCTATGTAGCCAACAGCTGAAGGTGTTCTAGATTCATCTCAGTACTCCAGTAAAGCAACAGAACAGCATCTGTCTTAGAACAGACTCACTTCAGGCTGGACTGGAATATAGATGGAGCTAGAAAACAACTTGAAAATTACTGTGAAGTGTGAATTTTGAATATATATAATCATAGCGTGTTTTTCTGATTAGCTCTATCTTTCCAGCCTGTACTGGTTTTGGCTGCGATAAGAGTTAAATTTCTTCACAGTATCTCATACGGTGCTGTGTCTTGGATTTGTGACCAAAGCAGTCTTGATAACACACCAATGGTTTAGATACTGCTGAGCAGTGCTTACACAGCATCAAGGCCTTTGCTGTTTCTCACACTGTCCTGCTAGCAATTATGCTGGGGGTGCACAAGAAGCTGCGAGCAGACACAGCTGGGACAGCTGACCCCAACTGGCCAAAGGGATATTCCATACCATATGATGTGCTCAGCAATAAAAGCTACAGGGAAGGAGGAAGGGAAGGAGGATATTCAGAGTTATGGCATTTGTCTTCCCAAGTAACAGTTATGTGATGGAGCCCTGCCTTCCTAGAAATGGCTGAACACCTGCCTGCCCATGGGAAGCAGTGAACAAATTCTTTATTTTGCTTTACATGCATGTGCAGCTAATAGCTATTAAAATGTCTTTATCTGAACACATGAGTTTTTGCATTTCTGCACTTCTGATTCTCTTCTCATCCCACTGGTGGGGAGTGAGTGAGCAGCTGCGTTGCCGACCACAACATAGCCATAATAGTTTAATTATTAAGTGCAAGGGAATAATGATGGTTGTTCTTATGTACATACATACCAGATATATTACATGAAATCTTCCAGAAATTCATTAATATGTGCAAATGGTTTAGCTTCTGAAACTCATTAAATCAATTAAATTTTTGGCTACTTTAGATAAAAGACCTTCTTGGTTTTAGGATAAAGAGTATATTGTTTCATCTTATTTAATCTGTTCTACTTCTGTTATTCAACAGTGATTATATTTATAAAGCAAATATTATTTATATCACAGTTTAGTGTCTCCCCAGGCTATATGAGATAGTGTGATTTCTTAATAGTGATGCTTAGGTTAAGACCATTAGTATAGTAAGTACACTTCTTAGTTGATTCTCTGTGTAAACATTAAATACTAATTTTGACTTCTGAGCCTCTGGGCTGATTGATGTGGTATACATGAACATTGCTTATTCATACACTGCATTTTAAAATGTATCTGCTATCACTAAAAAAGCCTAAAGCTCAATGATTATTTTGAAACTAACCCACTAGGGACTTGCCCTAGATTGACCCCTTCGATCTCACATAAAGCCTGAACTGCCATTTCTTGTGTATAACAAAGAAATTTTTAGCATTTTGCTTCTGGAAAGTAGCTCATTAAGTCATTCATGCTACAAAATTTCTGTCAAAACAAATTAATAAGTTCATGAAGGAGGAAAAAAGAGAACAAAGAGCCTTTCTTTCTGCTAAAACCTGGAGATGTCCCCTTGTCCTGGCTTCAGCTGGGATTGAGTTAGTTTTCTTCTCAGTAGCTAGCACAGTGCTGTGTTTTGGCTCTGATGTGAGAACAATGTTGATAGCACGCTGATGGTTTTAGTTGTTGCTGGGTGATGTTTATACTCAGTCAAGGACTTTTTGGTTTCTTGGGCCCTGCCAGCGAGAGGGCTGGGGGGGCGCAGGACATTGGGAGGGGACACAGCCAGGACAGCTGAACCAAACTAGCCAAAGGGATATTCCATACCATATGAGGTCATGATGAATATATAACTGGGGGAAGAAGGAAGATGGGGACATCCAGCATTATGGCATTTATGTTCCCGAGTAACTGTTACACATGATGGAGCCCGGCTTTCCTGGGGATGGCCAAGGGAAGTGGTGAATGAATTCCTTGTTTTGCTTTGCTTGTGTGCGCAGCTTTTGCTTTACCTATTACATTGTTCTTATCTCAACCCTTGAGTTTTACATTCCTTTCCGATTCTCCTGCCCATCCCTCTAGGTAAGGGGGGAGTGAGCGAGAGGCTGCGTGGGGCTTGGCTGCCAGCTGGGGTTAAACCACGACACCCCTATACCGGTGGGTGATGGTAAGACTTGTTTTCTTCCATGTTAATTTCTCCTAAAGACTAGACACAATTCTGTAAGCCTAAGTCAAGTGTGCAAGTACTATGACACTAGACAAATTATTTCCCTCCCAGGCTAAAATCTTACAAAATATGAAATATATTAATATATAAAAATATTTTTATATATTATGTTATATATACATATTATAAAAGTTTATGCAGATTAAGGTGGTTTTAGATCACAAGCACTGAAATGAAAATAGCATAGTCAGAATGAATCTATATGTAACAGAATGAAACTTCCCCTGCTTACCACAAGTAATCTGTTTCTGAGAAAACTCACTGCAAAGTACCTTGTACAGGAAGAGATACCAATCGATTGCAGTACAACATCGTACAGCGATCTTCCTCTTGACTATCTGTTGGTGCTTGACTACCTTGTGTGTCTCAGAGGAAACTGTTGCAATAACTACTCCTTTTAAAACTGAAGTTCAGAAACAGCCTGATGGAAGCAGCAAGCTAACTTCTAGTCCTGATGATGTCTACAGATTTTTCTTTTTTGTGGTCTGCAGTTCAGCACCTTTTTAGAGATTAGTAACTATAACTATCAGAACCTCTCCAAAATTGTCTAACTCTTCAAACTACAGCTTGTAGCACACTGTATGTGTCATCTGTTTGTTCCTATTTTACCTGATTTTTTCAGTGAAGCTGTTTCTGAGTTCTTTTCTATCCTTATATATCTCACTTTACCTTCTTCATTACCAGCAAGAGACAGGTTCAGAACAGACATCAATGTCCATTTGCTGTCCATTCTCCAGTTGTTTCATGTGCAACAACTAATCTAATGCCCCAAAGAGCTGTATCAAATTAATTAAATGTATAGACATATTTCCTGACCTGACCTTGAAAAATGAACAGGTTAAACTGTATTTTCAGAATACAATTTATAGTAGATGAGTAAATACACTAATACTCTCCTAGTAAAAATTCCCACCAAAAAACTGCATAAGCTTTTTTTTTTTTTTTTTCCTTCCTTCTCAGATGAAAACATTAATAGCACAGCACCTCTGAGTATTTTACAGGATAAATGATGTAACTAAATGAGGTATCTGGAAGTACAAGACATCCTGATATTGAAGTAGACTCTCAAAAGAAATTCTTCATTATGAAATCTTTACTGGAAATGATGATTTGCTTTGTTTGGGGGCTTTGTTGTTTTTTTTTTTTATTATTATTATTATTATTTATTTATTGGGGGGTTGTTTTTTGGTGGGTTTTTTTAAGACTTCTAAAAGTGACTGGCTTGTTCTACTTTAGAATTCACAATGACAGACTGAAGAAATGTAATGTACACTGGGGACAAATTATCTGTTGATATAACTCCATTGTTATCATTCACACTCTAACAGAAGACTAGGACTTGTAGCTCAGACAGAGGTGTTTTGCTTTAATCTATCTAAAGTGAAAAGAATCCTCTGCTCAATTTGTCCTCAAGGGCATGACAATCCTGTGGCAAAACCACTGAAGAACTTGTTAATCACTTACAGCTAAGTGATAAATGGCATTAACTTCCACAAAGAAATTGGTACCTCAACCATTTTGTTCCCCGCTCCCCGCCCCCCTTCAGTCTAGTAATGCAAACAGAATTTAAGCAGCAGTGATTCTGAAATTTGTAGTGGGTAGGAAAAGATAAGAGAGAAAGTCAATCAGCAAGCTTTTTTTTTGCAGTTCTTTCTTTGCAAGTGGTAAAGTAACTTTTCTCATTGTGCAGTGCATAGCCATATTTTGCTTAGGTATATTACTTCTAATTTTCATATATGTGCTAACTGAAAACTGCAGGGACAGATTTTATGGTTTGTTTTGTTGTTTTTTTTCCAGGGCTTCAGAACTTACTTGGTGACTGTGAAGTGCCAAATAAATACCAGTGAAGTTAAATAAGTGTTGTCCCAGGGTAACGGTATTAGCAGGAAACCAAAAAGTCCCAGCAGAAGCAAGCTGTAATAACCAAAGTCAAAGGGCGATTTTTATAGATAAGCCTTACACTAGATAACAATAACTTTGCCAATGTGAATGCAAACTGGTTTAAATCACGTTATCTACAAGCTGAAGTGAAAATTATATAGTACAAACATGCTGCTGAAAATGCTTTCCAAACATAGAGGTAGTAGGTAATGGAAAGACGTTATGTAAAGAGGTTAAGGAATACTTGTCAGTGGAGATTTTGAAGACCAGGTCAAACATGAAGAATAGCTTAAGCACAGAATATTTACCTTTGGGGAAGTCAGTGGCTCGATGACCTTTTAAGAAAACTTCATGTCATTTTATGTGGTGCTGTGATTCTACAGCAGGTAAGACTCTATAATAAATGCTCATTTAAACAAACTGAATTTGTCTTGATTCAGGATGAAGAAATTAGTCAGAATTTCTAATGAAATAAAGTGATAAAAAGAGATACAAATACATTTTGTTTTCAGTAAGTCTTACACAGAAAACATTATAAATATATCATAACCATTACAGTGATGAAAACAAGATCAAAGGCTTCAAACTCATCAAAATTGAACATACTAATGAAAATGTCATCTGACATGACTGTTCTTATTAAGAATTTTGTTCAATAAAATCAAAATATTTATTTAATTTAATTTTACTGAAGTCCTGTAAACCAGTCTTCATAGTTAACAGAGAAAAGATAATCACAACATCAGACAAGATCAAGAACCTAGAAAAGGTTGACCAATCAATAATGCTTGGGAGATGAAATAATTTCTCTTAGTAAATTATTTTTTTCATTCAAGGAATTAGGGGGGGAAATAACAGAAAAAGAATAGTGAGGGTTTTTTATCTTGTCATGGTGTTGCAGATTATTTTAAGATTTTACTGAATCTTTCTGTATTTTGTGTTCATGTAACAGTTATAAGAGCATTTTGAATTTAAGGAGTTAACCTCCATGTTAGAATTGTGTTAACACTTATTAACCAATGACGTACGAATTGCTGTGCTGCTTGTTATCCAAGACTGTTACTTGAAGTCCCTATGCTATAGACCATAATACCCTTAGTCCTTACTCTCCAGACGATAACCAGAGCACCTGGGTTCTATTGTGTATAGGATGAGTTATTGGACAGCTTGGCAAGGCCGATATCCAGCTGTCCAACTTGGCAACAAAACTTACTTTTAAGGTGTCCTGAAGCGAACTACCTTCATTATAATACTAAAAATCATGCCCACAGGTCAAGAAGACCCTTGACCAGGTGAAGACCCTTCCCCTGTGCATGTGTAGTAAAATAAAAGGATGACACAGCAAATATTACAATTATATGCAAATTACTAAACAATCATTGTAACTGGGAGTGTACGACCTTGTAATTTTGTGTATAAATGTAACAGTAAAATCTACACAGGTGTGCTTGATTTCTGGAGATGCCACTGAGCACCCAGCGCTGCAGTAAAGGAGTGCCTGCTTCTTAATACTGCATTGGTGTTAAGAGGTTTGATTCCTGATTTTGGTGACAATGGGACCTATAAGTGATATGTGTGAAACCTTTCAGGCAGTTGCTAACTACATAATAGGTCAGCATTCTGTTCTGTTCTACTGACTCCTTACTACATTATCTTTCCAAGAACATCAATGTTCCCAATATCTGAAATTTCCACATCTGTATGGTAAGAGTAGAGATGACACAAAAAGCTTGAAGGTGGAAGAATTCCAAAAACTTGCGTCTTAAAAGAAGAAATATTATAATTTCAGTTATAACTAAATTATCTGCTTTAACTGATTGAAGTACACATTTTACTTTTATTCAGCTTTTCAAGAAAAAATATATATATGTTTACAGATATATATATACACACATATATACAGTGATCAAAGAAGCAGGACACAATACTACATAGTAGTCCTCCTAGAGAAGGAAAGACAATATTGAGACTGTTTAGATATATACCAATAGATTGTAGGTAAAATAATTTAACATTTCAAGAATCAAGAATTTTTTAACAGTTCAGGTGAAAACACTTGTTTTTTATAAATCTATACAACACATTACACTCTTACTGAATATCATGTCATCCTATGTGTTGTTTATGCCTGTCACATCTATAGTACAATAATATAAAGTGAATGAAATCAAGAAGAAAAAATAGAGCTGAATCTAGTGCTAAGTAAGGACACAAGTTGAATATTGAGGAGAAAAAAATGGCAATCATAGATCTATATAATGTCAGTGCAACATTAGCATACTTTTTCTACCATTCTTTGACAACAATTTTAATATTGACATAAAGAAAAATAGGAAAAAAAAGCTTTGAGGAGGAAAAAAATTATGAGGAATCAATTTCTTATGTGGGAAACTGAGAATCTGAGATCTGAGGCAATCTCACTTAATATAGGAATTTGAAGACCCAGAAAAACTACAAAGTAATACAGCTTTCACATGTATCTGTTTAGATCTGAAGGAGTATCTCCTAATTTAAGGAATGTATATTTTGTCTGGTTTGTGGGGTGGAAGAAGGAAAAAAGCTTACATTAATTCTCAGCAAATAGTTTATTTGCATTAATAGAATGGATTCTCAGGTAAGATTCTTTGAATCTTGTGATACAAAACTATTCATATGGATATGGAGCTTTCCAAGGACATTATCTGCTTGCAAGTGATTGTTACCTCATTTCCTTAACTTTGAGACAATTCCACTTATTCTTCATTTACTACTTAAAAGAGAACATAGAAACTACCAAAGTAATTGAGAAGCTATCTCAAAAAGGTAAAAGTAAACACAGTCATACAGTATCTGTTACTAAAGTAATCGGAATGCAATTAAACTACTTTTACATGTGTGAAGAATTTGAATTCTATCAGTGCAGTCACAAAATTCTGATTTCACTGAAATCCACTTCAGCTAGAAGCAAAACGTTGTCAGCAGCTTAAGTTCCCTTTTGTATAAGATTAAGGAATTAAACATACCTCACTTTCATTTTCTTTCTCCTATGCAAATAGCTAGCAAACTGTCTTCTTGAATTACATTTTGTATTGGATTTCTATGTACTGGTATATCAAGTACAGAACTACTTCACTTGTCTTCTTGGAGCTATGGGATTTTTAATCTGACCTGTTCTGTTAAAATGTTGATTTATCTCTATGGATCTTACAAAATACAAGACCTCCCATATGTGAATTTTCTTACCAAAGTCAGGTATGTCAATTCACAGAGCTTGTGTAGCATTACTTGAGATTTTAATTTTGTTTGGCTTGGTTTTCAAAGAAAAACATATCTTCACTTACTTCCCTTCCTTCAAAAGTATTCCCCAACTTTACCTGTAAGCTTATCTAAACTATCTCCTACTGCACCCCTTTATCTTAGAACATTTGAATACAACTTAGGAACATCTCCTATTTTCAAACAGACCTGATTTTTTTTGTTTGTTTGTTTTTTGTTTTTAATTCTTATCAAGGAAAAGGTTCCCCAGCCACATTCTTTGTTCAGAAAAGTTAAATTTGATATTTAGGCCTGCTGGAGGAATGATGAAAACCAAAACAAGTACTGGAAAGCTGTACATTGAACAAAATTAATGTGCCAGTGCAGTAACAGTAAGAATTGTTGAAGTAGGTCTGTGAGATTCAAAGACCTTGTCAGCTGTTGAGCCTGATCCAAAGATCACTGAAAGTCAGCAAATGTCCATTTCTGTTGTTTAAACAGATTTTGAAACATTCCTTCTAAAAGTATCTGGAGATGGTAAGTGTCATAACACCAGTGTTATCAGAAGCTGCTACTGGATCTTTTTTTAATGTGGTATATTGCATGTTCCATTATGTCAAGGGTAAGACTGAAGTCATAACAAATCATGCCTAATGATTCAGTCACTGTCAGCATTCTCTACAGAAAAAATTTTGTAACCTGAAGGTAACTAGATAGATATAAAGATTTAACATATACTATGAAGAAATCCAGGGTCAAAAAACTATTGATCTTACCACATCTTTTACCTTGCTTCCTGGAACAATGCAACTGCAAGTCTCATTATTTGGATCAATAGCATAAGGAAATGTCTCAGCATTTAAAGTTCTTCATGTGAAAAGGTACTTTTTGTTAATAGCTTACATTACACTTACTTACAAAGTATTAAATTTCTTCTAGGTATCTAATCTTATAATTAGCATTATACATTATACTTCCTTTGTACTAATCTCATGCATGCTATCAAAATCAGATACTAAGTACATTAGTGCAGGTTTATTTACAGTATTTTAATATCCCATGGGTTTAATTTTTCACTTGTAGATACATTTTAATTAAGTGGTACAGGAAAATAGAATCTCTGCATTACCTAAATGACAGCCTGTCCTTTTAAGGGTTTTAAATGACTATATTGTTAAAAATAGAACTAAAATATTACAGATTACAGTTTATTGGTGTTTATAAAATTATTTATAATACATTTTTTCGAGCTCTTTTATTTTAGATTCATTATTGTTTTGCTGTTGTTGTTTTGGTTGTTGGGTGTGGTTTTTTCCCTGAAAGCTTATTTTGTGAAACAGTCACTGTTTTATCTGTCAGTGTTTGTTGCAGAGTTTGATTATCTAACACACTGACTCCTGTCCTTTGGGCCACGAGATGAATACTGAAAACTTTTTTGTGCTTTAAGACAAACTGAATCCTTCTGCCCCATCCCTACAAAGCCTCATGTATCTTAAGACCTAGTATTTTGTGTAATTCTATTTAATCGCTATTAGACAGTACTTTATAGCCCCCACCCCACCACACCCATTTGTATATGGAACACACGCCATGTCCAGACCAAAGTGCTGACCATCCTCAAATCTGTGACCAGATTTCCAAGCAAACGACCTAGTCTGAAATAACAGACTGGAAGTTAATCTGTACACAGTGTGATGGGCAAGTAACATTCCAGTATAAAACATGTTAGAATGTCACACAGTATAGACATACCTCTATCAATCTTTTGAAATACACAAACCCATGAACTACTCTTTTTACTGGTACTTTCTCCCGTCAAAGCCTTAAACAGTATGCTTAATGAGGCGTGACTGTAAACAGAATCTGATTTGAAACAGACAACATGAAATATCCCCCAAAATGGGAATCCAGCCTTATTATGTTATCATTTAGGTATCCTTCCTTAAAAAGTTTAGAAACCTATAAACAGTCATACTGCCTCCCCTTCTGAAGCATTCTGCCCCATGGAGCCTGTCTTACATTTCAGCCACAACTCCTTTCTTTGCTACCCTGATGCTTGTGTTCAGTGATTTTCAACCTAGAAAACCAAATATTTTTCATGACAACAAGCTTGCTTTTCTTTTTGACTTTTTATGCGTCCTCTAGAAATAACCCACGGGCTTTTGACTATATTTCAAAAACTATTTTAGCTTCTCCTAAGAGAAAAGCTACTATTTTCTTAAAACCAACTGAAAGCAGGCTAAACCTTCAAAGTTCTGTGTCTCTTTTTAACTATGTATGTTTCAAAATGCCAACCTGTTTATTTATATCATAAACTACCACTGATAAACATTGACGAGGAATGTTGCCCAGCACAAGAGCTTGAGTATACATGCACTTTAAAAGGTTAGAACACTGTCAGAGATTTTGCTTAGGTCAACTCTCCCAGTCAGTATTTTTCATGAATTTAGAGCTGACTTAGAGCAAGAAACATTCCCAATAGGCATTTGTGTATGATCACCCTGTTTTGAAGAGTTTTTAACAGAATTAATGCAGGTTGTCCAACAACAGTCAGTCTCAATGCCATTTAATCTGCCCATCTAAATATAGCTTTTCAGCCCTTCAGTAACAGAAACGGAAAAGATATATTTCAAGAAGGACATTCTTCAAACAAATTTTCAGAATACTATATATATTAAAATAAGATTTGTAAAATACAGCAAACAGACAAGGAGACTAAAAACACTTTTAAAGACTCAGCTGCAGGAGGGTAAAAGATTGAGAGCTGCTTAAGTATGAGTTAATATGAGATGGCCCACAGTCAAAAATACTGCTGTAAAACCAAGCATCTTGTTTCATGTCTGTTTTGCAGCAAAGTATAACAGAGGTTTGTAAAACGCAGTTGAGGACAGTTTTCATGCCCTGAAGATATTACCAAGAAAGTATTTCAAACAAAAAACTCTTCTCCAACTGACAGATACAATTGCAGTATAGAATGAAGGACACTCATAAGTCCACTTGGATTTAGGCAACTGACATTTTACTAAGCAAACACCTTATTTTTTCTTATAGGAAAAAAAAATGTATAAGCTTTCTTCAGTCTTATGAAGGACAATGCTTTGAATGTATAGAAGTAGTGTTAAAATAAATAGAGGACATTTTACTCACTGGAACCAATACTTACCAATAATACAGTATTTGTATAGATGCTGCAGGAGTGAGAAAAAAAGGCATTTTTTTTACAATGCTGAGGTGTGTCTTTGAACTTAATATTATAATCAATGAGTACATATATTAATGGTATAGAAACCATACAATTGCCTCACATCACTCACATCTGCATGTCTGAAATGGTACAAGAAGATGACAAACAATATTTGAAAAAGTTATAAACTATTTAATGACTATACAAATAACTTTATTTCTTATTTTGGAAAGGTTGTTTTGCCTTACTCAGTACTAGATACTGTTGCATGAAATTCAACAAGGCTCAGTGCCGGGTCCTGCACTTGTGTCACAACAACCCCACGCAGCCCTACAGGCTGGGGGAAGAGTGGCTGGAAAGCTGCCTGGTGGGAAAGGACCTGGGGGTGCTGGTTGACAGCCGGCTGAACATGAGCCAGCAGTGTGCCCAGGTAGACAAAAAGGCCAACAGTACCCTGACATGTACAAGGAATAGTATGACCAGCAGGATTGGGGAAGTGATCATCCCCCTGTACTAAGCAGTGGTGGGGCTGCACCTCAAATACTCTATTCAGTTTTGGACCCCTCACTTTAAGAGGCATGTAAAGGTGCCGGAGCGTGTTCAATGAAGGGCAACAAAGCTGGTGAAGGGTCTAGAAAGCAAGTCTTACCAGGAGCAAATGAGGGAACTGGGGTTGTTTAGCCTGGAGAAAAGGAGGCTCAAGGTCCCCCTTGAGGGGGGCCTTACTGCCCTCTACAACTACCTGAAAGGAGGCTGTAGGCAGGTGGGGGTAGGTCTCTTCTCCCAGGTAACAAGTGACAGGACAAGAGCAGACAGCCTTAGGTTGTACCAGGGGAGGTTCAGATTGGATATTAGGAAAAAGTTTCTTCACTGAAAGGGTGGTCAAGCATTGGAACGGGCTGCCCAGGGAGGTGGTGGAATAATCATCCCTGGAATTGTTTAAAAAATGTGTAAATGTGGTGCTTAGGGTCATGGGTTTAGCGGCAGGCCTGGCAGTCATGGGTTAAAGGTCGGACTTGATGACCTTAAAGTGTTTTTCTGACCTAAAGGATTTTATGATTCTAAGCCCCATTGATTCCATGAATCTGGATTCGGTTTTAGCTTGTTAAGGAATAGTTAAACTGATTTGTATACCATTACACAAAGGAAGGATTTTAACTGACATATTTTATATTCATTGCATATTGGACTTCCTCTGGGGATTTGAAGCCTGGGGGAAAAAAGTACTCTTGTATAGGATTAAGTTAACTCAAATATCTACAGTAGAAATATCTATGAATACAAAATGTACAGAAAGACACGCTATACACACCTATTATCCTCTAAAGATTATCCATAAGTAACTATTTTTCCTTCTTCATATTTCATCTTCTCCATTGCTTTTTCCTGTTTGCAGCTCAGAACAGTTTATAATTAATATATTCCTAACAATGGGGGATCACATAGCACTGCAAATTATCATTGAAAACACCATGAAGCATTTAGCAGTAACTGCGAACATGTTCTTCGGTCTTTTGTCTAGTTATATCTTTTCCTCTACACTCAATCTCATAACATACATTTTAAGCTCTCAAAACTGAGGAAAAATTGTTCCTTTTCACTTTTTCCTATAGTATATATTTCAAGGTACACGACATTTCAATAGGACATTTTGGTATGCTAATTTAATCCACTTAAGTTACATATGCTTTCTGATTTTACACAGTGTTCTTTCCTTTTACAACATAACTTTACTTGAGTGTGCCCTTTATGAAATTATGAAGAAAGGAAAAAATGAAAACAAAACAGAAAACAAAAAAAAACCAACCACACACACACAACCCACAATAAAAAAACAGCGAAACACAACAAAAATAAAAAAAAATATCCTAAACTAATTTTAATTATTTGGTAATGTATCTTGAATCATATTCAATTATTATAGGTATACTCTCAGAATTTAAAAAATAATGTCTTTGTGGTTATTTAAGACGAAAACTGGAAGCAGACTTCATTATGTTTTAGGATTAAGAACTGACCAGTGGTACCTCATATAAACTTTCATTATAATTTAACAAAGTTTCAGAACTTCAAAAACTTAATAAAAAGATTTTATTTTATATATAAATTACCCAAGTAGGAGTTCAATTTTCCACAAAGAATTGGTTATTTAGTTAAAGTCAGGAGTGTAGTTCACAGGAAAAGACTAACCAGATTTTAGGGAAAACTGTTACAAACATCTGCAGTGAAGTATGCAGTGCTGCACAGAAAAAAAAAAAAAAAAACCCACTAAATTTGATGGCTCTGGATTGTTTCTGTTCTTAAAGATCTTCTGCCCCAAGTTCAACATCCTGAGCTATCATGAATCAATTCATTTCAATTAGTATCATCTAAAATACTGCCTCTGATAACTAAGGAATCAACACCAAATAGATCAGGAAACCATAAAACAATTAATAATTTTAAAACAATGTGAGTAAACATACCCTGATAAATACTAAGTTTACTGTTATGTAGAATGTTGAAGGATAAATAAATAATAAAATCTTAGGACTCTTGGCTTCACATTAAAGGATTCCCCAAGGGCCTGCATTCCATTTTACCAAGTGATCAACTTCTACAATTATGAGAAATACTAAGGTAAAACTTTTAGCTGAAATTCAGAATAAATTTGGGAGTGTGCATTTGACACGCTTTCAGTGTGATTTTCCATAATATTCCGTTTATCACTCCAGTGTAAAGGAACCAACTCATTCAAACCTCTACTTCATATGGTGTTTAGTATAATTTCAACCATGGTAACAGTCGTACCCATTAAAGGATATGTAAGTCCTTAATACGAAACAACTATATTTATTGTTATAATCTCTTTCAAAGTTCACATAATTTCTTCAGAATATATCTGATAATTTGTGGATCATCAGCCAAATACTCTAAAGAAATTTATAATTCACTGCGTTCCTTGAAAGACTATTTCTAAGATTTAAGATAAGTTTGAGTATGTTTCAATGGCAGTCACAGAATCTTATTTCTTAAAAAGCTAACATTTCCCTTGTGTTATATTATAAATTATCAACGAATCCTTTTCTTTTTTTTCTTTTTTTTTTTTTCTTCAGGAGACTTATTAGATTAAGTTCATTCTGGAGCATCTTTTCCAGATAACCAATAATTCTTTAGCTCCTTCTGATAAACTAGGGTACAGGCATACATATTTAAAGATAATTTCACAATATGCTGCCAAATCCATATGTAAGAGAGGTGACATAAATTCAACTGCATTCAAACTCTTAAGCAGTCTTTCTCCTTTTAACAGCATTTAAGCATTTGGATCCAAGACTAGCAAAATAAATGTCTCTCTTCAGTTACACAGCTAGCTACAGTGTTTACTCTGCAATCACAGGGTATTTAATATAGTAGCCAGCTGCTCATTAAGAGCATATAGTAGAGTTTTCACAACATTTGAGTTCCCCCCCTTAGGTATTAGAGAAAGCACAAAGAGAATCCTATCAGCTGACCATAACTTTGACTATTGTATTACCTGCTACGTTGTGCCGGCAGGGCAAGGGAAGTGACCATCCCCTGTACGCAGCAGTGGTGAGGCCGCACCTCAAACACTCGGTTCAGTTCTGGGCCCCTCACTTTACCAGGCTGTTACGGGGACAGCCCGGCCCGGGGTGACCCGACGCGACCCCCGCGGCGCGGTGCAGCCGCACGCGCGGCCAAACGCCGCCCGGCGGGAAAGTGCCTCGGGGCGGCGCGTCCGTACGGACACAGCGGCGGGAGCGGGCGGGAAGGGCAGCGCGGGAGGCGCCCGGGGGACGGCGCCGCGAGGGACAGTCACCGCCGCGGGCCCAGCGGCGTCAGCGGCCCCGCGGGTCCCCCGCCCGTCGGTGCCGGGGGGCTCCGGATGCCGCGCGCGAAGAGCCCGTTTCCCGGGCGACGGCGCCTACCGCCCGCCCGCGCACGCGCCCCGCCTGGGCGCGCCGGTGCGCCTGCCTCGGCGGGCCGAGGCGGCCGTGGGTGCCCGGGCCCACCCCCCGCGCGGTGCCCGGTGGCGGGTGGCTGTTTGCCCCGGGGCTGGGCACCGCTGCCGGGGGCGGCCGCACCGCCGGGGCGGGGGAGCGAGCGCTGGGGCGGGCAGCGTGCGGCGCGGCCTCACACAGGGACGTTGAGGTGCTGGAGCGTGTCCAGAGCAGGACAACGAAGCCGGTGAAGGGTCTGGAGCACAGGTCTTACCAGGAGCAGCTGAGGGGACTGGGGGTGTTTACTGTGGAGGAAAGGAGGCTCAAGGGGGACCTCATTACTCTCTACAGCTACCTGAAAGGAGGCTGTAGGCAGGTGGGGGTAGGTCTCCTCTCCCAGATAACAAGTGACAGGACAAGAGGAAGAAGCAGCCTTAGGCTGTGCCAGGGGAGGTTTAGGTTGGATATGAGGAATAGATTTCTTCACTGAAAGGGTGGTCAAGCATTGGAACAGGCTGCCCAGGGAGGTGGTGGAAAAATCATCCCTGGAAGCGTTTAAAGGATGTGTAGATGCGGTGCTTAGGGACATGGTTTTAGGGATGAGCCTGGCAGTCCTGGGTTAAAAGTTGGACTTGATGACCTTAAGGTGTTTTTCTGACCTAAATGATTCTATGATTATATATTCTTATAAAAAGCAATTACCATCGAAACAAAGGTGCATTAGGTCAATACATGAATATACTACAGAACTAAAAGAAAATATTTAAAGAATACAATAGCAGAATGATATCTATCACACGCAGAAATTATTGCCAGATTTATTTTAAAAGTACTAGAAGCTTTATCCTTCAAGATTCATACTTTTGGTACAATTAATGAACCCGGATTTCCTCTGAATTCTATTCAAAGTCCGTAAAGGAAGTATGTGCGTAAACTTTTGGAAAGAAACAAAACCTTTAAGAATTTCAATGTTTGGCCTTTCCTCCATTTACTTTTACCATGCTTGAAATAATGTCTGCATTTAGTTGATTTGCATTTTTACTTTTTTTTTTTTTTTAATATAAAGAGAGAAATAAATAGAAAGAACTAAGAATCCACAGCAAATAACGCATGTAATACAATTTGGAAAAGAAAAAAAATCCTCAAAAACTCAGACAGATTTTATTTAACAATGCAAATCCCAATTCCTAATGATAGCAGTTCATTGAGTAATTTGTTACAGTATTTTGGATTTATTTGGTGATGTTGAAGAAGCACTCCATAAATAGGTTTAAATGGTGTGTTTAGTACCAGTATGTTCTTTTACAGGTACTTACAAAAGATTTCAAAATCTTTCTCATAAGGTAGTCACAAACCGCCGTAAAATTCAGCATGTATCTTTCAGTAGATGTTTAATGAGAGACATGCCATCCTGTGTGTATGAGAAACCTGCAGTTCTGCTGTGTGAACTAAGAATGATCGTTATGTTCCACACTTAATTAAGCAAGCTACAAGATCTTTCACTACCATATGAATATTTCCCACAAATTTGGCACAAATGGTACTTTCGCTAACAATGACTGTGCTGTTTTCTTCAGCAGCATATTTTAAAGCATGACCAGCTTATTCCAATAATTTTCTAAAGCACTATTACTTGTGATGAAATAGATACTTAATTTTAAGTGGTCACTCTTGGGAATCAATAATGCCTTTTTCTAAAGGTTGTAACAAAAAGGAGTATCAGGAACTGTGGAAACAATATGGAAAGTCTATCTATTTCACTTTTAAGGGAAGACTAATTATTCATTGACTGAATAACCTTTTTAGCTTTTTTAAATGTACAGTTTCAAAGGACAATCATTTCACATTTATAAGGAACTGCTTCCACTACTACTTTATCTGCTTTCTTTTAATTAGTTAGGACTTTGCAACAACAGGGAAAAAATGTTTACCCTTCCACTCTCAATAGTGTACTTAGTCTGGTGCTTTGATTTTAAGGTTTGCTAAATGTTTTATACAGACTTATTTAACAGTACATTTTCAAACTACCATGTTACTTATTTATTCCATAGTTGTATGCTAGTTGTGTGGTCTAAGACTAATGAAACCGGCTAAATGTATTTTAGTATTTATGTTGGTAGAATTCCCATTTAGGGATAGAACATCATCTCTTAATTAGACTCATCCAAAGCTGTGTTTCTTGAAAAACAGAACTGTCAATTTTAATTACATTTGGAATAAAATGTTTATAGATAGTGCAAAGTACTACTACAAAATGGACAATGTTGCTAAAAAAGTGCTGTAATGAATTACCATCAGAGCTAATAAATCCATGCAGATTACACAGAAATTTATTTGAACAGATCTCGGTAAACTACTTTGATCATTGCTGTTTGACACCTATGGATCAGGGAAAAAATTGTCTGACCATTAAAAGCGCAAACATAAATTTTATTAGCTGACAGAAGGTAAAACCACAGACATTTAACAGTATTACTCCAGACTTCACACCAATTTACGTGGCAGAAGAATTTATGATTCAAAAAATTAAGTTTATGTGTGTCTTATTTAATAAAAAGTCATGTAGGAAATTAACTGAGTTTTTTTAATCAGTGTCTTCATAAAGATGACACTTTCCTTGGCCTGGAAAAATCTACTGAAGTTCTGAAAAATAAATATTATATCAACTGATGACAGCTTTAAAGAAGAGAAAACAGAATTAGAAACCTTGGGCTAATAAAATATGACAAGCCATGAGATTGCAACCAGAGCTCCTGCAGCACATCAAAAAAAGAAAGAAATCAAGCAAGACAGTCTAATAAATATAATATGTTTCCTCTTCTCTTTCTTCTCTGTGCACAGGTTTTATCTCTTATAAATATTTAAAGATGAAAGCAGTAAAAGTATCCCAGTTGCCCATGTTCATAGTTACATATTCTGAACAGTTATTCGAAACACAGAACTCTTGAAGGTTTAATATGAAACACTGCTGCTTATACAATTTTAAGATGACAAAATAAACCAAAGGGAGTTAGTAACAAGGAATCGGTCAATAATTTGATCATAGTTGGACTGATGGGTATTATGTTGGGGGTTTTTTTTGTTTGTTTGTTTGTTTTTTAGGTAATAAATATATAACTTCCTTATACTTACCTGCACATTCTGCTTAGATCTCTTATCAAAATTTGTTGAAACTTTTAGTAAAAATAATTGGAAAGAACTTAACTGTCCATCTCTATATATTCTCTCTTCTGCTTTTACATTTTGATAAATTATCTCTTTGCTTTTCTTGGTTTTGCTTTCAATTTAGTATTAGGAAGAATTCTTTTTCTAAGTTTAGCAATTTCACTTTTCGAATGCTTTTCCCCATAATGTATGTTGATCCACAAATAAAAAACTACATGCTGATGTACTACTGTTTAATCACTTGAGTTTTAAAATTTAAGGTTCAGATTCCAAAACCTATATAGGTTAATATATTAACTAAAGATTTGGTATTTTGCTGAATAGGAACTTAAAAACCTGTGACTTATTTTTATGCAGTTTGTAATATTATATTTTGATCTAGAATGTCTGTTAGAATTATTTATTCTGTAACAGGAAAGGACAAAACAACAAGAATCATGGCACACATAGTATTAAGAAGCCCCTTCATGTTTCATGTATCCTGTTTATTTTATGCCTTTAACACCGAGACTTCTAAAGCAATAGTTCTTTCTTAAGGTCCTCTCCTAGGATCCTAGCCATCCAAGATCCTGAGAACCTCTTATGTGCATATGTAACACAAAGACAGAGCAAGCCTTTATTGAAAAAGGACTACACTGAGGTAATTCTTTCATGCACTGGAGTGTTAGAAAATTTAGAACACACACAACATGGAATTGCTTGCTTTGACATATATGCAGTATAGTTCACTCTTTAATAACATAACCATCTATTATTATACCCCTCCCCAACAGAAGATAAGCTTCTATTCATATGCAGGCTGGATTATGATTATTTAATAAGAAGCTATCATATTTTCTTTTCAACTACTCTATAGCTGGCCCCAGGCATTATTATTTACTCCACACTATTCAAACTCTTGTTTAAAGACAGGACTATTAATTTTCGTATCAATCTTTAAGGCACTCATTTGAGCATCCGATTGCTTCATAAACATTAATACATCTCCTTTCACAAGTCTGTGAGATCAAGTGATACTATTTATCTCCACTCTGCAGCCTCTGGGCGTCAGTTCCCATATACATTCCTTAGATATATAGGTACATCATATATATGGGAACATGACTTCTTTGATTTCAGTGAAAATTAGATTTTTGAATGCTCAAGGTCAAGAATTGTTTACCACTGCTATTAGAATTGATAATGAGTTTTGAGACAACTTCCTTGAATTAAAAAAGAATTAGAAAAATCCACATCATATGCTGTGTAATATAAAGAAAACAAAATAATGACAATTTTTTAAAAAGCTTATTCCTATGCAGTTTTACCACAGTACTGTCCTTTGACTTCATTTTACATTATCCCTGGAGCTTACCTGCTTTGTTACTTTACGGAAAGAAACAATACCTTCTATCAGTTTTTTATATATTACATGTGTATCTGTGTGTTTGTGTTTACAGCTTAAATGTATATGCAAACACACCTAGATACCTGAAATGCAAAGATATCTATATAATGATACCTAATATCTTAGCATATACAGTATAATAGATTGTCTTTGAAGAGACTGATTTGCTTAATGGGTGTGCATTTGCACTAAGCAATATCTTTAAATGTTGCTTATAGAATGTATTCTTAATTTCTCTGATCATCTTTATAGATCTCCATCTGGCCAAAGGGAATGGTTGATTAAGCTGTCCACTTAAATGTGAGACCCCTGTACAGGATTAGTAGATACACAAGATGTATTGAGAATCCAGATTTCCTGAGTCACAGCTAAAGCCACAAAAAGTAGAGTAACTGAAATGGTACCAGATATTTATGCGTGGGCACTTGAGTCAAGGCTTGTTTCTCCAATATCTACAATGTGAAGGTGTATAGACATCTTCCTTGCATATTAACACAGTCATTTCTGTGTCTACATGTAAGCACCTAGAGTGTATGTATCTGCAGTCTAGAACGGAACTGTACTATTAAGATGTTTTTGGTAGCATTACAAATGAATATATTGGACTGTCAGTCTAAACACCATTCCTTGATAAAATCCATAGGTAAGAACTCTGAACCCTTCTTCTGCCATCTCTCTTCTAACCAGTTATTTAAACAGTGAGAAAGTCAATGTCAGAAGAGAATTACTTCTTTCCAAAACTAAATTTTAGAGTTCTCAGCCTGATAAAAATTAAAATCTGTAATTCCCAAAATGAGTTAGGAAAAATTAAAACCAAATATTTCAGTGGTAAATGGTGATAAATTTAACAAGCAGTAAGAAATAGCAGAGCTGTCTGCACCTGACCATACAAACAATACCTGTCACAGTCAAAATTTTGCCATAATTAATAAAATGTTTGGCTTTAGACCCTTCGTAATGCCTCCATCTTTAGATTCTGTAAGACTTAAAAGTAGTCTTTTTTTCTTTTTTTTTTTTTTTTTAATCACAGATGTTAGTCCTTCTTAGGGTAGCTAATGGAAATGTCAATTGATTACTAAGACAGTGATACCATCTATTCCTGGAACTGAGCCTGAGTTGTCAGAATAACAGATTATCTCCTCAGAGTTAAAGACAGAAGTCAGTATATAGCTGCTGATAAAGTGTCTATCAGCAATCTTTTATCAGAGCTAAATCCATTCTCACATTCCATTTCCATTTCAAAATTCTGATTTTCACATAGTTTGGGTATAGAAGATGTATGAAGAAATGGCAGCAACATCTTCCACTGCAAACACAAGTGCTAGGATAATGGAAACTGACTGGCACTTAGACTTTAATGAAAGATAAGAAAAACTTCATGCAATTATGTGCCCAGACTAGACATAGTACTGGGTGAAATCCTTGCTCTCATAAATTAGAAACAGAAATCAGAAAAAACGTATTTCCCTTCAACAGGACGAGACTGTATATTATGTCAATGATTTAACCGTTTTGGAGTATTGTCTAGATTCATAAAGTCCATTTCAAACTTCCAGTGGTATCCCAAATGCATCCATACAAATTAACCTTTCTAGGAAAATCAGTAGTTAGTATTTTTATCAGAACCTAATTTTCAGCCACTGAAAAAAGACACACAAAATCACACATTAATACACAGGTCTAGGACCATTGGATACTATATCATGTGTACCTATAGAGTTTGAATAAAGACAAAACATAATAAGGATCGAGTGCTTTGGAATGAAAAATATCAGAAACATTTATGTGCAAAAGTCACTACAGGCTTCTTTTCAATACCAGCAAAAAATTATTATTGTAAATTAGTAATTATGACTGTAGCCATAATATCCAATTTTAAATACCAAAATGCTAATTTAAAAAAAAATATTAAGTTACATCCCTGGCTTACAAATAAAATAATCAACAAAAACCTCAAGTAATTTTTAAAAATAGGTTACATTTTAAGTATTTCAGCTTTTAGCCATCTTGATATCTGCTGGAAGGACAATGTAGCATGGCACAAGCAATCCATGAGTTTTTTGGAGTACATTGATAATACAAGGAGGACTGGTCAGGAATGTGAAGGCTGGGGGCAGTCTTGCTACAGCGATTATGAGATGGTGCAGTTCAGAACCCTGAGGGGAAGGAAAAGAGGAAAGAGCAGAATCACAACCATGGCCTTCAGAAGAACAGATTTCAGCCTGTTCGGGGTCCTGCTGGGAAGAATCCCAGGAGGTATGGTCATGGAAAGCATTGGGGTCTAGGAGAGATGGTTGCTTTTCAAATATTACTTCCTCCAAGCTCAAGAATGGTCCATCCCAATATACATGAAGTCAAGCAAAGGTGGCAATAGGCCTACATAGGTGAACAGAGATCTCTTGGCAAAACTCAGACATAAAAAAGGAGCAAACAGGAGGTTAATGAAAGGTTAAATTCACCCAGGAAGAATACAGAGACACTGCCTGAGTGGTCAGCTGTGCAGTCAGAAAAACCAAAACTCATCTGTGTAGAGTCTGGCAAGTTATGTGAAGGGCAAGAACACCTTGGATAGATAGATGTATCAGCAGCAAAAAAAAGATGAGAAAACGTGGACTGGCTGCTGAATGGCAGATGTTCTGAAAAAGGTCATGGAAAAAGCCAAGGTACTTGATGCCTTCTTTGCATTGGTCTTCACTGTAAGACTGATCTTCAGGAATCCTAGGCCTCTGAGGTCAATGAGAAAATCTGCGGCAAAGACTTTTGATCAGTATAGAGGACCAAGTTAAGGAACATTTACAGAAACTGAACAGACAAAAGTTTATGGAACTTCAGTGCTGAGGAACTTGGCCAATGTCACTGCAAGACCACTCTCAATTACCTTTGAAAGGTCATAGCGATTGGAAGGGGGTCCTGAGGACTGGAAGAAAGCAAATACTACTCCTGTCTTCAAGGGGGGCAAGAAGGATGCAGGAAACCACAGGCTGGTCAGCTTCTTTGATCCTTGGGAATTTGATGAAGCAAATGATCCCAGAAACCTGGTTCAAAAATATAAAGAATAAGAAGTTTATCAGGAGAAATCAACATGGTTTTATGAAGGAAAATTCATATTTTACCAACTTGAGAACCTTCTGCGATGAAATGACCAGCCTGATTGGTAAGGAGAGAGAAGTGGATACTATTTATCTTGACATTAGCAAGTTGACACTGTCTTCCATAACATGCTCACTGACAAATTGATAAAGCACAGACTAAATAGGTGGACAGTTAGGTAAATAGAAAACTGGCTGAACTGCTAGGTTCAAAGGACTGTAGTCGGCAGCACAAAGTCCAGTGAGAGGCCACTCACTAAAGCTATGGCTGGGGTCACACCATGTGTTGGCAGTCTTTAGAAATTACCTCAATGATGGGACAGAACACGCCTTCAGCATATTTGTAGATCATACAGGACTGGGAGGATTGGTTGATACACCAGTTGATTGTAGTGCCTTTTTGGCCGGACAAATGGGCCAACAGGAATATCAGGAAATTAAAGAAGAGCAGATTCCATCCCTGCACATTGGGGGAATAATCAAGACAAGGCTGAGGCTGACTGGTGGGAAAGCAATTTGGCAGAAAAGGGTCCTGGTGTTGTGGTTTAACCTCGGCCAGCAACCACGCACCACGCAGCCACTCGCTCAGCCCCCCTCACCCAGAGGGGTGGGAAGGATGGTTGGAAGGAATGTAAAACTCAAGGGTTGAGATAAGAACAATTTAATAGGTAAAGCAAAAGCTGTGCACGCAAGCAAAGCAAAACAAGGAATTCATTCATCACTTCCCATGGGCAGGCAGGTGTTCAGCCATCCCAGGAAAGCAGGGCTCCAGCACGCGTAACGGTTACTCGGGAAGACAAACACCATAATGCCAAATGTCCCCCCCTTCCTTCTTCTTCCCCCAGTTTATATACTCAGCATGACATCATATGATATGGAATACCTCTTTGGTTTGGGTCAGCTGTCCTGGCTGTGTCCCCTCCCAATGTCCTGTGCCCCTCCAGCCCTCTCGCTGGCAGGGTCCAAGAAACCAAAAAGTCCTTGACTTAGTGTAAGCATCACCCAGCAACAACTAAAACCATCAGTGTGCTATCAACATTGTTCTCACATCAGAGCCAAAACACAGCACTGTGCTAGCTACTGAGAAGAAAACTAACTCTATCCCAGCTGAAACCAGGAAAAGATAAACACAAGCTGACATTTCTGCCTTGCAGCAAAGGATGAGAGCATCCACACTATGGTACTGAGGAAGCTGGTGAAAGTGCTTGCCGAGCCACTTTCCATCATTCAGCAGTCCTTGCTACCTGGGGAGGTGCCAGAAGACTGGAGGTTAGCTAATGTAATGGCCATCTACAAGAAGGGCAAGAAAGGATCCAGGGAACTACAGGCCTGTGAGCCTCACCTCAGTGCCAGGAAAGGTTATGGAGCAGACCATCCTCAGTGCCATCACATGGCACGTGCAGGACAACCAGGGTATCAGACCCTGTACCCAGGGAAATAGCCAAATTATTCAAATAACCTGCTGATCATCAAGAAGGGCAAACTTTCAGAAGTATCCTGAGCAAGCAACAAAGGAGAAAGCAAATCAGATAACAATAATGCAATTGGAGTGGACCAGTCACCAAGGAAGTATTGTCTTCCAAATCCTGTAACTAGAGAACTAAGGAGAAACTCAGGGAACCCGGAAAAAAGAAAACCTGAGAGACTCTGAAGGAACCCCGCAAGCCTTCTCCAGGACTACGTAATGCACAGCTGGAATGACTGTGCTGAGCTGCTGAACTGTTCTTCTGGATTGTGACATCTTTTCCACAGAAAGGGAAAGTCATGTAATCCATAAAATTGCATGTATTTGTGATTAAAGTGTTTTGGTTTTCAAACTCTTCACACTATTTTGTCTTAAAAAGCAATGTGAGAGTGTTAAAAGGATTGATGACAAGAATCCCACCATTGGTCTAAAGCATTCATGGGCAATTTACAATGATGCTCATGTTTCACACAGTCTAGTGTTCAATTTTTTTTGTTAATGTAGGGTGGAGGTTCTACTACACTTCAGAATCCATAGCTCAGATAAAATACTATCATCCAAAACCTAATTTCAGACTGAAGTACATGTTTTGTTCTAAGCATGTGAATACCTTTTAATCAGTAAAACTTCCTCTCATGAATAAAATATCAGTAGTGTTATGTGTTGTCACTTTTTCCCTTTTCTACCAATAGAGAATAAATAACTTCCTGCCATAGAGAAACTTTCTGGACAAGAAGTCAGAGTTTTTAATGAAAATGCCTTGATCCCTAAAGTGAAATAGAGCCCACTTAATTTCCTTAGTCATGCTAAGGATCATCAGGGATTGACTATTTCACCACAGAAAAGAATGAATTTCATACCATATAATTATTTTCTTGTATCTGCAATTGGTTTAAGGGTTGAGGATACAAACATTGTTATCTAAGCCATGTCAGATAAAGGAGTTGGCACAGGACTTTCACTATTTCAATTATAACCAACAATGTTATTCCAGATTTTTAAATTAAAACCAAACATCACAACACCATTTCACATATTAAAAATCTTCAATTTTTAGCATGAAATGTCAAGTGCAACAGAAAAGTGTAAAGAGAATATTTAAAGAAAATCCAAAACATCTTCCTGAAATCTTGTTACCCAGGTAAGGTGCTCAGACTTGGACAGGGATTGTGCTGCTGCAACTGACATTGCGGACAAGGATTGCTTACTTAAGAGGCAGCTCTGCCTATTTAAATAGCAACTTTTTGACTTAACTGTGAGTGGGATCCAGTCCTTGATCAATAATCAGTCTTGATGCTTAACAATCTCACCTTTATGTAGATAACTTACTCGTTCAAAGATAGTCCTTACATTTTGTGGTGGTACTTTGTTGCCTGCTTTTTTAATCAAGAAGAGTGGCCTGTGATCAATACAGTGATGTTTTTATGCTAATCATCTGCCATTTATTCATAAACCTGCAGATGTAAGTCTTCTAGAAGCATCATTTGCATTTTTTTCAATATATGATAAACTGGGTTGAAGTAATTTCATCCTTCCTTAAAAGCTGTAAAACTGCTACACATATTACATGAATATTACAAGGACACAGTCTTACGGATGTGTTGTTTAAAAATCATACAGTTTAGTTATTGGCAGTTGTTGGATAAGGTCATTTTCTGATAGCATTGCTTTGTCACTAGAAATCTAATTTCACCCTCTGACCACGTGCCCTAATATATCCCACAGTTGCCTATTACCATGTGCTTTCTTAAATGGTACCATGTGATGTGAAAAACAGTCAAGCTCTTTTTTGTGTTGTATTGGGTCTGGCTGAGCCCCCCAGCAGCCATCACAGTGCTGTGCTTTTATTGGTAGCTGGAAAGGTGGCGATAACACACCAGTTTTTTCACTACTGCTGAGCAGTGCTTGCACAGCATTAAGGCTTTGTCTCTCCAATGCTCCCTGCCACCACCAGTAGGCTGCAGGTGGGAAAGATCTTGTGAGAGGACATAGCCAGGACAGCTGACCCAAAGTGACCAAGGGGATATAACATCTTCTTAGATATAAAAGCTAAGAGAAAGGAGGAGGAAGTGGGGGCATTCCTTATTTGCAACCACTATGATTACTGAAGCCCTGCTTCCTGGGAAGTGGCTGAACATTGCCTGCTGATGGGAAGGTAGAGAATAGCATCTTTTGTTTTCATTGGCTTCCATGCACGTGACCTTTGCTATTGCTTCATTAAACTGCCTGTCTCTTGACCCACAGGTCTGGGGTTTTTTCATCTTATTTTCTTCCCCTGCTTCATTCTGCTGAGAAGGGGAGTGATAGAACAGCTTGGTAGACACCTGGCACCCCACCAAGGTCAACCCACAACATATTTCCATACAAAATAATTTATGAAGCCTTGAAAACTAAAAGAAAGGAATTCAGAGAAAACCAATTACTTAAGTTCACATTAAGTCAGTAGAGGCTCAAACACATTTGCACCAGCTTTTGCCATACACTTAATGTGTATCTTGTTTAGATAAAACTTGCCAGCTCAGTGGTCAGGCCCAGGGTGTCCCATGTCCCATCAGGCACAGTGGGAGAAGCAGGCCCTTTCAGGGCAAGAACCAGCCTATCAAGCAATGGCTGGCAGGCGCCATTACGGGCAGGAGGTTTCTGAATCTTTACGAAGCAGCTGGTACCAAGGGTCCAGATTTAACAAAAACAAACTCAAAACAAATAAGCAAATTATTAATCCCAGGAAAAAAAGAAATAAAAAAAAAAAAACAAAACCAAAACCAAAAAAACCCCAAAAAGCCACACCAAAAAAACCACCCAAAACAGCCAAAACCCAACTGCTTGGGCAGGAAAAGCATTTTATTTTCCTCCCCACCCACCTCCACCAATTATCCCTGCCTAAATACATAAAATTAACCTACATAGAACTGCCAAAATCCAGGATCGTTCTCCTCAACCTGCTGAAAGCAAAGATAGGCCAAACAGACAGTGATAAAACATGTGGAAACCCCCAAAATGGAGAATACTGGAAAACAGCACTGGAGACAAACACACACTCCCCCCCAGCAACAACAGGAACTAGTGTTGGGTACTCACATTTAGAAACTTGGTGTGCAGGTAGCTGTTTAGGATATAAAAGTCATCATTTCATCATTTCTAATCCCAGCCGTACTAATGACCATCAGAAAGTCACTTCACCTCCTGTAATCTTTGTATACAACTTTTTTCACATAATAAAAGAATCACAGGATGGTTGAGGTTGGAAGGGACCTCCAGAGGTCATCTGGTCCAATCCCCCAGCTCAAGGAGGAAAAGCTAAAGTTTGTAGGCCAGGATCACATGCACACAGCTTTTGAATATCTCCAAGCATACTGGAAAACTCTATCAGCACCCCATCATTGTCACTGTTAAAATGTGTTTCTTCATGTTCAGAGGGAACATCCTCTGTTTCAGTTTGCACCCATTGTCTCTGGTCCTGTTACAAGGCGCCACTGAAAAGAGCCTGATTCCATCCCATTTCCATCCTCTCTTCAGGTATTTGTATACACGGATGAAATCCCCCCCTACGCCTTCTCTTCTCCTGCCTCAGCAGTCCCAGCTCTCTCAGTCTTTCCTCACATGACAGATGCTTCAGACCCTTCAACATCTTAGTGGCCCTCTGTTGGACTCTCTCCAGTATGTCAATGTCTTTCTTTCACTGAGGAGCCTGAATCTGGACCCAGGACTCGAGGTATGGCCTCACCAGTGCTGAGAAGAAGGATCACCTACCTTGATCTACTAGCAACACTCTGCTAATGCAGCCTAGGGTACCATTAGCCTTCTTTGAAGCAAAAGCACACTGCTGGCTCATGTTCAACCTGGTGTCCACCAGGACCCTCAGAACCCTTTTCTGCAAAGCTGCTTTCCAGCTGGGTGACCCCCAGCATATATTGGTACATGGGGTTGTTCTGCCCCAGGATGCAGGACTTTGCACTTCTCATTGAACTTTGAGGTTCAGCCCATTTCTCCAGCTTGTCAGGCTCTCTCTGGATGGCAGCACAACCCTCTTATGTGTCAGTCACCTCTTCCAGTTGGATATCATCTACAAAGTTTCTCAGGGCACGCTCTGCCCCATCATCCATATCATTAATGAAGATGTTAAATAGGACTGGACCCTGTATTGATTCCAGGGGTATACTGCTAGTTACTGGCCTACAACTAGACTTTGCACCACTGATCACCACCTTTTGGGACTAGCTGTTCCACCAGATTTTAACCCACCTCACTGCCAACTCATCCAGCCCACACTTCAACAGCTTTTCTGTGAGGATCTTATGGGAGACAATGTCAAAAGACTTCCTGAAGTTCAGGTACAAAGTATCCAATGCTCTCCCCTTATCTACCATGCCAGTCACTTTGTCATAGAAGTTTATCAAGTTGGTCAAGCATAATTCCCCTTGATGAAGCCAAACTGACCTCTCGTGATGATTTTCTTTTCCTTAAAGTGCCTGGAAATGGTTTGCAGAATTAGCTGTTCCATCATGTTCCCAGGGACGGAGCTAAGGTTGAAGAGCCTGTAGATCCCTGGGTTTTCCTTCTTCCCTTTCTTGAAGATGGGGGTGACTTTTGTTTTCCTCCAGTGTTTGAGCACTTCTCCCCATCACCATGATCAGTGAACAATTATTGAGAATTGCCTTGCAATGACATCTTCCAGCTCCCTCAATACTTGTGGGTGCATCCCATCAAGGCCCATGGATTTATGTACGTCCAGTTTGCATTAGTATTCCCTGACTTCCTCCACCAAGTGTAGATATTTCTTGCTTCAGCCTTTCTCCCTGGTCTCTGGGACATGGGATACCTGAAGACTGGTTTTATTAGTAAAGACTGAGGCAAAGGTGGCATTCGCTTTAAAGGTAGGCTTAGTATTGTTTTTTGCTTATACAGTAGTTTGTGAAATTGAGACCTAGTCTAAATTGGATTCCTTGGTATTAGCATAGTGCAGAAAACTCCCATAATGCTAGTTCTGAGTTGTTGTTCTACATCTCTTAATAAAGCATAACATTCATCCAAAAATGACAAAAATAAAAAACGTGGATGCAGAACTATATTATAGTACTTCTCAGGTAGTATCCTCAAGCACCCTTTATATTCAATGAAGAGAAAAAAAAAATTTGGCACAGCCCATCTGCAAAATGCAAATATGTACTTCAGAATGCATTCCACCTTGGGTGATAACTCAAAAAGAAACCATAACTATCAAACTGTATATAAACTATAAGCATAACCATGGACAGTACTGCATTACACTGAATAATAGTGAAGGCTTTATACTCCAAGATTCTTAAGTTTAAAGCCTTTCCTTTAACTATACACAAAAGAAATCAATTACTTCATATCGCTTAAATTAAACTATGCATTATAATTTCTTAAAGGTTTCAAGACATTTATAAAAGTCTAAAATTCTCTATTGGTCTACAAAAGTCTACTGAGTAAGCTACTAGAAGACCATGTAAACTTTGTGGAAAACAAATTGTCTTCTGGACATTATATCCCTTTTATCCTCTCAAAACATTCAGAATAGTCATGGTGATCAGGAACTGATACTTTACTCCTGAATTTCTTTTTAATGTTAAAAGTGATAAATTACTAATACCTCTCTTTAAAGACAATTTGAGTCACTTAAAAGAGTATCTTCATTATTTAATTAAAATGAACATTAATCTGAGCAATCTACTTATCAGCTTTTCAGAAATTATTTAACATCTATGCAATTAACAAAGGTCTGTCTTTTGTTTGGTGCCTAAAACTATCATCATTCTTACAATGTGTTATAAGACACCCTAGATTAAATCTGCAATGTGCCATTTCTTAGTCATGTATTCATACATTGGAGTATCAGAGAGTTTAAAAGAACTGAATACTAGTGTTTGAAACACTGCTGAGATCTTTGGAAACACATTCAACATCTTGTACTAGGTTACTTCGTTAAAAATGTGCAAAATAGTTGAGGTGCTTCTGGAAGCTTTTTTCCCTAAAGAAAGGAAAAGGAAACTCTTGCATCCCCATGCAATTGCCTTGCGATGTCCTACAAAATTTGATATACTAAAGCAATATCAGTAAGGTAAAGAATATAGCATTAATTTACAGTAAGAATGAATGGTGTCAGTCTTCTCAAGGCAAAAAAGTAAGAAACAAAAATAAAAGCTTGAAGGCAGCTAGATATTCTAATAAAAAATATTTACAAGAGTTTCCTCCTCACTGTAGATTCAGCAGATTGCTTTGAGTTATAGCACTGATGTGAGGCTTTGCGCTCCAGTATTTATTTTAGATAACTATAGTCTCAAAGAAACAAGTCAGAGAGATTACTTAGCTCACTTAATAGCACTTTACACTGATAGTGTACTATCCTAAATGGGCCATAACCGTTACTCAATGTGAGTGTATTTGCACTGGTATTTCAGAAATACCAAAGAACAGCTTCTTCCTCAAAACCTCAACAGAAGAGGTGAAGGAACCACTTCCCTTTTACCTTGAGTCCTATTTTTAATCAGGACCTGAGTTTAAATCTTCCCTGGGAGATCCCAGAAAGAATATAAATTGTGAGTAGTTTAGAAGTACGGCAAAAAGAACTTGTGATTTTTGGTAGCACTAGGTAAAACTTAGTAGGGATGAAATAGAGCTTGGTGTTTCAGCTCTGACACCTAAGTCATGTGTTCGGTAGCTTCCTGGTTTTATTAATCTGTCAGTTAGTAATGAGAAGTTTTATAAAATAAAACAAAAAGGTAACTGCATAATTTGCATCAGTATAATATGAGGTGGTTTTAACTTGTAATTATAAAGTGTGAAATGATTAGTTAAACATTCTCCTAGAGAGAAACAGAGCAGGTGGCGTCATCATAAGTGAGCTTCCTAAATACCTACACTGCTGTTAGTTTGGTATGACTAAGAGGTATCACTCTGGTGAAATGTTGTCTTGTTAAAATGCATATAAGTGTTCCCTAGAAAAAGAAAACCCTCTGATTTCTCATTTAGTAACTTTAGTGAATTATGTTCTACCTGGTATTCAAAAGAAAAATTGCTCTGTATCCCCTATTGTCTAACACAGGATCACAAATGAATTAATCTGTCTTTTCCACTGGTTTGCCTAGGTTATTTGCTCATCTATTCTACTGAAAATAAATTGATCTGATAACTGGATATTTATATGCAGTCATCCTGTCCTTACAGGATGACTTACATCCCTACAGGACAGGACAGGACTTATTCAACTAAATTTAGACTTCTGTAATGTGCATCCTTATATTCAGGCTAGTTCCCCATGGCTTCCATTGTCCTGACTGAAAAGAAATAGGCTTTTTTAAAATAAAATTCACCTCATCCTAAAAATAGATCAGATGTATTGCTCTTCAGAAGTGCCCATTTCCCTTCATTAATTATAAAGGAAGCCTTGGCAATTAATTCAGATGAAGACATTTAGGCCATAGATATTTGATAGCTGCTTCAGTTACCTAAACATAGGTGCCTGGCAACATTTAAAATACCCTAGGTTATCCAAGGGCACATGCACAAGGCTGGAAAGTATAACACAAGGCTCATGAGAGAAGTCAGCCCTACTAAAGGGAGCTGGAAGCCGGGCAGGGTGTTTTAAGAAATCTCACAAGCTAGTTAAGAAAATTTATCAAGTCCTATGGGTATTTTCAGTTCCAAATTAGATGCCTGCATTTGAATACTTACAGTATATGGGGAGTAACCATTCCACTAAAACTAGTTTTGTTAAGTATACTTTATCAGCTCTACAGTTTTCCAGACTCCACAGACTATATTATTAACTGTAATTTATAAATCTAATATAATTAATTATAAATTATTAATTTAAAAATAAAGTAGCTGAAATTCCAGTTACTTGCATTTAAACACCTAAATTTATGTGTTGACAATCTGGAAGTAAATCTAAACCCTGAATTGTGATAATATTAATCTCACTTCAAGTGTGTTGATTACAAATAGATCAAACCTATTTAAATCCATAAATCTATCTTGTATACATTTCAAATTAAGCTAAATAAATATTTTCCAAAATATCTCTGGAGAATTCCAGCAAGTTTTAAGTAGGTGGTTCATTGTTCACACATTCACGCGCTGGAACAGTAGACATAAGCTCTTAAAAGCTTCCCTTCTGAATTACAATCTCTTTAAGGTCACGGCTCAGTTGAGACAAACTCTGAAAAATCACCTTTATTAACCAGTGACACCCAGGCAATTAAGAAAGGGCAAATACAGGTGATGAAAAGAAAGTAGGTGATTTAAGTGAGCACTGGAAACTATATCAAGAATTATTTAATTAGCTAGGTAAACATAACATCAGGCTTTTCTTGCAGTTTAAATCTCCTTCCTACAACCTTCTGCCTTCTCTTCAGCCCTTGTTCTAGTTCTCCTTTTGCTTTTGTATATTCATTATCTCTCTTTTCTCACCATTTCTCCATACTTTACAACCATTTACTCTTCCCTTATGCTCCTGGGAACTCCCATATACCTCTACATTTCAGCTTTCTCCTTGTTTATTTTTTGCAATATATTACATTTCACTCTTACTCTCAAATATTCTAAATTGCTTTTTACTCTAGCTTAGCAATAAGGTCTTCCATTGCTTTTTCTCCTTTGTTTCTTGCAACTCTGACACACCTTTTTCATCGTTTTATTCAAATACTTTTCCTTTTATTCCTGCAGTCTTTCTAGGTTCATTTCAACCATTCTTTACTAACACCTGATCTTAATAACCTGATCTTAACAGATAATACTGTTTGATGTGGATAAGCAAATCCTTCCCAGGAAAACAAAATGTTTGAGAATCTGGTTCTACACTATAGCTTTATTACTACAATACAACTCTTTATTATACTGTTTTTGTCAAACTCTCTATATTAATAAATGATAAAACAGCTAGGTATACCTCTCTCTTTTGAAGCTAAGGATGAAAAATAGCTGTTCTTGAGATGTTATGATCTGTTAACTTATAGATTCCTTATTTGTTTTTAATAAAACAGTATTTATTTTTTCCCCTCTTTTACACACAAATACACATTTGTGTGAGAGAATATATTTATTTAACTGAAGCCATCTGTCAGCAGCAGAACAAAAATCTAAAACCAATGAAGTAACACGTGCTTTAAATATAAGCAGCATCTTCCCTGATGACAATGCCATTCTTTAACAGCTCTGAAATATTTTTATGTGTACTAAACCAATAGTCTCAGAATACTAAATGCTGGGAAAATGATACAATGCTAAATAAATCTACTTTTTAAAGATAAGAATGCAGGGAAAATAACACAAAAAGCTTAAATTACAATGAAGTAAGTTCATAGTCTCAAATGAACAGCTAGACAACTATGTTACCTCTTGTGGGCCAAATTGTGTTCAGAGCTACTCTAACATCAAATTGAGCTAATCCCCAATGAGTTCAGCAGAGCTGCTGCATTAAAAAATTGAACAAAAGAAAATAAAAACATTATACTTCTTTGGATTATTAGTGAATTTCATTTTACCAGAACACATTGTAATGAGTTTCTCCCTGATATTCTCACACATAATTTCATTATTTTTCATGAAATATGAAGACTGGATTCCCTGTCCTGACTTGAATTTGAAAGAAGAGTCTCAGGAGTTCAGATATTGTCTCCATTGCAGACTTTATGTTCAGTTTCAGCTTCCCCCCAAAAAAACAGGTACAGGTTGTATATGTGTAGAACTATAGATTATCAGGTTTTAAGAAATACCTTAAAAAGACCCAAATCCCTTTTATTTCTCATGAAAAACTAATTCTAAAGTAGTGTTGCTTTGTTCTTACCTTTTTCAACCACTGTATTCCTACAGAAAGTTATTTGGCTGTCAAATATTAATTACTGAAAGTTTCAAAGGGAATACTTTCTTTACCAAGGGCAGAGATAGAACAGAGAAGCACTGGCCCATTATGCAGCCTCAAACACAGATCAGTTGCACATGCTTTGAGTATGCCTTAAGTCTTTGGAAAATGTATCACAATATTAATAGAATAGAATCATAGAATGGTTTGGTTAGAAGGGACATTTAAAGGTTATCTAGTTCCAACCTCCCTGCCATGGGCAGGGACACCTTCCGCTAGAACAGGTTGCTCAAACCCCTGTCCAACCTGGCCTTGAACACTTCCAGGGATGGGGCATCCACAGCTTCTCTAGGCAACCTATTCCTGTGTCTCACCACCCTCACAGTAAAGAATTTCTTCCTAATACTTAATCTATCTGTAATGTCTTATAGTTTAAAACCATTAGCTCTTGTCCTATCAACACATACTTAACAGGAATCACAGAATGGTCAGGGTTGGAAGGGACCTCTGGAGATCATCTATTACAATCCCCTGCTAAAGCAGGCTCTCCTAGAGCAGGTTGCACAAAATCACATCCAGGTGGGTTTTTAATGTCTCCAGAGAAGGAGACTCCACAACCTCTCTTAGCAGCCATTTCCGGTGCTGTGTCACACTCAGAGTAAAGAAAGTTTTCTTCCTATTCAGATGGAACTTCCTGTGTTGCAGTTTGTGCCCATGGCCCCTTGGCCTGTTACTGGGCACTACTGGAAAGAACTTTTTATTGTTGGCTCTTTTTAGTGGTATCTCAAGGACTTCTCTTAGTAGAATTGGTATATGCCAGGGGTCAACTACAGGGGTCAACTCAAACTACAGCCTGTAGGCCAGATACGGCCCTCCAGGGTCCTCAATCCAGCCCCCGGTATTTACAGAACCACCACACACACACACACCCCGCCAGGGGTTGTGGGGGGAAGCCAAGCAGCCGCAGATGACTGCCTGCCACTTCATCTGTGCGCCGGCTCCCTGTTTAAAAAGTTTGAGGACCCCTGGTATATGCAAATAGAATTGTCTCACTTAATTCTAGTTTTCTGTGGTACTAGTATTTAAATCTAAGCTAGTGACCCTAAGATTCCTTTTAAATCAAAAAAGAAATATAATCACTTTTGAGTGTGTGATGATGAATCTTTAGATTACTACCTTAGGAAGAAGTTAATTTGACTCTAAAGCTAGACATACGCTGTTGACCAGCTGAATCCCACGTAAGAATATATGTGATAACTTTTCAGTTAATATGCCTAAACTTTTTCATTATTATTCTTTCTCAATTTTGTGTTTCTGTTATCTGAAAGTCTACTAAATTGTATTGCCTAACTTTTATTTGGATTCATTTAGCAGCTCATTTTAAAGATGAAGAATTCTGAATTACTAAGTTTACTTCTGAGAAAAATTTATACAAAAATTAATCAACCTTAGAAAGATATCTAAATATAACTGAGACCCCAGCACTGAACACAGAGATGTAGCAATATCAGCATAGGAATTCCAGTGTAAACTTTATTTGTCCTGTATATTGAAAAAAGTTGTACAAATACTTGCTTGGCATATTATGTCAGATATTATATATCTGTGTCAGAGTCTAAAGTCATTAGTTAAAAAAAGTGAATTTGGAATAGTAAATATATTTAATTTACAAAAAAAAATTCCCACAAAAAACCCCCCACTAATTAATGAAAATTACAGAGAAATCACTGCTGAAAGTCTGATGTAGAAATATGTATCTCACAGCCTCTTATTTGCAGTCTTTGTTGTATCAAAACAAAAGGTCAGTTATACCTCTATTTTTTATTCTATTGACAATTTCCGCAATGCAGATAGTTCATTTTTCTAGATCTTTGCAAGATAAGTTATTGAGTAATTAGCTTTTGAGAGGCCTAGAGTGATTACAAATATGAACAGCATGTATGTAACAGGAAAATACATTTCCATTTCCATTTGTTGTGTTTGACTCCAACCACCACTGTGTTTGATACACTTGTGTTAAACAGAGAATTGGTTGTTCCTATAGCTACTATAATTTCTGAGTTATCTTCTGTAAGAAATACTGTGTTATCATTCTATACCAAGGAGATTGTTTTAATAAAGGTGTAGTCATGTAGGATAGTATTTTAAGATTAAATGCATTACACAGGATCACTTTATAAAACAAAAAACAAACATACCAAACCAAAACCAAAACCCAGAAACCAACGAATAAACTTAACCTGAGATAACTGTATTTAATTTTGTGCTAAAGATGAGCATCCAGGAGACTAAACATCAATATATAAAACTAATAGACAAAATAAACCCCTACCTTGAAAAGAAAAATTATTAATTCTTGTATGTGTGCAATGAAAAGACATTTTCATTGTCTGCATACCAAGTGATTCAGATATTCATTCACCATTTATCAAAGCATTTCTAACTATATTTGAAAACAGGTTTGATTCTCCCTGGAAAAAATAATCCAAAACCCCAAATAAGGATGAAACTTGGTACTGCATCATATTTATATTGTAAATTATTTTCATTTTACCTGTAAAAGTGGAAATATGTATTCTGTTTATCTATCTATCTATCCACATACATATGTATGTATATAAAGTCCAAACTCCCAGGGAATGGTATCTCAAACATTTTTCACATTAGTAAATGCCAATCTATCTCAGCTTTCTATGAATTAACAATATCCTTGAAAACATAAATTCTCCTATCTAATCTGTATGATGACATTTACAGTAAAAGAAGCCTTTTCAATATTTAAAATAATCCTGAACAAGTATAGTTTTAATTAATGTATCAAACCATTGCTTTTTATCCACAAGCTTAGTTTTCATAGCTCTGCAGGAAAGCTACCATAAAGAACCACGGATTTTGACTTTAACCTTGGGACACAACTACAATATAAATATTAAAGAATGGAGTTCTAATTTCTCTAACATAGACAGGAAGGAGAACAGCAAAAAACCCAAGAATTCCTACCTCCTTCAGATGTCCAGAGGTTATGTATTTCTCAATTCAGAGTGCTTAAGAGAGTAGAAAAAATCTGATGCAGAAGTACTCTGCTGTGAAGAAGGGGGAGGAAGTGGATTTGTGTTCCTTGCAAAAGAAGAAACGTTTTCTCCTTTGAAGTTGTGCAGAGAACAGGAAAATTTTGAAGGAACATGCAGCTTCTGTTTCAGATAATTCTCAGATTATGCCTTTCTGCATGTGAAAAGCACACAAAGCCATTCTATTTCAGAAGTCTGACACCATGTACTGTATCTCAGCATTCTGAGGACAAATATCTCCGTAATTGTGGTTGATCATAAGGGCACAGCTTAGCCCTATACATAAAACATAATATCTAATCACTAGTCTCATAAATTATTTTTCTCTCCCTTTCCTCTTTCAGATCGTATTTTATTTTGCTATGACCAAAAACCATTCAGAGATAAAAATGTTGTCTGCTGTTTTCACATTCTCAAGCTCATTTAATTTGCACTCTATTTTTCTGTGAAAGTCCAATGACATAAAATAAAAAATGTCATGGTTCCATTGCATGGTAAGTAAAATAATACGGGCAATAAGTCTCAGGTATTTGCTATCCTGTTTGATATTCCAAAAGAAAAATCAGTAATTATCAATATTTAACACTTTGTTATTGTAGTATTTTACTTTGCTAATCAGGCTTCATTAACAGTGTAGCCAAAAAGATAAAACTCTCATTGTGTTCCCTTGTAGTGTGCTGTTACTGGAATAAATACCACATACTCTCTATAACAAAGTAAAATCTAATAATTATCATATAAATATTTTTTCTATTTTTTTGTTGAACAAAACAGTGTAACTTGCCTCTATAAAGTCTGCTAGAAAAATAACAGTATTTTAGTAATTTAAATGTTTGAATTTCTGGTAGAAAAGTAAAAAATACTGACTTTTAATGACTTGATGTTTCTAAGAGATGAGTTCATTATCCTTTTGTTACTGAATAACTGAATGATGACATCATGTATGCAAATATACATATGAATGACATGGCAATAATAGCATATTTTTCTCTTCCTCTATTTCTGAAAGAGAAGAAAGCTGTTTAGGCTATTGATCTAATTCTTTTTGATATTGTGTTAGCTCCTGGTTAAGATTAATGTGCAATGAATAACTTCTGTGTCAATATGTTTGCCTTAAGTTATTTTTAACAGGTATTCCCTATAAACAATTGCAGTATGAAGGACAGACTTTACAATCTCTTTACCTCTAGAATATACTTAACTGTCTACTATGCTGACAGTTTATAAATGGAATGGTCTTTCAGGACCAGAAAAAACCTACTGTATGGTTGTCCTTATTAATCTAATCAGCATTATGTATTTTTACCTGATGAAAAGGTTTCTTCTGTTGAATAACCCAGTGTTTTGGCCTCTCGCAGCTCCTGATTACTCTGAAGACATACATGGAAAAACCTCAGCAGATTAAGATGGAAAGCAGCACAGTGGTGCCACTTCCCTGGATATCTCTTTCCCCAGTTTGTATTTTGCTTCCTGATACTTACTCTTGACTTCCAGGTAGAGCTGTCACACTTCTGTTTGGTCCAAATTTTATAAGCAAAACAATTTTTCTCTTCACATATTTCTTATTTGATAACATTGACAATCAAAAGCAAATAAAAAAGCTCCAGGGAATCAAAAATATTTGTGCAGTTGACCAAAATTTTATGATGTTTGATTGATAAGAAATATTTTTTAAATGAGTGTTTCACTATTTACTTCAAGTAAGTATACTTTTATAATATGTTTTTTAATGGTTTACTGCAATTCATAGACTTTTTTCCTTGTAGTTACTTTTTAAAGAACAGACATTATTCCTTAGAGTTACTGTTAGGATATTATGTCGTCTTCATTAACATAAAGGAAATCCTCACCTCCAGGAATTTCTTTCTATGATGTTTAAATTCAACGTAGCTCTAATAATTACATAACTGTTCTAATAGGGGTTGTGCAGATACAATTTTTATGAATCAGGTGCAGCATCCCTATACAGAAGGGGACAGTATGCCCTATATCAAAGTATGTGCTAGTTTTAAGGACAATCCTGGAATTAACTCAATTTTATCATCATAAAGCGTTGTTAGAGGCTTCTGGGTTTTGGGGAGATGTTTTTTTTCATCTTTGATAGGGTGGGATATTGATTAGCAGAATGTATTAAGTGAATCTGTACCTTTTATCTACTGCTTAGCATCCATAAACATTGATACATGCAAATAAATTCTGCAAGCATAACTTTTTTTTTTCCTTAAATTACCCTCACCAGGAAATAGCTGAGCTTCTTTGTAAGTCTCCTGCCTATTGATAGGATTCATTTAACAAAAAAGAAAAACATGGAAAATGTCCGTTGATTTTAAAATGCTTCCATTAAGATTTTTTTCCCCTGATCGTACAAGCTATAACAAAGAACTTTAAAAGTTTGAATCCTATATGACTGTAGTTTGGATTAGTGCTGTTCATGCACTTAGATACACAGCAACTTTTCCTTTTCCGATTCAGAAAAAACAGGAGTTGTCATTATCTTGTCCGAGTGCTGAAAAAAATCTTCTTTTAGAAAACTGCTTCAAAAGTACATGCATTTGTAGGACAAATAATGCTGCCTTAATTAAGAGCTGCTGTTACCACAGTAATCCTTAGGAAAATCCTAATACTTTCTGTATACACACATGCATAAATATACACAGACAATTCCTCTCTCTCTCTCTCTCTTTCAACGCATAAGTAAAGATAAATAGAATTTGTGTGTACATCACTCAGCAGAAGTCTTAACCCCTGCTTCCACATTGCAATATTCCTTCTTGACTTCTTGAAAAATATGTTCTGGAGTTTTTCATAGTGTGTATAGGTGTACAATAGTCCATTCCCCCTGTTATGGAAAAGCCTTTGCACTTTGTCCTGTCAAGTACAAAACTTCCTGTCTGAGAAGGTTTAAGGACAGTAAAGGTAGTTTAGATGTGAATGAAGTAAAAATTCTAGATTTACTCTCACTTTTATGTTTCTTTACATTTTCAAAACAGTGGAAAGAGATGTCATTGCAAATGAGTATCAAACATAAAACCATTAATCTGAAAGTATTAATTTGTCCATTAAATGTGCGAGTCTTATTTTGTAATTGACTGACAATAAAATGTTAATTTGTCCATAGTTGGAAGCCAATCAAATGGAATTAAGGATAAATATAATTTAAAAAACAAAACAGAACAAAATGAAAGAAAAAAAAAACCAAAACCCAAACACAGAAAAACATTGTTTAATTTGAGATCATAGTACAAAAGCTTTCATAACTGATTTTATACTATGCATAGAAGCATGGCGCAAAGAACCTTGAATGAATACAAATACCTATAGCTTCACCTGGTGAAGTACTAACAGGTATACTCACTGCCTGTGTTCCATCAGCCAGCCAAATGCACGCTCAAATTCATCCTACAGTCTGGCTACTCCAATCATCCAGAGCAGAAAACTTAACAGAAACTTAACAGGTGCATTGCACCTCCCTTTTCTGCATTTACACCAATGCTAGGAAAAGATAGTGTATCTTCTGTGAACACAGCCTGGTACATACATATTTTCTCAATAAAGTCAGTGGAAAGTCAAGGAAGATGCCATGCCACTGTTGTTGAAACATAATGTACTATATACTACAAAAAAATAAATAAAAGTTGCTCTTTTTTTGTAAGAGATGGTATATGTCATACAGTGAACAAAACACAAACAAGTATTCCTGTGATCCTATGATCAGGGACACTAATCATTAACAAACATGCTTCACTATTTATGTATATATCTATCTCACTGTATGGCATATACCATTGTTTAAAAAGAAAGAACAACTTTTATTTATTATTATACATTCTTTATGTGTATGCATATTCCTGTGAGAAAACAGTTGTGCATTTTGTATTTTTAATGCATCTGAAAATCAAACAAATTTAGCAAATTTAATCTTTCAAGTGATTTTTGGACATAGAAATTTAGTACAAGAGCCGATTTGGTTTATTCAGTTCAGAAACCACTGATAAACTGTTTTTGTAAATTGAGGAAAGAACTTGAAAGGACTGGAATAATATTAAGCTCATGCAAAATATATAAACTTGATATAACTCTGTGCTGGTTACTTGCTTTTTTGCTTTTTAGTTAGGGAGGGCAATTGCTACTTGGTAATTTTAATTACTTGCATAATACCACCTTGCATTGAAAAATAACATTTTTCTAGTTTGTTTTTCATTTGAAAAACACTCATATGTTAAAAACTAGATAGCAAATGGCCTGCAGAAAATAAATATTCAGAAAGAAAATAAAGCACACTATGTATCTGTATCTATATGTCTATATAGCTCAAGTCAATCTAGTGATGTCTCCTCTGATATCTTTTTTGTTATAGTCATATGTCTGAACAAATAGCACAGATAAATGTCCAAATGGGTAACTCTAAATCTGGAGGCAAGAAAAAGCATTATTCTGTGCAAGGACAGTGTTTCTTTACATAGACTCTGATGAGCTGAACTCTTAATGCGTTTTGGATTTGGTTGGCTACCAAGGTCAAAGCATCATTATTATCAAACTGGTTTAGCTCAGCAGCCACAAGACGTATTAGGGAGGCTGTGCAGAGGTGTCAGTCTGGCATTATATGATCACTTCCTTAAACAGAAGTGCCTCAACCGGTAAGACATTCTCAAAGTAGCACTTACTTATATAGTACCCTGTGCCTTTTAAAGACAAAAATAATAGGTGTGAGAACCATCCCCTCATCTCAATTTCCAGACATGTAGGGGAGTGAAAGTGCAGTAAACATTACTAACTAGACTGAACAACTTTTCAACAATAGATGTTCACATGTAAAATCCTACATATAGGGACAGCCACCCATATTCTCTGTTGAAGCTGAGAATAAACTCCATGGATCAGACAGAGTCACTTTTGGAAAAAATGCAGTTGCTGAGCCAAAAAAATGAGAATTAAAAGAAAAAAAAATCCACCGGTTGGTTATTTTCTCCTTACCTAATGCAAAGAGTCTCATAATGCACTACCTGCTTTCCAGCTCCATTGCTGAGAAGCAACACCAACTTCTCTCTGCCACTTGAATTCCATCAGAATATTCTGTTGCTAGAGGCCCCAGGAAGAAACAGTATATTTGTTCTCCTGTATTCTGTAGTCATTCCATCATGTTCTCAGTAATGATATATTACTTATTATATGGTGCATGGAAACATAGAGAAAGTATTTTACAATCATTTTTTGCTGCTTTTCTACTTTTATGAGAAGTAAACATGAATGTCAGAAAGACTATTAGAGTCAATTTATAATTGAATAATTCTGTCTGAGTGAGGTGTGTTATTTAGTCTCCAAGTTATATGTGTTTGTTAGCTACTTGAATACTCACAGACCTTCAGATATCACAGTGATGAAGACAAGATGAAAAATGAACTGCTGTTACAAGCCAAATACATTGACTTATAATAGTAACTGCTGGTGCAAATCAGCACACCACTTTATATTCATTCCTATTGAACTTTTTGTTTTATGTTTGCATACACAAAAATAAAAAATATATATAAAATTTAACTTTTTTTAAAGGCTTACATTTGACTTCATGCAATTCAGTGTCATGAAAAATAAGTTTCTATTAAATTTTCAGGTGGTGTTACAGGTCTTTTTCTCCTGTCAAGTTGTTATTCCTATTTCAGTTGCAGCCCTTATATACCCTTTGCTTTCCTCTATATTGAGCTCCTGTTATGGGAAGATCATTTCATAAAAAGCTGCAATGTGATATTCTTGTGGAACTTTTAGTATTTCTTAAAACCCAATAGCAGCACAACTGTATTGAGATACATCATCCTTAGTCATGCTTTCCTGTGTTTCTCCTTATTTGTTCATGTTAACATTGTATTGTGTCTCTGCTTACATAGTTTGCTTACAAACTACTTGAGACAGGGCCCATATTTTTCTTTTTAAATGTTCATAGTGACTACAGCACTATAGGGCCATTAGAGATATGTCACAAATTAATATTCAAAATAGGGTTAATACACCTGTACACAGATTATGTAATGAGAAGTTTACTCAATGAATCATCAGTGTTACTTGCAGAGTTAGCAGTGAACTTTGCAACTCCTTGGCTTTAGTCTAACCACAAAATTACAGTATTGCTACCTTACCTAGGTGAACTTGTTTTTCCCTGAAAATGGGTAATATTTTTGTTAATGCATTCCAGTTCTTGTGTCTCCAGGCCTTTGCAGAAGAGGCGACCATGGCTCAAGAAGGATAGTGACAACCCGGATATCTGGCTTCTGTATAAACATGAACCTATGAAAGCTGAAGTTATTTGTCTTAAAATCAGTCTGAATCTCACCCATATATTGCCAATATGTTCAAAAGATAATAAAGAGAGAGAGAGGTAAAACAAAGGTAATGGTAACCTCACAAAAATAATTACCTAACCTAGGGACTTTAACAACATCTATTTGACAACAACAGTGGGTTTTACAGGCAGCAGATGAAAAAACATGTTTCCTCCTTATTCTTACATTAGGAAGTCCTTTCTGGATGTTCCCTGGCTGACATTAGGAAGAGCAGACCGGATCTACCTTGAGTAAAGAAGTCAGAAGTTCATATTTCAGATCAATGTATTCTCCAAACTGTGGTGATCTGGCTAAGGCTGCATTGTCCGTATCCCACACACAGCTCAATGCCAAGATTCACTTCCTCTTATATTCTCTTTTTCCCCTCTTTCTCCCCACTTGAGTTGTTTCCTTTTACCATGGTGATCCTCTTCTAAATAAGTAATACACTTGTGCTTACCCTTACCCCACTGGCTGTGATTTACTGGCTTTATAATCTTATCATTTACAAAACTCTTGCCCTGATAAGTTTTACCTTGGTAAGCAATCATCTTACGCTATTAATTTCTTGTTATCTGTAATGTTTCTTCTTTCTGCCATTCCTTGTATAGTTTTCTTGTTAGTGTAGCCACAGGTCACGGTTAGCTGTCTGTACACAAACCTTACCACTTTAGGAATGGCCAAAATTAGCAGAGAACAGTACAGAAGAATGAACCTTGGCAATCATGTTCTTTTTTACCTATTATTGGTGCATCAGTCATTCCTAGCATCTAGGATACTGACTAGTATCATCAGTGACTTTTTTACTTCACTCTAATAGTATCAACAATGTGATATGCAAGCATCCATACTGGCACATGTAATACAGTCACAGCACCCTCCAAACTATCAAGCTGCAGCAAAGTCTTTTACCATCTCATACCAGCATGCTCTTCATGCCAGTCCCTCTGCTGCTTTCTTCTCACCTCATCAAAGGCATGTGTTCTCTTCATTCTCTCTACTTCTTCCTCAGCTGCTCTCTCTTCATTGACTCTCAACCACTTAACAGAACCAGCCACAGCTGCACCTTATCTACATCGGCCAACCCAACACCCCTGAAGCCAACCCACAGTTGTATATTATCAATGCTAATTAATCCAGCTTCATTCCTCTACATAATACCTCAGCAAGAGCTTCTTCTGCTTCAAGGGAATCCTCTCTATAAATCTTTTCTCTTCTTTTATTACATGATAGATACAGAATCATCTGATTTTTAATGGATGGTATGTTGGGTTTTGTATTGCTACTGCTTTTCACACTGTGCTTTTCTGAAGCAGGAACTCTGCCTGAAGCAATTTGTTTCCTTTAAGTCAGGTCTCAGAAATGCATAATCAAACTCCATTGCCCATGCAGAGGTGAACTCTGTTTTGCATAATGGAGGTTAAAGTTAAAGATTCAGATATCCAGTTGTAGATCTCTATATGCAAGTGTGTACATATGGTCTCTTTAAGTGTCATTTTCATCAAAGAAAATGCAGGATTTTATTCAGTTGCCTGATTAAATGTCTAGCACTATTTCCAACACCAAAATGCATCCAAGACATTTGCATGAGTTTGGCAGATATGACACGGTAACTACAAGAGACCCTCGCTCTTCTGGAATGCTTCAGTTTGAAGCTAGTAGAGTACTCTGTTCAGCTCATCTTAAAATAGATACATTTGGTCTGCAGAATAATTTTTCTGTCTTCACTGCCTGGACATGCTAGGAGCTCAATTCAGTTGTTAAGCATATATGTCTAATATTATTCAAGATTCTCCAGGTATATCAAGCCCCAAGCTGCTACTCAGGTACAGAACAATTCTCTTCTATATTGTGCAGCTCTATAAAGATGTTGCAAATATCCTAGGAAGCTGCCTGTATTTAGACAACAGATTTCCTCTGACTGTAATGGTAGCTTAGCCATATAGCTCAGGTATGCACCCTTACCTAAATGTAAGTATGTACCCATTTGTGGACCCCAATTCAGTTCTGAATGTTAAGATATATATAGTCCATACCTACAGTGACTCTAATTTTATAGACACTCTCAGAACAGCATAATAGCTATAGATAGGCTGCCAAATTTACCTATGCTGAAACCATGTAAAGCCAAGCTGATAGCTGCCACTCTTGCTCAACAGGGGAATGGCATAATATGTAAGGAAGCACATGGTCCTGGGGTTATTGACCAGTATTGCTTCTTTTTTCCCCCCAATACTTTATTCCCATTCACCTTCCACCTTACTTCAGCTAGAGCAGAAGGCACAGCTCCCTAACACGCAGCTTACTTGTTCAGCCTCTTCTCCCTGCCCCTCCTCTGGCAACAGGAGGACTGCCTATCCCTTAAATTCTCATCCTTTCAGGAGTTTCATCTGCAAGTCTAAGAAGCCTGAGACAACTCTTGCAAATGAATACTTACTGTAATAGAACTGATGGTGAATAAGCCTGGCCAAGAAACTGAGCATTTTGTAGTGATTTTTGAAAGGGAAAATTTAGAGTTCACTGCTCTATTCTGTAGCCTATAGGCTTGAAAATTTATACTTTCATAGAATTTATCAAATGCCATTTAAAAAAAACCTCTTGAAATTAAAAAGTTTAACTGGTTAACTGTTGATGTGGTTGACTTCTCACAAAAACCAATCCATTCTTTCTGTTACTTCAGAAAAGAACAAAACGATACGCTTGCAGTAATTACTTGAAAAGCCATGTTGTTTTGTTACGTTTTATAAGCTATCCCAAATTAGAGGCATTTTTTTTAAATAAAAAGAGAACGGAAAGTCCAGAATCCAAAGCTACAGTAGAGTTCTCTGAAGTTAAATATTTTCAAAGAAAAACTAATGGGAGTTTCTTTCTTTTTAGTGTTTGTGTTTGTATAAAAAATATTTAGTTTTCTGATCAGAGGAACAAATTCCTTCAATTATATTCAATGTAGCTAGAATGTCATTCTTTCCACAGTCTCACAGAATGAAATACTCATTTGAGGTATAAGTACTGCTCTGTGTAAATAAGACCTTGGCTTTTAGTGAACACTTCTGATCTATGCAACAACAGTTTTTGGCGAAAAAACCACTGCATACAACAGAATAAAATACCATAGTTATGCCATTTTTCTTTTATTTCCTCATAATTACTGCATAAAAGTCCCTGCTTTATGGCAGAGACAAGAAGTTTGCATTCTTTTATGTGATATATACAATTTTTGTTAACAATTTTGTGTTAAATATTGATATTATTGAATTAGATGTTTCAGCAGCAATATTTTAAGTTGTTAAGTATTCAAATTGCATGATATTAATAATACTGAGAACATTAAAAAAGAAGATTAGCCAAAGCTCATATCTTGGTTGGGGGTGGGGTGGGGTTGTTATTTTTCAGGGAGAAAATGCAGTATTCAGTTGGTTGAAATTCAAAATTATTAGTTACTTCTTTGAATCTTATTTTGTAAAAATTGAGCAAGTGTCAAAAGCAGGTATGAAGACTGAAAGTGTTTGAATGTCATCATCCCTCTAATTTAGGATAATCTTTTTGCTGTTCTGTGGATCAAAAACAAAGGATTTGTGTGAAAAGATATCTGCTGTCAACTCATGCTGTCACATGAAAAGACTATTTTATATTTTTGAGTTAATGATGATATACAAACCACTGTGATTGAAAGTAAATTTTAGATATATATATATAAGAAAATTTTAGACATATATATATGCTCATGCTTTGAAAAAATTCTCCATTTTGATTCTGAAAGAGTTGCAAGTGGATTAACCAAGTGTAGAAGCATACAGCGAGCTAAACAGCCTATTATTAGCTGAAATAAATTAATAGACCTGCCTTTCATTGCAGCATATTCCCTCATACTCTGTTGCAGAAAGGCAAACATTCCAATATTTGCATCTGGCTAGGGGATATTGTTTCCTATTTTAGTTCAGCTTGATTATTTCTTGGAAGAATGTCACTGCAGTTACTGAAAATTATGTTATCTGTAAGCCTGAGTTGTGTTCTCCAAAAAGAAAACATGAATGTAAAAGTATCCTGATAAAGTTTAATTATTTGCAGTGTTGAAGTAATAGCTGATATGTATGTTTTATATTATATTATTTACATTTCTAAATAGGTAATTGTATTTAATTTGCAAATATGACATGCAAAACCTGCTTATCTATATAAATTATACCTGGAGGTAAGGCAGAGCATATTATAAAGAACATACTGCAGTCTAAATGCTTCAGATGTTAGTATTCATTGAACAGATGTACACCAAGTCCTTGAATATGAAATATTTAGAAAGCTTTATTAACAGTCACAATTGAATACAGTAACTACAACCACATCAACACTATGAATCAATCTCTTAAGATACTAATAGCCCTTTTGTTTACCTTCTGACCATCTGGAATATTTAGCAGATTCAGACACTCAAAACAAGCAAACAACATACTCAGGTGCTACCATCCCTTTCACCTAGGTAGCTTTTATAACAGCAATTAGACTGAATATCCTCCATCTGTAGTGGCATGGTCCATCTAGAACACATAAATTATCTAGAAAATTGATCCTTTCTCATTAGTTTTACATTAAAAAGTAGTTAATTTAGACAATTAAATTGCACATAACATTAACACTGTGAAGTATGTTGGAGGTGACTGCATTGAATTTATCAGTCTGTTTTATCTGGCAGACAGAAACAGAATACTAATGACACATGTCATTCTGTAGATATTGTAGCAAATTTTAAAGTGAAAATGAGGCAGTAAAAGCAAACATTAAGGAAGACAGAGGAAACATTTTTGCAAGTCTTTGAGAACGTCTTGGAGGTAATTTGTTAACAATATTTGATTTGATTTGTGGAAAAACTTATTACCTTCTTTGGAGCTCTTGCAAAAAATAAAGGAGTTGCATTATTTAATCACAGATCACAACAAAAATGGAAATACAACTCTCCTACAACTGCCAATAAACAGTTTATACAAAATATTTCTTGAAGAACCCTAACTGCAAAGGTCATATATGACCAGTTGTGAAATATAGTGATTAATATAATCTGGACAAGAACAAGTTTGGAAAGCACAATTATTTATTAACTAACACAATTGGAAAAATACTTATATTTCTATTAAACATGTAATTATTTTTGTGTGTTTAATATCCCCAGGTTCAAATAAGTTAATGAAAATGTTCATATTATGGCACAAACTGAATGATTTAACCTGATGATATCACTTGTACATTATAATGTTATGAAAACAGAAGGGAAAGTAAAAAAGATGAATTAAATAAGTTAACATGAACATTATTCCTTTTTGAATTACCCAAAACAGAACAAAAATTGTAACTAGATTCCATTTGGGTATGTTCTGGGTAAGTATGGGACACCATTACTGTCTCCAACTCCTCTTCACTTTTTGTATTCTACAAATTTCATGTCAAATTAGTCTGTTTAAAGCTAAAATTGTTCTTCAGCTCCCCTGCAAGGTACATAGGACATTCCAGTGTGGTAAGGGAAAAAAAGAAACATTTTATTTTATTTTATTTTATTTAAAAGGTTGTCTCAAATGAGTAAGACTACTTGAGGTAAAAATCAAGATTTGAATGAATTTCACAAAATTTCTGATGTCTTGCCATGGACAACATCACCTGAGGCTCTGCTTCTAACAGAAGTCTGGGTCAGAAGGTCCCCAGAGGTCCCTTCAAAACTATTTTTTTTTAATTATTTTCTGAAAGCAGATTTTTGTTTTGATATGAAATTATCTGCATGTTTCCTGATATATTTATGCATAGGAACCAAAGCTCTACCTGTTCTCCATGTATTCTTTTTTTCCTTAATATCTCAGTTTCTAGTACTAACTTGTATGTTACTTCCAGCAGCTAAGAATGGCTCCCACTTACACTTTTAATTTTAGTTCATAGAAGAATGGCATATGAGCCCCCAAAAGACTTCTTGAGGAAGTCACTCTTCCCATCTAGTTCATAATGATAGCAAGGACATAACTGGACATCTATCATTTCTTTGTGTAGATTACCTCTGAGCATTCAACTATCTTTTAAATGCTACAGTTTCTATTTTTTAAATTATATTTTGTGTTTTCCTGGGTTTTTTTGTATTTTGAAAGTACACAGTAAACCTAAAGTACTATTTAATTACAGAGTAAACTAATTTTGTACAGAACTCTACAAAATGTATCAGTATAATTGACTGAATTCATAATATGTTTTATTAAAACTCAAACCCAGAATCAGCATATTTTGTTTACTTGTGGATTTATTTATTCAGTGGTTACATTTTTTATGAATTTCATAATCAAGAAAATTTTCAAGACTTTTTAAAACTTTGCATAACTGTAATCAACACAATGTTGAAGACAGCAATGTGTAATTTGACCTTAAATGTATATCATAATTTTTACAACATAAATACCTCATGTTAGAGTATTTAAATTTTGTACTATAACATAACATAGATTCTTATTTATAGCTATAGTATACAAGCCTTTAAAAAGAAAATTAAAATCCTAATTATTTTTATTCAGTCTTTGTCAAATAAAGCAGCGAGTAAACAAAATTTTTGCCCCAAAATTCATCTCTTAACAAATAACATTTTCCAATTTTCACATGTGCCTCTGAATAATCCGTTCTAGAAGTTCTGAAACTGTACAGTAAGCTCCAGGACAACCCATGTCCTCAGATAATCACAATAACGGTCCATATAAAGTTAGGATAGAGGCTATCAGAGGCATTGGTGACAGAACACTTCCTTGTGTCTCAGAAGAGAGATATATAGGAAGGAGGAAGTTTAGGCAGATGAGATGGATGGGTTGGTCATTTTCTCTTTCTTTCAAGTGGTACAGAAGTCACTGGTTGCTTCTTTTTGCATTTTCTGTCTCTTAAGAGACAAGTTCCTTAAGTTTATGTTGACATCTGAAACCTTTCATTTATGTAGGTAGCTCTGTTTTTTGTATTCTGTTTTGTTTCCCTCTATGTATGAATGGAGTGGGTAACCCTGGTCTTTTAGCAAATAATGCATATTTTTTCAGGAATAAACTATATGTAATACAGTTTTGCAGATACTTCTCTTTCGATTTTTTTGTCATCTTTAAATAGATGCTTTAGGGGATTTTTTTTCTGGTATTTCACTTTCTTAGATCTTTCAGATGCTTTACCTGAAGTAAGCAGTTGGCATCTTTCTTACAATTGTTTTTTATGTGTTGTGCCAAATGCACTGGAAAAAACATTCTGCCAGACTGACTCCTAAGGGCGTATGGAAATTTTCAGTAATACAATTCCCTTCATGAACATCTAAGTAGAACTTACTTTGTTTTGTAACAGATTGAAGTATAGGTGAGAAGTGAATATTTTATTCCAATAATCTTCTGGCACAATCTTATGTTCAAAATCTACTATCTTGACGAATAAGACACAGCATATATGCCATGTGCAAAACATGAAGATGCGCTAAAAATATTTTAGCATTCTGTTTATGCTGCCAAATCAGCATTCAAAACTTACTGGTTTTGCTGGGTAACTTGTATTCTGCCAGCAGAGTGTTTAAAAACCAAAGGCTCTACACTGCAGTAACATTTCTGATTTTAGAACCAAAGTTTACAGATTAAAGAGGGATTAACTTGATACTGTAGATATTTACAGGTGAGCTAATTCCCAGGGTCTCTTCTGTAATTTCTGGACAGGAGGATAAAGTCATTTTCACTTAATAAATGATAGATGTCTACTGGGCTAATGAATCTGCCCTAGAAATGCCTGTATTTCTCTACTTGAAAAGGGAGTTTTCAAGATGTCAAATTTAGCTGTTCATATACATGTTCAAGTATTTCAAGTTAAATAAACTGAGTATCATTTTTCTTCCTATATTACTGAAACCAGTTTTTTAACCTTTTAAATCTTTACATAGTTTGCATATCCTTATGCAAATATGGAACCTATTAAACAGAGCACAGAAGTCTTACATTAAACAAAAACTCTACAGACATGGATCCTTTGCATATATTCTTGGAATACTAAAGTATGCCTCTGCAAGAGGTATAACATTTTTCTCAGCATGATATAGGGCATGACAAGGTACTTGAGCACTCAACCAGAAGTACTGGTAGGAAGAGACAACTGAACGTATGAGATACTTATCTGACATACTCTGAAACTTACTGAATTCAAAATTATTAAAGACCTGAAAGAAGAAGAGAAGTTGTTAAGGTGGACCAGTGTCAGAGAGGTGTGTGTATTTGTGTATATACATGTTTGGAGCACATTGTGTAGAAAACCAGACTGTATTTATATAAAAATTTCTTACCCATTTTGTCTCATTGTATCTCCCCCCCCCCCCCCCCCCCCGTATGATTAAGCTATTCTTTATTTTCTCCCACTATTTTATCTCTCTCTTCAGTTTTTCAAACTGTCCCCCTATTTTGACTTAGTTGCTAGTTGATTGCACTTGCATACTTTTGGTGCATTTAGATAATTTGGTCTTGTGCTGTATCTTCAGGTATTGTTTATGTAAGACACATCTCCTTAAAGTTTTTTTACCTTACACTTAACTCCTACATGATTTCTGTTTCTACTTCCTGAATTTATTTATGACTGCCTCCTTGAAAACCAGTGTTTTCTGTTTACGAGTATTCCTTCTCTTCATTTTAAGGTTCATAAACTCCACAGTTGCTCTTATTAAAGTTACCTTCTGTCTTCAAATTCTCTACCAACTCATCCCTTTTGAGGAAGGGGTGGGTGGGGTGGGGGTGGTGGAATAGTTTATTTCTGCTATGTTTCTTATCCAGCAAATGTTTTTCTACATTTTGTCATCCAGGACAGGTGATCCTTAATACATTCTTGATACATCTTTGAAATATCTTGGTCAATTTACCTATTTTTTCCTGCCTTTGAAAGTGATAGAACTTGATTGTTCCTTGACTCCAGTGCTTTAATCATCCTGAATATAAAACACTATGACAACTAAATTATTATTACCATCAGCACCACCCAGCACCATCAGCTGTCTTAGACTGTGTAACTATGTCCTCCTTGCTGTCACTGGGGAAAGCCTTAACTGTGCCACTTTTTTGGTCAGTCTGGTATGTTTAGAAAATACCAGGGAACTTAATGAGAAACCTGAAAGGTAAAAACTCTGGGTATTATCATCTGCAAAAGAATGAATTTTCTCTGCAAGAGGTGTAAAAAACTCTGTGAAACCTGGACAATTCAGACAAGTTTGTATATTCTTCAGATTTGGGACTATGTAACTCAAGGGCTTACAGAAATGAAGTTTCTACAAAGAAGTAGATACCAGACACATAAAACAATGATGTAAGCATTATATATTTTCAAGATGAATCTACATGTGAATCATCTTTGAACTATGAACAGCAATCATCTCTTGCAGTGAGTTGACAACCCTAATTGTTGTAATGGGAGTATCAGTTTTTTTAAAATTGTTTCCAGATTCAAGGAAGTATTCAATGTTGTCTATGTAGACTGTGTAGGCTGAAAGTTCTTTTAAGCTGGCACTTTAAACCTTACATTTGTAAGCATAAACTAGGAATAGTGCTTTTATCTCATGTAATGCAAATAAATATGCTACTTGCAGTCAGCTTCTTATTGTTCAACCTTGTGTTGCAACAAAAGAGAAGAAAGAAAATTATTGCAAATTATAATTTGGGTTTTATTATGAGGAATTATGGTTCACAACTGATACCCTTTTTACTGAGACAGCATGTTAGGGGTTTAATATTAAAACTGAGTAATAACTGGAGTGATATAAAGAATATTTCTATTACAGAATTTACTTCTAAGGAACTTCAAAATAAGGAATCTTTCTGCCAAGAACCACTCCCTAATGAAGGGAGGAGGTACTGAAGAGAGGACTTAATGGCAACAGGGAGGGAATAGTAGAGGAACTTGAGATTGTGACTGTCTATCGATAGGAAGGATTGTGGTAAAATTTTCAGAGGAACACTGGAGATTGTGAAGAATAGGCAGAAGCTGACTTTGCACCAGTTTTATACATATTTTCGTCTGAAACTCGTATTGAGTTTTGTGGGGAAAATGGTTCTGAAATAAGGTACATAGAATTCAGGTATTCTTTGTTCATATTATACTAGATCACTACTGGAAGTACAAGAAGGGTATGATACATTTAATCCTAAAGTAAGTAGCTAAAATAGTTCAAATAGATCATAATTTAAACAAATTTATTTATCTCTCGTGAATGTGAGGGCATCTTAGAACATCTAACTCACATATAGAAACTTGTAGCTGACTAAAGTTCTGTACTACACCTGTCATTGACTGCTGCTCAGCTTTTATGCTTTTGGGATCCCTTGAAAAATAATTATATATTTAGTTCTTCCTTCTACTCAACTGAAACTGGTTTAGATTTTGTTTCTTTGCCAATAATTGCCATTTACTTGCCATTTGCCTTGTTTCACTCAGAATTCACTTAAAGTTTTTACCTTTCTGGGACAGATTTAATCCATTCCTAGTTGATTACTGTCATGGTTTAACCCCGGCTGGCAACCAAGCCCCACACCCGCTCAATCACTCCCCGTCACCCAGAGGGATGGAGAGGAGAATCAAAAAAGAATGTAAAACTCGAGGGTTCAGATGAGAACAATTTAATAATTGAAATAAAATAAAACAATAAAAGAAAGAATTATAATAACAGTTATAATGAAAAGGAGGGGGAAGGGCAGAGGAATGAAATCCAGAGGGAAGGGAGAAAAGAAAACAAATGATGAACAGTACAACTGCTCACCACTCACTGACCGATGCCCAGCCAGTCGCTAAGCAACAATCAGCAGACCCCGTCCAGCCTCCACCCCACCCCAACCCCAGTTTATATACCAAGCATGATGTCCCATGGTATGAAATAACTCTGACTTTTCCAGGTCAGCTGTTCTAGCTGTATTCCCTGCCCACCCCACCCCACAAACCTCCCAATTTCCCATGCCCCTCCAGCCCTCTCACTGACAGGGCCTGAGAAACTGAAAAGTCCTTAATTTAGTATAAACATCACCCAGCAACAACTAAAACATCCATGTGCTATCAACATTGTTGTCACATCAGAGCCAAAACACAGCACTGCACCAGCTACTAAGAAAATAAACTATCCCAGCTGAAACCAGGACAATTACATATGTTGCTACTCATTCATGTAGCTCGATATTAATTTATTTTACTTTGCAAGTTCCCTTTTACTTGCAACTTTGTGACCTTTCATTTATCTTCTCCAAGGCTGTAGTGGTAGTGCTACTACACCTGACTCCCCAAATGCTCTTATCCTCATTGCCTTGCACCTGCAACCTCCAGCTCTGCTACGGATTGCTGCTGTGTCTGTGTTTTTGGGTTCCTCTAGGGAAACAATCACCATTGAATTGCCCTTCTTTCCCTTCCTCTTTTGCACCTTGCTTTGCAGCTTTTAATTTACTAATTTCTGCTAGAGAAAAACAGAGCTTAGTGGAAAAATATTAGTAGATAATAGCCTATAAGACATCCAATAAGTACTACCCAAGGATATATGTGCACAATTTTAACATCCAATTAGCATGTTCAACAACTGCACCTGATCAAGTGTGCACCACTCAGTAGCATAACGATGAATGAGAGCACAATAATGAATGATAATAGAGTTTGAGCAAGTCCCAAGGAAATTTTGCACTTATTGTGAAAAAAAGTATTTTCAGGGAAAACTTGATACACTCAGGTTACTAGAAGATGCATGTCTAGCGACGTGTGTTGCTTCCCTTCCTAGCTGGCAATTAGGAAAGGTTTTATTTTCTCTTTCCTTTTTATTTTTATTATTTTTCATTCTAACAAAGTTTTACTATTAGAGTCAATGTGTGTCATCAGCCATGGACCTTGTAAATAAATGTATGTAAGCCATGTAATCCTGGCTCATCATCCTTTGTATAGCAAGTAAGTAGTACATGTAAGCCTGTCCCGTTGTTCTTTGTATGACACTGAATATCAGACCACATGGTTTTGGTCCACAACATCAGAGCAATGATACTTCAGGGTTTGTGTGTCAGTACTTATTTCAGAATGTTTCTTGTTCCATAAAGCATCAACGGCTTTTCTGGACTATTGAAGCCTATGGGTCACAAAATCCAGGGCTCTTTCAGTCACCTAAACAAGAGGCCCAGACCCACTGGAGATGTTCTAAGGTCTCCTGAAATGCTTCTGACTTCTGTTCTGGTAGGCATCCCATAAATCATGTGTCAAGCCTGTTTTCTTTATGTAGATGTTACAAATACTTCAGGAAATACCCAGATAACCTGCATTTAGTCTCTGGCAAGTCTGCTACTTAACTGTTGACATGTAGTATCATTTCAGACACTGTAGTATATTTGTGACTTTCATGAAGTAATGACAGATAAGACACAGAATCTGTGAGAGAACTATGGAGTTGTTATAGCTGGAGGAAATCTGGGACATCCTGGGGTAATGTAAATGGTTTTAGAAGCCTATGTTTAAGTAACCAAGTTAAGTGACTGCTTTTCATCTGCTATCACAGGCACTTAGAAATCTAGCTCCCAGGCAGATATATGAACATAGGTATCTGCATATGGAACTCACCAGGTCATAAGGTACCCTGCAGAATGACATTCTCCAGCCTCATGGAGCTGTGCCACTATGCAGCCAAGACTGCAAGTCTACATCTAGACCAGTAAATTAGATAGATCCAGGGAACAGTCATGGGAACTGCAAACTGATTGTCTGTACGTTTAGATGGTTAGAAAAATCCCTGGCATGAGTTGTTTGTGACAATACCAACCAAAATGGTACCCAGGCATGGTTTTGGAACAGTCATGTGCCAGAAACCCTTACCAATAAGTACTCCAAATGTTTTCTGAAAATTGGGAAACTTTAATATGGTAAATATAATTTTTTTCCCTACTAGTTGGCTTTGGTCCAAGAGAGGAGTCCCTGCCACATTTAATTTACTACTCCAGACTTAGCCCAGCATTCCTCTGTACAGAGGACAAACAACAAGGGGGCCTTGTGCTCCCCTAGAGAAGACTGCATATCTGAGAAAGTTTTGCAATCACAGGCCTTCATTCCATGACTGTTTGGTTTTGGTTTCAGTTTTGGTTTTAAATACATTGATAAACTAATATAACATGTTGCTCTGAAGTACAGCCATGACCATCCATCACGTCAGACCCAGGCTTCTGCCAATATCAGTATAATACGTGAAGTTACTAACTACAATAACTTGAAGTTAGGCTGTCAGACCATAAAAAATGAAAACAAAATAGTAATCTCCAAAAATGGACTGAATAACCCTTTGGAAGAATTATGAATATGTAAACTTTCCAAACAGATGCTTCCTCTGCAAGTCTTGACAGGAGCTAACAACCTCCATCGTCTGTATTGTTCCCTACCTGGTGCAAACTTGATGCCTTATCTCAGCTGGTCTGTCTGTCCTCTCCCACTTTTTCAAAATATCATTGAAATGGTACCTGTTTTAAGAATCTATATTTGATGGATTATATTGCACTAATTCTACTTCAATCATTCTGTCCTTTATAAACTTATTCACTCCTACAACTGTCCTGGTTTCTGCAGAGGTAGAGTTAATTTTTTTTTCTAGCAGCTGGTGCAGTGCTGTGGTTTGGATTTAGTATGAGAACAATGTTGATAACACACTGATGTTTTTAGTTGTTGCTAAGCTGTGTTTATACTAAGTCAAGGACTTTTCACTTTCTCATGCTCTGCTAGTGAGAAGGCTGGAGCAACACAAGAAATTGGGAACGTTTGCAGCCAGGACAGCTAACTGACTAAAGGGATATTCCATGCCATATGACACCGTGCACAGTGTATGAACTGAGGGGAGTTGGCTGGGAGGGGCCGATCACTGCTGGGGAACTGGCTGGGCATCAGTCAGCAAGTGGTGAACAATTGTATTGTGCATCACTTGAGATTTTTTATTTGGTTGGGTTTTTTTTTCTTGAGTTTTATTTATCTTCCTTTTTTGTTATCTTTCTTTTCATTACTATTACTATTATTATTAGTAGTAGTAGTCTATTATACTTTATTTCAGGTTTTAAACTGTTCTCACCTCAACCCATGGGTTTTATCTTTCTTCCAAATCTCTTTCCCATCCCACTGGGGGAGGGGGAGTGAGTGAGCTGCAGTGTGGTACTTAGTTGCTAGACAGGATTAAGCCACTAGTCCTGGGTTTTCCATTTGAAATTTCACTGTAATCAGTCCTTTGCATAGTGTACTGAGTAAAATGTGGAACAGTCTAAAGGTTTACTTTTATTAAAGTGTCTGGAATAGTTACGATTTTAAATTTGTCTCCCCCTTTATTTTTTTCTTGAATCTACTTAGACTATTAGAAATCCACTACTTATTATATAGGATCACACTTACTCTCCAGGTGATCCTTCCTTTATTTCTTTTTTGCAATCAATTGATAAAATATGTATGAGTCACTTCAGTCAAAAGGCTTGCCTGTGAATGTTTACCAGGACACCTACCACTTCAAGCATCTTTTCTCTTTGCAGCAGTCTAAACGGGGTCCTTGCTATATCTCCGCACAGAAGGTACATACTGCTTCACCTCCATGATCTCAGAATGCAGTTTATCACATTTGACTTTTTTTTTTCCTACATGCTAATAATTTGAAGCAAAGTGGAAGATTCTTGGAGTTATGATCAGTATTCCAGATGCATCTGTATATGTATGCAAGGAAAAGTTTCTCTCTGTCTGCCTTGCATGTGTTTAAGCTGGAAAAAGAAAATGCTAAACAGACAAAAAGCACAAACGCTGGATATTTACAGGGCTGAAGGATTAATTCATGGGTGGTGGCCACAAACAGCTGAGAATTTTGGTGTAGCAAGGAACTGAAAATGTCTGTCATCTGACACCTTATATGTTTTGTAAAAAAGGACAATTATGAAAAAAATCATGTAAAGTTGCTGCGTTTTCTTTTTCCTCTTACTGCATCTATCTTTTTGCACAGTGGTTATTGTGGGCTTGTATTTCTTTTTTTTTTTTTTTTTTTCTTTCCTTATTGGAGTGTTCACATATTTAAATTATCACTACACCTATACATTTATTTCTGAAAAACCCAAGGGAAGTCATACTCATGTTGGTCAAACAAGTAAATAAAATTATATTAAATGAAATCAGTAGTACTGTGAAAACTAAACACATATCCAGACACCTGGGTGGTTTCGCATATTGAAACCTATACTTTCATTAATCTATTTCTATTATGATCTGGGCTAGTTCCAGCTGGTATGTTGTGATAAAATCACCTGCTGGTGATGCTTGGCCTACACTGAGTATCCATATCTACACTTCTAGCTCTGAGTTATGGAAGAAGATCAAAGCATGAGAAAAAGACTAGAGTCTTGTTTTGGTGAGCTTGCAAAGTACTAGGGTGAAGCAAGGTAGGTATGGTTAGCTCTCTGTTAGCAACGTGACAGAAGGGGGAATATGAGTGATTCTTGTTCAAGCCTGTGTTTGGAGGGATTTATACGATTTGAAAATATATGGTGACTAGTCCTAGTATAAAAGCTATTTCAGACATTTCTTGATTTAGAAAATGAGAAGGTCAACATACATTATTCAGGCTGGTGGAGCTAATGACAGATCCTGTATCAAATTAAATTCTACTTGGCATTATTGATCTGTGCTGTAGTTGTCAGAACTCCAACCCACACTTTTAAAAAATTTGCTGGTGAGGGTGATGAGGTAATAACTGATTATTAATTGCTGAAGAAGGTACTACTTGGGTGTGGCAATGAAGATTATAGATATCAATATATTTCTTAAGATTTTATGGCAATTTTTATTTCTAAAGACTATCTACATGATAATTGATCCCAAATCCAAATACTGATATAGCTCTCTACATAACTATTCTGAAAAGTCTTTTCACATTCACAAACAAATCATGTTAAATGGCTTTTATCAGAACTAGGGCTGTTATCAGAGAGCAGAACTGCAGGCTATGAGATTTGGTCACCTGGGAGCTGACGGTAACACCAGCGCAGAGAGTGAAAAATAATATTCTATAAAAAATGAAGTGCTTCTTTTGGGAAAATAAAAATTCCAATTTTTTTCTTGGCTTAAAGATTTTGAAATAAATTTAATGTAATTGCCCATCAATAATAGAAAAGTATTTCTGTTTTAAAATGCAAATAACATTTTAGCACCTAATAATAAATCTAGCAAATATCTTCATATTTACTTAATTTAAAAAAATACTTTGAAGATCTTTTTTAACAAGAATTTTTATAATTAACTTTTTCACATTGTTCAAACTGGCTGCTTTTCTGAAATCTCAAAATTTATAATACAATTTCACTTTTCATTCTTTACAGCTGAATAAGAAATGGGACGTGGTTTTGGTATGCAATTGCAGTACTACACAATTCACGTAGAGTAACACCAGTATGTATTGAAATCTTGGTCCCACTAAAATGAAATCTCACTGTTTGACTTCATATAAAATATACAAGTTGATGGGCCAGTGACACATATTTCAATGTGACTACATAGTACATGTATTAGCTATATTGCTGTAGAGAATGTAATTTGAAAAGAGATGTCTTCTGAATAGAGTGGAGAGTAAAGTTCCCTACATAAGAAAAATTTAATAAAAATTAAACCATTGGTATTGAATTCCTTGTTACAAAATGGTTTGAAAGCCACAATGAAGTATAGAAAATGCTTGCCATTTCTAAAATACAGGCCTGGCAAATAGATCTTTTTATGGAACATGGCTTTGCGCTGTATGACAGAGGACAGGGAAATGGAAAAGGACAGGGACAGGGACAGGGACAGGGAAAGGGAAAGGGAAAGGGAAAGGGAGGAGAGACTGGAGAAATTAATATTTGACATATATAGACACATTTATCGGTATGGGAAAATGGACATGTACTTCAGCTTTCAGTGACAGTCCCTTTCAAAAAATGTTAGGAGTAGAATATTGTAGTTAAATATTAGACTAATTCTTTTACATTTGACAGAAATACTTACTAAGAACTTCAAATCAATTAAATTATCTAGCGACTCTATGAGATGCATTTCATCCTAGCACATTTCATCCATCCATCTACCTTGCATTTGGTTGTTAAAGCAAAGTACAGCACTAATAAGATCCATGGAGTATCACTGCGATGTTGTAAGTATCTGTGCTGAAGTTTTGTAATGCCCAAGAATCACTGTTGTTGTCACTGACTTGTAAAATGCAGACTCCATGTTTTTGTTATGAATTCAAACCTATTTTTTTAAAAAATACCTTTCCATATCATACATCTTAACTTCCACTTTCCAAAAAAATAAATATCCATCTGACAGGGGATTTTTACTTCCTGACTATGATATCAGGTACAAAAAAGAAGAGAAAGATATTTCATCCCTGACCAGAGCTGGGCTATTTCTAATCAATCTAATTGCCATTCCTTAGGCTATAGGCTTGCACGCTGACTGTTTAACACAGAAACACACCATATCTTTATAGCTGTGGAAAACTATAGAACAGATTCATTTCTTCAAACAGTAAAAATCTATAAATAGTAAATCCTTTTCAAGGGAAATTATACTTGAAAAATTGTTTTGCATTCTGGATCTAATATTGTTTTGAATTGCATGTTTATGAGTTTGTAGTGTATGTGGATATTTCATTGAGCAAGGACATGAAACACTAATCTAACAAAGCAGTAAAAGACATAAAAAACCCTGAGGGAACTACCATATTACTGTGATCAGGAAAGGATGGCCAAGCCACTTCAGATATATTAGTGTTAATTTCTGATTTATTTAGAATATAGAATATTGCCATTAGCAACAAGCAAATGATATATCACTAAGCTGAGAAATATGTGGCAATATGTGGAGCTTCTTGGGGGGGGGGGCGGGAATAAGAAAAAGGCTCTGAATATATATATAAAATTACATTTTAGTGATTGAGGGAGTTTTGGCAAAAAGATGGTATAGAATGACCTGGCAGAAATTATGTATTATGTAATTAATCTCTAAATTATATTGTTTATATCAGCACTATAGTATGATGAAAAATAAGATACTAATAAATTGTTTTGACTTTTTTTTTCCCACAATAGTTTGTATCTAGAATTAGATAATGCCTTTCATTTATTTACATATAAACCCAAATGCTTTGAGACAATCGAGACTAAACAGCTAATTTCACTGTTTTATAAATGGCTTTTATTCCTTTTTAAATAGCATGAAACCTATGCAAAGTGAGAAAGCAACACCTCCATTCATTTCCCAGGGAGAAAAGTCAACACTAAAATGAACTGGAAGTTGTGATTCAGCCTTTGCTCCTGCTTTTTATTTGGACCATGCAGGAAGCAAGCTGCAATAATTCTTTCCTTAGCATGTTTATTGTCTTTTCAGTTTTTTCCCCCCTTTGATTGGCATGTTGAAATTTAATCACATTCAAGCTTTCTCCCTGCCTGTACATTAGCTTGCTTCTTCAGGTCCAGAAGAATGCAACAAGTGGCCTTCTTACCATCCTCTGTAATATTGATGTAATAATACATGGACAATGCACAATAAACCTTGCAATGTCAAAACAAGAAAAAGCAGGGTTATATCTGACTTCCATGACAGGGGAATTCTCTGCTTGCCATCTGTCTCTTGAATTTGCTGCTGCCAGCAATGACTTTTCCTGTACGATATGTTTGTTTGTTTGTTTGGGTAGTTGGTTGGGGCTTTTTGTTTAAATTTTTGTTACTTGCTATTTTGAAGTTCTTACCACTTTTGCAGTTAAAAAACAAAACCAAACAAACAAAAAAACCCCCACCACACATTCTAACTGGATCCAAACTTTTTCTATAGGCAGACTGTAGAACTTTGATTTACTCTTACAAATATATATATATATATCTGTATTTGTGTGTGTGTGTGCCTGTGTAATACTTTTCATATTTTACTTGAATTTGGTATTAAGTTTTTATTTTTATACTTGACTTTTTCTACTGCAGTGCATATCATTATACTACCTGGCAACCAGCATTTCAGGGTACTTTTTTTTTCTTTTTTTTTAAATACGAATTTAAGGTACTGTGTTAATCACTGAAAACAATTTAAGAAAATACCTTGCAGAAGTCTTTCAGAAAATAATTGAACGAGTGGCTTTGTAAAATTTTCTCTCTACTTTTCTTCTTTCCAAAGCTAATGTTCAAATTAAATCCATTGAATGTGAAATGATGATGTGATATTGATAGAATTTGTGGCTTCAACATCTTTAAAAGTCAATGTTGTTATAAACGATAACAAAACAAATTTATTTTGGGTTCAATCAATTTAGGTTGAGAAACAATAAGAAAAAGCAGCGCTGGGTGCGCAGAGAACTCAATTAGTTCCACCACTCACACACCTGAGCCCTAAAAGCAGCGTCTTTTATCCCCGGATCTTGACCAATCTCTTCTCGCCGGATGTTCGTCCTGCTCTTTCCCCACTGGGTCGTTAGGGTACACCTCCTCCTATTGGCTCGCCTTTGGCACGCTTTTTCTAATCTCAAGGTCTTTGCCTCTGTCGTGGGCCTTCTTCTCTGGCACGGTTTTGCTTTCCTTATCTGCTTTGGCAGGCTTTTCCAAGCAGCGATTGCCTCAGGGGAAGGGGAAGCCATCCCATTGTCTCAAAGGAGAACCACACGTGCCCACTCACCACAACTGCGATACAGGTCCCAGATTTACACAGGGTACAACAGTTACACTTATCACAGTACATTCTATTTTTGACATGGATCATGACTGCGTTTATGACAATGTGAACATTGATCTGGATCTAGCAAATAATTTACATGAATTGCTATGATGTAATAATTCACTAGAAACCAGCAATTTCCATGCACTCTGAAGGTTAAAACATATATATAAATATATATGTATACAAAACTGATGCATATGTACGTGTATATGCATTTATATGTGTATGTATGAAAATGCATGTGTACATACATACTGTACAGAGACAGAGAATGAGAAAGACATAATTTTTACCCTTCCAGAGTTCTCATTTTCCCAGAATCAAGGCACATAGTAGTTCTTGTATTTTTTTTACAACTAATCTTCAACAATAACAAAATGATTTTTACATTTTTATTCACATCTAGTTTTCTATAGTTTATAGTTTTCTATTCATAAGCAATAATATGGCAACTAGCTGCTTTAATGGTCCAAGCATTTTTCCAGAATTGAAATTTTATTTTTAGGAACAATAATTCAGTTAATGCATGTAAAATAAACTGTTTGGAAAACTCCATACCATATTGCAATGTCTCCTGTACTTAGCCTACCCCCAGTATCTGTTAATAGGGATTAGGTGTACCACCACAGTCCATCAGTGGTGATGCCTTTTCTCCTTCCTACCAGCTTCTTTTGTAGAATTTTGACAAGGAAACTTTAAAAGTAATAATAAAAATTATTATTGTTGGAAGAAGGGTTCGCCGGAGTCAAGAAGACGCTGAATATGAGTTATGCATCTTGCTCAACTTTATTAGTTTCTAACACTACTTATATAGAATCAATACACATGCATATTCATAAAGCAAAAATATAATTGGTTATTAGTCTCTAAGCGTGCGCGGTTCTCACACCCCTAATTATCATGACTAAAATAAGCATTCTATCCATGTAGCTAATTGTGTTGCTATGTTTCAGCCTTGTAGTTTGTTACTCCCTATATTCCCATACTGCTCCCTGTCTCTCTTGGCCCTGCACCTGCTTTCCCAGCAGCTGTAGCTTGTTACAGCCACGGCCTGTTGGCACAACATAATTACTTGGTCTCAGGATTCAATAGCTCAAGGCTACCTTTCTTGTTAACTTCAGCACAGCAACTTCAGTACAATTCTGATCAAGGCCTATTCTAATACCAGGCCTGGATTGTGCAGATCTTCAGAGATTCTAAGGCCATGCTTCTGCAGCCATTCTTCTACATATTATTACTAATAAAAGTAATAATTAAATATTTTAGAAGTAAACATTGAAAATATCTGTAAAAAAAATTATTCTCTTCCAAAGTTGAAGTATCACTTCAAAAATTTTATCCCAAGTACCCAATCCATATTATCACTTTTCCCATCAAAATAACAATTGGGACAGTGTATTCTTTATTAATCATTGTATAAGGCAGGAAAAGAAAGATTTTTTTTATATTTGTTACAATATATACATTCACTGAAGCGTGTTATATATAAATGACAGCAGAAAATTAAATGAGCTAGCAGTGAAACATAATGCTGAAAATTGTAGTTTATGAAGTAACAGTGATAACTTTGTGGGAAGATTCTTGTAGCTGTAATGCATTTCAATTTTTTACAAGGAGCCAAGGGAAAAATTAACAATATTGTCTTGCAAACAGCTTCACAATTCAAATAAATTATGTTTCTACAACAAAGGTATAAAAATGAGAAATTTGAGTTAAAAGTGTGCATTTGCTACTGGGTCTAAGTACTGGAAGACAGAAGGTGTAAAAATTCATAACCTACTCAGGTTCTTGAAACAAAGGATTTTTTAGTTTATACTCTTTTTATGGAATATTTATGGCAAATGGCCTGATTTATTTATTAATTAACTTATTGAATTATAAAGAAGGGGGTTTATTATCCAACAAATAAGGATTCAGACAGATAAGCCATCTTGAAACTTATTATCAATGAGACTCAGTAAGTAAAGAAGTTGCTTTTGGTATATAACACTGTAAGTTAATGTTATATTTCAAGTCAGAAAATCAAGAGAAGAGATCATAAAGTTTTAAGTGCCTCTTCATGGTATGCAGCACTGCAGCATTAAGAAGGAAGAAGGAAGTACACTGATGGCTTTAGTATGTATAAATTGGCAGTTCCAGATTAATAGGGAGTGGTTCTTTCTTCGGGACTATTAGGTCTGTCTTGTCAGAACTTTATCAGGGAGCATTTCAGTAAAGTCCTTCTGAGCGATTTTCTTTGACTTAATCATGAAAGCCAACAATACACATGCCACCACCAAGCTCAGCAGCATAGTTACCAAAGTGCTCTGTGCCTGTGCAGTAACCCTTCACTGCAATGCACAAGAACCCTCCATCAACTGGAAAGCATCAGACTCCCCCTGTAGAGTAATGCTATAGTCAGTCTAGAATAATGAAATAATTGGAAAAACATACTTTTTTTTTTTTTTTTCAAAATAGCCAAGTTACTAGGTATGAGGACACCAACCAAAGTCACAAATTGCACCATTTTGCCATTACAGGTAAGCAAACTCCACTACTGTCTGGAAAATCATCTCCTGGAACTAATGACATAGACAAGGAAGTTCATGTATCTAAGCGAATTAAGTCAGGTTACTGTCATGTATTTCATAAAGATCAACAAGGAGAAGTGCAAAGTCCTGCACCTGGGGAGGAACAACCACATACACCAATCTATGCCAGGGGCCACCCAACTGGAAAGCAGCTTTGCAGAAAGGGTCCTGGTAGACAATATGTTGAACGTCAGCCACCAATGTGCCCTTGCTGCAAAGAAAATTAATTGAATCCTGGGCTGCACTAGGAAGAGCATTGCCAGCAGGTTGAGGGAAGTCATCCTTTGTCTATACTCAGCATTGGAGAGGCCACACCTGGAGTCCTGTATCCAGTTCTGGGCTCCCCAGTACAAGAGAGACATTGACATACTGGAGAGAGCCAAAAAAAGGGCCACAAAGGTGGTTAAGGGACTGGGGCATCTGTCCTGTGGAAAGGCTGGGACTGTTTAGGCTGCAGAAGAGAAGGCTCAAGGCTGATCTCATCAACATAGATAAATGCCTAAAGGGAGGGTGGAAAGAAGACAGAGCCAGGCTCTTTTCAGTGGTGCCCAGTGACAGGACCAGTGGCAACAGACACAAGCTGAAACACAGGAGGTTCCATCTGGACATCAGTAAACACTTCTTCACTAGAGTAAGAAGTGATCTAGTCTTGCGTGAACAAGCTGTAAATTTAAATGTCTAATTTAAACCTACATTTTTTTTTTATCTAATAACTTAATTTTCCTAAATTATATACCTCAGAACCTTGCATAGTGGAAAAGATTGGATATCTTTGAAGGCTTCTGGATTGGATACTACCTATTATGCAAGCTTAGTTGGACTCAGTTGCTGGGGGAATTCAGAGGTGTCCATCTGTCTCTGTTTACTACAGAGAAAGACCAAGATAGTTACCTTGGAATGTCTGCTTCAATGTATGCCAAAAAACATATGTTGATACTTAAGCTAAGCATGGTTGAAGACAACTATAAAACTCAACCAGTTTTACAAAAAGATCTTTTGAATTGACAAGGAATTTAGGTCTGTCACCAAGAGAACAAAATGAAATAACATTTTTTGTTATCAACAGTGGGATTAGGTAAAAAGCAAGAGCTGGTTACCACAGTAAGCTCCAGTACTCCTTTTGGCACTATATGGAACTGGCTGAAAGATTCTCAACAGAGAAACCTTCCTTTTGAGAAACATAAACATCTTTCAGATGAGCCCATTTCTAAATTGAGAGGAATTTTTTTGTTAATACCTACCAATGTTACATTTTATATAATATTATTGTTACTGTTGTGCATTTTGTTTTTCTTTAGAAATAAACCATTTATAACAATGAACACAAATCACAGTGGTTTTTCTGATTATTTTCCCTGCAGGAAATGGTTTCCTGGTGCTTCCCAACACATGGTTAAAATGTCTGCATTTTCTATGTAGTAAAAGTTACCTTTGAACTGTAAGTGGCACATAGTCTCTCCTGTCATGACTGGCAAATCTTTCATCTGTCAATAGGAAAAAAGAAATGTTAACTAATACAGCTGTAATAAACATTAGTATCACATTCTCTGCATCAATTTCAGTCTGCTTGAAAGAGAGAGTTCATATTCTTAGAGGAATAAGAGGCCTAAAATATTCTGTCCCAATAAAATTTAAAGCAAGACAGAAAACACAGATTATCTGGAAACATTAATGGAATATATGTACAGCTAGTAAAATAATAGATTTTAACATTCATATCACAGCACTAGCGAACTATAATATGCAGAACTTTCTGGTATCTTTTTATATATAACTAATTTACAGTCAGGTTGAAGTTTTTAGCCAGAGTTTATTTTACTATTCTGCTTAGAAGAACTGTATATGGATAAAATGGTACCATTGCACTACATGATGATGAAATAATTCTATAAGGACACAAAGCAAAAATGTCCTATGTATAAATGGCATTATTAATGAATGCAAATTATCCAGGAAATGTCTGACCGTCTTAAATTAAAGGGGATTAAATCAATGGGATGCAACAGATTAGGCTAAAAGTATTCTGCAGATCTGTCAACGTACTGAAAAATCTCATTTTTACTTGTATATTTCAAGACTAATATTCTGCTCAGCATTTAAACAGAATGAAGGCGATTTCCAACATGAAAGAAGCTTATTTGGAAAAACACCAGAATTACATCAACTGTTCTGCATACTTTTAATTTGAAGATGTACACGGTGTCATTTCAAAAGTAAAAAAAAAAAAAAAAAAAAAAAAAAGTAGATGGGGAAATACTTTCTAAAAATCCAGGGGGAAAAAACCCTACTTAAGTTTTTAAAGTCTAAGGTTTTTTTGCTTGATTCCCTTTACTTTTATTCTTTGTATAAATAAAATGGCTTGTCAGCACTGCAGTTCATTGTCCCTAGGCAATCAGTAGCAAGACAACTTCATACATCATAATGTAACTGTTATCCTAATGACTTCTGCAAAGCCCAGTTAGAAAACATCTAGAGACTCACAAATTTGATTAAATGCTGGGATTTGAAAATTCAGTGTTTGAATTATTTTTGGCAATCATAAAAATCAAACAAAGGGTTTTCTTTGTATATGTATCTATCTGGATCTAATTATGCTAATTGTTATCAATTGCCTGGCAAACTTACGACCTACTTTTTTCTTTTTTTTTTTTTTTTTTTTACAGTTAGAGAAGTAAAATACAAGTCAGAAATGTCTATTGGTATAAAGAGGTGTTATTCTGTAGAACAGCTGCTAAGCTGTTTCATGCCATTCATTATTTGACTTTGGTGGCTAATTTATTTCATTATTATATAATTAATATTATTTTATATACAGACATACATAATTGTTTAATATTAATCACAACTTTTTTCTTCTTCTTCTTTTTTCTACCCACCTGCTCCCCCCCTTTTTCTTTCTGGGACTGCTTTACTGTTCATATAATACAAACTTGGGATGTGTGACATTTTCACTACCTAAGCTGGAAAGGTTATTTGTCTTCTGCACAAGCTTGTAAAAGTTGGAAACAGCAGTGCTACCAAGATTGGAATATTTTGATATCATGGGTGGAAGGTCATTACTCAGATATTTGAAATTTGGGTATATGGTTGCATGGACCTCAGCTTAAAAATGGTAAAAGTTAGTCCCATACAGACAACATTTTTCCTCCACCATTAAGACAGTTGTTTAAAAGAAATGGTTTGGTTTTGTCTCTGGAGCAATCTGTCTTTGACTTTCGACCAGGTAAGGAGCTGAGGCTCCTAGGTTAGATTATATGCCTGCTTTTTTATAGTGCTAAATCTGGGTGTGCTAAATCCTACCCCTGTGTAATGCATCAAGCACATTTATGAATGAAAGTAAATACTGTAATGCCAGGTAGACATTAGTCATATACTCAGACATTTTCTTAACATGCTGTGCTAAGGAAAATGGTCTTTTTAAGACAAAGAAAAATGTGAGTTTCAAGGTTTATAATTTTACCACAGTACTTAGTATAATTATTCACATAGACCTTTCCTTGACTTAATATAGATTACCTATGAACAAGAGGAGACTATGAGATTTGACACTTACTTTAATTGCCCATACTATTTTCTAATCAATGTCTGCTAATAAAGCCATGATGTATTTAAAATACTTTTACAATAAATGATATTATTTTTTAATGGTTCTTTTTCTTCTATTTGATAGTCAGCATATCACCTACTACAGGAAAGGACGATTGTTCTGTAATATAAAACAACAGTCTATAACTAATGACAGATAGGCCATTCCAGAGGGAAAACACTGACTACAGTAGATTCTATTATTTTGGGTGTCATTTTCATGGCATATTCAGAGAATTAGGAAAGCATAATGACATTTTTATGGCTTTGAAACTTTTGTACTCCATTTTTATTCCATGTATGAAATATTTTTGGTGTACTATGATTTTCTTTTGAAGCACACAATATATTAAGAAGCTGTCAGGATGCTGTATATTTAGCCTCTGTGTTCCAACTGCTGTTTTCAAAATTACTCCAGTAAGACACAGCATCTTGAAAACACTGTTATATTGAGTAGACCAGTATATCTCCCCGGGGAGCAGCCATTTCTGGAAACTACAGACTCTCAGAGACTACCTGGCTACATTAGTATGAGTGTTGCTTTATGTCTCTAAGCCTCTCTTCTTGGAAATACTGAGGGCTGTTGATCTCCATCAATATCTTGTTTCTTTTTTGCTGGAAAGGCCAGCATGACTGTGATGTCTGACTTTTTCAGAGGTGCTGTTGCTGAGAATCTTGAGAGAAAAATGATATTTAGCTCTAGTTCAGGATAAAACACCAAACGATTTCACTATGTGTAATCTTAAACATCTTCTTACACTCAGTGGTTTCCAAGATGACTGTTTTCTGGGAAGGTAACACTAGGACATCACATACTGACAGCAGAGCTACAAAGATTTTTCATGGCCCATAAAACTCCCTCAAAAAGGGATTGAAAGAGGCACTTTGGCTGTAAGACCATCCTAAGCCCTGTATTGTTTTAGCTGCATTGCTGTGTTAAATCTGTGTTTACATCAGTTGCGATTATTACAGTGCAGGTAACTACTTTTTAGCTGCAACTTTAGCTATCAAAATTTTCACAAATACTTCCATCACTGTCTTCCCAGTTTAGGGATAGCCCTACAGCAAGCCTTATATTTTACTTCATGGTGCTTGATTGTGGCTTGGCCAAGTATACCTCTTATACCATCTAGAAGAGTTGTGCTCCCCACTTTTGAACATATTGCCTTGAAAGTTTGACTTTGTCCACGTTCTCTATGGGAAACTGATGAGCTGGATTAAAGCTGACGGTTTGGCCAATGGGCAGATGGTAATTTCATCTTAATGGAGATGTCTCAAATAAGTCAGGTGAATCATAGAATTGTTTAGGTTGTAAAAGATCTCCAATATCATTGAGTCCAACTGTAATCATGCCCTAACCTTCCTATTTTGCTCTGGACCCAAGTCAATTGCCCATATTTAGGCACCTAATGTCATCTGAGATGCCCTGTGGTATCTCTCTGGCCTCCATCTGTCATTTTGCAGGGTTTGGCTCTCCCTTAGGTCCTGTGTGATATCTGCTTGGCTCATATAAGTATCTCAGACACCACAGTCTTAAAAATTATATTAAGCACTTACGTTTAAGGAATGCATTGACTAGAAAATTCAAGAGATTAGTTTTGCTATGTTTTTTCTACACCAGAGTATGCGGAGTTAGGTAAGATAATATTTAGATGTTATTAATGCAAGTATTAAATTGTTAAGTCTCTTTATGGAACCTTCCCACACCTAAATATCAAAATTTCCTGCACTTAAATGTCACCGACAATGGTAGCAGCACCAACAGCCAGCACTACAGTAATTATCCTAGGCAGCATCCATAAAAAAAACAGGAGCATCTAGGTCTTCAGCAGGATTCACTTTGCTGTGACAGTCCTACAACAGTTTGGGAACCCTGTTTTAAGACTAAGTTTATAAAAAGGATTACGAAAAACTAGAAACTCCACACATTTTTTTTCTCTGACTCTCAGACTAATGAATTGATTGAAAAGTTATTCATCTCTGCAGTGATATCTACATATTTCTACATATAAAATACACATAGGCATTTGTTTACTTATTCAACTAAAAATAAAAATCATATTTTAACACTTTATCAAATTAATTGTGAGGCCAATGACTGTAAAAGAGACACTAAGTAAGAGCTTATCATGTTGAAGTGATAAGATTTATTCATACATTGTAAATTGTGCTGTTGGTTGGTGCACAAAGGTGGTGAAATGCTACTAGCCTTGAATCATTAAAGCTTCTCTGATAAAATACTAAACAAACAGTCTAAAGAATATTGGCTATGGATTAAAAATACATTTATTCAGCTTTTATGTGCAAAAAGTGAAATGTCACAGAACTCTCCAAACTAGTTGGCTACAACAAGGTCTTTTACCATCTCATACCAACAATGCTCTTCATGCCAGTCCCTCTACTGCCTTCTCCTAGTCTCCCCTCATCCAGTACATGTATTCTCTCTACATCTTCCTCCCCTCTCTTCCTTGACTGCTCCCTCTTTATTGGCTGCCCAACCACTTAACAGAACCAGCCACAGCTGCACTTATCTACGACAGCCAACCCGACACCCCTGAAGCCAGTCCACAGTTGTATATTATCAATGCTAATTAACCCAGCTTCATTCCTCTACAGTGAAACAAGACTACTTGTCTTCTTGATGTAAATCAAGGCAATTATATATCTGAAGTGATAAGGAATTGGCAAGGTCTTTAATTCTAAAGACTGTTAAATACTTGGGACAGTCACCCGTCCTCTGGTATGCATGCCAATTTACATAACCTCTCAAAGACCATTTATGCTGTTGTCTGGCCATTAGCCAGATAAGTACTGCCGGATCTTCTCCGTAGGGGTAAAACTCTGTAGACTGACTCTGTACCTCATTTAGTAGAAGTTCAGAAAGTCTGTAAACTGATTTACAGATTCTACGCTCAAATCTACCTTACTCACCAATTTATGCAACTGATGAAAGAAAAAAAAAAATTAACATCCTATAATAATAGTTTTTTTTTTTTTAATGTTGTCATCAAAAAGTTATATACAAAATAATTGCATATGTCTCCCAAAAATTATTTTGCTTATTAAAAAAACAACAATAAAATGGATGCTTACTCTACCGTACAGCATGTTGCAATTAAAGCAAGAAACTTGTTTGTGGATTGTGGAATTTTTAAGATATTGCTAGAGGGACAGAATTAAGAAAGGAAATACAGAATAAGTGAGATGCATGTTTTAAGTTTCCTTTGATACGTCTTTACACTTTTCCTTCAGAAGTATTTATTTAGGATTTATTTATTTCAGTATTTACTTAGGATTTATTTATTTAAATCACATGGTAAATTTACACCTGCTGTAGTTTTGGTTTATGTAATGAGATTCTGAACACCTAAATATAGACATCTACATGTGAACTAGAGACAGGACTCAATTGTCTAAAAATAGTGATCCACTGACTCCATTAAAGTGACATTAAGGTCCCCACCTACCCTCAACTTGCCAGGTCTCATATCTGACAGCTTTATGCAGCTGTCTCTGATTTCTAACATCCAAAAAAACACTGAATGTCTGTACTCAGGAAATAAACCTTAGCCCTGTTTAGTGGAGTGATTCAACTGATCAGATGTGTCTTCTGGTTAAGCTGAATATTCAGCTTCCCACACTTTCATTAACTCTAGGAACAAGATCTTCACTGGTTCTTTGTGAGCTTAGTACTAGAGGTCACATTTAAGTATCTGCATTGTAAGCCCTGCAAAATGAGTGTCTGAGTCTGGATCTGAAACCAACCCTTGTTTTTCTCATGATTCTCCACATTTTCCCTCCTTTTTTATCTTTTAAATTACTTACAGTCCCCTTATATGTATAATTTCTCTTCTGTAATTTAGGCTTTGGTTCAGTTGCCCAGACACAGGCCCTCAATAACATCTGAGATATCCTGGAATTTCCATGATCCATGTCTGTGCGACCAGTGGACATACAGTGGACCAAAGTCGTGGTGTGACAGCTGGGTGCCAGGACAGACACTGCTGGATTCTCCCCTAGCACTAGGCTTCTGTGTTTATACAGCTGCACCTCTGTCTCTGAGTTAGGGCTGTTTGTATTCAGAACTCATTAGTTTTGAATACATAACAAGACTGAATGTTACTCCCTAGAACTTTCCTAACAAGCAGAACTTGTTGGTTACAAAACTGAACTTGTCCAATCAATATCCATTGGTGTTATCCATTACTTACTTGGAGTATACTGCAGGCTTTGCTGAAAATTGTTCCATAGTGTGATAAACGCAGTCATGATCCATGTCAAAAATAGAATGTACTGTGATAAGTGTAACTGTTGTACCCTGTGTAAATCTGGGACCTGTATCGCAGTTGTGGTGAGTGGGCATGTGTGGTTCTCCTTTGAGACAATGGGATGGCTTCCCCTTCCCCTGAGGCAATCGCTGCTTGGAAAAGCCTGCCAAAGCAGATAAGGAAAGCAAAACCGTTCAAGAGAAGAAGGCCCACGACAGAGACAAAGACCTTGAGATTTGAAAAAGCGCGCCAAAGGAGAGCCAATAGAAGGAGAAGGTGTACCCTAACGACCCAGTGGGGAAAGAGCAGGATGAACATCCGGCGAGAAGAGATTGGTCAAGATCCGGGGATAAAAGACGCTGCTTTTAGGGCTCAGGTGTGTGAGTGGTGGAACTAATTGAGTTCTCCGCGCACCCAGCGCTGTTTTTTCTTACTGTTTCTCAACCTAAATTGATTGAACCCAAAATAAATTTGTTTTAATTGTTATCGTTTATAACAATTGTGCCTAGCAAAGAGTTTTTGCTAGGACCTATCAAAGGTTGGAAAGCACTATGATGTTTGGTCGTATTATTTTGTTAAACAACAGTTTATCAGTGGGATCTTTGAATCATAAATGACTACTTACTGTGTAAGTATATCATGTGTGATACTATAGCATCTCCTGACCATTTACTACCTCCTGAGCCAGTTACCCATGGCTGCATAAAGTGGGTGCCTTGCATTACCATGTTTTTGTCAGTTTTCAAATCACTTTGTGAAACTTAACAAGGGAGAAACAAGGCATATTTCATGGGATTTTTGAGTAATATCAGGATAGTTATTTCTGAAATATTCTATGCAGCCACTCACAAAATATCTACAGGAAAGAGTACTTCAAATAATCCATTGATATGATTCGTTGTATTCAGGTCTTAATTTCATTCATGGGCTTACATATTTGATCACACTGATTAGAAAAAATAGTATGCTAGTTACAAAGAGGGCAAATAGTTCTCCATCTATTTCTCCCCCTCCTTTTAACTTCAATAAAAGAAGATAAAATATAAACACATTTTCATCCTGAAAACTTCCCAAGAAATAGTTACATTAGATTAGGATCAAGTTTCATTTTGAATTCTTATGAAATCACCGCAAAATTTAATTAAAACCCCCAGTTTTAATTATTGTGAGACCAATACAACTTCATTTCATAAACTTCAATAAACTAATTTCCAGTATTTGACATAGCAAGTCAAATGAATATCAGGTTTCTTCTTTTTATTGCTGAAAGAATAATTATGCCTTTTGGGAAGGTTTGTTTGTTGTTGGTTTTTTTAAGAAAAAACCAACTATTTTTGCTGCCTTCATACTTTTCTCATGCAAACACTAATTTAACATTATTCCTACGATTAAGCTGTAACATTATAAAAATTCTACATTATCAACATGATTAGTATTATGTTCATAGAGGTGAAAGATAAATGAATACAGTAAAAGAAGATGCACAGGATAGACACAGAATAAAATTTTGCTGGTATTCTTTAAATATAATTAATTTTTCAGCCTCCATTTTATTTTTAGTAACTAAATATCTTTATAGTTTGAAACTTGAGATGTGAATTCAAGGTATTAACATATAATTTTAAAGAGTTTGCATGAATGACTTTGAAATTAATTGAATTACTCAGAGAACTACCCATAGACCCTGAGGGTGTTATTTCTCCTGTGGGGAGACAAATCTTTTTTGGAGTGCTGCTGGTAACTATTTATCACCAGTACTACTGTTTGGTGTGCATAATGTGATTGGGTACAATAATATCTTTTATTTGTCCATGTAGCTTATTAGGCTATCCCTTTCTCATTTACTTAGTTATTCAAAGAACTCTTCTATATGTGAGCATAATCTCTGCTCATATGTGCTATATGGACTCTCTTGTCTCTACCTTCACCTTGCCTGCTTAGAAAAGGAACTTCTAAAAGCCTATGGAATTATATCTGTTTGTGTTTAAATTAGGCAATTAGATTTACACCATGAGAACAAGGCCCGGTTCTCTAAAATACTTCCACTAAATACTTTTCATAAAAGAATGAGAGAACATACAATGATGACAAATAATGACAAAAAATTGGAAGAAATGGAAAGTACTTTTAAAGTATAGGATCATAACTTACATTACAAAAATTAAATCAATGAAGACAAAAATAAGTATTATATGTGATAACAAAATGCATAAATAATAAAAAACAACGTGGCCAAAACAACTTTACATTTCTGGATACTAGTAGACCTCAGACTAAAAGAGTAAAAAATGTGATGTCAAAGCAAAATAGAATAAATAATCTTATTTTAACACTAATAGTCATATAAAATGTAAAGTTTGATAATGAAATATTTATATGATATTGATAAATAATTAGCTGCAATATTAGATGTAATGTTAGCTCTACATTGTAAAGAGCTCCTAGTAAATCATTGAGTCTTAATGAGAAACCAGAGAATCATCAGAAGTTTGGAAAGCCACATTCATGATTAACCATTGATGGAATTTGTCTTGTTGGGCAGGAGATAAAAAAGGAGGAAAGTAGCTAAAAAGAAAATAATGGGGTGAAAACATGCCAACTTTTTTAAAAATAAACTGTTAAAATGGGAAAATCAATAAAATGTCCTTGTACACTGAGATGAGGCAAGAAATTATTGTACTTTTACATAGAATAAGGTTAGATATTACAGGAAAAAAAAAAAAACAAACAAAACAAAGATTTTCTGAATGAGGATTTAAGCATGACAACAAGAGTACCTAGGGACTCGTAAAATCTCACTCTTCAAAGGTTGTCAAGACTAAGTTAGGCAAACAGATACAGGGGTCATCTACAAATATATCTTTATATCTTCTCACAGGACTATACTGTTCAGTTTCCTTGTATACTTTCTTTTTTTTTTATATTATTATTAAAAAAGGAATTTGATAACAACTATCCTCCAACCCTAGGATATAAATAATTTGAAAGCACAGGAAAGAGGGAAATCTGTTCTTTCCTTTTTATGTGAAAATCTTCCATTTGTAAAAAAACAAGTAGCTTTAAAAAAATAATTTGAAGACTTACTGCAATGCCGGTGTTATAACCATCTGGCTACAGTTAACCTTTTGCTTCCCTTCTCTTTGGTCAAAAAAACCTGAAACACTGTTTTGTTATTGAAACATAACTTAGACAGAAGAAGAGTGACCTCCACGTTGATTTGGTAGCTCAAGCATTCTTTGATTAAGAAGGCTTTATAGATTTTTATTCCCTCAACATTAAAATGTCATGGTATCCCATGAGGAATGCCCTCAGATTCCTAAATCCCAAGCAAGTCATCAACAGAATGGGGTTAATATATATGAGATTCTTCTGGCTACATTTAGAAGACAGTTACTGTCAGTTCACATTTGTGGAGTCCAGTTGATAAGACGTGCTCTAAAAATGTCCACTGAGACAACCTTCTGATGATTAATGTGTAGAGGAACAACATATCTGAACACTGTAGTTCAGAGCTGAACTAGTCACCAGCCTGCACAGACATGTTGAAACGGAGTCTCAGAAGCTAAACATCCAGGGCTATGGGACTTACATAGAAAATTCTAGGAACCCTTAAAAATTGCAGAAACTGAACAGGGTTTTTTTGTTATTATTTTGGATTCATTATTAGACTTCTCTGAGATATATAGCTTAACCTTCCTTTGTAGGGAAACAGAAATAATGACATCTCTGGAAAAAGAATTTTCTTCTCCTACCGCAGGCATTTCAAATAGGTAAGATGTACTGTACTCTGTAAAAAAAAAAAAAAAAAAAAAGTATGTATATGTATATGATGCATATGATGCATATGATGCATATGATGCATATGATGTATATGATGTATATGTATATGTATATGTATATGTATATGTATATGTATATGTATATGTATATGTATATGTATATGTATATGTATATGTATATGTATATGTATATGTATATGTATATGTATATCAAACTGGATTAATTTACTCCAAGTTACCTCAGAAATACAAGGATGAACATTGCTGGCCAAACACTGGCATCCATCCACTTTGATATATCCTAGAGCTTTTCTAAATATTGAGATAGCAAGCATGACCTAGGAACTACGCTTCTGGAAACTTGCAGGTGAAGATCTGTGGGATACCTTAGGTTATCTCACACAGTATAAAAATCTATAGTGAAGTATCTGAATCCTACCTGTGGTATATTCTGTATGTTGGGTTGTTTTGGACAGTATTGGAAGTATTGACCACGTCTTTTGTGACAGACATTTGGGACTCATTGTAAATCTGGGTAAATAATGCTACTGAAAGATACCACAGTGTTTAAACATTTCCATGAGTCTGAAAGTTATGGCACAATACCTGTGAGAGACCAGAGTCCTCCTGAAGCAGTAGGTTAAAGCCAGCTGGGTTTATACTAGGAACTCCCAAGTTGATTGAGACGTCTATGTTTAGACAATTGAATTGAGTCATATGTGTTTTAATCCAACCTCTTCCCTTTTTTCAACTAATGCTTTGTGATTTAGAATGTTTTTATCACATAAAGGACAGTTTGTGCTTTATCCTCAGCAGTTCCAAACTTTCACCTAAAATAAACAATTAGATTCTACACAAACAATATTTGATTTTTATGAATTATTTACTGATTAGGTACAATTACAAATATTATCTGAAATCTGATTACTCCTATCTGGTGATAAATACACGAAACATAATAATTTCTTTTTAAAACAAAGATAAACTGGATGACATTACTAATTCTGTAATATTTTCCACCTCTATCTGTTCAAATCCACTTATAAACCAAACCAAAACAACAACAAAAATTTCCTGGAAACAAAGACACAGTTTTCAGATGTATACAACATTGGCATTGTTAATATTTTCTTGGCATCATAATTGTCTTTATTTTTCTCACCATAAGAATCATATCAGAGTAACAGAAGCCCAAGATCCTGCAAAAGTGTAACAAAAAGTTCTATCCTTAAAAGTACATATTTAAATTGTGACTATTTTTGTTAAGTTTGGATACTATAACATTAGTGGAAAATGTATTGAATTGTTTTAAGATGGTAAGAAGTTTCCTTTCCTGTGGTGCAGAGTCAGCACAGCCATTTTGTTATCCACTTTGATGTTGTTTAGTACCCTTTATAACAAATTAGCTGTGGTGATCCAATTGCTTTATATATATATATATATATATATATATATGAAACAACTACTGTTACAGTTCAGCTGGTTTGATCCTAAGAATTTTGATAGGATAATTCTATGGTCATTTCAACTTTTATGATGTTCGGAATCTGCAAGTGATTTAATCTCATCTGACAAGTAATAGGATCAAACCAAGTTGCTGGTTTTCCTTTTGCTTTGAAAAAAATTCAACAGCAGATTAAGATGTTAGGACAGGAATGTAGAAGATGTAGACATACCAAAAGACTGTTTAAATTCTGGCATGTATTTTAAACTGAGATTAGTGCAAAATTACAAATGAAAGAATGACCCTTACTCCTTCATTTAAAAAAAAAAAAAAAAAAAAAAAAAAAGTAAATGTGCAATGATTAAATTTCAGTTTCAAGATTAGAAATAAAGGCATTTGAAGGAAACTCAGTGAAAAGATGGTGGTTTAACAACATACTCTGTGGATGAAAGTAACATGATTTGCTTCTCCTTTGTTTCTGGATGAATCATTTACCAGTTTATCAGGTCTATTGCTTACATTTAACTTGTCATGTAAAGTAAAACATCACTCCCCTGAATTCCCTCTATCTTTCAGAATCTGACTTGCACAGATAAATCATTGAGTCACACTCAGTCAATGGACACAATTAAAGCATCATTTACATCTCTAATCCTGATGAGAGTTTTCACAACATTTATATATTTAGTCCTGCAGATGTTTGTGATTATATGTTTCCCTGTAGAGCATGTTAGCTTTGACCCAACACCTCACTAATGTGGCTTTCTGGCTTCCGTGCTATTGCTGGCCTGTAGCAGTCAGCTTGAACCACAGATACCAGTGTGTTTCTCTCCCCAGAATGCATTTGGTATTTTTAATGACTTTGTTTTCCCCTTTGTTTTGGCAGAGGAACTTGTGAGGCAAGAAAGAAAAAGGCTTATGCCAAATTGCTTCTTCTGCATTCCATGGACAAGTCAAAAAGTCACATGTTCTTTCAGGAAGCTGGTAAGAACAGGATGTTTGGTACCCAGTTAATAACTAATTTTTGTTATACAAAACACTTTTAACAGAAGTGAAGTAATGGATATTTAATATGAAGTTAAACCTTTTGATGGAGTGGTTCCTTGGTGCCTCTCTCGGGCACCAAGCTTGGTCAACTTTTGCCATGTTTAAGTAGGTTAAACACAGAAATAAAAGGCTACTGGAAACACCTACATAACAGACAGCTAAGACTAATAAACTGTAAAGCTGGGCTTTTAGTGTTGTCATCACCTCCAATAAGACACTAGAGGGGTTGACCAGGCACTTGCCGGTAAGGTGGGGAAGGGTCACACTCTGTTGCTATTTGAAATGTCCTGATGCTTAGTATTGCTGAGCTGCTGATTCCCTGTTTTGCTTCCTTTTTTAAGATATTTTTATACTTTTTCATGTCAGTACATTTGTTCTTCAATCCTTTACTTACCAGCTATGTGTATCTCAATAATCTTACTTCTGCCTGCAATTTGGTTTTGCAATTCTCTCTTGCACAGCCCTTCCTCATATAATTTTCTGAGAATGTAACCTCCTTCTCAGAAATCTGAGCCCAGGGTGTACAGGTATGCAATGCTAAAAGTAGACCTAGAAAAGCAAAATGGACACCCTAGGAAAAGCTTTGATAGAGTTATGGCAGGGGGTAAAAGCCATCACTAACTGGGTCTTCATTTCTTCTATGATTTTCTTCTGAAACCATTCAGAAAACCAATATTTTAGTATTTGTCCTGGTTTCAGCTGGGATAGAGTTAATTTTCTTCTCAGTAGCTGGTGCAGTGCTGTGGTTTGGATTTGGTGTGAGAACAATGTTGATAGCACACTGATGGGTTTAGGTGTTGCTGGGTGATGTTTACACCAAGTCAAAGACTTTTTGGTTTCTTGGGCCCTGCCAGCAAGAGGGCTGAAGGGGCACGGGGATTTGGGAGGGGACACAGCCAGGACAGGTGACCCCAACTAGCCAAAGGGATATTCCATATCATGGGACGTCATGCTGAGTATATAAACTGGGGGAAGTGGGTGGGGTGGGGGATGGAACACAGGACAAACTCACGGGGCACTGGGGATGGATGAACAGGGACTGGGGACGGACAGGGGACAGGGACATTTGGCGTTGTGGTGTTTGTCTTCCCAAGTAACCGTTATGTGTGATGGAGCCCTGCTTTCCTGGGGATGGCTGAACACCTGCCTGCCCATGGGAAGTGGTGAATGATTGCCTTGTTTTGCTTTGCTTGCGTGCACAGCTTTTGCTTTACCTATTAAATTGTTCTTATCCAAACCCTTGAGTTTTACATTCCTTTCTGATTGTCCTCCCATCCCTCTGGATGAGGGGGAAGTGAGCGAGCGGCTGGCACTTAGTTACCAGCCAGGGTTAAACCATGACAGTATTTCTGTGTGTGTGTGTGTGTGGTGGGCACAAACAGCCCTGACAATTTTGTTGAAAATTTTTCCAGGTGCTCCATCCTGACACGGTATTATGATACCCTTTTGAGTTCACCTTTTCCTTCATTTCTTGCATAGAAACCTGAGGGTTGTAACATGTCTGTGGATTTGTATGCTTTATTGGTGGAACTTGCTTTGTCTACATTTAGCGCTGTAAAAATTAGGCACCTAGTGTAAGTTTTATAGTTCACCTCTCAAAAGTGTTATTTATTCTCCATGTCTTATATATACAAGGAAAGGATGAGCTCTGACCTATAGGTACAAGTGTCTCTTCATTGACTTGTAACATATTGGGCAAGCATTTTAAACTAGACAACTAAATGAAACAATTAAAGACCAATGGGAACAATTTAAACCATGTAAATCAACCTCATGTCAGTCCTGAGGTTTCCACTGAAGCCTTAGACATGTGTTTGAATTCTAACATAAGAAACAGTGATTTCCTGACCAGAGATTTGTTTGGTGCTTAGGCAAGATAAGATTAATGAAGTCTTGTCAGAAGATTGACCTTCATGGTTTTGGTTGTTTTCCTGTGACACTAGGACATTAGTTTATGTCTTAGTTTACAGGTTTAGTGCCTTCCCATGGTTTATATCTTAATTAGTAAGTGCATTTTTTCAAATAGTTGTGTCTAACGTTTCTGACATTTTACTAAGTACAATCGTTTTCAGGTAGATAAATTTGATCTGAAGATTGCCATCAAAGGTACTCAATATTTCCTAAAAGAAACATAAAATAACTTGTAGTACTTTCTGTCACGACACTGGCATTACATTCCTTCTTTACTTGACTTCAGTTCTTTTGCAATTTATTCAAAATATTTGTGACATCTCAGTCTTTGGGACTTCAGTCTTTGCATAGGAAAATTTTAAATTATGATATAAAGCCTGATTAATATGCTGGATTGAAATCACAGTCTGTGAGGTTTAAAATGCAATAAGAAAAGATGTCCTTGCAAGGAAAGCATGCTTAGAAGGGCTTGGCTTTAATTTTCCTTAAGCCTTTTCAGTTCATGGCAAAGAGAAAAGTAAATACTGTCTGGCTTCACTTGCCTTGCATAAGTTTTTTTCAGAGAGACAAGTACTAAGAATGTACCTTGAAGTAAATCCATGTTCATATATAATTTTTAAGAATGGATTTGGCTAATGTTTTAATCATAAGTAAAATATTTTTAAATATTCATGAAAGAAAAAAAATGTAGTGGACTCTTGATGTTTATATTATGGGGTTTTATATGCTTTTCCATATTTTTTGTTTAAGTACATTGTAGTAAATATCTCAAAGTTCTTTTAGTGCTATAGCACCCATAACTATATCTTCTGTCCAAGGAGAAGGAAGCACAGACAATTTTATGGAAGTGGAATTTAGTAAATGAAATTGCTTTTTGCAATATAAATTAGATCAAGTTATAATATTGGGATAAAAATTAAAAGTTTGGAGAACTTAGTTTTAGTGTTTAAGTGGGAACCTATGTTTTGTTTAGATGCAAATTACAGTGCAATAACATAAGTATTTATATCAATACAGTTAGCTTAGGTTTTGTGGCTCTTGCAGGGTCTGTAATAAATTCAATCCAAAGAAATGTGGTGCGCTGCTTCCGCTTTATATTTTTACCTTAACACAAATATCCCTTTATTAAACCCTTTTCTGTTATATACATTTGTTATGAAAGAATTAAAATCTATTTAGTACCCATATATATGAAATGAGTTATGATAAGTATTGCATCCAGCTCTGGGGTCCCCAGTACAAGACATAGACCTGTTAGAGAGGGTACTGGGGAGGGCCACGTCTCCTATGAAGACAAGCTGAGAGATTTGGGATTGTTCATCCTGGAGAATAGGTTCTGGGGAGAACTGATTGCAGATTTTAAATACTTAAAGGGACTTTACAAGAAGGATGTAGAGTTTTTACCAAGGCCTGTAGTGACAGAACAAGGGATAATGTTCTTACATTGAAAGAGGGTAAATTTAGGTTAGGTATTAGGAAGAAATTCTTTATTGTGAGGGTGGTGAGACACTGGAACAGGTTGCCCAGAGAAGCTGTGCACGACTCATCACTGGAAATGTTCAAGGTCAGGTTGAATGGGGGTTTTGAGCAACCTGATGTAGTGGAAGGTGTTCCCTGCCATGGCAGGGAGTTTAGATTATTTTAAAGTGTGCCTTCTAACCCAAACCATTCTATGGTTCTTTCTACTTCAAAAATGTCTTCAAATCATCCCTGCTTCTAGATAAAACCAATACCCTTAATCTTGTTAGAGCAAAGACTTTGATATGAGGTTTCCCTTTTCTTGAGAAGTCAGATTGTTATGAACTATTTTATACTTCATGCTGAACAGAAGAAATAGAAACTGAATTTTTTCTACTTAGAGCTGAAAGTGCACTATCTAGGACCAATTTAATGGAGTGAACTTAATTGGAACTCAGAAATGTGCACTATCTGGGACACCAGCTGCCATTAACAGCAAATGCAAGAATAATATTTTTCCTCTCACACTGTAGCAAAAAGCTAGTTATGTGAAATAGCTGACAATTAACACACTTAAAAATACAGTAGAGCTTAATAGATTTAATATTATCTAATATTAAGGCAAAATAAGAGAACTATGAAATTATCATTTATTTTGACCAAACGCCAAGGGGAAAAAAGGTAATTCATTTGTCTTTTAAATGTCCTTTTTTTTGTAAGGAAAAGAGATTTCCATTTAGATGTTATATTTTCCTTTATTAGATGGTCACAAATTATCAAAGCTAATATTTCACATACCCCTTCAAATTTGCCTTGATGCTTGGATTATAACACAGTCTTTAGTTATCTTCTATGTCATTTTATTCATACATAGATTGTTAACCTTCTGCAGAGATAACAAATCCTGGAATACAGTGCACAGTACTTCCAATACAGAAATGATATAATAAAGTTGAAAAGAAAACCAACAGCAACAAAAAAATTACAGTGATGACTGAGGGCAGACTTTTGTACTGGATAAACTAAACAAAATAACACTTAAGCCTGTAAAAGAAATGATTGTCAGGAGATAACAAAGAAACATGAGAAATAGGAAACAATTGGTCATTTTTTCAGCAGAAGATCTTATTCAGTGAACTCCTATAAACCAAATTCAAGATGAAAAAGAAAGCAGATTCTTTACACAATACACAATTAAGATATGAAAGCCCTTGCAGAAGTGAAGTTACACCAGCGCAAAAAACACTGGAAACAACTCATGGAAATAAAATACACTTAATGTTACAACCTACAGAGCACACCATCCTCAGCTTGAAAGGCTTCTGAACTGCTGTTATCTAGAAGCTAGGAAGAGCTTCTGTTGAAATACAGAACAGAAGAATATCTGTTGAAATATTATGCATATTTCTTTTATTTTTCATTATTTTATCATTCATTTTCATTGACACCTCTACTGGGTCTGGCTGAGATGGAGTTAACTTTCTTCAAAGGAGCCCATATGGTTCTGTATTTTGGATTTGTGATTAAAACAGTGTTGATAACACACCAATGTTTTGACTGTTACTGGACAGTGCTTGCACAGTATTGAGGTTTTCTTTTTCCTACTCTGCCCAACCAGCAAGCAAGTTGGGAGTGCGCAAGAAGCTGGGAGGGCACATGGCCAAAAGAGCTGACTCAAATCGATGAAAGAGGTATTCCATACCATATGACAGTGTGCACAGCAACAAAAAACTCAAGGAAAGAAGTAGAAAGTTGTTTGTGTTTATGGTGCTTATCTTCTTGAATAACTGTTACGTGTAATGAGGTCTTCCTTTCCAGGATGTGACTAAATGTCTACCTGGCATGGGAAGTAGTTAATACATTCTTCATTTTGTTTTGCTTGCACATGTAGCTCTACCTGATTTATTAAATCACCATTATATCGACCCATAAGTTTTCAGCTTACATCTATCTGATTCTTTCCCCCATCCTTCTGAGACAGAGTGAGTGAGTGCCTGGATGGGTGCTTAGCTGCTGGCCAGAGACAACCCACCACAGCATCCCACTATTAGACAATGTCAGGTGAATTTTTAACTGATAACTATTACCATTGTTTTCTACCTGTAAGACTGGACAGTATTGATTAAAGTTTAAGAGATGACCAGTTGTCTGTTTTTAAAAATAATCAAGTGTTTTGAGTACAGAGTTTATTACTTTGCAAAAATTCTTAATTTGTAAATTGAAGACTATAAATATATGAAAACTGTCTGAGAAAGTAGAGGTACCACTGTCCATCATACCTAATCCTGAATTTAGCTGTCTATGGGATATTAATATGAGCCAAGACTACAAAAGATAACAAAAAACTTTTGGAATACCATAGCCAAAGCAACGTCAACTAAAAATAAAAGTAAATGTACTTTTACCACTGACTCATTACCTATTTGTTAGATTTAGTATACTATATATATCGAAAAAAATAGCACAGTCTGTAATGTATCGCAGACAAATTGTAGCTAATATTTCTACTTTTTCTGTCCTTGGTACATTGTGATCTTAGCTGTACACAGTTAATGTTAAAGAACAGCAGTTGAATTTGCATCAATCATTTTGTAAGTTTTGATTCCTAAACTGTCAAGGACAGCAGCAATACTCTTAATAATGTTTTTCTGTTATTGTCTTAGATACATTAACGCTTTTGCTGAGATTCTTGGATTTGAAAGCTGTAACTGTATCATCCTTACATTATTCTGCACTTGGTATTTGGACCTTACTGCATTGTCTGCAAAAGAGATAAGAAGAAATGAACAATAAATACCAATTTTAATGTAACACAGTAGAAGAGACAGACTGTTTTGGCATGTCATAGAAGCTAAATTTGCTTGGGAAGATAAACATGTGGAATTTATAGGGTATAAACTTCATTTAGGATTGCTGTTATAAAACACTGGACAAGAAAATTTAACATACTTAGAAACATACTTTGTTCTACTTTACCACTGAGCATTTGTATCCATCAAAGAAACTGCAGCTCACATAGTATTTAAGGTATCATTTATTTATGGATGATGATAATGACAAACAAATCTGTACTGCAGTGTGCAAGCTCAGCACCAAAACTGAAAGAGTAAAACATATCAGCTCAATAAATGTAACTAATTTGTGATGCATTCTCATAAAATCATTTCAATAAGATGTAGCAACAATCTTGATTCACATTATCAATTTATTTTTGAACTTACAAGAATGAAATATATTATATGAGATGCTGGATTCTGTGGTGAAGAGTTAAAAGATGACAGATGATTTCTGAATAGATGACTAAAATACCTACAGTCTGCTGTGTGTTGGTGGGCCTAGAAACAACAGCTGTTTCTAATGAGAAATTATTCTAAACATGTATTTTAATATATTTTTATTATTTTTTCCAAATTGTTTCTTTAGGCAATATGTGGAAAGTATTGTAGAAATTACTAAACGCATACTTAGGCCAGATTTTTTTCCTTGCTAACTTCAATTAGTGTCTATTCTCCAAATAGCCTCAGCGACATCCATAGAAGTACTCAAAGGGGATAACTTTCAAAATCAGACCTTTAGTAGAAACTATTGCAACTGTTCAGGGTTGTCAGAATTTCATTTTTTACACAAGAAGAGTGTAAACTGACATTTTGTAAGCAGAATAAACTTCTAAAAAATAAGTTTGTTTTTAATGTCCTATTTTAGACTTATTATATAAAAGAATTTTGAGAATATAACCATAAGCAATAGGTTATGTATTGGAAACTGATGCTTCAAATTGGTAATACACCAAGTCTTTCATTGGCAGCTACACAGAAGAACAATTGAAGACAGTAACACTGTGACATCTTGAAGGATGTTCACTTAAAAACTCCATTAGTATAGAAAGGTGTTAGTGTAAGTATTCCATTCCTGGTTTCACTCTCAGTGTTATCATGTTTTAAATGCTGTGCAAAGCTTGCAGAATGCTGACATTATAAATCTGATATGTCCTGTGAATTGGCCTTTGATATTTGCATCTTCAGAACGTAGTGCAGACTGTTAGAAGAAATGTCTTCCACAGAAGTCTTTAATATGAACAGAATTGATTAATTTAGAGATATAATAGTTTTTAAAAATATTATATAAAGGAAAAAAGGAGAGAATTGACCCAGGCTTCATTATCCTATGGTGTCTCGGGCTGTGTCTTTACTGCAAACTAAAGCGTCAGGAGCCTTTCCCAAGTAGTGGAGTATGGCTTTCTTTACTGTTGAGGATGTTTTTTGCAATTGCTTCTCCCAGGTGATTCCAGGGATTGAAGCACTCCTGGGATCACACAGCATAGGCAGTTCATACCCAATATTGCCTTGCAGACTAAAAGAGAACGTAAGAACAGGTATGGGCCATCCAGGGACAAGTAGCCTCAGTAACTTCATGGTATGAAAACCCTTGATTAAATTTAAAGGATTTACTGTAGAAGTAAATTCTGAATTAGATATCCTGTAAGCTCCTTTTATAATCAATGGAGAAAAAGAATTATCTTGACTGCAAAAGCAATCTCAATTGCTATTTGTATGACATATAAATATATGACATATATATATACACATATACATATATATACATATATATGACATATATATAACTTACTAGATATCTCTTCGACATACATATTGTTTGAATATCTTAATTCTCTCATGAATAGCACTCACAGGCTAGTAAATTAATAGTAAATTACCTGTGTCCAGAAACTTTTGCAGGCATGGATGTCAACTGACATACAAAAGCCAGGTTCATTCCAGTAAACTCTCTTGCAAGTGTGTGTTGACTGCGAGAGCTTCTGATCCCTTCAAGTCATCTGATAAAGGACCTTTAAGGAACACACAGAGTCAAAATCTTGGTAAACAATAGTCAACAAAGACACCGGAAAGATCAAATGTTTCTATTTGCTAGTTGATGGGCCATTATGAAACTCTAGGAACAGCTTTGGAAAGAGCCAGCTGGACTTTGTAACTGATAAGAAGGGGAAAACAACAGGAACATGAGGATTGGAGACACTCAAAGGATGTCTGTGGGACTAGCAAAATTTACCAAAGAAAGTCTAGAGTAAGTGGATGAGGAGGAGCAGAGCAGGGATCAGACAGGAAAGGTTATTAAAGGAGCTGGTTACATGTAAACCATGGCTCCTTAGTACACTTGTCTGACCAAGCCCTGCACCTGATTACTGCCGTCTGTCTGTCTTCTCGTATCTTCTTATTAAATCTTTTCTTAACTTCTCTTTGTTTAATCACACACTTTATCTGATATGTGTGCATGCTGCAGAGACTAAGTGCCAGCTAGTGGGTGGACCCATAGGGGTGATGCCAGCTACTGAAATCGAACTGGGGGTATAGGCTCCAGTGGCCTGGCAGGAGGAATCACAAGGCCCTGGAATTTCTGGAGGTGGTGGCTGCTTATAACACCTCATAAAATTTCTTTCCCTTTAAAACTGTCACCTTCTTTAGACTGCTTTTAGAGGATGTCCTGGGGATGTTTGGAACCTCTGTGAGAACTGCCTGAGTGGTCAATGTATGGAACAAAAGCATGCCCAAAACTCTTTTCACATTCCGGTATAGTTTAAGTTACTAATACGGACAGCCCTGAAGTAACTGCATCTCTCCAGTGAGTGTTAGGGGATTCTACAGAACCTGAGATGTAGTTGTGGTTACTATAGATGTTTGGCAGATAACTTATTTTTTCATTGTATATGTTAGAAAGGCTGTCTTTATTAATTAATATATTATCTTATTGTGGTTTAACCCCAGCCAGCAGCCAAGCACCATGCAGCTACTCACTCACTCCCCCCTTACCTAGAGGGATGGGCAGGAGAATCGGAAAGGAATATAAAACTCAAGGGTTGAGATAAGAACAATGTAATAGGTAAAGCCAGGCACCCTAGCAAAGCAAACCAACGAATTAATTCACCACTTCTGCAGGGCTCCATCATGCGTAATGATTACTTGGGAAGACAAATGCCATAATACTGCATGTCCCTTTGCTCCTTCTTCCCCTAGCTGATATACTCAGCTACTCAGCATGATGTCCCATGGTATGGAATATCCCTTTGGCTAGTTCAGGTCAACCGTCCTGGCTGTGTCCCCTCCCAATTCCCTGTGACCTCCCAGCCCTCTCTCTGGCAGGGCCCGAGAAACTGAAAAGTCCTTGACTGAGCATAAACATCGCCCAGCAACAACCAAACCCATCAGTGTGCTATCAACATTGTTCTCACACCAAATCCAAACCACAACACTGCACCAGCTACTGAGAAGAAAATTAACTCTATCCCAGCTGAAACCAGGACACATCTTCACATAAGTGTTTTTAACCTACATGACTTACCAAGCCTATGATAAATTTTCTCGGTTCTTTATTTGGAATTTTTTGATTATTTGGAATTTTATAATAACTATATTTTCTTGCACATCTTAAGAAGCATTCTGCAAGTTTAAATTTGATTATTCATTTTTTTTCACAAGTGTTACTTCTCAGGATATGCAATGTTTCTTATTTTATTTTATTATTAATTCTAGAAAAGAAAGAGTCTTTCTTCTTAATAAAAAAGATCATGAAATATTTTGAAATAATTTTAGCAATTATCAAAGTCATCATGTTATACAGGCAGACACACAAACACTCACACACCCTTTCTCTTTTAAATCCTACCAAAAATATTAAGATTACTCTGAAAAAATAAATTACTTCAAAAAAAGGAAGTTTTTGTACACTTTTCTGATCACATAGACAACATAATATTAGGAAGCATTTCAGCTGTAACGGACTTTGGGAGGTCTTTGGGAGGTCTTTCAGGAACTTATCTTTGGTCTTCACCCTGTAATGCTTGTTTTGAAGTAAACTAATTACTGAATTCATGGCCAAGATAAGAGGAAACACTGCATACAAGAGACAATTCAACAATTTTTTTTAACCTTTGTGATTCATCAACTAACAGTAGTTAATTCTATCACACAAAAAGAACAGTTTCCCATTTCCTTCCTTCTTCTCAAAATTTTCACTGTTTATAAAATGAGGGAATAAAATGTTCCCTAAAATTGTGTTGCAAAGAAAAGTTAAATTGATTGGCAGAATTCTGAAGGGAGACAATGTTTGTACAACAAGATAATGAAAACTATTATAACATCACAATTTACAGTGTAATTTTTTTTTGGTCATTAACTGGGATAGTTGTAATGGGTAGTAAAAATGTGTATTAAACCAAAAACTCAGAGCGCCCAAGTACTTAATTCCAGTCTACTGCTATCAGAGTTAGATCATGAACTTCATTCCTTAACAAACCAAATTCTAGTTTACAACATTTTTGTAATTTTGATCTTTCCCTTCTGACTAGAATCAAAACAATGCAAATGTTATGAGAAACCATTTCATGAGAGATTTAGAAACTTTTAGATCTGTCCTCATAATAGTTTGAAAGGAAGTGACTTGTGTGTTATGCAAAAATATGGAAAGTGGTAGATTAATGAGTAGAAAAAAGTATGTCCAGGGCCACAGGATGAAAGTCAGGGCAGTTAGAAGTAGAAAGGGGAAAGGGGAAGAACAGAATTAAAGGTAGCAAAGAGGTTCAAGGACAGGTCTGAAGATTTTCAACTGTATTTTTCTTTTTGTAATCACTTACTGCTTGATAAACTCCAGGGATTAATGATACAAAGAGTGAAGAACCTTTTCTGGGAAGAGGGTTTAAATCTGCAGATCTATACTCTTAATGGCACACAGGTGTAAAAAAAAATAAACCTGGAATATTACTTACTAAGAAGGAAGAAGCTAAGGGAAATACAACATCAGAACTGACTAGTACTCATTAAGAGTAGATACTAGTTAGTAATACCACCACACTGAAATACATGTAAATTATTTCAAAACTTTACGTTCTTGTTCAACCCATATTTTTTCTTACGTATTTTTGAGTTTTGATAGTAAAGGTAAGCTGCTAATATTTTTTTTTCTCCCCCTTTATAATAACTTAATGAAAGTCATGATAAAGAATGAAAACTGGGATATTTAAGTTCCTGAATAAGTAGGAAGCTAATCCAACACACAGTGAGTTATAGTTGAAAGGAGAACATCTTTTTTGCAAAGCTTGCAGTACAGAAAGGAGCAACTAGAAAAATTCTCACTTACAAAACCTGTAATTAGGGCTAGCTTGTAACTGCAAACCCAAATCCTCAAGGGTATCAATGATATCCCTGCACACATGACTGAAATTATCCTTGTATAATTGTTCATCTGTTCAAATCTCTCCTGCCTATTAAATTGCTACATTATAATGAAATTGCTAAAAGGGTAACATCCTAGTTGATATCCATCAAAATTAGAACTGTTAATGCATTCTCCTAGAAAGGCATTTCTAAATATTCATGCCAGGGTGGCAGATAAAGGAGAGATAAAGAGACTTTACTTCAGTTTCTATATCTCTGTCTCAGAGCCCTATCCACCCCATTTCAAATACTTCTTCTATTTTGAGCAGAGCAACTGATCTTGATTTTACAAAAAAAAAAAAAATGTTGAAAAAAGATGTTGACTTTGGAAACCACAGACTTTCATTAAGAAAATTTGCATCATATGTAGTCCCAGATTAATATTTTGGAAATCAGATTTGGAAACTATGTGTATACTACTAAAATAGCAATCCACTTCTCAGGCATGAGTGTCCAAGTTGTCAAGTGTTAACATGGCCTGTAACACAGATTTGGTCTCTCCAGGAATCATTTCTCTGGCAATTCCTGGTCACTTTTTCACAGGTATCAAGACTTAGAGCCTATTTGCAAAAGATGGCATAGACAAGTCTTTTTTCTGAGGAGAAGAAAGTTTAGTAAAATGGGTACAAGTAGTGCTATACCACTTTGCCCAGGTCTGGACAATGGGCCTTGGCCCTATTTAATTTGCTAGTATAGACATAGTATCCACATAGCCAAACTGATTTTATATTACTGTGTATACCTAATTAAGCTGTGGTATATACCTTGTTCATAAAGTTAATTTTCAGGTTAGATTAAGGTAACCTAAACTAGGTTAATAACCCCCTGAGCTCCTTTTATGTTCAGTCTAGGAAAAGAAAGAAAAAGAGGGGTTGGGGGGTGGGGGGAAGTGAGAGAGTAATTTATAATGTAGCCCATGTAAGAATTTGATTGCTCTCTGAAGAGAATTCACTGCCTTCATTGACTAGAGAAGCAGCCTAGGGACTTCTTCAGACTTCATTTATTGTCAATTTAAGCATCTCAATTAATTGTCTTCTGTTACATGGGATGAATCAAATCCTTGAAAACCAGGTCTGTCAAGTTCAACTATTAAAATAAATTAAAATTTTCTTATTTTTCAAGTGGTTCTGTTGCTCCTGAAGACATTTCTAAGTTTGGTCTTGAAACAGTTAAATGAGTGAAGTGTACATTTTTGCTATAACAGCTGTCAGTGTTAATGAGTAAAGTCATTGCATCTGGAGAATATTAATGTTAGAATACAAATATGGAACAAACTAAAAGCAGGTAAAACCCTTACAAAGTTCATATGTATTTTGAAAACTTCATTTATGTGAAATTAACAAATAAAAAAACCCAAAAAACTATCTCTCCTGTTTGAAATACGTAGCAGAACTCTTGCTTCTAGTATCAGAAAGACTTTATCTTGCGTTGAAAAATTTTAAATCTCTCCTTTATTGAATAAGCAAAAAAATCAAATACCATTTTTTGTTAATAAGAAAGGTAGTGTATCTTGTGAAGTTCTGTGGATGTTTCTTCCTTTTGGTTTTTCTGGACATAGTCCAGGGCAACTGGTTATAGATGACCCTGTTTGAACAGGGGGTTGGACCAGATGACCTCCAGAAGATCCTTCTAGCTTAACTCAACCATTCTGTGATTATATAATTGGTTTCAAAATTATTCTGTGACTTTATCTGTAGTTTTATACAAGCAGTGACATCAGTAAAAAATGTAGTTTCATTGTCTGATTCTCTTTTCATTAAATTCTTTCATGGCACAGTAAAATAGTTAAAATTTTGAGGGCACAAGGGAAGTTGATTTATTTGCAAAAAAAACATGTTAATATACAAAAAATTGTATTTTAACATTATTGAATCGAAACTTTTACTTTGCCAGTGCCCAAAATAACATAATATAAATCACAAAATGACTGCTTATGCTGAATATTTAAGAAAAAAAAAAATATTTGTTAAATATTGAGCATTCAAGCCAACATGGAATTAAAAAACATTATAGTAGAACAGAAAAAGGAGGTAAGTATTTTGACATTGCTCAACATAATTTGCTTAATTAATTAATTATTTTTTCCAGTTTAAAATACTTTATGGAAACAAGGTAATTTTGCCAAGGAGTATTTGGGCATAGAAAATTTAATTTCAGAAGAGTAGTTGCTCTGTCAGTTAAAATACAGGGGATACATGGGGATCCTTGCCCATTCAGGTCTGAGCAGTTTGAGATGAAAAGCACTGTTCCATATTTTTCAGAAGAACTTCAACATATTGTTCTACATTCAAAGTTAGTGTCCTAGTTATTTGTACTAACTGAAGTGTCCCACTTTACACAAACACCTTCACCTATCTGAAAGTAGTGTTACGTTTCTACGCAGAAATAGTGATGGTAAAAGGTTCATTTTCACCTAAACCACCAACAAAACAAAGCAAAAACTTTGAAAACATTTGTTTGGTTTGGTTTGGTTTTGTGCCCATATAAGACAGAAGAAACATCAGGACTCAGATTCGGCTTAAAAAAACCAGAATTTTTTCTACCTGTACCTTCAAAAATATTTAGTATTAAATTATCAGTCTTTTCTTTTTGACATTTGATATCTTACAATAGGAAGGTTTCCAGTTGGAAAATTCATAAATAAGAATGAAAATATACTAATATTAATCTGGTATTTACATTAACTCCAAAGATTTTCTCTCGTGCATAATTTAGTTAAAAGAGGTGAAAAACATTTATAGTTTCCTGGATTCAGATCCAGGTCCTATGCAGCCCCAGAGAGTTGCTTTCATGGAATGCTACTGGAATTTGGAAAACAGCTTTCTTTTATAACCAAACCCTATATTTAAGAATTGTATAGAATCTACCATGGCTATACAATTACTGCTTTCCTATTCAGTAAGAAGGGTCAGTTTGCAGCTCTCTTGGTACTTGGCTAAGTCCTAACCAAATTGTAAGGCAGGAGGCCTTGTCCTGCTCCTGAAATTCCTAAATGAGGTTTTTCACACTGTGGCCTTTACATTCTACACAAACACAACTTAAAAATAGTATTTTCTAATACTTTATAACTGGGGCTAAAGTACAGTGTAATACTTATTCTTTGTGAGGAAATAAAACTAAACCTGACTTTTCCGAGAGGATACAAATGTGGACATATCTGTCCCAAATTCTGTTTTTGAGGATTGTGACAGGTGCATGGAGAACTGAAGTTGATCCCTCTGTAGTGGATGGCACTGAAAGTACTCAGATAGAAGTAAATGTGTGACTTTGAGGTTCTAGTTAATATTTAGCCTTTATATTTTCTCTACAATTTTAATGAAACAGTATTATTATTTTTGTTTACCAATTAGCATTTTTTTTTCTGATTATGTTTTGAAGGGCTGTCAGAAATATTAAACCTGATAAGTGTCCTTGACACTGTACAAGAGAAGGACTGTGGGGATTCTCCGGCCCTGTGGTACAGACCAACTGGGGTTCACCCTGTTCAGAAGCTCACCTTAGAGCAGATCTATTGCAGAGAAGACATTTGGAGGGATCTGAAACAGAGACAAAGACAACTAATATTTAATCAGGGTAGACTGTCAAAGGTCTGGTGTTTCAACTCACTCCTGGCCCACATAGGTTTATGAGAATGGACATGCTAAACATACAACTGTGGGCAATATTTTGTATATGCATGTTGTTCTTTTTACTACATCCACTATCCATCATAGTTGAGAAGTCAAGGAGGTCTGGTGAAGTTCCCATGGATTGGAAAAAGGGAAACATAACCCCCATTTTTAAAAAGGGAAATAAGGAATACCCAGGGAACTACAGGCTGGTCAGTCTCCCTTTGTGCCTGGCAAGATCATGGAGCAGATCCTCCTGGAAACTAAGTTAAGGCACATGCAAAATAAGGAGGTGATTGGTGAAAGCCAACAAGGCTTCACTAAGGGCAAATAGTTCTTGGCAAATCTGGTGGCCTTCTATGATGGGGTTACAGTGTTGACAGATCAAGGAAGAGGGACTGATGTTATCTACCTGGACTTGTACAAAACTTTTGACACTGTCCTGCTTAACACCCTTTTCTCTAAACTGGCAAGGCATGGATTTGGCAGGTGGACCACTTGGTGGATAAGGAATTGACTGGATGGCCACACTTGAAGAGTTGTGGTCAACAGCTCAGTGTCCAAGTGGAGACCAGTGATGAGTGGTGTTCCTCAGGTGTCGGTACTGGGACCAGTGCTGTTCCACATCTTTGTCAGCAACATGGGCAGTGGAATTGAGTGCACCCTCAGCAAGTCTGCCAGTGATACCAACCTGAGTGGTGTACTCAACATGCTGGAAGGAAGGGATGCCATCCAGAGGGTCTTAGACAGGCTTAAGAGGTAGACCTGTCCAAACCTCATGAAGTTCAACAAAGCCAAGTGCAAGGTCCTGCACCTGGGTCAGGGCAACCCCCAGTATCATTACAGGCTGGGGGATGAATGGATTGAGAACAGCCCTGAGGAGAAGGACTTGGGGATGTGCTGGACAATAAGCTCAACATGGTCTGACAATGTGTGTTTGCAGCCCAGAAAACCAACCATATCTTGGGCTATATCAAAAGAAGCATGACCAGCAGGTCAAGGGAGGTCATTCTCCCCCTCTGCTCCACTCTCATGAGACCCCTGTGTTCATCTCTGGGGCTCCCAACATAAGAAGGACATGGACCTGTTGGAACAAGTCCACAGGATGGCCACAAAAATTATCAAAGGGCTGGAACACATCTCCTATGAAGACAGGCTGAGAGTTGGGGTTGTTCAGCCTGGAGAAGGGAAGGCTCCAGGGAGACCTTACAGCAGACTTCCAGACTCTAAAGGGGGCCTACAAGAAAGCTGGAGAGGGACTTGTTACAAGGGCCGGTAGTGATAGGACAGAAGAGGGAAAGGCTTTAAACTGAGAGAAGGCAGATTTAGATTAGATATTAGGAGAATATTCTTTACTGTGAGGGTGGTGAGACACTGGAACAGGTTGCCTAGAGAAGCTGAGGATGCCTTATCCCTGGCAATGCTGAAGGCCAGGCTGGATGAGGCTTTGAGCAACCTGTTCTAGTGAAAGGAAACCTGTGGCAGGGATTTTGGAACTAGATGATCTTTATGATCCCTTCCAACCCAATCCATTCTATAATTCTGTGATTCTGTGATTATTTTGCAGTGTTAGTTATTGTATCATGCAACTCAACTAGAAAAGCAAATACTTTATAATGTTGTATACAAATAATAAGCTTAAGACATCCATGGAAACAACAGTAATTACAATGAGTAAAACCGAATTAAGAACAATTAGAATGAGTCATTTATAATTTATAAGAAAGTGGAAAATGGATTATAATATAAAGAAAATCTGGGGGAAAACTTCAATGTATTTGCTCTAATCTTCTAAATTCACTGCTCTAAAAGCATTTTCACAAGGTCTATAGGTTTGCTTTCAAACAACAGACTCTCTTACTTTGTTTATGATAATGCTATAATAGTTCTTATCTACTATAAATTAGCTGAATGTCCTCATTACTTTAGATAAAATGGGAATGTGAATGATTTTTTTGTTCATAGAGCAATGAACTTAACATATTGATTGATTATTATATATAACGTGTAATTTAGAAGGGTCTGATGATTAAAATTAGGGGAACTATTTTTCCCTTGCATTGGTTCAGTGTAAAGAAGTAACTCATAAATAGACATTTTATGATGAAGGCATCATATATCAATAAAACAGAATGGGTAAATGGCTTATGCACTTGCCTTGAAACTATACCACCATCTGGGCAAGAGAGACAACTGCTGGTAATTGCAATCACCAGGGTAACAATGACATAAACCAATTAAAACAAGAAAAGAAAGGATTAAATAAGTTGTTTGTAATTCTTTATTAAAAAAGGTAAAGAGCAACAATTTTTAGTACTGGAGAGCAGTAAAGGCTGAGCAAGGCATTTGGTTTCCCACCAAAAGGTTTACGGCTCAAAACCCTTCCAAGATGCTTTTAAAATGTGATGATGCTTCTTGACACAAAATCTAAATTTACAGCATACTATATTATATATATATATATATATACACATACAAATATGTTAATATAGGACTATATATATTATATAGTTATAACTATATATATAAATATATAGTTTTATTAGCTATATATGTGCCTTTAAAAAATCAAGGAGCCAAGGTTTTTGTCTTCAGGAACCTTGGAGAACACTCACAGCACTAGAAAATAAATAGATATTTTCACCTTTTGCACTGAAACTTGATGTTCCAAAAGAAACAATTAAATAATATGAAAATTCTTCAAATAGTATCTAGATATCAAATAAGAATTTAGTATTGAACTCACCATAGGACATAGAAATTTTAAGTGCTCTTGGGGGAATGTTTCTAAGAAAATTGTGTTCCATAGCAGTACAGTCAAAGACTACATACAGGGCTTCAAATAATGTTCTTGGGGGAGAAAGGGGAAATAAAATTTGAAAACTGTCATGTAGACAGTGTTTATTAACATACTGGAACTTACATTTTTATGTCTTTGCTTCATTAGTATATTTAGCTCAATAGGCACGTTTCATAAAGTAGATAGAAGATGCAGTTAATTAGATAATCAGATGCACACATTTAATTCTGTTTATAGAATTACAAAACCACATAATTCATTAAAGAAAAAAAAAAAAAAAAAAAAAAAAAAAAAGGAAGTAAATATAGACCAGAGGTTAGGGTTGTAAAGAACAAAACTGAAAACAAAAAAACCCAATTGGTTGCACAAGCCTAGAGTCTTTTTTAAAATGAAATACCAGAATGAAAAGCTCCAAAATAGAAGTATCTGAACCTGTTTTAGACTTCTCATCAAAAGCATTTTGATTGCAATGTATATATACCTACTTTATCAGGATGATGTGACTCACAGACTAGTCATTCATTATATGGATTATTTCAGATGGCCAATGGAATGGTACAAGATTATTGGTATGCTGATAATAATCATAACAAAAAAGTCACCACGCCCCTGCTCCCAAAAACCCACAAACCCACTCTCAAAACTTATGTTTCCATTTATGAAAAAAAAAATCCTAAATCCAGAATCATAAAAAAAACCCAAACCCATCACTTGCATATGAAAATCTTCTGCATTCACAACACTTCCAAACAGAAGAATAAAATGCCACTTGCAAATTTCTTTCATCATTAATGTAACACTGACTTCATAAATAATCTAATACAATAACGAGTTATTAGCTATTAATTGATTTGATATGTGTCGTATTAACATAAATACCTTGTACTTTAATTAAGCTTATCAAACCTAGGACAAGATAAGGATGAAATAAACAAACAAGCTAATAGCATTCCTGTTGACAATATAATAGCATTTTCTTTGGACTGAGTAGGAGCATAGTCCCATACACAAAACAAAACTGTAAACAATTCTCAGGTTAGAAATCTAAACAGGCAGCTTTGGTACAGTGTTCAGCAAAACTAGTACAGGTCCAGGAACTGAAAATCATTCATACTTCAAACCTTTCTCAAATTAAATGTCTAAAAGATCTGGAAGCAAAATCTTTGGAAAAAGTTAATGTCACTGTCATGTGACTGACCATCATGTCTGTCTGAGATGTCCCAAGCTTCTGTGATTACTTGTTTCTCTTTTGCTAGATTGAAAAAATCACTTTAGTGCAACACATTTTGAAAGTTGCCAGTATCATTGCTGGCAATCACCTCATTAGAATAAATAGGTGAAACAGAGAAAGGTTTTGATATGAAATTCTAAGGAGAATTTAATTTTTTAACAAAATTCTAACCAAATTTCCTTTCTCACTTCTCTCTCTGTTAGATATATATATATGCAAACATATATACTTACACACATATAGACATTCTCCTATCATATTTTGATTGTGTAGTCTCTTTGCTGCTTTGAAAGCCTAATGTTATAAAAAGATAGTCTTCTAACTGACACAGAGAAAGTAAATGGAATGTTACTTTTTTCTTCCTTCTTCCCCCCCCCCCCCCCCGCCCCCCCCCCAGTTTCCAAAACATGCATTTCAATATTGGCTATGCAACATGTTGACTATTTGGGACAGAAATCACTTAATTCAAATAGGTACAGTAAAGCCTTACTTGTAAATTCTAGTTATGACGCATTGATTCTATTATACAGCTGCAAGCTATTTTATCAATAACAGAGTTAAGTATAGCAAATTACAATAGTCATAATTCACTATAAATTATCTAGAAGTAAGATACAGTTTAGTGGTGAGGGGTTTTCTGATTCTTTACTGAATAAATATGGAGTTCATTTTAATGAGAAGTTACAAAAAACAAAACCCAAAAAACTAGAAAACCTAGCAGACTAGTATTGCTTGGGGCAGTTTGAGGTTACAAAGTGAGCACCTGGGTGAATTTAGGCTGGAAATACATGGGCACGTTTAACTTTCAGGAGATAAATAGTTTGTAACTTGGGGACATTGACCTTTCTTACTGCAGAACACCCAAGAAAATATGTGTCGTCAGCTGAACTGGTATTTGAGCAATGGATGATTAAAGTGAATTTTTTGAAATTTTCCTGAGGACTCAAAGCACTTGGCGACATGATTCACATAGTTTCCTGTCATTGTCAGAACTATCTCTGTGTGTCAGTGAAAAGGATAGGAAGGATTTTTGATCTTCAGAAAAGCAGGAAAGAAACAGAAATCCTTCTGAGTATTTTAAAGTGTTTCAGTTTAAAGCACTTCGAAGTTAAATGTATAATATTAAACAGAAAGTTTACTTGGATACCTCTCAATATTTTTAGATCAAAGTAGTCCTGTAGTGGAAGTAGTGTATGCTATCTACGATGTACATTTAGCAGTTTCTTCTCCTCTGTGGTGCCTTCTCTGTTCCAATTACTTCAGCTATCAGTCATTGAGGACTCCAATTAATATCTTCTGTAGATATATCTCTCAGTTTTCAATACTTTACAAGCAGCTCAACTTTAATGAGTTGTGCTGCTTCAAATGGATGAAAGTGGAACTTTTCTTCTTATATCACAGCTTTGGTTTACCTGATATTGATTTTACCATCTGCTTCATCCATTAAGCTTGAGATGTGAGATCTGTCTCTCATTACTGTCCCATGTCCTCTACAGGAAACTATTAACAAGTGCTGTCATTACTTTTACAAATCATTTTTCTTTTACTAACAAGTCATGTCTTTGTATTTGTGGGCTAGATTATTTTTACAGTTTCTTTTCCTCTGTCCTCATTAATAATTTCACCTGTTGTATTTTCCTCTACTATATCAACCCATACAATGAAAATAAATCTATTCAAGTAGTAGAATGTTTCAATGAGCAGAAAATTTGTTTGTTTGTTTTAATCAGCAGGTGCAGCTTCCTTTACATACTTAAGTAAATAGTTCAGACAAGAAACTCTTTAAAGTATCAGTATGTATTTTCATAAGGCTGGAAGAACACTGAGGGTCTGAGGAAACAAATGAGTATATTTTTTTTATATGAAAAACTGGCAAAAAAAGGTGACCAAGTAGTTTTAGAACTGTCAGTCTCATATATATTTCTAGCAAAATAAAGTAACAGCTAACTCAGAAGTCAACCAGTAAATATAATAAATCATTAATAAACTTGTATGTCTAGGAAATAACTAACCAAACAAACTTGGTATTTTAATGAAATTGCAAGTTTATTTTAAAAAAGAAAAAGGCATTTTGCTGTTTAAGTTTTTTAACTAACATCTGATGTGTCAATTACAAACAGCTATTCAAAAGCAACAGTGGGTGAAAATTACACTTTTTCTAGATGCATGTAAATTTCTTCTTCAAGACCTGTGTATGGACACACATACTGACAGGAACAATTAATGTGGCCCCTAATTATTGAAGTGCTCAAATCTGGAAATCCGAGGTGACTGTTAGTGTTAAAATATGTCTATCAACCTAGATAACACATTGAAAGCTGATATCCCTAACCTTTATATATTATTTCTTTGAGAAGAGCACTTCTATGGAGTATTAAAAAATACTGTTTCAAGACCCCAGTTTTATTGCCTAGATCAGGCATCCAGGTCTTCTAAATCCCAAATTGTAGTATATTTCTGAATAGTCTTTCCTTAACATTTTTTTCTCTTTGGCTGAAACTCTTTTACTTTATATAAAGTAGAATTTCAGTATTTTTTGGAGCGAATATTCTCTTATTGGTCATTACTCTGTATATATTACTACAAATATTACTATATATGTTTTCTATCCAGGAATTATTTATTGTTTATGCAAAATGGAACAATTTCAATTACAAAGTCCCTAAACCACTGATAGGGCACAAATGCTTTAATTTGTGTTTCTCTAAACACTCTCCTCACTGGGAGCGGAGTCCTCTTGCTCTTCTCACAGGAGTCTCTCCAGTCTCCTCACCTTATATCAGGGGCCACATGGAAACATGTTGTTATAATCCCTCTGCTGCTGTTTTAGCTTGTTATTACTGTACCTGTGTCCCACTTGAAATGCCCTCCCACTGATTTCCAGCATCTGCCAACACTTGTAACTAGTCACTGTAACAAGCCACCCTGTTGCTTTCCTTTAGCAACTTCCTAGGAATAAGAACCAACAAGCTCTTCTAGGCTCACTCCATCTGTCCAGAATAATAATTTTGATTCTTGCTTCCTGAAAAGGTTATTAATTTATTCATGACCATTCATGGCTTATCAAATTTTACAATATTTAGGTATGAAAAACAATTATTAGAACAGATCAGCAGGAATTGCAAATTATCATATCTTTATGAATGAGGAGAGGGAACTTTGATAAAAAACACATCTTTGGTTTAATTTAAGCAAAAAAATAAGTCACAGGATCCAATAACTTAAAAGTAAAAGTAGAGTAATTTGGACTCAAAGTCTACATTCTTACCAGTGAAATTAATTAACCTATTATGAAGAATCCCTTTCCAAATGATATTTTGAAAATTACTCTTTTGCCCCCTAAAAAATGCTAATGAACTTTCATCATTTGTTGCATACAGTAAAAGATGATTGCAGTTGTTCAATAAGATGGGTGCTGTCCAGTCTTGACAAATACACTCATAAATAATTGCTTTGTGTTCCATGTGTAGACTTTAATAAAGTATCTTCAAGAAAAACTTTCTGAATAATAAAAAAAAAAATCACCAGAAAAAATCCCCAAACCACCTCTCCTGGTTTTGGCTGGGATAGAGTTAATTTTCTTCTTGGTGGTTAGTGCAGTACTGTGTTTTGGATTTGGTGTGGGAAGGTGTGGTCTGGGACTTTTTGGTTTCTTAGGCCCTGCCAGCCAGAGGGCTGGAGGGGCACGGGAAATTGGGAGGGGACACAGCCAGGACAGCTGACCCCAACTAGCCAAAGAGGTATTCCATACCATGGGATGTCACGCTTGGTATATAAACTGAAGAAGTGTTGCCCCGGGCTTGCCGATTGCTGCTTGGAAACTGGATGGGCATCGGCCAGCAGGCGGTGAGTCGTTATATTGTGTGTGCATCACTTGCTTTCTTTCTTCCCCTCCCTTTGGATTTCATTCCTCTCCCCTTCTCCCTCCTTTTCATTATGACTGTTATTGGTTTTATTATTATTGTTGTTCTTTCATTTTTATTTTATTTCAATTATTAAATTGTTCTTATCTCAACCCTTGGATTTTGCATTCTTTTCCAGTTCTCCTCTGGGTGAGGGGGGAGTGAGCGAGCGGCTGTGTGGAGCTTAATTACCAGCTGGGGTTGAACCACAACACAACCATATTTCTCAGACTTTATTATCTGTAATTTAACTACTAATTTTAAACAGTCTGTAGGGACCAAAACCGGACTGAAACATAAACAAAGAGATTAAATAATTAAGTTATGGAATTCTATATTAACCAAGTAACCCTGAAGAAGAAAATGATACATGGATTGTCAATGTCATGTGATGTTCTAGAACCAATCATGGGAAATGTGAGACAGATTGAGCAGTTTCTATTTAATTACAAATTTCCTTAGCCAGAGTACTGGGTTTTTTCATCAGCAGAGAATAGAATTCAACTAAAGTACAATTACTTTAAACACATAGCAACTTTATTATGTGTTTTATTATTCAAGATTTGATCTGGAAAATTTCTGAAGGAATGTTTTCTGTTTGTGATGGGTTGACCTTAGCTGGATGCCAGGTGCCCACCAAAGCTGCTCTATCACTCCTCACCTAAATGGACAGGGAAGAGAAAATATAACGAAACATTCATGGATCCAGATAAGGACAGGGAGTTCAATCAGCAATTACTGTCACAGGCAAAGCAGTCTTAACTTGGGGCAATTAGTTCAATTTATTAGAGTTCAGATCAGAGTAGGAGAATGAGAAATAAAGCCAAATCTTAAGAATACCTTGGCCCCACCCTTCCCTTCTTCACATGCTCAGTTTCACTCCCAATTTTCTCTGCCTCCTCAGCACAGCAGCACAGGGGGATGGGGAATGGGTATTGTGGTCAGTTCATCACATGTAGTTTCTGCTGCTCCTTCCTTCTCATGGGGAGGACTCCTTTTCCCACTTTTCCTCTGCTCCAACATGAGTCTTTCGCACGGGCTGCAGCTCTTCACAAACTGCTCCACTATGGGTCCCTTCTACATGGTGCAGTCCTTCAAGAATGGGCTGCTCCAGCGTGGGTCCCCAGCAGGGTCGCAAGTCCTGCCAGCAAACCTGCTCCAGCATCAGTTCTTCTCTTCATGGGGCCACAGGTCCTGCCAGGAGCCTGCTTCAGCACAGGCTTCCTACAGGGTCACAGCCTCCTTTGGGTGCATCCACCTGCTCTAGCAGAAGGTCCTCCATGGGCTGCAGGTGCATATCTGCTCCACACATAACCTCCATGGGCCTCAAGGGGACAGCCTGCCTCACCATGGTCTTCATCATGGGCTGCAGGGGAATCTCTGCTCTGGTGCCTGGAGCACCTCCCCTCCCTCCTCCTGCACTGACCTTGGTGCCTCCAGAGTTGTCACTATCACATATTCTCACTCCTCTCTTTTTCTGCAATTTGTTGCGTGGGTCCCCTAACCCCCACCCCCCCACCCCCCTTAAATATGTTGCCCCCCTTCCTCTTAAATATGTTATCAGTGAGGTGTTACCACTGTCACTGATTGGCTTGGTCAGTGCTGGGTCCATCTTGGAGCCAGCTGGCATTGGCTCTGTTGGACAAGGGGGAAGCTTCTAGCAGCTTCTCACAGAAGCCACGCCTGTACTTCCCCGCTACTATAACCTTGCCATGCAAATCCACTACCCTGTTAAATTCTGTCTCATCATCAATGATATAGGCAGGGTACACAAAAGCACATGAGCCTGAGGGCAATCCATGGCATCACACCTGTTTCAGTGGCCTGAATATGGGGATTGAAATGACACTTCTGATTTGCCCTGTGGTGTCTAGTAATTATGTATTCAAATGAGACTGGATTCACAGCTATCAGCAAACTAAACAGAATATGCCTAAAGTGGGTGATAGCAAGCAATTCAAGAAGTCTCTGAACTCCCAAACCTCTAGGGGTTTTTTGATTCCTGCCTTACTGCATTCATTTAGAAACCCTTAATGCTGGTGTCTGCCTCAGTTAGACATGTCATAAACTAAAAAATCTTTATATCTCTCCATTGAAATAATAAAAGGTATGTGTTCAGATGTAAACATTCACAGAGGTAAAGGTCTAAAGTTGCATGATGTGAAATCCATCCCTAATTCCCAAAAGACATGAGTTAGCTTGAATCCAGTCTCAGGTATGTGAATCCCAGCTGGATTAGGACTGTTTAATTCTGCCAGACTGCTGGTGACTGTTGATATATTAAATGGCAGGAAACTAGGTTTCTAGACAAATCAAATGATCAACAATTTATGTTTAAAGTATTGTATGTCAAAATTAAGAGAAGTCAATTTTTAGGCCTCTGAGTCCTTTTGGACTTTCCTATTAATGATTCAGTGATCTGGAAGGTGAAATCTGGTGCTATATTTGGAGCTATCAGGCCCACAATCTACACTACTTATGCTTTTAAAGCTATTTCTTTTGTGGTTTCCCTTCTCAGCCATGCCTGAAGTTGCCCAACAGCTTGCTTTCTAGAGTACCTGTTTCAAATGTGGATGCACACATCTCTTCCAGCAGAAAGCCCAGCTTCTCTGTGGTCCTCCAATGCAGACAAAACTGTGATTTCTGGATGATACATGGAAATTCCGTTTAAAATCACAAACCTCAAAGTAAAGGCTAGATTATTAGCTACTCCAGAGTATGTGAGAAAGATGGTTTCAGTTCAGAGCCCTGGTTGTGCCAAATAGCCAGACACTCAGTTCTTGTCTATGTCTTGGCAAACCAAAACTGGAGATTTTTTTTGGGGGTGGGCTATATTGTCTCAGGAAGACCAAAATTCAGGAAATACATGACAAATCTGGCTGCAAAAGCCAGATTGATCTAGGTCTTAGGTGTGGTAGACTTAATCTTTGTGTTCACATTCATTCTATGTCATAGATAAATAAGCAGAGATTAAAGGAGGAAGGAGAAATCTTTTACCCAAAAGACTATTAATGCTTTTTTTTTGGTTTGTAAAAATGCACATTCACATCTCTTCTACTTTATTCCATTCTACACATCTATTCTACTCTGCTCAGAAGAGTAACATAAACTAGGCTACATGGCTGTTCTCTTGGTAGAAATACATAGGAGAGAGAAAGAATCTGTTGCAAAAAATGTAGGTTAAGTTCCTAATTCAATGTTTAGGGTATAAGGTATGTAGAAATTTTGGATTCCAGTTCCCATTCTTTGGACATTTTATGTATTTTTTACTTAGCAAACAGTAATTGAAGAATAAAGAAATGGTGGGATTCAGATTCCTAAGCATAGCTGTCAATGTGATTGTATATACCCTTACAGCTGTCACTCCAGAAAGACACGATTCTCCCAGAGGTCCTGTCGTATTTACTAAACCCATAGACTATCTCAGACAGAGAAATCTTCTATAGTACTAGACTGAAGAACTTGTTTTCAGGCACCTGAATTATTTCCAAAGGGTTGTTAGAAAAGGATCTGGTAGCTAGAGCTCACTATTTATGGGTGAATATCTTAAGCACATGTCCTAATACTCAGGGTAGCAAATATTCCTGCTGCAGGCTAGTGAACTAGTAAGCATCTGACAAAGCAGGACAATTCCACTTATCTACTAAATACACCAAATCCCCTCCCACAGAGCATACACCAAAACAGACATCTGCAACTGGCTCTGTTAGTTTGAAGTCTTTTAAATTCCCCCAGGCACAACACAGTATCAAGCCTAAGTACACCATCATTAACTCATTTGCATTCAGTGATGCTAGAGAGACATTGCTATGGATTTAATGAGTGCGAAGAGCCTTAACGTTTTTTTTTTTTCTTGGGGAAAAAAAGTAGCTTGCTTTGTTAATAATGCTCCTAGTTAGTGCTTTTAGCTAAATATTTTCTTAAAGATATTCAACAACCTTCTCTTTATTATTCATATAACTATTATTTAACAACATGTATACTGAATTCAACTGACCAATGTAATCTTGAAAAAATTATGCCTGTTCACATTACTTAATGCATAAATATTCCCTTGACTTCTTTTGATAATTCAAAGTTAAGACAATCTTATTCTCCCTTTTAAATAATATTGCCATGATCCTACCACTACAACTGGAATAGAGCAATACAAATAGAGTTCCCATATAAAAGCATAAGCATAAAAGCGTAATGCTTTCATAGTACCCTTTATAAATTTTAAAATACTTTACATTAAGGATGAGAAATTAAATTGTTTAAGGAATTCTTAGGTTAAATATTTCAGATCTACCCTTGCTTTTATGTATTTAAGCCTTTATTAATGATTAGTCTTTAGAAGAAAAAAAATCATGAAGAAGTCAAATTTGCATATTCATTCATTGCTAGATTCTGTGCCAGAATGTGATGCCAACTGAGAAGGAAAAAAACCAAGGGGATTTCTGGTGGTTAATGGTCTTCTTTACCATGAATAAGCAAAGGCTGATTTAATGATTTAACTGTTACTTCAAAGTGTATTACCTTAGTGGAAGTTGTCCGTCTGAAGTAGATTATTAATATCATTTAACATTAATTATTTCACCAGTTCTCATCAGTAGATTTCAAGATGACAATTATGTTTGGGTTTTGGTTTTGGTTTTTTTTTTTTTTTACTTTATCCTAGATATATATTTGGCCTTGGCAACAAAAATCCAGGTTGATGCAAACACAGATGCATTGTCAGTGAAGGAGGGGTTGGTGTGTGAACTATTACAGGACCTTAACCCCTACAAACCAATGGCCCCTAACATCCACTTGAGAGTGTTAAGAGAGCTGGCTGAAGTTGTGAGGCTACTCTTCATAATCTTTGAGAAGTCATGAATATTGGGGGACGTCCAGAAGACTGGAAGAAGCTTAATGTCACCCCGTTCTACAAGAAGGGCTTAAAGGAGGATCCAGGAAATGTTTAGGTCCATCAGTCTTAGTTTTGTCCCTGGGAAAATTATGGAACAAATCCTTCTGGGGGCCATCACAAGTCAAATGAAGCATGTGATTGGGAAAAGCCAGCATGGATTCACAAAGTGCAAATTGAGTTTGACAAACCAGATTGCTTTCTATGACAAAGTGACCTGCTCAGTTGATATGAGGTGACCATTGAACAATTTCTGTCTTGATTTCTCCAAGACTTTCAATATGGTTTTACACAGCCTTCTCCTATGGAAACTGATGCATCATAGTCAAGACAAGTGGCCTCTGCGGTGAGTCGGGGACTGGCTGTGAGGCCACACCCAGAGGGTGGTGGAAAATGGCTGCTTTCCAAACTGGCAACCTGTGACAAGTGGGGTCCCCCAGGGACTGATGTTGGGCCCAACACTGCTTGGTTGCTTTATAAGTGATTTGGACGATGGGATCAAGTGTACCCTGATGAAATCTGCCAATGATGTGAAGCAGAGTGGTGAAATGGACACCTCAGAAGGGAGACCCACCCTGCAGGAAGACCTGGATAGGTTGGAAGAGTGGGCTAAAAAGAACCTTATGAAGTTCAACAATGACAAGTGTAAGACCTTGCACTTGGGAGAACATAATCCAGGAGCGCAGCACAGGCTGGGATCTACCTGGCTGGGAAGCAGCTCTCTGGAAAGGGACCTGGGCACCTTGATGGACAACAAGCTCAATATGAGTGAACAGTGTGGTGCTGCGGCAAAGCAAGCCAACGGGGTGCTGGGTTATGTCAGCACGTCACTACCAGCAGAGATAAAGAAGTCATTATCCCACTCTACTCAGTGCTTGCCAGGCCACACCTGGAACACTGTTTTCAGTTTTGGTCCCTACTATGCAAAGAAGTTGTGGACAGGCTGGGGAGGGTCCAGTGAAGGGCCACAAAGATGATCAAAGCATTGAGAAGCCTGCTACCCGAGGAAAGGCTGAGAGAACTGGGCTTCTTCAGCCTTGAGAAAAGAAGACTTAGTGAAGGCCTTATCACCATGTTCCAGCATTTAAAGCGTGGCTGCAAAGAAGTTGGAGAGTCCCTTTTTACAAGGAGTTACATGGAAAAGATGAGGGGTTACGGGTACAAGTTACTCCTGGGGAGATTCGGACTGGACACAAGAGGAACATTTTTCACAATGAGACCAATCAGCCGTTGGAATAATCTCCCCAGGGAAGTGGTGGATTCCCCAACACTGGACACTTTTAAGCTTCAGCTGGACAGGGTGCTGGGCCATCTTGACTGGACTGTGCTTTTGCCAAAAAAGTTTGGACCAGATGATCCTTCAGGTCCCTTCCAACCTGGTATTCTGTGATGCTATGATTTGTATCCACTAACAGTAACTTGGCTTGATACAACAGAAACCTGACACTTTGAACTATGTTTCAGCTGCTTTTTCTGGCCAGAGACTGTGTTTTTGCCAGAGACTCTCATCATTTCACTGTGCTGAATCTGTAAAGTGTGGATGCAAGCTTTATAGAGGGCAAAATAATTTTATTCTCTGGTATTCTTACAGATCTCAACTGAGTTTCTTTTTCAATAGAAATAACAATAAATGGTATCTAATGAAAATGCAGGACTTTTTGTTATTTGTTATAAACTATAGCTTTGTCTCCATCTTTTCTTCCTGAATTAGACTAGTTTGGAAGATCTGAATAGAAGCAATGCAGTCTTATCCATAACCAATTCCAACAGTCATAGTGATAAAAGAATATTATTGTTCAATATTTTTTGGTGTGCTACTTGAGAAAATCCTCACAGCTTGTGTTAGAAATTTATTTAAAAACAGGCTTAAAATTCACTGTTAAAAAAAGGGAAAGGTATAATATTCTACTACCTCTGTAAGAACAGAATGTAAATATATTTGAAAAGTCTGAAACTGTTTACCCTTGTCTAAGGGCAGTCTTGCTTTGCATCCTGAGTCACCTCCTATATACAGTCTTGCATACTTTATGATAGAGGAATACATGGACAGAAATATCACTCTGTATTGGGTTTACATAGCAAGGTTTAGATAAGGGGGAAGCTGCAGAGGTGGCTTCTGTGAAAGAAGACCAGAAGCTGCCCCCATGTCAGACAGAGCCAGTTTCAGCCATCTCGAAGATGGACTCACCACTGGACAAAGCCAAACCTGTCAGTGGTGCTTGTGGTGGATCTGTGATAATATATTTAAGAAAAGGTAAAAACCACTGTGCAGCAGCTGTGTAAGAGAAGTGAGAAAATGTGAGAGAAGCAGCCTTGCAGACACCAAGGTCAATAAAGGAGAGAAAGGAGGTGCTTCCAGGCACCACAGCAGACATTCCCTTGCAGCCCAAGTAGGACCACGATGGAGCAGGTATCCACACTGCTGCCCATGGAGGACCCCACAGTGCAGCAGGTGGATGTGCCCTGAAAGAAGCTGCAGACCTTGGGAGGGAGCACATGTTGGAGCAGTGAAAGTGAGATGAAAGGAGTGGTAGAGGCAAAGCCTTATGAACTGACCACAACCCCCATTCCCTACCTCACTGCAATGCTCAGGGAGGAGGATGAGGTAGGAGAGTATCCTGGTTTCAGCTGGGCTAAAGTTACTTTACTCCTTAGTAGCTGGTATAGTGCTGTGTTTTGGATTTTTGTGTGAGAACAATGTTGACAGCACACTGATGGGTTTGGTTGTTGCTGGGTAACATTTATATTCAGTCAAGGACCTTTCAGTTCCTTGGGCCCTGCCAGTGAGAGGGCTGGAGGGGTACGGGGAACTGGGAGGGGACACAGCCAGGACAGGTGACTCAAACTAGCCAAAGAGGTATTCCATACCATATGACATCATGCTGAGTATATAAGCTGGGGGAAGAAGAAGGAAGGGGGGACATTTGGCATTATGGTGTTTGTCTTCCTGAGTAACCCTTACACGTGCTGGAGCCCTGCTTCCCTGGGGATGGCTGAACACCTGCCTGCCCATGGGAAGCAGTGAATGAATTCCTTGTTTTGCTTTGCTTATGTGAGCAGCTTTTGCTTTACCTGTTAAATTGTTCTTTATCACAAGTTTTCTTACTTTAACCCTTCTGATCCTCTCTCCCATCCCACTGTGGGGGGATTGAGCGAGTAGCTGTGTGTGCTTAGCTGCTGTCTGGGGTTAAACCATGACAGACTCAGGAATAAAATTAAGCCTGGGAAGAAGGGGGTCCAGGGGAAGGTGTTTATAGTTTTGTTGTTATTTCTATTTCTATCTTACTTGTTATCAATTGTTAATAAATTATTTTCTGCATGTCAAGTCTGGTAGTCCTGTGATTCATCGAAGACAGATGCATACCTTTGCTCTGATGAATTATGCCTGAACTTCCCTTCATTGACTATGAACAAGGTTCAGATGTGGGCAATTAATCTTGGAGAAATGAACTAGAAGACATGAAAACAAGAACACACTCAGGAGAGTGAAGCAAACTGTGCATTAAGCCTTGTTAAGTCTTTCGGGTTAGCTCTTTCAAGTTAGCTCTAATTAGCTATAATTTATTTAATTATACCCAAGCAACAAATTTATTCCTTGAAATATTGTCAGTGCTGACATGGCCAATATTTTCCATATCTAAAAAAGATTACTTTCTGAACTTTCTGTTTCTGTGTTACTATTTAATGTCATTGCAGTTTGCTCCATATTGCAACTATCATTTCTGAAAAAAAGATTCTGTTCTATTTGACCTGCATGTGAACGTTCCAAATACTCATGGTTTTGCTATAACAATGTGAAAATAAAAACTTACACTGATAAAGTTGTAAGCAATTTCTACAGAACTTTTAGTGATTAAGCACCTAACAAGCCACAAAGAGGATAAAAATATGTCAGGTCAGCTCAATATTTCTCAGTGGTTCCATAGAGGTTAATAAGGAATGAATAGAAATGTTTTGTAATCAGTGCACAAGTGATTAGTTCAATGGCATTCATTCTCAGTAATGAAGAAGAGAACAGTAATATTGTACTGATGTTAAGAATACAAGGGGAGAACATCTGTTCTGAAGATCATCATGATTAAAAACTGGATACACTAAATTCTGTGACAAGCTTGTTTGCTTGCTGGAGAGTAAAAGGAGGCCAGCTAGTATAATTTACAGATCTGCTTAACACAAGTACAACAATCTTAAATGGTGCAAGCTTTCCTACTTAGCTTCCTTTACACATCTATTTATTAACATGGAATTTTGTTCATCATTCTCTATGTCACTCTTTTAGAAATTATAACTAATGACATCTTTCTGTGTTTATACTTTTTGTTTTAGGAAAAAAGGATCTTTACTCTTTCAATATCTTGCTGTGCAAAATTGAAGACTGAAGGTAACAACTTTCATCAGAAAGACTACACAAACAATGAGAATTCTGGTATAGTGTCAATAGCTCGATAGGATCAGTGCAAGGGTGAGGCAGTAAAATAAACAGATATTCTTCAGCTTTGAAATATTGTAGCTTTGTACAAAACTTCAAGAAACTGATCACCTCAAGTAAATATATTAATACTCGTGGACTGTAATGTTTTAGTTTGAAGTTACAGGGAACTTTGAAGGGAATTTGAACAAAGTTATTTGCTCATGACTGCACAAAGGTGATGACTATATGACCTCTGGAGGTCACTTACAATGTAAATTATTCATTGATGCTATGATGAATACCATCAGTAGCATATCGTGAAGGAAAATCATGACAAATACTGACAAAAGGCCTCTACTATGTTCAAGGTCTCATTCAGTATATTTGGGCTGTTGGAAGAGTAAGAAATTATTTGTTTGGTCTCCATTCAGGAAAACCCACAAAAACAAAGGAAAGAACTAGCATTAATATTTGAGCACACTTTTTTTTTTCCATTTCAGTTTGACACCAGTTTTCACCCAACACACATATCACTTGAGCACTTAACCTCTGCTATTCTGCCTTCTCTTAACGATGACGTTTGGAGATTAAAAAAAAACAACAAAAAAACCCCAAAAAAACCAGCACACTGAACATTCATAGGACTTCACAGTAACTGGTAGTTCATTCTTTTCAGAGCTTCACTCCACTGGTCCTTCGGAGAAATGGACTGGAGCGAAAATGAGCTCATCCCATACACCCTCTGTCCTGAGGGAAACAAAAGTAAGGCAATGTTGGCAAATCTGTTACTTCTGTTCCCTCAGGGATCCTGCTCACCCACTCACTCCTGTTTGTGGTGTTGGATAATTGGGCACCCCCTGAAATCTCTTCCTATATCTTTCTTTCACAAAAATTCTAGATTCTTTTTCCCATCCCATGTTTGTCTCACGAAGTTATAGGTGATTTTGGCTTTCTCAGTAAATCATGTGTGTGTGACATATTTTTGATTTAAATGCAGATTTTTCACTGTTGTCTGTTACCCTGTGCCTTCTTAGTAGGTGTGTTGCGTGGAGTGCTACAGAAGGGATCATGGACTGCAAGGCTTTCATGACACTTCATGGACCGGCAGCATGTCTCAGAAAGATTATCTGGGAAGGAAAGGTGCTGATTTCTCTTGTGCAGGGAGGGATGGAGGAAATTCCTCTTTTAACTGACTTTGGAGGAGAATGTGTGAGGTAGAAAAGTGTGGTCTTCTCTTAATAGGGAGTTTCCGCCAGAAGCTAAGGTACATGACCAATGGATCATTTCTCACAGGAAGTGTAAAGGAAAGGGAATGGAAAGAGGACAGAAGAATTTCTTTCATCAAGGAAGAAACTGTTTTCTTTGGCAAGAGTGGTGAAAACTTACTTTCTGATCTTCAGGGCCTAATTAGCTGGAACTGTTTCTTTAGCCATTATGAAGTTGTTTTAGCCTCCCCAGACAGGGGACAGTCAAATGTCAATATTTTCCTACCACCTCCTAAAGAACTGCAGATGAAGAAAAGCTTTCCTCATTCTCCCTCTTGCTTTCTCCTGCTTGGCATGCTGCACACATTTTACTAATACACTTTTTCCCAGCTACTTGCTTGGTCCTGGTAAGATAGCTGTCTTCTGCTGAGACAGTGTTTTCAGGTTGCCCTGGTTTCAGCTAAGATAGAGTTAATTTTCTTTTCAGTAGCTGGTATAATGCTATGTTTTGGATTTAGTATGAGAATAATGTTGATAACACATTGATGGTTTTGGTTGTTGCTGGGTAATGTTTACAGGAAGTCAAGGTTTTCCAGTTTCTCAGGCCCTGCCAGCAAGAGGGCTGGAGGGGCATGGGAAACTGGGAAGGGACACAGCCAGGACAGCTGACCCCAACTAGCCAAAGGGATATTCCATACTATAGAACAGCATGCTGAGTATATAAGCTGGGGGGGTTGGCTGGGGCTGGCCAATTGCTGCTCAGGCACTGGCTGGGTATCAGTCAGAGGATGGTGAGCAATTTTATTGTATACCACTTGCCATTTTTTCCTTTTGAATTTTATTCCTCTCTCTTTCTCTCTCCTTTTCATTACAATGGTTGTTGCTATTACTATATTTTACTTTATTTCAATTATTAAATTGTTCTAATCTCAACATACAAGTTTTACCTTTTTTCTGATTCTCCTCTCTATCCTACTGGGCAGGGTGTTAGTAAGTGAACAGCTGCGTGGTACTTAGTTGCCATCTGGGATTAAACCACAACACAGGCACATGCCACTATGCAGAAAATGTCAAAAAATACAAAGAGGCCCAGGGAACACACACTCAATACATCTGTGCAAAAAAGTGGTAATGATAATATAATTAGGTTATGAAGAGGGAAAAGGAAAGGGGGAACAAGTTAGAGAGACAGGTGTTGGCAATCTATTGCCTTTTATTCACCCTATGACATTTGCCATTTATATACAATTACATTTTCTCCAGTCCTATTTAGTCCATTCTTGGATATCCAGCATTTGTATGTGCCCCCTTTGAAAGAAGGTACAGAAAGTATGGTAGATACAACTGTCCTAATTGCTTGCTTGTATGGTCACCACAAAAAAAACTAAAATGCTTTTTTATTCCTGTCAGGATGGATAGTCTTACTTTTACCATCACAGGCACTGAGCCGAGAACAGCAGGTACCCATAACTGAGTCTGTTGGGAATACGGTTGTCTATCATGTTACACAAGCAGTGTCACAGGATCATAGAACAATTTGGGTTGGGAGGCACTTTACAGGTCACCTGGTCAAACACGTGCTTACCAAGAGTGGAGAATACACAATCTCTCTGGGCAGCTTCTCTAGTGTTTGATCAGAATTTTTTTTCCTGCTATTTGAAATGCCCATTGTTATAGTTGCCTCTTGTCCTTATACTGTTCACCTCCAAAAAGATACTAGTTCCATCTTCTCTGTACAACAGATAAATAAGTATCTTCTGTGATACTTTTTTTTGAGGCCCAAGTAAACCATTTCCCTGAGTTTCTCCTGGTGCATCCAGTGCTTCACTGTTCAAGTTGGGCCACCAAGCTCTCTGCTGGACGCACTCATACATCAAACTTTTAGTTTATTGAGGAGGACATACCTTTGGCCCAGCTCTCCATATATGGCCTCAGCAATTCTGAGTAAAGGGGAAGAACCACCTCCCTCAACTTCACTATCAACATTCTTCCTAATACAGCCCAGGAATCTGACGTCCTGACTCATACTGAACTTGTTACCCATGAAGAACCTCAGGTATTTTCTAAAAAAGTACTTTCTATGCAGTTGGTACCAGATTGTTATTCTATCCCAGATGCAAGACTTTGCATTTGCTTTTGTTGACCTTTGTTGATTTTGCATTTGGTCTTATTTATCACATGGTGTTCAGCCAACCAAAGTATACTCAAAGTCCATGTCATATGTGGTCAGAGTTCAGCTAAATCAGACACAAGCTCCACCGTTGCCTAAACTCAGCAGAGTAAATTGTATGCAACATTTGTAATGATGAAAACAGGCACCTGAACACCAAAAGCATACATGTGAGAATAAAGGTTCTGTCACTGTAAAGGCCAAAGCTGGAATTTCAGAAATCTAGGCTTCAAGCGTTCTTCTGTGAAACCTACATTAATGTTTATTAACCTACCAGTTTGTTCCACTGTGGTGACCATACAAGTGATAGCACAACTTGCATAAACATACATATGATACATACTTTGGTCCTCATCAACATTCCCCAAAGCATGGGAGTGCCCAGAGAATAAAGGCAATAAAGATCTCATCAACATTTAATGTTCCAAGAACAAGGCTTGGAGGATGATGCAGAGACTGTAATCATTACTTCACTCGTGGCAGTCTTGCTCATTCCAGACTGGCTTCCTGTTACGTTGTTGTTTACCAATACCATACATTAACAGTGTAAACCTGAGAGAAACTAGTGATCCAAAGAATAGCTGTGGATAGCGTGTTATCACAAAATGAAACTTTTACTTTACTGTGCTCACAAGTGATGACAATAAAACTATGGAACATACTAGCAAAAATAGAAGGGGAAAACTTCTTCCTTAAAGGTCAAATTAATTGAATCCCATATATCTGGGATTCACTCACAGTTATTCCTAGGGAGGAACCCATTTCCATTCAGATTTTCTTGTTTATTTTAATATCTTTTGATTACCTTTGATTAATGTGTAACATGAAGAGATTCTGGAGAATGCCACTAAATTGATGTGTATACCTATCTGACACCCATTCAAACTTTGAAATCCATACATGAAGCTTTAATTTCCCTTTGGCATTTGAATATACAGAACAGTTGCTTTTAATTCAATGTTTCCATTAAAGCATTAGAAACATACCACTCTAGTTGTACTTTATGCAGTTCCGTAAAGAGGTTGACTAAAAAATACTTCTTCAAATTTATATGTTATTTGCATATATTTGCATTTCCCTGTTTTCCTGGCCATATACACTGGTTTCAGCTGGAATAGGGTTAATTTTTTTTTAATTCTTCGTAGTGGTTTGTATGGTGCTATGCTTCGGATTTGTGATCAGAACATTGTTAGTAACACACCCATGTTTTAGTTATTGCTGTGCAGTGCTTGCACAGCACCAAGGCCTCTTCTGCTCCTCAGATTTCCCTGACAGAAAGAAGGCAGGGGAGAGGGGAAGGAGTTGGAAGGGGACACAGCTGGGACAGCTGGCCCCAGCTGACCAAAGAGATATCCTGTACCATATGACATCCTGCTCAGCCATAAGAACTATGGGAAGAAGAGGGGATGTTCAGAATTACTGTGTTTGTCTTCCCATTAATTCTGGGGATCTAACACATGCTGGAGCTCTGCTTTCCTGGGGATGGATGAACACCTGCCTGCTGATGGAAAACAGTGAGTGAATTCCTCATTTTGCTTTGCCTGTCTCACACAGCTTTTGTTTTACCTATTAAACTGTCTTTACCTTAACACATGAGTTTCCTTACTTCTACTCTTCCCATTCTCTCCTGCAGCCCCTTGGTGAGGAGTCAGTGAGCAGCTGTGTAGGGTTTAGCTGCTGGCCAGGATTAAACCACAACACCATACCAAAACTTCTGCTAATAGGTTTTAAATTATTTTTAAGGTGGATAGGAACTGTACATAACATTATGAATTGAATCTACTACTTAATAAAAATAGGAATTATATGGGTAGTGCACTGTTTTATAGAAAGTTTAAATTACTGAACTGGAACACTTGCTCTTCCAGTCTAACCATTCGATGCTAGACCAATGAAGGTCTCCTCCTTATAGAAACAGATATTTAGAAAAATTTTAATGGCTTATTTCCCTGATATGTTTTGGGAAATACATTAAAAATAGAAAAAAAGAATATGATTTTGGCTAAAAGAAATAGAAGAATACAACATAATAGACTTCAAATATGTAAAATGATGCATCAAAGGAGCAGGAAACAGCTTGCTCTCCACAGTGAATAGGACAGTGATTAGTAACATAAAATGCAGTAAGCCAGAACTAAATTATAGTAAAACCTTTAATAGCAATAATGGTTAAGCATTGGAATGGTCTGTTTTAAAAGATTGTTTGGAAGGTTTTATTTTACTTTTAAGGAACAGATAAAACACAATTAAAATGGCTTAGGTAAATATAATCTAGCACTGGCATAAGAAAATAATAACCTTTCATGCTTGTTTAGCTCCATTTTCTTTCTGAAGATTTTTATCTCTGCTAAAATGTACATGTCAATGGGTGAAAACACAGCTTTAGAAATGAAAACTTATTTTCTGACACCGAGTAGTTTACGAAAAGTGAAACATTTTTAAGCTAAGTACTTACATCTGTGCATACATAAAAAATTTAAACTTTGGACCATAAAAAAAGACAGGAAACCCTACCATCTCCTGCATCTTGAAATGCTCTGTAAAAAAAAAAAATGTTGGGTTTTTTAGTTCAATGTATCTGCTCTAAGTCAAATACTGGTTGCTATTCCCTTTGGATAGGTGTGTACAACTGTCAGAAGGTTACAATGGATATAGTTTTTAAAAATATTGTAGCTGATGATAAAATTACATATTCTCAGACATTCAAAACATATTCTTTCAAAAACCACAATGCTGAATTTAATTAAGCACTTATAAAGGAAAAATAAAATACATTGGAATAGCTATACTTTAAATTAAACATTTTACTGACTGTGGGCTTTGCAATGAAATTTCAGTTTCAAATGGATGGCAAAATGGCAAAAAATATTACCCATGCTTCCATTTTATATCTGACACATCTATTTGATATATTCAATATTATCAGCTCCAAACATTCAAAACTCTGAGTCAGCCTTCCTAAAAAACAAAGGCTTGGTTCAGTATTCTTTACTTGAGATACAGGACAAGACTCTGACTAGCAGGAAATAGTTTATGGTCTTAAGCTTACCTAGAGTAGTTTTAGAACTAAAGAGAGTTCTCAGTGGTTGTCTTTGTTTCAATTTCTGCCTTGTCCTCAGTAATAGTGACTGTATGGTGGGTTGACCTTGGATGGCTGTCAGACCCAGCTGCTCTCTCACTCCCCCTCATCAGCAGGATAAGGGAAAAAAATACAATGAGAAAACTTGTGGGTCAAGAACACTTGACCCCATTGTCAGGGTCGAGTCCAGTCCAGGACAGAGAAATTACTCACCAGTGATTCAGAAGGGTAAAAAGTGAGAAAACTCGTGGGCTAAAGTAGAAACAGTTTAATAGGTAAAGCAAAAGCTGCGCACACAAGCAAAGCAAAGCAAGGAATTAATTCATTACTTCCTATTGACAAGCAGGTGTTCAGCTACCTCCAGGAAAGCAGGGCTCTGTCAGGTGTAACAGTTGAGAAGACAAATGCCATAACTCCAAATGCCATTCCACCCTTACTCCTTCTCTGTCCTACAGCTTTTATTGATGAGCACACTGTCATATGGCACAGGATATCCCTTTGGTAAATTGAGGTCAGCTGTTCCAGTTCTACCCCCTCTCAACTTCTGGTTTCCTACCCTACTTTCTGGTGGGGAGACATGAAGAGTGAAAAAGGCCTTGATGCTGTGTAAGTACTGCTCTGCAATAGCTAAAACACTGCTGTGTTAACCACACAGTTTTCTTTACAAATCCAAAACATAGCACTAAACAAGCTACTATGAAGAAAATTAACTCTATCCTAGCCAAACCCAATACACTACCTCAGATGTATCTACTATGCAGTTTTCTACACTTGGTGACAAATCCTTCTTGTGTCTGAATGCATTCTCAACTCTATTTTTTCACTGCAATGTTTTTGATTTTACCAGTTCTTCCTACTTTTAATTTTTTAAAAATCCCCTCCCCCCCCTATCAGTTTGTTATCTTTACATTGTAAAATGTCACTATGATTCTTTTTTCTGCATCACTGCATGGATATTTTTTAGAACGTAAAGTTTTTTGTTTGTTTTTTTTCTCTAATTTTATTTATTCTTGGATAAATTATACACTAATAATATCAGTAAGTTTCACATCTATTGCTGCCTTTTTGATGTTGTCTTAGCTTCTTCAAAAAGAAATAATTTTCTGGAAATAGTTGATTTATGATGAAGGATGCTGTCTTCTGCATTAAGATATACCACTACAATCCTACAGGTTGTTTATATTCAGCTATCTTGATTCAAATTAGAGCATGATACAGAAACAAATTGAGTAGCAGTGATGAACAATTAAAGACAGGAAATGTGTAAGCTTCTGTCCTTGCATATCAGCAGCATGTGATATTGCTGATCATGAGACATCATTATCCTGATATCCAAGGGACAGAGATACCAAAAGAATATATCAGTCTCAATTTTCCTGGATTGTTCATGGCTGAACACATAGAAGACATTTCTACTACAGGACCTTCCTTGTAGGACTTCTTAAAAATCTTCTTTCTCTAGACAAAGTCAAATTTTGTCTTTAAGAATTAAAGTGTCTAAGAAATCAAATAATTATGAAATTTGAAAAATGAAGGAACAACATCAACAAAAAAAGCAGTGTAGATTTCCATACTTAATTCAAGTGAAAATGAATTGCACTAGGGAACAGAGAAAATAACTTACAGCTCTGGTACAGTTTCCTTTAGCAGAAAGCCCCACACAATAAATTTTATCTGCAATTTGAGTATATTTCTGAATTCCATACTAGTACATAAAATGAGGTAACATAGCAACAGCCTGATAAATATTTTGTATAATCTGACTGGCTAAACAGATTCAGATGCATCCCAACGCATGATGACTAGCATTAGTCATAGTTACCTCTTTATGGGCTTAGCTTTCTGGAAAATTTAATAATTTTTTTATGCTACTGTGCATAACCTGACAGCCATGAATATAATAGGCACTTACTCTTCGCCTGCAATAGTCAGGTCATGTTCAAGTGTTCACAATGCACATTCAGTTGTACTGAACAGAGAGCACTGAGGTCACATGGACATCACATAGGAGGCTGAGGTCATGTAAGACAGGTAACTGGCATCAGTGTCTGATGGACATCCATTTCCACAAAAGCTAAGGATCAGCACAGACTACAACACCTCTGAGCCTGAGTATGTGCACAATTTGACCTTCATTTCTTTAACATGGGAAAACACAGCAGGTATGTTACAAAAGCTAAACGCAAACAAACAGGTCAAGCCAAGTCCTTGATTACTATACAAAAAATACGCGTAATGAAAGAGTATGAAGAAAACTCCAAAAATTCACTGACTACTTTCAGATCATCAGCATTTTATATATTTTATTAATGTGAACACTACACAGATATCATTCATTCTGGAAAGAAAGCCACCAGTAAGAACAAAATTGTATTCAGCTGGAAAGGGTAAAAGATGGAGTGAATATTTTCTACATTTAAAAAAAAGAAAAAAGGAAAAAAAAAGAGAGAATTAAAGGACCAGATGGGAGAAAGCACATATTCTAGCCCTACTGAGAGCATTAACCAAGTTCCAGGACTAGAATAATGTCCTACATTCTCAAGGAAATTCCATAAATTTAAAATCTTATTGAGACCTTTCAGCAACAACAGCAAAAAAATAGAAGATAACAGGGATACAGCCTTGCACATTGTTCGCTCTCTTAAGTAGTCAAACATTGTTTAGACTATAGAACACCCAAACTGTGTAAGTATCAGCCTATTGTAAGAATTGTCACATTTTTTATAGTCAGAATGAATCCTCAATGTGGGCAGCATTTATTCACACATTGTGACCCTGCCTTAATGTGGATCACTGATTTGTAAATTTTTTTGTAAATAATTTGTAAATGTGAATTGTAGCACCCGTGACTCCAAATGCTGTTACTGTCCTCAGCTGGAATACAAGGGAAGGAAATATTTCTTTTCTTTCTGAAAGTGACAGACTTTCTTTTTTGTGTTTTTTAATTATAACATATGCTGTTCACTCCTTTTGTCACAGGAAATTTCTAATTAAGTGTTGTTTAATGGGCAGCAGTTTAAAATTCCATTGTGACAATGTGTTGGGTGCAGGTGTAAAGGTTTTAGTAGGAGGGGGGCTACAGGGCAGCCTCTGTGAGGAGTGACTGGGGCTGTCCGATGCCAGACACAGCCCCTTCCAGTTTGCTTAAACAGACCCACTGCAGGGCATGACTGATGCCCGCAGCCACAATGGTGGCGCTTCTGGAAAAGGTTTTTATGAAAGGTTAAAAAATTCACAAAAATGGAGGGAGGAGGAAGGTTTCTGCTCTTTTACATTTTATGAGAAAAAGTAGTATTTCTAGGTACAAAAATACAGATACAGTACAAACATGGTTGGATGCACTGCCATTAGGAGCCTGGATTTATGCTTCTGCTTTGAAAATGAAGAACTAGTTGCACAAATAGTCACTCAACTAGAATAAAAAGACTAAGCCTTAAATCCCTATTGTGCTTCAGCTAGTCTACTAATTGAACCACCCCCTTATTTTCACTCTGTACAGTGGGTGATTGGATACCTCACTCGCATGTAGTTGTCCACATTGCCCACACTTAAGGTGTCTAAATCTGGAATTGAATCCAAGTGGCATTTATCAAACATGAGCTTACTCCAAGGTTTAAAACTAAACTTAATTACAGGACACAAGGAATTTCTGTGTACAAAAAGAAAAATAGTAACTGCAGAAGCTGATGCATAGCCTACTGAATTTATGCATGACATAAGATAGATATGGAATGACACAAAGAAAATCAGTGCAAACACACATATTTCCAGGCAAAGCCAAAAAAGCATGTCAGATGAACTTAAGGGGACAAAAAGAAGGCGGGGAAAAAAAAAGAAAAAAAAAAGAAAAGATGGGTAATCTTTATCAATCGTTTTCTCTTTTCTTTTAATATTCAGAGAAATCACAGAATTTAATAACGTCTTTAGAATTAGTGACTTAGTTTTACCCTTTTTTAAATGAAGTTGATAACTGAGTAGATTTCAAAGTCTACTTCCTCAAAACGAGAGAAGACAATACCTCCATCAGTATCACAAGAGTATCCCCTTATTTTTAAAATTGAAACTTCTCGGCACATTAAGTCTCAAGACTGATCTTTGATGATCACAATAGAATGCAGCTTGAAAGAATTCTCAGAGCAAGAGATCAACCAGTTTTATTAACCTAGTATACTGTAGCCTGGCTACAAAAAGAGGGAATTACGGAAGTTTCTACAATATTTTAATGACTCATAAAATTGTGGTTGTAGACTGTTATATCTGTAATTAAGAATACTAACTCTTCTAATTAAAGACAGGAAATTTCCATTAGCAGCCTATGAAAGAATGCAGTATTTCTAGGCTCACGCATAAAGAAAGAAAGCAATTTAACAAATTGTGTTTGCATTTTGGCTTGTGTTCTGTTCTCAGAATGAAATACAGGTCATAAAGAAGAAAAACCTAAGCTAAGTCCTCTCTTGAATCAGTTTCTGCTTTGCCTGTCTGTTTCTTTTTCAGTTAAGCCACAAATAATTACTTTAAAATTATCACTTTTCTCTGCAGTGTCTACATAAAAACTGCCCAATTCACCTCTGATTCTTCTTTTACTCAAGATGAAAAGCTTGCCTTTTCCAGTCTTTTTGTCTCTGAAGCCCACTGTGTCTCTTTTTCCTAAAAACTGTTCATGTTCTTTTCCATCCCTTCCCCCTTCCATCAAGGTGAGGGAGTTGGGGGTTGATCATAATCCCTTTCAGGATGCAAGGCTCATCTTACCTAACTGTAGTCATCTCAGACTTAAGTTTGAGCTTGTGATTTTATTTTTTTCATATAATCAATAGGAGTAATAGGGACCTAGAAGGTTGATTGATGTGCCAACAGTTAAGAGCATCTCTTGTAAAGTCATATGAACAAGATTTGGAGGTGTCAGTTTTTCTATATTGACATTACAAGAAGCTTAAAATGTAGTAGCTATAGATATCCAATTAAATATGTAAGATTTCCATGAGCTGATTTAGATGTGTTAAGTCATACTCTTGACTTCAACTGCTAAAGTCAGTAGAAAGTCAGTGGGATGTTGTTGGGGAAGTAAGAAGGAGCCAAGGGATTAAAAAAAAATATATTGCTCATTGACACATGAAAAGAAGCAGTTTAGACCATGCACTAGTTTTATTTTGTACCGTATTTCTATTCATGAGATCATCAAGTTGAAAAATGAAAAAGCCATTAACTGGAAAAATATCTGAGTCTGCAGTTTGTTTTGTCTTGTTGTGTGTTTTTTTTTTTCTTAAGCAAGGATTATATTAATATATATATCTTATAATTATATTATATAGATATAATTAATCCAGATAATATTAATGAGTGATAAAACAAAAGAAGAAATCAGGATGACATGCATTTGCTTCTATAGGACAATAAGAAAGGCCATGAGTAAAACCAATACTTCGTTCATCTAAGAATTGTTTGCAGAAAGCACAATGCTGGCTTATAGAGAATGTCAGCCTTGGGCTATTATCTCATTCATTTAAAAAAAAAAAAAAACAACAACATTTTTCCATGAGACTTGCCATGAACAAAAAGACAAAGGAATAAAGCAAATTCAGTTTAGGCATATTTTGCCATATTATGGCTATGGGGGTAGGATTCATCTTACTAAATGTACATATAGTAAGGGGAAAAAGTCACTTCTCAAAATGTGACTGACCTCATACTGATAAAGATGACTACATCATAGGTTTCTTTCTTCAAGTAAATGAACATCCTTGGCAGATATTCTCATGATGACTCATCTGATGACTCTGTCTTACTTCTAAATTCCATGAAATTGTTTTGTTATTCCAAGGGTAATTGTCGACTTCTGTCAATGCTTTATTAACTAGTGATCAAAATCTCTAATATGCATCACAGACATGTTTACAGAGAGTAACTGAATATTTACGGAAGAAGAAAATATAAGTTAATGTTACTTTAGAGGTGAGTTCTTGAATCTAAGAAAATGCGAGTTTATACTTTTCATGCATCAATGGAAAGCGTTGTATTGTAAATCGGAACTTCAGAAACTATATCCTTCTTTCCAAGATTGCTATCAGCTGCATTATGATAATACATTTAGCAAATGAAACTATATGTAAGTATATGATCCTATTACAAACCCACATAAGGTCAAATTCTTGGTGGACACATGCACTGATCTCCATTTGGAGGCCTTTTTTTTTTTTTTTCTGTTTAGCAATGCATTTAATGTGGTATAATTTTTGGAAAAAGCTTTTTGGACTTAAAACTTGGACATACATTCTAATTAAGTACATCCTGACATGTTTTTAAAATCACCTTTCTAGTTTTCTAAAGATTGAAATTTACAAAACCTCTAATAAACGTCCTTAACCTTAATATTTTAAAATAAAATCAGCCCTCCAGACATAGTTGAGGCTATTATGCTATGTTCTCATTTGGCTATAATGATTGCCCTGACTTACTGTTGTCAGTCTTTTCCATGAATGCTTTTATTGTAAGAGATTAGACATTTGAATCTACATTTTAATTTTATGGGTCTTGATTACACAGACGTGGTTACATGAGTCTACCTTTCCGCAGTCTTTATATATAATTAATTATCCAATGAATCCGTGGTGTTTACCAACAATAGGAAAAACTCACCCCCTGAATATTAATATGTATTACCTTGATATTAAGATGAACTGTTGTTCAGAGATCATGTAGATGATCAACAAATACCCCTTAAAGCATATTTTTTTTCTCACACTTTTTGACAGCTTGTAGAATTTTGAAGATTTATATATATATAAAAATCTTATGATCATAATTTATTATATTGCTCTTCTATTCAAGCCATTACTTACAACAGCTCATACTTGTATGCACACGCCACTGAACTAAATTTCCTGTAAGGAATGACTTCAGAAGTTGTCCTTTAAATCTGGTTAAGATATTCAGTGATTATTCATTAATTTAATCCTGTCTTCATAGAAAGAATGGTCTGGGTTGGGAGGAACCTTAAAGATCATCTAGTTCCAAACTTCTTGTCATGGGCACCTTCCAGTAGACCAGGTTGCTCAAAGCCTCATCCAGCCTGGCCTTCACCACTCCCAGGATAAGGCAGCCACAGCTGCTCTGGGCAACCTGTTCCAGTGTCTCACCACCCTCACAGTAAAGAATGTCCGCCTAATATCTAATCTAAATCTGCCTTCTCTCAGTTTAAAGCCTTTCCCTCTTCTGTCCTATCACTACCGGCCCTTGTAAAAAGTCCCTCTCCAGCTTTCTTGTAGGCCCCCTTTAGAGTCTGGAAGTCTGCTGTAAGGTCTCCCTGGAGCCTTCCCTTCTCCAGGCTGAACAACCCCAACTCTCTCAGCCTGTCTTCATAAGAGATGTACTCTGGTCCCCTGGTCATCTTCATGGCCCTCTTCTGAACTCACTCTAGCAGGTTCGTGCCCTTCTTATATTGGGAGCCCCAGAGATGCACACAGTACTCTGGGTAGAGTCTCATGAGAGTGGAATAGAGGGGGAGAATGACCTCTTTTGCTCATGCTCCTTTTGATGCAGCCCAGGATGTGGTTGGCTGTCTGGGCCAGGCCGCAACCATACGTTGCCATCTCATATTCAGCTTTTTCTTTGCTGCAGGGCTTCTCTCAATCTCCCATCACCCAGCCTGTACTCATGTTTGGAATTGCTCTGAAACAAGTGCAGGACCTTATACTTGACCTTGTTGAACTTCATGAGTTCACATAGGCTCACCTCTCAAGCCTGTCTAGGTCCCTCTGGATGGCATCCCTTCCCTCTAGGTAATCAACCACATAAATCAGCTTGGTGTCATCCACAAACCTGAAATATAAATTTTTTTTAGTAGAGAAAGAGGCCAGTGAAATCCTCCCAAAAGGACAAAGGTACTGTTCTTTCCTTTCATGTGGAGGAAGAAAGATAATTCAGGAGCAAGTTTATCTCCTGGATGCATCCAAAAAGTCCCTTCTGAGTGTAGTTATTCAGGTTGCAAATGCTTATATGGTCTATAATATTATCAGAGATTACCTAAACATTGCAGAGTGGCATCTTTACTGCCACTGTGCTAGTAGTAGGTATATCAAGACATGAGTCAGTTTAGGTCCCCTGAAAAAATGTTTAATGAAACAAGGGATTCTATTTTTTAATAAAAGCTTTTTAAGCTTTTTTAATTTAAGTATAAATTATTTTCATGTGTGTGTGTGAAATACAGTGTTCGTAGTTAGCTGTTAATTTCTGTAGCTATTACTCAGAAGTTAAGGCTTTATATTCTGTTAAATCTTAATGTTGACATTTTACTCTAACGGAGATGAAAGCACTTTTCCTCAAGGCTATATTTTTACTACCCAAACAGTCTCTAGTTTTAGATTGAATCATATAGAATTAAGCAAATTTGTATCCTTCACTATCCAATGATTTGTAAAACTACTTGGAGACTCAGGATTAAACCCTCATTAGAGCTCCATGTGACACCTACATTCCAGTAAACAGCTGGATTTTATCACATGTGGGGTTTCATTTCTGTGCTTCAAATACAAGGAATGTTGCTTTTCATAGCTTAATAATTTTCAGGATGCAGCTCTGAAATGTAAGCTAATATCTTCTTTCTAATACTTTTTTATAATTTAATATTTTGCATTTAAAGAAGGAAAAAAGTGGTCAAGCAGTTTTAGCATACAGGATTTTAAAGAAAATTAAATCAAATCAGTATAGATTAAATCTCTCAGTTAACTGGTTGAAATTAAAATTTTTTAATTTATTTTAGTTTTTACAGAATAGCTTCATGGAAACTATATAGTATGTATGTCATCACTTCATTCACAGGTTTAATCTATTTCCCTGATTGCTTATTTTCTTGTTTTCTGTGAAATACATCTCCATTATGACTGTTTGCAGCAAGTTGTAACCATGGTTATTTGTATATGAGTTATATGTATAAGGAAGGAAGAAACAGAAGTAAAAATTGTTTTGGATTTAAATGTTATACACAGAGAAGCATGAATTGGTCCATTCCATTTTCATGTCAGACTAAACAACTTTTCAACAACATACAGAATACAGATTTTATTTGATTTTGAAATTGCTTCAACCTTTTTCCTCATAGTATTGAATTTTATATTAATTAGCTATTTTCTTAAGAAAACTGCACTAAGTATCACGCACTATCATACTGAGAAGAATATGAATAACTCACGATCCAGAACTGCCTACTATCATTTAAAAAAAATATATATTTCCCCACACTGCTCTATGTATGGCCTCTAGGTCCTTGGGCAAACCTCTGTGAGTTAAGGGAAAGGATTTCAGTGTGTTTTAAAAATAGCTTCTGTTCCACCAACTGATTAGGATTCAGGCTATTTCATTTGTGATTAAAAAGCTACAGAAGAAAATTTCAATTAATTCTGATATAGCTGTACTAATAGAGCCAACTGATCTTGTCAAAAGCTGTGTTGCTATCAGTCATAGGAATTCCTGTTCCTTTCTTTTTTGTTACATTCACTCCTTTATATATTATTCAGTAACAAAAAAAAAAAAAAACCAAACCACAAAACAACCCCAAACACAAAAAGTCCTAAGAAAAAACCCCACTAATAAAACCTCATTAAAACAAAACAAAACCTTTTGGTTCAGGATGTCATAGTTAATGTTAAAATTGACAGTGTGGAGATAAAATAGGCCTAGTTATCAAAACATTTTAACTAGATAGCTTTTCAATAGTATTTTTTTAAAAAATATTTTTTCTTGTTATAGGTTTGTTTTGGTTTCCATGTATGTTTTTCTAATAATTTTGATCCCCAATAGCTGTGGCTCCAAAATCTCAGTGGCTGAACTTTGATTTCTTCAGGGTTCTTTTGCCATGCATTCTCAGGGATTCTATCTTCGGAGGAGGTATAGAGGACATTTTTTACCCCATCAAGTTTAGACAGGGGCCAAGAATGTTGCCCACACTACTTTTGGCCTCACTTGCTGGAAGGCTTCTGATTGGTTGGATATGCTCCTAAACTGGTTCCACTTATGGATCACAGTATACAGTGGTTGCACAAGTTGACTTCATCCAGTCATGTGCATCCTCTAGATGTGCGGTGCTAGACAGCCCATGGATTTTCCAACAGTGTTCTGCTCAGATTCTGTCTGTGGAAAGAAACTCTCCCTTTTTGGTCATTTCAGCTATTATATAACTTCATTGCAAGAAAACAACTATTCCTAATAGATTTTCTTATGAGAACTTCTTGCCGCTCTTTTAAAGGGAAAGTCATGTAGAGGGTTGTAATCACTGGTACCAAACGGGAGCTGCCTGCAGGTTTCTCTTTTACAATGAGTTGGCTAAGGTTACCCTGCAGCCAAATTGATTTGTGCAGCATAGCACAGCCTGAAAGCCATACTGGATGTGCACCTACTCAGGTTCTCTGTTGTGTAGATCGCTAACTCCACAATATACAACAGTCTCCCGGCCAAAATCCAGACATCCCCCTCCTCTTCTTGGGCAGCAGTGGTGCACCCAGACCACAGGATGTCAGTTTCCCACAGCATCATTAAGCAGTCATCAATAATCTTTTCTTGAAGGAAAGATTCGCCTGCAGCTTCCTTTGGCAGGTGTGTCTTCTTTCTGTTGATCTGTTCATTTAACTCCTCAGCTCAGGCCTGTAGCTCACAGGTGTTCACACCTCTTTTCCATATTTTCTCCTTGATCTTTGAGACTTCTCCAAATTTTTTCTCTGACGGGGTCAACTTTTCATCTATCTTTTGTTCCCTTTACATACTTCATTGAGAATTTTCTCCATAGTTTGCAACTTTCACAGTGATTAACAGGTTGTTTATGCTCAAGCTACTACTCTATGCTTACCTCTTTATGCTATAGGATTAACTGAAGTTTGTATGCTAACACTATCGTCAGCCAGGCCCAGCTCAACTCAGCTGCCACACAGGAAGCTCCTAAATCAGCGGCTTCTGAAAATAGGAGATGTTTTCAGGGAAAGTAAACTTACATTTACGTCTTGTTCTTATAACTTTCCTTAAACACACACTTTTTGATGGGAAAAAAATGGAAGACTTTGTGGATCTTTGGATCGATCTACTTATAGCTGTCCCTGGGCTAGATAACATACATTCTTAAGTCAGGAAAGTGCAATTTGTTTGGTTTTTTTTTTTTTTTTTTTTTTTTTATAACGTGTAGCTTCTTTAGTTAATGCAAATCAGATAATTTCAGCACAGACAACTCCTGACTGCATTCTTCATTGCATTAGTATTTGTAATTAGCTGATTCTTAAAAAAATCAAAGAAATATTATCATGCAAATCGGATACTTACACCCTTGTCACAAATTAAAAAAGACAAAAGAAAATTTCTTAACAGCTCATAATAAAATGCGTTTACCCTTAATATTGAATAAACCAAAGCATGTATAGTAGAGCTGCTCAGAGAATGGGATCTCCTGTCTGTAGCATATTAAACATCTATATCCCATTTTTGTGTAACCAAAATGAAAACAAAACCAGAATTTTCTTACAGAATGTTTTTTTTTACCAGTGATAATACCTCTTTAACACTATATTTTATTTCAATATTTAAACCAGAACAAATGTGAAAACAAAGAGATCAGGAGTATCTATTATCAATATTTTACAAAATTTATTAAATGCTGACATACTTTGGCCTGAAGATTTTAAAAGAAAATGAGGTACAAAAATGAGCTTATGTAGGTTTGTAGATAAAAATAACAAACCTTCATGCAAAGATAGGGAAGAGATTCCCCTGGGCTGTGATATGAGGAAGTGAGAAGATAAGTTTTAGGCTTCATTTCCTGACAGAAAAAAAATGAGTGGCATTTTTTGTATTTATCATGTACAATAAAAAATCCCTTTCACCATTCTAGATTCAGTTTATGATCAATGGGGCAAAACCATCTTAACTCTGGGGCATGATTCATGTAACATTAGATAGCATTAAGATTGACTAAAAGGCAAACCCAGGACAACTTCTTCTTTTCAAGATTAATCCTTTACGCAGCACTAGGTTCTGCAGAAAACAATCCTGAATTTGAAAAACAAGGGGGAAATTAACGCCAACTCATTTTCTACAAAGACTTATGGAAAGAATGGCAAATACATGTTTGATAGAACCTTCTTTTTTTTGAGAACCGTGTATCTTTTGACAAAATTAATCTCAATTTACTCTGGAGAACCTTGTTCACTCCATCTTGCTTTTCTAAGAAACCTGAAATTCAGCTTTCTCAGATACCAATCCCATTAGGCCTGCAAACAAATACAAGTACCAGCTATACAAATATATACTTTGGGTAAAATGGTAGCACTATTATAATCAAAATAGAAAGGCATGGTTTTACTTGAAAGATGTTCACAATTGAAACTGAGAACAGCTCTGAGGAACAACCGCTTTATTCAACATCTATGATAATTACCACATCTGCTGTGACATATAAATGTATTTTATTTATAATTGTTCTATAGTGAACTGAGGCTCTGAATCAATGATTGTGGTTTCTATTTGAGCAGACAAGAAAGTCATCACTATGCTGATATTTTTCCATCAGCAAAATGTACAACACTATTTTTCTTGACATTAAGCATTTCTTGGGTTTGAAATTTTCCATTATATGTTGTTTGAAGTTTTCTTCTAATTGTATTTTTGTTGTACAATAAAAGATTAGTCCCAGTGTGACTAAAATTTTTTATGGATTTCACAGATTTTGGAGGAGTAAAATCTAGGTGTTTATTCTTATTTAGTGCAATTACTGTATTTTAATTTAACAAAAAAAACAAAACACATGCTGTGATACAGGCAGAATTTAGTTTTCTTATTAAAAACACTGGGATTAATCCAATCAAATCCTGCAATATTTCTGTCTCCATTACATTGATTTAGATTTTGTCTCACAGGCATAAGAAGATTGATGTAAAAAGGAATATTATCTGAGTACATTTCATTATATTTTCATTTACAACTTACTATTGTCAGATGCCCACAGGCATAAATGCCCCCAAATTAAAGTTTATTATTATATTATGATGTGACATTTGTCAGTTTGCATTTAAAATGGCAATGTGTCCAGTTCAAGATTTAAAAACAAATAAGCTCTGTATTGCAGCCAGAATGAATGAATTTTCTTATCTTAGAATTTCAAACATCCATAAAGAAGTTTTTTCCCCTCAAGTTTTTATAGATGACACTTCATGAAAAAATAAAAAAAAGTGTGTAAATTATCTCCCTCTCATGGTGCTGCTGCACATATTGGACCCTTCTCTGTCCTGTAACCCACCATATGTTTAATTTCCCAATCCTTTTCCACCTTTGCTGTATTTTGCTTCTTCACCCTTAACATAACCCACCCTACGTTATCTTACTCCTTTATTAGAACCTCTCTTTATCTCCCCTTTTAAAATGATACTATTTCTTCTCTTCTACAACCAAAGAGTTGCCATGATAAAGTAATTGACAATAAGGTTTACAGAGATGGTGTCTGTACCTGAAGAAACACCACAGAAAGATACTGGTCATTAAATAAGCTCTAAAAAGAGTAGGAGCTCCTAGCATAAAGACTGACAAATGGAAAACTATTATGAAGCACAAATAAAATAGCTGAGGGAAGCTTATGTAGCAAAAGATTAAAAAAAGAAATATAAAGTCAAGAACCTCAGTGTCATCTTCTCAGTAGCAAGGAAACAGATAAGATTTTCCTTGGAAAGCTGATACTCATAAGGAAGTATGTATCTCCCCTCCTTACCTGCAGAGATAGTCCAAACTGGATTTTAACAACTTGCTTCCCATGCACTATTAAAGGAAAGATGGTTTTCTCCACAGCTCACTGTTGGTTTGTTTTGTTTTAAAAAGTGTCTTTTGATGGAATAAATCTACCACTAATCACTTTTTCCTGCACGAAGCTGTCAAGGCCCTTCCCCATTCTCAAAACTATTAAGGACTTCCTTTTCACCACCTAAAAATACCTGATTTACAAGCCTGGTGAGACATTCAGGCTGCATGGATTTTCTGGTATACCTGATGAATATACAGTGGGGCAAATTCTGCAGTTCAAGAGAATTGCATGACACATAACATTTGAAAAATCCTTCTCTTCTGAAGCTTGGAGGGTGCTATATTGATTTGTAGATAAGATCTTTTAGTGAAATGTTATTCTCATAGGGTGGTAGAGGGAGTTTTCTTCACAATTTCTATTTTCTATGTGTAAGGATTATTTTCCATGTTTACTAGTAAGTTTGTTTACCCCAGAATATTAAATCTAATGGCTCAGATCTTCCCCCCCCCCCAAAAAAAAAAAAAATAAAAAAATTTATGAATATCCTTTAGACTGTGTCTGCAATGGGAAATAAAAAGTCCAGACATCTGCTCACAGGCCATGTGGCACTGATTGGCTTATGTCTATGCTATTTTGGGTTACTCCCATCTATAACATGGCACTTTTTGGAGAAAGGCAGCTGCAGTATTTTATAACAAAGCTAGTTAGCTTTCTTGTATTGAGGCAGCATGAACTGTCAGGGGTCCTCTGAGTGCCCTCTCATGTCTTTTTCCTTTGTCCAGGCTGAAAAATATGAGAAGAACAAGATACAATTAGTTAATACCCATTTTATAGTTTGTTTGGTTTTGTTTATAAGTTTGTTTGCTTTTGCTTTCTTTTTTAGACACAAAAATAGCAACCTCCCTTAATAAAAATGGGAGTGTTAAAACACCCATCAAGAAGAATATGGAATTAGACATTGCTACATTTAGCAAGAATAAGTGGAAAAAATCATACTTGTAATAACAGTTGACAGTTAACCCTCAACCCTCCCCCCCCCAAACAACAACAAAAAAAACCCCAGGTGTTTGTTGCATCTCTGAAACTGCAGTTTTAGTATATATTAATGAGCATAGGAAGTGTTAAGTGGAAGACTATGATTATCTTCCCCTGGTATTACATACATAGCTACTCTGTTGGTGTTGTACAGTTTCCTCATATGTTGCTCTTTTCTGAAGTATTCTAGCAATCTTTAGAAAAATTCTGTTAGCCAAGGACAATTTATTCACTAACACATATATTGTATTTCTGCCATTTCTGTGTTAGCCTTGCAGTAAAGGACAAATGTATTTATGCCATACTTAGTAAGTTCTTCTGGCAACTTTTCAAAGTTTCTTCATTGTCAGTGAACACTGGGAAGCTTTTTGCAATATGTTCCTGTGTTCTAGGTTTCTGTTTCACTCAGGTTTTATTTGATGATATGCTTGCACAATAAAGCTATACTCTTGCTACACATTCATTTCTGGTACTTTTGAATTATGGTATATATGCCACTAAGAGATCAAAGAATTAATATGAGGAAAATAGAAAAAACATACTCATCTACACAGTCCTCTGTTTATTAATTTTATCATTGCCCAAATTACATCATCTCACGTTACTAGAAGGAAAAAGTGCAAAGGCACAGCCTTATTATCATTCGAGAAATTATTAAAAAATATTCAAATTTCTACTTGTAACAAGTCTTGTTATTCAAATATCAGAAATTACATTGTTTTATAAGATAAAATCTAATGATACACAATAAAAATTTAAGGCCACAGAAGTCACACCAATAAAATGTCACAATATAAAAGAACCAATTTACATAGAAGCATTGTGAAGTCCTACTTACATTTCAAGATTGTACTTAATTTTTCCTGACCTTACAGACCATTTTTTTGCTAACATATGGACCTTCAAGTAAGTTTTCCAATTGTGGTGAAGATGGACAGTGAGGAATCGGTCCATTTGAAACTGACAACTGGAGGATTCTCTCTGGGCTTTAAGAGTTTGTAAGGTGTAACATTCTCAGAAATTCCTCTTCTATTTAGTGATTGGTTTAGTCTAATTATCAGCAGTCATTACTTCAGTCTAAGATCCCTGCATGTCCATAGGGAAATGTAACAACAAGGACTGCCTTAGAGAGATGACATGTAGTTGAAGAGATGATCATAAAAAAGTTTAGGGATGATTATTGGCTGTGAAACAGTAGATAAATGATCTATACAAACAGGCAAAACTAAGCTTTTTTTTTTTTTTTTTAAGTTCCAGAGCTTAAGTGTGTAAGGAGATGGGAAAAAATAAATAAAAATTAGATCCCTGTCTGTTTAGACAATAAAATCAAGACAAGCAGGAATGTGATTTTTAATATTTTAAGCAATAAAAGTATTTTTATCTGTTTGAAGGCAAAAACTTGTCACAGTTTTCTTTCCTCTATGACAGTCAAAACCATCAGATTTTATCACACAGTGGTGGAGGATTAAAGTTCTGAATATGAAAGGTTCTTTCCAAAACTTTCTGAAATGGAACATCACTTTTTAAACAACCTTTAAAAATCTTTATGTAAAAATATTCACAACTCTGCAAGTTTAATACAAATAAAAAAACTGGCCAGTGTTTTCAGAGACTTCTGGCCTTCAGTAACCACAAGCACTGTAACAGCTTCAGTCTTATTTATATGGATGTCTAAGAAAATACTGCCTAAGCTGCACATTACTGAAAATGCTGTGTCCAGAATTTTAACTCATTCTAAGCAATTTAGCGTGTCACTCCAGTCTTGAGGGAGAGTCACAGTGCAACTGCTTGTCAAATATCAAATTTACTCTACAATTGCCTTAATGACTTCTACAACAGCCAACAGTTTCGGACTTACAACTGGGGTACGGAAGTGGTAGCGGGGATAGGAGGTGAGGGTGTTAAACAGATGCTGTAACAGAAATAGATCAGTCTAATAAAGAAGCTTGAGTCTTACATCATCTGTACAACAAAATTAAAACCAGATTTTTAAAACATTTTTACTTTTTTGTAAATATCTCCTTTTTACATAGCTGAACCCTGGAAAGGGTTATGACTGAGGAATCCTTACTAGGGTTTTTGAGTGTGGTCCTAAAAATAAGAGGTCCTTTGGTCCTATATGCCAGCATACATCATTCCTTTACTAGAAAACACTTCAGGGAACAGCCATGTTTCCTGAAGAAACAGAAAAAGGTAAAATGTAAGAATGCATACAAATGGATTGAGCTATCTTCTTAGCATATACATATAGCATTTAAATATATGTACATACATGTGAATATGTATGTACACAACAACATGCATATTAAGCACACTCTATAGATATTGCTATTTCTTCTATTTCTTCATGTTTTTATATTGTCAGTTCTTATGGTTCTTAATTGTTTGCCCGTTTTCACTGTTCCTCTTTCCAATGACTACAGAATTATCATGTGCCTTCTATACATCAGTATCCTTGTTTTCCTTTATGTACAGTCATTGGTTCTCTTTTAAACAAAGACAATATTATCTTACTTTCTCAAATACCTTGTACTGAAATATATTAATTCCAGAGACTTATAAAACTATCTCAGATTATGTCAATTTAGTCACAGCATTGAAATACATAATTTTGCCTTTATAGTGTTAAAAGGTCATTCTGAGATAATTTTTGGTCCTTGATTTTTTTGGGTCTTACTAATGGTATGAACGCTCTGAATCAAGACTGAAATGTCACTCAACATTGTATAATGCATTGTATGTAATATATATATCATATATTTAGCTAAAGCCGAGCCATAAACTGCCATGAAATTGTGGCTGTTTATGTGTATGTCATCAGTGAAATTGTAGAATTTTATCATTTACCTTAAGTCATGAATGATCTTTTCTTTGTTAGTTTGCTGCCAGGTGTCTTAGCAATGGCATATAAATGATCACAGAATAACTGACATACTGTACAATCATTCTTTAATCTGTCAGTAACCTGTTTTGTTGAACACTCCCTTCACTCTTGATTCCATTTTGCTATGCAGTGAATGCTAATTTCCAGTTGAATGGAAGAATCAGAGAGCAATCAGATACATCGAAGCCAAGAGGCTAGAGGCAGTCTTACAGGAAAGCGTAACTGCACCAGAACTGTGGTCAGTTCCATGAAATGAAGAATAAGGAGAAAGGAGATCAAACAAGTAAGTATGGGATTTTCATTTTGTTGTATTTACATTATCGAAAATGTTATGTCCAGGATTTCAACTCACTCCAAGCAGCTCAGTACCATTCCATTCTTGATTTCATGTGGCTTCAGAAATTCTTTCAACAGCATCAACACCAGGGTTTGTCTACATTAAGGAATAAAACCTTCTGTCATGTTTATTGTAATTTCAGCTGGTGTATCACACTGTCTTTCACAGTGAGAAATGCAGGTTTAACTAAGCATCACAAATAACCTGTGCCATAACTAAGCTTATACTTTCACTGATGTTTATATAATCAGGTGATTTAGAAAGTGCTTTGTTTGTGGGGTTTTTTTATACCTGAACTGAACAAATCAAAGCAAATTAAGAATACTGCAGAAGTCATAGACCTGTTAAACACAAAAATCTTGACAATGACATTTGAGAAACTCCCCGAGAACTTCATGTCCATCTGCATTTGCTTTGCATTCTTGTTTTCTATACAAATGATCTACCTTATATGTTCTACAAAGGACTGGGGGGGAAAAAACCCCAAGTTGTAAGTTTAAATGAGGTCTTTAAAAATACCATTGTTGTGCACCAACACTAACCTGTTTTGATGTTTGAACCATAATGACACCTTGAAATTAAGGGGTGGGGGGTGACATGGAAGGACCTAAAATAATTTCTTTACATCTATTTTAAAATTTTGAGATTAAGAATATTTTTGTTTGCTTAAAAAAATCATTTAGTATCTGTATTTCACTTTCTTAAGGTAATGAAGACTAAATTATACTGGAAAACCCAGTAGATTCTCTGACAGCTGTAGCACTTCCATCTGGGACTCATTAATCCTTCAACTTCTTTACTTTGTGAGCAAAAAAACACTTTTTTTTTTTTTCTTTTTTAGACTCAACAACTCAGAAATATCATTCTCTCTTACTTTTCTTTCTCAGATATCTTTCTCTACATTTAGTTGGTTTCCACAGCTCCCCTTAAACTTGTTGATGAATAACTTATGGGCCCATTTTGCCTTAATTTCCATCTTTTTGTTTTTAATCAGTTGCTTTATCACAGTTGAGGGATGCATTTAGAACACCCATTGCCACATTCCAAACTGTTCCAGTGAGAAGCGTATATATTTCAACTCTGTCTCAATTCAACGTTAATTTAAATAACAAAATTTATATCAGTTCTAATGAGATTATACAACTATTTAAATTACTAGCTGAAACCTAATATTCATTCTAACACTGTCTCTAGTGATGTATAGGTTGTCTTTGTTAAGAACAGGAAAGCCTAGATAAGCAAAATGACTTCATTAAAACCACAATCTGAGTCAAGGTCAGAATAGCATTACTGTTACCATGCAATTTTTAGGTTCTCTTAATCAAAAAGACTTATGCTTAGGTTGTTTTATATATGGCACTGTCCTAACCTGTGGTATTTTTAAAAAAATCTACATTAGTAAAGATGTCTTCAGGTGAGTTCATATTAATGCATAACATGACATGGCAAAACCCAAACCATTTCCTTGAAAGCACTGAACAGTTTTCCTGGCAAATAAACTTTTTGTGGTATTAGTGAGGAAGCATCTTATTGACATGGCAGATAATGTGATTTAAAGTCTCATCTATTGATTATTTGGTACAGATTCTTCATGTGTGGTGTCTTTTCTGACTGGCATTTGGTGAAAATTACTGAGTCATACACAAAGATGGTACCAGCTATTCCTTTTGTGTATAGTTTTCTTTTAGCTGATACAGTCTTCCTTTTTCTTCATTCCAGAAATATTGAGAGTTCTTTGATGTTTATAAGTAGCTGAAAATAATATTTTGATGATGATAATCTGTTACATTGGTTTTGTATTTCAGTAGCAAGTACATGTCATGTTTTGATCAGATTCTCCTAAGCTATGCTTTTGATTCTCAGGTGTTTCAAAATCTAAGCATGTTACTCAGACTCAAATACCATCTCCAAGCTCAAAAGTTAAACTAAGTCAACCATTAGAAGTAATTCATATAGGTTAGGTATAGCTTATCCTGCCTTAGGGAGGCAGAAACCTTTCAGTGTGCCATCAACCCCTGTTTTATTCAGTCTCTGAAAATTAGTTTTATTGTTGTTACCTTATTGTGCACCTCTCAAAATAAATAACCATGCAGAAGAATTTGAAATTTTATCAATATCTGATGTTTCAAACATTTCTGTTTTCTGTATTTAAGAATGCAAGTGACAGTCACATGATAAAAGGCAATTCATGGTTTCTGTGTTGTTGTTTTTTTCCCCCTCCATCAGTGTTAGCAAGACATTATAAAAGCAACAAGGTAATGAAACTGTTCCACTGATGTAACTCCTGTAATTCAAAATAACATAAAAAGTAGTCCATCATATAGTATAACCTGCATTGAGTGTTTCAGAACTGATTTTTTTCTTAAATTGGCAGAGTTTCTATATGCTTTCTTCTGGTTCTCTGTCCTTCACTTGTATAAGCTTTATGTAAATGACATTTTCTGCCTCCAAAGTAATCTTGATTCTAGAAAATCTACTAAAACTGTAAATAATCTGTGTTGGAATATCCCTTTGATGCTTATTATGGGTGCGTTCACTGTCAAAACAGAATAAGTCAACAACTACTACCACCTTTTTTGTAGATACTATGTAAAATCATAAACAGAAATATATATTGCAGAAGAACTGACTGTGCAATGTGTAACTTCATTTGAATAGTGCTGAAAAAAGATATTGATTTAAAAAGGCATTAGTTAAAAATAATTCAAGAACATACATGATGATAAGAGCCTTATTCTGTATTTAAAGTACTTCTTGATTTGCATGAGATCAATTATAAAATTGTGTCATACTGAACTGTGCTTAGTGTAAATGCTCAATGAATTTGGCTAAAACAGTAAAACAAGAATGCTGTTGCTGCAGAATTTTTGGCATTTGAATTGATATTATGCTAAATCATGTGCAGTTCAAAAGTAGAAAAGTGTCTAGATCCAGTATTCCACCTATTCTATAAAATATTACCTACTCTTGGAGAAGAAGGAAGCGTAAAAGAGAGATTTTTCCCCATTTTATTTGCTATGACCTGGAATTATAAATAGATACATGGGAGAGCTATAAAGAAATTACATATATATTAAAATCTGGTAGAAAAATAAGGCTGTGTGCTATCAGCATGCCACAAGAATTTTGGATTTTGTACATAATGTCTTTATCTACAGAATCTTCCATCATTCTATGTAGGACAATAAACAAGTGATAAAATAATTTAGAATTCTTTCAACATGTATACCTTTTATGTGTTTTCAAAAATAAACTTCTAAAGGAAAATGTTTGGAAAGGTTTAGGACAATGGAAAAAATACATAAACAGCCAAAAAGATTTCTAATGTGATCTACAATGCCATTAAAGATTGCTACATCTGAACAAAATCAGCCTTCTGATGGGAAGTCCGTGCTAATCTAATCTTGCCCAAAGAAAAGTGGCAGTTTCAAACTGTTACCTTTATATAATAAAGCCCATTAAACATAAACCAGTAACGATTCTGGGTTTAATCTTACATCTAAATGTTACACTCTGGAACGTTACCATCATTTGGAGGATCAAACCCAAGATTACCCTGTGTCATTTTTATATTACCACACAAATATTCCAAAGGACTGCCTTGTATGAAAAACATGGCTCTACACAATTAAAATTGATTATACACCGTTCATTGCCATTCCTTCTCATCAGTCATGCAGAATTATTTTCCCCAGACATTCTAGGATGTGTTTATGTTAAAGTTGAAACAACTTGAGTAACTATTACTTTATTCACTCAATAAAATACCAAACCAAACCTGCATTAAATATATCACCCCATCAGTGGTGTTTGTCTTGCAGATAATGTACTAGAAGCAGCTTCTTACACAATTAATATGGAATTCACCTTGTTGAACTTTATATAATCATTCAGGTGTTCATTAATTTTTCTCACCACTTCCAGCAAGCTCTGTCATGAAGACAGGAAGTGTGGAAGTGCATGAGAAGACTACCATGGAAATCAGCATAATATATTTGTGACATTTGATAATAATACTTATTTTGTTGGAATCTCATATATTTTTTAGATGAAGATTCACCTGTATTTTTAATCTTCCAAGCATGCACAGTCTTTTAGTTTTTTCTAGTATATGGAATCATAGAAACTTTTAGGTTGGAAAAGAACTTTGAGATCATGAAGTCCAACCATAAACCTAATACTTGCAAGTCCCACTAAACCAGGTCCCCAAGCACTACATCTACATGTCTTTTAAATAACTCCAGAAATGGTGACTCAACCACTTCCTTGGGCAGCCTGTTCCAATGCTTGGCAACACTTTAGGTGAAGAAATTTTTCCTAATATCCAGGCTGAACTTCCCCTGGTGCAACTCAAGGCTGTTTCCTCTCATCCTATTGTTTATTACTTGGAAGATTAGACTGACACTCACCTCGATACAACCTCCCTTAAAGTAGTTGTAGAGAGCCATAAGGTCTCCGTTGTCTCCTTTTCTCCAAGCTAAACAACCCCAGGTCCCTTAGCCGCTCCTCACGAGACTTGTGCTCCAGAGCCTTCACCAGCTCTGTTGCCCTCCTTTGGACATAGTCCAGCACCTCAGTGTCATTCTTGAAGTGAGGGGCCCAAAAAAGAAACCAGTATTTGAGGTGAGGCCTTACCAGTGCCAAGTGCAGGGGGACAATCACTATCCTTGTCCTGCTGGCCACACCATTTCTGATACAAACAGGATGCTATTGGCCTTCTTGGCCACCTGGGCACACTGACATCTCATATTCAGCCATCTGTTGACAAAAACCCTCAGGTCCTTTTCCTTCATCCAACTTTCCAGCCACTCTTCCCCAAGCCTGTATAGCATTGAATTGGGTTGTTGTGGTCCAAGTGCAGGACCCGGCACTTCTCCTTGTTAAACCTCATACAGTTGTCCTCAGCCCATTGATCCAGCCTGTCCAGATCCCTCTGCAGAACCTTCCTACCCTCAAGCATATCAACACTCCCCCACAATTTAGTGTCATCTGCAAATATACTGAGGGTGCACTCAATCCCCTTGTCCAGATCATTGATAAAGATATTAAACAGAACTGGCTCCAGTACTAAGCCCTGGGGAACACCACTGGGGTGCCAGCTGGATTTAACTCCATTCACCACCACGCTTTGGGCTCAGCTACAGCCAGGTTTTTACCCAGTGTAGGGTACACCCATCCAAGCCATGAGCAGCCAATTTATTCAGGAGAATGCTGTGGTAACAGTGTCAAGGGCTTTACTAAGGTCTAGGTAGACAACATCCACAGCCTTTCCCTCATCCACTAGGGGGTCATCTTGTCGTAGAAGGAGATCAGGTTTATCAAGCAGGATCTGCCTTTCATAAACCCCTGCTGGCTGGGCCTGTTATGTCCTGTACGTGCCATGTGATGGCATTCAAGATGATCTGTTCATAACCTTCCCTGGCACTGAGGTCAGACTGACAAGCCTGTAGTTCCCTGGATGCTTCCTTCTGCCAGCCTTGTAGGTGGGTATCACATGTACTAATTTCAACTCGGATCTCCCCGGTGAGCCAGGACTACTGGTAAATTATTGAAAGTGGCTTGGTGTGCACTTTAGCCAGCTGCATCAGTATCCTTGGGTGGATCCCATCTGGGCCCACAGACATGTGTATGTCTAAGTGCTGTAGCAGGTTGCTAACCAGTTTACCCATTGATTATGGGGACTTTATTCTGCTCCCTGTCCCTGTCATTCCAGCTCAGGGGTTTGGGTACCCAAAGACAACTTGCCTTACTATTAAAGGCTGAGGCAAAGAAAGCATTAAGTACCTCAGCCTTTTCCTCAGCCTTTATCACTATGTTTCCCCCCTCATCCAAAAAATGACAATGATTGTCCATAGCTCTTGTTTTGTTGCTAATGTAAGGAACATTTTTTACTGTCTTTTATAGTAGTACCTAGACTTGACCCTTCTAATTTTCTCCCTGCATGACTTCATGACATCCTTGTAGTCCTCCTGAGTTGCCTGCCCCTTCTTCCAAAGGTCATAAACTCCGCTTTTTTCCTGAGTTCCAGCCAAAGCTCTCTGTTCAAGCCAGGCCAGTTTTCTTCCACAGCATCTCATCTTTCCCACATAGGGATGGCCTGCTTCTGTGCCTTTAAGATTTCCTTCCTGAAGAACATCCAGCCTTCCTGGACCCCTTTGCCCTTCAGGCCAGCCTCCCAAAGTACTTTGTCAACCAGGCTCCTAAAACAGACCAAAGTCTGCCCCCTGGACAAATCCAGGGTACCAGTTCTGCTGACTCCCCACCCGACCTCTCCAAGAATCTAAACCAGTATGTTTTCATGTTCACTATGACCAAGATAGCCTTCTGTTCACAATGGCACCTTCCCTAGTTGTCTCACTGACCTTACTGTATTTCCAGCAGACATCTGGTAAGTTGAAGTCCCCTATGAGAACAAGGGCTAGTGACTGTGAGACTTCTCCCAGCTAGTTATAGAATATTTCATCTGCCTCTTCACCCTGGTTGGGGGCTCTGTAACAGATTCCCACTATGATATCTGCCTTGTTGGCCTTCCCCCTGATTCTCACCCATAAACACTCAACCCTATCAACCATCACCATCATCAAGCTCTTAGACAATCAAAACACTTCCTAACACACAGGCCTATTCCACCGCCTCTCCTTCGCAGCCTATCCTTTCTGAAGAGTTTATAGTCATCCATTGCAGCACTCCAGTTGTGCAAGTCATCCCACCATGTTTCTGTGAGGTCAACTATATCATAGTTTTCCAACTTCACAATCAATTCCATCTCCTCCCGTTTGTTGCCCATGTTACATGCATTGTTATAGATACACTTCTCTTGGGCTTCTGATCCCATTACCATTTTGGGGTGGGAAGCCCTAATCCCTACTTGACCATTCTCAGGTGATTTCATGGTTTCTTACACATCAAAAAATGTGTCTTTGCTGTCGCATGGATCTCCATCCCCCGCCTCCATTGAGATGACAGACCAAAGGACCTCGCTATCACACTGTCCTCAAACACTGGCATGCTGCCCCCAGGCCTATGTATCTTTAGGAAGCCTGGTTTATCTCTTTCTCCCTTCAAATCTAGTTTAATTTTTTTTCAGTGAGCCCTACTAACTCCCGTGCAAAGATCCTTTTTTCCCCTTTGAGACAGGTGTACCCCATCTGTCACCAGCAGTTCTGGTGTCATGTAAACTGACCTATGATCAAAAACCCTAAAATTCTGCTAGTGACATCAGGCTTGGAGCCAGGTATTGATCTGCTGGCTCTTCCTGCTTCTTCCCTCATCATTCGCTGGAACTGGAAGGGTAGAGAAGAACACTACTTGTGCACTTGATCCCTCAACCAGTTGTCACAAGGCCCTGAAGTCTTTTTTAATTGCCCTTGGATTTCTTGTTGCAACTTCTATCTGTTGCAACAACTATCTGAACAATCAGTAATATTATTGATACTGATAAATCAGTAACGGATTATAATCTGAAGGACGTACCAGGCTAGGAAGATTTCTCTTCACATCTTTAACCTGGGCCCCAGGGAGGCAGCAGACATCCCTAAGAAGTGGGTCTAATGAGTATACTGGGCCTTCTATTTCCCCTCAGGAAAGAGCTTCCTAAGACAATGACCTGTCTTTATTTCTTTATGGAAATGGTTTTGATGCAGGACATAGGCCGTCTTAACCTCAGCAACAGCTTCAAGCTACATGAACCACGCCTTCATTGTTTTTCAGTTCCACTTGAAAAGCCTCACAGCTGTTAAGCATGGGCATCTGGGAAAGAGTGGTGGTCACAGGGGAGACACGCCTTCTGTTCTGGGCAGGAACTTGTCACAATTGCCCCCTATCCTGTAAGTCACCACATTCTGCCAAGTGCAGAGAGGATAGGGAAACCCCTGTATCATGTGTCCTGTCTGCCTGACAGGCCTGTCCCAGGGAAGGTAGGGTGCAATGCCAGCAGTCTCTCTCTCTCTCTCTCTCTCTCCCGGACTCCCTGATACTCTTCAGCCTACTCACCTCCTCCCGGAGCTCTGTCACTGAGCGGAGGAGTTCCTCTACCCAGGCACACCTCCCACAGCTGTGCTCGCTGCTGCTGTCCAGTACTGGCGTAAGAGCAGGGCATGGCTGGCAGCCGGCACCTGGGTGGCTGCGTGTTCCCACCAGAGCTCTCTGGGCAGCTGCATCAGTTGTGGTGGGTGCAGAGTTTGGGGTAGGCATGGCTTTCTGCTGGGTGAATACCATTGCTCCCTGGTTGAGCTGGCAGAGCTTCAGTGCCCTTCTGCAGGAATTGCCACACAAACTGCCATGCCAAGTCCTTGTTGGTGCACTACACCCTGTCTTCCTCCTGTGGTCATGGCAATTCTGGTCACCAGTGCTCCTCAGGGTCTTCTTTATAGGGTAGGGGAGGAGCTCAGTCGCCATTGCTCCTGTCCCCACCCGAGTTCCATTGGTCACTGTTGAATGGTGGGTTCCTGGGGGCTCTCTCTGCTCCCCTGAGATTTCCCCAGGGAACTCCCCTGTGCACCGTGTAGAGCACTCCACTGCACATCATGCCGGCACCAAAGCTGCTTGCCTCAGCAACTGCTGAGTCCTTGTTAAGCATTCTACTGGTGAGAAGGTGAAGTAAATGGGAAAATTACAAAAAAGAGCCATTTTGGATTTAGGGCACTGCTGTGGTAATAGGGGCACTGGCAGTCTGTTCTGCAAAGGGCAGGCTTTGAAGTTTGCGTATATGCTGTGGATGCAAGCCATTTCCATAGGGTTAAGGATTAATTCCTGTTCCTCTTGCATACAGCAGTTAGACAGAGCCAATAGGAGCAGACTATATTAAAACGTATTTTCATTTTAGGCATATTTGATTTCTTTTGTTTGGCATAAGATGTAAGAAAAATTAGACTTTTAGTTCACAGCTAATAACTCTTATCAAGAAAGAAAAGTTAATGAAACGTACTTGAAGTTGTTGGCAGCACTTCCTCTTTAACACAGTTGTTGATAAAAGGGTATAACAAAATTAACCTTTTTTAATTATTATTTTTTATTTCCCCATAGATTTGGGAAGATCTATATTAACCTTCACAAAATAATAATAGCTGTATATGGCCATGTGTATAGCACACCAGTTGAGAAATTCTGTGATTTTAAAATTTAGGTTAGAGACAAAGGAGAAACACAGTTTTCCTGAGGGCACCAAGAAACCTAAATGTCCCTGATCACACTCAACTGGGGCCTCTACCTGCACACCCTACCTGTGGGCCCAGAAGCCCCATTTCAGCCTTGGTCTTCAGTTGTTATCTGAGCTGCGTCACAGTGTTTGTGATCTCTAGCTCAGCTCTAGCAGTATTTGATCCTGTTTATCCTGACCTGTGGACTGTTTTTGTGACTTGACTTTAGCCCAACCTCATCACTACAGTCCTGCCTGAATGCCCTGGGACTGTTTCTGACCCTGATTCCCATCACCAGGCTTGATCCTATGTACTCTAAGCCTGAGCATTGCTATAAACCTGTGTTTTTCAAGTGTTTGACACAAAGGGTTTAAATTTACATTGAATTTCCTTGGGCTGATTTTGCCTTTCTACCTGCCTGATCAGTTACTTGCGTAGTGATCTTACGCAGGAGCTCTATTATTTGACTACCAGTAGCTATCAGACCAGGAAAGCCTGCAAAGTTCAGTGAGAGGTTAAGAAGTGTGTAACATGACAAGGGTAGTGAAGTATGTTCAGACTAAGTAAAACTGGCAGTATAAATAGCTTTTAAATGGATGTATAACCTTTTTAAAGGTTAGCTATTCATTCTTCCTCTTTCACTTTTCTCTGACTCAGATAAAAGCTTCCATAATTCCAATGCAATCATCTGAGATACTGTGGAAATTCACTGAAAACATAGAGTGCATTCCTGAGTACAAGGAAAAGACTTTATACATCTGAAGTTTTAGTCAAATGTCTGAGACATTCATTGATTCTCCTTCTGATCCAATTCTTTCCTTTTTTCATATTAATATATACTGACACTATGTATATTCTTTGAACTTTACTAATTTTCAATGTTATTGTGACCACTGTGGTTCTCACACTATCAAATGCTCCAAAACCTTCAGCTTACCTTCACATTTAAGCAATTAGGTAAACTACTACCTTGTTTTACAAACATTGTTTCAACTATGAACCTAAGATATAATCTTCTGTTTGTATTCACAGACATAGAGTTAGGTATAATTTTTCAATTTTTTTCTCTAGATACACCTGCTGTGTTCCTAATCTATGCTGTGGATGAGATTTGGGGGTGACATCTGAATATGCAGCATGCCTTCATACTCTCCATCATTCTCTTACCACCTCTTCAGCTTTTTCTTTTCTTTACCTGTTAAATTCTGGTTTCCTTCATAACAAATGTAACATTGTGTCAGGAACTATTTAGCAGTACAAAAGGTCACTTAGGGGAACATAAATGTGTCATAAAACATCATGGTCTGATATCTAGGCATGTCCTTTGTGTAAGGACCATGAGCACTCCATTTTGACTTACTGGCCTCAGTAAATCCATGCTGGTTATTCTTAGCTATTCTTAACCATGCTTTTCTCCTTCATACGCCCAGAAATGTGTTCCAAGATGAGCCATTCAATGATTTTCCCCACAGACCACAATGAAGATGCCTGGCCTATAGCTCTCTGGATTGTTCTTTCAGCCTTTTTTAAGGTGGTACAACAGTTCTTCTCTTAAAATTATTAAGGACCTCCCCAATGTCCATTCCCTGTCAAAGATGGTAGACAATAGCTTCACAAGGACATCTTCCACCTCTCTTACCATGGGATGCAGCCTGTCAGGTGCTATAGGTTTTTATGAGTAAAAGCTTCTCAAGTAATCCCTGGCTTGATCCTCATGACCGTTGATGTTTTTCCTCCCCTTAAATGCTTTCATTAATCACAAAAGCCTGGGAGACGTTGTTAGTGAAGACTGAGGAGAAAATGGCATATCTACTGAGACTGGGTCATTTTTCTTTTCCATCTCCTACATTTAGGTAAGCAAATTTATTAACTAAATTGTTTAATTTTATTTTTCATGGTTCATTTTTTAGTTAATAGTTTTCAGAATGTAAGGTTTACTTGGAAAACGTTTTCCTCCTTGATTTTGATTTGAGTACACATCTCTCAAGTTCACATACAAAGGGCTTAGATGACTAGATGCAGAATAAATTCACCTTGTCCTCTCACAATGGAAAAAAGACTGCAAAATATTACTTGTATGTTCAGTTTTGGTCTGTGTATATGTTTTGTTCATTATCATAATTCACATTTGTTTGCTATACCTGAACATATTTTACTAATGCTTTACGAGCACCAGCTTTCTTCCCCATTATATTAGCCACATATATAATTACATTTGGTACACATATAATTTGTTATTTATATTCTCTGGTTCTTTATATGCTCTAATTATGCTGGTATTACACTACCCTATAGCATTAAACTTAGCTGGGAAGGAGAACAGGCTTCAAAAAAGAATGTAAGGGATTCTTTTTGTCAGTTTAGATTTCTGAAAGTTCTAATGAGGGAGACCATTTGTATAAACCTATGGATGTTTACCATGAAAAACTAAAACATTTTAGGGATGTGGTTATTTAATTTCAAAACTAGATTTGATCACATAAGAACCTTAGGGCTAGCAATCTGGAGAAATGGATGAACGGTCTCATCACATGATCATTTCCAAATGTGACATGACAATATTTACATTTCCATGACTGAAATGAGTATAAGATTATTATATGAATGTACCATGTTGGAATTATATGTTAACAGATGCTATAAATGTCCTAAAGGAAACACTTTATTCTCAGGGAGCTACTGAAGGCATAATACAAAAGTTTTTTCCATTACTGTTCTTTCTCAATCCTGAAGTAATCTTAGGAGACTATCTTCCTTTTATAAAATTGTATTGTGTAGAATAAAAATAGTATCTTAACAATTATTCAATTTTATATACATCAAGAAAAAATAAGATTTTGTATTTCTTTCACTTAACACTTTTCTTTATATAAGACAATGTAGGTTGTGTCACTTGATAAAACTAATGCTGATCATGGTACCTTTGATCTGCTTTATCCTGGTAGTTTCATGGATATCATATTATTCTATGGCTGTCATGCAGGAATGAATTTTGACAATGCAGGAATGAAATCTGAAAGTTAAAAGCTTAGGTAAATAAATCTGATTTTGGTGATATTATGGTTCAATATTGTTCAGTGAAGGTACTAGAACTACGCTATGCCAACAATGAAGTGTGCCCTGAAATAATTGAATTTGAGCTTTGTGTTGACATCAACTCAAGTGCCATTAATCAATACCCAGACCTGTTATTTTATGCCATGCTGAATCCCTTTTAGATTTTAACAATTCACTTTCACTACCTTTTCTGCATCCAGAACTGTGCAACAACACTGAAGACTTTTTTTTTTTTTTTCTAAAGGTGTGTCATTTGTACTTTATATGTATCTAAGAACTCATCGGTTTAGAAGGTCATGAGGGAGCCTTGTCACTGGCTTGCTGGAAAAAAAATGTACAAATTTGAATATGTACATTCTCAACCTCATTTTATAAGGGTTTATCCATGCAGCTGTACCCAGTATTAAAAATTTACAAAGGACTTAAAACCTGAATTTTACATGTGAGCATAAAAGTTTGAAGACATTTTCAGGAGTTAGCCCTAGATATAAGTACTAATTATTATTAGGAGAAGCTATTAACAGCATATTCACGACAGACTACATTAGTGCGAATATAAACATAAGGTTTAGCTAATGGAAGGCTGATAAACCTTTTCAATAAAGCTATAATTCACTGAAACTGTAATTAGCATAGAGGACTTAACATGTGGATTTCCAGTCTTAAGGTAGAAATCTTTCATGTAACATCTAAGAATTTGTTTTAGGACCAGTTTATCAACTGCAGCATTTAGAATATTTAAGTTTTTAGCTGAGTTTCAGGAAGAAAGAAAAGCACTCAATTACAATAACCTATTGAGTTATGATGTCTTTAGCTATGCACAAAGACACACAGCAAGTCGGATAAGTGCATCTTAAAAGTATAAAACAATTATTTTTTAGCGAACACACACAAAAGATAACTAGCATTAGCGTAAGAAAAGTAAGGGAAATGAGAAAAACTAGACAAAATGAGAAAAAAACTTATAGCTCAAGCATATTCATAGGGATTGACCTTTTGTCCATAGAAAAGCAGTATCTATACTAAATTCCACCTATACTAAATATCTATACTTCCTCAGAGATTCATCACCATCTGTATTTGGTCTTCCACCATCTAGTCTGTCCTCAACCCTTTCTATGCAAAAATAGCACTGTTAAGGCAATAACTGGCTTCATTGTCTGGTGGTAAAGTCCTGAAACTGATCTTAACTGAATTATTCCTAGAGGTAACTAGGAAATTTGGTGTGTGTGTGGGGGGGGAAATCCTATGGGATAATAGGAAATGTTCGTAACAACTGAGAAACTTTTGAAAGAAGCAGGGTAGTAATTAATGTCATCAGTGAAAAAAGGCTGGTTACTGGTGTAGTTAGTTCCAAAAGAATCTGTCTGGGTTCCTGTCCTGAATCATAAATTACTGAGTAATGGAAAAGTGTTCTGGAATTAACTCACTATATACTTACAGGGTTTTTTAGGTAGCTATTGTTGGCCTGTGTGGAAAACCATGGTAAATCTTGGTATTATTTGGTATAGCGTGTTTTATGTATATTACATTTAGTATAAAATGGCACAATATTTCTTCATCAGTAGCCAAATAAGATTTTTTCAGTAAGTTAGTACTATAAATGCTAGTGTTTCTCTTAAAGGGACACATACTGAAACACCTAAAAATCATCATAAGTTCAGTTTCACATGAAAATGTTTTATTGAACATTAAGAGTACTTCTCTCTTTAAGAATGTACACAAATGTATAGTCTTCTTATACTACAGGCAACTGCTAGTTATTTTATTTCCCTCTTTAAGAAACTGAAGTGCAACATTAAGCTGAAATGAGTATAAAATAAAATGGTTTTGGATGTGGAAACCCTGACAGAAAGAAGATGCTTTGTCAACTTTTATGAATGGTTTACCTGCAGATTATTGATAAATACTGAATGATAATATCTCTCTGCTTATCCGTAAATTATACAAATTATTTATTCTTCCTATAACTGTGCAAATACTTAGGTATGCATTATTATTCACTCTGGAGAGATGATGTAATTCAAGACATGATGGCCTGCTAATTAGTTAATGGCTAGTGCTTTACTGAACAGTCAAATACCCTATTATTACTTGGCAGTCACAATTCACTCATTTCATTCTGTTCTTGCTTAATGCCTCAGTCCTTCACAGTGAAGAAGTGTTGCCTGGGTCACATCAGAAATACAACTGGCACGCTGAGATAGTCCTTTCTTCATAGACAAGATTAGGATGGGGAAATGTAGGCTAACATTTTTAATGTATTCATAATTATAAATTCTATCTCATAGCATATTATAGACAAAATCTGTTGCAAGTTTTCATCTTATGCTGTTATATTAAAATGTTATATTGGTGTATGAAAATAAAGATTATGCATCAGAGTATAACGGAAAACTTTCAAACATCAGTGTCAATTTAGCTGTTTAAAATGTCCCAAGAATGGTAGTAACTAAGTCTTGTAATTACAACTATTGCTATCATTACTAACCAAAACAATGATCTAGAAAATTTATCCCAGGTCTATAGCTTGTCACACAATTAGATTCATTAGACTCTATGATCATCTAGGAGTTTCAGTAATGGCCCTAGCATTAATAGCATAATGAATACACATATATAAAAATATGTTAAAAAAGGTAAATACAAATAGACTGTAATGCAGCAGTGAGGAATTATAAGGTTTTGTCTTAATAATTTTCCTTTGGCCACACAACCTAAGAGTGAGATGACACTGTTACCCGTTCCCTGTAGCCTTATTGTTTATTGATGCTAGTAAACATAGAAGTCCAGTGGTCTCAACTAATCTATTGATTATGGGTATAAATAATCACAACAGTCACAAAGTAGGTGCATTAGGAACTTTTATATTCTGGCATGACCTCATTTTTACTTACGATCAGCTCAGCATGCAAGTATATATAGCTGCAGCTATATTTTAACAGCCTAGATTTACTCATCCAGGGGGGCCAAAGGAACACACCTCATGCAAGGACAAGAATTTATTAGTAGTCAATTGAAATCTTAATAGCCTAATTATGTGTATATATGTATATAATTTGCTTAGATCCACCTATCACAGGAAAATAAAAAAACACTATTACAGAAAAAAAATCTCAATAAACATCAAGTTAAAATCATTGTATACCAGCTTTCTATTGTCTACTCATTTTCTCTGCTGTGCTCACTCTCCCATTATTCTTTTGTGTACTTAGGTTGACCCTTGAGTCTTCAAGAAGATGTATTGAGTTTTAATGGGTCATCAGCATATTAAGTCCTTGGAGAGGAGTGTAATGGTGATGATGAGGTCTTCCTCGTTACTATACTATTTGTTTGGGACTATTTTAATATATTTTCTAACAGACTGATTCTTTTTCGCTCTTCAGTGGTTTGCAATTCCACCTAACATACACATATACTATGAATTCTGTGTTTCTATTTATATTGAATACTTGTTCTTTGTTCTCTTTGTGACCCCTAAAGTCATTGTTACCAAGGTCCCCAGGCTGGATTCTCTTAGACACCAGTAATCGACCACTAGTGAGTTGTTCATTGCATGAGGCCTCTGGTATTATCCCATGTCCCTGCTCTGAAGGCCTTTGCTATCCATCTTATATCTGCACCCTCTAAGTTGCAGTTTTATGATCTGTAGCATAATAGGCAGTTCATGCTACAGAGAATAACTGGGTCTCATTACTATTACTTTAAAATCTATGACAAAGTTATCATATGTTTGCAACACAACAGTAAAAAACTGCTGAGATGGAGAGACGGGACGCAGCTTGATGCAAGCAAATGTCAATTTATTGTATAGAAACACGGGTATATATACTTTCAGAAGTCGCACGTTTTAAACAGATCGGTTCTTTTGAGCTAAGCATTGCATACTAGGCAATCCCCGATTGGTGGTTAACTACCATCAACCAACAGCAAGGTGTTATCTTTCCTTGGCGCCATCCGTCCCCCACTCCCCTATGCTCTCTCAGCATGACTCATCATGTTAATGGTTGTGTCTATACAAGCTGGAGCACATTCCCCTCTGCTAACTGATAGCCACGCATGGTCCTAGTTTCCAGCCTGCTCCTGCATCTCCCCCTTCCTGTTGCACAAAAAGAACCTTTGAAACCAAACGAGTCATTAGTTTTCGTAATAGAACAAATAAAAAAAGCAACTAAGACATATTATCAGTGTCAAAATAACCCACTGTCTCTGTTCCGTACAATTTTACAATTTCCCCTTTTTGTTTTTTGAACAGCTAGTACCAGATTTGCCATGTTCTGCAGGGCCCTTGCAAACGTGACGGCAACCAAGGTAACAGCAAACAAACAATACTGCCAATTGAGTGAATGGATGCCAAAAAGGCTGACATTATCTCAGATTTTGGGAACATGTTGCTGCAATGGGTCGCCTAAAATCCATGCAACACATACCATCAAAATCCTCACAGCCATGTCCTTGAGCCAACAACAAAAAGCAGTGGCAATTTTGACTCACATTCTTAACTGCCTACCAAACAAGGTGATTTAACTAATGCTTTCTCTGCTGTTACTCCTGATAAGAGAAGAACCGCTGCAATACGTTCCCATCATAGCCTCCTACTACACTAGCATCTACAGAAAGACAATTATCCACATTCAAAGTGCAAAAAATATCAACTTCTTTTGGATTAACATTATAAATAGGTGGAAGGGCACACCAAACAGGAACTGGTTCAGTCAAAAAGTTCGAAACATAGCATGCTTTCTCTGAACATACCTCTGGGGTCATTCCCTTCATTCCCTCTTTTTTTATGCAACCAGAGACACTTTACCATAACAGAGAAGCCCATATTTACATCTCTGAGCCTGGATACAAACCACAGCTGTATGCACCACCAGGCTCAGGGCAAAAATCATTCATGTAGTTACATAGCTATATATCTCTACAAGCATGCAGACACCTATTAAACACTAGATAACCATGTTTATCATAGCGACTCCCCAAACCCCTCACTTAAACGTTTCCCACTTGCATTCCTGCCACCAATCCCTCAGACCCCCTTTCACACTCCCCAAAAATGCAATCAATGTATCGGGAGAGAAGAGGGGGTGGGTGCCGGGGTGGCGGAAAGGCCTAGCTTCTTTTCCAGATCTATAGGACCTGGATCAAAAGGTTTATCAGTGTTAATGGAATCCTTGTCTGAGTTGTCCTGTTCCCGTGTTTGGTCCTGTGTTGTGAGGGTCACTGCAACCAGTGACAGAAGCATTGGGGGCAGAGGAGGTGTGGACAGAATCACCATCATTGGTGGTGTGTTGAGAAGAGTCGCGCTGTCGGTGGAATTTACAGCTTCCTCTGGTTTAGCACCATTAGTAGAATTAGTCCACACTTGGCAAAGAGTAGTCAGAATTTGCCACCAAGGTGCTAAATGCATTCCCGACACGGAGTTCCCCTCCGCGGCAGCATCATACAATTGGCTGCTGTATGAACACACTTTCATTTCTTTCAAAGTCTCTAAAGTTTCTTGTCTGCTCACCTGTCTCGATGCAGGCTGTCTGCCTGGTCCAGCCAGCAAGATGATCGTTCAGCCAAGAAGTCTCCTCCGGAACACAGCCCTCTTCCATGAGCTGTCTTTTTTATTGACCAGTTCCATCCTTATTCTTCCAAGGCTTCGGAACACCACCATAGGGGTCACCATTTGAGGAGACTGAGGCACGGACTCCCGGATCTGACTAGAAGACCCTTTATGAGTCCATATATGTCTCTCATAGGGGAAGACACCTGATTCCCACACCTCACCTCTCAATTCCAGAGGGACTTCTTTTTCAATTCCTGCTTCCTTTCAGCAGCTCATTCAATGTTCTGTGGGACTCACAGCCTGCCGCTCAGCCTGGCGGTTCATAAACCATCACATTAGATCCTTAAACGGATCACGTCGGGGTCATTAATTTGCTGCGATGGAGAGACGGGACGCAGCTTGATGCAAGCAAATGTCAATTTATTGTATAGAAACACGGGTATATACACTTTCAGAAGTCACGCGTTTTAAACAGATTGGTTCTTTTGAGCTAAGCATTGCATACTAGGCAATCCCCGATTGGTGGTTAACTACCATCAACCAACAGCAAGGTGTTATCTTTCCTTGGCGCCATCCTTGGCGCCATCCGTCCCCCACTCCCCTATGCTCTCTCAGCATGACTCATCATGTTAATGGTTGTGTCTATACAAGCTGAAGCACATTCCCCTCAGCTAACTGGTTGCCACGCATGGTCCTAATTTCCAGCCCACTCTTGCAAAAAAAACTTAAAAAAAACCCTAAAAGAAATAATGTAATATTCAGATGCTCATTGTGGAAGTAGCTATACTGCAGCTAAACCGGCTGAAGAAAAATTCCAGGTAAGCCCAGGCCAGCCAAGTTCAGCAAGCTTGACAAGTCTTAATCCTGAAACCTCGAGGAACTCCTTTGTGCTAACTAGCACAAAGCTTATTACTACAATAGCAATTCTGCCTTTTCTAGTCCAGTAGACTTTAATATACTGCCTCGATAGACCTTACAGAGTTAGCAGTTCTGCTTATCAGGAAAAATGTACAATGGTCAGGAAAAATGTACATGATCTTAAACATCTGTGGCTAATGTGTGTAATCATTACCAAGCCCCAGTGTTCTATGCAGCCATTAGCTGAAATTTTAAGTTGCACAAAGTTCAGCAGTACCTTGTGTCACCAATGCTTAGGTATCAGGAACATTAAATTTGCAACTTAACATAACAGCTGACAGAAAGCAACACTGCTACAAAAATGCTGCTCATCCAGATGTAGATCATCACTCCCAAACCCTCGTTAATGAAGATATTCTTGTTCAGGTTGCCTGTTCGTTGTGTCCATCTGATTTTCTGCAGGAGAGTAACAAATGCTTTTGAAAAATGGAATCCAGAAATATGTCATGCTATTGTGGTGAAATCTCTAAGCTAATTTTCTGTTTAGATAATTTTTATGTTCAGACTCTTTCACTTTTACAAAAAAAAATAACTAGTTTGGATTCATTTAATTATAAAACATAAATGTCTTCTCTTGGTTTAGTAAAAATGAACATCCATTCCATTGATGTCAGAAGCAGACTAAAGCTTTGGCTGGTACAAATCCTGTCACAAATGCATCATTAAAAATAATAACCCAGAAATAAGATAGTGTAACTTAGAATCTAACAAGGTGATTTTGTTATCATAAAGGATTCTACTTTTTACTTTGCATCCAGTGATCTTTGTTATTTCTTCCTTTTATTTCCTTTTGAGCATAGAATGATTTGATGTAGTTCCTTTAAAATCTTCAGAACTTCATGCTAGATTTTGGGCTTTATAAGTTATGTGGAGACAAGAGAACTTTAGTGGGACTGAAGAATAAGTGAAGCTGAGGAGAGACTAGAGACTAGACTAGTTCACTGGAGTATATTTATATTGCAAAATTTAGAGCATTTAACTTAGGTGTCTAAGTTAGGATGCTGGACTCCCTAGACACCCTATAAAGGAGAATGGCAAACCAGACCATTAGCCTGGGATTCAGAACACCTGTGTGGGCTCTGCAATCCTGTGAATTTAACTTTTCTTCCTACATGTCCAGTCACACAAAAAACCCAGGAACTTTAAGCTGTCATTACACTGACATTTTGAAAGTGGAGACACAGGCCTTCTGTTATGGCTTCCAGACACTGGGTAGCAAGTTCCAATGTTTCTGCTGTGCCATTTGAAGCATTAAACAAGCAGAATGTGGGATGGTACAGGACAATCTCTGTTTCCCTGGTTGTCAAGCTGTGCATCCCTGTTTAGGCTGCTCCATTTTCGGTCCTATTTTGTTCAGCTTAAATATCCTATACACAATGTACACACTGAATAACAATTACAGGATTTTGAAGTTCAGTGAAGGAGCCAGGTACCAAAGATTACCCAAATACATTAAGCATTTATCTTTTAATTTTTCTACATTCTGAAGAAAGAACTCTCTTTGTGTTTTGGTATAATCCTTCTCATTGGCCTTGCTGGATGTTATGATTTCACAGCTTCTTTTGAAAAAAACAACTGCTTCCTATAAAATCCTAGCCATCCTTGGTTTATAATCTTCCTTAAGAAGCTACAGGCTTTTTACATACTCTTACAATTAAGAACTGGTAATAACATTTTCAGTTAAAGAAAAGAAACCCAAACTAATATTATTAAGGTTTGGGTTGCATTTACTTAAAGCATTTTAAAACACTCTGCTCAGTAAAGGTGATTCACAAAAATACCATTTTACATGAAAAAAATGTAAAAAAACCCTGTTACTTTTTCAAATGTTAACTTTTCCTCTGACAAATATTTGGGAAAGAAAAATCAGTTTTTTGTCTTTCGCTATTAAATTTTCTGGAAGTGGTGTGGGAGTTCTAAGTTTCACTTTTTCTCCAAAGCCAGTGGGAAGGGGATGAGAAAACATCAAATGAAATTAATAGAAACGTAATATATATTAATATAAATATAGATATCAAATATATTATTAAAATTCTCTCAAATGCTGTTGCTTAGAGTAACAGTATTCAATTTTTATGTTTTAATCATAACTACAATATCATTAATACTGTCAATGAATATACTATTTCCAAGTCTGCTAAATAATTTAAAAAAAATTGAATACTATCCACTTTCTTTTGTTTTAATAAGAATTTTATAAAATGAACCAAAAAATAAATCAGATTCATATGATAAAATAACAAATACTTTAAAATATTTTGGAAAAACCCATTGTATATATTATTACATATTAAAAAAATATTATGTATTACATATTAAAAAAATTACATATTAAAAAAAAACAACAAAAAACCACAACCAAACAAATTTAATTAAGTGAAGTCCACATACCATGCTTTGAAGCTTGTTTACCTATGTAGAGCTGCATAAATGATGAGTCTGTTGCCAGGAAAATGTGTAAACATATTTTCTTCATTTGGAAGAAGGTCAGAATTTCTAATTAGCACACTAATTATAAATAGGCTCAGAAATAAATCTTAATATGCCAAAAACCCCAAAACAAAACTCTGAAAAGCAAACCTGAGATTTTAATAGCATTAGTGAGTGTATTTATTTTGAAATTGATAGACCGATGCAGCAAAGAATTTCACTCCTGAAAAAACTCAAACAACCCTAAACAAATCCCCATTGCCTGTTTGGTGAATTTGGAGAGACTAAGAGAGGGAAGAAAGAGTGCATATTTTGGGTGTGTGGGATGGAGAGCAGGAAGAGAAGGAAGAAGTGCTGGAATTAAAGATCTGACTGAAAAAGTAGGAAGAGACAAGTGTAGAATGAGTCCCAGTTATGCAATGTTTACACCAAACATGTTTTATTCAAAGGAAAATGATAGCTGCAGCAGCAAAGTAATAACAACAACCTTTCTAGGAGCTGAGGGGACTATTAGCAAATGTAGCTGTTGATACCTTTGAAACCCTTAGCTAGAAAACAAGGGTATTATAGAATGAGTCAACAACATATATAGGAGCTGAGATGAATAAAAAAGAACATTAAGCCCAGCCTGTTTAATTAATATAACTGAAACTTATATGAACATAAAGTAGAAAAAGTGTAAAGATTGTTATATCTTTGAAGAATGTTATATATTGAATTTAGATTATGCATTTGAAATTGTAATTGTCATTCTTTTAGGAAATACCATTGATTTCAATAAGCAATAAAACATCTTCAAAAATAAAGCAATCTAAACACTGTTCTACTAAGTTCATCTCTAGTACATCTAGGGAAATGTAAAATGTATGATAAATCAAGCAAATGAAACTAGTTAGAAGCAACAAAACCCCCAAAAGTACACTTCTGAATAACTCAGATACTTACTTGATGGAAATAAGTTATCAGTACCAAATATATCCCTTGTCTTGTTATATATACTAGCCACTAACTAATCCTCTGCCGGTATCATCTATATAAGATGCTATAACTTGCATAACAGAAGAAACATTTGTTTGATATTAAATATACAATTAAAATATTCAGTGTTTGTGAAATTCTGTGAGAGCATAATCATTCAACACTTAGGTATATGAAGTTTGTTGGTCAGATTTCTGTCATAAACATATCTCATGGAGTTTTTCAGAAATTTTCTGATCCACTTCACTTCTGAATAATCACAGAATCACAGAATGGTTAGGGCTGGAAGGGACCTTTGGAGATCATCTAGTCCAAACCCCTGCTAAAGCAAGTTCACCTACAGTAACTTGCACAGGATCACATCCAGGCAGGTTTTGAATGTCTCAAGAGAAGGAGAATCCACAACCTCTCTGGGCAGCCTGTTCCAGTGTTCTGTCACCCTTAAGGTAAATAAGTTGTTCCTCATATTCAGGTGGAACTCCCTGTGCTGCAGTTTGTGCCCCTTGCCCCTTGTCTTGTCACTGGGCACCACTGAAAAGAGTCTGGTCCCATCTTCTTGACACTCACCCTGAAGATATTTATATGCATTGATAAGATTTCTTCTCAGCCTTCTCCATGCTAAACAGGCCTACCTCGCTCAGTCTCTCATAAGGGAGGTGCTCCAGTCCCCTTATCATCTTAGTAGCCCTCCACTGGACCCTCTTCAGTAACTCCCTGTCTCTCTTGAACTGGGGAGCCCAGGCTGGACACAGTACTCCAGATGCAGTATCACCAGAGCAGAACAGAGCTCAATTAACCCATGCTTCCTGAATTTACTTACGAGGATGTTAAGGAGACAGGGTCAAAAGCCTTGCTGGGGTCAAGGTAGAAAACATACATTGCTCTTCCCTTGTCTACCCAGCCAGTCATTCCATCACAGAAGGCTATCAGGTTGGTCAGGCATGATTTGCCCTTGGTGAATCCATGTTGACTACTCCTGGTAACCTTCTTTTCCTCCACATGCTTTGAGATGACCTCCAGGATGAGCTGTTCGATCACCTTTCCAGGGATGGAGATGAGGCTGACTGACCTGTAGTTTCCTGGGTCCTCTTTCTTGTCCTTTTTGAAGACTGGAATGACATTGGCTTTTCTGCAGTCCTCAGGCACCTCTTCTGTCCTCCATGACCTTTCCAAGATGATGGAGAGTGGCTTAGCAACAACATCTGCTAGCTCACTGAGCATTTGGTGGTGCATACCATTGGTGGCGCATACCATTGGTGGCCATGATTTGCTGGTGTCAGGTTTGCTTAAGTGATCTCTAACATGATCCTCCTCAACCGAGGGAAAGTCTGTCCTTCTCTGTATCCTTCATCACCAGGGCACACACCTCATTCAGCAGCGGGCCCACATTTTTCCTAGTTATCCTTTTCCTACTGATGTACTTGAAGAAACCCTTCTTGTTGTCCTTGACATCCCTTGCCAGATTTAATTCCAAACAGACTTTAGCCTTCCTTGTCACATCCCTGCATGTCCTGACCACATCCGTATATTACTCCCAAGTGGCCTGTCCCTTTTTCCACATCCCATAAACTTCCTTTTTCTGTTTGAGGTTTGACAGAAGCTCCTTGCTCATCCATATAGGCCTCCTGCCCTCTTTGCTCAATTTCCTACTCACGGGAATGCAGCTATCTTGAGCCTGGAGGAAATGATGCTTGAATATTATCCAGCTCTCTCAGAGCCTGCTACCTTCTAGAGCCCTAACACATGGGATTCTTCCAAGCAGGTCCTTGAGGCTGAAGTTAACTCTCATGAAGTCCAGGGTTGCAGTCCTATGTGTTGCCCTGCTTTCTCCATGCAGGATCCTATACTCCACCATCTCACAGTCACTGCAGTCAAACCTGCCTCCAACCTTCACATTGCCATCCAGTCCTTTTGCTTGTGAGTACAAGGTCTAGAAGCACACCTGGACACGTTGGCTCCTCCACCACCTGTGTCAAATAGTTATCATCAGTGCTCTGCCGGAACCTCCTGGACTGTGTGTGCCTAGCAGATATCAGGGTGTTTGAAGTACACCTGGGAAATGAAATGGGTGGAAATGTTCTGGGCAAATACCTTTTAAAAATTCTACTATTGTGGAATGGACAATTTTTTTGGTTTATATTGTTTTGTTTCTGGGGTTTTTTTTGGTTTTGTTTTTAAATTACTTGTCAGAGAAAGTTAAACATTTGTGAAAATTTTACAAACTGAGTAGAAAAATATGAGATAGAAAATGTTCTTTGAATAACAAACCGAAGAGGCATCTGGACAGGCTGGACTGATGGGCCAAGGCCAATTGTATGAGCTTCAAAGAGAAGTGCTGGGTCCTGCACTGGGGTCACAACAACCCCATGCAACGCTACCGGCTTGGGGAACAATGGCTGGAAAGCTGCCTGGTGGAAAAGAACTTGGGGCTGCTGGTTGACAGCCAGCTGAACATGAGCCATCAGTGTGCCCAGGTGGCCAAGAAGATCAAAAGCATCCTGGCTAGTATTAGAAATAGTGTGGCCAGCAGGACTAAGGAAGTCATTGGCTCCTTGTAGTCAATGCTGGTGAGGCCATACTGCGTCCAGTTGTTGAAGGTTGTTTCTGAATTCTTTGATTGTTTCCATTTGTTTATTTAAAATACATTACCCTTTACATTAATTAGGTACAGAACTAAGCCAAATCAATGAACTTTTGACTCAGTCATTTTTCATTGTGTGGACACAGAAGTGAGTTTAATATTATTTTATCTTAATTAAGTTTTAGATTTTTTTAAAAAGAAGTAACCCATAGCTTCTGTGCTTTACAGACATACAACTTTGCACAACCGTGTAAAACTGTGGCCACTCCCACAAATGCCCCAAACAAAGCTGCTTTACAATTAATAACAGTATTTTAAAGGTTTGTTTTGCTCTTTGAAATTTAATTATTTTAAAACAATAATTGTTTGGTTAGATTAAGATTAACCATCAGAAGGAAAATATTTGTTACGAAAAATTTTTAACCTCTATTATAAAACATATATATCTATAAAAAAAAGGACAAATACCAACATTTCTATCTGAAGAAAATGAGAATCATGCATGTATAATACTGGAAACAGTTCAATACAAATGCTACGGAAGAGAATGGAAATAATCTGATATACAAAACCACATAACTACTTTTTTTCAAATAAAAAAAGATATTTAATTATTTTTTTTAAAAAAAAATATTTATTTTATTTTTTTTTTTAAATAGGAAGATCTCTGAAAATCAGTTTGGTTTGGTTTTGTTTCTCTTATGAAACACACAAACTTCCATTAACTTCAGCTAAGTGGGTTTTGGGATTTTTATTTTTAAAACACAGTTGGACCCCAGTGACCCCAGACCACCTTGATTGTTGGTCACAGTTTCTGTTTACATTTGGCTATTCAAAATTCTCCATCATTACTGAAAGTTGAACATAACAGAACCAAAACTGATTCCTACTTCCTAAAACGCTTGCTACAAATTTCTGAATTTCATTCAGACTGGAAGAGCAAGGAAATAAAATTACACTGTAAAAAATAGAAAATAAATAGCAAAAGTATATAATATATGAAGATATTAGGAAAATGCAACCAGCTTGAAGAAGAGTAGATTTAATTCTCATAAGAACTAAATGTTTAATACACATATCTATCTATTTTTGTATGTGTTTGTATAATACTTTTTTTTTTAATTTAGTGACGTACGCAGATTATTAGGAAACCTGTCCTTACACAAAGGGATTATCACAAATTTCATTTCAGCAATATTGCAAGCACTTTTTTGCATCATAATGAGTATTTACATTAATATTCTCCCCTAGAGGATTTTGAAGATTGAAGTGGATATCCTCTTCTTCTATTAACTATTAATTAACTTAATTTCAAATAAATATACTTTTCCTTTATAGTCTTCCACATTAAAATGCTGAGCTGCACTTGTTATTGCAAATTAACTTCTTTAAAGCTGTTTTTTTAAATGAAAATAAATATCCTGAGATTAAATATGATTGGTAATTGGTTCATTATTTAGGATGATACTAAATAGAACAAAGTGTTTTAAAATGTGTATTCCCTACTGAAAATATTAAAAATATTGCCCATTTAACATTAACCAAGTTCTATTGTGTAATTTGTGAACTGTTTTTTGCATGAATGTTTAGTCATTAAAAATCATTACAGTTAAAGAGGGAATACTTTTTTTAATATCCAATACTTCAGAAAGAATATTCAAACCTACACGTCTCTGCATTTCTATGGATCAGGAAGAATTCTTGATCATCCTAAGTGGCAGACACCATGTCAAGAGTTTTAAGGTGTACAGCAGATGAAAAAGCTATTTCTTATAGATATGATCATCAAGTGACATTTGAAGGCGGAACTATACTTTAACTTACCATGTATTCTTATCTTTGTTATCAAAGCTGCTTGTAGAAAATTACCTATACAGCAAATTTGTTCATACTGAACTAGTATTGTATAGTGAGTATTTGAATTCTGTGGAAAGGGCATGGCAGTAACTCAAGTCATTCTTGGGTAAATGTAAATTGTCAAATATATGTATGTTACCTGTCAAAACTAAGATTTCACTGTCCCACCAGCTATTTCTGAGAGCAGCTGTTCCACAATATACTTGATTCTATTGCACAATGCAGTTACAGAAACTGGAAAATGTTAGCAACCGAGGTTCTCATATTTTTTAAATGTAAGTGGCTTTTGTTCAACAAGAAAATTTAAATTCATAGCTGACATTGGAAATGATTTGTAGTCCATATTTTTGCTCAAACAAATGTTAACTTCAAAGTTGCATCATGCAGTTCAGGGTCTTGTCCAATAAAAGTCTGAGTATGTCCAAGAAAGTAGACCTCTCTGGGCATCCTCTTCCAACTCTGTGATCCACACACACATACACTGCCCTTTCTTCTAGATAGAATTGTCTTGCTGGTATGCACCTCTGAGAAGGTTCTGGTCTGGTATTTCCTATAACACCCCTTGTCTGCCCCAGACAGGTAGCTGGAAGAGATTAGATCCTGCTTAGTTTTCTCTCTCCAAGCAGAACAATCACACTTCCTTCTGCCTCTCCTTATACATCTTGTGTAAGACTCCAGATGCCTTGGTATAATTACCTCCTTCAGGGCAAGATGAGTATTTCTCAAGGCTGACTTTCCAATGCCTATAGTGAGAGTTTATATACTCTTGTGCCTGAGCGACTTCAACTCTGTAAACATCTTAATTTAGGATTCTGGAACCTAGCCTAGGACATGAAAGCTGAAAAAGCAAAAGACAAAAAAAAAAAGTAAACAAAAAAGCAAACAATGAATACTAGCAACATTATAACTTTATGTACTGCTACATGGGGAAAATTCACGGGTTAACTATGTTGGCCTATATGAACATTCAGTCTCAGGTAGAGTGTTATTGAAAATGTACATCAACTGCTCCAGGCTGGCTCAAGATTCATTCTTTTCTCAACCAACAAAGGCATTTAGCAAATTAAAAGAAGTTTCACTTTCCCTTAAATCTTAGAGGGCTTATATTCTATAAGAAATTGATTTCTGGTACATGATTTGCACAATCTTGTCAATTTTGTATGTATGTAACACTTAAAGAGGCGCTTCCAACTGCACAATGTATTTTCACCCATCAACAGCAATTATTGCATACCATAAAACAAACAAGCACAAGTCTGTGATGTCTGAAAGAATAAGGGTGGGTGGGAATTACCATGGTTTGTTTATTTATTTATGTATTACAACAGTTTAAAAAACAGTTTTCTTTTTTGGTTAAGGTCCCTAACATGAAGGTCCTGTCTTAGAGCATTACATTGCAACCATGATTACCATTCAGCATTCATTTTCTTTTTCCATGCAGAAGAGTTATTAGTGATAAAATCTACAAAGTGGTGTGAACTCGACAAGTCGTACAAGCATAAAAAACTAAGGATGGCTACATAAGGACATACCTGACATTCTTGTTTTCAGATCCATCCTCTCCTTCTTGGTAGAAACCCACTCGGAACACAGATATTGTTTAAAATCACATTTTAGAGAGTTTTCACAAGCACCTCCTTCCCTCAGTTTCCTGATCAAAACCAATTAGTTTTACAACATACAGTAACGGGACAATGAACAACCTCATAATTTATTTTCTTACCTCACTCGACTAGTTTAAAGTATTTTCTTTTACACGGAATTGTTTTGCAGCCACAAACCTAATAGATGTGACTAATAAAATTAAGTCCTGCTAAAGTTTGAAATTTGCTAGTTGGCAGAACACCGGACTTAAAAGGTCAGCATAGAACATTCCTGATTCACTACAGAACAACTTGGCCAGCCTGCTTAGTCTGAAGAAGCTGTATTTAATTCCTCAAGTTATAAAGATCCTTCTAGATCATCTTTAGAAGGTAGGAAACGGAAGTCAACAAAAGGCAGGTTGAGCAAGTTGCTGTATTTCATACATCTGAAATAGTCTGGACTGTGCTGTGCTTTCAGCAGGTGGCAGAGGTTTTGTGTACTAAAGATGAAAATGGCCACATAGTAGAATCCAACAGGAAGAAAAGGTTTGCAAACAGATCAAGGACTGTAGCTTCTAGTTGTACAGACATATCTTATCTGTTGAACAAGAAAAAGTCTTATGGTGTGTTTTTGGAGGCTCACTGATAATTTGCATAGTACTGTTTCAGGTCTGAGGTCAACAGTAGCCAGAAATGTAAGATTTAGGAGAAAAAGCATCATGCAAGATTATGTTGACTGAAACTCCACAGGAAAATTCTGTATGTTCAGGAAACTGTGACATTTCCCATCTTCCCTTTTCGATTTTTCATATATAATTTCCATGCCAGATTCTTGTGACAAATTGAAGTGCTAAAGTTCTGCATGACATAATATTCTGATACTAAGCTGGAAATACAGAGAAAAATATTGTTCATGCAAGATTTGGTTTTAAACCCAGGAATCACAATATAGAGTTCAAATAAGGATTTAAGCCACCCAAGTTTACTAGTCCTTAGTGGGCAAAAAAAGAAAATGAGTGATTAGGTAATAGCAGTCATGAGTAAACGAAAGTCCTGGGTTTGACAAGGTCAGAGGGATTCAGTTTAAACTAGAATAGGATTTCTTTTTTCCACCTTAGCTGCATACTTCTAAGGTGAGATTAAATTCATTAATTTCATTCTGTCTATATGTGGGAGTTAATTAATGCTGATCATTGTCTTTTATTTTTCATTTGAATGGAAATGTGACTTAGAATATATGTGATGCACTAAGTTTTGTACACGTTGAGCAAATCTGTCACTTCCACTGAAAACACTGCTTCTTTGGAAAAATGCTCTTTCACTTTGGTTCTCTTCCCAGTCTATTCTGGTCTGCTGATAGCATAGTTGTTTACCCCACTTTGGAATTTTATTTGCTACTCAGACTTTTAAGATTAAACTTTGCCAGATATTCCCTTGTCCTCACAATACTTTGAGTTTTTGAGACATGAGTAGCCATGCCAGTTGTCTGTTCTGAAATTAACAGTATTAACGTGCAAAAACATATTTCAGCTAAAGGTTGTGTGTGTAAGTCAGGGTTATGTGGTAATACATTTTTTAAAATTTCTCATAGTATAGGTCAACTGCTACTATGACTAAGTTCTTTTAAAAAAGCTTCCCTCATCCAGTATCCCTTATGACCTACTCGCCCATTATGCTGGTCATTGTCCCTCCTATTAGTTAAAAAAACACATTCTCCTTTTAGCTAAAAAAGGAATCCGGTGGTTTTCCATTCTAAAAATTGTATTTCTAGGACAAATAAGTAAGGTTAGATGTCCCAGTTGCCAAATATTTAATTTTAAATCCTTCTTGTACTTGGGGATTAACATAAAGAATCATGACAATCACACAAACAAAAGATGTTTTGCAATTTTTTCAAATAATTCCTTCAGCAGACAGCTCCTTCTTGAGGTGTGCATAAGCAAATTGTAAAGCTTACTTACAACTTTTTAATTGTGTAAAATGTTCATGATCATTCCTTTAAGTTTGTAGCCACTCACTGGATCTTTTGAGATTAAATTTTCACCTTCAGTTAATTTGTCTTTCTGAAAGCCATATTGTTTTTATGAAATAAGTAGAGATGTGGCATGATACTCATTTCATCTAGGAGATGAGATGAGGTTTTTATTTTGTGACCCAAATTGTTTAAAATCTAATCCAAATATAATTTCTGAAACAAACACTTAGGAAATAAAATGGACACAAATTCAGGCAGTTTGGTTTATTTTTACATTTGGCCAGCATATTTCTTAAAGGCAAAACTAATAAAGGGAAGGGCAGGTGGCTTTTCAGATGTGCTATTATTTTAGAGTGACTGGATGCCACTTCTCTAATCTTCAAATGTAATAAATAGCATGGCATGCATTAATCAAATAAATCTTTTTAAAAAGTATTATCAAGTTATATAAGCATAAAGAAAAATCTAAGTTGTGAACATTGCTTAGAACAGAGGAGAAAAAAGTCTGAGGCATTACAATGCATTAACACATTAAACCATTTAAAAGACTGGTTACTGAGTGTCTCTGCTTACTGTCCAGGCAGATAAGATATGCACCAGCAACATTAGCATTTTCAAACTTAGAGAAGTCATTCAATGGTGAGAGGAAAGGCTGCATCATTTTGATCAGTAGGATTAATGTCACCTAATTTTTAGATCACAAAAAGTTAAATGCATAAGTCTAACTTAGTTATCCTAGGCTGTCTCTGTTTTTAATAAGATCTGAGAGAGAGGGGTTGAATTCTTCTCTGAAAAATACCTGATTTTCTTCATTGGCAATACAGAAAATGAGCATAGACAATGTTAGTCTCCAGTATAAATCTTCTAGACAGTTAGGTTAAGGCAGATTAATTCCACCCTTTCTATTTTAATTCTTCAATTATAAAATGAGATAATCGTTGAGATCTGGAGAATCAGGATTATCAAAAGAAACAGAAGAATATGGACTATTTAATTCCAGATTCTGTCACAAACACAAGAGGATGTCAAATTGAGTGAAAATCAAATATTTCAACCTTAAAATCTGTTAGATCTAGATTGATTTAGTAGTTTGACCATACGGAGTCTGCAAGAAGCCTCAGGAACTAAGTGCTTTCATAGACATTGTGTCTTTCTATTTCTGTTCACCAATTACTATAGGAAGTGGGATTCATCTTACTCAGCTTCAGCATCTCATAGATAACCTAGGTTGTCATTTGTGTTTGTCTGCAGTCAATGTAGACATAAGATTCTCTTTGAAGGTAAGTCTTGCCACAGGGTGGATCAGTCTTCCTCATTCACCGTTAGATGGCAGAGAAGCTTGAGAATTATTAAAACGTCACAGGAGAGACATAGGTCTATTAGCTAACTCAGAGTGGCTCCATATATTATTCAAATTGTGTTGGATCTTGTTCTGAGATGTTTAATTTTACATCTGGATCATATATAAATTATATATTTGCAGCTGTAAGTTTTCAATTATGCCGGGGGATGGGATGGGGTGGGGAGTGGGGGCAGTCAGCTAAAACTGGGCATTACAAAGTTGTATTTTTAAAGCACTTTGGTTACTAGATTTTTTTGAAGACTCGTGATGCTGAGAATTAATCTCATATGCACGAAGACTGCTTCTGAAATATCCTGAAATTGTCGTATCTCCTACTTCGTGTTTGATGAGTAATGTGAGACAGATATTACACGCTTAACATGAGATGGACTGTGAAAGTAATCTATGGCTTTGTCAAGAGCGAGCTATGTGACCATGTTCAACTTGTACCAATAAATCTTTATATAACACGGCAACAAAATGTAGCTAATTTATATTACAAGCCTACTAGAAATACTGCTATTGCTGTTACTGTAAATCTCTTACCCATTGCTTAGTGTTATGAAATCTTAACATTAATACAGAAGCTCTTTAGGCTTGTTTATTGCCACATCTTCCAAGAGCATTGCGCAGCACTAGCCAATCAAGACTATTAGCTGGAGTGTACCTTACTATTTTCCTTCATGTTCTCCCAGAGACTCCTCTGTTGTTGCAGTCTCTTCAAAACAATTGCTAACAATTAGACAATTGGTGTCCTATGATTGTTGTGTTGAGTATGAATTAATAACTGTTTTGGGTTTGCTTCCATTCTTTTTGAATCCACTCAGTTGTTGTCTCTTGTTTTCTATGTTAGTTACAGATTGTCTTCTAGTCTTTTTGTTCTCTGTCTGTGTGACACCAAATACTGTGGAGATCCAGAGGGAGGATTTTCCTTTGGCTTGGCTTTGGAAGATGTTGCACATGAAAGCAAAAAAATTTAATATCAAACTTACAAGCAGGTTTATGGACAGATGGACTAGATCTACCATATAGAAAACGGATGACTTCATTATATCCTGGTTTGAATTCTAATAGCACAGTCAGCTTAGTGAAGATAAAAAGCTTTATTTTGATAATTCCATGATGAAAAATCATGTCATTTTATTATCTTCTTTTTTCTATAAAATGGTGATTCATCTTAGAAAAATCTTCTATTAATCAGCCTGAGTCTCTGTCTTCAATTCTTTCATTAGAACTTTCAGTATTCCTTTCCTGTGTTTAAAACTGATGCAGGGTTTTCTGTCTGCTACGTATTAATCACAGGCACAGTGTGCACATCTCATTACTGTTCTCTCCAATGGAAAAAATAAATGGCATGAAGTTCTTTTACTAGATCTGAAATGTTTCCATGGCATTTAGAAGTTGTGTGTTTGATAAATGCATGTAAGTTTTCATCACCTAGTAAGGGAAGAGGAAACAAAGCCAGATGATACATGATGTGTGAATTCAGTGTTCTTATAAGATGATCATCCTACAGAGAAATTAGGAAAGAATAAACAATGTGAATGATGAATGATATCAGAAAGATCTACTCATCATGAGGAAAGAATACTTATCTGTCTTTATTCACTGATCATGAGGACTTGCCACATTAAAATTAGGATTGCATTATTTTCATTTGAAGTAAGCCTCAACCATTTTAACAAAAGTGTAAATTGTATTGAAACTGATTTTCACATAGACTCCAAAACAAGAGAAATATGCAGTTGTGTTACTTTAAAAGCATCTTAGGCAGTTCCATAACATAAAAACATGCCTTCCTGTGGACGAAACCTGAGCTGAAATCTGCTGGCTTGCCCCAGGACCTCTAGCTGCTCGCTCAGTCAGCAACTCAAAGCAATACCATATATTTGGATGCATGTTCTTGCTCACAAGCAGAACAAAAAGTGATTTACATCTGTCTTTACTGCCAGTTTATGTACAGTCCAACAAGCAATCCAGTTCTTCATATTTACTAGAATAAACTCATATCAATTTACAAAAAATGAAAAATAGATTTCATGCAGCTTTACCAGGATAAACAAACAAACAAATAAATAATTGCAGTCAGGCAAACTCAGGAAGTTTAAATAAAACCTTTGAATTATAATGGAAGTTCAACTGCAGTCTGAAGTGTATCTCTGTGTGAGTTTATGACATGGTATGATATGAAGTCCAATATCATTGATGGTGTCTTGTGGCCTTTTTCATTACTCAAGTGCTCTCAGGCTGCTGCTGATGGCATTTGTATTCACCAGTGTTAATAAAATCTCCTATGGAGAAATTTATGTTGTAAAGTATGGTAATTTTCTAAGTGAAAAATAGGGTATTATTAAGCTGTATATTGTTGTTAGCAATGTTGTGACTTTTACTGCGGGTGTCTGAATGCCTCCAGCAACGATTTGATGAATCTGTCCCCAAAGGAAAGTGTGAAGTATCGCTGAATTATTGCTGTCAAAACTAACTGAGGCTTTATATTACAGTGGCAGTCTGTGCTATAAAAAAGAAAAAAAAAAAAAGAAATTGCATCATGCAGAGAAAAAAAGAACAAAACCAACCCAAACAAACCCAAAGTTCCCGAACAAGTATTTTTGTCTGGTTTCCTGGACATTTTCCCTTTTGTCATTTGAATCTCAAACATTATATTGGATTTTATTAAATTTATTTTTTGTGTTTTCAGATTATTTCTTCTTTCTTTAACAACTTTTGTAGAGACCACTTACTTCACTCTAGGAGTTTATTTTAAAAAGGCAAAAAAGAAACTTTACAGGTGCTGTTTTCACAGTCACAACCAGCCTTGTTATAATTGCACTTAAACTGAAGCTAATGGGAAACATATTGACCAATACTGGCAGCTGTTGAATAGCCTCCTCTGTATTATGATAAATTAATAATTTGCAATAATGTACAGATACAGGCTGGGACACACAAGGGAGTGTGAAACTACCAAAAAATTGAGTTTACTTCTGTTGCAAGATCAGGAAATACAAAAAAAGAATATCAGTTATGAGGAAGCTCTGAAAAACAGAGGTATTTACATGGCAGATTTGATTCTCTTTTTCCTGTTTTAAAGCATAAGCCAATGAAAACGCTACTGATAGGAACACTCAAATGCAAAAGAATATGTAGGGTTGAATACTTCAACACCATGTCCAAACATATGCAGAAAAAATGCATTTAGGAGTCTGACATGTATAGATTTCTTTTTTAAAACTTAATATTTTAAGAAAGAGGTTTTCAGGTTTTGAAGCTTATTAAGAGAAACTCAAGGTATGGGGTTGGAGTTTTGATTTTTTTTTGGATGGAAGATCTGAAAGGAAATGAGAATTTCTATACCTCTACTTACAAGGTATGTATTTTGTATGAATATTTTAACTCTCAAATGAATTACACTATGAAGAATCTAATACAATAACCTGGCAACAATAAACATTATGGATTCATTTTGTGTATATGTTTGTGTTGGCTTCTGGTTTTTGGTTTGTTTTTTTTTTTTCCTGTTCAAGCATTCCCATGTGCCTTCCCCCAACACATACAAGACATATCCTTGCTTTCATTCTGTAAAAACACTGTTCTGCTGAATTGCAAAACAATCTTCCCATTATTTTAGACACACTGCACAGAGAAAAAACAGAAACTGACACATATAAGAAATACTTATATTTTTAATACAAAGGTACTTAACTACAACCCAGTGCTAGATGGATGTGCCCTTAGACATAAGTGGAAAGGTGCTTGTTTACCTCTGGCATGTTTGGATGAGTAGCTCAGCCTCAGAAAACTAACTTGTTAAAGCCTAGTTTATAAAAAAAAATAAATTACACTTACAGAATCTTAGATATTCAGAGAATTCAGCAGGGTAAGCAGGTTAAGAATTTGTGGGCAGAAGGGAAACTGTTACCTTCAGAGAAAGGTTCACTGTAGGAAGGAAAACATCAAATAAAGAAGTGAGATAATGAAATAGAAGACTGTAATTTGTTACAAAAGCCATGCATAAGTGATGAGATCTTAGATTCTGTAAGACTTCAGAGGACGCATAAGAACAAACACAAGTATAGCATTGCACCAGAGCAAATGTAGTTTTTTCACAGTTAGCCCACCACAGTTCTTCAACTAACTTACCAGTAAAAGGGCTAATGCCTTTTCAGGCTTTTATGCATTTGCCTGGTCTTGACTTTCTTTCAGCTTAGTTTTAGCTGCAGCACGATGTTGCCCAACAATCCGATGACTGTCTTCTAAGTTGCTTGCAGCTTCAGCTTAGCTTTATAGAACTGTACCAAGCAATTGTACCACATATGGTAGAGGTTTAACAAAATTTGATAATCATTGAAACTAAATTTTTGCACCAGGCAAAAAGAAGTGTTAACAACAGACTGTTTGGAAACATGAAAAAGAACACCACATGCAAGACTGAAGAGGAAAGAAAGTGAACCACTACTGACATTATACTCCTGTTGATAAAGGACTCTGAATACTAGCAACCCACCACAGCATCCCATGGTAGGAAAAAATAGCCTTTGACCTTTGGTTGCAGGTGCTTACAAAGGTAAGTATAGCAACAGAGAACAGAGGAAGATACTACAAAATCCATATGCACAGTGCTTTTAACTGAATTATTAATGGGAATTGGGAATAATTTAACAATTTGAATGAAAATGGTTAACATCATTGTGATTAGATTCACGATAGCTGCTTGTTGTATTTTGATTAGACTGCTAAAATATTACTTGGACTACCTCTGTCTGCAGAAAAGATGTGTTCTCTTTTTGCCCATAAGAAAGTTTTGAGTGTGATAAAAACTGATTCAGGTACACATGTACAACCTCTCATTATTTTGTACAGGTTTGTATATGTCTTGTACAGACTGCGAGTGAGTGTGATTAGTCTTTAAACTCTTTCAGAATCACAGCAGAAACAGATATAATATTTATGTTGTCTTTGAGTGCCTGGAAGGACATAGTAGACAAAAGCATATTTATGCCATCTAGTTTAGGAATATAGCTTAGGTTTTTTTAAAGTTACTTCTGACGTATGTATTATGGGATTTATTCCTGTGTTGCACATACAGATAGGCACCCCAGCTGTGTGTACACTGGCATCTGAATGTGGATCTCCTCCTTCTCTGCATCTGGTTTTCCTTGGGAAAAAAAGCCGGGTGCATGATATGGAGTCAACTATTATGTTTTCCAGCAGTACCCTACTCTGAGTGATCAGATCAGACTGATCAGAGCTTTGATGCTGAGTCATGCTCAAGTAGCATCTATTTCTCTGCAATGATTAAACAGATAGCATATGCTCCTAACTTACAAATGAGATGACATGCCTAGAGATATTTGTGCTGGCAGTAATCTTTTGAGAGTTGTTAGGGTAAAAAACAGAAAGGCAAATCCATGGAAAAATGTCTAAATCTATTTAAGAGAAAAGTTGCTTACAGAAAAGGGATAAAATAACTTGGAAGTAAGGTATGCTGGCCTTTCTGAATTGCTTGAAAGAATAAATTTTTTTTGAGGCATTCCAAGAAAAAAGATTAAAAAAAGAGCATAGAGAAAAAAATGGTGAGAATGTTTAAAATTAATTCAATTTAACGAAGCACACCAATCCAATAATTCGGTATAACAGTGTGTACTGACATAGCCAGGTGTGATGTATCATACACAGAATGCTTCATAAAGATACATAATTTTCCACAGATGTTTTAAAGTCTATGTGATACTAATTAATGATTAATTAGTGATTCAACCATTTGGTATGCTAAAGGAAAGTGGGGAAGCAAACCCATATATCCCATCAGGTGATGTGCAGTTTGTACACACATCATTCTGTATAATTTTAAAATGAAAATATGAAAACAAAACATACCAGGAAGATGTATAATATACGACTTTGTAACATTGTCAGTCTGTGTTGTGAGGACAGCAGTCATGTTTTCAGAGTTATGCAAAATGAACAGTAATTTAAAAAATTAATCTGATTGCACTTCATATTTCTGGGACTTACTCAAAACAATGGTCTATGAATATGAATCATAATTTATCCAACCCCATTCATTCAGATGTCTGTGAATATGCACTTCAGAACCTCATGCCCACTGCCATTAATGTCACAGGATCCCAAATACAATAGGTAACTGTTAGTGTTGCTTAGTCAGCACAATGCCACATTATAATGTGGGTTGTTTTGGTTTGTGTGGGTTTTTTTTTCCCTTGGATGCTTTTGTTTGCAGTTATTCACCGAAGCTGGGACTCATCTCTCCTGACTTCATTGATAGTTTACAGCCGAACTAGTCACCTCAAAATCCTTTACACTCAAAGGAGGCAGAGCAGTACATGTGCTCTGTAATTTCCTTATGAGAATGGTTTAGTAATTACTATATGATTTTTGTATTATAACATCAAGGTCAGATAGCCACAATACATTGTTAAATGTGTCAAAGACAGACATTTTGAATGATAGACTATTCCCCTTGGCTGATCCCATAGCTTGTTTTTCTGTGTGTCTGGTGTTTGTTTGTAGGACTGTTTAGAAGTTTTTTGGAATTGTCTGATCTGTATTCCTTATGGACTTTTAAATAGAAATGCTGTTTCTTCTATTTTTATCCTTTAACAGATTTTAAAAGCAAGAAAAGTAATATCAGATTTGTTTTTAAGCATGAATTTGTTTGCAGATAAAAGACAACATTCATAGGAATTGCTGTTTCCTTTTGGAGGCTTGAAATAATAAAAAGCACAGTATCTTAAAGCAACAAATACGTTTTCCTATATGTCTCCCTATATGGTACAGTTTTCCGTCAGATGCTTCTCCACTCATTATTGATTATTAGGACTGTATAAGAATTCTCAAAAAGACATCAAATGACTTTTTCTGCACTTCATATACTTAAGTTGGAACTGATTTCACCAGACAGAGAAAAAAGACAGTGGCTGGATTCCTTCCAAAAGCTCTTTTCATTCACATGGAAAGATCTCAATAATTTCATGTTCTCTTTCTTAGCAGATATAGGAAATTGTATTCTCTATTGTTTCTACCTCCAGACAGTAAAAGACAGATATATATCTAAATAAGTATGTATGTATATATTTTCTCTTGAATTCTTGATTTCAGGCAAATGTAAAGCTGTAAGAGATATGTGGGATCATTAAGATGTGCATCACCAGAACAGAATAGGAAATGAGATTTCTAGAGATTGAAGATGTGTTTGGTTTTAAATGAAACCAGTCATTAATATCTCTCTACATTCTGGAAATAAACAGAGGGGAAAAAAGTCTCTTTCTCTCTCTTTTTTTCTTTCCAAAAGCTGAAAGGCAGAAATATACAAAATGGATTTTAAACTTTGGAGAGGGAGAAAATAGGAGAGAGGAACACTTCCTGATGTAATTCTTTATTTGTCTCAAGAAGAATTGTGCTGTGATAGGAAATACACTGAACAAATGTATCTAAATATCTGTTAAGAATTTAAAAGGTTTCATCTTCTGACTGTGCTAATAACTAATCATCTGGAAAATTTGTTCTTCCTTTTTTTCCTTTTTATTAACTATAGGAAGATATTCATGTTATTTTTGAGGTGCTGCTAGGGAAGCACTAGAACTGTCTGTACACTAATACAATTTAAGAGAAATACATATTGAATAATCAACTGTATCTAAGTATAATTTTTTTAGAAGGGAGAGTTTACAAAAATTATACTTTTATTCTTGCAGTATGTGCTGAAGAATGTATTTATTCAAATGCATTTTTGCAGTATTCAGACATTTCTAAGGGATTTGCCTCTGAAAATTATAAACTATACACTGAATGTCATTTTAACTTAGAGATTTAACTGCCAGATCAGCGTATCTATAATTTCTATAGTTAGACTTCAAATACATGTGAGCAGATGTTTGACGTAAAGTACACATGTAGATTAACCAAGGTTAATGGATAATAAGGTAATGTAGCACATGCTGCATTCAATGCAAATAATAGTGCTGAGTCTTGCCATGGTCTGCTTCTCCTTGCTTTGCTTCATTTTACTTAATCTAAAATATTCCCAATCAAATTAAGAATTGCATTTAAACAATTACATATCTTTAAAGATGTATTTAATTGTCACCAACTTCAAAATTAAGTGCATGTTTTGCTACAAATTGAATGAGACCATCAGTCAGGATCTACTCACAAATTTTTGAAAAAGAATTAGTGATGTTCTGCTTAGTCTAGAATCTAACCTCAATTAAATGGGTGGGTGCTAATAGCGTTGCAATTTTCATAAACCAATAATAATGTATTACCAATAATAACCTTTGATTGAAAATTAGGTCCCATGGCTCCATCAAAGAGCAATCTTTTGGTTGGCAAATAGGTATTTAGGACAAAATAGGTGTTTCACCATCACTGTGTTGTAATCAATCTTTTTGCTGTGATAACTGTTACGAATTCTAAGAAGAAGGCCTATATTTCAGTTATAATGCATAATGATGTGAAAGTCTTTGTCTTAAATCAACTGCTGAAAAAAACCCAACATTTTTTTCCCTCCATATGAAATGGAGAATTACAAAAATATGAAGCTCTGAAAGAAAATTATTTACACTGGTTTTAGATAAAAAAGACAACTATGATGACAGCTTGCTTGCAATTTAAGCGTGTGTACATTTGAAAAGTTAACATTAATTGTCTTTTTCTGTGAAAAGGGAAAAGCATAATACCACTCACAGATTACAGCAATACTGTGCAAAGTATAGGAATTAAGAGCACTGCATGAACAAATTACAAAATGACAAAATGACCTGCCACTGTTATAGATAAGATTGTTTTAAGATAAGGTGTTGTGATTGTTTTAAGATAAGGTGTTGTAAGACAACTTTTGACAACATTTAATCAAAGAGGTAAGTGATACTAAAGATGATTAGAGAGACATCCAGCAGAGAAAAACTCCTAATTGTTTCTGGGAAACCTTTTATTGAGGCTAAGAAAGTCATAGAAGTGATGGCTGTAGATACACACAAATGTTTTAACAGTAGTTGAGCTTCATTTTTATCTTCATTGTTCCATCAGGATGGTATAATAACTGACAAACAGTCACATTGATATTCTTAATTTCAGCTTTTACATTGCAACTGTCCCAAATACCTAATGGACAGTGCCTTGCATGACATTTTCATGGTCATTAAAAAATAAAATAAAATAATCTGTAGATCCATTTTGCAATGGATCTCCAAAAGCCCACTAGTCCTACCTCCTCAAAGAAGTTCTAATCAGATGAGGTTGTTCAGGAACTTGTTTGAGTCCTGAATACCTCTGAGGATGGAGATCTTACAGCCTCTTTGAGTAGCTTGTTCCAGTGTTTGACTTCCTCATGTTTTTAGGGGTTTGTTTTTATTTTTTTTTTTCATCTAAATAGTCCACTTAGTTTAGAATTCCATGGATGCATCTACCATTAGATGAGGTTCATAAGAAAGAAAGTTACCCTGAAGTGTGAGCATCTTCCATTTCTTGGGATTTATTTCTTGTTTGATTCAGATCAGAAATAATGTACATAAACCAACCACAAAATTTCACACAGCATAAACCCTAATTTTCAGACAACTTTACAGAGAATATATCACAGGAAGGACACTTATTATTGTTCAGTAAAATACAATATATTTTTGTATGATAAGAATTTTATGATAATTTTCCTTTTTTTTTTTTTTTTTGTGTCAGGAAATCACACTTCAGAAAACTTTTATCATTCTTACTGGTAAATATGCTAATTCATATACAGAAAGTGAAAGATAGTATCTTGTACTTAATAATCTGTGAAAGATAGTATCTTGTACCTAATAATCTAGGTATTTATGACTGCACAAAGAAAGGAACTAAAAGTAATAATTTAGGATTACCTGGTTTGAATCTGATCAACCTTTTTGTCTTTCAGTGCCTACCCTGTGGATTAACATGGCAGTTATGTTTTAATGCTCTTGCCAACCACAAATTTTTTTAAGCAATGACAAACATCCTCTGTAATACTGTACAGATGATTCTGCCACAGGCAGCGTTATTGCACAATTCTTTGTATAAACTAATTAACCCTGTATGAAAACTGGCTGTTTCTGGCCCCAGTTAACACAACTGAAAGGCTGAAGCAGGACTGCACTTCAGTGAGTGTTACACCTCAGAGCTTTCATCTACATTTGAAATTGCAGTGGGTGCAGGTGTGCAGGTGGGCTGCAGATGTGGCCCCTGTGATGAGAGACCAGGGCTGCCCCACGTTCAGACACCAGCAACCACAGGGCCACTCATCATCTGGGCCTACCTCTACTACTCCCACTACACATGGGGACCCAGGTGACCTGGGGACCCTGGAATATAGGAGACCCACAGCACTCCCATGACCTATGGGGATCCAGGCATCCAAGTGTCAAGCCTATTTTTCCCGTGATGGCAATCGGTAAGTGATGTCTCTGTATTTGTCTTGATCCATGAGCTTTTCCACCTTATTTTGCCCCTCCTCTTCCTGTTGGGGAGGAAGAGTGAAGGAGCTGTTAGGTGGGCATCTGGCTGAAGTCAACTCACCATAGTCCTTTGTGGCTGGCTATTTCTTGTCCCACTTAACACAACTGAAAGGTAAATGCAAGACGTTACTGGTGTTTACCTTACTAATGTATTTATGGACAGCAGTCTTACCCAGTCTTTGTTTTGTTAGACTGAACATATAAAACTCCTAGAAAACAAGGAGTAGTAGAAATGTGCACACAATTTAAAAGGGTAATACAATAAAAGAACAAACATTTTGGATGTAGTCTTCTAATAGAAGAACAAAAGATACTCCAACCATACTAAAATATGCATGTAAGCAAACAGAAATCAGCTGCTTGCAACACCAAAACCCACCTTCAAAATAAGCAGGTAGTTTAAGTGCATATTGGCTGTCTCTTTATTTACATTCGTTTGAATGTGGGCATTTCACTCCTACAAATAAATTTTATTCATGTCAAGTTTCTTTTATTCCCAAGATAAGTAAATTATATACACTGGAACCATAAATTAAGTTTTTAGGACTTTGGCTTTTAAAATATATTGAATTTACTCTACAATTTTGCTTCCTTCCTGGTTTTGTGTAAATCTATTATTGTGTTCTAACTTTTATGAAAGTATTTTTGTATAATTATATGATCTTTTATAAAAATTAAATGTTGGAGGAAAGAAAGATTTTTAAGCAGGCTTCACAGAAAGCAAATCAAGATCAAAATTTGTCAGGACCCTAAGCCCACTCCCATCTTTCACAAGTTTGTTGGCTGACTCTAAACTTTGTTGTTTTGGTGAGAAAAGATTTTATTAAGAAATTCAGAAGCTGCCTGAGTAACAGCTGTTCCTTCTTTGGGGAATTGCTTTTAAGCCAGGGATCTTACCTTTGATACCCACCTGAGCTGCAGTGTCACAGCAATGCTTATGTCTGGCCACGGACCCTGTTGGTCTGGACATGGACCCTGGCAGAGACCTCTGAGCCAATGCCCCAACCCATCCTTGGTGTGTCCTCTGGGAGGGCTGGGACAATGGGACAGGCCTTGGCCACACAGCCCTGCCATTATGGCCCCAATGGGGAATCCCCACTGCTTCTGGCCTTCAACCCCAGGGAGCTGCTGACAGTTGCAGAGCCCTGACAAAAATTTACTGTTTGCTTCATCAGAAAACTAAACTGATATTCTATAGAGAAGTGGATCATCAAAGAAATAATAACAGACTAGCTGACTATATTGACACAGGGTAGAAAGAGTATGAATTGCAGAAGTTCCTAAGATTTTATGTTTTGATTTCATTCTAATGTGCTGTTAACCTTTGGGTTTTTACTATTATTTCCACCTTCTTTAATTTGTAAATTATCCCTTAATTCTCCCTCTCTCCAGAAATAAACTCAGTGTTTGATGTTCTTTTTGAGTTGTGTGAGTTTTGTGCTTTGTTTTGCTTTAAATTTTTATTTTTATTTTAGCTTTTGTCTTTAGTTTATTAGTTGTTGGTTGTTCTAAAACGCAGATCTGAATATTGTGTCAAATATAAGGGAAAAGGCAATGCTTCATTTTTTACAGCTACCCATTTACAGCATTCCACTGTGAGTCAGGAGCAGTAATAATTCTGATAATAGCATGTCTAAAGTCATGTAAAACTCAAATGTGACAGTGAGATACCCACAGGAAAATTAATCTTTCAGTCCTTAGCTTCTCACTTAAGACTCCCTCCTTCCTCCTGTAAAACTACTCTGACACAAATCCCAAGATGAATGTCTAGCTGTAAGTACATGTTGTCTTGAAGAAGTGAGCAAAGGGAAAGGCAAGAAGTGATTTAGTAGGTTGTCTTCATGCCAGTACTATGACCTCTGTCATGAAGCTGGTTTAAAAGAAAAATTGCAGCTTGGCTTTCCCCTTGCTCACTTCTCCATGAGAGCATGCAGTCAGTCATAAGCAACACTCATTCTTGAAGTACTCACCCTAGTGCTCTCTTAATACTCAGTACAAGAATAAATTAAGTCAAGAAACCTGATAAAATATAGAACATTTACCAGGTTTTAATATTAGAGGGTTAAGAGGAATGCTATCAATTAATTTAGTAGCTAAGGAGTTATTTTAGAAAAAAATAGACAAACAATGAAAGTAGAAGAGCTTTGTCAAAAGAAATGCAGTAGCAGAACCACCTTCATATGTAATGGGACAAAGACTGTTTATTTATACTGTACAATTTTGACTAATACAATATGTACTATAAATTCAAATGTTTTATCTATAAATGTATAAATAAAATTTGCTAAAGACTTAATGTGCATTTTCTAAATGTCCATAACAAAAAAAGCTCCTAGTAAACAGTCATACTAGACCATACAAAATCTAAACAGAGGGAGTAAACAAGTCAAGTCATATGTATCAGGAGAATGCATTCAGCAATTTTTTCAGAAAGTTTAAATATACCGTGAAAAAATGCTTCATTTAACACAATAAGTTACCATGAAAATGTAATAGATATTCCTTATAGATAACATAATAATGAATATATTGCCCTATACAGTAAATCCATAGCTTAAATAACATTAACATTTAACCTGTAATAGGGATGTATTACTATTTGCTTAAAATTTTGTGGAATAAGCATGTCTTTAAGATTTTGTGTAAATGGGACTTTGCTGAACTGCAATCTATGACATGATTTTTCATGCTGGTTTGTTTTTAATAAGGAAAATAAGCAAAATGAAACACGTTAAATTAAATCTAATTAATGTTGCAGAAAATCCAGAATCTTTGTTGTCTTAGTTCTGACTACTCAATTTTGTTGCGTTAATACTGAACTGCGGCATCTATGTTGATATAAGTAATGTAAACCTGCAGGTCCCTCTGTGTGTTTATATCTACTACATGACATACTACTAATACATTTGCTGGAGTGTTCCACAAAATGAGCTCCTGATCCTTTTATACATATTGATATTAACTACTCAGGACAAAAGTTTTCTAGGATCATTGTGGGGAAAAAAGCTCCTAATACAGAATTTTAATTTATGGCCTACAAGGATTTGAAAACTGGTCTGGAAAGTTAAAAAGTGACTAGCACACCTTCTTTCCCTGGCCAGTTTAGGTTTTAAATGTCTTTAACATAGGTTCTTTGATTGAGCAACTTGAATCAGAAAGCTCAAACTTGGGTGTATGGGTGGTACCAACTGGCAGTGGTAGGTGCCTGCAAAGAGTACTTCTGGCTATCCAGAAGTCCTAGGTGCCCAGTAGTGCAATTCAGTGCCCTTGCAAGAGTAATGTAGGAAGTAGGAGACTGAAAACCACAAGCATATGCAGTGGGAGGATGGATCTGGAGAGCAGGTGTTTCCGTCTCCAATTCAGGACAATGGGCAGTCTCCAGAGGGCAGAGACAAATGCTGTACTTTAAATAGTATCTCTTACTTAGTGTACTCCTTCAAGCAGCAGAGACTTGTCTTCAAGCCTTCTTCAGCTTGGAGGGGAATTGCACATGAACTTATTTTCCAGAAAAGGACCATAATCAGAAAGCTCTAGCATAAAGCCAGATTCCCTCCTTCTTATAGCAGCTCTTCAAAGTAACTGCAAAGGAGTTTAACTTAACAGGAGATTTAAGTGAAAAGCATTTTCATTTTATGGTTTCACATTGAGATTTGAAATGTTTATTGCAAGGATTATGCACATATCCATAATCGGAGTATATTGAACAGAATATAAACAAATTATGTTTTTGAAATGTGGTATCATATTTAGACATAGAAAAAGATGCCAGCCACTGTAATGAAGACTACATGAATTAACAAAACAACAAAGCATGCCAGCTATGCTTATGAAGGAGAGCCACCTGATCCTGTGTTCATTCCTTGAGAGTTTACCGGTTCTTTAAACTATATTCATATAAAATTGAAAGGAAAATCACGCTGCGTTGATGTCATTACTAGAAGTCTGAATTAACTCAGTGGGCCTCAGAGTTGCCCCTCAGGTACTATTCTAGTAGAAAAAGTATCTACTATAACTGTGGCTGGTTACTAACCTGTGTTACTAAGATTAATAAAGCTTGAAAACATACTTTTATCTACCTGAGATTCAAACGCTTACCTGATTTGTAATACAATAGTCCTTTTTAATATTCAAGGAGCTGTTTGGTTTTCATATAGCGTATTTATAGTTAAATAATGTATATAGTTTTTAAAAATATTTATATTTCAGAATAGTATTTGCAACTGTGGTATGATTCTAACTTCAAGAAGAATCTTTGATAACTTCTTGCATTTTAATAGAGCAGGTATTTCCTAATTACTACAGTTGCAAAATGTGTTGAGATATAAATAAAATTCAATAAATCTTTGGAACTACTGGATTATTTTTCTGCATAAAAAGCAGCATTTCATTATGGAAAAAACAATTGGATTCTTTAAAGATCTGTATTCCCCTGAGATTAATGCTTAATTTTTGTGGTGTATATGTTTATGTACGTCAATTTATCCCACAAAAATATTGAAATTATTTACATGAAGCTTTTCCTATTACCAGTAAACCATTTTTAAAGGCTTTTTTGTTTTTCTTTTCTGTAATTGCACAGCATTTTTAGTTTAAACCCTGCCCAAAAGACGAACATGGAGAGAATGCTTCTGATGATTGATTTTTCAAAGCTTTGCCACATGCATCAGACAGAAAGTAAGGAAAATGTTTTCTTAAATAAGGCAGTTTTATTTTTTTTTTCTCTCTAATCATCCTGAAATGACATGTAGACATCAAATTTTAATCAGTCCCTAATGAAAAGTGTCTTCCTCAGCAAAACAGCATCATTAGAGATAATTCATCTGTTTGAGTCTCAGTTCAGCAAATACATATATTCTTTCTTCATTTTAGTTATTCAGAATTCTAAGATTAAGAAGTATCCTGTATGCTTGAGAAATAGGAGTATTGGTTGAATTACTGAAATCTCTCAGAACGTCTTAGAAGTAGCTCAGAAAATGATACCATTTTCATTCTCTGTGATCTTCTAGTCACCTGTGGGACAATCAATGTCATTCTCCCTCTTGATAGTTTGGAGTTTCTTGGTTTCCTTATGTTGTGGTTTAACCCTGGCCGGCAACCAAGCACCATGCAGCCGCTTGCTCACTCTGCCTCACCCCGAGGGATGGGGAGGAGGATCAGAAAGGAATGTAAAACTCAAGGGTTGAGATAAGAACAATTTAATAGGTAAAGCAAAAGCCACACACACAAGAAAAGCAAAGCAAGGAATTCATTCACCACTTCCCATCAGCAAGAAGGTGTTCATCCATCCCCAGCGAAGCAGGGCTGCATCATGTGTTATGGTTACTTTAGGAAGATAAATGCCATAATGCCAGATGTCCCCACCTTCCTTCTTCCCTCAGTTTATATACTCAGCACGACATCATATGGTATGAAATATCCTTTTGGCTAGTTGGGGTCATCTGTCCTGGCTGTGTCCCCTCCCAGTTTCCCATGCTCCTCCAGCCCTCTTGCTGGCAGGGCCCAAGAAACCAAAAAGTCTTTGACTTAGTGTAAACATTACCCAGCAAAAAAATAAAAATGTCAGTGTCCTATCAACATTGTTGTCACACCAAATCCAAAACACAGCACTGTACTAACTACAAAGAAGAAAACTTACTCTATCCCAGTGGAAACCAGGACAGCTTATTCTTTAAAATTCTCTGATTCCTTCTTCTGTGCTGTTAAGAGGGTTATGCACGTTTCTTCTCTATGTTCTGTGTTTCTTTTCATCAGTCAGTTGTCTCACTTCTCAAACTTCACTTGCAAGTAATCGAACAAGGACAGCTTCAGTGTCAAGCTAACAATACTTGAGTCCTAAACCTTGTAGATAACTTCAGCTATAACCACATTCTCATTTTAAAGCATTTCATAAAAGTAATTTCTGTAAATTACTTTAGCATTCATAAGCATTTCCTAAATGATTATGTTTTAAAGACTCAAAATAAAGGCTTCTATTAAGAAACTGACATTTGGGGAAATTTATTTTTCCTTTCCCACCATTTTGAACATTTTGTACCATAGATGGCAAGCAATAGGCATTAGAAAATTCCACATTGAGGATGAATATCCTCCTTGGTTGCATTTGGACTGTGTGTTTTATATAGATATTACAGACAGGTTTGGAAGACATATATCTGTTTGTATAGACACATGTCTATGTCTATAGACATGTTTGGAAGGTAGTCAACAGAACTTTCAGAGAAAATGTATTAAATGCTATCGTAGTAACCTCTGGGAACCATAACTTTCTTGGTCTTTTTGGTGAACCACTGGTTTTAAAATAAGGAAAAAATGGCTTATTCTTACTTTCCTTACTGACTAACCAAAACTTAGTGTTGTCATTTAAGATAATTTATTCCTGTACCCTTCTAGGTAGCAATCTACAATTGACATGTTCGTGACATATACAAATGTTATTACTTCTACTACCAGCTCTCTGTTTTATAGATTAACAAATAAAGGTGTTTCAGCATATTTTTCATTCATTTTCATTGTACTTCCCTAGTTTATAAAGTCTCCTTGACAGGTAGCACCAGTCTAAGTACCACTCCCATTGCAACCTTTCTAATACAATGTAGAGAGAAAGCATTATTGTGTGTACCTTCATGTTCTACATTTTGGCCTAATTAATGTTAAATATTCTCTATGTCACTTGGTAAGAATTTTCAGAACAAAAAAGGGAAGTTTCTTAAGCTGTCCTTACGTACAGGTCTGTGCTGTGATTAAAACTGGCTTAAATATCTAGAGATGAAGACCAGAAAAAAACAAAATGCTTGGAATTCAATTGATCTAGCTAAATTTGAAGCTTTCCAAACAGCAATTAAAGCAGTTTTGTGGCACAAGTATCAGAAGTAAGATTTAATGTTTTAAACATGACAATAAGATGCAGCTAGTTCTGAATTGTATAATAAAATAAAAAGGAATCACTATTGTGTAAAAAGGAAGTACAAAATCATAGCCTAAGGAGAGAGGTTGATCTCTGATTGTGGTTTGACAAGAAACAGGTAACAACTCTGATGCTCGCCAAACTGCCTGAGCTAATGAAAACCTATGCAAAAGTTTTGGTAAAAAACTGAGGTTTGCATCTCTGATTGATGATCCCATCAGTCACAAAAATGTTGCAAAAAGAGCCAACATAACTACTGGAGTATTACTGCTGACTTTTTGCAAGAGTATGGTACTACGTTACTCATGTGTCCGTGCGCTAACTGTAACACAGAGATCCTTTTCTAAAAGCAGCTGGCTAGTGTACTGTTCCTCATTCTTTATCTGCATATCTCATTATTTCTAAACGTAGTGCTTATTTGTCATATGATAATTTTTTAAAAAGTCAATTAACTTCTGTCCATTTTATTTTCCACAATTTTAAAAAATTACAGGTAAAAAGAAAGGCCTGTTGCACCCATAAAGTTGAAACAATAATGATATTTAATATTTTATTGTTTTGAATCAAAAAATAGCCATACTAATATAACTACATGAGCATTTTTGTATTCGCTAGTCTAGTAAGATAGTATTAACTTTTTATAGTAACCAGCCACAGCCCTTTTGCTAACTGCACCTTATATGTCTTTTATACACTCCCATCAAAGTGATCTCTAACTTCCTAACTGGTGTGCGTTCAGCTGCAAAAACCAAAATGGATGAAACATAAAGGCTAGAAAACCTTGAAGAGGTTTTCATGATTACTTCACTAAAGGCAATGGGTATAGGACTCAAGGAACCAAAGAACTCAATTCATGCACACAACTTCTACATAATATTCAGTGTCCTATTCTCTTCTTCTAAATCACTTCCTTTAGTCATCCAGTCTTTTATGCAGGAAAACAGACTATTTGTTGTCTTATAATTTGTCTTGTTATAAGAAACAAGGAGAGAAACTGGTGAGTCTATGAAGGTCTAATATTCCTTATTTATAATGATATTGTCCTTTAGTCACCCCATCCCCCAAGGCCAAATAGCTCTTAAGTTATAAAGCTAGCAGGAAAATAACAAAAGACAGCATCAAAAGACAACTCTACTTTATGGGCTGTTCACAGAATAACAAAATAAGCAAAGTGGAAAGAATTGCAAGAAAGGCTAAAGGGAAATTTGAATCTTGTTCCACCATCTGGGAAAGATACTTAAGTGGAGTTGACTAAAACCATAGTCTATATTAAATGTCAAAACTTTACATTTATGTTTCATGAAGTTTTTATCCCACCAAATGTCTATTGCAAAATGGCTAAATATCTGTTGAGTGTATAAAGAACTTAAATTTGTTTATAATTGTCATTTTTTTTTTTTTTTAACTAGACATTTTTGTGCAATTCTGATGGACCTTCAGGAATCTGTCTCTTAGCAACTGGTCATTATTTTGCTACAGTATAAAATCTAAATGAAATCAAAGCCTTAAAGCAAAAGTTAAAGTAGAATATCACAAAAAAATTAGCAAAAGCAAAATTAGGTTTTTCTTCTGTGGGAAAATTACTTTGCGGGGGAATGAAAGAAAACTGGGATCTAACAGAGGCAAAGTATTACAGAAAGCTTTTTAGGGTAAAATATCTATCTATTGCTTTCAGGACAGTTGGCATGCAGGGAATCTACTTTACCATGGCTCGCTAAGCAACATATTCTGCCATCTCAACACATGTAGGAGTAATGGAGCGTGGAGCAGAGTGGAGACACTGCAGCCAGGCTGTGTTGTTCTCCCTGCAGGAATAGGAACTTTATGGTATTACACAGTTGATAAGCTGCATAGCAGTTGTCAAATGAATCTATGAGGAGACCTCTGCTGCTGAGCCAATCATTGTGGTGATATTACTCTCCTCAGATGAAATAATGTCATTGTAATATTAATGCACACCTCCATCCCAAAGTTACTTGCCTCTAAGGTACTACTACACTTCACTGGGCACGTGATACCAGTCACTAACAACCACATGTATGACTACAGTCACTCAAGCTTCACCTAAATGTAAGGAAAATGGACTGGTCCTGGACTGAAATAGGTCCAAAGGTGGGGGGGGATTATGAAATTAACGAATTACCACACTCTGATTCAGTGTTTAACAATGTTAAAACTTGTGCACAAAATTAGTGTAAGCTCCACTCTCTAAAGCTGTTATGAATGGAAGACTTCTAATCAAGAGAGTCAGCCTCATGAAGGATGAGAAACAAACAACAGAGAGCAAAAAGAACACCGTTAAGTTACACAGAAAGAAACCTTTGAGTAAAATTCTGACTGTAAGAGGAGACAGGCTGATAGAGTGTTGCAGTTCACTGACATCAACAGAAAATTAGTTGAAAATAGGACAAAGATAATTGTGGCAGTGGGAGATAGCGACCTCCCACTCAAATAGCCCCCCTGAAAGAGGGCAAAACCCTGCTTGAGGAGCACGCATAGTAAAGAACTTCAGTACCCCTATTTGAGGATGTGTACTAATTTGCAATAGAAGCAAGCAACTTGTAACAAATCCTGTGTATGATAATGAATGAGAAGTTAGGGGAGACTTCATAGTAACTTCTGAGATCAATTGATGAGCTGAACCTGTCTTCTCCCCTACATGGATGCCTACCAGGTAAGAACTTTATTCTACAGCTAGCTCATGCTAGCTGTTATTTAGTGTATTGTTTTAAGCTTGTTTTGCAGTCAGTGTATTATCACTGGCAATCTTCAAACCTGATCCTGTCACAAACTTACATTTTGTATAATAAACATTTTCAGCTGAAGTTAATTTTGTGTAAGTCTCTGGAGATTTGAGTAGTTGTTTTAAGGGTTTAGACTGAGTCATGCTGCCAGCAGAGGTCCCTGAATAGGCCAGTGAAATCACCCTCCAATACAGTGAGCCGTCAGAACACAGGTAGCGGGCAGGCTGGTCAGATGGAAGGGTCTTGTCTTTCTTGGGAAACTGACAGGCTGATCAAATGTAAAGGGCTTGAAGAAACCCCCCTTATTAATGTGACAGCTCTCCATCTTATCAATTCTTTTGATCATTTAGTTTTACTGTAAAATAATAGGGAGAAGGGAAGGACACAGTGTTCAGAAAATTATTCAAATGAAACCAAACACTTCTTTTATCATTATTGATTAAACCTACAGCCAAATGGAAGGTATTTTATTACATTCATATATAAAATACAGGTATGTCTATATGGACATATGGAACACAGTTAAGAAGATAAAAATTAAATCTGCAAAGCCAAAATTGCAGCATTAATTTCGGTGGTGTGAGAGGGATCTTCCAAACATAATAGCTTCATATGCTACAGAAATGCAGGCTTCACAATTCCTTGGGGCAATAAGGTAGCCCTTGGGTCACTGAGGAGCTATGTGTCATACTCCCAACAAACATTCCATATCTCAGATAACTAGCACCCTCTGAAAGTTTTGGTACTTACAATTTATTTAAATGAACCAGATAATCTGCTGTAGAAGCTGGAGTAATCAGAGACAGGAGAATTGCTAAGATAAAGGGGAATGGATGTGGCAGATCAGCACTGCAGGAGATACTGTGAAGAATACTACATTCCTGTTATTTCCCACATCCCATAGTAACCTTCTTTTCTACTTTCTATTCTTCTACATGCTCACAGGTAGTCCACAGACAGGACTGAACATTAAATATTTTGGGAGCTCCATATCAGAGGGATTCATATTTTGGTTATTTAGAAATCTCATTTTTTTTTTCCCCAGAACATTAATTTATAGTTTTAAACAATAATTAAAAGAAAATTCAAAGTGAGAAAAAAAGGGAAGAAATATAAAATTGAGCAACTCTATACTGAGGAAAAAAAACACCAAACCAAAACACTAAAAAACCCAATGAAAACCCTTTATAAAATTCACCCACACCACAGACAACCATGAAGAAAATAATTGTGGGAGCTATATGTATAATTTCATTTGCCTGTACCATGTCTAATATGGATAAATAACAGCAAAGCAAAAAAATTCACGACATATGCCTGACAGATTTGTGTGTCTTGAGCATCGGTTGTCTTGTTGTTATGACTTCACATGCTCTAAATTAATCTAACTGTCAGATTTGGGGTCAAGAAAGAATTATGACTTCTGGGCAGATTGGCAGGGACTGTTAGGTTTTAGGTTTGTTTTGATTTTATTATTTTAATTCACAATATAGAAGTAATAGATGTCTAAGAAAATATTGGCATTTTCATGCAATTTCCAGGACCAGTAATACTATCAGTCTTTGTTCTTTCGTACTTCATTGCTGGGGCATATTATTAAGGGTTTTTTTGTTGGATTCTTTTTCAATTGCATTTTTTGGTGCCTTTTTTTTTTTCTTTCTTTTAATATAAATCTTCAGTTTATTAAAGGCAATTTAGGAAAAAAAAAATCATTGCTTAAGAAGTATAATAACATTTAGATGTTTTATAGACTTTTTTGAAAGCGATCCTTATTATATTAACTTACTGCAAGGGACTTCAGCGTGTCTCTGTCTTGGCAGAGTTAGAAAACAGACCAAAAATCATTTGTCCAATACAGAACACTGTGAAGAACACTAGAAAAGGTAAATGTTAACCTCTTGAAAGACATGTAAGAAGAAACAAAAAAAGTAAAATATATTGGCTAATTATGGATTCTTCTCTAATAGTAACATTCCCTTGCAAAAAGAAAACTAAATACATGATAATTATCTCTTATTTTCAAATATTTCATATGTTACTAGAACAAATATCTGTTTTTATCAGAAACCCGGGACCCCATGAATAATAGTTGTTTTGTCCTAGAAAGACTCAGCTCCCATGAGTATTTTTATTTCTCTGCAGGCTTTCTTTCAACAGTTATTTCTACAGAACATTACTGTAGACCAAATCAGTCATTTGCCACTTATCACCTATAACTAAATATGTTGACCGTGTTGGAGACAGTAAGATGAGGCATCTGATCTTGGATCAGTAATAGGACCTTTAGTTGCTGTTACTAGAGTTTGAAAGAAACCCAAATCTCCAGCCATTCTAGAGCTCTGTTACTGATACGTTACACTGTCACACTAAATTTAATTGGAATTGGAGAATACAAAATCCTTTCTGAACTAAATCTTTTATACTTACTTTCTCTGTAAGCAGAATACCAAGATTTGTCATCAGGCAGAATAAGCTCCCTACTGAGTCTAAGTCAGAACAGTAATTTTAGTTTTCTTTAGAAAAAAAAATCAGTTTTGCTTTTCAGGATGGGTGTAAACTTAACCAGGTCTAGAGGCTGCCAGGACCATGGATGAATCTACATCCATCTTATCTGACAGTTCTATTATTTACTAAGTAATCCTCTGTTTACATCCTTATCCATCTACCTAAAATATAATCATACATTTGGGTAAATAAAAGATCAAATACAAATAAAAAATCACAATATAGAATTACTTTAACTAGGCCACACTAAAAATATGATCTTAATGCTGAAACCAGTCTAAGTTAATTAAGGTAAAATTGAAAGAAAAGAAAAAAAAAAATAAATATTGAAGTGTCTGGTCCATTCCCTCCAGACATTTCCCGTTGATACTAAGGAAACATCCCAGGTCTCTGTCACTAGGACACCCAATCTGTCACCTCACAGTGTTCCTTCCCCCAGTATGAAGTAGAGCACCTCAGCTCCTCTGACTGTAAAAGTCAGGCTCATGTATGGTCAGAAAAAAAAGGTTTATTGCCCTGTTGTGCTGTTTTGATCAGACTGCTCAACAGGTGACTCCCAGATCACATGATCTGCTAGCACTCATACATTTTTTTGCTGCTAGTTCTGCTAAATCAGACTTAGCTCCTCCAAATGTCAGTCCAAGTCTGTTTTCTAAGGATGTGAATTTTGTAAAGGAATAAAAAAATATTATTTTTTTTAGTTTATGGCTCATTGAATTGCAAAATTATTTACGTATTTTTTTGAAGACAGTATTTAATGTGAGCTTGCACTTGCAATTTATATTGCTATTGAGCCATATTTGTGGAACCAGAAAAGATTTGACCATTACATAAACCTTGTTGCTACGGGCCCAATTGTGCATACAATTTTACAAGTTAAGGAAATGCACCATGCTTAGTTTCTGCTGTTTTATAATATATTTAACTGAGTGTTTGATTAACAGTGCAATGCTTTAATACAGGAAACAGATGTATGTTATATATAGATTAAAAATATTTTGGTATCTCAAAATATGTATTTGAAGTCTTCATCCTCTGGGACTGCAGAACACTTACACAGTCCATCCCACTTCTATAGATACAAAGTGTGCTGTGCTGGCTAGGTGATAGACTGGCATGTGAAATATGTTTGGGCAGGTCTGACATTCCTGACAAAACAGGAGGGTGACAGCGTTAAAAGCCTATACAATGGAAATAACTTTCAAGCGTGATGCAGAAACATGTTTCCTTAAGATCCGCAGCTTTGCCAAATGTTTATGAAGAAAAGTCCTTGCTTCTAGCTAGTTAGATTAATTATTTCAGACTGGAGCCATTTTTGAAGAATGTGTCTCTGAAGACATACACAATTTATTTGCAATTTATCTGGCTCCTTTCTGTAAAGAAGTCTGTTGTTAAACTACGTGTTTCAACTTTTTGTTTTTGTTATAGTAGTCAGTAGTTGAAATTTGTCATCAACAAAAGAGAAGTTGTTAAAAAAAAGGGATAAAACAGTTGAATTATAATACAAAGTCTGTTTGAATGTAAAAAATATAGAGAGCAGGTTAAAAGTGACAGCTTTTACTCTGAGGATAATCTGAAGGCAAAACTTTCAATTTTTATCTTTATGAGCTGTGTGTTTCTGAAGAAAAAAATCCTATTCTTCCCCACTAGCTATGCCTTAGTTCAGACCACAGTGTGATCCTGGAGTACATTAATTAGATTCCTTTCAGATGAAACCAAGGCAGAAGACATGCTGGAATGGAGCCTTCAGGGCACTCCAACCACTTCAGCTCCCAAAACCCGATGCCAGCCTCAGCAGAACATGTATTGTGACAATGTCATTTTCCCTGCGCTGACTGCTTTACATTCCACATCTACTCCTCCTGCGCTATCTGTCAATGTAGACAGTGTGGGTGAATAGTATTTTAGCACAGCTACAGTGATATGTTCTTGTGCATGTTACACTTGAAATATACCATGATTAATTTTATTTCATTGTAACTTTATGTTTTGTATTGGGAGTTGCCATATTAGTATGCAAGTATCAGATTCAACATAATGTATAAATACTTTTAACTCGGTAGCTTCAAAGCTATATGAAGAATTTAGGGGAGGAGTATCTAAGCAAAACTTCATGTAAAACTTTACCTCAAAAATACTGGATTACCTTGCAGAGAGAGAAGTCTGAGTGCTCTTCTGTATTTTTTTATAAACAAGTTTTATATACAAGTTTTCTCTTGTATATCAGTACTTTTAATTTTAGTTACTCTAGCACCTTGTTAGAAGGTGCTATATTATTATAAGTCATATAATTGCTTGAGTTACAGCTTGATTTTCAAACCAAAATGATCCAAAAAGTTCAAACAAATATTTTTTTTTTTTTAAGGATTGCAAAAGTTTGGTGTCTAATAGCCAAACTAGGAAACACAAGAAGCCTAGCTGACAGGGTCTGTCAGCAATGACAAGCCATGGTTTATTTTGCAGATTGTCATCAGTTTTGTTAAATGAAATAGTGAGGGGTCTCTCAAAGGCACAATACCTTGGAGAAGGGCTTTAGATGGGTCAGATGTAATTGAGTAAATAATTATGTTAGAAATTTAGGGTGAATTTTTGTAGCACTGCTACAGACAAAAGTACAGTCATAGGCTATTTATCAGTCGTGAACTCTCTGAAGGGTACTGAAATTGGCTGCCCATGTGCAATTCCCAGATTTTATTACTGCCATGAGAACAAAGTAAATGTAGTATATGCTTGGGTTTGTTATTTTCTAGTAGAGACTTAATCAGGAAAGTCAGCAAACTGTCCCTACATAAAATTTATGGAATATTTACAGCACAGCTTCACATATACTTCCTGTCTGATATGTACTTTTCCAACAAGGAAGCCAATTTTATAACTATTTGAAATGTTTTGGGGGTTTTTTTGTTGTTTTTTTTGTTGTTGTTGGGTTCTTTTGTTTTGTTTTTTTTGTTGTTGTTGTGGTTTTTTTTTTAATTGAAAAAGAAAGTTTTAAATTAATGATGTGCACTGATCCCCAGATTCAAGTCATAAAATCTGATACTTAAGAGTCGTTACGAAGTTGTCTCCTTTAGACATCACAGGAGAGTAGATCAAATCTTTGGTGGATTGAATCATTATGCAGAATTCTTCCTCACTCCCCATTAACTGTGTGGGATGTGTATAGAAATGTTGTTCCTCCTTTTACAGAAAATGAAGAAATGTATGAAAAATGTAGAGGGAGTAGATCCCCAAATTTTTCCAACTGGCTTTCACAATAAAAAGTATATACACTGAGAAAAAGTAATTAATAAATGTTTCTCTATAAATTCTAAACCTCATAAATGTCATTGAATTGTGCTAGAATGGCCATATGGCAATTTCAGTATTTTATTTTCCAGACTTCTCCATTTTAACAATCATGATATATCATAATGGGTTTTTTACATTTTTAAATTAACATCATAAGCCATTTCAGAAATGATGTTATGCATAAAAAATCAGTGATTTCCAGAAACATCATATAAGCCTTTTAAGTGAAGAGACTCCACTGATATTTCTTAACAGGTTATGAATTATATTTTCAATTCCAAAACAAACAGAAATGCACCACATTTTTTTTTTAAAAGTAAAATTTCAAGCATTTACTTAAATGATGATTTTTTTAAAGACACAATGGAAAATAAAGTGTGTTATTTTATTCTTATACATGAAAAACAATGACTGGTTTCAGAATGTCTCTATTTTTTATGTAAGCAAAATATTTAGGTTTTTTGTTTGTTTGTATTTGGGTTTTTTTTTTAAAGTATGGTATAAATAACTTCAAAAAATTAAGCTGAGACTGTTTGTGGAACTTACTGTATGGGTAGACTTATTGTTATAAACTCCACACCTACACTCCATTTCCAGGCAGATACATAACTAATGTTTTTAGGATTAATTTCTAATATGCTTTAATATACAGTTAAAAAGAAAGATATTAGGGGAAAAGAAGTCTAGTGATAAGTAAAATTCTTAATAAGTTGCATATTATTCTGAAATACAAATGAGTTTAGATTTAAATAATTCATTAAACACCTGGAATTAAGATATACCCATGCAAGAGATCAGTGACAGCGCAATTTACAGTGAATAATCCAGACCTTTCATGTATATAACTTGGACACTGTAATTTAGCATTATACAGCACAATTTATCATTGAAAAACAAAGCTTTTATTCATAACAAACTGAAATAAGAATGGATTAATAGGAATATGTTTCCAATTCATGAAACAAAGAAAAGTGAGTAGGTGAAACAATACAATTCACAGTTAAAAGTGTTACTTTTTCTTTTTAAATTGGTTTACTACATTTTCGTATAATGCAAAAAAGTGCTGTGCAATGCCAAACTTCTAATTCAATAGGCAGATGACTTAAAAAAAACCCTCTGAAAATTGTTTTTTTGGTGCATTTCTTGCTATATGTTTTGATATTTTCCTGTTGGCATTTGCTTGTATAAACATATTATTTTTATATCTAACTTTATTAAAATAAATACACAAAACACAACGACCACTTTCTTCATAAACTCACATGACAGAAGTGCTTTGAGTCACAAAGACAATGGTGGATCTTGTAGCATTCCAACATCAATTCATCTGAAACGCAAAAACAAAACAGTCTAAATTAGAATTAAATTTAATGACTGTTATTGTTTTATGGAAAAATAAATCATGGTGGTAAGAATGTATGTCAGCTTGTTGATAACTTAGCTTCAAATTCAACCTCTTTAAAGTTGACTGTTAAAAAGCGAGCCAGTGTGTGAGGCCGCACCACACGCTGCCTGCCGCAGCACTCACTCCCCCGGCCCTAGCCGTGTGGCCGCCCCCGGCAGCGGTGCCCAGCCCTGGGCAAACAGCCACCCGCCACCAGGCACTGCACAGGGGATGCGCCCAGGCACCCAAGGCCGCCTCGGCCTGCTGAGGCAGGGCGCATGCGCGGGCAGGTGGTAGGCACCATCGCCCGGGAAACAGGCTCCCTGCATGTGGTCAGGCCGTGGGGGGCATGATCTGGAACCCCCTGGCACCGACAGGCAGGGGAACCCTGGGGCCGTGGGACACTGCTGGGCCCGCGGTGGTGACTGTCCCTCCCAACTCTATCCTGACTGCTCCCCAGTTTGCTTTCTTTTCTATCCCTTCTTGCATTTCCTATCTCTGTTTTCTTATGAACAGGCTGTTCTAATAAACTTTCCTGACTGGAGGCATTTGACCTCGTTTGCATCTGCATCTCACTCTGGGTGTAACATCAAATCTCCCCGGCTCAGGCTTTCCCAGACCAGAACAGCCTGAAAACTCTTAACGTTACCTGGCCCCGATGTTCAAGTGAATGTGCATCTGGAGATGCTGGGCTGTCCAGCCAGCTCTTGTGCTTCAAAGTTTTGTCAAAGAATTTTTATCTCCCAATCTATCAGGTATGCCAAAAGCTGGAGATTTAATCCAAGATATCCAGTCTTAAAAGACTAGTGTCACCCCACCCAACCATATTTTATTTCCATTCCAAGAAGGTTTATACTACTGGATGACCAGTACTTTTACAAAAATAACATAATTTTTGTCTGGACACATAAAAACTGAGATACTGTTAATATTGTGTCCAAAACAATCAGTACAGATTTGATGTTTTCGTCTGTGCACATGATTTTTATATTTAAGTAAGACAATGTCATGTGACAGATTTATATAATGGATATCAGAATACAATAGATTTCATTCCTGATGAATACAAAAATATAAAAAAATAGTTTTAAAACCCTATATATTTTATATATAAACAAATAGGGGTGTGTGTGTGGGGGGGTATAAATAAAAAGATGTCTCTTTGCTTTAACTAAAGGAAGCAGAGAGGGGGAAATTCTGATATACTCTTATAGCACAATTTGTAGCTTCATTGTAAAGCAAGTTAGTGTGTCACAGTAGACTGCACAATATATTCTACCTTGATATGGCAACATTATATTCCTAAATGATGTTGTGAAGCTGCCTGTCTAAAAGCCTATGGTCATGCCAAATTATTCCAAATGACAATCCTTCCACCCTCAGATGCCAAAAGGTCAACCACAAAGCAGAGAGAAAAAACCCAATAAGAATATATAAGATGTTAAGTAAAAAAATATATTAAGCAGCTCCTTTGCTGGTAAAAAAAAAATATTTTAAATGGGAAAAATGGATATCTGATAATGTCTCTCATTCTGTAACACCTTGAAAATTCCCTTATAGGGGTATAAAGGAAAAACCTTTGCACAACATAATGCACACAAGAGTTAGGTGATGTCTTTAAAGAATCTTGATTCACCCTAGTCACTTCTCCAAGATGTTGTCAATTACTTGGTCACGTCTATTGTAATTTTAGTGGAAAAAACCCCCATTGTCTTGGGATTCTGAAAAATCATTCTCAAATAGAAGCATTGTCAAGAAGCTATAACACTATGAACAAAAAGAATTTTTATTACACATATGTTGATATTAATTCACTGTATTTTGTCCCATAGATCTGGGTTTATAAAGTCAAAAAATAAAGAGAAGACATGATAACGTAACAGAATGGGATGAGAATAATGTGGCAAAAACAGAAAACAAAAGGCAGAAAAATCTTAAATTACATTGAAAGTAAATATTTGCATTGAAGTAAAAAAAAATAATGGCTAGTTAGAAACGATTGTGTAAACATTAAGTAATAAAAGCTGTGACAGTCCTTGTGTCTCTGTTGATTAAAAAGTGTAAAAGTAGGATTCAGCTCCAGATTCAGGCTAGAAATGTTGGTGTCAGTTACAGCACTAGATGTCTAGGCTCCCTTTAAAGCCAGGTGAGGTCTTGTAAATGTAGTTACTGAGGCCTGGACAGCTGTTTAGAGCATTGTGAAAGAAATCCTTAATTTAGACAGCTAGGTCACTCTTTAAGGTTTGATGACTGTATTGAATAGAGCATAACTCAGTTGCCCATTCATAAATGTCTATTTGAGGAGCCATACAGCACTGGAGACATCTGCATCAGGTTGCAGGTATGAGACCAAACCTGTGAGAAACCTAATCCCTCTTGGGCTGACTTCTGGAGGCCATGGAGGAAATGTGGCACCTCAGGCAGCACCCAGTACTTAATTCTGCACACCCTAACCCAGGGGTCCTGAAACTATGGCCTGTGGGCCGGATACGGCCCCCCAGGGTCCTCAATCCAGCCCCGGTATTTACAGGACCCCCACCCCCACCCCCCCACCCCCTGCTGGGTGTTGGGGGGGGGAAATCAAGCAGCTGCAGATGACTGCCTGCCACTTAATCCACGCACCGGCCCCCTGTTTAAAAAGTTTGAGGACCCCTGCCCTAACCAAATCCTGTCTCTTTTCACTCAGAGGGGAATTTAAACAGCTAAGCAAACAATTGCACCACTGAAATACACCTAGAAATCTTTGTCTTGATTAAAGGTAAATGTAAAAAAGTTTTCCACTGCTTGTATTGTTTCCTTAGCAAATTAGCCCTCAAATGGGGAATGAAAGTCTTAAAACAACACTCTTACTGCTCTTTCATTACATCCCCAGTCAGTTCAAACTGTTGCTGGAGGGATACAGTTTGTAATGCATTTCTCTTATGGCTCTAAACTGTTATGCAGTCAGCTGCTTCAGTAACATTTCCTGATCATCAATCATATCATCAGTATGGCCTGAAATCTTAGAATATCCATACTCGTCATGGCCATGTCTGCACAATATACACTGTTGTGTCACTGAACCTTCAGGATATAAAAACAGAAGCCTGAACCTATTCCTTTGTCAGAATTACTGATAAAGAGAATGGAGGAGACAGGGATGAAAGATAAATTGTGGAACTTGCTGAAAAAAAAAATATCTCAGAACTGTAACCAGAGCAATTAAATTACTATTCTTTCTTCATCTGCGCTTTAGGTTTCACATTAGGGACTGGATTTGCATGACTAAATGTATATGCTTAGTTCAGTTGCCCACTCCCAAGGGTCTAGTATCATTGCAATATTATAAGATACCCCACGTGACTTCTAGCTGCCACTTTGGGAGGTCTTGCGTGTCTTTTAACTCCTGCATCCTATATATTATCCCCACCTGGATCTCTTAGATGTTTTATAACATCTCAGATAAAACCTATGTGGGAAAATTAAGCAAATCTTACATGTTCACATCCAAGTCTAGGAAGACTAGGTTTCTTTCTAGTCAGAAAGAGAGCACCCCATTTGGGGTACAATTTATGTCATGTCATCACAGAGTAAATTTCCTAAGTTGGCCAGATCAGTTGTGTACTATAGCTGCTTATCTTCACTTTATTGTCTGTAAAGGAAATTACTGCATTTAGGTCCCTTGAAAATTGAAGTATGGGAATTTTTCTAAAGCATTCATAGGTGATATGCTTGAAAATGCTGGATGCTTTCTCAAGTAACAGAGTATTTGTAATTTGATTTAAACAGAAGAATATTGTATATAAATAATTTTGCTCTGTCTAGCAGGAAAAGGCTTGACACCAAGAAAATTAAGCAATGGCAGTAACAAAATGTTTGAAATCTCTGTCCTATCACACCGACACCCACAGACACACACCACCTTGAAATGGTCAAGCTGTAAGTTTCTTTCCCTGAACAGAAAAGGATACCTTGGGAAAAATAATTGGATTCAACTAACCAAGCAAAACAAAGCAAGATGAATGCATGAATAGATTGAATCAGGTGAAAACTTAAAACTTACAAATAAATTTCAATTGACATCTCAGAAATACTCTCTCTTGAATTGTGTAAAAACAATAAAGCTGAGACATTTTCAAATTCATTTTATCCTCTAGATAAGGTAATATCACTAAAAATGATCATGTTGATAAAAAAGGCAGATAGCAGGAAGCAAATATGAAGCAGAGACAACTGCAAGTGTTAGAAGCACTATTATGTAAGTAAATATGAAGTGCTTAAGAAGTACAGCAAATCATTTGAATGTCTTGATGATATAAGGGAAGAAAATAAACATGAATGAATCTGATAACAAATCATTGTGAGAAAGTGAAGTTTGATGGTACTAAATGAAGGAGTTTCAAAGAAAGAATATAATCAGAAGACTTACAGCGACCTGTTATTAAATTAAGAACAAATGAGCTGGTAAGTTTAATTTTCCTTTATACACAGCCTCCTCAGGGGTGATAGAGACAGACAGCTGCAATACCATGACTCACTCTTCCTTACCATCTCTTTCAGTGAAAACTGAGGGCTGATATTGTCATTATTGCTGCTATCAAAGGAATTATAAAGTGTAAAAGATTAATATGACTACTCCATCTTTGGAAGAATACTGAAAAAAACTTCTACAATTTCTTTACAACAAAAGGTGTATTAATATCATTGTCCATGTTTAGATGTCATTTAGCATCATAACAAATTAGTATCTTATATCAGGATGGTATTTATACTGCTAAGACCCTAAGGCTCTTAAGCTTCTTTGGTGAATTTAATATATTTTAGGATGTAAAAACACTGGGTTTTTTAATATCTTCTGGAAAATACAATATGATGAGGTTTGGAAAATTAGTATCTTCTTGTAGGTAATGCATGTTGCTGCACGGAGGATCTTGAGACAGTTTCACATTCACAAAGATCTATTAGTGGGGTGCGTAGCTGGTGGCATACATGCGATTCTAGTGATTTCTTAATTAAATTTAATTGGGAAAAAGTGAAAAACAAAAAAAAGAAGGCACGAGGGGGAGATGAAGAGAGTGAGGAGGGAGAAAGGAAGCAAAAAGGGAAAGGGAAAGGGAAAATTCTTTCTAGTAACCAGCCTGAAAGAGTAAAGATGGGTCCCAGGTGGGTCTCTCAGCATTCTCCTCTGGAGGGTCTCTACAGTGCAACAGTGGTGAGGAAGAAGATTATATCTTCTAATATGTCTGTATTAGAATATATTTCAGAAGGAGGCCCTAAGTTGTTAGTCACAATAAGACAAAAATCTTTCAGCGTAGACATGCCTAGAGTATGCTATTGTATTGAATGCAGAGGACTCTGAGTGAATTCTGGGCTGTGGGAACAAGTCTATACAATACAACACAGCAAAAGACATCTGCATGGCAGTTGTATGTATTTATCAGCTTGGGCACAATGCCACACTTGTATAACTAAACCGAGGATGCCCCAACAGCAAGTTATCCTCAGTTTTATCTCAGCCACCTCTAGTATTTAGACATCAGCATCACAGAGCTCTTTCATGTTTCCCAGACAATACAGTTTTCAACATTTATTGTAGATAGTTTGTGTGTAAACTGGTGCACGAACTAACCTCTTTTACAAACATTCTCCTTATTACTGTAAAATTCTTCTAAAAAATAATCAGTATCTGTTACACTGAATGTTACATCTGTTAAACTTGATGTTGAAACTTACTTTTAATATAGCAAACTTCACCAAGAGTACATTAATTCTTGGGGTATTGGCTCAAGTAAATTCTGTTCAGGATGACTGATTTTGATGGGATTACTTTGCATATACACAGACATAGCTGACATCCAAATTTTCTCGTTGCAATGAAATTCTGTGTTTTTTTACAGAAAAGAAATTAACTGTTTTAAAAGTCTATTGAACCTTACTGTGAGACCAGCTAGCCCTTGGGAAGCCTTATGCAAGTGACCTATAATTGTATTATGGATTTTTCTTTATTAACTAGAATTTCAAAAGGCACAGACATGTCAACTGAATTATAAAAATTTTGATTTTACTCTCAAGGGTTATTGTTAACTTGTGATGGGTTATTTTAAACTGTGATGCTTATTTAATTTTTTTTTTTTTTTTTTTAATTAAGAAGTACCTTGTCCTCATTTTTGCTGTTGTGGTCTAATGGACCCTTAAGGTTTATTAAGCTTTTGAATGAAAAGATTATATTTTATACAATATGTCTGATAATATGTGTTTACATTTTTAGCATAAGCACTTTGGACAATATGAAAAGTGTATACACATTTCTTGTTTGCTCACATTATGTATACCTCTTTTTCTTTTCCTTTCTTTCTTTTTTCTAAAATGCTTGCTCTTCTGGAATTTCCCATACCTCCTTCTTGTGGGTCATTCCCCCTGCCCCTACTGTATAGTTATCCTCTTTTTCTATGTGGTTCTAAAATTGATTTATCTTGTCTGACCTGGTCTATGGCAGACTTCAGCATCATAATATTCCACTTTCTTAAGTCTTAATAAAACACAATTAATTCAGTTCTAGAGAGAGAGGAACAGAGTAACATGCAGTGCCACAGCAGTGAAGAAAAATGCTTTGTGTGCATGTATATGACTACTTAAATGTTTTTATACTGAGAAGTGAAAAGCAATAAAGTCAGTGAGATCCATAAATTTGGTAGGAAAATAAGTATAAAAATTTAGGGCCAAGACAACAGATCCTAATATTGTATGAGACTGCTCCTTTAAGGATTTGATTTCTTCCCTAGTAGCCATTTAAAGAATTTACATATACAGAACAGAAATCCCTAATCACACTCCAGACTCACACCCACGCACCATATCAGAGTAGAATTCATATAAAGTGTAACTGTCAATAATTTATATAAAGTGGCCATTATTCTATAAGCATATATTTAAATTAAATCCAAACATGACAAAAAAAAAAGAAATTACATTAAGCATATCTAAACAAATGTGAATTTATTCTGTAGTCATTTTATGAAGAAAGAAAGGAAATGGGAATATATATTAACCTTATTTGATTTTAAAAATCAGGGTAGTCTAATTTTTAGCAGTACATTATGCATTTGAATAGGCTAGACTTGACTGATGCATAGTCATGGATGTCATATTTATCACATATTTTGCATTCCAGAATCTGTTTTTTCCTAACAATGTTTTTCTTTTCTGTAGGTCTCAGGAGTGCTAAATTAATTTTGAAAATTCAGTGCAGTGCAATGGATGGATCTTGCTGAACCTCCTTCAGTAGATATTGGACAAACGCAGAAGATAACTGCTTAAGTATCAGCACTGTTAACTTTCATATCACTAAAAGAACTAAGAAAGGAAAGGGATTTATTCAAATAATTGTACAGGCAATGTGTTTGTGACTGCTTACCTTCATTCAGAAGTGTCTTGCATATGTGCCATTTTCTATGCAGAGTGTGCACTTAGGACGTGCTGAGCTAGCACTCAAAACAAGAGTCCTCACACTTTATGCATTATCCAGAATTAAGTTGTTCATAGGGTTATCTCTGATCATATTATGTAGACATTAATGTCAGACAAGCAACATCTGCTTTGTCCCATTTCTCATAGTTAAAGTGTTTTAGATGGTGCTTTTTCCTGTATTTTCTCCATTCTTTGAAGTGCGTGATCCACGTAGGCATTGGCAAACATGCTTACAAACAGTGCAGCCATGTAACAACTGAATCCATGTCAACTTTTTTTTTTTTCAGGATTTTGAATTCTGATGTGTTATTATGTACTCAATCTGTCCTCTCCTTTTTTTACAAAATTAACATGACAAATTCATAGGTGTTTAGAAAGAGCAGTGGAGAAGAAAGTGAATTGTTAATACTAACGCTACTCACCATTGGGAACCTATGCTGAACTGTTTTGGAAGAGCAGATTAAGAAAAACCTTGTAGAAAAAGGAACAAAAAAGCTGTATAATGCCATATGAGCTGTGTAACAAGGAATGAAAATATGAGAAGATCCAGCACATATTTGGTTATCATGGTTTAACCCAGCCAGAAGCTAAGTACCACACAGCCACTCACTCACTATCCGTCTGCCCCACCCCAGAAGGATGGGGAGGAGAATTGGAAGGGAATGTAAAATTTGAGGGCTGGGGTAAGAACAATGTAATAATTAAAATAGGAGGGAAAAATCCCCTGAGCAATGATAATAACAACAACAACAATAATAAAACCACAACAACTATAATGAAAAGGAAGGATAAAGGGAGAGAAATAAAATCCAAAGGGAAGGGACAAAAAACAAGTGATGCACAATACAATTGTTCACCACCCACTGTCGGATGCCCAGCCAGTCCTTGAGCAGTGATCAACCGGCCCCAGACACCTCCCCCAGTTTATAGACTCAGCACGACGTTCTTCATTATGGAATATCCCTTTAGCAAGTTTGGATCAGCTGTCCTGGCTGTGTCCCCTCCCAGTTTCTTGTGCCTCTCCAACCTTTTCACAGGCAAAACCTGAGAAACTGGAAAGTCCTTGACTCAGTATAAACATCACCCAGCAACAATTAGAAACATCAGTGTGCTATCAACGTTGTTCCACAGCACTGCAACAGCTACTAAGAATCATGTGCAGAGCACTTCACACTCCCTACCTAAGCTTTGAGGTGACAATAATTAAATAGAAGGCTACTGCTGAGCTGAGGCTTTAGGATCATTATTGGCTCCTTGGCTGGAAGGTTGCAGGATGGGTTAGGTTGGTGCATAGCTGCCTGCAAATGAACTTATGGTGATATCCATATTATTCTCATTGTTTTGTTTGTTGACCTTCTCCTTACTTCAAACATCTGCTGAAAACTTCGCACTTGCAAAATATTTATTTCAATGAGAGCAGCTGCCTTTAGGTATTACCACAGAACACTGGATACAAAACCAAAAATTTAACAAGGAAAAAAATAAAAGCTTTTGAGGCTAACCTCTACAGCAGCCTGTGAGTCTGTGTGGGAAGCGAGCAGCTAGCGAGTGTTTTGGTTTTGTTTAGTAGGGGTTTTATGCAAACCTTCTTTATACAAATGATCTTTTGATCCCTGCCATCTCACATGCTTGACGACAAAGAAGAGGTAATAGTCATCTAGGTAGCTGTTCTGAAGATGAATTTTTGCATATGTAGTGACATTATTTGATCACAGAAAAAGACATTGGAATGGGCCACTGGTTTTGGTGGTGAATAAAATTTGATGTTGCATAGAAATAATATTTAGGTGTTCCATAAAGTTAAGGAACACATCCTTTTCCTGTGAAGCTTTCAATTCTAGTCACATAAGCAGTCAGTAAAAATGTCCTCTATTTTCCAGCCAGTAAGGTTGTTGCTAGAAATGACAGGCTTGTAACTCCCTCTCCTTTGTCTGTCTCCCCTACCGCTATATTAGTGTGGGTGGGTGGGTGGACTGCAAACTGACTGCAAAACCTTACATTGATCTTTCTTTTCTTGCAAATTTGTATTTCATTAATTGCTATACTTCGGAGCCTTATCCTTGTTACATTACTGGTCTAGTTTCAGCAAAGACAGACTTACTGTTTATTTAATACATACAGGATCAAAACAAAGTAATGCATTGCAAAATATTTCAAACTACTTAAACACTTCTGTTCTTATTTAATTGAACTTTCAGTGTGTGTTCTGAGGTACTATGCACCAGGCTGGCAAATACTGTGTATCACAAAGACTTAATCAAGGCAACTAGAAGTAAAGGAGACTGTGTAAGGACAACAGGATGACAACTTTAAGTAGGAACAGATTTGAGCAGCTTCGAGCAGCAATTAGAGAAGGAAGAAAAGGTTGTTCATAGCTGAGATCAAAATTTTATGGTTTGTTTGTTTGTTTGGGTGGGTGGGTGCGGGTTTTGTTTTGTTTTGTTTTGTTTTGTTTTGTTTTGTTTTGTTTTGTTTTGTTTTGTTTTGTTTTGTTTTGTTTTGTTTTGTTTTGTTTTGTTTTGTTTTGTTTTGTTTTGTTTTGTTTTGTTTTGTTTTGTTTGTTTGTTTGTTTTTTTAATACAGGAAGCAGATATACCTGGCCAGACCAAAGAGCAAATGGAAATCTAGTATAAAGGGTCCAGCTTCATGTATTGATATTGTTTTTGTATTCAGGCTACCTACAAATGTCATCTGCCTCTGCCCTGTGAAGCACCACTGATAGTCTAGAAGGAGAATCTTGCAGAGGGGGACTTCAGTTCCATCTGTCTACAGTGGAGGTGATTTAACCTGACACTTTATCCTTGTATGCACTGCATAGCTGCAATAGAGATCCCATTTGTTATCCTTCAGATATCTGGGTGGAAACACTGCAAGATTAAGGCACTTTCCCAGTGGCTCAAAAATCCTTATAGGTCAGGGATTACTGGTTGTAATTAGTTGTATTAAATATCATTTAATGTAAGACAGATGAAGGTAAAATGGAAATAATGATATAACCTCCTAGTCCTCAATATATACATACACTAAAGATATATCAGAAGGTATCCTCCCTCGTCCAGTTGGTTTTCTGCTATTTATTCAACAAATAGGATTTTAGGCTTTGACCATGACTGTTCAATGGGCTGCATGTTCTGAGACCTTGCTTTTAGGGACATATCTGCAGCATTTTCCAACAGTGGCTTCCAACAGTGAATACCTCCAGAAGGATGCAATAGAGTGCTACTCCAGAGACATTACCATTTCAGAACACACTGGCAAAACATGCTAATCACATAGTAATATTTTTTCTTTCTGGGCCTTTTAATGCTTTTTGTTGTTTTAGTTAGGTTTTCATCTTACTAAACGCCATTAATTAATAGCAGAGTTTAAGAAAGAGTATCAAAAAGGTAGGACATATTTGGTTTTTAAGCAATGATTTACAAAAAACAGTGTCTTTCATCTTTTTGATCAAAACTGCTAAAATCATTCCTTTAATAAGAAAGCCCTTAGTACCACAAGGGGTATCACAGTCCTAGTGAAATCCTTTTGTTTGTTTGTTTGTTTGTTTGTTTTTGGGGTTTATTTGTTTGTTTGTTTTAAGAATATTCTATTTTGTAAAATTCTGAAAACTCAAGGGCTTTTTGATTTTGGGGCAAGATTTTTTTTTTCTAGAAAACTTGATTTTATTCTCTAGTTTAATAAACCATAGTGGTGCTGTAGAATTATTCTAGCTGCAGAGACTGCTGGTTCATTTTTTCATCCATACACATGTGAAAAGAACTGGATGCTCAAAATATTAATTAAGTTTCTACTTGAATCTAAGCTAGCTACATCCAGATATCCTAGGGGACAGCAAAAACAGTCACAGCGGGGGAACTTAGTTCTCAAGCACTTGTAGCTGAAGGGCTTCGCCTCCTGTTATACAACAGAGGCGTTGAGGGTTTATTAGATAAAAGCAACAACATCATGCTGCTAACAGTAGGAGTAAGCAGTTGACAAGTGAACAAATTACAGGCTTTCTTGCATTTAGATCTTCTTTTCTTTTTCTTTCTTTTTTTTTTTTTAATCCTTCTTTTCTTTTGCTGTACAATCACAGTAAGAACATCTCAACATGTTAAAATGTTTCCCTTGTATAATACATAGTTCTCTCCTTAAAATAAGTAAGCTGAAGTTCTATTGGTTCCAGGAACTTGTGCTTTCCAATTAGAAGACTGCTTCCATTATCAGTTTAGACTTCTGAATTCAATATTATTTCCATAACTGAAAATAAGACTGTTTTTCAATATATGGGCAACTGCTAAGAGCATGAATAGCATTTCTGTGCAGGAAAAGGTATGTCAAGGGCCTCACAACATTATCGGTTGGCAGTCAAAAAAATAGACCCTTTTGAAGGTTTTATTTTTTGAAGATAAATATCAGCTGATTAGTCAGCATTTTAGGGTGCTAATTTATACCATGGAATAGCGTAAGTGTCTGAAAGAAAAGGAAGACGATAGTTGAGATGGTGGCCACAAGAAAATATTCTTATGGAAAATATTTGAAATCCTCTCATATTTAATAAAATTGCAAGTCACATGCAGTACAGATTAGTAATTATAATTAATTTCTGTAACAGCAGCACAGCTGAAATTTACTGTTAATTTAAGATACTTAACTCTTCCAAATTGTAGGTACTCTTAGCATATTGAATTTCACATAACATTGAAATAAGTAATAGCTTTCCTTTCAATGAAGTGACATAAAGTAATAAATTAAATGAACATACTAATTGAGTAATTGAATGAGGAAATTAAGTTGGGCTATTGTTATAAATAAGCTAATGCTAAGTTTATCAATGTTGTGAAAAATACCTGATGGCAAGAAAATGTGAACTTGCATCAACATAGTTAAACAACAGCTGTCAAATAAGGGTATGTTTCATTTATCTGTAATGCAAATATTATGAAGAAAAAAGGTTTCAGTGCATTGGTGTGTTCTTCAGTCTGGCCTTTTGTGACTAGGCCTTCTGTTAATTAAAATGACATTAGGTTTCTCTATTGTGTATTTTCTATATAGCTAAAATTAATCAGGGAAAGATCAGTTCCTTAATAGCTTCAGAAAAATGAGGTCGAATGAACACTATAATACATAGTCTCAATCTGCAACAGCTCTACGTTAGCAAAGAGCTTCCTGAGCTAATTTGTGAGGGGTTGTTCTCTTTGGTCATTATCTTAACATCTATATACCTTTAGACCTCTTTGAATGAATACTCCCTAGCACTTATGCAAATATGTGGCACTTGATTTTCTTTTGATTTAGTGAATCTTAGGCTAATACAACTGTTGAACTTTATTTCTCTGCAATATTAACTCATAAGATTTGGTTAGTTCTCCATAAACAACAGTAATTGGTTTTACTTTCACTTTTCTTTTGACAGCACCATCTCTACTGTTCTTTCATCATGACAGAGAACATTTCCATGATTACTGCTCCATGCTGACTGATTTTGTTACTTGACTTGATTATAGCAACAGATACAACATTATTGCCTTCATTGTTCTGTTCCTTCTGGAAGATATTTTATGTCTTCTCAACCTACTTCTGTTTATTCAGATGGCCAGATATATTCATTAACTGCAAGCAAAGACTTTTTTTTCCCAGTTATTTTGTTCATTTTTCCTTGTATGCTGATGTCCATTTTATATTCATTGACCCAAACATCAATCTACTACTTTTTAGTATCCAGGTTCCAAATTATGAGTCATCACATGATCCACCAGTAAATGGAAACAAAATAAAACCAGAACTGTAGGGATATTATTTTTTTTTCTTCTTTTGCAATTAAGGGATTAGACCGGGACACTATAAGAGCTGCTGAACAAGTCAAAATACAAACATCAAGGTACAGTAGAAGGTACTACTTCTATGGCTAAACAGCTAAGAAAATATATTGTCAGTTTCATAAGAAACAAATATTTGAAAAGTAGATTAGTTCTTTTATTTAAGTATTATTATTCATAGCTGTTGCTACAGAAAATATTTCTGCACTTGGGAGAGCATTTTTAAGACAAGGCAGCAAACAGTGGGCAAGTATGTATTTTGGAGGTGAGGTGGGGTAAGAGTTTTGTGAGACTGAAGGTGTGAGTTGAACGAATAATGAAAGTCACAGTGACTGGCGTATCATCTACCAGGGAGAAGATTAATTCCTGAAATTCAGATCTTTAATTGCTTGTCAATTTTTTTATTTGATTGTTCTTCTATTTGGTTACTGTGTATTTTGACATATTGATCAATTGGGAACTCCACCAAACAGTAATTCCTTATAATATTACACAAATTTATTTTCAATGTTATTAGTTTACTGGTTCATGTGTAGCCCTAAAGAAAAGTTACTGGAAGAAGCAGATAGACATTATTGATACGTGTATGGCTAGCAAAGGTTGGTAACCTCTATCTACAGTGGAAGTGAGCCTACAAAAAGGGAAAGAGAAGAAACCATAAAAAGATCTCTCTCTATGTGACTTGTATTACTCTATGGATGATATTTTTTTTTTGCTAGAGTTGGCTAAGATTTGTAGTCTTGTTAAAAAAGAATCTGGGGGAACATAGGTCACCAAAATATTTGTGTCTTCCCAATATGCTATCTTTAGCAAGAATTATTTCAGAGAAAATAATCATTCCTCTGAGCAGTCATATATTAAAGATATTTTTATTTGCTTTCATTTTTTTCCTTCCCTGTAATTATTATGGTAAGTTATTCAAATTAAATCAAGGTCACCACTTTTTTCAGAGTCATCTAATGATTTGTATTGGTAAGATGATTTAATTTTTATTCTGGACTACTTTTTTTTGCTTGTATTGTTCCGTTATTGATCCATTCATTAACAACTTTTCTGGAAAAAAGAAGTAACTGCAGCCCTCTAGGAATCACCTGTCAAGCACCTTTTGCTAGAAACATATCCAGCTTTTAATATCCGATGTCAACTCCCTGCCTCTAGTTAATTTACAAGGGAGATTGGAGAAGATTATGGTTAATGTTGCTGTGTACATCCACTCTACATAGTTTCCCTTGACTTTATTCAGTCATTACAAGATTAATATTGCAAATGGAATTGAAAGATAAATGCACTTCCTTGCTAGCAAAAATTTTGGCAAAGGAACAAACGAGAGGGAAATTTTGATTTAAATAAAACAAATGTTGAGTGATTCTTGCCAGTTATAATATTAGGGTAGTTTACCGAAAGGCCAAATGATGAAGACTGGAAATCAAATACATACATAAATATATACAGAAAGATATAAAACAGTTCTATTCTCTATAAATTAGTATTTATAGTAATTTAAAACATACATGAAAAAACATACATGAAAAAAGCTTCATGAGTATTGTTATCATTATTAACATTATGATCAGTGCTACTAGTTTTCTGATTAGAAAATTTACTAGTACAAGGAAGAAAGTTGGCAGGACAGAAGCAACCAACCTGCAGGTAGAGAACAGGCTTATATTCCTTGCCTAATCAAAAGCCAAACCCACAGGAGAAATGTCAGTAATATTGAAACAGTATGTCAAGGTGATGTGGTTGGATAGCTTACATGACTGCAGCGCTGTGATGGGTGGATGGATACAGGCTCATTAGGAAGAGCTGGCAGCATGGCAAAGAGCTTATGGGTCAGGATTAACAGGAAGACCAACATGGGTGACATTGTAGCAGCAGTCTGCTTAGACTGCAGGAACAAGCAGATGAAACTCTCATTGGGTAACTGGAAGAATCCTCACATTCACAGGTCCTCATCCTTACGGGGGCTTGAGTCACCCCAATGTCTCCATGAAAGGGCAACAAACCAGGGCACAAACAACCCATGAGACTTATGCAGTGCACCCTCAGCAAGTTTACAGACAATATAAAACTGGGATGAGTAGCTAATACACCAGATTGGTGTTCTGCCATTCAGAAGCACTGATTATTGACTAGAGAAATGGGTCAACAGGAATCTCATTAAATTCAGCAAGGGGAAATGCAAAATCCTGCCCTTGGAGAAGAATAACCCCATGCCCTATGACAGGCTGGGGGTCAACCAGTTGCAGAGCAGCCTGTCAGGAAAGGACATGGAGGTTGTGGTGGACAACACATTGAAAATGAGCCTTCAATGCAGGAAAGAAGGCCAACAGCACCCTGGGCAACATTAGGAAAAGTGCTTCCAGCAGGCTGATAGGGGTGATCCTTCCTTTCTACTCACCACTGGTGAAATGACATCTGGAGTACTGGGCCCAGTTCTGGGGTCCCCAATAGAAGACAGAAACGGAGATGCTGGAGAGAAGGCTACAAAGCAGATTAAGGGATTAGGAAAGGCTGAGCGACCTGGGTTTGTTCAGCCTGGAGAAAAGAATGCTCAGGATGATCATACCAATATATATGTTGACACCTGCTGGGCAGGGCGGAAAGGGAAGAAGCTAGAGTGAGATTCTTCTTGGTGGTGCCCAGTGAGGATCCAAGAGGCATTGGCACAAACTAAAACATAGGAAATAACATTTAAACATAGTATTTTTTTAAAAAATATTATTTTATTTTATTTTTATGTGAGAGTGACTGATCACTGGAACAAGTTGACAAGTGCAGTTGTGAAGAATCCATGCTTGGAAATATTGAAAATCTGACTGGACATGTTCCTGGGAAATCTAAGCAAGCTGAACCAGATGTCCCCAAAGCTGCAATTCTGTGTAGGAGTCCAGGAGTCCAGTTGTCATGGTTTAACCCTGGCCAACAACTAAGCATCACACAGCCACTCGCTCACTCCCCCTACATCAGGATCTCAAGTTATGTAATAAGTAAATCTCTCTCACACAGGTAAGTTGAAAAGAGACACAGATTCATTCAGCATTTCCCAGGTTGTGTGTGTTCATTTATATGTGCTAGCTGTTTTTACTTCCAGACAACAAAATTCTTTTAAAATAAAAATGGAAATAAAAAGGGGTTAATTCCCATTTACACCAATTATCTATTAAACTGTTTTGACAATACTGAGGGGGCAGGATGTGGGTGTAGATGGCAATTCTATTACTGTTATATTTATGTAAACTTAAAGATGCCTTCATGCTGCCAAGGCAAGTTAATGAGTCCTTAGCGTAAAAGGGAATTGGCCCATTAGATATATTCCACCTACATAATTGCTATTATCCCATATTATAGAGACAAGAATACATTTATGCTGGACAGGTAGGATGATGATACTTCACAATGGAAGAAAATATAGCCCCTGAAAGAACTTTGTATTGTGTTTAATAAACTTTGCATTAATATTTGATTATTCCATTTTAAATTCTTAAATGAAGACTCAGTTCAAGTGAACTTCATTTAAAATTGCTTTATTCATTCTCATGATGAATGCTATTTATGTGAAAATTTAAAGTCTCTCCTGAGGAGTTTTATTATCAGATAGAATTAGACCTGAAATATGCATTTGAAAAATCTAGATTTAATAACATAAAGTTAGTTTTTAAGGTGTACGTGCCCACAGACAGACTTCAGGGACACTTTAGGAGCAACAACTTTTTTCTGCTTCCACAGCTATACAAGATTGAGTAGAGTCATTAACAAAATAGTGGCCTACGGAAAACTACAGAAGACTGAAGTTCTATGACTATTCTTAAATTGCAAATAAACAAGAAAAATGACCTAAACAACGTGGAAGGGAGAGAGAGAAAAGAGGAAAAAAAGGGTCACAGTCACTGGCATAGTGTCTTCAGATATTCCCTTCTTGAGATACAGACTGTGTCTGGGAGGATGCTTGTCAAATCCAGACCAGTAAATTTGAAAGCTCATGTAGAACTTTAGCCAATTTAATTCATTAATGGATAAATTTTCAGTGTAATTAAAAACTAAATACTAAAATGCCAAAGCATTTAAACACTTTTACACACAGAGAATTTGAAAACAGGCTTTTCATGCTTGTGGGTTGTTTACACATATATCTCTTCCTGCAAAATGCAGGCTGTATTTAATACTGAGTTAATTCAACTGATATTCTGTCTATGTGGAAAGCTTCAGGAAGACCTTATAGTCTTAATGAACATTATGAATTCAATGTTTTAAATGTTGTAAGACAAACCAGATTAGAACTCAATAGTAAACCACATTGATATTTTTGGTACTCTGATTCTATAGACAGTGCATGATATAGTGTTACATACATATGAGTGCTGCTTTTATTTTTCAAAAAAAATACAGATTCACAAAATTTTCCATTTTATGTGAGATTTTACCTTTTTTTTCCACCTTAGGCTGGTCCAACTTTTTTTGATTTCAGAAACTCTTCCAGTTCTTGCTCTGCTTACATGTACCTCAAATGTTGCAGATATGGGACTGGAATAAGTGATGAAGCTTTTGCATAAAACATGGGAACAGGGCAGTTTGAGATTGTGAAATAAGTGTATTTTATTGATGACCTGGGAATAAGAACATTAACAGTTTTATTTTCAAGTAGTCTTTCTGCCAGAATTATTAGATTGTGCCTTTCCCTGCTCCAGATAAAGGAAACCAGTTTTAGTATCACTGGTTCATGAAGTAACATGTTTAGATACCTTGAACTTGCATAACATAACTGAGAGTGCTTGTTGATCTACACATTAACACTGTTGCAGGAAAAATTGCATATCACCATACATACAGTGGTGAGTTTTGCATGTGGGATGTATTTTAAAAAAATAGCCCTCAATACTTAGTTAAAAAACTTGCTCATGCCACACTGCACAGGAATAGTTTATCAATTACACCTGTATAAAAAAAGATAGCACAAATCATCATGCATATTTTAATATGTATTTTATATTTATATGTATACATATATATGTATCTATGTCCTGGTTTCAGCTGGGATAGAGTTAATTTTCTTCCTAGCAGCTGGTACAGTGCTGTGTTTTGGATTTTGTATAAGAATATTGTTGATAACAGTGATGTTTAGTTTTTGCTGAGTAGTCCTTACCCTAAGTCAAGGATTTTTCAGTTTCCCATGTTTCTCCCAACTTGAACCACCCAAAGGGATATTCCATACCACAGAATGTCATGCTCAGTATATAATCAGGGGAATTGGCCAGGAGGTGCCAATTGCTGCTTAGGGACTGGCTGGGCATCAGTCAGCAGATGATGAGCAATTGTGCATCACTTGTTTTTCTTAGGTTATATTCTTCTCTCTCTTTTTGCTATCATGTCCCTTTTCATCACCATTATTACTATTAGTATTATGTAATATATTTAACCTTATTTAAGTTATTAAACTGTTCTTATCTCAGCCTGTGGTTTTTACCTTTTTCTGATTTTTCTCTCAACCCACTGGAGCTGGGGAGAGTGAATGTGCAGCTGCATGGTACTTTAGTTGCCAGATGGGGTTAAACCATGACAACGTATATTATCACATTTATGCATCACTTCAATCCTATATTGTTTTGTGCTTTGAATTGAAAAAAAAACAAAACCAAAACCCACCACAAAACTGAAATGTAACATAACTGAATTTGAGTTTTGGCATTTTAATATTTCCTTTTAAATTTTAGTTTGATAGTTCCTCGTTCTATCCCCCCACTCCCACGAACAGGGCAGTACAATCACAAAAACTGTCTCCTTTCCTGATTAATATAAGTCAATGCTCCAGTGAATAGAAAACTAGACTGAGTTTTAGGATGTCCAGATTGTGCTTCCAGAGTTCTCAGCCTCCACCCTGGGGAGACTGGTTACACCCACAGCACTTGGCAGAAATGTTCTGCACCATGCCCTGCAACTCTGCTATCAGGTCAAACAGCACTGGGAAATATGGTCCCCTTCTCCTTGAGTGTCTAGGAATCTTGAAGGAAACCAGAACATCTGTGGGGATGCTGAATACTCAGATGCTGACATTCTGACAATCAGTGTTTTGACAATATGCTCCTCCAGAGACGTGCAGCCAAATGTTCTTATCTCAAATTGTGGAAAAGTCCATTGAGGACAACCTTTACTGCTATTTCTGATTTGTTTGTGGAAACAAACCCACTCAAAGGTTTGTTTCAAGATAGAAAAAAAATGATGAATTCAGAGGGGCAAACTTTAGGGAAATACTGTTTAGGTACAATGATTTGATTGAAATGCTCTAAGATTTAAATATGGACAAAACAGGAATTATTTTAAGTCAAATATGAAAAAACCCACTGGGATCAGCTGTCCTGGCTGTGTGCCCTCCCATCCTCTTGGGCACCCTCAGCCTACTCATTGTTGGGGTGGTGGAGAAACAGAAAAGGCCCTGGCTCTGTGTAAGCACTGTTTCAGCAATAACAAAAACGTCCATGTATTATCAACACTGTTTCCAGCACAAATCCAAAACATAGCCCCATATTAGCTGCGATGAAGAAAACTAACTCTATCACAGGCAAAACTGACATATTCTCCACTCCTTATTCTATACTGATTACGTCACACTCAGGTCCCACACTGTCCAATACATCCTTCTTAATGCTTCCCCCCACTTCCCATCCTTTGATATAATAATATACAGGTATCATTCTCTTAGTCTACGAGCCAGCCCTGTGAAGTGTCCATAAAATGTCCACTGAATGCATTTAGTCCATGACTTTGGGCATCATCTGTTATGGTGGTCACTGAGTACAGGAGAGGTTGTGTGTGGCATGGGGTTATTGGGCATAAAAGACAGCTCAGGCTGGGTCACTGCTTGTAAGGCTTGTCCTGCAATGGTTCAGGTGGTTGCTGCTATAGACGTTCCTATAACATGTAACTCAAATTATGGGTTAAAACAATGTAAAGGTTTTTCCATTACAGTCTCCACCCCTAGTCCCTTTGGTCCAGACTGTAGGGTTTAAAATTGCAATGAACTCCTCCCCTTACTCCTAGCCTGGATAGCAAAAAGGGATTCCTGTTGCAGTAATTCCCACAAGACGCAACTCAAATCCTGGGTTACAACAATTGAAAGGTATTTCCCTTACAATTTCCACCCCTGGCCCCTTTGGGCCAGACTCTAGGGTTTAACACTGCCATGAACTTCTTCCCTTGCCCCTGCTCTGGCTTGGACTTATCCACAGACTGCAGCACCTTAGGGGTGTTCCTGCTCCAAGTGGAGCCTCACCTATGAGCCACAGTCTTTCCAGGGGTGTACCTGCTGCAGCACAGTCACTGTGACATGCACCTATTCCAGCATGGCCTTCTCCATGGGCCACAACGCCTTCAGAGATATATCTGCTCCAATATGGCCTTACCCACAGCCACAGTCCCTTCAGGAGTGACCCTGCTCCAACATGACCTTACTCTAGGTCTGTACCTGCTCTGTTATGGGCTTATCCACAGCCACAGCCACTTCAAGATGTACCTGCTTCAGTGTGGACTTATCCACAGACACTTTGGGGTGTCCCACTCCCACGTGGACTCATCCACAGGTCACAGTCCCTTTGACTGTTCACACTGGCGTTCCAGCCTGTCCAGTACAGCAGCATAAAAAACAGAAGCGATGCCCTGGCCATCTGCCAGCCCAGGCGCATCACCATGGCTGTTATCAGAATTTTCCCAGGCACAGCACAGTAAAATGATAAAGTATTCAAAATTTCAAGTCTAGATTAAAATGCACTTGTCTAGATTTAAAATATATATAGTTTTAAAATGCACTGATAGCTTTTCTGATGGAAGTTCAGTTTAATCAATAAAATGTATCATATATGAGGTGCACAAAAAATGTAAATCTTTCATTGCAGGGAAACTGGCACCTTCAGTTAATCTCCACCCAAAGTAATGAAATAATAGGCAATTGAATTTCAAGCCTGTTAGAAGTTCAGACTTCAAATTAATTGTCAGTTGGGGTGACAATGATGAATAAAGAATAGTGAACATTGTATGTATATTCAGGAAATGGGAAAAAGAGCTGGCTAAATAGCTCAGTAGTTTAAGTCAATAGCCTACAGTGTAGTAATAGATTTAGAAGAAAAGACTAGCCAAGGGTAGGGTAGCAATATGAGTATAATGATTTTTATTGAAAGAGGAGCCATAAGGACTAAGAGACTGTTCTAATCCTGGGAAGTATTTTAATGTGGTAGGCTTGAAGCTTTAGGAAATGTCTTTATGGAATTTTGAGGTGACATGACAGTTTGGAGTACTGACAGTATTGAGAAGACATAGATTATCATAGATAAAGAATTAACTGACACTGAGAAGACTTTGTCTATTTCTGATCTAAAATAAAAAAAAAGAAAACAAAAATCAAAAAGAAAAAAAAAGGAATTTCATGTCAGATGAATGCCAAGGGTGGCTACCAATAAAGGCAGAGGAAGAGATTATGTATTTTTTTGAGGGTAGATTAAAGAGTTTTACTGATTTATCCATGCAAAAAAAAAAAAATGATTGGGAGAGGGAATATTATTATGCTTCATAAACATATCTGGAGGTAATGTGAACATATCAGGAAGAGAAGAGAACACTATAAGCTGAGAGTTAATATTTGTGCAAGATAAATTGGAGAGCACTGGTAAGCCAAACTTAGATGATTTTCCTCACCTTGTCATCCAAGCTCCTGTTGTAGTCTACAACTACTTTCCTCAAGAACTATCTTGAGGAAATACCTTATGCTTGCTTTACCTTGATAACAGTCTCCTGTTTTTCTCTCTTACAGTTTTGTGCAAATTGTATTAGGATGAAGTTACAGTTAACTTGAAGAATTTTTTCACCTGGGTTTTTTTCGGTCAGTGCTTTGAAAGTTATGTTATTAAATGCATGAAGTATCCAGAGATGAATCCTAGAAGAGATGAAATAGAAACTTCTATGATCAGTACTTATGAGTGCTTCCCTGCACAAGGTTATACAGAATTAGGGCTTCCCTTTGCTATCATTTATTTGCAAGTGTTGCCAGTTATACTTCCCAGATTGTTTGGCAGGATTTCTGGCCTATTTGCTGTTGCTCTTTTTTATATTATTCTTTGTCCTTATGCTTGAATTTTCTGTTACCCAGGTCAATGTTTACATGTTGTCTGTTGCCTGCTAAATGCAACTGTAATCTTCACACCTTTTGTTGCCACACTACTCACACACTTACATATAAAGCTCATTCATTGTGTTTGGTTATACAATCACAGTGTGGTAAGATACATATTGTTGTTGGCAACACTATTTTAGGTCACCTGTGTTTGATTTTGAGGCAAGCTCATGTTGATCACGTTCTGTTTGTTACACTTAATATTTATAGGCAATAAGAGCCTCTACTTTAATAATACTGTGAAGACTTGCATTGGTAGCAATGGACTACTGACATCTTGACTCTAGAACTAATTTCACTTTAAAAAGGTATGCATTAACTATCCTGTTCTACTGTAGGTTTGTAATGTGGTATGGAGCAAATCTGATGACCACTATTTGAACTACTATTTTTTCTTCTATAAAATAGGTTAACTTCTTACTTCTGCAATAGAAGATGAGAAATCATGATATAATTTATGCTTGAAAGGAACCTTAGAGCTCTTCTAATTCAACCCTTTGCTCAAAGCAGGGATAATTTCTGAGTTAGAGTAGGTTGCTCAGAGCCTTGTCTAGTCATTTTGAATATCACGTCTCCAAGAACACAAGTTTGGCAGCCTCTCTGGACGTTTCATTTCAGTAGAGAGCCACTGTTTAAAAATTGGGGTTTTACTTGCATTCAGACAAAAATTCTCTGGCAGCAACTCTTGTCAGAAGCTTTTTGTCCTTTTGTTGGGCACCTCTGAGAAGATGATGCTCATTTTCTGTATAACCATGCCATTTGGTAGTTGAAGACAGCACTTAGATCTCCCCTTAGTGTTCTTTCTACAGGTAAGACAAATTCAACTTCCATGGACTTTCCTCAGTGGCACATGCCTGAGACCACTAAACACCTTAAAAGATCTTCTGTTAACTCGTCACTAGATAAAGGAGCCCTTAAGCACCTACATAGGTCTTTCCCAAATTTTGTGTCAAACTATTTGAGGTAGATATGGACAGATATTCATAGGATCACCAACTGCCATGTCTTCAGCAACTAGCTCTCCTGGTTGCAGCTTAATTTTGGCCTTTAAGTTCCCTTAAAAATGCACCCTATGGTCAGCTAAAATAAAAATTAAAAAATCAATCAGTCAATCAATCAATCAAACCAACTGCCAGAGCTGCCATCACTTGGCTACTTAACTTTAAAAACAGTGCCTGTGGTCCCCAGAAGACATCCTCTTATTTGAAAGTGTTCCCCCAGTTTCACAAAAGATGTAAGGTTGGTTAGTTGGTTGGTTTGTAATGCAGAGGTGGCTAAGAAAATTTCTGTAATGAAAACTTTTGATTCATTAAAGTGAAAACTAATATGGCCTCAAAAATGTTTCTGTTGGAAAATGTTAATTACATACAGGAGAGGGCTAGAGAGAAAAAAAAAAGGTTGAAAAAACAACAGTTAATTTTTCAGTTTCTACAAAACTCAAACTTGGAAACTGTCAAACAAGAATCTCAACAGGAAATGCCAAACCTATTTAATTTGCTGAGAACTATAAATTAGTATTGAAGGCATTTCAGTTCATACTGAATCAGTAGAGTTTTGCTGAGTTTTCTTTTATGTCCATAGAGGAAATAATTACACACAAGTAGCAGTCTAATATCAGTACAGAAGTATGTAACAGACTGTGTCAATGAGAACCACCATCGCCACAGCAAATATTTATCTTGATGTTGTTATGGCAGGAAGCAAATTGTTGTTGGGCAAATAAAGTTCCTTGGCTCTTGACTCCGTTTGAGTCGTAATTCTGTTCCCAAGAATACAAGCAGAACCTCGCTCTAGTCTTGGACTGGCATGTGACAAAGTAGAACTCCTGTTTGATTTCTTTAAACACATTATACCTACATCTGAGTTAATTTCTGAAATTTGTAGTATTGTGTATAATTAGAAAAGATTAAGAACTGATTACTATCATGAAGTGTTCTGTCAATTTACTAAAATATCACTTCAAATTTAACACTGGACTGATTTACACTCCTATCTCAGTAATCTTTAATTTCCTGATACCGAATTGATATTCAATATGTACACATTCAGTTCTAACACTAGTGAAGATCACTTACAACACTTAACAGCAAAACACATAATTAACATACCAATGTATGATGTTATATATTCATGCATGACACATTGATATTTTTTTCTTGTAAACTTCAAGATTCACAGTCTAAATCTCACAAGGTCTTACTTGTTGGAGTTACCAGTTTTCAGGGCAAAACCACAGACTAGAATAAGTAATTTAATTTTGAATTAACAGGGAAGTATGATGTTTCAAAATAAGATTCACAGCATACAATGTTACTGAGGAGCCACCAAAACTACATAGTAGTAAATATTACTATGCTCTGATGTAGGCCAATTATCTTCTATTATTTATATGCCTGATTCTGACCTCTGGAAAGTTATCACCCCTTTTCCCTCTACTTGAATTTTAGTTAAACCTGTTCTTTTTTTTTGTCAACAATTGACAAAATTAGCCTGGAAAACCAAAACTGTAATAGCTTTGTGGCTAGAGCATTCCCCAGGCAATGAAAAGCCCAGCTACAGGTGTTGCTTCTGACGGGAAATCTGAAACCTTTATTTCCACCAAAAAAAATTACTTAAATCCTTAATACAAAACCACCCACTATCAGAGGAATACTCTAATGAGAGACTCTGAAGTTCACTCTAAAAAGGAAAAAAAAAAAAAATATTCATTCAGAAGAGGGTGTGAAATTTCCTAGGTACAACTACATTGCCAAATGGAAAGAAAATTCTTTCAAAAAGGTAAGACACAACTTTTAGTGTTGGAATGTCACCCTTACAACCAAAGATCTTAACTCTTTCATAATTATTACAGTATCTTAGGTTCAACTTAGCTGTTCTGTGTGCAACAGTCACTTACTTCATTGGTATCCTTCCCAAGGAGTGCCCATACTTGACATACTAAGGATGGGGAACATTCACCCAGGAAAAATGTAGTATGTGGCATCAGAGCCAGGTGGCCTGATTTTCTATGTTTCATTTCTATTTTACAAGTGTTAGTTTATCAGCTATAAAGCTATTTAGGCCTTCACCTTTCAGAGAAAGTTATTGTTCCAGACTTGTAATTATTGTGTAGAAGTTTGGGCATAAGAAAAACACTCTTCCTGGACCCTGGCAGTTTTTGGTATGAATAGGAACAAATATGTAGACTTTGAGGATTTTACTGGAAGAAATTGAAGTATCTTATCTACCTCCAGCGTTAGGCAGCAGGTGAACAGTTTTCCACAGTTACATTGTGAATTAAGTTCTTAGTGCCAGGTACATAACAGTACATGGTTACCTAACCTCTAAATGGTTATACAAGACACAAAGTCAGTGATCCTCTGCTGTGGATGTAGCCTTAAGACCTCAGAATAAGAACTAATAGTAATAAGATAAAACATTTTTCTTCAGACACTTTTCCTTTAGCTGCTACTTTTATTAACATCCTAAGTGTAATTTGCCTTCTGCTTCTTCCAAGTATTTTTTCAAATTATGAAAAGAAGGAAGTCAATGTCTAAGACAGTTATGTTACATTTAGTCTTTATTTTTACCTGATTTTTTTAAAATGTAATGACAAAATGAATGTTCCAGTCTTCATATTTGGTAATATAATATATGCACATAACTGCACTTGGAAACTCTAAGGTTTTGTTCTGCTAAATTTGTATGTGAGCAATAACACTAGTCATGCTGAGTGGTATTTATGTACAATGGAAAGGAATAAAACTTTTTTAGGGCAAGTTTATTTTATGTGTGATTCAACAATCTGGACATGGCCATTTTAGGAACTGTGAGATATCCCATACAGTCTCCAGCTACATTCCAGACTGTGTATCTCAGAGGTCCCTTTTCATATCTACCAGTCTCATCCAGATACCTTGCCTGCCTAAAGCTGTCTGAAATGACGCTAGAATCTGTTTAGGTGACAGAATTATCAAATTCTACTTACTACTCTCTATTGACTCTACAAGAAGCTGAGAGAACTAAGTATGATGTACATACTGACACTCTAAATGCTTGAATTGGGTGAAATTAATTTTACCATGTAAAGACCGTCAAATACGTGTTTCCTACAGACTGCAAGAAAAAACCAATACACATATTTTATCCTGGATGTAGTCAAAATATTCTAAGTAAGAATATGTAGCCTAACTCAGAACTAGATGGGTGTCACAGATGACATAAGGACTAGTAAAAATCATAGATACCTTCATTTTGTGAATCAAATTCCATCCTAAATTCTAGATCTGAGCTACTAAGTCTGAAACCCTCTTGTTTCCAAATGAAAGAGGCATAACACATGTGTAATTCACCTGTTAAGGGTTATTATAAAACAAAGCAGAACTGCGCTATCAAAGTATGTATATCTATGAAGTCATTCTAAGAAAGCTAGCTCAGGCTTAGACATCTAGGATGTAATTATATGAAAATTCTTTCCAAATCCACTGTTTTCACAGCTATAATTGTGTTATTTTGATATAAAACATAATAATTATAGTAAAAGTAATAAACCTGAATAAGCTGAAATATAACTTGTGTGACTTTTCTGTCTTAAGAGACAATTATCTTACATGTGAAAAGGCTTTAGAACCTTATCTGATAAGAACATTATGTTTTCTCATGTACAAAATCCCCAAATTATTTCTCTATGACCTGACAGGCAGTTCATCAGTGAATGCTATTGAGTGATTCATTGTAAGTTTAATTGGTGATTACTGTTGTTTTTTTGTTCTGTGTTGGTTTTGTGGTTTTTTTTTTTTCCTAGGGAGTCTAAATGGCCTTGTTTTGGACTTGTGCAAAGCATTTGACCCTGCCCACATGACATCCTTGTCTCTAAATTGAGGACACATGGATGTGATGACTAGAACACTCAGTGGATAAGGAATTGGCTGGATGATTGCACTCAAAGAGTTGCAGTCAACAGCTCAATGTCCAAGTGGAAACCAGTGATGAGTGGCATTCCTCAGGGGTCAGTACTGGGACTGGTGCTCTTTAATGTCCTTGTCAGCAACATGGACAGTTGGCACCCTCAGTAAGTTTTCGGATGACACCAAGTTGTGTGATGCAGTTAACATGCTGGAGGGAAGTGACGCCATCCAGCGAGACCTTGACCATCTTGAGACGTGGGCCCATGCAAACCTTCAACAAAGCCAAGTGCAAGGTTCTTCATATAGGACAGTGCAATGCCAAGCATAGATACCGGCTGGGCAGAGAATGGATTGAGAGCATCCTTGAGAAGAAAGACTTGGGTGTGTTAGTGGAGAAGCAGCTCAACATGACCCAGCGATGTGCACTTGTAGCCCAGAAAGCCAATCATATCTTGGCTGCATCAAAAGAAGTGTGACCAGCAGGTCAAAGGAGGTCATTATCTCCCTCTGCTCCACTCTTGTGAAACCCCTGTGTTCATCTCTGGGGTCCCCAACATAAGAAGGACATAGACATGTTGGAGTTGAGTCCAGAGGAGGGCCACAAAGATGATCAGAGGGCTGGAGCACCTCTCCTATGAAGTCAGGCTGAGAGAGTTGGGGTTGTTCAGCCTGGAGAAGAGAAGGCTCTGGTGATACCTGATTGTGGCCTTCCAGTACCTAAAAGGAGACTACAAGAAAGCTGGAGAAACACCTTTTACAAGGGCATGTAGTGATAGGACAGGGGATAATGGATTAAGCTAAAAGAGGGTAGATTTGAATTAGATATTAGGACAAAATTTCACTGTGAGGATGGTGAGACACTGGAACAGGTTGCCTAGAGAAGCTGTGGATACTCCATTCCTGGGAGAGTTGAACGCCAGGTTGGATGGGGCTTTGAGCAACCTGGTCTAGTGGAAGGTGTACTTACCCATGGGAGGGGAGGTTGGAATTAAAATATCTTTAAAGCACCATCCTATAATTCTATGATTCTATGTTTTATTTTAAACAAGTGAATTCTTCCAGCTGTGAATTTGCCACAGAACTTACCATGAGTTTTGTCTCTCATTAGAGATTATTAGGCTCTTGAAAGATGCTAACATCTCACAAAGAGTGTAAACAATCCCTTTTCAAACTTGATTGCAGCTTTGTATTCCCTGATTAATGTTTGTGCAGAGATAGATTAAGAATACAAAAAAGGAGTAAAACATTTGAAAAACGTGGTCTTGATCAACAAATTCTTTCTGAATGTCTTGTGGATATCAATGAGTAAAAAATCTTTCTTTCTTTCTTTTCAGTTAAAAGTAAGTAAATCTCTGAACAACCCTCACTGACAGATAACACGAAAAAGTTAACTTTTAAAAAATAACATTTTGTAATAAAATTTGTACACAAGGTTGAAATATGCTAGCATAGAACTTTAGCTCCAAACATGGTATACATTTTGAACTGGCAGGGGATCCTGAACATTTCTTTGACATTCATAATTTTTATGTTACTCATCTTACTCCATTGAAGGGGTTTAGCTTGGATCAGTTTTCTGCCTCTACCAGAACAAAACACCATCATTCTTTCAATATAACAGAAGAACTGGAGATTACATAAACAAGACAAACTCTCTAATGGTCCTACTGTGTTATAGCTGTAGGGAACATTTCAACATATTGCTGGATGGTAGATGGTCTCTGGAGACAAGAGCTTCAGCTTAAAAGATAATCACATTTATGAAGGCACCAAGCTGGAGTACTATACTCATTGTAACAGTAGGGTATACTTTTTCCAAAGCATGACAAAAAGATTCTGATGGCTTCATTGAATGTTGAAAAATGTGTGTTGTGTTTGTGTTACTGTGCCCTCAGGTAATGTAAAGGGATTTGCCAACCCATCTGCACAGCCTGAAGCTGGCCTCCAGCATAAGCTGTTAGAACTGTGACCTCTGTATGGCAGGCTATCCCACAGGCAAAATCGGTGAGTGAAGGCAAGAGAAAGGGGAGCAGGTGGAGTAAAGCTAATATTACAGATTATTTTAAAATATTCTGCTTAAGTATGTAAACAGACCATATTATGGAAAAGACATGAACTAGCTAAGACCTCAGTGAAAGAAATAGGCTTTTAAACTGACTGCCAAGGTGAAAGTAATTAATACTCATGAGGAAAGATAGCACAGAAAAAGATGAGTTGTAATTGTCAAAGATATAAATCTAGTTTTCATCACAATACAGCAGAGGGTGAGTGGGCTAGAAACAAAGACAGGGAGGAATTCTAAAATGTAGTAAAAAATTCCTAATGACTAGACAGAATGTTTTGGACATTAGAATACTTTGAGACAGAAATGTATCAAAGCAGATAAAAATATTTCTTGAATTCTCTAAAAATATAGACTTCTACTACACATTATGAAACAGAAAAAAAAATGTGCTTTTTAATTTCCTAAAAATATAGTTCCCTGTTTTAGAAATCACCTGATATCGTATCCTTAGTGCTTTTTCCAATCCATCAAACCTTTGCCTCACCTGGTGCTGAACTTTCAGCTGTTGCTTTTCATCCAGACACCTATTCCCTGCAGACAGCATAGGAGTTGCATTTGCTAGGTAAGCATAAAGAGCTGAAGAATTATATTAAGCTTATATCAGCAATCGTATCTGTACATTGAATATAATAGGATATCAGTGAGAGGATTGTTTCTGTAGTACCCCAAACGGATGCTGTGAGGATGTTATCCACTCACAATCTTCCTTTGTGATCTCACTAAGAGAAAAATAAGGCAATTGAGTAGCATATCTCTGCACTCTCCCCATGCAAAATATGATGAGATGGATGGTAGATGGTGACAACAGCTTTCAACAGGTCTCACAAAACTAATATAGACAACTGGAGACAGAATGTTGCCTAGCATACATTACCATTCCTCCACTGCAGTCTATTGACCACTGACATTTACACAATTTGAGGTTTTGCTCATTCAGTCTTAAGCTGAATGTGTGCTCCTGTTTATATCTTTAATAATAAATTAACCTTAATATAATACATTTTATCTGAAATGCGAATTAGATTTCAAATGTTTATTACTCATTACCATCAATTTAACTACCTTATGCTTTATTGACCATAAACATTAAAAACACTTAATATACAGACTATTTTTTTCTTTCATTTATCATTCTTTGTCCTCTCTGTTGATTTTCTAAATCTTTTTTGTGGAGAAATTTCTTTAGAAATGCAGCACAGTGAGGTGCCATATCCAATTAGCTTGAAAAAGAAAATCTGTGTAAAATCCCCTTATTTAGAAAAACACAATAAAAAATTTGATTTTTGAATTAAATATCACATTCTCACTATCTATTTTAAAGTAACAGAAGTGTTATACAATCATAGAATCATTCTGGTTGGAAAAGACCTTTAAGATCATAGAGCCCAACCATAAAACTAACACTGCCAAGTCCAGCACTAAACCTTGTCCCTAAGTGCCACATCTACATGTCTTTTAATTACCTCCAGGGATGGTGACTTCCCTGGGCAATGAATGCATCAGAAAGACAGCTTCTAGCATGTTCTCACTGCACAGTTCATATCACTACTGATCCAGACACTCCCTGAGCTAGGCTAATCACCAATTTGTTTCAGAAATGTTTTATGTCTGTTGTATATCATTTACTAACAAGGGAAGGATGATGCAAAAAACCTAAAGCCAACAGAGACTGGACAGACAACAGTGCAAAAAGAAATAAATGTGATGATATTTGTCACAGTACATCACAATTTTCATGGTAATGATCAGAACTAAGTCAGTTCTACAGCAAAATTGTTCTCTGCTTCTGCTTTCTTTACTTAAAACATCTGATGTCTCACAGAAACCTTTGGAAAGCCACTCAGCTTTTCAGCTATCATGCTTCTTCCATCTTCCACTCTCCTCTCTTTTTTCAGGGAGGAAAATTAGAGCTTTGCTATCTGGGGATAGCTTAACCAGATCATACAACTTATTTAAGTTTTATTCTTTTCCCTTGCCTTCACACCCAGCTGACTAGCAACTAGATATCTCACCAGTGAGACAAGCTGAGCAACAACTGAAAAGTGGTAGCAAACTGTAGGGAGAGTAACAGGGCAGGGCTAGGAAAGCCACTGTGCCCTGGGCTCAAGGAGGGCTCAAAGGGGACCCCAAAATTATCATAGAATCATTTAGGGTGGAAAAGAACTTTGAGATCATCAAGGCCAACCGTTAACCATGTTTGTCACTAAACCATGTTCCTAAACGCCACATCTATGTGTTTTTTAAACACTCCAGGGATGGTGTTTCTACCACCTCCCTGGGCAGCTTGTTCCAGTGCTTGAAATATGTCTTCATATTGTGTTCCTTTGCAGTTATAAAATGAACAATTGAGATCCGAGTACTCATTTTATTTCATGAGGTTTGCCATAGAAAATATAGCATGTTAATACCATTTAAAAGTGAATAGAGAAGTAATTACATATCTGAAAATCACAGCTGCAGTATTCTAATCTTTCCTAAAAATAGTAAAGACATAAAGAACCAGTCTCAGTCCTCAATGATTATCCTTCCATTGTTTCATTTATGGATATTTGCCCAAAATTTTACATGTTTCAGAAAGCCACCATATACGATATGTTTATGATTCATAAGCTTGGCTTTGATCAGCTAATTTAGGAGTTTAACTTAGTCTGAATTAGCTAATTTAGGAGCTAATTTAGCTTAAATACATTTCAGTGTTAATGGAAAGACAGACACCTCTAGACAGTGACTCAGAACTGCAGCATTACTTCAGCTCTAAATTACCTGTCTCTTATCAATGATTGCATTCATAGCTTAGCTCCCATTTTCTGCTTCCTACTCCTTAGTTTAGGCATTTCAGGTAATGTCTAGTCAGAGACATTAGTGGTATAGTTTATAACTGTTGTGCCCTTTAATGCATCTGGGTTTCCTATGGAATTTTCCTATGGAAATCAAAATACGGGATGCAACTGAGACTGGGAAGTCTCACTTAATATGGAGGTAGGACCTATTCCGTCCCTGAAACTGGAGTGTTTCTGAGAAATGTTTGAATATCAGTAATATTAGCAACTTAATTTCTGGGGCTTCGAATGTTCCTAAATGTGCTTACGAATATTCATAAAGAATTGAAAATATGACCATCATATATATCATCATGGTATATATAGACAGCTACAAACTTTTAAATTAGAAATATATCTTGGTCTACCTCCAACAGCAAGTATTTTTAAGATTATGACAGTTGTCCAGTACTGTTTTATGAAATTTATAGAAACATTGAGCTCCAAGTAATACTGTAGGGAAAGAATCAGGCAGTATACTAAAATCTCTAAGGACAAAATAATTGCTTCCCAAAGGAAAGAACGGACTGTTAGGAGGATCTTTAAGGATCTCTCTGTCCTTTTCTGTTAGAATACAATAAAACTGAAAAGGACTATTGATCTTTAGTTTGAAGAGGAAAGACCTCTGGTTTTTTGAGCAAGCAGTGCAGAGGGAAGAAGAGCCATGGATTATTAACAACAACAACAAAAAAAAAACACCCACAACCCAAAAAAGAGGGTGCATACACTCAAGGCAATTAAAACAGGATTTTAAATGCATGGTTCTGAATTAATGGGTCAGTTCCACTTAAACAGGCTTAGTATTTTAGTGTGTATAATGCCATTCTGTAATTTAGGGCCATTTAATACAGATTTTCTTTTAAGCAAGACAGATTCTTAAAATATGTGAATGGATTATATTTTGCAGTTGCATTTAATTGGAAGCTGAGAAAAAGATATTACTGCCTTGAACAGCAACTGAAATGTTCATATACCTTCTTCCATATTATCACACTACAGAATAACAATAGCCAAAAAATTTGCAATTATCAATCTATTTTATTATATTTTGGGAATAGAAGTATGAAAGATCCTTTTCTTGTCAAATATGGTCTGAAATCAAATAATTTAGTTTTCTGGCTGCAAACTAAGTCCAGAAAAGAAAATCGGCATATTGGCAATGTTGTTTAGTCAGTATTCTACAGAATATAATTATTTATGACCAACTTTTAGCCAACAAGACTAATAATTTAATTTTTGAGTGTATCTCTGTATTTCACACTGCTATTACACCTTTGGAAGCCGCCAGATATATTCAACCAAATTTGTCTATGGGGAAGATATCTTAAGACAGAAAAGCTGTGATAAACTGCAAATGTATCTCTAATTTCATCTTGATTTTACTTACTGTTGTCATATTGGAATATTCCTGGATTCTTTCTGCCCTGTTGTATTGCAAACTACCAGTGCATAGATAGGCTACAGTCTTACAGGCAATGTGGAGTGCCTGGCAACTTATGTACAGCATCACAAGTTCACTCACCATTCTCCAAAAGTATCCTGTTGTACCCACAGACTTTATGCTTCCTCAGGCCACATATCAGCACCTATCTGATTTTTTTTATTTTATTTTTTCCTGTGACAAGTAACACTTAACACGGCTGGAAATTAACTTTTTAGCTCTGAAGTCCCCATGCTGGTTTATTTTGTGACAACGGGGTGCTATAGAAAAAGTCAGAAGACAGAGAAAACTACTCTGAACAGAACAGAGATTATTTGAACAGGTACAAAACATCTGTGGTGAGAGGAAAACTGGGCAAAAAAGTGCAAAATAAAAGTATAAACCTGTTGCACTGTAAGGTTTCTCTGTGTTTGTAAATTACTTGCCTATTTCAGTTTAATCCCCTGAACAATGAGAGAGCTGGCAGAATTGCTCACCAAGCCACTTTCAAAAATGTATCAGCAGTCCTGGCTAACAGGAGAGGTCCCAGTTGACTCAAGGTTAGCAAATGTGATGCTTATCTGCAAGAAGGGCAAGGAAGATCCAGAAAACTATAATTCTGTAAGTCTGACCTTGGTGGCAGGGAAGATTATGGAGCGGATCATGCTCAGCGCCATCATGTGGCATGTGCAGGGCAACCAGGGATCAGGCCTGGCCAGCATGGGTTTATGAAAGGCAGGTCCTGCTTGATGAACCTGATCTCTTTCTATGACAAGATGACACACACGCGCACACACACACACACACACCCAGTGGATGAGGGATAGGCTGTGGATGTTGTCTTCCTGGACCTTAGTAAAGCCTTTGACACTATCTCTCACAGCATTCTCCTGGAGAAACTGGCTACTCATGGTTTAGATGGGTGTACTTTTTGCTGGGTGAAAAATTGTCTGGACAGCCAAGCCCAAAGAGTGGTGGTGAATGGAGTTGCATCCAGCTGGCACCAGTCACAAGTGGTGTTCCCCAGGGCTCAGTATTGGATCAAGTTCTATTTAAGATCTCTATTAATGATACGGAGGAGAGGATTGGGTGCACCCTCAGTAAGTTTGAAGCTGACACCAAATTGGAAGGGGAGTGTTGATCTGCTTGAGGGTAGGAAGGCTCTGCAGAGGCATCTGGACAGGCTGGATTGATGAACTGAGGCCAGTTGTATGAGGTTCAAGAAGTGCCAGGTCCTGCACTTGGCTCACAACAAGCCCATGCAACTTGGGGCAGTGTCTGGAAAGCTACCTGGTGGAAGAGGACCTGGGGATGTTGGCTGACAGCCAGCTAGGCATGAGGTAGCAGTGAGTCCAGGTGGCCAAGAAGACCAATAGCATCCTGGCTTGTATCAGAAACAGTGTATCCAGCAGGACAAGAGAAGTGATTGTCCCCCTGCACTTGGCAGTGATGAGGCTGCACCTTGAATATTGTGTTCAGTTTTGGGCCTCTTGCTACAAGAAAGACATTGAATTGCTGGGGCATGTCCAGAGAAGGACAATGAAGCTGGTGAAGGGTCCCAACTGGCCCCATAGACCTGTGTGTGTCTAAGTGGAGCAGAAGGTCACTAACCATTTCCTCCTCAGCTATGGGGACTTCATTCAGCTCTTCATCCCTGTCTTCCAGCTTAGGGGGCTGAATACCTGGACAACAACTGGTCTTATTATTAAAGACTGAGGCAAAGGTGACACTAAGTACCTTTTCCCCATCCATTGTGGCAAAGTTCGCCCCCTGCATCCAATGAAGATTGGAGATTCTCATTAGCTCTCCTTTTGTTGTTAATGTATTTATAGGAACATTCTTTACTGTCTTTTGAGGCAGTAGCCAGATTAAGTTCTATTTGGGCTTTGGCCCTTGTAATTTTCTCCCTGTGTGACCTCATGACATCATTGCAGTCCTCCTGAGTCTGCCTGCCCTTTGTTCCAAAGATTATAAACTCACCTTTTTTCCCTGAGTTCCAGCCGAAAAAATACTCTCTGTTCAGCCAAGCTGTTTGTCTTCCTTGCCAGCTCTCCTTTCAGCCTAAGGAGAGAGCCTGCTCCTATACCTTTAAGAGTTCCTTCTTGAAGAATGTCCAGCCTTCCTGAGCCCCTTGGCCCTTCAGGACTGTCTCCCGAGGGACTTTACTACAATTTCCTGCCACAACACACCCCTCAGCAGAGTACCCATGTCTGTGGACTAGGGAACATTGGGGATATGTAAGTATTTAGTTGTCTGGGTGGTTTTTTTGTTGTTGTTGTTGGTTGGTTGTTTTACTTTGCTTTGCTTTTTATTATCTGGATTTAAAATACCTCTTTACTATTTCTTTGACTTATTCTAATGCACTTGCCAGGAAAAGATGTCTGAAATAATGGTGAGATTTTATGCTAAAAACCTCAGTTCAAACCTATGATTTTTTGTATACCCAGTATTAAAGTGACCATATGAATTATGATTTTAAACTTTGTACAATTTCCATCCAATACAACTTGGTAATTCCTAAATTAGAGTAAGAAGTAACCTCTTCTTGCATGGCACTGCTACTGTTATATGTGGCTGTGCTGGAACATACAGTCCTTGCCTCTGCAAAACAGAAACGTGAAAAATGTATTTGAAAGTGTGAAGCAGCTGTAGATCCACTGATGAGTAAAAGAACAGGATCTTGCTTTATTTTAATGCTTGGAATTAGAGTAATTTTTAATGATATCATTGACATATCAGAAATCTCTGATAAATCAGTCTGATACATCTGAAATGTATTTGTAAGGCATGGACCAACATGATGCTTCATCCCCCTGGGACCTTTAAAATGCTAGGTTACATTTAAGAAAAGCTCGCTACAGTCTTTATTGCTTCCAATTTTATTTACTCTTACTGTAAGAGTGTGATTTTATTAATAGTTTAAATTTTTCCTGCTTCAGCTTCTAGCCATTGAATCTTGCTGTATCTTGCTGTTTAGAGTGTAGAATCTCCTACAGTTTTGGTTCCTTTAGTAAGTATTTATACATGATAACCAAATTCTGTAAATATTCTGAAAAATACAGAAACTGAAGTTCTGGAGTCTTTAGGATATTTTTCCAAATATTTTCATTATATTAATAGCTGTTCCGTAAATATTTTTCCATTTCTTCAACATCCTAAAGTGCAGACAACAGTTAATTACATAGGCATATTTTCTTCATTAAAGACTATCACATTATGACATAAATAGGGAAATACATTAAATTTGCATACTGGACAAGGTTGTAATATGTGGGACGATCTCTCTAAAGAAGAAGGAGTATGTTAAAGGCTTGTATGGCCTGAGGCAGGGATCTGTAGGAGCAGACAGAAATGTCTCCTGAGTTACCCTAAACAGAGCTGCCCTGAAGAATGCTAATTCTACTTTTGCTTCCTCCAGGCTGCAAGAAAAATATCACACATGAAAAAAAAAAGTCAAAGTTTATGCCATATATTTTGGATTATCAACTTGGTTATGATCTGTGGTCTGGTCTTGTGGTCTGATTTGCAGAAATGCTGGATTCTTGTACCATCAGTTGATGCTGTCTAAGTTCTATCCTCTTTCTCCCTAGATCCTGCCTAAATGCCTAAATACATGCTGCTGTCCTTGTCTTTGCTTTTATCATTTTTCCTTCTTTCAAGAGATTTTGGCCTTTGTTTTACCTGTGCCCTACTTTCACTCCTGATTTTCTGTTTCCATTCCCTGTTTTCCCCACCCTCACTTTCTCAATGCCAGTTCTTGGCCTCCATAGGTTTTTTTCTTTACTCTGTGTTAGAACTTTCCACAGCCTTTCTCTCTCCACCTTTCAGGAACATTTTACTCTCCATTTGCCTGAGAAATAGCAAGAAAATAGTGATAATCATTACACTGTCTTACTCAGTGGAGTAGTTATTTCAAAGTAAACCTTATGGACCATTGTCAGAACTGAAATTAAACCTATTCAATAATTTAAATATTTATTTTTGTGGGAGTTACCACTGAGCCCTTAAAAATATTTACAGATCATCTAATTCACAGCCTCAGGAAGACAAATCATACGGGTAGCAATCTGACAGGCATAAGAAAAAATTGTTTGAGAATCCAGATTGCCATAGTGCATGAGATAATCAGTGATCTGAAGTATTCTAAAAATATGAGTCATCAATTCTTTCCTGTCTATTTTCCTTATAGTGTTTAAGTAGAACGAAACTACATCTATTCTTGTCACTATGAAAGTCACTGCAGTCCACTATACCCTATTGTCTAAATAGAAATATTTGGGAACTGGAAACTCAGTTATGATGCTATCGTAAGTATAAAGAAATATCATTCCACTTCTAAATTTTTTTCAATATTTCTGAAAAGAAAAAAACCCACATTTATTCTGTGTTTTAGGGGTAGCCTTGATATTTCCCCACAAATAATGCAAATATATTTTCAAAGAGTACTTCACCATAAAGTGAAATTGCCAGAGGAAAAAAAAAAACCACAAAACAATGTTTCATCAGTCTACTGAGAGGTTATTTTGGTATCAACTTATTTTTCAACAAAGGGGAAAAAAACCCAAAATCCAAGGTTAAGAACATTCTCTTTTACTGAATACACTGAATTTCAAAGAATGTCTAACATTCACCCCCAATTTTACTTGAAAAGTTTAATGCTTACCTTCTGCTTTTTAACAGGTATTCCACCACCCAATGGAACTGTAGACACATAAGCATAAACAGGTACACAAAGAAAGCCTGCCTCTCACTCCACATCCCAGTATCTGTTTTAAATATAAATTTTGAATAAGATTCAATTAACCTATGTTAAATTCAAATGCCATGTTTGCAACATTTCTAAAAGAGAAAAAATCCAGATTGTTTTACAATAAATGTGCAAAAGTACCACTGATGTCCACTGAGTTCTTTCTTTCCCCTTTTGTCTTATTTGTCATTCTTTTAACCCTTATCTCTTTTCCAAACCTTTCAATATTGTTTTTGCATTCTGTAGTTTTTATTGTTAGCAATATGAAATACCCAATGGTTCACTTAGACACCTTATTCATCACAAATTTTCAGCTCAGAGAGTGATGGCTCTTGGCTTCTTTATAACATGCACTCAAGTGCCTTTTTTATTGTCTCCATCCATTCACGAAAGAGAAAATTCTCTTCTCACTTCTTCATTAGCAATAATTTGCAGCAGGCAAGCAGAATTATTAGGAAAGAGATAAATGCACACATGGACATATGGAGGTTCCTCAGAATACAATTTCATATGCCAAGACTATAGAGCTCATTACATAGAACCCAAAGCTCCCTTTCCCCTCCCTCTTCCCCAAAATGAGAATATTGTTAACAAAGAAACAGACCCATTACCTTTACTTTTTTATTTCTCTTCTGGTTATGTAGTCTGAAGGGTTTCACAGTTCACACTGCAGTTTAAGTGCAACATATTTGTAGATGAGCTAATCTTCCTAAGATTCTCAAGGAAACTCCAGAAACTGGGGATTTAGACGAAGGACAAAATATCATGAACTCGGCTCCAATAATCTCTTCACATGTCATATTTTAAAACTCTGCATCATACTAAACCTGATCACCTATGAAAAGCAAATAATTTTAACAATCTGTCTATGTTAACTCATTGTTGAATAATTCCCTTTTCTTTCAGGTTCCCTTGCCTTGCCTTGCCTTGCCTTGCCTTGCCTTGCCTTGCCTTGCCTTGCCTTGCCTTGCCTTGCCTTGCCTTCCCTTCTCTTCCTTTCTTTTTAAATGTTGTATGTGCACTTCCAAGCCATGCCCAAAGCTGTCTACCCAAATGTGAAGCAGAATCTATATACATTTGAATTTTTTCCCTAAACCCAGACCTAAATGACTCTAAAAGTCCAAATTAATTCAAAATTATGGACATTAGATCACCCCTGTGGGATTCTGATTTCAACAGCTTCTTAGACACTGGTGCTAAGATTGAAGCTGGGTTACTGCTTCATAGTACCTGTCCAACAGGAAATTACTGTACTTGTAATGTTATATTTATTCAGTCTGTTTTAAGAAAACAAACAAAAAAATTTGAAGCCCTTATTTAGTATCTGGTATAAACAAAAACTAACATGTGTGAGTTTTGGCTTCTCTGTTTGTTAATCATGCTGGTCTATTAATAGTTAAGTGCTGATTTTATAATATATCTTTCTATACCAAGACTTTATTCAACTTATATTTTAGCATCCATATTCACTGTGTCATTCTGAAACAGTCGAAGAAAAAAGTCAGTCATTATAGTGTAGTTTTTTTATTAATCTGACAAACATAGATGAATTCCTTAACATTCTCAAATACAATCATATGAAGTTCTTTGCAAACTATAACTACATAGGGTGCATATAATTTGATCTAGTAGAAAGTTTGCTAGTGAAGTTTTATTTTATGATTTTTTAGCATAGAATTTAACGGTGAAAACCTTTGTACCTTCTTTTCTATTTATGGTGCCATTTTGCTTTTCTCTTTCTTGTGTGTCTGTGTTGCTTTAACAGCTTAATTCATGCTTTTGTTTGATATTTCTCTTTTGCATATGGTATTGAAATTCTAACAGTATGTCAGGAATAGAGACTGGGCTTGAATTTGCATAATTATATGTTTTACCTTGAATACGACAAATTTTAGAAGAAACCAAAATTATCAGTGCTATATTTTTCTTCAATTCAACAACTTCATCTCCATTTCAGCAATAATTTCAGTATTTGTCTCAAGTATATATACTTCTAAATAGTTTTTAAAGTGCAAAGAGAAATCTAGACCCATAGTAAAGTCAACAGAAATTCAAAAGACCTCAAGATTTCATCTCAGACCATCAGGGACGTCAGTTCCCAACCTTTGTTTTGAAGATGGTACCCAAAGGGCAAAAACATTTAAGTGCTAAGAAATAAAGCGTATTGGCATAGGCTCCATGACACACTAATGGAGCTGCCTAAGTTTCTGGTTGATTTGGAACACGGGCAAAGGAATTCTGCATCTGGTCTGAGCACATCAGGATGCAGCATGTTAATATATGCTTAGAAATAGAAGCTGCAAGAAACAAATCCTTAAAGATCCAAGGCAGAAATATATTGAATAAGCTGTAAATTAGTTATTAATTATACCCTTTAAATATCTTTGTTTTCTTCCAGTATTACTTTTTCTTTCTTTGTGTGCCTGGCAGAATGTACATGTATGCAGGCCTATATATATCTGTGTAACATGGAAAGATAAAGGTGAAAGGTGGGATTTGGCTCTCCTAGTTTATACATCAGGGAGTTAGACTTAAATCAGAATTAGCCTGGACTTCTTTGTGGTTGATAGAAATGAACATCTCCAGAGGACGATTTATCAAGAATCCTAGATACTTATTTAAGAATTTCTTCAGTAATTCAAAATTTATTAAATGGTTCTTTGTACCTCACAACATGTGAAGATAAATCACAATTAAACAAAACATTTTCTTTATATTATTCTAATATTCTGTAAAGCTGTATACACTATCAATGAAAAGAAATATATATGTGTGTGTGTGTGTGTGTGTGTGTATATGTCCTTATACACTTTTTCTGGTTTGGTGTTTGGAGACCAAACATCTTGCTCTACCTGTGTAAAAGCAGTTATATCTTGGTGAAGTAATCAGCACAATTGGAGCTTTGAATTTTTGGGTGTAGAGAGCTAAGGGAACTTAAAAAAAGTGTCTGTACTTCAGTACAACGTAGATGCAGTAGCCATTAAAAAAGGACACTATTCTAGTTTGAAATTAAATTTATTTAAATAAATGAAAATAAGATATCTCTCTGTTGGAACATTGTCACCTCAGAGACATAGCTGCTGAAGTCCTGACAGGATCAGAAATTTTAAGCAATTCAGAATTGTAGCTAAGCAGTCATGAAAGAGCTGGAGTTAAATCTGGAAATGGGTTTCATTCTGGAAAAACATGGCACAGCTGTCATTCTTCACAGGGAAGTAGTTTACCCTATCTAGGTAAAAACACTCTAAGTTTGCTCCTGCACGTGTAGATGACCATTATTTGCACTGCTCAGCTCAGTGAAGAGTGCATCCCTCCACATTCAAAAAAGCAGGAGAGAAATCTGGCATGAGAAGGAAGGAGAAGAAGCAAAAGGTGATTGAGTAGAAAGCTGAAATAGACTTGAATGCAGGCTACTTAGTGATCCTGAACCATGAAATGCATGATTGATCCTGGTCCAAGAACTTTATCCATAACATATCTCAACATCTTTATAAATACCAACATTAATAAAAAACACTGGAAAATCCTTTGTGCATCCTATCTGCTGCTCCTTTTGAATTATTTGGGAACTTTGGAGCCATTTATTCAATAGGTTTTCCAGAAAACCTTTAAATTCATCCCCAGGAACATCCTTCTTATCCCAGGACATGCCCAGAAGAGAAGAGGACTCACTATCATGTTCACAAACTCTGGTGTGACCTTGGGTTTGGAGACACAGTTGTTCTTATTCCTACTCAGCATGCCAGGAGATTTATTCCAGGCAAAGGGATCAGCTATGGCTTTCTCTTTTTTTTTTTTTTTTTTTTTTTGTGTTGGCAAGCTGAAAGTTTAACAGTAATGTGAAAATGATATAATTTTTGGACTTTGGAGAGGTAGAAATGTGCCATTACTATTCTTTATTGGTGGGGCTAGACTGTCCTGTTAGTGCATTCTTTGTCTACCTCTTCCAAATATACTAATAATCACTTTTCCTGTCTGTTTAGGGGTCTACAGGACTGACGAGGGATAGATGTGATTCTTTTCTGTCTCCTAGTTGCTTACAGCTTGGTGGCTAGTGAGGGTCTCTAGCAACAGTTCAGTGGTGGAGTCAGAAAATGCTAAGAGAAGTAAGACTGTCTTAAAACAACATCAAGCAAATCACAGTTACATCAGCTGGGGATGAAACCCCAACATGCCTCACTCTCGCTCTCCTCAGTTATGTTTGTCCAAGGAGAAGAAAGTCCAAGATTATTTATTTTTTTAATAGGAAATTTTGTAATTAATAACTAAAGTTGAACTCAAATTAACAATTTCTTAAGTTTCTGATAAACCACGTATCATTCCAGGAGTATGATACATTTGCCTTCCTAGCATATGAGATTCAAAAAGATGTAAAAGGAAAAAAAAAACCAACCATACCAGAAAATAACACGTAAGCAATTTTGGATTAGAAAATATTTCAGCATCTTTCACAGTTTTGGAAAGATGATCTGTGATCTGTAATGGTTAATCAGTACCCAAGTTTTTCCAGTACAATAGACTTGTTTTATTTTTATTGTAACTCAGTGAGTTGTTTCAGAACCAAACAAATATAAATTTATTATTAAATTCTGTATAATCAGCATAAGACAAAGCCTTGATTTTGCCTGGGGTGATACATAGATAGAATACTAGTTTCATACATTACTGTCAGCGAAGATCTTGCAGGTATTAAAAAAAAAAAAAAAAAAAAAAAAAGGCTTTAAAAATTTCAGCCAGGTCTGGTGCCAAATTTTTCATGGATAATACAAAATCAAGCAGCATACGAAATAGGGTCTGATTCCCTGTTATAAACACCTTTGATCTCAAGTCTTTCTATTCCAAATTTTATAAGGGCTACTATAACTTTTACTATTTTATTTCATCTTTTTTTGTTGTTTATTTATGTATTGCTTGTCTTATTAGCTGCAAGAACAGATTATTGTAACTCCGTTACAGTCTGCTGAGTAGTTATCTCCAGATTACAGCATGTGCAAAACTCAGCTCGTCTTTTAGCCTTCAGTGTTAAAGAGACAGCCTATTAGTACCATCTTCAAAGATTTATAGTGGCTTTCTGTTTCAACTAGCATTATCTGCAAAATATTAATTCTGTTTGTTGAGTCATTAAATGAACTTAAATTCTCATCTCTGAGCTTCGGGCAAGCATATACCATGCTGGGATCATTACTCCTCTGATCAATGTCCTGCGAACTATATGTCTTTCAAATGGAAAGTCTATGACTAGAATTTGCTCATCTCTTTTTCGTTTTTCTCTGTTATATTACAGGTGGGTTTTTTTTTGGGGGGGGGTGTGATGTTTTTTGTGGGGGTTTTTTTTGTTGTTGTTTTTGTTTGGGTTTTTTTTTACATTTGTCTGTCTTCTATCTAGAATTCAGATGTACTGGATAAACTTAAGACAGCTTCATATTTTCCTTTTTATTTACATTTTCTGGTCTTTTTATATTAAAAAGTAAAATAAATGGACAGAAAAGATGAAGCTGAGAGCCGCATTACTTATAGAGTTTCCATTAAAATACTATGCCAGACCAAAATATCCCACTGTGTTCAGAAATGTCTTAATTCTTACTTCTCTTTACTAGTTTTCAAAGATCTTTGAGATTTTATGTACATACCTGAAAGGGACACCAGACTCTCCTCGTTGCATATTATCCACCAAACAACTATTCAATGATTTTTTATTTTTTTTCTGATTTGAAACTAATAAATTCCTCTTTAAACTGATGTTAAAATAACTCTCTTCTGAAGTGAATGGAGAATGCTGCTTGAAAATTTAGGCCACAATGTAATACATGAATTTATTTAAATATATTAATGCTATTGTATTTTGCATAATGCCATAAACTTCAGAAGAATTTGATTGAATGAACTTTTTTATTAACTTAACTAAGAAATAGAGTTTATAGAAGCTTAGGCTCAAAACAGCTCTGAATAGTTTAATAGTCAGTTTACTAAATGTATAGATGGACAATAGAAAAAAACCTTGATTTGCCCAATATAATTTAAGCAGCTTGTTTTTGCTAAGGAAAAAAATAAACCAGAGTTTCAGAGTTCCTTACATATTGTTTATTGAGTCAAATATTTTAAGTCTGTCTAAATGAATTAGGAGGGAGGATAGTACTTACTATTTTTGGAATATTAGTACATTGTCTGATTAGCTAAATCACTATTTCTTTACACTCTTAGCACTTCTATACTAGTAACATTAACAGGATCACAAAGACCTTAAATATACTCCATCAACTTCCTTTACTGCTCCAGTAATTTTCCTAATTTCTTAGTTTATCTTTGGTGTTAAAGCAGTCTACTCTCAAAATTTTCTTGTCAAGTAATAGTATAACATATTTATGCATCACAAGACTTTTATTACCTGCTATACTTCTGTGTCAAATACAAATCACTTCCACTTCTGCTTTGCCATTCCACATAATTTCCAGTCAGCTAGGCCTGTCAAAAGTCTTATTCCTTCAAACTTTCACCACTATGAGCACTAAAAAAACTTTTTCATGGTTTCATGGAATATGTTGAGTGCCATTTAACTATGCGATGCACACTTTTTCATTGGGTTTTAAATTTGTTTTCCATATTAATCTAACTAATCAAAGCCCAGTATACTAGATTTTAAACATTTTATACTACATTATTTTTGGGCTTTTCTTTTCAGATTATCTCAGCCACTTTCCCTGTCCTAGCCTTACAGAAACCAAACATGACTGTAGAAGAGATTAAGCTTTCTGTAAATGTTTTACTATACTGTACTTTAACCATAGCTGCTTCTTTAGTCTTTGAAGATATGACTGCTTTAAATCAATTTTATGCTTTTCCTCTGAACTGGAAGTACTACTGAATTCATTAGGATTTCAGGTTTGATGATACACTTGCCAATGACTTCATCAATAGTTCCACTGGTTGAGAATGATTAAATCCCTGTTTTCATTTTACACTCAATTTATCTGTCATTAAACCTTAATGGCTTAATGTATATCTATTGCTTGCAGTATAGTTTCCACAGGAAATCAGTGACAGGAGGAACCTTCTGGTTAGGTTATTACTATGCCCTGGATAGACTATTCACAGCTTCCATGAATGTGGCAAAACCAAAGCCAGGTATGAAGGAGCTTTCTACGTATCTCTGTTCCCAATACATTTTTGCAACTACTATAGTCCTCTATATCATGTTCAATGAGGTCTCACAGCAAAGTTTGTATAAAAGATCTCTAACAGTATTTGTCTATGGAAAGCTGGAGTCAATCAGGGGAGGCTACTGCTGAAAAATCACAAGACAATTTACAGAACTTCAATCTTTAAGGAGAGGAGGGGAAGAAAGGAAAGATAGAGAATTGTTAATATTTTAACCAATTCTAATTTTAAAGAACATTTATAATTCCACATGATCACAAGATAATGAAATTAATGAGCATTAGAAATTCAGTAATGTTATAATAATTTTCTCAATGGCAGAAGGAACTGTATAGCTGAAGACAGATGAATCAGTTGTCTACAGCCAGATAGGAAAATCACAAACTTCACAGGTGGTTGAAAAAGTAATTGCAAAGGTTGCAGGTGGAATTTGGTTTAGCTTTTAGCATATTCACCATTTTTTATTTTGATTTATAATTTAGTTGGCAAGCAAAAATCAATTAACACGGAATCCCAGCCCCTTACTTGGACAGCTTACCTGTTGTTTGGTTTTTTTGTTTGGTTGTTTTGTTTTGTTTTTTTTGTTTTTTTCAGAAAAGAAAGATTGAGTTTGACTGAAGAAAGCATGTAAGTTTTCAGCAGAATGAGCAGAGAAAAATGAAGTCTGCAAAGAGTGAGCCATTCTGCCCAGGTCAGACACTACACTATCCATTAGCTGTATAAGAAGCCCAGGCTGCATTTCCCCCTTCCAGCTTCCACATCTGCATTTATTCCTGCTGGAAGTCAAACCTCAGGAGGAAATGAGAAAAGGGAAGAGGAAGGGAAGGGGAGCTAGTCAAGTGATGCTGGTGAACATTTAATTCTCATCTAGGAGCTTGCAAGGCATGTTACCAGACCTAGGAAATGCCATTCAGTTCTGACATTTCAATAAAACTGAATGCAATCTGCAAGGAATTGTCTAGTCCGTATCTCTTTGTGGAGAGTATAAGACATCTTTACTATCCTCATTCTCTCATGATACAGTCAAATTTGCCATCAGTAATGTCTCAGCTTCAACAAAAGAGAGAGATCATAGGATATAAATTTGCTGATTTGTCAGGATGCTCACCAAAGAGACAAGCTCAGCTTTTAAACGATAGAGTGGAATGTAAAGTGTAGACTTCTATTTCTTGGTTTAATTTCCATTTTCGATTGAAAACATAGGAATTATCAGCACTGCCACAGTGATGATTCAGGATTAATATCATGAACAAATCAAATATTTTCACTTCTTGGGTGATTTAAGTGCATTCACCACCATCTCCAGAGAACTTTATGCAATCATCAGTTTCCCAGAACATTTCTACTATCCGGACAGAAGAAGCTGAATGGCCAGGAAATTCATGGTCTACAGCAAATACTTCCCATAGTTAGACAATTCTGCACAGCAACCAACCGAGCAGATGGATTTTAAGGTAAATGTTCTCCCTTAGTGAGATTTATGTGTAATGCAACTAACCTCAAAATATTAAAGCAGAAAAAATTATAAATGGAGTAAAATAGTAAAGGCAAATAAGCAGAAGAAGAGAGGAAAATCCTGATTTATTATACATCATACCAAGTCCATTTTACTGTCACTCTAGGTGGTCAATACATTTTATGGAAATTTATAAAATTATCTGTTCAAGTGAGATTATAGAAACTAAAAACCACATCCAGTCCTTGCTGATTTGAAGAAGTTGATTTCCATTTGTCCTATGGCAGACAATTTTGAACTCAGCATTAAATACCTCTTTTGATAGAAAAAGGCTTATGTGCATTCAGACTGAGACTGAAATAATATATACTACATCATTGTCAAGGAATTAACATCTGTTTCTTTTTAATATTATTTTAATTATTTTAATATTATTCAAATTAAGGAAAATTATTAGTTCTGTATAATGATATACTGGTTGTACAATTATTAGATAATTGTAACCATCACTACACAAGAACAGATTGGTAATATTGCTTTATATTAAAATATAACAAATCAAGAAGCTAATAATTTAATTAATACAAACACATCAATTAAGAAATAAAATTCTGCCAGTACTCTGTACTACACAGTAGGTCAGTCGCTATTAAGGTGATCTGTAAAAGTAAAATTCTGTTTCAGGAAGCATGTGCAGATTTTGTAATTTATTGTCACACACATGCAAATGAAACTGGACTCTCAAAATGTAACACAGAATGTCTAGCACTGTTAGGTCCATTTTAAACAAATATTCTGTCCAGTGGTCTGTTAAGCCATAGTTTATTAATCTAATTTAATTAATGTAATATTTTATTGCTTTCCCTTGTAGGTATTAGAAAAGAGTAAGTACCTCTCAGGACCTTATTATGATTTTTTGACTAGAGAGGAGCCTAGAATGAAAAGATAGATTTAGACATACAAATTTGAAGCTGTGAAACAAGGATGAAGGAATTCCACTCATCAACTTGTAATTTTAATTAATTAAATACAAGAGAAAATATACACATTATGTCCAAATTGCTAAAGCGCACAGCTCTGGTCTCTATCTGCAGCACTGGACATGCTGATCTGAACCCTTGCTCAAACAGGATGTCACAGAGACCTGATAATACACCTTTATCATCTGAAATGACTATTGACTGTTCCAGAGGGCTGCTTTTTCCTTCCATCTCTTCAAGTAAATAAATACATAAATCCTGTGTGTAAACAACATATTTTTCAAAAACAAATCCCTCCCAAACTGAACAGTCAGGCAGAGGTTTTAGTAGCCAGCACTGGCGGAACTGGGCAAGCTGTTCTTTACACTATTTCAATATCCTTTCTAATGCAACTTGCAAGAACTGTACTAAATCACATTCTGACATTAGGTGCTTCTGACTTTAGGTGCTTGAAATAAACTGAAAAGAGGACATTTGAATTAACATGACTTAATTAATCAATTAACTCATTAAAAAAGAACAGTTACTCCCAACCTTCACTTAGGCTGAATTTGGTCATTCTTTTTTTTCACACAGTGGGTCATTTCTCTCCAGCCATAGTATTTGCTCTAAAAATACATTAGCACTCTCTATAAACACCTTTTCAAAATACAGCTTCACTTAGTTAACAACAAAAAAGTACATAGAAAGCAAGAAACAAATGAAAATCAGAATATAAAAATTCTCTTTCTTTCATGTTTATCTAGTCCTTTCAATAGTGACATTTTAGGAAAAGATACCCTGAGTTTTGTCTGTTTTCCATTGCCTCTTAAACATTTCCTAGACTTGTAAGGCTTGTCCTTCATTTTTTCAGCTGGTTCCTGCTATAGTAATTCTTATAACTTGCAACTCAAATCCCAGGTTCCAACAATTTAAAGGCATTTCCAACAATTTAAAGTTAAATCTCCACCCCGGTCTCTTTGGGCCAGCCTCTGGGGTTTAACATTGCCAGGAACTCCTCCCCTTGCCCCTGCTCTGGCTTGGATTTATCCACAGACTGCAGCGCCTTAGGGGTGTTCCTGCTCCAAGTGGAGCCTCACCTATGAGCCATAGTCTCTCCAGGGGTGTACCTGCTGCAGCAGAGGCTTACACACAGCTTTGAGATGCACCTGTTCCAGCATGGCCTTCTCCATAGGCTGCAATGCCTTCAGAGATATATTTACTCCAGTGTGGCTTTACCCACAGCCACAGTCCCTTCAGGAGTGACCCTGAGCCAGCGTGGCCTTACCATGCCTGCAGTCCCTCCAGGGCTGTACCTGCTCTGTTATGGGCTTATCCACGGCCACATCCTTTGAGGTGCTCCATCATGACCTCATGCACAGCCTCTGATGCTTCAACGTGTGCCTGCTACAGCATGGACTTACCCACAGCCACATATGCTTCAAGGTGTGCATTCTCCAGCACGGACAAATCCTTGGGCTACAATCCCTTCAGAGGTATACCTGCTGTGGCACAGACTTAACCACAGCCAGATGCTTCCAGATGTACATACTCCAGCATGGGCTTATCTGCAGCCACAGACACTTTGGGGTGTCCCATTCCTACATGGACTCATCCACAGGTCACAGTCCCTTCCATTCGAGTTCACACTGGAGTTCCAGCCTGTCCAGTACAGCAGCACAGAAACAGCAGTGATGCCCTGGCCATCTGCCAGCCCAGGCGCATTGCCATTGCTGTTACCAGAATGTTCCCGAGCACAGCACAGTGAGATGATGAACAGTACAGCAAGCAGTGAAAGCAAAAAGCAGCAACAAACTAGCACGATTCTAATACGCAATAAGGCAAGCAAACAGCATGGCAACCACAGGAGGTTGCCAATTCATAACTAAACAGCAATAACATTTATAAATCAGATCTAGCACATACCGATCAAATCCTTTGAGCTCCACGTTGGGCTCTAAAAAGGTCTGTAATGATTTAGACTTGGTCAGCAATTAGCACCACACAGCTGCTCCCTCACTTCACCTTGCTGGGTTGCAGGGGACAATTGGAAGAGTAAAAGTGAGAAAACTTGTGGATTGAGATAAACACAGTTTCAGAAGTAAATCAAAAGCCACACATGCAAGCAAAGCAAAGCAAGGAATTCATTCACCACTTCCCATGGGCAGGCAGGTGTTCAGCCATGTCCAGGAAAGCAGGGCTCCATCACGCCTAACAGTTACTTGGGAAGACAAATGCCATAATGGCAAATGTCCCCCCGTTCCTTCTTTTTCCCCCAGCCTTCTGTTGCTGAGCATGATGTCATATGGTATGGAATATGCCTTTGTCCAGTTGGGGCCAGCTGTCCCAGCTGTATCCCCTTCCAACCTCTTGTGCACCACCAGCTTGCTCACTGGCGAGGTGGTGTGAGAAGCAGAAAAGACCTTGATTTTGTAAGCACTGCTCAGCAGTAACAAAAATGTGCCTCTACTATCACATCACAAATCCAAAACATAGTCCCATGGAAACTTCTATGGAAAAAAATAACTGTATCCCAGTCAAAACCAGCACTTCACACCACAGAAACATAAATAACTCTGATAGCTGCTTAGCATGCCTTTATTCTTTTAGAACAAACAACTATCACATTTAGTTTGTACAGCTTCTTCCAGACAGTACAGATAATATGTGGCAGAATGACCAGTGTTAGGGCTTAGGTACAGGGCATTGAGCACTAAAAAATAAAAGTCAAAAAGATTCCAAGATTTTCTAAGCTCAACATATTTTTTTCTGGTTTGAATTATTTCCTGTGAAATTGCCTGCAATCAGATAATATAGGTCTTAAACTCATGTTAAAACACAAAAACAAATAGTTCAAAATATTAGTTCAAAGTATTTTTTTTTTCTAATTTTCTAGAGAAAACCATTTTCAAACCAGCTTCCATTTTCATTTGTTTAATCCGTCTTTTCTCTCCCCCTGCTGTTCCCTTCTGTGGAAACAGTTCATAAAAAATATTAATCTGTGCAACTTTACTTATCAGCTTAGTAGTGATTTATATATACTGGTATGGTTAATGAAAAGTATATTTATTAAATTAATCTGATTTTATTAATTTCTAAAACCAGGTCTTCAATACTATTTCAGTAAGCACTGAAACCTAAACTGTATAAAGATAACACCCCTTCATAAGGACAGTGGGCAGTTAAGGAATAGGAGCAGGATGGGAACTGAATTCTTTAACTTAAGGTTTGTTCAAATATACATGTAACCTTTATTCAATAGTAAAAGAGTCAATATTAAAAGTTGCCACTCCAGTAATAGAAGTTAAAAAGAAATTAATTTTTTCCTTTGTTTTTTTTTTTTTTACTTGTTCTCACTTCTGTTCCAGATTGAATTGAGAACTGTGTGTTCTTCAAAACCTGATACTTCCATGACTTCATGCGTTACTCCAGAACTCTCAGAGCTTACAGTTACCATCCTTACTCCAGTGAAGACGTAACATGTAACAAGAGATTTCTATAGGAAGTTGCTGCTTATGCTTAATTGTAACTGCTTAAGACAGAAGTTTGCTGGTGCTTGTTCATATCCTGTGGTGACAAAAGTTATAATTTGTTTTTTGCAAGTGTAAGATACTTTGTATATTTTAATGAATAGTATGAGATACTAGTTACCATTAATGGCAGGAAATATTCTTGTCAAATACATTATTTATACTTCACTGAATCCACAAGAAAAAGGGGGAAAAAAACCCCAAAACTTGTCATGTTACATAAAATGCTGCCTTTATTAATCTACAGATAAAAGTATGATTGACAGCCAGCAAAAAGGAATTCACTGACTATTCAAATATGAAAAAAGAAAATCAACTTGGATACTCAAGTGATAAGTAATAAGTTCCATGGAGGCTGGAAATTCATGCAAATTAATTGACAAGCATACAGAAAAGAGACAAATTGCCTTTCACTGAATGACAGAAACTGAACCTTGATTCCAGGTTCCATCATTGCAGCAGGCCATAAAATAAAGGACCAGAATGTGAATATTATGAATTATGAACATTATGCCCTATGAAATTACTGCATTTGTAAAGGTATCTTGGATCTTAGGGTTTCTTGAGCTGTCTGAGAATACAATACTATATAATTCAAATACAAACTATTTTACCTGTAAGTTCAGCTTGTTCCAATTGCTGTAGAAAATGAATTTTTTCTTTCTCAAGTGCAGGCATGACATTACAAAATAGACATAACAGAAACGTGGGAAATTTTAGAAATATAGTTAACATTGAAAGCAAACAGACAAAACCCCCCAAACATATAATTGTACTCCATCTCTGTACAACAATAACCTGATAACATTTTACTTCTTATCTGGTAATATACTAGAAAATGAAATGTCACTTACCTGGAAAATTATATGGACTATTCCTATAGCTTTCTTCTTAAGCTGTTTAAATCTCTCCTGGTTTTATTGTTTTGCAAATATCAATTTTATCTTGAGAAAAGTATCAAAATATGCTGTGGTTAATATTTCAAAGCTCCAGTGTTTCAGCAAAGAGCTGGTGCAATTCTGAGTCCTTATTTTATGTCATCCAAAAGTCTTTCTAACAAAATGAGGAAGATGACTAATACACTACAGTGGAAATCAAAGTGGATAAAATTCTGTAAGAAAACTTTGGTACCAAAATGGGAAAAAAACCAGGATCCTCTGAAGAAGCTTTGAAAAACACACATAATTTTTAAATTTTGGATTTTAATGTGATCAAAAAATAAAGATTTTTGTTCACAAGGAAGTTCAATGCAGAAAACCAGGTTTATAATTAGCAACGTATTAACTCCTCTTGCAGTGACAGCTGAATTTATACTGATTACATTGGGAAGTAAATATAGAAGCCTGATGTGTTGGTTTACTCTTTACAAACTGTGTTTATGCCCATCAAAGACAGAAAACTGAAGATTGTTAGACCCCCTAAATCTTATATTTTTCAACCATACAGAAAGATATACAGAAAATTACTTCAGTAACTTAAGAGGGAATCTAGAGCAGCAAAAGGGCTCCAAACTCAGCCATCAGTTAAGGTCCAAGGATGGATATGATGTAGCCATAGCAAAATTGTTGGGAAAAAGAAATATTAAAGTCAGCATTACTAATATTGTTGTAAATATACCCACATATTCTATTTATACACTTATTTTTTCCCCCATATAAACATATGCATACAGATTTTTCCGTGGAGTGTATGGGAGATTACAAGAATTAGTCTCTTACAGATTAATAATTGTTCTCTATATTGCATGTTTCGTGCAGTTGTTAAATCAAACATCTGAGAACTGTTTCCAAATGGACAAATTCAGCTAGGCTATTTTCTTCTGTTGCCTCTACACATTTTTCTTCTAATATTAGTAGGTTATGAACAAACCCAGAAATTTCCTATGTCTAATATTTACTTTTAATCTATGAAATGGTGAATGTGAAACACCCAACGACTACTGTGAACAGCACAGTGTTATGAGGAGTAGCATAGTTAAGACACCATTTACTGGCAGTTTCACTTGCCATGACCCCTTAGCTAATACATCTTGGTTGGAAATATTTGCAAGCATCTTGCCACAGTGATTTAAAGAAGATGAATATAAAGTGATTAAGACAGGATTGTATAAAAAGCCGCTGCCTTTGACTTTTAGTATTACTTGCATAAAATGGCCTATCAGTGGAAAAGCTTACAGGGCCTATTCCTATTCAAAATGAAATAAATGAGAGCAGGAATTAGGTTTCAGAAACTTGCCAAATGGTATTGTTTTTTCATGTCCAACATAGCAAGAGTATATCACCTGATTAATTACACTTCCATACAGATGTGTGTGTGTCCCCCCAGTTTTAACAGTTAATCCAATGTTTTGCTACCTTCACACATACATAAAGGAAGCCAATCTTCCATGTTTGCTAGATTTAGGAAGCAAATTTATTTTTATTATAAATGATACAGGTAGAAAATGTTATATAAGAATAAAATGCTATAGAACAGGAGAAAATATGTGAAATGTTCCACCTTTTACAGATATTGTCATTGAATGAAACTTAAAATTAATATTAGCTTTTTAAATTTGATCACAATTACAATAAATGCCACAGCTATTCATGGTACACTACAGAAGTCTGAAACAAGAATAAGAACATTTGCATACAGGTTTTCATTATAAACAAGAGTTTTAAGTCTTGTCCTAGAATGGAATGGTAAAAATCTTCACAAAAGGAAGAGCAAAATGTGGTGACTCTAAACCTTTAAGCCAGGTAGAGATTGTAGAAGTAAAAGGGGAAAGGGCATTTTTAAGTGATTTATTGTGTAATGCCAACATCCTTACAATCTTTCCTGAACTCTACAAATACTTAGAGTCATTTGGGATTTTCTAGGCTAACAATATAAAAGCATCTCTTCTCCACCTTTTCAGTAATGAATGTATTTTCTGCTCCATTACCCTCCATTAACTAGGTACCATCAGCAGCATTATACAGTATTTCTGTCATTCAGTCAGGCTGATATGAGCACAAGCCAGCGTGTTTTCTTGGTAATAGCAGACATACCAAGGGAGGAAATGTATCACTTTACCTTTAACTTGACTGAAATCTTTCCTGAGGTGAGGACAAAACCTTGAGGCATTTCCCCAAGCCATATCTCCCTTATCTATTGTACAAAATTATCAGCCTTCTGTGTTGAAACAAGATTTGAAAACTGTTTACTTATTCAAGTGTTTTCCTTTCAATATCCTTGAAAGGAGGGGTCAGAAAGAAATTAGAAAAAAAGCATTATATATACTTTTTTTCAAAGATTATTAAGTGCTTTCAAGTTATTTCACTTCATTAACCACTGACTGCTTGGAAAGAATACTAAGGCATTAAAATGCTAATCAAATCTGGACATCATAAGTTGAAAATTGTACAGCATTTTCAGACTGCTTTCAGTTCCACTTTTTCTTCAGACTTGCATTCAAAAAAAACCTAGCAAACAATTTTTGCCCCTTAATAAACAAAACCAGAATGAACGGCAAATAATTTTCAATATACTGAGAAGATCTCCAGTGTACCCAACACTATTAACTGATATTTAATTACAGTGTAGTATAAAACCTGTATTTAAAAACAGGTATGGGATTGTTAGTAGCAAAATATAAAGAGAAAGACATCATAATTTGGAATATACAGTAATGTTATTTCTAAAGCTCCCCAATTACTGGGAATTTAGTTTGATTTAGGTTGACTCATACAGAATTTTAAGATAATGTCACTTGACATTCTCATAACCATTAAGAAATATGAAATTAGGCAATTACTGTGGAGGTACAAAACTAAACAAAAGGAACAGAAATGCTCAAAGAAATACTGAAAGAATGGTTATTGAATTATTTGTTGTCAGTTTGGGAAGACACAAGTAGTCTGGCAAGAGTACAGAAAGACAGAAATCTAAAACTTTTGTATGGGCTGACTGAAAATATCTTTCCTTCTGATGTTACCTGAAACATTTGTGAAGACCAGTCTGTGTTAAGGGATGTTATAAGCAGATATTCTCAGCCTCCAAATACCCTTACAGTCTGTCATTCTTCAGGCTGGACAGGGGAAGACAGGACCAGACCAAAGTGTTTGACTCTGAACTGGATAGTCATCCTTCAGACTTTGGCTACATATACACTGATATAACAAACACTTCCAGTCATGTGTCTAGGCACTTAACCCTCATCATTTGTATTCTTTCATTGTCAGATTTGGTCTCCTGCATGTTTTTTCTTGAGCTATCTATTAATGTCCCAAAACTGCTTTTTGTTACAGTCTCTGATCAGGTCCAATGCTATCTCAGAAGACTGCACTTTAGTAGAAATACAACTTAAGGATATGTGTAATGTAAGAACACCTGACTTACTAGGATATTTCTTTAAGGATAAGAAAAACAATAAACCAAACACACAAACCCTCATGAACAGGAAAACAGACAATAACAAGGGCCATAGCTCTCAGGCTCTCAAAGGGCCATTAAACAACCACTCAAGCGTAAGCTTGGGTTTGTTCAGCCAGAACTTCACAACTGATAAGATTATCATGGGTCTCACAGAAAGAAGAAACTCTATGAGACATTTGAGGGGGATTGAGAGACTGCGTAAAACTTTGAGATGTTCAAGATGATTGTGGAGGGATATAAATATTACCACGGGATGTTTAGAGGAAGGGTCAAAAGATGGATCAATGCAGATCACATCAGAATAAGCACAGTAAATTAGAGAGAACGGAAGATAAAATGACCAGTAACATTTAGGTGAGGAGCTGGGAAGTACGTATCTGGCTGAGCCCTGCACTTGATCTCCACAGTTTGTTCCATCTTTGCTTTAAACTGCTTCCCTAACTGTTTTTTTGTGTGTGTGCTCTCTGTATCAAGACAGTAGTGAACTTTAAGCTGAACCTACCAGCAAATAGCACAGGAAAGGGCCAGCTGCTAGGGAGACCATAAGACTGAATCTGTTATCAGAGAGACTTGTATGAGCGTGGATGTGTGTGTACTGAGATTGATCTGCCAGCAAGCTTTGAGAGTAAATAGGTGGTTAAAATAGATCAGGCCTTTTGGTTTGCTCATGTGTATGTGAGCACCCCCTGTGTGTACATGGTGCTCATAAAGGCTCAGCTCTCCTGTTTGTCTCTATTACCCTGCTGGTGGTTGGCCATGTTTACAAAAGGAGTATGTAGGGGCTGCGGATTTGTGATCAGTCTCATTGCAGGTTGGACCCAGCGAAGACGAATAGCAGCCACCTCACATCCAGCACACCAAGAAGAAGGAAGCAGCTCTGCCTCTCCAACTTGAGCTCCAGCACTTCCCTCCTAGTACCACATTAGCACACCTAATTCTGATGAGGGTCAGAGACTCTTCAGAGATCTGAAATTAGTCATTTGGTAAATGCTTGTTAAGCCCTTCAGTACCTCCCAGGCCAACTGAATGATTGATCAATTGATTGAATAGATTTTGGTTTGTTTATGTGAGGTTTTTTAGCTGATCTGCCTCCTCCATTTTTTTCAACATACAGTTTATTTTTTAATAAAACTTAAGAGCTGTAATTGTGTAAATACCAAGGTTGTTGACATAGAGAATGGAGGACATTTAAGAGCCTAGCTAGTAATGGAAAGAGTACAGAAGCAAGGTTGTGCTGGCAGCACAGGTGTGAGAAACTGTGCCGATGAGACCCACCATCTCCACAACAGATGTATTGTTTCAACATTGCTATGGCAGGAAACTCATGCCATCACCACAGTGAATGACTACTGCCACAGAAGAGATTTAAGGCAGGAAGATAACACCGCTGCCACCGCAGAGATTTATCTATACATTGTTAAAGGAGGAAACCCACTGATGCCATGGAGCAACAGCGGGAGGCTGATCCTGCAAAACTTAACCAAACCCCTGTGCATGTGCCCAGACTTGGGGTCAGGGGGGTCAAAGTGCCTGGAGGCCCCTTGATGTTGGGCTCATACACCATTGTTGGGTGGAAGGTGTGGTTAAGCAGAACAGCTTGTACCAACTCTATAAAAAATGGAACCAACTAACATCGGATGGAACGTTCCCCCACTGGACTTGAAAAAAATTTGGACTGTCAGGACGCTGCAGCTCCAGAGTGGTAGCTATTGCTTTGAACTCTTTCCTTTTCTTTCCTTCTTTCTTACCTTCTTTTCTCTCTCTTTATCTCTCGCTCGCTCTCTCCCTTTGCATTCGCAGATTTATTGTTGGGCAAATAAAGTTCCTTGGATCTTGACTCCGTTTTGAGTCTTAATTCTGTTCCCGAGAATACAAACAGAACCACGCTCCAGTCTCAGACCGGCATGTGACAACAGCAGACAGAACTAACCAAAAGTTGTAGTGGTGACAGTAGGCATGTGTGTGATCTGTAAGTGGGAGAGTGTTAAACCATGTTCTGAGCTTGACTTGGCTTATGATGTATAGAGTGTCTTTGTGCCTGTTGACCAGCCATGAGTGAGGTAGGTGAAGTGAGGCCTTGGCAAGTGGTGCTCGAGAAGCATTGCAGGATGTGATCCATGGCAGGGCGAGTGTCAGTTGACACTCACTTGGGACAAAGCCATTGTTTTGCATATGCTCTATTATTATAATAGATACTTCTGTCAAGCTGGGCCACTTGACTTTAGAGTCATAGAGCATGCCCTGACCTATTTACTTATTAACACAGATGTTGCCCTCAGAGTAAACACCAGAATTAGGAAAGCTTATGTTAATCATAGATTAGTTAGTAATGTAGGTTTTTTTAACGGTAAAATACAAAATGCAAATTAATATTATATAAATTAAATAATTTCATCATAGCACAAAAATATAAAACATATTTTTCTTTACAGTCAACACATACATTCTCAAGTAGGTTAGTCTCTTTAAATAACCTAATTTACAGAGAAGGCAAAGAAAGCGTATGTGACTGGAAAAAAGCTAGAATATAATAGCAACATATGTAGCAAGCGTAATTGTGTTCTTTCTGGAAAATTTTTTAAAAAAATTCTTCTTAACAAATTCACAGTAACTGAAACATTTTATTCCTGTCTGAAACACATGAAAGTACCTTTAGTTCTTTTTAACAAACAGTGTTTCCACAGAAATGTTTTTCAAGAATTAATTTGCAAGAAAATATCTGATTGACACACTGTTCTTTAAAATTAAAGCAGTAATTTCATTATTTATTTTTTTTTTTACCATCTATACATACCAATGCAACTGCAATGGAACATAAAGGTTTTTAAGCACCACTCAGCAGCATAAAACTAGACAGATGAAAAATAAAAAGTTCTGAAACAGATGATTAGAGCACCCTGGTGAATGCCTAAAGACTGGCTTGTTAGAAGAGACATTAGAACAGTCGCTTTTATGTGTTTGGTATTTTTAGAAGGCTAGGTACATAGTAGTGTATCCAAAACATACATCAGAGTGGCAAGTAAAGCTCTGTAAGATTCTAGTTACCGAAGAAAAAAGAAAGTTAAATCAGAATTTATGTCCTATCATGGGGCTGAGGAGAAACCCTGGCAAAACTTTAAAAAGTTTTATCAGCCATACTGCTCTTCTCAAAGTCATACATTCTTGACAGCATAATTCACAAATGGGAAAATTCAGTCTTTGGAATCTGTTTGCCTATAAAGATCAGCATTCAGTAAGTTTTATGTGCAGAGTCTTTGAATCCCTGTAACTTCTCAGGTAACATTTACAATTTCATTTTCTAAATGAGTACGAAACTCTACATCTGGAAACAATCTTCTTCAGTTCCTTGGAATACTTTCTCAAGAAGACTCGACATGTCCCCAGTACAACTGTGTGTGGACTTCCTTTATTGTTTATGGGTACCATGTCATGTATAATTTATCTGAGATTTCCTTCCATGTCTTGCTATCTCCTCCCTATATATGGCAGCACATAAAAATGGGGAAGATTTTATTGTGATCAATATGAAGAATTAATTTCCCTTCCTTTTAGCCTTTCTCAGTAGTCTATTTTTTACAAAAAAGTTTTGTGGTTCTGTTTTGCTTTGGATTGTTTGAGTTACTTAGTTGGGGGGCTGGGAGGTTTGGGGTTTTGTTGGTTGTGGTTTTTTGGTTTTTTTTTGTTTGTTTGTTTTTCGTTTCTTTGTTTAGTTTGGCTTTAGTGGGTTTTTTTTTTTGGGTGGTGGTGGTTGTTTTTTGTTTTGTTTTGGTTTTTTGGGGTTTTTTTTTTTTGGTTTTTTTACTCAAAAACATGTACTAATCAATTCATATCTTCAGTAGAAAGCCTCTAAAGATTTGGAAATTTTCTGAATTTCACATGTACCTCTTTACCATAACTAAACCAAAACTTTTTGCTTTTTCAACTATCTCCTTCCATTTGTATTTTACTTTTTCTTTTGCCATGTTTGGAAAAAAAGATTTGCAAGATGTTAAGTCTCTCTAGAAAGCACGAACAGTAGATACAAGTGAGATCTTTGACAGCATCAGAGTGTATGGGCAAAATATAGGAACAGTGAGGTACTCATACATTTGTGAAGATAGGATATGAAAGCAGCTTGAGAACTACTTGCAAACACAAAGAAGAAGATTATGTAGGTCTTGAGCAAAGTATACATGGAAAAAAGGTAGAAGCCATAGGAAAACTTCAGAACAGGATTAAAAGGCAAAAAGTCGAAAATATATTTTAAAATTAAGACAGTGATGTGGTAGGTTTAATCTGAAAATTGATTAAAATTATCAGTGCAGTTAGGATAGCAAAAATGGAAAGCAATACTGTTCAGGAAATAAGACTAGAAAAGAAAAATAATTAATTTAAAAAAAAAAAAAAGACAGAGGAGTGGGCAGTCTTTGTCTTTTTGCTATTAGTTATCATAGATAGCCAAACAGTTTTTTTCTGGTTTTCAGTATGTTCTTTGCTGAAGGTGGTAACGGAAGACAAAGCTAGTCACACTGAAACAGAATGGGAAGCTGTGTGTGCTTGAAGTTGTGCAGTCAGTGGCACAGCTTATGGCATTGACATTAGCAGCTGTTCCAGTTTCACTTGTCTTACTGTTAGTCTCTGTGTAGAGCTCTGGTCAACTCTCCATACAGAGGAACAGCTAGGAGAGTTTACAAGAGAATGAGCTCAAGAAAGAAACAGAAAATGTTGTGAGCAACTTCATGAAACTGACATCACTTTTGAAATCTAAGTTTCCATAGATATAAAATGGAATAATATTATTTATCTTTGTATAAACATGTTTTAAGGTGCATTCTTTTGATATCAATATAAATCAGTCTTTAAAATATTATTAATCCAGTATTTCCATTAAAAAATTGTGCCTTAACTAGAGATCAAAAATTCAGAATTTCAGTCAGTGAGCATACTTTTATACTGCATTTTAAAATGGAGAAAGTAAAAATAATTAATTCATTATTTAGAAAAGGTTTTAATTTAATTTTCAATAGTGATGATGACAATAAACCAAACAATTCTAGTTTTATCTGGCAACTACTTCACACAAATAAAGTAGCCTGCCTTTACATTTTAATTTGTCTGCAAAAATGTGTATCGGCTTGTACAAGTTTCATCAGCTAAAAAGGAAAAAAAAAACCCTCTTCTGACTGTGATTGCTAACCATTGTATTGTCCTTTAGAACTGTGAGGTTCATTTTTGTTGAGATATCCTGCAAAATCTTTTAATTTATGAGTCTACACATCATGTTGACAGAGAACACCCCCCCCCCTTTGACATTTTCATTTTTTATATTTAAAATATTCTGAGTTTTGACTCAGTTTTATGTCTCCACAATGTATAAAAAATAGGGAAAGCAACAATATTTTGACAGATTTTATTAGCAATAAAATTTTTAAAACTACATATTTCACCTTGGTCGAATCATGAGATCACACGCTCAATTCATATGCTAGTTTCTATCAATGCTCTTGATCCAGGACCACTCCAAGGCAGTTGTGGTAAGGACAATTTATATTCTGTGAGCAATGACTTCAGTGTTTCAGAAAAATCAATTCTTATGTACTGAAGATAATCATCTACCACAGCTTGTGGCAGTAAGGTAAGTCTGCTATGAATAAATACTCTCTTGCTGTCAAACTATCCTCCTTTGTGCAACACACACCTTCAGTAAAGTAGTGGTGGTGAATGTAATTTCAAAAAGGTTGTCAGATCAACCTACCATTACTTTGTTCCATACATGAGTAAATTTATGTTTATGAGCTCCATGAATCATAGGTTTGAATCACCGGGCAAAATATGCAAAAAAAAAATCAAGAAGATATACTTTTATTGATGTCTATGGCATCTAGACCACAGGCACCCTGTGAGGAAGTGGTTCATAACTTAGTTTTATAAGCTGTGATATTACTTATAATTTACCATAATGTGCCTAGCAGTAGAAGGAAGAACTGTCACACTAATATACTCCAGTGATTCTTCTCCATTAGTCTTGCTAGGACAGAGCTGTTGTCAGGCAGCATGGAAGATGCACAGCTGAACATTATGTAGATTATATTGTTTTCCATGTCAGTTATGAACCGTAATTAGACATTAAACAAAATTTACAGTGACAAGCGTAATGAAGGCTGTGGATACTGCTTAGGGAAGTTATGGATTATCCCATACAAGAGAAATTTGCAAACAGAATGTGTAAATATCTGCTAGTAATTACTCAAGTGAGATTATTTGCAGGGAGACACAATTCCTGTTATTCAGCTGCAACAATAGGTGTATCTCCAAACTGACAATGCTTGTTTAGATCTGAAATAGAAAAAAAAATCAGACTCAGTAAACTTAGAACAATTTATGAATACTGTAGTTGCTACTGCTTTAAGTCAGGGAATATTCTAAATGGTCTCTTGAGGCCCTGGTTTTCTATTTTGCAAGTATTTTAATTTTTCCTGTGCTAATTATGACTACATTAACTTGCAAAGGATTTTCTGTACTCATTGCCCACTGGTTTCTTGGCAGGATTTGGCTACATAGCTTCAGAAGAGGTTTATTCATTTAGGCTGATGGAAGAATAACCAGATTCAGTCAGGAGTCCAGATCACCAGAGAGAGTATGAAGTACTGAGACAGATCTGAGGTCAAGCTGGGAAACAGTTGGCAGATCAGGGTGAGGATCAGTGAGGTACATGGCCAGGCACAGAAGTACTTACAATGTAGTTCAGGCAGGGACCAGCACTAAGATCTAGAGCTTAGATGCAGCTCCTGAGTGCATGGGAGTAGCCCGTTGGTGAGGCTTATTTCACCTGCTTTCACATCCTCTTTCCCAGCAGTCAGATCCAAGGTTGCAAGGCTGCACTGTATCAGTGGGTGCAGGCAGCCAAACTCCTTGGGGATTTTTCCTGTGGTGGCAAGAGGTTGCATTCATGGACTCTTGCTGTTAAACAGTTTGAGAGGCTCTTTATGTGTGCGTTATGTGTGCAATATAATCAAATACCCAAAAGAGCTATTCACTTTTCCATATACATTTGCAAAACCCCCATAATTATCGGAAAAATCTCCTTCCAGAGTAATTTTATTCACTGATTTAGTAAAACTCTATTCTAGATGTTGAGAGAATTGTAAAGTAATTTGTATACACTTTCTGAATCTGTTTCCCTCCATATTACTCGGTTGCTCAGAAAACAAGCATCTTGGGTCGGAGATGTACCTGCAGTCAAAGGAAACATTTGCCAACCCTTTATGGCCACAAAAACTTAGATGTTTGTTATGCTCAGTTATGCATCTGCTGTAATGTTTCAGGTACTTTACAAATGCCTAACCATACTCGAGTTAATATTTGTCCAGTGTGAAGTGCTGGGATCTCTGGCAAAAACCCCCCAACTCTTAGCAGGTAGAATGAACTAACTGATGCTGATCCATTATTTGCAGGATTTTTTTTTAAGTTGTTCTGTAGTCGTTCAGCAGAACTACATCACTTTATTTTGTTTCTTAATAAAAAGGTGATAAATTTGCAGAGTAATCTGTGAGAAAATTTATCTACAATTCTTGAAATTCAAATAATTTAGGTCTGCTCTTCTTAGCACTCAGGGTGTTTAGATGACCTCCTATAGATGACCCCAAGCAGCATTATGGAAAGCACCGAGCCCAGCACTTTCCTGACTGCACAGAGCCACCAGGTATAAGTTTTGGTGGAGAAAAAATGCCAAAATAAATTTATTCTCTAGCTCCAGTCTGACATGATGAAGCACAGAGATCCTCCACAGGTATCCTAAACAGCCCCTCTCACTGATTTACTTAATCTTTTATTTCCTTTTTCCCTTCTCAAGTTCTTCTCCTTTACAGCTCCCATTCCCTATCACATAAACAACTTCTGCTTACCCTTTTCCTAGTGGTCATGGTTTACCACACTTTATAACCTTATCTGGTGTCTATGATTTGATTGCCCTGGTAATTTCTACCTTGTTCAGCAATTCTGCTAAGCTACTACTTTCCTTAGTTACCTAGTTGCCTGCTGTATCTTATATTGTTGCCTTGTAAATGGTACTATGTGTCAAAGCTAGACCTCTGTGTATACGTTTGTCCTACTTCATTATCCGTAGCAGCCTGTTATTCCTAATATTGCTATTTTCTAGAGGTGCCACATGTCAGGATTTACCTATCTCATCATTTGAATGTCTATATACTTCTGTGATACTCTTGTTATCTGGTTATATAGATGTGCAGTGGTGGCAAAATAGTAAATAAACATTTTATTTTTTTCCCATCAGTTTTCACAGTTGCCATTTTAGAAGTAGTGCTCAGTGAGGGTGTTGAGCAACAGCATTGTAAATACTGTCTGACACATGATGTGGCACCCTGTCCACTTAAAAGAAGTATTTTCTTTGTGCAGCTTTTTTACTAGGAAGATAAAAACTAAGTGCATCTTAGGTAGTGAAATTGGATAGACTGGATCCTATCCATAGAGCTTAAAAAGGAACAGTGAACACCACAATAAAGTTTTCAACCTAATAATTTAAATGGTTAAGGTTATTTTACTTCTAGTTATCTCTTGATGTCAATAGATTAATTTCTTTGTATTTTGTCAATGATAATTTTGTACTGATGTAGAACTGATTAAACTTGAAAAATTGCACGTCTTTCAATAGAAAAAGAGTTGTACATTTAATAATTAATTATAACTTCAGTTTGTAAAATAGGTACAATGACTCATAAAGGGAAAAAATATGGCCAATTAAAATATATGGATTGGATATAGGGTAAAAGTGTGTTGAACACCAAAAGTGAAAAAGGCCCAATTAACAGACTGCTGATAAATTAAAGGTGTCTCATTTTTTCCTTAACATTTACGATATTTGTGTAGGGAGCTTTAAAAAGTTAGTGTTCTGCCTAGCAGCTAATTCAGTACTTGAGATGCAGGACGTAACAGAACTGAAATTCTCAAAGTATGGCTAAAATACTTCTATTACTCTTCCATTGTTAATAAATCTTGTCTTACAAGATCCAGCAGAAAAGTTTGATGACTGAGACACCTTTAAACCATTTGTGCAAATCTGTTATGTCTTGCAAGGAAAGGTCTTCAGTAGCAACCAAAAGAACACTGCCAACTAATGTTTCTTTGGAAGGGAAATGAAAGAAACAATACAGTTATGTTAGGGAACAACTTGTTTTTTCCCTTGTTATGACTTCAGGAAGTTATACTTGTATATGTTTTTCCAGTGCTTGACCACATTTATGGGAAATGGGATAAAACTTTTCTTCAGTTGTCACAGTTACCAGACCAAATCTAAAGTTGATATAGGGATTGATCCTACAGGCCTTTCTTATGTAATTGTAAAGATGATTTCTCAGCTTAATCTTGTTCCATCTGTTCTTACTAATTTCTTCCTCAGGAAAGACCCCTTTCGGTTTCATTTGCCTTCACTGATATTTAATGAAGGGTAAATAAGAGTTCTGGGCACTGGGCTCTTGTTTTCCAGAATTTCTGAGCACTGAAACATTTTGGAGTACAGCATTGCTCAGACTGAATGATAACTGTGGTCTATGTAATCAGAAATTCAATGGTAAGCAGATATTTATATAAATGGTCTTACAAAACAAAGCCTGTATATCAAAATAAGACAGCCTGGGAGTGAGATGAAGCACTGGACCCTTGACTATCCACACTTCTTAATGGTGAATTCATTCCATGGTTTTATTTGAGTATACCTCAACTAATTCTCTTGTGTGGCCTTAGCTAAGTACAAACAGTATTGCTTTACCAGTATAAAACTGCATATATCAAACTGTGTAGAAAGGAACTTAAGGTTGCATTATTAGTCTTACTGAAATATTCTTCTTCCATGCTTAAGAGCATTTACAGTGAACCCATTGTCATCTTGTTCCATGGGAATATCCTACATAAACCTTAAAACTGCACTTCATATCTTTGCAGGGCTTTTTTTGTTCTGTCTTCTTAAAACTCACCCTTAAATTCCAGCAGCACTAGAACTGACTAGCTATAGCTAAAAGACGGCTTGCTTCCCTTATGTGTTCTAGTTAGCACCTCTTTCAGTTCCATTTTTCACATGTAGGAGAAAGCTTATTTGGAAAAGGAACTGTGAGAAAGGATTATATATTTGGTCTCTCAGATTTTTATTTCCCCTAACTCCAGGTTTGTACGTGTTTGCCTATTGCTTGTCTATGTTGATTTTGTTTGTGTTGTTCTTTCAGCTAATTTATTTTATTTTTGTTGTGTTTAGGTTTATTTTTGTTTGGTTTTGTGGGGGTTTTTGTGGTTTATTTTTGAATAAAAGGGATTATATTATTTACTTTCCCCTAACAAAAAGGATAAGGAGTTTTAAAGACTTTCTTTGAGTCTAATGGTTGTGTATACTTATCTTTCAAACATTATCCTCATTTTCAGGCAGATTAAATTGCCAATTTCTAATTTGTCTCAAATACCTATGAAAGTAAAAATTCAATTTAAATCAGATGTTCCAGCACCCAATATTAAAACTCCATTTTTAGCAAAGCAATTGCCTGTCAACTGCCTCTATCCAGTGACTGTGAAAGCTAATTCTTTTTATAAAATAACAAGCTAAGTTAGAAACACTTACCTTCTATAGAATAGCTTGTAGAATGCTGGTGACAAACTTCTATCTGTACTTGCTTAGGATGCCGAAAGCCATATGCATTTTAATGATAAAAAATAGTTGGTAGTATACCCTTTGTAACTCTCAATGAAATTTCATCAGTACAAATCTAAGCAAAATTCCTAGAGAAAAAAGCAAATTTATTCAGTTGTCTGGCTCTTTACATATGCATATGATGTTCCCTGAAATTAGGTTGCCTAGTAGCAGAAGAGTATATGCATCGTTCACTAAACACTTGCTTGATAAAAAATCCCCACAAAACACTTGGAAAAATTACCTTTGGCCTGAAAAGAATACCATCCTTTCAGATAAGGGTGAAATTGGACTTGCAGATCTCATTCTCTGAATGAGATCAGTATTTTCTGGTAATCATCTGTTCCTTTACTTTCTTCTAGAAGTGCTATAAAAGGGACCATATGACAACTTCTGCATTTGAGGAAAGAAATATACTGGGGAGATTCCCCCAAAGCACTGTGCTTAGCATGTTACTAGCTACCTAAACATGCAGTTTTAGATCTGGTTCTACCCTTTCGCATCTCCTAACATTGTCTACAGACTGCTTCAGAAGTTAAGACAGGTACTGAAGTCAGTCACTTTGAATGATGGCTTGGGCTCAAGTGCTTAATTTTTAAATAATTACATTCAATGTACCTCATTTTGGGGTGAGTGCCACAGTCTTGCTATCCTTCGTTTTCTGTTCAGCAAAGCAGTGTGTGTGCAGTTAACTGAGTTATCCATCTAACATATGCAGCCGTTTGTGCAGAAAGGCACAAAGAAGGAAGGAGCCAGCAGCTCTGTGCCAACTAGCATACATGTACCTAGCTATGGTGGTGACATGCCACAGGTGACAGGGCACAGTTCCCAGCTGCTGTTAGAGCTACTGTCCCTGCAACATCCAAGGCTTTACAGACAAATATTCAGGAGGATTCAGTTCTACAAATCTCAAGCTGCAGGGAATGCCTGGGACTTCTTAGGCCAGACGGTCTCACAGCTTGTAGCAGCTGTGCAGTTGTCAAGAAGCTGTGACACCAAATGACAGAGAAAGACCTGCAGAAGTCAGCAGACTGGGAAGCATCAAAGATGAAAAGAAAGCAATTGAATGGCTCTCATCTGAAAAGATTGCAGACTCAGGAGCTCAAACCTCCAACTGTAGCAGAGGGGCAGGCAGGGTCTGTGCCTGCCAGGGTGGCAAGTAGAAACCCCTATGATGGAAAAGGCTGGAAGATGGTACCAGGAAGATGGCTTCTGCTACTCCTGAGGACTTGCACCTGCATAATAGGTTCACTGTCCTCATAGTTAATGAGAAACTGGGAGCATTGTAAAAAGAAACCTCTGAGCCAGTTGTGTCTGAGCAACACAGGAGCACCAGGAGGATCAGGAGAGTGTTAGTGGGAGACACCCTAATGCAGGCAATGGGGTTCCCCATCTGCCAACCTGACCTGTGATCTAGGGAGGCTTTCTGGTTGCTGGAGGTTAGCATTTGAGTTGTTGTAGACAGGCTAATGAGACTCATCCAATCTTCAAACTATTACCTGCTACTGCTTTTCTACGTGGACACCAATTGTACTTTCAGGAATGACCTGGAAAGTATCAAATATGGCTCTGGGAATAATGATCAAAGGTGGGGGAGCTCAGGTGGTTTTCTTCTCCATCCTGCCAGTGCAGGGTGAAGGGCTTGAGGAGTGGCTGGATCCTGTAGGACAAGAATTAGTTGTGGAACTGGTGTTAGAAACATGTTTTTGATTTCTATGACAACTACATGGAAGAGATGCAATCTAACAGACTAAGTAAGCAAAAATATCTTTGGCAACAAACTGTCCAGAATACCTTTAAACTAGGAACAACAGGGAAGGGAGAGAATGATTAACAATCATGTGAGAAAGTGACGGATAGAGTTGGCGAGCAGACTATGTGGGTGATACGAAAAGAGGAAATTCACAATTAACAGAACAGGGCTGAAGTGGGGTCACTCCAAGTGTATGCACATAAATAAGGAACTGCCTATGGGACAACATGATGGGGAATACTCCCATGCTGTTTCTGGGAAATCAGCATGTTTAGGTGCCTTTATGAATTGCCTTTACACTGATGCATGCTGCATGGGGAAAACCAGGAGGAATTAGAAGTCCCTGTTCAGTTGGAGGGCTATGGTCTCATTTGGGTCACAGATGTGGTGGGATAGTTCACATGACTGGACTGTTGCTATGGATGGATAGAAGCTCTTTAGGGAGGACAGACTGTGACAGTAAAAGCAGGGAATTATTCTTTATGTGAGAGAGCAGCAGGAATGTGTGGAGCTTTCTCTGGTTGTGGGTGAGAAACCACCTGAGAATTTATGGGTCAGGATTAGCAAGCAGACCAGCATGAGTGAAGAAGCAGCTGAAGCCTCTTTTAGACAACTGGAAGAAGCCTTACACTCACAGGTCCTGGTCCTCATGGGGAACTTTAATCACTCTGACAGCTGCTGGAGGTACGGAACAGCCAGACATAAGAAACGCCAGGGTTTTCTGCAGTGTGCTGATGAAAAATTCCTAATGTAGGTGATCAGCAAGCCAATGGGGAGACCTCACAGTTACAAATGAGGAACAACTGTTTGGGAATTTGAGGCTCAGGGACAGTCTAGGCTGCAGTGACCATGAGATGGTTGAGTTCAGGACCCTAAAATGACAGAACAGGGCAAAAAAACATAACAATAGGCCTGCATGGATAAAAGGAATCATAAAGGAAGTCAAACCAGCAACAAGTGACCCATGAGGAAAATCGAGGCACTATCTGAACATGCATGAATGTGTAAGGAAAACCAAAACCTGTCTGGAGTTGAATTGAGTGAGGGATGCGAACGGTAGCAAGAAAGGCTTCTACAAGTACACATGCAGCAAAAGGAGGGCTGGAAAAAATGTGGATGCATTGCTGAGTGGAGCAGGGGCCCTGGTGGCAAAGGACATGGAAAGGGGCAAAGTACTCAATGCCTTTTTCATTTCAGTCTTTACTGGTAAGTCCAGCCTTCAGGAGTTCCAGACCCCTGAGAGCACAGGGAAAGTGGAGCAAGGAAGACTTGCCCTCACTGGAGATGGACCAGGTTAGGGAACATTTAAACAAACTGGACATAAGGAAGTCCATGAGGCCAGAGAGCATACACCCACAAGTGCTAAGGCAGCTGGCTGATGTCACTTGCAAGCCCACTCTCAACTGTCTTTGAAAGGTTGTGATGACCTTGGGAGATTCCTCAGGTTTGGAAGAAAATCCTATCTTCAAGAAAAGCAAGAAGGAAGATCCAGGGAGCTTACAGGCTGGTCATCCTCATCTTGATTCCTGCAAAGGTGACGAGACAACTAGTACTGGATACTATTTTAAGACACACGAAGGACAAGAAAGTGCTTGGGAGTGGTCTGCACAGATTTATGAAGGGGAAGTCATGCTTAACTTGCCTTGTATCTTTTTGCAACGAGATGACTGACCTTGTGGATGGGCATAGAAGAGTAATTGTTGTTTATCTCAACTTATTAATGTTGATATAACATCCTTATTGCCAAACTGATGAATCACAGACTAGATACTTTGACTGTAAACTGGATTTAAAAGATACTGGGCTCAAAGCTGTTCAACATCCCCCCTTAACAACCTGGATGATGAGACATAGTGTATCCTCAGCAAGTTTATGGATGATATAAAATTAGGAAGACCGGTGCATACACCAGATGGTTCAGACAACATTCAGAGGGATCTTGACAGGCTGGAGAAACGAGCAGAGAGCAAACTCATAAATTCCAACAAGGACAAATGCAAGATTCTTAATTTGGGGAGGAATAACTGGCTAGAAAGCAGGTTGGCAGAAAAGGACCTGAGGGACCTGGTAGACAACATATTGAGCATGAACCACAATGTGCCTCTGCAGCAAAGATTAAAAGCCTCTTGGACTGCATTACTAAGACTATCTCCAGTAGGCTGAGGTAGCTGATCTTCCCTCTACTCAGCACTGGTGAGACCACAACTATGGCACTGGGTCCAGTTCTGGACTCCCCAGTACCAAAAACATATAGACACATTGGAGCAAGTGGTGTCCAGTGAAAGGACAAGAAGCAATAGGCACAAACTGAAATACAGAAAATTTTATTTAAACATAAGGTGAAAAAAAATACCTGTGAGGATGGTCAAATAATGGAACAAATTAGCCAGAGATGTTGCACAGTCTCTGTCCTTGAAGATTTTCAAAACCCAACTGGGTATGGTCCTGAGAAACTTGCTCTATCTGACCCTTCTCTAAGCAGGGACTTGGACTTGATGACCTCCAGAGGAACTTTATTCTGCCCTTTTAGGTCCACTGCTATGCACATAATGCTTCAATAAAAGAGAAGCAGCAAAGTGCCCCTTTCTGGAATGTCCTTCAGGCTGACAGGTGAAGTATTTTCTCACAATGTGTTATTGGACAGGGGAAAGTCTAGATATCTGACTTCCTAAGTGACTAATTAGCTGCTAATGAATTAAGCTAAAAGGACATGTTTCTACCAAAGATCAACAAGTTTTGAAGATTTTTTTTTATTCTTAAAAAAAATCACAGTATTTTGAGTGGAGAGGAACATCAGACAGGATTCATCCAACCAGATGCAAATGTAGGGAAGATACCTACATCAGAGCTCATCATCCTAGGCTTCTGGTATAGCTGATGAAGATAATTCAAAACATAAAGTAGACATCTGAAATATGTAAGATGAATCCTTACCCTACTGAACAGCTTTAATTCCATGAAAGTAAGAGTTCAGACACTATCTGTGTGCCTAGGATTTCTTAGTACTTGTCTCAATTAGCGTGGCACCTCTGACTTCTCTTTGGACTTGAATGCAATCCCTCTGTGCTATCTACTTTTAGTATCTGTTGGCTTATTGTCTCACTCTGATCTGGAGTTTCTTGCTTCTCTGGCAGACTAGCTATGGGCTGGAGGGAACAGGGGAGACAAAGATACACCCTCAGGTACTGTCCTTACAGCACATATCAATACAAACAGTAACTCTTGTCTCAAGTTCACTTCTGCACAGTCCTTTAGAAATTATCTAAGAGTCTTCCTACCTTTGGACCTTAGGCATACCTTCATTTCTTACTCCATTACCGAGCTATGTCATGTTATTTATGAGAATTTTGGCGCTGTTAAGCCTGGAGAAGAGAATGTCTCCCCAAAGACATTATTGCAGCCTTTCAATGTAAAGCAGGCTCATAAGAAAGATGGAGAAAGACTTTTTATTGTGACCTGTAGTGACAGGACAAGGGACAAGGGTTTTACACTAAAGAGGGTAGGTTTACATAGGACATAAGGAAGAAATCTTTTATGATGAGGGTAGTGAGACACTAGAACAGGTTGGCCAAAGACATTATGGGTGGCCCATCACTGGAAATGTTCAAAATCAGGTTGGATGGGGATTTAAGCAATATGATGAACTGAAAGATGACCTTGCCCACTGGAAGGGGATTGGACTAGATGATCTTTGGAAGTCCATTCCAACTTAAAGAAATCTGTGATTCTATATTTCTATGATTCTGATTCTATTATTTATGTTTGAGTGTCCCTTCATAGATTATATACGATGTATTACTAAGTCTACTTTAGGAGGATTTTAGTGTTCAGGATGAAGTTATGACAAACAGGCCTGAAAAATTTGGGATCAAAATGTATTCCCTATATCTTGCTGTATAGTAGATAGATAATTTGATGATCATCGGTACTGGAAAACACTTCCACTCTTTGTGCATGCTGTGGTAGATCTTCCCCATCCAAGATATTTTATTGTAACTTACTCTGGTTTTATTTGGCTATTCTAGAAAATCAAGAGTGGTAATGATCCATTTTATATTGTTACAGTACATTTTATATAAGCCCTATCACCAGATTAGAAATGTTGTCCAGCTACACTGAAGACATTTATGTCTTGTTAAGGTAAAATAATCAAAATCCAGAGTAGACTACACAGTTACGACAGTTATTAGACATATGTGAAGTAACAAAAAAGAAAATAGACTTAATCTACTTCCATTAAAATTTAATCAATTTGCATTAAGATTTAATCAGAAAGGTTTTTTACTCTTTTTCTCCAGCTGAATTGCTATAGATTTTTCCTGTGAACCATCAATGGGAAAGTCTTTCTGTATAAAATGTACTTGAGGTTGTATTTATGAAAAATAACCCCTTATTTACCTATTATGTTTTATACATAATGATAATTAACTGAATTTCTGAAGTTGTTCAGGAGATGTAAAAACATTTAGTTAGGAGTATCAAGAAGCATCACAGAGCCCTGGGAGTGGTAGTAAAGGACACTGGGTAACAGGTAAATTTTTCATCAATCCTCCTGGTCAAAGGGAAGGGGTTTGAAAGGGCCAGTCAAATCTGGCAGATTGACAAATGGTTATGAGACTGGTGCCACAGCCAGGGGTTCAGCTGCTTAGACCATGAGACTCTGAGAAGTCTGGTCTACTTCTGGGGCTGATAGGGTCCACCTGACAGAGAAGGGGAAAGGCATCTTTAGTCATAGGCTTGCCAAGCTGGTGAAGAGGGCTTTAAACTAAAGTTTTTGTTGGGGTAGGGGGAACCTCAGTCCATCCCACTTCTACAAGTTTGATGCCAGTGCCAGCAGTAGATGCCCGGAGCCTGGAAGGGGGTTGCAGGTCAGCAGGAGAGCACCTGAAAATAAGCAGAAAGGAATTCCAACCACTCCTGCTAGCAAGACAGCTTCATAGGGGGCCCAACTTAAATGCCTGCACGCGAATGCACGCAACATGGGGAAAAAACAAGAGAAGTTAAGAGATGTACACACACCTGCAGGACTATGATCTTATTGACATCATGTAGACATGGTAGGATGGCTCGTACAACTGGAGTGTTGGAATAGAATCATACAGGTTCTTTATGAAGGATAGGCAGGGGAGATGAGGAAGGGGTGTCTCCCTCTATGTGAATGACCAGCTGGAGTTCATGGAGCTCTGCCTGGGGAAAGATGAGGAGCCAACCAAGAGCTTATGGGTCAGGAATTAAGGGAGGGCAGGAGAGGTGACGTTATAGTGGGGGTCTGCTACAGGCTGCCCAACCAAGAAGACTAAGTGGATGAGGGCCTCTATAGACAAATAGGAGCAGCCTTACATTCACAAGCCCTCGTTCTCATGGGGGACTTCAACAACTGTGCTCTTTTTTGGAGGGGCAACACGGAAGGGCATAGGCAGTCCAGAAGGTTCCTGGAATGTGATAAATTCCTTCTCCATATGATAGAGGAGCCAATTAGGAGAGGTGTCATGCTGGCCCTTTTTCTCACCAACAAAGAGTGGCTTGTGGGGAATGTGAAGCTCAAAGGCAGCCTCAGATGCAGGGACCATTAAATGATGGAATTCAATACCCTTAGGACAGTGAGGAGGGTGTACAGCAAGCTCACTACCCTGGACTTCAGGAGGGCTGACTTTGGCCTCTTCAGGGATCTGCTTGGTAGAATACCATGGGGTAGAGCCCTGGATGGAAAAGGCGTTCAAGAAAGCTGGTAAATCTGCAGTGATCACCTCCTCCATGCTCAGGAGTGATGTGCCACAAAAAAAGGAAATGGTGCAAAACCACCAGGAGGCCTGCATGGCTGAACAAGTAGATCCTGGACAAACTCAAACACAAAAAGGAAGCCTACAGAGGGTGGAAGCAAGGACAGGTAGCCTGGGGCAAATACAGAGAAATTGTCTGAGCAGGGACTAGGTAGAAAAGCTAAAGCTCTGACAGAATTCCATCTCACCAGGGACATCAAGGAATACAAAAAAATCTTCTATAGATATGTCAGAGATAAAAGGAAGATTAGGGAAAATGTGGGCCCCCTCCAGAAGGAACTGGGAGACCTGGTTGGGCAGAGGTACTCAATTATTTTTTAGGCTCAGTCTTCACCAGAAATTGCTCCAGCTACACCACCCAAGTTGCAGAAGGCAAAGGCAGGGACTGGGAGAATGAAGAACTGCCCACTGTAGAAGATCACATTCGAGAACATCTAAGGAACATGAAGGTGCACAAGTCCATGGAACTGGATGAGATGCATCTGCAGGTCCTGAGGGAACTGGTAGGTGAAGTAGCTAAGCCACTGTCCATCATATTTGAGAAAGCATTGCAGTCCACTGAAATTCCCACTGAAGAGAAAGGGGGAAACATAACTCCCATTTAAAAAAAAGGGAAATAAGGAAGAACTACAGGTTGGTCAGTCTCATCTTTGAGCCTAGCAAGATCATGAAGCAGATATTTCTGGAAACTATGTTAAGGCACATGGAAAACAGAGAGGTCATTGGTGACAGCCAACATGTCTTCACTAAGGGCAAATCATGCCTGACAAATTTGGTGGCATTCTACAACAGGGTTACAGCACTGATGGATGAGGGAACAGCAATTGACATCATCTACCTGGAGTTGCGTAAAGCATTTGACACTGTCCTGCATGACATTCTGTCTTTAAACTGGAGAGACATGGATTGAAAGGGGGGGACCACTTGGTGGATAAGGAATTGTCTGGATGATCACACTCAAAGGGTTGCAGTCAACGGTTCGATATCCAAGTGGAGACCAGTGATGACTGGTGTTCCTCAGGGGTCCATACTGGAACTGGTGTTGTTTAACATCTTTGTCAGTGACACAGACAGTGGGATTTAGTGCATCCTCACCAAGTTTGCCAATGACACCAAGCTGTGTGGAGCTGAAGGTAAGTGATGTCATCCATAGAGACCTTGACTGGCTTGAGAGGCAGGCCAGTGCAAACCTCATGAAGTTTAACAAGGCTAAGTATAAGGTCCTGCGTGTGGGTTGGGGAAATGCCAAGCACAAATACAGGATGGGCAAAGAATGGATTGAGAGCAGCCCTGAGGAGAAGGACTTGGGGGTGCTGCTGGATGAAAGCTCAACATGGCCCAACAATGTGTGCTTGCTTCCCAGAAAGCCAACTGTGTCCTGGGCTGCGTCAAAAGAAATGTGGCCAGCAGGTCAAGGGAGGTGATTCTTCTCCTCTACTCTGCTCTGGTGATACCCCACCTGGAGTACTGCATCCAGCTCTGGAGTCCTCAGTACAAGAAAGCCATGGACCTGTTGGAGAGAGGCCAGAGGAGGGCCATGAAGATGATGAGAGGGGTGGAGAACCTCTCCTATGAAGACAGGCTGAGAGAGTTGGGGTTGTTCAGCCTGGAGAAGGAAAGGCTTCAGGGAGACCTTACAGCAGCCTTCCAGTACCTAAAGGGGGCCTACAGGAAAGATGGAGAGGGACTTTTTATAAGGGCATGTAGTGATAGGACAAGAGGGAAAGGCTTTAAACTGAGAGAGGGGTAGATTTAGATTAGATATTAGGAAGAAAATCTTTCATCCCTTGGAGTGTTCAAGGCCAGGTTGGATGGGGTTTAAGCCACCTGTTCTAGTGGAAGATGTGCCTGAGCATGGCAGGAAGGTTGGAACCAGATTATCTTTAAAGTCCCTTCCGACCCAAGCCATTCTATGATTCTATGATATATATGCTATATAGAAGCACAAACCTAGCCATGTATATAACTGTATACATTAAAAGGGTATACAATGTGTATAAATACATTTATATATAAATATAAAGGTCAACTTTTGATAATTATGTCTATAAATACTAGAAAAATAATATAAACTAGCGTACATATTTATTAATTTTTAATGTATTAGATATAAACTCTTATTTAAGTTGAAAGAATGAAATAAATTAAGTTTAAATGTGAATGGAAAGAAAATAAAATTTAAAGACATCTTGGGGTCACTACTTTAGGGGCAGGCAGCATGTCCTGAAGAGGGTGGATGGACATGAAGAAAGCTGAACATGTCTGCGGGGTAAGGGATCGTTCCTGTGAAGCCAACCATAAAACAACTGCTGAACCCCTGTGCCATACAAAGATGAGCCAGTTGTGGGAGTCTGATCAAGAGGTCCTTGTCCCTCAGCCCCAGACTTCCAGGGTGAACATAGAGCATTTGGGGGAAACCTCTGGCATTTGTGCTGTGTTGCAAGATACAGTCATCCTTGTCTACTATCATGGAAAGCCAGAACAAAAAAGATAACATCACATAAGCTTGTACAGGAAAATCCTCAAGGGTATTCTGAAAAAAATTACATTCTTCAGAAAAAAATTATGGATGGGCCAGGGATTTGGGAACAGAAGACTGAGATAAGTGCCACATGGAGATGGTGGGTGGTAGCAGACGCACACTTTGACCACAGCTGTGAGTGAACTTTCTGCTTGTAATGCCATTATGTGGTACAGAATTTGCTATATCAAAGACTTCTCAAATACCCAACTTTACCCTCACTATCAAATGCTTCAGGGGAAGTGGAGGCAGTGCAGTATGTGGTTTAGAGAATGTGCAGCAGTGGCAGTGGCCAAACTAGAGGTTCAAGGCTAGGTAATACACAGAAGGATGCAGATTTGTTAATTTGGACTGGGTATTTCTACATGAAGCTTCTGAAATGTTTGTATGTAGAGCAGATGAATTCTGTTTTTAGGATTTACACCAGCTGTTTGAACCTGGTGTTTGTGTTGAACTTTGTCTTGAAGCCATCAGCATGCATGACTCTCTATATTCTCTATGTATACATTTAAGCAGTGTGAAAACAGGAAAATTTTTAGACTACATCAGTAGTCTACAAAATAAAAGGGAGATTTTTCTCAATCAAATTTTCCACGTGTCTGCCTGTAAAAACAGTTGGAGGTTTGATACACAGAAGCCTAGATCTATTCCTCATTCTAAAATAATGCATGTAACAAGGCCAATAAACTCTGCTTTGCTGGAAGTCTTGCAGTGCCGAGGGATCTAACACGCAGGACTATTAAGGTGCAAAAGTGCTGTATGACAAACCAGGGTGGTCAGTGCACAAGAAGATTCTATTGTTCGAGGTTTGCTTTATGTTAATATACATGCTGTTATCCTAACTGAGCTCAAAAATAGACTGGGTGATGTGTTAACCAAATGACAATGTTTTCCATTTTGAACTTTAATATATTGTTAAAGCTATGTGGGGGGAAAAAAAATGTGAGGTTTGTCAGACATTGTACAACTGCTTTCACAAATGTAAATACTACTGCTGTGCTTTCCTGTTGCCATACTGTGCAGACTACAAACTGCCGTGCAGGTTTGGGGAATGTTTACAGTGGGACAAGGTCCTGGTAATTAAAAAAAAATCAAATAGATTGTCTAAGATTTTATGTGTGACTTGCAAAACTTACGTGGAAAACCTTCATAAATACAAATGCTGTAAAAAATGGTGTATCCTATGAACAGATCTTAAATACTAACCAGCCCAAATATTTCATGTCCGTCATAAAAAGTCCAGAAACAGAGAAGGGCCATAATTTCTGTGACCTTTAATACATGCATAAACCGGGGTATATGTTTTAATTAAATTTTTACTTTGACTTAGCAACAGAACCATGATGGTATGAAGAGATGAAAAGGAAAACTGAAGGAAGATGAGGGTTTAAAGGGGACACACATCTTGTGGACTTTATTTGGCTGTTTATGGATGCAAAGTTTAGGCATTACAGTTTCATAACCATGTAACACCAAAGGCTACGTTGACTAGTTTTTAGTTAGCCAGCTTTTCAAAGAAAAAATGGATACGCAGCCAAGAAGGCAAGATGATGAATTCATGTGTGTGGAAGTCCCCACCCCTGAGTATACGTTTCACAGGCTCTAAATTTTTAACCTATAAAACTTAAGCAGCTTTTCCTAAGCACTGAGATTTGAGGGGTGGAAAGGTTATTTTCCCAATGCCTTCAGTACTTCTGAATATCAAAACTCTGCAGGCCCTCATCCACAACCAGAATATTATGGACTGGACAGCATTATACTTGGGGAGGGAAAGCAATTTTTTTGCATGGTTCACAGCTAATAAAAAGTTTTTCGACTTGCAAAAAGAACCGAGTTACTACTGTCAACAGGAAGTAAAAACTTTGAGCGAGAACTGTAGTTTATACAGGTATGAGGTTATGATGCTGATTTGTAATATATTCTATGAGAAAGAAGGTGATGGAAACATGCAGCTAGATCAGTCTACAGATCCCTTTTAGTATCCCATGCTGGTATCTGCTTGTATGGTCATGTACTATGTTCTGTAAACACTGTAGCACTCCTGCCCCTCCAGATGGCTATCTCTGAGGAGGATTGTGAGAAACAGCCTTGCAGACACTAAGGTCAGTGAAGAAGGAGGTGGAGGATGTGCTTCAGGCACATGAGCAGAGATTCCCCTGCCATCAGTGATGAAGAACATGATGGAGCAGTTCTGGAAGGACTGTAGGAGGGACCCCATCTGGAGTAGGGGAAAAGTGTGAGGAGGAAGGAGCAGCAGAGTCAAACTGTGATAAACTGACTGCACGTTTCCCATTCTCCATTCACCTGCGCCACTCATTAAGGAGGATGTAGGTAGTCACCAACAGTTTTCAATGAATTGAAAAGTGGTTTTGTCACAGTTGTACCAAATGTTACCCTGGACCACATTAGCTTATGTAAAAAGTGTAAGCTTTAACATTACACCTGTGCAGGAGCATGAATGGACCACTATAACAAAATCAGATGTGCAGTTTGAAGAGTTTTTAGAAACAAAATGCCTACATTGTTGAATTCTAGTGATGCTTTTTTTAGTGGCAAACCAAAAAGTAGTCTGCTTGTATTAAAAAACACGCCCTGATGAAAAGATAATTACTAGAACTTTACTAGCCTCTAGTCCTTCAGCAGCAAAATAAAACAATACCCTCCTGGGCACCCTGAAGTTATACCTGACAATTTTGACATCACAACTGCCTATTTTGGTACATTCAAAGTAAAAGTGTATCCAATTCACAGGCTTTCACCCCGTGGTTTCTGTCAGGGTAAATGGCAAGCTATTCTTGTACTGCACCTGTGCAGAAACCCTTCAAATATACTGTATCTACAGACATAATACAGGAAATCATAAAGTACTGTTGGAACTAAACAGGGCTCTTGAGGAGGCATACAAGGTTTGTGAAATCTACGATGTTTTGCATTTTGAATAGAGTCAAAACAGTTTGTTTTTTGAGGGGTTGAGTGTTTGGTGTTTTGGTTGTTTTTTTTTTGTTTGTTTTTGTTTTTGTGTGTGTGTGTGTGTTTGTTTTTAGATTATATAAACCTCTAACTCTATCAGAAGCAGAAAGTTTCAAGTTACCCAGCCGGGCACACAGATGCTGACAAAAAAGCCCAATACATCAATGGTCACAGGCAGAGAGGCGGCTTTGCGTTGCAGCCTGAGTTTATAAGGAAGACCTCTACAAAACACAGAATTGCCCAAGTGTTTTAAAAGTCTCTGGGGGATTTTTTTCAGGGATCCAATCCCCCCAGCAGCATCTTTATAATAAAAACAGGCGATCTATATGGTTACCTGTTTTATTTGGTTTATGATGCAACCTCCTGAGATTTTGTGGATGAGAATATGACCACTGTCTTGTGGAAGCATAGTAAAGGATATGTGACCCTGGAATGCAAAACTAACAATTTTATAGCATGCTTCACCATTGTGTGTGCACACCTAGAGCTTTATGATTTCATGGATACCCTTCAAAAACTTAACCTTTATCATGACCTGATATTTGCAAGTTAGAAAAATGACTGTTGTTTAAAATTTAAATGGATCTCTGTAAACAAAAAGAAGATTTTAAATAAGGGTCTTATGTTGAATGGAAATGTTAATAGCATTCCCTTACAGCTTTTGATAATAGGCAGGTATGGTTAGAGATAGGACTAGGGAACACTAATCTTCTACTCTTTTGTTTGGTCTGACAAGGCTATGTGCAATTCAAATGTTGCTGGCAACTGCTCTATCACCTCTACAAATATCCTTTTATCAAATCTGGGGAGGAATTATCGAAGCGTTTTAGTGGTAATCAGCTTGTTTACTCTTAATAAAATAAACATGGTGTGGTCAATGATTTGATGAACTGTCTGTATAAGAGTGGTAAAACTGAAAAAAACTTACTAAGCATGTGCATCACCAGAAGCTTAGTACCCTGTATGCTTTTTTAAGGGTTAATAAGAGTCATGACTTCAATGAAATGCAAAACGCATGGAATTATTTATGAACCAGGTTGTGTCCTTAACAGGACACATGAAATGTTCATAAGACTGGGTTCTTTCAAGAATCATTTCAAGATGTCAGTAAGTCTCCATATGGGTATCTGTCCATGTAAATTTTTCTAGCCATGTAAAAGCTCTTAGGCAAAGAAATGACCTTTTTTCTCACACGTTTTTGTAAGACACAACTGGCAGGGGATGGGTGTGTGTGAGAGGAATCACTCAGAAATATGAAGAGATGAGTTGGACAAACCTGATTGCACGAATAGTAAAAGCTCCTGAACAATTTCTGCTCTCAGGTTCCCTATTTTAGTTAGGAAGCAATGATCAATACATTCTTGGTCTAGAGATCAGTCAAAGGCAGAGTACAGCCCACAGGCAAATGCCTCCCAGAAAACCATCAGAAAATGGTATTTCATATGGCTGTCAGTCATCTCTAAGAGCTTTATGTATTCCCTCATATAGCAGCTGTTTTCAAAATCAGGTGCTATCTGACCTATTTTTTCACAAACATTGAGAGAAAGGTAATAACATCCTTGCTTCTGGGGAGTTCATCAAACAAGAGTTGGTTTTGATAAGCTTAAATTTTACATCTATGCTAATCAACAAAACCTTTTCTTGGAAAAACAGAAAGATGTTCAAGCCTACTACTCTGGGCCTTCAGAGCCAAGTGTTGCCTAAATCTGATTAAAGATGTCAGACTTTAAGAAAGATGATCAATTCCTGCTGCCTGGCTGTATCTTTATAAAACAAGCCTATGCAAAAGTGTGTGCACATCTTGTCTTGGCTGCAACTGAGAATCAACCTAAGAAATGTGTAGTGTGAGTAAGAATTATTGCTTTGGCTTATAAGCCAGTTGTCCAGTGTGGCATCCACCTGGATGAAAATAGTTGCCAACAGATAGTTGACCAGACCCATGAGCACCTATCATTCAGGTTGGACTCATCAGCTTCACCAGTTTTACAGCAAACATACAGCAGACTGTTGTGCCTGTATAATCCTGTCCATTCATAACTAATTACAAGCCGAGGGTTGCAGCCTGTGACAGCTGAAAGTAGGATTATCTCAGCCTACAGGCTTTCCTGATGTTGGTCTGCATCAGGTTCACTTCAAACAAATCAGCTTGAATTTAACATATTCTTCCAAGTAATTTGGAATGAAATCTATCCCTGTTAAAAAGTGTCACCTTTTCTAGTAGCAGAAGAGGGCCTCTTTCTCTGTGTTTCCCACTTACTTTGTGCCTTCGATCAACGTTTGTTGCTCCTTTTCTTCCTTTCCTCATGAGAATGCTTCTTCATGTCAGCTGAACTTCATCTTCTAATGGATTCAGGCTGGCTTCCCCTCTATGAGTATGTTGTGTTTCTCTCACTTTCAAATCTTTTTATTTTCCATGACTTTTCCTCATTGTCCCTTTAAAGGCATGCTCCTGTGACATTGCCATTTTGTTTTGGCTTTTCATTACAGTAGGCAACAATTTTATATTTTTATTAATTTCATTATTTCTTTTAAAATATTTTATACATCATATACATATTAATAAATGTTTATATATTTATATAAGTTAAATAAAATTATGACTAATTGCACAGCTAGCTACTTTTATATATAGAAATATTTAAATGTGGCTATATATAAACATAAGATGGATGGATGGATGGATGGATGGATGGATGGATGGATGGATGGATGGATGGATGGATGGATGGATGGATGGGGGGGGCTTCCTATAGAAGTGGCCAAGAAGTCACTAGGTAACCTTATAGCACATGGAATACAGATGTGACATAATGGCAGCTATGACAAAACGGCACACCTTGTTGGGCTACAGTAGGATCTTCTGTGGTAAACTAGAAGGTGGGGTGTCATCTGCCATCCAGCCACTGGGCATGCTGGGATCACATGGTATATGGCAGTGTCAGAAGTGGCAGCTGCTGGGGAGCAAAAGGAGACAGGGTAAGCCTGTCATGTGGCTGGTAAAGGTGAGGCACTTCTAGGCCCAAGGGATCCAGAAATGTGAGTGCCATGGTATCGTTGCTTTCTTATCCTGCATGAAAGCTGTCCTTTACTTACTGGGTACATTGGATATCCCCTAATTCCTACCTCTCATTTGTGTGCACAAATGCTGCACTCAAACTTTGTTTGTGTTAACTCTGACTGACAAATGAAATGCTTTTCAGTCTAAAGAAAATTAAAACCAGCATATACATAAATAAATAAATAAATAACTCCAAACCAAAAACTCTGCAATTTTATATAATATGTAGTTGTGCAGAGACTAAATTAATTGCATGAAGAAATAATAACAATCCTAGATAAAGAAAATAAAATGAGATCAATATCATTCTCATTTTAGGTGTGGTGGGTTTTTTGTTTGGTTTTTTTGTTTTTTTGGTGGGTTTTTTTGTTTGTTTTTTGTTGTTGGTTTGTTGGTTGTTTTTTTTTACCAAGCAGTTCACAGTATTTTGTCTTGTTGCATTATAAAACAGTTTTTATTTGAACAAAATGGAGAGTACTGACTTCTTCTCTTTTCCATCCTACTAAATTAAGTTTCCCCAAATTAACTTGAATGTAAATAGGGACTGCAGTGCCCAACTTTCAGATGTTTTGAAGCTGAGAGATACACAGCTTCATTGCCTTTGAGGAACGCTGTCCTGCTGTTCTACTCCTGTGCCCTAATGTGGAATTGTGGTTTTATATTAGTTGTAAAGAAAACCTTTTAATATTTCTAAAAGTTACCCTGCTTACTCTGCATCTTTTAGGTTGTATTAGACTTTCTTAATCACAGAGATTTTGTGATATTTTGCTTCCTTTCAAGTGCCACTAAACACCGCATCAACATGTCTTTTAAATACCTCCAGGGATGGTGATTCAACCACTTCCCTGGGTAGCTTGTTTAGTGCTTAATAACCCCTTTAATAAAGAAGAAATTTTTCCTAATACCCAATCTAAACCTCTCCTGGTGCAACTTGGGCCATTTCTTCTTGTCCTATTGCTTGTTATCTGGAAGAAGAGACCAACACCCACCTGTCTGCAACCTCCTTTCAGGTAGCTGTAGAGAGCAATAAGATCCCCCCTGAGTCTCCTCATCTCCAGACTAAACAACCCGTTCCCTCAGCTGCTTCTCATAAGGCTTGTGCTCCAGACCCTTCACCAGCTTCACTGATATTCTTTCGACACATTCCAGCACCTCAATGTCTTTCTTGAAGTGAGTGGCCCAAAACTGAACACAGTATTCAAGGTGCAGCATCACCAGTGCTGAGTAGAGGGGCATGATCCTTCCCTAATTCTGCTGGCGACATGTTTTCTGATACAAGCCAGGATGCTGTTGGCCTTCTTGGCCACCTGAACAGACTGCTGCCTTATGTTCAGCCAGATGTTGACCAAAACCCCCAGGTCCTTTTCCACTGGGCAACTTTCTAGCCACTTCCCCAAGATTGTAGAGTTACATTGGGTTGTTGTTCCCAGGTGCCGGACCTGGCAGTTAGCCTTGCTGAACCTTGTATGATTGGCCTTGGTCCATCTATTCAGCCTGTCCACATGTCTCTCTAGAGCCTTCCTATCCTCAAGCAGATCAACACTCCTGCCCACCTTGGTGTCATCTGCAAACTTAGTTAGGGTGCACTCAATCCCCTTGTTCAGAGCATTGATTAAGTTATTAAACAGGACAGGCCCCAGTACTGAGCCATGGGTAATATCACTTGTGACTGGCCACCAGTTCAGTGTAAGTCCATCCATTCACCATCACTCTCTGGGTCCAGCCACCCAGCCAGTGTTTTACCCAGCAGAGAGTACACTCACCCAAGGCATGAGCATCCAGTTTCTCAAGGAGAATGCTGTGGGAAACAGCATCAAAGGCTTTACTAAATTATAGGTAGACAAGATCCGTAGCCTTTCCTTCATCTGCTAGGTTGGTCATCTTGTCATACAGGATCAAGTCAGTCACGAAGGACTTGCCTTTTAAAAAACAATGCTGACTGGGCCTGATCAGCTGTTTGTCCTGTACATGCCACATGTTCCCTGGTTTGAGAACCCCACTGTACATTGTGCTAGAGTGCTCCACTGTGCATCGTGCCAGCACTGGAGCTGCTTGCCTTGGCAATTTAGTATGCTTATAATCAATAATGAGAACACAGTTATAACTCTTCTGACATTCTAAGTATTCACAAGGTATTAAAATAAAGTTTGTGATATTGACATGTGATATAAACATTGGAATATTTACACAATTTTGAGTTATGAAATTACACTTTCAATCTTAGAAACTAAAAGCACTTGACATATATATAAATAATAAAACTAATTGACCTCTATACAAAATTTTTGTAATATAAAGTATAACCCCAAAGTAGTGTTATGTTACTGGTGCACAAATTTATTATGGTTAGTGACATTTTAAAATTATTTATTATTTTGTTGCCAATTTGTATAGTAAAAGCAAGATTAGCAGTACTCATGTTAGACTCAGCTATTTGAATCATAAAGGAAACATCATGAATTTGTCATGTATTCCTATTTAATTGTTTCCATTTTCGAGTAATTGTTGACATTTTAAATTCATGATGGAACAATCAAAGGCAACAAACTAGAATTGTGTGATCCTGTAGACCACTTTCCAGTGGCTTAGAAAAAAAAAGCAAAGTCACTGAAATGAGATTATAGACATGAGCTCAAAATCTTTTATTAAAGGATGTTAGATACTCAGCTCCATTCCTACTGTTGTTTCATTTTCCTTACAGGAAGAAATCCACTGTTCTTCCATACTTACTTACAAAAATATTCATCATCCCCCCACCCTAACAGAAACAATAGCCTTTCCAGAATATCTTGAGTGTAACATGGCCACCATAATAATTCTGTGACAACACTTCATTTTTTGACAGAGACAAACTTCTCTAACTGTATAAACTTTACATAATCAAGACCCTACTTTCTTACATCTATATGTAAAACTTGTAGAAAGAAAAGGCATAACGTTGATTATGTTAGATCTTTCATTTCACAGTTAATGTTTATATCTTTTTTTTTGGTTTAGTAACTATCTTATAGCTTCTACCAGACATGTTATATTTTCAACTAACATTTATGCCTTTCTGTGTAGATTCTGTTTCTGGCTACTGTTCTATAACTATCTAAAAAGTGTTCTTTATTCCGCTCCCCCTGCCCCCCGCCCCATTTCTTCTGGTCCATTATGAATTTAAAACCTTTAACCGTAACAGATATGCCAAAATCAATCATGTTGTCTCATTGTTTTTTTGGGTTTGCACATCTGTTTGTCTATGACCATCTGTTATCTCATGGCATACATCTACAAATTTAAATTCTCTCAGGCTACAAATATCTTTATTCTGCGTCTCTACGTTGCCTAGTGTAACAAAATCTGTTTCATCATTTCATCAAGAATCTATTATTAGTCTAATTCATATCTTAACTGTATAATTAAAACTTCATTTGTAAAACAAGTAAAGTTTATCTCAGTCTAAAGGAACCCCAGAAAAGCCCTGTGAACCTGCTTTGTTAAGACAATGAAGAGTTTAAGTCCTTTTATCAGTAACATAAAAAATATTACTTGCTGGGCTGTACTCTGATTACATAAAAATAATTCTGGAAGGGAGAATAAATGATTAAGAATTACCCTATGACTAATCTGCTGAAATGGTACATAGGTTATCACAGAATCACAGAATACTGGAAGGGACCTGAAGGATCATCTGGTCCAACCTTTTTTGGTAAAAACACAGTCCAGTCAAGATGGCCCAGCACCCGTCCAGCTGAAGCTTAAAAGTGTCCAGTGTTGGGGAATCCACCACTTCCCTGGGGAGATTATTCCAACGGCTGATTGGTCTCATTGTGAAAAATGTTCCTCTTGTGTCCAGTACAAATCTCCCCAGGAGTAACTTGCACCCGTAACCCCTCATCTTTTCCATGTAACTCCTTGTAAAAAGGGACTCTCCAACTTCTTTGCAGCCACGCTTTAAATGCTGGAACATGGTGATAAGGCCTTCACTAAGTCTTCTTTTCTCAAGGCTGAAGAAGCCCAGTTCTCTCAGCCTTTCCTCGGGTAGCAGGCTTCTCAATGCTTTGATCATCTTTGTGGCCCTTCACTGGACCCTCCCCAGCCTGTCCACAACTTCTTTGCATAGTAGGGACCAAAACTGAAAACAGTGTTCCAGGTGTGGCCTGGCAAGCACTGAGTAGAGTGGGATAATGACTTCTTTATCTCTGCTGGTAGTGATGTGCTGACACAACCCAGCACCCCGTTGGCTTGCTTTGCCGCAGCACCACACTGTTCACTCATATTGAGCTTGTTGTCCATCAAGGTGCCCAGGTCCCTTTCCAGAGAGCTGCTTCCCAGCCAGGTAGATCCCAGCCTGTGCTGCGCTCCTGGATTATGTTCTCCCAAGTGCAAGGTCTTACACTTGTCATTGTTGAACTTCATAAGGTTCTTTTTAGCCCACTCTTCCAACCTATCCAGGTCTTTCTGCAGGGTGGGTCTCCCTTCTAAAGTTTCTATTTCCCAACTCAGTTTGGTATCATGTTTTGAATTATTTTAGAAAATCGTTAATTTGCCTAAATCAATTCCTAACTTTTAGCATGTATCTGAGGTATTTGCAGCTGTGCAATTTTCCTTGGTTATAACTTTGTTAGACCAGTGTAAGTACCTACGGCTCATATCAGTACACAGTTCTTTAAATAAACGATGCCCAACTGGTAAGAAGTCTGGAAAATGTATGTAATATGGATGTAACAGTAGTTATGAACACTGTAATTTACTTGACATGCTAGAATGGTATTCATGAAAAGTGAAGGTCTACATCTGAACCAATCACTTACGCTTCACTTACAATCAATAAGAAGAATTGGCATATTTAAAGTTATTCAGTTTTCTAAATAAGGACATCTACTTTAAAACACGATAGAGTGCTTTTGGAAAGCCCATTTCTTTGAATTGGCTGTAAGAAGGATTTTAGATTACTACCTTACAGAAGTGTTCACATTGCATATACCTCAGAGAAATCACACTCTAAAACCATTTGACAGCTCCAAGGTGTGATATTTTCAGCCACACATCAGAGAGCTATATCAAAATCTTTGCTTAAATCTTTTCTTATGTCTATCTCTTTTGTATTTCTGAGTGTGTGAGTGCACTCACCTCCAGAGTGCTGCTGCCCTATAGTAGGGCCCTCAGTCCTTTTTACTGAACTACATGACACAAGTGTGCATCTGTAATTGGGAGGAATATTTTGCTGTTAGTGTTGTTAATATTTAAGTATGTTAAGGTAAACTTTTATTACATGAAGAACTAGATCCCAAAATTTCTACTTTCCAAACCAGGAGGCTCAAAACTCTTGTTTCCTTAGCTTATTCTCCACTCTTTCCGGTTCAGTGATAACCTAATGACTTCACTTGAAATGAACTACTATCCCATTACCCTTCTTCCAGTAATACATTTTTTTGATGCCAGTTCAATAAAGGTCCTCTGACTATATCCCATATATCAGAAAAAGAAATATAATTTTTGTCCCTGCTAGGACTGTGGTTGAACTAAGCTTCTACCTTTCATTAAATCCAGACTGAGTGTTCTCTGAATGTGTTAAGAAACAGGTATTCAGGCTTTTGGCTTAGAACCTCACAAAAATTTAGCTTCCTGAAAGTTTGACTAGCAGCAAGTTTCCTCTAAGGTAATAGAGGGAAATACTTGGAAGTAGTTGCAGAACAAGTACCATTAAGTATTAGGAATTTAAATTCTCTGGATTGCCCTGTGCACTTTTATATATATACAATAAACATTTTATAATTCTAGTTTAGAACTGCATTTTCCTAACTCTTAGGCATCTAAAGCTGGAGAGGAAGAGTCTGTAGAAAGATCATAGTGAGTAATGATTGGCCTATATGACTCTTGTTTTATAGTGACAAATACTAGATTATTACTTCCCCCACATCACTGGGTTGATAACCAGGATAAGCAACAAGTAACCTAGTGTTATTTAGAAGTTGATTTTGTTTTTGTTTTTTTCACTAAATTGTTCTATCATACTGAAAATCATGTAAATATTTTTTTTTTAGGATTTTAAGCTGAAATATGTAGATAGAAATCTAGATGAATGGAAGTTTCAAGGAGAATAACGTATTTTTATTGTATATATGGAAATGCAAAGGAAACACAATTTTAAAGATTGATTGATTTATTTATTTTACTTTTCACATTCATAGAAACAACTGACCTAAATTTAGACATCTGTGATGAAAACATCTGTATGAGCTGGCTAGGTCTTTATCGACAGTGGATGGATGGACACTTTATGACAGAGTTCATGATGTTTTCAGATGTCTACTTCAGATTACACAAACTATGTCTTAAAACTGAGTATTTCTGTTCATTTCTCTGTAGAGGATAATTGGTGATTATCTCAGAACAACATACCTGCTCCACAGAACTTAGTTTCATACCACCTACTTTCCCCTGAGTAAATGTATACAAACTGCTCAATAGCAAACAAGAAAGAATTTAATATTTTTTTTTAATAGTGGGAAAGCACCCTCAGAAGAATACAATACTGTTTTCTCAACATTAGACATTTCACACTGTTGAGAGAAGTCTTAGAAAAGAGGAATGTTTGCTGAAGCTGTAAAAGACAACATAACTGAGACAAATCTAAAGGGGCCTCACCTCAGCCACTGAACAATGCTGAAATCAAGTCATGGTGGTAAAAAGACAGAGCTTCAGAAGAGCACTAGCTTCCTTAAGTATGCTCAAGGAATTTGGGCTACATTTCTTATATCAAACTATGCAATGTCTTTAAAAGATACAGACAAAATATCTCTGAGGCTACTAGAAGAAGCTTACCAATTTGATGAGCATGTGGGTGGATGAATAATTGATGGCTTATTGCTAAATTTATTGTAATCATGGATGAGATTGACCTTCCCTAATGCAAGTGCCTAAGGTGTGACATGTAAATCTAAAATAAGCATGTGCCATCAACTCTGGTGTTAGGTATAATATTTTCTCTTCCTTATATGGTTTCATACATAGGGTGAGGTTTTTTTCCTTCCTGACCTTTCCAGAGGAAGACCGAATGTTAAATGTATCCATCTGAATTTGAATGAAATGAATGAAACATATTAATTGATCTGAATATGATGATATCCCTGTCCTTATAGCTCCACACAATGGAGGGAAACATATCACTTCTAAGATACATTTACTTTTATGTCCGCTTAAGCACTGTGAAAAAATCAGGTGACTCATACTTTAAGAGTTTCTCCTTCTCCTTCCCTGTCTCCCTAAATATTTTCATTCACTGACTGTAAAGGAAGACTAGTGTGACCAACTACAGTGAACATGTCCATGCTTTGTTATTTGAATATCATCCTCCTTATTGGCAAAGCTTTGGAGTCCTACAACTAAGCGAAATGAATGCCAATCCTTGCTTTGAAAAAAAGCAAATTTATTTTGACCAGCTGGCTCCACAGTTCTATTTTCTGGAACTATTTAAACCCTGATCTGATTTCTTAACCTACACACACACACACACCCCTACACCCCCCCTGAAATATTTAAAACACTGCTTTAAAAGCTCTCAAAATGTAATTTTTTTTTTTTAATGAAATCACTATATTTTCATCTGTGCATGTTACACAGTTATGTAATATTTATGTGTTTATAGGTGTATATATTCAATACAGATTTAGTTCATTAAAACTGAAGTATCATTTCTGAGTGATAAATATTCATTTTATGTATGTCTTTCTATTTGTCTTAAGAAACAAAATATTTTTTAAAATCTTTGAAATTCAGCTAGTTTAAAATGAATATTAATAGAATAGAGTGATTATGTTTGACACAAGTATGAAGCCTGACCTAGTGCATTTTATTTTACACTTCCAGCAGTATGTATCCTTTGTTTCCTCCTAGAATTTTTTTTTTTTTTTACACAAACATTAAAGGTTTTATGTGTATATTAAAGTACTTGATGGTCTAGTATACTATGAAGGGAAAATCCTGCTTCAACCTAGCAATCAGAACTAGGTACTTTTAATACTTGTATATTTTGAAGGTGTTGTCTGTATTTGCTCTGGCACTGAAGTAATTTGAGTGTAACAGCAGAGTGCTAATTGGCTTGAATCTGAAAATTATTGCTCCCTGAGGAGCATTGTCACTGGAATCCAAAGGACCTTTTCAGTTCCTTAACACAGAATATGTTTTTTTCACAAGAAGTTGTAGTTGGACAAGTTAGTCAATAGTCCCAGCTCCACTAGGGGACCTGAAGCTGCAACAGCCAGCAACATCTAAAATTTACTCTAAGAGCTCTAATATAATTAACAACGCTGATTGATCATTCAGAACAACTAATGCTTGGGGCACTGTGATGTTTAACCCAGACAACAGGAAACACCATGAACAGCTGTTTTCTTGCATTGCTCTCTAGACTTTTATCTCCTGTTGCAACTAAATGATACTTTAACCTCCTAAGTGCTTTATTAGACCTAGACCACGGTACAAAACAGTAAAAAAAATATATGTATTAGATTAAGATGAGTAAGTAATTTTAATTTAAAAGCTTATAAAACCAGGATGTTAAACAAGGAAGGTTCATTGCCTGTAACCCAAGATCCAAGTTTGTACAGAAATATCAAATAGAAAATTCTTACTTATTTGTTATACTTCAGTTTTCTCTATTTTTCCAACATTATGCTTTGTTTTTATACAGAGTTATGAAACAGGTTAAATCATTAAATGACAAAGAGTGACTTATTTTTAATATGCCATCATTATTTAGAATTAAATTCAAAACTAACTTTGTAAAAGCAAAAACCCTAGATCTTGGGTGTGTTTTGGTTTTGTTTTGGTTTTTTTCCTTCTGTTTTTTTTTTTTTTTTTTCTTTTCTTTTTCTTGTAAAGTACACCAAAAGTAGAACTAGGCTTAGGAAAAAGGAGGGGAATCAGATCTGTGAACAAGAAGTTTCAATTGTATTGAATAACAAATTCTGTCATATGTTAAATCTGTATTTATGTGTTAATTTGAAATAACAAAAAGAAAGAAGAAAGATGTAGTAACGATCAGATAAATGTTTTAGAACATCCATTAATTCCTCCAGAAATTACTATAGTTATTCTAATGTTAGACAAGCAAATGCTCAAATTTGATCAGAATTCTTTTTTCTTGAAATCATTATGGAAGTTTCTGTGTAGTATGTCTACATTGCTAAAGATAAAGAAACAGCAATTTTTTAGAAGTCAGCTTATGCTTTTGTATGACTAGGGAAAATTTTGATGGAAATATCTAACCAAGGTTCAACTCCTTAACATGGGGGAAAGAAAAATAATCCTGGAAAAAAGCCTCTTTCCTTTCAATTACTTGAAATTGCCTCTACTGATGTATTTCAGAACCAATCAGTTAAGTCACAGCACTTTTAAACAATGTGATCCAGAGTAGTGAAGGAAATAAACAAACCTTCACAGGAAGAAGCGAATATGAGTAGAAAATTGTAGGAAGCTCTATCTCATCTTCTGTGGAAGTTCTATATTTAATTTATTCAGCAAACAAAAATTAGAAGTATAATATCCCCATCACCCATGTGATTTTCTGTTTTGACTTCGCATATCCTTTAATGATATTTAAGTCAGAAAATAAACAGTCTTCATACACATGCTCTTATCAGTAATTACAGCCCCTACTATGCCATGAAGTCTATTCTTTCCTCTAATGTACAATATGTTTCTAGGACTTGGTATGTCACTCTAAGTGAAAATAATGTATTGCTATTACAGACGAAAGACTGTTCTTAAGCTTAAATTTGTTTTCATTGTATTGCATTTATTTTCTCTGCATTAACTATGCAAACTAAGTATTTTTGTAAGGCTGTTGAGTTCTTCTGAATCCATAAAATCAATTATCTGTGCAAATTTGAAAGCACAGAAGATGTTGAAGAGTGATAAAGGTAGCTACAACATAAATTAATTGAAATTTATCCTGGTGGTAAATTGTCCCTTGGAGCTTTTACTGGGTTTTTATACATCCTTGACCAATGACATCAACACCAGTTTACCACTGTACATTATAACATAAAATGTAGGTCCCAGCTTTCCTCAGTGCTAAGTTACACAAAGACAACACTTCCCAATCATAATATAGCAAAAGAATAAATGAGACCCCATTCTGGAAAAAAGTCTGTTAGAAAAATCACAGCATCAAAATTAATTGGGGGATACCTGAATGCCATGGTTGTACAGTAAGGGAAGGATGGGCAATTGCTCCAGCTTTGGACCGGAAGATTTCTGATATGCTCAATGCTACTTGTTTTACACTCCTCTGTTGCTACCCGTCAATCTCTGTTGACCTTACTTATTTCTTAGAAACAGAGAGGAGCAACTCTACTTTTTAACTTCCACCTGTCAGGTGTGACAAACTGCATAGATGCAATAAAGAACTAGTCCTCTGAGTTTACCAATCCTCTAGTTTAAGTGCAACAATTTATAACGAATTACCATTCTCAAAATGTGTCCATAATAACATTTTCAAGATGGGAAATTTTTTAAAACCTTGAAAATGAATCTTCTAATGTCAAATTTGATAAAGTTGGTGCTACTACCTTACAATCATAGAAGATAATTAATTGTACTATCTGAACTAATTAATTCAAGTTCCCTCTCTTATTATATATAAAACATTCAGAGCATGCTTTAAAATGAAATAAAATAGTTAAGGCTCAGCCTAATTTCCTATATTATATACTGTATTTTGCTGTTGTTTTTATCATAAATAAATTTATAGCAATTTAAATAATATGTATTCCTTCCAAGGTTAGATGTGTGAACTCAATAGTCTCCAAGTGTTACTCCTGATTGTGTCCTATATTTCTAAATTATCTATGGATAAATAAACAAAAGGTTTCTTCTTAAAAAAACCCACCACCAGGTGGTCTGAATATTTCTGAATACATTCCATATAAAACCCACTCTCTTATATTATGTGCATGAGAAAAAGTTTGGCCAAATGTAAGTGGGTTTTTTTGCATTTGTTGCTTTACACAGTTATATGTTTTAGTGTGGCATCCACATTATAAGTGGATGCCAGCAACACAGAGTTAGGAAATAAATCCTTTAAGAAAGCTTTTCTATTATTATCCAGCTTACTGGTTTTCAGTCTACCTTCTGTGAATTTACAAGGGTCAAATGAACTAGTTTGTGAAAGAGAACTAAGTGAAAAAGACAGTGTTATGAGCAAAGCAGTATGAGACTATTTAAAGGTACCATATTCCAAAATAGAAATAGGGTTTCTGTGATCAAGAAGCCTCTTAAATGATGAGAAAAATCAATTAATCAACCAAAAAGCAGTATGTTTAAATACTAGATCAGAGTACATGATTTAAAATAAATAAATATTAGTAGCTGAACTCTTGAATACTTATTAAAACTTTTTAGGCTAGCTTAATAATATATTGGACAATTTGAGAAGAACCTAAAGATTTTGAATACATGTGGAATTTCTGTAAATATCTGTACCTCAAATATGACTTCTTAATGATATGCTTAAGGGAGTTGTCACTGCAAATATAAAACAGAAACTTTTTTCTATGCATGCTCTCTATACAAGATTGACAATCTTTTTTTCTGTCATGAAAAAGCTTTCATGCTACATTTCAACCAATTGTTCTCTATGTTTGTTTACAGTTTCAGAAATTAGTGTTTCAAAAATAGAATATATCAATTCTCTGAATACAGTTTAAGCGTCAATGTATTTGGATTAAAAAAAAAGTTGTATCCCAGTTTTCACTCCTATCATGCCTCCCACATATTTTCTGGAGAGAAATTAATCATCATGTTACAATGGGCTATTATAAGTAAAATATTATCAGTAAATGACCAAAAAGTATTATTAAAAAATAAATTCCTTATTTTTCAAAATCACCTGCATTCTCGAGGAGTGTAATTGGATGAAAAACAATTTTGCAAAATTTATTATCCCATTTTCACTGAGAAAATATTCTTCCTCTCAAAATGCTGTAGTTTGCTAGAGAAGCAGTTTGTAGCCTATTAACAAAGAAAGTCTATCAAAGGAAGGAAGCAAGGAAAGAAAGAAAGAGAGAGAAAAAGAAAGAAGGAAAAAAGCTTAACACAGAATTATATGCAAATCTAGGAAACAACAAGATATGGTTAACTTTACCTACATTTCTTCCCCACTTACCTTCCATATACTGGTTGGACTGCAAATTTTGGACTGTAAAAGTCAGAAAGAATGCCTATGCTTCACAGAGCAGTACAAAGGGACTGAAATTCCCTTGGTCCTACTGAGGTAATACATCTGCAGAGTTCAGAGGAAAGCCTTAGTCAAACAGGAGGTCAGGTTCTGGCACAGAACTACAGGCACATTTCTGTTTGTTGCCCTAGCTAACTTGCTCAGACCAAATAGCATATACTCTGTCAGTATAATGTAAGGATATCACAGTTCTTACTTATTTTGGTTCTATAGTTAGATTATTTCAGAAACAACTGAACCTCTTTGTGGAGCACTATACTGGCATAGACATATAATAAGCTATAAGGCAGAATTACAGTTACATCTAAGAGTACAATGGACCTGATTCATATGCTACATCCATGTGAGGGAGAAAGCAAAAGAAAACTTATGTAGGTTCTAATAAACCAAAGACTCACAGTGAGTTTCCAGGCATCGGAATGTTACTATTTGTTTGATTATATTGCTGGAAAAGATCCCTAGAACATATTTAGCTTATGCCAACAAACAGTCTCTCAAACATCCATCTGGGAACAGTCCAGGATTTAACAGAGGATGGGGACTACTGTTAAAGGATTGCTGCCATGTGGCTATATTGTTTTGTAGAGTACGAGAGTTTAATAATGAGCTGTTTGGGTAATTTGACCTCAGGGCTAAGAAGTGGCAGGAAATTATTTTTATAGATTAAACTAGACGACTGATTTCTTTACAAGAAACCCTACTGGAGATGATTGTTTTCCCCAAGTTTAGGGCCATGAAATGTAGGGGTGGTTCATGTAAGCAGTTGCCTCTAGCAAGTTTTGCTCACGTTGCTTTTGCTGCCTCTTTACCCCATTCAGGTCTGCTTCTCCCCCTTCTGTATGCCTTCTGTCTCTGAAGTTAAGTGTTATGACTTTGTCACAATTCTTTTAAGAAGCCTCTCCCTTTTGATAGTTGAAGCAAAACCAAATGGGGACGCATAGTTGACACAGTGCAGTATTAGTGTGCTCCATGCTAGTTCAAAACCAATGGTGCAAAAACAAAGGGCAAGTTTCCCACTGTTTATTTCAGACTGAATCTGTCTTATAGGATCTGAAATGGCCATATGGTTCCCTTCATCCAGTTGCAGTGGAAAGGAGATGATACTGGAATTCATAAAGCCCATGTAATTAACAGTAAAAATCACATTAAGTACGTACACTTAAAATGTCAGAGTGGTGCTGGCTGAGTGTATTCTCTGGATTTCAGTATATGATTGCTCTCCCACTTACAATACTGAATCTCCAAGGTGATGGTGTACGTGCATACAATTGCAGTTGTATTACATTTTCCTTGCATCTAATGTGAAGAAAAGCAAACAATCTGTAAAGAAAAACACTTATTTATTTTTTCATATGTGGAAGTAAGCAAACTGGAACATCATGTTCTCTTGCTCAAATCTATGTAAATGGAAGTTAAATGCTTTTGGAACAGCTAAAAAAGTAAATTTTAAAAAGGGAGAAGGAACAAGAAGCAAAACCCACTTCTTTGGCTCTGTTTTGAATCATGCTTGGCATTCAGAGAAGATGCTGGGGCAGCTGCTACGGGAAACCAGGCTGGTACAGTTAAACTATTGTATAAAAAGAAAAAAATGAATGCTAGTTAAAAAATGCAAAGGCATTTCCTTTGGTAATATACATGGAAATGTGCTTGGCAGTAACTGCAGAACCAGGGACAGAATGCAGATAGCTAAATGGCAGTGTTAGCAGCATCTTCTCCCTCTATGCTCTCTAGGGCAAACCACATTTTTCCACATTCATGCCTTGTACCCATATTGTCCAGGGAGTTCCTGTTCTGAGATTGCCAGTGTACCCTGAATTGGACAGTAATGCTGCTTTTTATGATAATATGAACTATGTAAATAACACACAAAAATAATATCTAATTAATAAATGGACATGAAATATGTATTATTTTTATAGTTCATAACTATGCATAAAAAAAAGGATATGAGTTCTTGTCATTAACTATTCAGGAGAGCTGAAGGTGAGAAATTCAGACAGACATCTGCAATTTATGTAGATAGTGCTCAAGCAAAATATTGTGAAGTCATTAACTAAACAAACAAATATATCCTCTTTTCAGGTGTATCCACACAGGAGGATATGTTGCAAACAGTAAACATTTACACTAAAAGTGACTGTCTCTTAATGTGCTCTGGAAAATATTGAAATCGCACAACTTGGTGCTTTGACACAATGTTTAATATTGAAGTCTTAAATAACTCCACGAGGTATGTGTAATTCTTTCAAACAAAAAGTGAAATCAGTTGTCCCAGATCCCAATTGATATAAATTAATGCATCAATTGAAACCTATTAAATAATAAATTATTTTTAAATTTTTAAAGAGAGCAGGAAGGAACCATCTTCACCACAATCTTGCAGTAAGAAAACAGGCATAATGCAAACTTGTCTACCACATTGTGTAATCGAACAGTGTAACATTCAGCAAAATATAAAGGATTGAAGACTGTAAGAATCCCAAAAGAAGCATTAGGTGCACTGTAGGATTTCGACTGAAGTCAGGCATCTAAAATTCCTCAAAATCTTCCTTCAACTCTCTTGAGAGTGCATAACAGTAGACACTTCTAAAGGCATATCACTGTTATACCTTAAAATTCCCTCAAGCATTTATGGCAGGATTCATACCACTTGACTTTAATTGTCTGCAAATTAAGCACCTAGATTAAGTGAGAGTGTTTCCTTACCTGATTGATAAAGACACATAGCAACCTTCAGACAATCATTCATTCCTTCCTAAAATGACATTCAGTGTTAGACAGCAAATACTACGTGCGTCATGTGGAATCATTTTTTTATCATTTTTCTGATATTGCCCAAGTGGTTAAGCAAAGTTTACCTGTATCATCTCCATCATGTGATCAAGTTATTGGTTGCAAAAATTAAAATAGCTTGTTGTCTTCTTATGTGCCATAATCCAACAAAAAAAAAAAAAAAAAAAAAAAAAAAAATTGGATGCTTTCTGTTCACTTTATCATTATAAACAGACACCGGTAAAATGACACATAGCCATTCACAGACAAGTCAGTTACTCATTCTAGTTGCAGAGTTGCAGCAGTAATTGGGAGTCCAGTCCAAATTCTATGATTAGAAGTAGAAGCTGTATGAGTACATCAGTTGCTTCTAAGTGCTGAAAGCTCTTTCACAAGGTTTTGTTTCTGTTCATCTTGCATACAATTCTGAAGCCTTTGTTCACTGAAACGAGAAGTTTTCTCCTACCTCCCTGCCCTTTAGATATGATCTGAGTTACAGGATTCTTAATATACTACACCTTTCTGCTTCTCCTTTTACCTTGATTTGTGGATACAGCACTTCATCAGCATGCCAGTTACTGATATCCTTGGGAAATACCAGCCCTCTGGGTCTTCACCTTATTAGTCAGCCAGTCCTTGGAAAGCTTTAACATAAAATTTTTACAATTCAGTGTTAAGTTTCATCGCACATTTATCACTTTTCTGTTTTTCACCCTTTTATTCTGGCAATGATTTCTCATACCAAAGGAACACATTAATCCCCCTAAGTTTTTTGGGTTTTTTATGACACATCATTTATATGATACTTGTAAATATATTTTCTATTACATCACAAAAAGAAAGGGACCATCTAGCACATGATTGTCTCTGTCTTCATCATCTGAATACATATAAACATATCCCCTAGGTGTGTCAGTCCCTGCAGATTCAGCCACTTATGTTTCAGCCAGGATATCAGCATTTTGATTGAGAAGAAGAGGCAGTAATGTACTCAGGAAAATAATATGATATTTTTGATAATTTCTATATGCAATGTGTATATACTTCACAAAGAAATGAGAATAGTCACAAAAATTATCTAATTGTTCTATTCCTTATCTCATATCCAAATATGCCAAATGTGCCATAGTGAAAAGACATATTTGTGGGAATTCAGGGTTTGGATTTTCATAAGGATATAAAGTATTGAAACTCAGTCTTTCATTTCTTTTGTTGAAGAAAGGAACAAATGATAAACAAATGAGAGAATATTCTAGTGATCTTCTGATTAAGGCACCATTCTTAAGAGAAAATCTGTGGTTTATTTTCTTTTTTTTCAGAGGACAGAGCAGAAGGGTTGGCATAGTATAGTCTCAGAACGAAAGTTTATCACAACACAGGACTAGTGAGAAGGAAGAAACAAAAAAAGACTTGACCAAAGACAATGGGACCATTTTCTCCCTTTTTCCATCATTTTTTCTAATGAATTTTCTACACTTGTTACATTATTTTCTTCCATAAGAATAACTGTAAGAAAATATTCTGACACACTGTCAGCTATATATATACTTACACATATATATACATTTATGTTTTGCCTCCTTTCTATTGCTCATTTTTAGTTTTACATCTTCATTTTGCACTCCTGTATATCTATCCATATAAACTTGCAAAAGTGTCTTATCATACTGAAAAAGTATATTTTGTTACATTCCTACCAATCTAAGAGAAGGATATGTTCAAATAGAATTCTTCATCTATTTTCCTTAACTATTCTAACTTAGCAAGGAGTGTGAAGCAGACACAGTATCTGGATAGACCCAGAGGGTGGTGATCAGTGGCACAAAAAACATTTGGAGGCTAGCAATGACTGGTGTACTCCAGGGGTCAATACTTGCTCCAATCCTGTTCAGTATCTTCCTTAATGACCTGGATGATGAAACAGGGTGTACCCTCAACATGTTTGCTTATGACATAAAACTGAGAGGAGTGGCTGGTACACCAGCAGTTTGTGCTGCTATTCAGAGGGGCCTTGACAGCCTGGAGAATGGGTTCACAGGTTCCTCATGAAGTTCAGCAAAGGAAATGGCAAAGTCCTGCACCTGGGGGAAAATAACTCCATGCACTAGTACATGCTGGGACCTACCAAGCTAGAAAGTAGCTTTGCAGTAAAGGACTTGGGGTCCTGGTGGTCATCAAGTTGAGTGGGAGCCAAGCTCTCTTCAGCGGTGCCCAATGACAGGACCAGAGGCAATGGGCACAAGCTGAAATGAAGAAGGGTCCCTCTGATTATCAGAAAACAATTTTATACAGTGAGGATGAGTGAGCACTGACACAGAGATCCCAGGAAGGTTGTGGAGTCTCCCTCCTTGAAGATATTCAAAAGCTGTCTGGACATGGTCCTGGGCAACTGGCTGTTGGTGAACCTGCCTGAGCAGAGGGGTGAACCAGGTGACTTCCAGAGGTCCCTTGCAATCTCAGCCATTCTGTGATTCTGCAATTTGGTGACTCTGTGTATGCATATATGCGTACACAAACATGTAGTATGGAAGTACATGAGTGTACAGTGAGTACTAGGCCCAGTTGCTTCCCTTTCAAACTCATTGACCAATGAGGAAAATCGGGGGGGGGTGGGAGGTGTGGGGGGTGTGTGTGAAAAGAAAATTATAATATGACTGTAATTTCCACACAGAGTTATAAAAAAACCCCAAACCCAAACCAACCAACTTTGGGACGGGGTATTTCAAGCAACAGATAGACAATTGATATAATGATTTTTTGTTGGTTTGTTTGTTTGTTTGTTTGTTTGTTATAATGCAAAGATCTTTGCAGCTCACAGAAATCTGTGTTGAGAAATGACTGAAGATTTTCATACAGGAATAAATTTTATAGATACATGCACTTACATATACATGCACACATACACACATGTAGACATATAAACAGAAAGGATATGGAACTCAGCAAAAATGTCAAATGTGAGTCAAGCCTGTGGCCAGCAGCTGAGTACACACTGTAGAAATTACAAAATATTAATAATGTAATTTTTTTTAAAAAAGAGCCAGCCTGAGGTTTTGACACATAAATACTCTTTAATCAATACTCTGTCATTTACACATAGATAGAAGAATATCTAAATGCTTGTCATTCGAAGTTTTCCTGTACCTAAAGTTAAAATCCATCTATTAATAGGCTTGGGAAGATAATACACCATCTAGATGACATCTGATTTGTGTCCCTCCTATCAAGATAATTTCTATACGAACTGTGAAGAAATGTGAGTTTAGGTGCAGTGGATTGCACAGTTATTGGCAAAAGAGCAACACTGAAGCAATCTGCAGAATGGCTAAATCAGTTATCAACACCTCAGTATTACTTGGTATGTGCAGCTTTACACAAACTGCACATAATATGTAGATGCTCTGATTCAAATTGGAATAGATATTGGGCTGACGTATCTGACAGATCAAATCTTTTCCTCAGTTAGCTAAAGAACATCCTGTTTGATTACTTATGGTTTGAGGACATGATCCATTTTCTTTAGAAATGCAGAATTGTGTAGTGTATTAAGTGCTAAATGTATGAAATAAGAAAATGGTGAGACTGAACCTAAGAAGAAAGGTCAGCCTGCACAAATGTTTACTGTTCTTTAAAATACTGTAAGCTACTTGAGAGATTATAAGAGAGCTGGTGAACGTGAAACACTTTAAAACAGGCAAGTGGAGAGCTGGTTATAGGATGTGTCAACTGGCACCAGAAACTTACTCTTAGTGAATTGAGTTATGCCATAGTAATTTCTTGAGTACCTTTTCATTGACCATAATGTCAATGAATATCATGTTAGACATCTGGCATTAGGTGTTTGGCTCATATGTGGATACCTTTCACGTGTGCATGTTTGGCTGTAGAAGATTTTGCCAAAGTGTCTATGAGTAAACGGCTACCAGAAGTCTTATCAGCTTCTTCTATAACTACATTGTGAAGTACAAGTTGAAACTGTTTTGGAAAAAGAAGTGGCACCCATGGACACAATGGAAAAGGGATTTTTTTATTTATTTATTTATTTTTTTTTTAATGTGTGGCTGTGAAGAGTTATGTTAGACCTTGTGGTCAGTGAAACAATCTTGGGAACTTTCAGACAAAATTATCCTCACAGACTGATACACATTCAACCTTTGTTCCTGAACTGTTGTTTACTTCCCTTAAAGCTCAACAATAGTCATTAGAAGTCTTGAGTCTTCATAAGGACATCAATATATAATGCATTTAGTAGAGCCTGTGGCAACAGGACAAGGCGTAATGGGTTTAAACTAGAAGAGAATAGGCTTAGATATTAGGAAGAAATTCTTTACCATCAGGGTGGTGAGACACTGGAACAGGTTGCCCAAGAGAAGCTGCAGATGCCCCATTCCTAAAAGTGTTCAAGGTGAGGTCAGATGTGGTTCTGAGCAACCTCTTCTAGTAGAAAGTGTGGCACAGCACAACCCCCCATGCCAGGGTGTTGGAACTAGACGATCTTTAATGACTCTTCCAACCCAAATCATTCTATGATTCTATGCATTCCATGCAGTGGGTCCCAGGGTGTTCTCAATTCAATGTTAGGGAGAGATTAGGATGAATTGTCTGAGACCCCTATTACCATGTGTACCTGCAACATCACTTTTGAGTTAGTTTTAAAGCAGAGTGAAGTGTCTTTAAAAATAATGCCCTCAGCATAATGAACTTGGCTGAGTTTTAATTGCCAGGGCATATTTTAGGAAGATATTCCAGTTTATCACCTGCAGCTGGCTCATATAAATGGGACTCAGCCCATGAGCAGCATATGTATGCATACTAGCTCCACTTAGGACATCTGTCACCTGTGGCAGGGCATTCATCATGTGGTTGCCTGTGGTTCTGTCTGTACCATATGTATGCAAGGGTTGATATGCGCAAGTTCACCCCGAGGAATATAGCTTATATCAGGCTGTTTGGAAATTTTGTTGTAAATTTTTGATGTCGGATTCTATTTCTTTAACAGATGGTACTAGGGTGTAACACAGCTGAAGTTGTATATGGGATTAGCAAAATCCTGCAATATCTCCTGTTGCTTCTTGAAGCTCTTAACTTGTCAGGCCTCTGTAATTGCTTTCTCAAGCAACTGACACATGTGTGTCAAGGTACAGACTTTGTGATATGCAATGATCTGTGATGACATATAATATATGACCCTACATCATCTTGTCCTGAAATCTGCAAATGAAGGTGCCAAGCTTTGCTGGAATTTAAAGCATGTGACAAATTTTTCCACTTATTCCCACTCTATATAAATCAGTCATATGTGTAAAGAAACAAAAGAAGGAATTAAAGGAATTAAGAAATTTTAGAAGGGGATAAAATAATAATAATAATAAACCAAAATAAAACCTCACCAAAGACAGCAACATATGTTTTATATATATATATAAATTTGAAACATCTTGATGAAAAAATAACTTGATGGTTTTAGTCTGTGATTCTACCAGGCACAGAAAGGAATCAATTTGTTTTTTTTCTGGTTTGCTTCTGGCTTTCCTAAAATAGTCAGTTCTCAGACCTGTCATTCTCAACTTTGTAATTAAATTGCCTTGAAAAGAGTCTCTCTGTTAAAAAGTTGTTTGTAGCCATAGCTTTCCATAGAGCTTTCATCACAAATCATAGTAAACTTGTACAGAGTGTTTTCAGGGTTTCCATGATCCCACTTTGCTACAGAATTTAGGATGGTTATATTACTCGAGCAAAAGCTAAAGTACAGCTCTGATCTGCAGTGCGCTTTTATTCTTTCTCAGCAAACCAGCCATATTGAGACAAACATTTCCTGAAAAAAATAAAGGAAAGCATTTCAACTTCTTAACAACCCATGTATTTACACTCCAATAATAGTCTGCATAAATTGTGTTACATCACAAGCCCCAAGTATTACAGATTTGTGCCACTTCATTTCCTTTCTCACCACTGATAAATGCAGAAGTATTGGCTAAGGAAGTCAAGCAACAGCTGATTTTCTAATAATGATTTTACTTTACAATAAAAAAATAGTACATTTTTTGTACTACTAAAATAAACTGTAAATAAAGAATGCACATTCAATTCGTGTAATAAGAACCTTACAATCTTTAGTCTTTCAAGCAATGTATTTATCTCTATACCCAGTGGAAGTCATATTCCTGGCTTCCCCCTTCCCCCCCACCCTCCACCCCTTTCTCAAGAGGCAGTTGATCATGCAGAAGCAGAGCAAAGAAGGTAAGTAATCCTCTCATCTTCATAGCCAATCAGCTAGGAAGAGAAACACGGAAGTGTAACCCTTCTTTTTTCCATAAACCTTCCTATAGGCTGCCCTGCATGAATGTTTAGCTCCCTGTGGATTTTAGCTTTTCTGATTAACACTTTTCAGCAGGTATAATGAAACATGTTTAGACTGGTTTCCAGAGATCCCTAAAACAGAGATCTTGTCAAAGTTTCTGGTCTTTTTGATAGTACTAGTGACAACTGTAAAAGACTTTCAGAAAGATGGAAGTGATGAATGAATGCTTTTGCTGTTTCTTCCCAACAAAGAATTGAGAAAGACATTTCGAATTAATGTGTCTCAGATAAAATCTACTAAAGACCATCTGAATTTGAGTCTTTTGACTTAGAATCAATTTGAAATTAACATGGCAAAGAAGTAAACTCCACAGAATGTCAGTTGTTTAACAGGCCTTAGTCAGCTGAAACCTAAAACTCAGCAGTCTCCTTCTGCAAGCTGGAAGTAGAGATTACCCTTATGTCCATAAACATGGAAGAAATGAAGTAACAAAGGACACACATGAATAAAATCTGTGCATACAAGGTGGATTTAATTTTGCCTATATGTAGAGGCTCTGTTCTTATCAAAACATAGTTGTCCGGTGTCATTTGAGATATACTGGGCAACCTGCCTGGTTTCCTGAAGTGAGTCCAAACAGATGTATATTTCCCATATTTCCTTGTCCTGCAACTACTAGCTCTTTTGTGGATGTATCATGTACCCCATGGTATCTGAAATCATAAAAATGCCTGTTTTAAACCTTTTTTGTTGTCTAAGTTCATATTATAGTCAACACATTCAGTTCAGTCTAATTGGTATCTCAAGGTTCAGTTGCTTAAAATAGGCATCCATTGACATTTCAGGCAACTTACGTTTTCTAAAAGGCTGGAAACCTTTCATTATTTAGGACAGACATGATGCTGTGTTGAGCTTTGCAAGAAGTGAAACATGAAAGGTGAAAAATGGGAATCTGTATGTTCTGTATGTAGAAGCCATAAAATGTGAAAAAGTGCCCTCTATGTTTTCAATCCAGAATGAAAGTATTTATTAAAAAAATTTAATGTGAATACATTTTTTTTACATCAATCTTCGGATTTTTGCCAGGCTTCTAAAACACCTACTTTTAAAAGGACTAAGATCCTTTGAATTGATTATTTCTGAAACTACATGTTGTTTCACTGCCTAAAGCCATTTAGGCTTCATTGCACTAGGAAGACAGAGGCAAATTAATTTTTAGACAATTGTGAAAGCAGAGGTTTAAGGGAATTTTGTGAGAAAGCATACCCTTAATCTGGAGTTAGATGTGTTTGTGGGATTTACTACATTTCAAAACATGAAGTAATACAGAGATTACTAGGGAAGAGTTTTAAAAAACAATAGCAGTTCAGCAACATGTGGGTATAATAAAGGAAGTAATTTTTTTTTGTGGCTGTTCACAAGACATGGCTTGCAGAAGATGTGTTACTGTATGATCTAAAATTATTCCTACCGTCTTAGAGTTTAGGTGTATAGCTGTGAAACCTATTGTAACTGTAACTATGAAAAATGTAAGTATGAAAGATCCAGTGACTCCTTCTTATTTACCTCACATTCATTTCTTAAAAAAAACAACAGCAAAAAAACCTTCACGAGTTAAATGCAAAAGAAAAAAAATCAATAAAATAATAAGAACTCATACAGTTCCAGTGAAACATGGTATATGTTATATCTTTCTTTTTTTATATTTCATATTTGACCCCTTATTTTTCAAAATATTAAATACATCTATGTGTCATTTGTTTTTTTAGCGATCAATGTCCAATTTCTAATATTATATGTGAATTGACAAAGACAAAAACACTTGGAATTAAATGGATTTGTGAATATTGATATGTGTTTCAAATAAATAGTATCATGTACTCTTAAGTCACTGAATGTCAAATTTTGTAAAAGTAAAATTGAAAATCATATATGGATTATTTTATTTTAAATATAGATCAAATGGCCAGGGAAAGACTAATATTCTTGAAATTCCAGGAGAATTTTCAAATAGAAAATTGAGATTATTCCATTTTGGTGTAATAAATAGTTATGACTGTTACAGAAGAGTTCATGATCTATAAAAGTAAGTCACTAAATGAAAGCACTTCTTGACAAGCAATAGAATGAATGATTGAACAGAAATCTGCGAATGAACGAATGAATTCATGAATGAACGGAAGTGTGTAAGTTGTACTTTCATGTGATTACACATACACAAGTATTTCATTGGAACTGAACAGAAACTAGAACAAATCTTACCTGGTTTTCTCTTATATGATAAATTTTTCTCCCACCCTCCTAGCCCCCACCCTGAAAAATCCCTGTAACACTGGTACCTGAACATTGGCAAATATACTAAATATACTATTGCTGAGATTTTGAAATGAGAAAACATCTTTTCATTTATCCTAGTTATTATAACTAGAAAAATATTAAAGTGAAAGTTTTCCTAATATAAATTACATAGCAGGGTATAATGATAACAAAGTAGAGAAGATGTTGCACTCAATATTCTTCAGAGATTCTGCAGCTTCCAGGAGTAAACCCTGTAGATCTGTGTCAATCATGACTGAGAGAAGCTGCAATCACACTGATGAGCATTATATGCATAGAATAAGACAAATCTTGCTACAATTTCTTTTTAAGCACACTTAGGTCTTACTGCATCTCAGGGTAAAGCATCTCCAATGCACACACCTACCTATGGGTATTTGACTGAAACCATAAATCTCAACTGCCTACAAGTAGCTTTTTAGCACTGCTTCAAGCTCCATGAGAAAATAGGCCCCATCCTCCTCAGAAGAAGAAGCAATAGTTACTGTAATGATCTAGAATGCTTAGAAGCATCTCGCTTCAAGGCAATGTAGTGTTTGTTTCCTGAGGCAGCAAAAAGGATTTTTTTTTTTTTTTAATGGGCAGAAAGAACATGATTTGTACCTGTTTGGTCAACAACAGCCAAAATTACATCATTTTCCATTACTAAACAAACCACCACATACAGGAGAAAGAAGGTAGCTGAAAGTCATAGGTGTCAGCAAGGTGAAGGACAAGAGATTTCAATTATAAGGCCATCCTAACTGACCTGAATTCCTATTAGAGATATTTTGTGTGTTACATGATCCAGTCAACCTGTGCTGTTTAATTGCAAACCACAAATTAAAGAATGAGCTTTTAGAGTGGAGACCAAAAAATGAACCTGTAAAATTTTAAGCTTGCCCTTGTTTTTTCAAATAATTGCTTCCTGTCTTCTTTTCCTTATTGTTTGCATGTATATGACACACACACACACACACCGCCCCCCAATAATATCCTAATGGTAACCACTGAATATTAAGTGAAGTTTTTTTTTATGTAGTTGTTCCTAACTGATACAGTTTATGAACCATCCCTTCATAAGTGAAGAAAATGAAAGCAAGATATAAGAAAGATGTGGTAAAACCATAGCTTCAGCATGAGTTGAAAGAGTACAATTATTTTGTTTGTTGATGAACAATATGTGCTAGAAGGGAAACAATTTTTTCTTTCTAAATGTGGCAGGTTGTCTTTGTGTAGCTGTCGGCAGCCCACCAAGTTGCTCTATCACTCCCCTTCCTCAACAGAACAATGGTAGAAAATATGATGAAAGGCTCATGGATTGAGACAAGGACAGGGAGATCAATTAGCAATTATCATCACAGGCAAAACAGACTTGACTTAGACATTTATTCACTTTATTACCAATTAACGCTAGAGTAGGATAATAAATAAGACCAAAGCCTGAAACACTTTTCCCCCACCCCTCCCTTGTTCTCAGGCTTAATTTTACTCCCAAATTCTCTACCTCCTCTCCCTGAGAAGCAGAGGGGGATAGGGAATGGGGGCTGCAGTCAGTTCATCACACATTGTCTCTGTCGCTTCTTCCTCTTCACACTGTTCCCCTGCTCCAGCGTGGGGCCCCACCCACAGCAGACAATCCTCCATGAACTTCTCTAACACGAGTCCTTCCAAAGATCTGCAGTTCATGAACTGCTCCAGTGTGGGTCCTTTTCATGGGGTGCAGCCCTTCAGGAACAGACTGCTCCAGTGTGGGTCTCCCATGAGGTCACAAGTCCTGCCAGCAAACCTGCTGCAGCCTGGGTTCCTCTCCACAGGGTCAGGTCCTGCCAGGAGCCTGCTCCAGCACTGGCTTCCCACAGGATCGCAGCCTCCCTTGGCTGCATCTACCTGCTCTGGTGTGGGGTGCCTCACAGGCTGAAGGTGGCTATCCACTTCACTGTGGACCTCTATGGATTGCAGAGGAAAAACCCGCTTCACCATGCTCTTCACCATGGGCTGCAGGGGAATCTCTTCTCCAGCACCTGGAGCACCTCTTTCTCTTCCTTCTTCACTGACCTTGGTGTTGTCTGCATAGTCTTTTTCTCTCACATAGTCTGACTCCTCTCTCCCAGATGCTGTATTACAGCAGTTTTTACTTCTTTCTAAATATGTTATCACAGGGGCAGTACCAATGTCACCGATGGGCTCAGCTTTGGCCAGTGGTGGGTTCATCTTGGAGCCAGCTGGAACTGTTGGACAAGGGGGAAGCTTCTGGTGTCTTGTCACAGTACTCACCCATGCAACTCCCCTACCCTGCTACCAAAATCTTGCTACATTAACCAAATAAAGTAAAAAATAGCGTGCATCAGGCCCTGAAATCAGAAATAGAGAAAATATTTCTGTTCTATATGTTTAGCCACTTTAGCAAGTTATTGTGGTAAAAAGTATTTATGTATTTTTTACTGACAAAAAATCAGGGAACTAAGACAAATTTGAAATGTGTTCCAGTAGTTTTCACTGGAAACTTGAAACTGCTATTATATTTTATAATAAAATATTTTACTTTAAATTAAACCTTTACAACTTTCTGAAACTAGCTAAGTTTTGGTCTAAAACTACACAAAAGTTTTAACATATGCAATGAATTACAGTAAAACAGGATCTCTGGGTATAGTTTGGTTTATAGTTGGTAAATAATAGAATCTGAGATAATATTGTTTGCATCAGCAAAAATCAGGAACTGATTTGTTAAAAATAACAGCATTGCACTGATTAAAATTTGCAAGCTGAAAGCTGTTCCCCTGAATTGAGGAAGAGGCACATTAGTCATTGGTGACAATATTACTAGTCTTTTAGTCTGAGGGTTTCTCAGTTCTTTTTCAAATGTTTTATGTTTTGAATGAAGTGTTCTGCTGATGATTTCAATGTAATTTTCTTGAGCTCATGGACCTTTGCTAAATATTTATAGTTTTTAGTTATAATAAGCAACAAAATACCAGGTGATAGAAATTTTGCAGCTGGGACATTCTTGCATTATGGAGGCTAACTAGCTGCCATAACAGGCTAAAAAATGGTAGACTGAGCAGTTGCAGATGACTACAATACTTTTAGAACAGCTGCTGCTGAAAGACTAAAATAACTATGTATGTTTTCATATTACTTTTTTCTAAAAAACACTGCTTCTCAGATATCTAAAATGCTAACACTTCTAATAAAATCATTTCTTCTCAGGTATAAGTAAATAAATATTTTTGGTTTTCTTAATTTTTAGGAGCTTGATGTACTACTGTGAAGACAATTTGTGGAAAAAGGACCATAGTTTAGAAAGGTGAAAATAAAATCGTATTTCAAGACAGCTGCATGTCTGATGACTCCTGGAGGAATATGTATTAAGTCCTCAAGAAATCAAGAACTTGAATTATCAGTAAATGTCAACAGATTCCATTCAGAAAACGTTGCTCAGAAACTACTACCTAGGCAGAATTTTATTTCTCAAAATATTATAATGTTAGCAGTTTCTCAAATTATTCTGAATAATTCCTTCTTTTTTCTTATTTTTCCAGCCAAAAGCATTCTGATCAATTCTTACGATTAATTTTTCTTGATTAAAAGAAGACTCAGCAATGTCTATATTACAAAACCAGAGACTATAATTGTAATTTGTGTTAACAAAGCATTTTTTGGGACTACAAGGTCATAGAATATCATAAATTCCAGTGGCTGGCTAAACTATAGAGAAATATGCAACAGGCTTATCTCATTGCAATAGGCATTTTTGATAAAATTCCGTCTGGCATATGGTCCCAGCAATTCCCAGCTGGTGCATGGTCTGTTGCACAGTCTACAGCAACCCCTGGTGGGTTTACACTGGGCAGCAAATCAAAAAGCTGCTTCTGGCTTTCTAACACATATTCAACTGCTGAAATTCAATGCATCAAAAGCTGTATGAGTAAGACTCAAAAAATTCAGTGGTCATAAGGAAGAAAAATCAGTTAAGTCAAAAGCACAAAAGAAAATCATGCTAACTGGGAAATGACCCTTTAAGATTAGAAACAAGATCAATTCCTGAGTAAGTATTAAGGGTAGTACTGAAGAGTTGTACAGTGACTTAGTGACATAAACGCTAACTTCATCTTTTACCACATCCTTCTCCTTAATACCTCAGCAAAGTGAATAAATGAGGGAAGGCAAGGAGGCAGAGATGTAGAGACCAAAGCTTAACTTAATTGATTGGATAAAGACTGTCCACCCATCCATATCAGTGTCTATATTCTTCATGCACTTAATGTGTAGTAATACTGAGGGATTTTTTACGTTACAGATGATCTACATGATATGGAAGACATAAGAACCTCTTTCAAAATTTTGTGAGTAGTCTTTTGTAGACAAAATGAAGACATAAAATCCCAAATTTGAAGATGCAAATGAGTGTGTTGATGTAGTTCATGTCGCTTTCAAATTTGAAGGAAAATACATCTCTTTGTGAGTACAGGCACCTGCTGCAGTGAGATTTTTAATTTGTTCATACATGGGTTTGTGTGATGACAAAGCATCTCTCACTTCAGTTTCATCCGAAAAATAAAATTGAGGCCTTTCACCTGACAGAATACCCTTTTTATAGATTTCTGAAAAAATGTTATAGTCAAAAGGGGAAAATAAGTTCTTTGTCTCTGCCTCAATTAAAAATTGTGTGTCTGTAGTGTAAGCGTGCATTCCTGGACCATTGAAATTATTGTTTGTTTTCCTTACTGTAATTACTAACTTCAGAATAGATGTCTATTCATCAACATTTCTTTTTTTCCTATGAAAAACACTAAGACTTCATTAAAGCCTGAGAAAACTGTATTTCCTAGAAAGCAAATAACTATTTGATAATCTTTATAGTTGACAAACTTTACAATGAAACAAACTCTTAAATTATACTCATTGTTCATTAATATCCATTCCACCTGTTACTGTTACATGAATTATTACTCTCTGATAGCCTTAACTCAAGGAATTCTCTGGATGCATAAGACAAAGTTAATTTTACATTATAAGAAGGTATATTTACTGTCAGTTTGTGGCTGTACAACACTGCAAGTAACTGGGTATACATGATGTTCCACATTAAAAATAATTGATCTGAAGGCAAAATAAGAATGAAATAAAAATTATCCACAAAATACCAACAATAACACTTCCAGCTTCTCCTTGATAATGCATATTTTTATTAGGCACTTCATAATTCAGCATAGCAAAGGGAATCAATCTTTTTCTGGTTTTGTAACAGTTGGAGTAGCAAAGGCAAAAATTAAAGATGTTTATTAGAAAGATTCTCCAACAGAAAGTGAGTTGCTGATTGTTGGTGATATTTTAATTAATTTTTAAGTCATATGGGCAATAACCCTCTTAATCATTTGTGTAGATTAGGTGTCTCGTTTTCTGTTCGGTTGCACACAGTTCTAAAGGTGTTTTAAAGGTGTAAAAAAGAATGAATTTTATTTCAGTTACTGCTAAATAGTCACAGAAATTCCCAGTCCAAATTCATTATGTACAGTTCTGTCCTTTACCTCCATGAAGTACACTACTCATACCCCTCACCTTGCCATGCTGTCTCCCCACTTTTGTTCAGCCATTTACAAGCAAGCAATATTTTTCATCTATTAAACAGTGCAAACCAAATGTTACATTAGCAAATAATAATAATAATAAAAAAATACATCTTCAGAGGTGTTCTCCAAAGTGTGTTACTTACGATTTTAAACCCAGCATGTGGCTGATTAGCCCACCACATTTAAACCTAAGGAAGGAAACTAGGAAAACCAAGGATTATCCCTACTCTGGCTTCACAAACAGCTGAGTAAGACAGATCTACACCAGGAACACAGACTTACTCAGATCTCTGTGAGTGGGTGTTTCAAGAACTCTTTTTCCCCCTTCACTCCAAGTAAATGTATACATAATCCACTTGCTTAAAAACATTTCCAGAAGTTGCTTAGTTGTGGTGGGTAGTTGCTGTTATTTTTTGAAGTAAACTCAAATTTAATTTATTTACACACAAAAACATCACAATGTTCATTTCACTATTGGATATTATTGATAGTATCATGGTAATATTATTGTAGAAGAGTAAACTTGTGAAATCTGAAGCCACATGAAGCCTCCAGAAGCAATCTGGCACTACCTCTCCACCTCTGCAGGGGAAAAAAAAGTATTCTCCTTTTGTTACTATGCATTTCAAACTTCTTGTTCTGCCTTAGAACAGCTTGTTTTCTTCTAAACTACAATCTTGGTTTTGTTCCTGCTGTGAGAATGAGCCCACATGCAGTGCACAGGGCGTCTCAGCCCAAGTGTGTTGAAGTTAGTGAGAATAAGCAGTGCATTTGATGAGCACAAGGTGGGTCAGGAGGTTGCTTGAAGTGTGAGCTGGAGGGTGCTAGCAGCCATGGCAAGGCATGGCATGCATCACCTGTACCAGGGCTCCTCTGCACACATCTCTGCACTGAGGCTGGGGAAGCAAGGTTTCTCTCATGTGGCCATTGCATTACTCACACTGTTTTAACTCCTGGAAAACCAGAACTTTAAATAACTGATTGAATAAAATCTAGAATGTCCTCAAGTCATTAGGGTTATAGTCTTGATTTCAGCCTAGCTATGATTAGGAGATGAAAGCCCAATAAATCTACCATTTACTTAGCATTAGAATATATAATACTTTCTTGCTTATGTGCCTTGATTCTACTGAACCTATGCATCTTGCTCACCAGAAAATGCAGCATAATAAAGGACAAAATTAGAACTGTGATGAGACACCCAATTTTCTTTCCCAAGTACTTAGCTGAGACAAAATGGGAATACATTTCTCTATCTAGTAAAACAACCTTTTATTGCTTTAAACAAATTAACATAACATGATAAATTGTGTAACTTGTAACTAAAACTACCTTTGATATTTGGCTGGAATTAATTTCATATAACAAGAGCATGGCCAATTACATGTTTATTCTGACCTAATTCTTGACAAAGATGAGGTCAATATATCTAAGTGTCGTCCTTTTTTATTTAAGAAACTTTACCAAATTATAATAATAATAAATTCTCCTCTGTATTAGCTCCTATGTGCTCATTAATATATATTTAAAAAAACAGTCAGCAGGAGTTACTGAAGTTTTATGAAATTCAACTGATGTTATAACACTGATATTTTAATCCTTATTTTAAATATTCTAGCTACCACATACGATTAATACTGAATGAGAAAGAAAAAATTACTACTTGGATAGGAAATTATTGTCACATTTCCACTTAGCAGATCAGAAGTCTTTGTATAAAATAAAATCTATTTTTGCTGAGTTTCTTATGGTAGTAACTTGTGCAGCTGCAGAAAGGAATTTAATTTCTTCTTAGCCCCATCCAACATGCAATTTTAAGGGTTTCTGTTTATGTCAGCAGGTCTTGAAAACAAATTGTTTTGTCTTGGATTTTCTTGCACTGCCTTTAGAGCCTGCACATACTCCCTGAAAGTAGCTTCACTGTGGGCGTATGTGATATTGCATTTTTAACCAATACCATTCCCACTGGAAAACATTATACTTTTCTATATCTGAGGGCCAGTTTGTAACCCTTATAGCGTTCTTAGACTTATGATTGTGTAGTTTGTTTTTTGGTAGTTTAGCTATGTCTGGCTATCTTTTCCAAAAAGCTCACATAATACCTTTTCTCTGAATCTAGTACTTAAGTACAGAGTGAAATTTCTTTTCAAATGCCACTGCTGGTTTTGGACAGTTTCAAATTATTTGTCCACATAAATCACTCTTATTGCTAGATTATATCACTGTCAAGTTGCATTTAGTAAGCTAATCCTACCTCTTCATGATCATTTCAAAATACTTAGATTATTTGATGAAAAAGTGCTTATGTCTGTACTCCAGAGGTAACCATTTGTTTTCAACAAAAATCGTGGTCAGTGAAACTCTTATGTAGAGTATTGATGAAATCCAGTTGCCTAAAACCCAACAGAAGTATTACTTATTATGTACTACAGATTTAGGACAGCAGCAGATTATATGCTGTAGCCCTGTTATCATCCTTTTTAAAAATACCTAACACTACTACCCTTCACATGTTTACTAATTCAGAAATATGATCATTTATATGCAAAGACTATTAGTGTGCTTTAATTATCCATCTAAGTGAATAAAACTAGGCAGATATTTTCCAGTTTATATATTGGAATTCTGGATTAAAGGTACTTTATTGGAATACAGAAAAGCGATTCAAGCACTTGGTATAACAGTCAGGGCTGATTTATTAATCACAGCACTTTGATACATAAGTCTTTTTTTTACATTTAGAAACCAAATTTCAAGACCTAAGCAAGTAAATTTTAGCCAAAGTGAAACAAAAAGCTGTAATAGAAAATGCTTACTGTCTGTTTATATAAACATTTATCTTCAATAATTCATCAAATGACAGCAAAATCTGAGTATATTAGCTCTTTATAATTAGTCCAAGTTATACTGAAAGGTAAGCATTTTTTTTTATTTTTCTCATTCTATTCCATGACAATAAATGTAGATGGAGGGAAAATTAGTAGCTTCCCTCAAAAAGGACGATCAGTCTAAACCAAATAGGACAGATGTAACTAAATCAAACTGCTCATTTCAGACCAATTATTTCATTATTTTAGTTTTAATTTCTGTTCATGAATCAGTTATTTTCTGTCCATGTATTGGTTATATGTTATTTATAGTGAACACAACTCATCACTGTAAGTGGGGACTTAATGAATGAAAAACACTGAACCACAAATAAATAAGATGGACTTTTTTTCCCAAAATATGACATTTGCATACCAAATATTTATCTGTATAAAGAATAATTGCTGTCAACTTAAATAAATTATAGAATTGAAGATGATGAGAGAGCTGGAGCACCTCTCGTATGAAGACAGGCTGAGAGATTTGGGGTTTTCCAGCCTGGAGAAGGGAAGGCTCCAGGGAGACCTTAAAAGGGGGCCTACAAGAAAGCTGGAGAGGGACTTTTTACAAGGGCATGTAGTGATAGGACAAGGGATAATGGTTTTAAACTGAAAGAGGGTAGATTTAGATTAGATATTAGGAAGAAATTCTTTACTGTGAGGATGGTGAGACACTGGAACACATCAGCCAGAGAAGCTGTGGATGCCCCACCCCTGGAAGTGTTCAAGGCTAGGTTGGATGTGGCTATGAGCAACCTGTTCTAGTGGAAGGTGTCCCTGCCCATGACAGGGGTGTTGGAACTAGATGATCTTTAAGGTTCCTTCCAACCCAAATCATTCTATGTTTCTATTATTTGATTCTATTTCTAGTTATGAAGTTGTTGGTTTACAACCAAATGAGGCACCAAGTGCAGAATACAAGTATTTGCAAATACGTGATTTTTATTGTTTCGCTGAGCAGATTACTGAATGCTGTTTTCATGCATATAAATTATTTTGCTTCATAAGATATTGAATTGTTATCAGTTACAGCAATAATTTGTGGAAGACAGCTTTTGCTAGATGAAAAGTGATGGTTTCTGGCAAAGGTACCTTCCAGGTATTCTATGTTGAAAACATGTCACTGTATGAAAGTTCCTCTTCCATCACTGTAAATTTTCATGATATATGAAATATATCATCACATACTCCCCTTATGTCAGATGTTCCAAGCCCTTAATAATCTACAAGGTCCCTTGCTGGTCTCACTCCAATATGCCCATGTCTTCTTATCTGGGGGAGTTCAGACCTGCACAATGTACTCCAGATCAGGCCTCACCAGTGCTGAGTAAAGGGGAAGAATTACCTCCCTCAGTCTGCTGCCAATCCTCCTTCCAGTGCAGCCCAGCATGGTTTTGCACTTCTTTGCCATAATGATCATTGCTGGCTCATCTTCAATTTTTTGTCCTCCAGGACCCCTAGGTCCTTCTCTTCAGAGTTACTTTCCAGCTGGTTGTACCCCAGCATGTACTGGTGCCAGTGACTTTTATGCACCAGATGCAGGACTCTGCAGTTTCCTTTTTTGAAATTCAAGAGATTCTTGTCTGAGTGTAGCTCCTTCTGGTGTATTAGCCACTCCTCCTAGTTTTGTAATGTCTGAAAACTTGCTGAGGATGCACTCTGACATATCATCCAGGTCATTAACGACGAGGTTACACAGTATTGGCTCTAGTTTTGACCCCTGGGGAACCCCATAGTTACTGGCCTCCAGCTGGACTTTTGAATGTTGATCACAATGCTCTGAGTCCAGCTATTCATCCAGTTTTCAGCCCACCTCCCTTTCCACTTAACTCATATTTATCAGCTTGTGTATGAGGAGGTTACAGAAAATAATGTCAAAAGCCTTGCTAAAATCGTTACAGACAATGAGCACTGCTCTGCCCTTGTCCACCAAGCCAGTCATCTCATTATAGAAGGCTACCAGGTTGGTTAGGCATTCCTCCTTCGCAAACCCATGCTGACTACTTTGGATTACCTTCTTGTCTTTCATCCTTTTGGCCTGCAGCTTCTTGGAGTTATCTTCTTGTCCCTCCTAAAGAAAGAAATGGAATTTTATTTGTTTCAGTCCTCAAGAACCTCCCTCAGTCACTATGAACTTTCAAAGATAATCAAGAGAAGATTCACAGACATCAGCCAGTTCCCCCAGCACCCATGGGTACATCCCATCAGGTTCCATAGACTCACATATGTCTAGTTTGTTTAAATGTTCCCAAACCTGCCTCTCCAGTGGCAGCAAGTCTCCCTTTCTCCAGACTTTTCCTCTGGTCCCAGAGGTCTGGGATTCCTGAAGATCAGTCTTACAAGTAAAGACTGAGATAGAGAAGGCGTTGCGTACTTCAGCTTTCCCCATGACCTTTGTAATGGAAGGAGAAAGGAAGAAGAAGGGAAGGGTGAAGAGTTCACATCATGTTATCTTAAAATGCAATAGTAAGCAAGCTCCTTTTGGATTTCCAAGAACTAGATAGTCCATCTCAGATAGATTGATCTTATAACAGGAGGTGGTTTCTTTTCTGGGAGATGAAAACCATACTTAACTCATACAAGAGGGTAATGTTTATCAGATACAAGCCTGGAGTGAAGTTTTCAAGGTATGTTCGTAACTTCAATACAGAACAGGCTGCTGCACACAGAAATGTATCTCATAAATGGAATGTACCTGAGATGCTGGATCTTATGTTCTTACTTAACGTTAGGAAGATCCAGTGCACACACACACACACACAAGCACGTGTTGTAATGGACATCTACAGGTCACCCAATCCAGAGTGCTGCTCAAAGCAGGTCCAAAAAGATTATGTTTCTTATGGCTTGTGCACAGTCTTGAAAATTCCAAGGAAAGAAGTCCCACGACATCTCTGGATAGCCTGTTCAAGTATTTAATCACTTTCATGATGAAAAATACAGCACACAAAAAAAAAAAAACCAAAACACATTAGATTGTATCTAAGCAAAATTTCTCGTGTTCCAATTTCTATCAATTGCTTCCTGTTCTATTACTGCGTATCTCTGAGGAGAGTCTGACTCCTACTTCTCTGTAACTTCCCATTAGATACCTGAAAATCAGTTGCTGTACCTTTAGTTTAATTTTTAGACGAAAGAAGTCAAGGCCGTTGACAGGAATGTCTTTCAGAGTGTCCAGACTGGCACAGGAGGGATCCAGTAAGTTATGCAATGGTGGGCCACTATGGGTACCTTGGAGAGAAAACTTATAACTATTTAACAATAAAAGTGACATTGAACCAAAAGTACAAGAGAAAGTGTCAGTGTGATACCCAGCAATGGAATGGAAAACATTTCAAAGATGTTTTAAATTTGGAAGCAGAGTATAAGACTTGCATTTTTAAACCTTGTTTATACATTAAGATATGAAAGTTTGAGAAGACTCCGTGTTTTAAAATGCAAATTATGATCATAATAGGAAGAGGCTGTGAAAATGTTAGTCAACAGTGTCTTACTGGAAATAAATCACAAGACTTCCAACATGGTGCATAAGGTTGTGCTCAAGGTTGAACTGCTATGTGTGAAAGCCAGACCACCAGCCAGGTTTCAGATGTGGTGACAACTGGAATGAGTTTCCTGTTTTCTCTGAGTCTCTGGTGCTGGCCACAGTTGGACTAAAGGGTCAGGCACCCTGCCTGATTTGAGTGCACATTCTTTACAGAAGGTATCTATGTGCCATAAAATAGAAATCTCAGAATATAAACTGGAGCAAGACTTTAAGGTAATTTGGAAAAAAAAATAATCAAAGGAACAAGACTGTACTGCATTTGGCTGACTTCACATTGTTTTGGAATATTTTTGACAGGCATTGCCTCCCCTCAGCATCTTTCACCTCCTGATGCCACAGATGCATATTGGCATGTGACACATACAATAGGCTGTATGCCCTACTTTAAGCCCTATACTAGTAGCCACCAGGGAAAAAAAAAAAAAAAAAAAAAAAAAAATCAAGAAAAAGATCTGGCAATTTGAAATAAGAAAGAACAAAACAGAAGGAAAAATATTAATCCTGTTATTCATTACCAAACAGAGGCATCATAACAAGTAACACTGCCGTTGTGAACAATTCTGTGAAAGTAAAAAATACCCCTCACAGCTGTGCTTTTTTTATGAGGGAGGCTTAAAGAGAAGAATTGTGTCTAAGGGCTATAGGAGCACTTATGGAGCCCAGAAATGATCCAGGATCCAGAATTACATAGTATGGATAGTGTCAGTCTGCCCTAGAACGTGTTATGCTTGCTGGGGTAATACAAATGGGGTTTACAGACATGCCACTTCATGTCACTTGCCCTCAGACTCTAAGATCATCCTTACTCATCCTTCGTGTAACACCACAAACACTTTCAGCATCCTTCTGCCCAATGGGTTATACCATTGCCTTCTATCTACATAATTTGATAATTGGAAGAAATGCTTGGCATTCATAGGTAGCTGGAATTTCTGTGTTTGAAAGAATAGCAAAGACTGGTGGGATTGAAGTTTTCCAAGCCTAAGATAATCAACAATGTTATCTTTATCATGTAATTTTTTTTATTTTTTTTTTTTTACTTTGGCTTCTACAGAGAGAGTTCATGCTTTGCAGTTCAGAGATTAGAGGATAAAAGAAGCCCTGCTGTTATAGATGAAGGTAACAATTGCTCTGTAGAAGATGATGGCATATGTTTGTTTTTAACATTTTTGTGGAAAATTATCTCATACCAAAAATTCTTTGGTGAAACTATTCTTATTAGGTTTGGAAGAGCTGTTACTTACATTCTTCTACCGAGGTTATCTTCATAGTAAACATACAGGTAATAATTTATGGCATGAAGTGAGCAGGTTTTCAAGCTCTTGTATCACCTTCTGAAGCCCCACAGAAGGAAGGAATATTTTCTTATGAATGATTCAGACATTACTAAATCACAGGACAAAACTTACTGACATGTCATCAAGGAATATCTGTGCCATTTTCATTTACAAGTACAGTGATATCTTTCAAAAATTGCAGATAGAAGATTCTCAACCCTAACATCAGCACAAGAACTCTTCAATGCTTCTGAGGAAGACTACCTAGCTTTCCACTGCATGATCAGCAGCTGCTTTAGGATTTGAGAGTAATGCTAAAAATGTCACTCTGTGAGTGCTTCTATATCCTGCTACAGGTGCAATATGCCATACTTCCCCAGGGTACACAGGTACAGAGGGTACATTTACTCTACAGAAATTTTATCCTGCTTGCCTTTAACATCTTCACACTGATATCCCTCTGAAGCTTTTATTTTCTTGCTCCTGAGCCTTCCTGATGCTGTGACAGGTACATCTCATAAGACCACTACACTTGAGGTATGATGATATATATAAAAAAAATCACAATAGACTAATGGTAGATTTGCAGAGAGGAAAAAAATGCTAATAATTCTCTGAAGTTATCTTTCCAGTCATGGTGAAACAAAAAATATTGTATTTGATGAAAAATTTTCTGATAAACACCTCTAGCCCTTCTGCCAATAGGACATTTTTTGGTTAATATGAGCCTTTTCCTGCCATTTGATAATAGCAGCATCTGCCAAGAAGTGCTATGACAGCTCAGTGGATATAAAAAGTCAAACCAAGTTCCAAGGCATTGTTGAATTTACTAATGCTTCTTTGTTACAGTTCAGTGAAGAAAGGGAAAGTGAATACTTCAAAAGACCAGGGATTTTCCTCAGGTATTTGTTGCTATAGACAGCAACAACTTCTGTACTAGTACTTGCAGAGTGGCAGGAAGACTGTCCTATCAAAGAAAAGAAGCTAAAACATTCCTGAAAAATCAAGAGTCTCCCATATGAGGTGTTAGGGCAGGTTTCTCAAAAAAGAGTACAAGAATTATATGCATGAACAGCGTGTTGCATACTATTTTCAGTAGTTTGTCATATTGTTAAGGGCTGGTTTACCTTATAGGATGAAAGCTTCAAATAACCTGCACTTTTGTTGATGCAAATATTCTTAGTTATTCATCAGAAAATGGAGGCGTCCTAACAAATGATACTGTGGCAGTGATCAATTTTGTGAAAGTACCAAAAGAAACCAAAACTTCTTGAATGAATGAAAATTTTTATGGAAGCTTATATTTAAGTATATATTTTAAAAGCAGAACTCTCAATAGTATAATAAGTTGTCTAAGGATTTTCAGCAAAACAGCACTAAATGTGCATAATATTTTTTGTACAGCTTTTCATATTTATTCTATTGCTAATTCAAGCTTTACTTCTAATTCATTCTACAGTATTCATCAGAATTAATTATTGATATGTGGGAAAAATATTCACTAAATTGCTTAGAAATGAAATGTGAATTATTCTCAAGGCTTTATGTCTGTAGATGAAGCAGGCACCTGCAGTAGATATTGTAAATTTATGCAGAAATGTCAATTTCTTAATTGAATATTTGCTATTCCATCATTCAAGAGTAGTTTTCCACCTAAAACTAACAAAACCCCCAAAATAATAAAATATTTACATATTTAGTAATAATTTCTAATGCTGTTTTGAAGTAGCCATGACTGTAGAAATTTAATCAAAACTGTTTTTTAATGAAACATTGTGATGTTATAAAGTCTGATGAGTATGTGGTGGTGTGTGCGCCTCCCACCCTTTTCTGCTTAAGCAATAGCCACCAATGGTCGTTGTGATGGCTGCATCTGGCTTAAGCTGGAATTTGGGAGACAGATAGCAACACAATAGCTAAGGGCCATAAATCTTGCTCAACCGTGGAGGGCTAGTTGAACATGTGCCAACCAACATACAGCTGGTATGCAGATATGACTATAAGTCAATCACCATCTTCCATAAAGAGCGGACAGCCCAGGGCCTATTAAGTTCTCCTGCATGGCATTGGGCTGCATGCCAGGATCTCCCCTTGAGTAGGGACACCTCCCAAGGTTAATCCTCAGGGCTGAGAGATTTCTAGCGTTTGGTAAGCAATTAATAGCATGCTAAACTTTGAAATCTTAGCTAAGTGATATAAAGGATTGATTGCACATATATAAGCCTTTAGACATAAACAGTTGACTGAGTCTGGGACCAGGACTGGATCCAGATGTACCTAGACTCCTCTCTGAGAAGGAGTTTAGAAAGCAAGGGGATCCTCTTTGATCCTCATGACTCAATAGGAGGGTCTCCCTGACAGTTTTGTCTGATCCTGTACTCTATGCAGTAAATAATCAAATCTGCTTTGCCATTGATTCTTGTTAAACCACTTTCATATTTACTAACAAACTTTGCTAAATTGGTGTTTTATATCAATAAATATATTGCTATTTATCTCTTATTAGTGAAATGCATCACTCATTTCCATGACAGAGTATCGTTAACATATTTGTTGATCTTGTTTTATTGGTTTCTGCACTTTTGTTTTGAATGAAGTATTTTACGTAAGTAGTGTCCCCTAGCTAATACGTGATCAAGTAATAAAACTGAAAAGAGCCTGAAACTCTACAAAAGTTTTTGACAAGAACACAAGCATTTACTGTGAAGAGGAAAGCAGTATATAGAGCAATACTATAAATTTTGTTCTACAGTATTTCCACACACTCCACAAATAATGGGGTTTGAAATGAAAAATCAAACATCTGAGCAGAAATACTAAACTACAGCATTTTCCCATACACTATGTGAACCAAAGAATTGAACTTCATGTATGTCCAGTTGACTGTATATCCACATTCTAAGAGTGTAATCAGATCGGTATTTGGAGAGAGCTTCTTCTATTTCCTTTATCAATATATTTGAAAAATACAAATCATTTAGTCACATCCACAATCACTCCCTGCATCCTATATTTAACTTCTGGGTGATAAACCAACTCTAGAAACATATATAGTCAGAGTAACATCAGATATACAGCAAATGTATGGTGAGACATTTAATGTTTTCTGCCAAGGGTAGCAATTTGGAGAGACAATGCCGTCTGCAGCAACAAGGAAGTATAAAGAATGCAGTCCATTTTGCTATTGCCTACCTGCTAACACATGTTATTGAAAATTAAAAGAGCTTATAACCATCAGAATGAGGTACAAAACACTCTTCAAAAGGAGGCTATACAAACCAGTTAGGGCTAAGACTGAGCCTGTGATAAAATGGTGTGTTGCAGTTCAGTTTATTCATTCATCTGCAACAAGGTCTACATTGAGTGCACACTCAGTGACTGATGATATCCGACATTACTAAATATACTCCCTTGCCTCTAAGTTAATAAAGGACAAACAAAACCCCTCTATTTCTTAATATTAATATATTTTTATATATTTGCTGATTCAATTTTGCACAACCAGCTGCTCATACCAGTTATCTGCTCATTTCATAGAAGTATGTGGAAACTGCTAGAAGGTAAACACCAGAGGAAATGAAGAATATATGGTGAGATGAAGCTCACAGAATTCTAATGAGTCTAGTAAATTTATTCTATCTGATAAGAGTTCTAGCAACATTTGAGTTACCCTGTGAATTAACATTGGAAATCTATGGGTGGGCAACTGAATGGATCCTAGAATAAATTGCTCAAATGTAGGGACTGGATTCACCAATATATGAGTAGATATTCAATGCCATTTAAAACACTTTTGAATATCCTGCTTAGCCTTCACTTATCACTCCTGCTCCAGAGTGCTTTGGCTATACTTTCTGCACTGCGCCATCTCTGCTAGAACTGTGTAGATGTCTTGGATACTCGAAGACATCTCATAAGGCACTAGAATATTAAAAATTTACTCACATATAAACATCTACATTTTGACCAGTTTAGTTCTGAACAGAATCCTACCCCTAAAATTTTGGCAGTAGACTCTATACAGGGAAAAAAGACATATGACAGGGGCTTAAAATAATTTCTGATTTTATGGTGGGCAAAGGAGGGATACTTAAAGAAAATCACAGCTCCAGCTTTCTTCTGGAGCTGCCCCTAATAAGTCAAAGCCCAAAGCAGATGTTTGTCTATTCACACCTGTTAGTGTTAGGATCAAGTTGAACTTTTAAGGCAGGGGCCCTCAAACTTTTTAAACAGGGGACTGGCGCACGGATGAAGTGGCAGGCAGTCATCTGTGGCTGCTTGGTTTCCCCCCCAACCCCCGGCGGGGGGGGTGGGGGGAGGGGGGGCTGGGGGGGTCTGTAAATACCGGGGGCCAGATGAAGGACCCTGGGGGGCCATATCTGGCCCACAGGCCGTAGTTTGAGGACCCCTGTTTTAAGGCTTTAGCAATGTCTCGATTCACACCAGTTAGTGAAAGGATCAAGTTTAAATTTAAGGCTTTAGCAATGTGGGGAAAACAAAAATATCATTCACAATATATAAAAAAAATAATATCACTATCCAATTGTTCAAAAAGAAGTGAAAATTCAATCTTTTATAGCTTTGTTTCCTAGAAAATCTGGAAACACTGGGATTTAAGAAAATTCTTCATGAAATTGGTAAACAGAATGATACCGACAGACATTTTGAGGCAAATTTTTATCTATTAAGCATGTAGAGAAGATCTGGAAACTTTATTGTGTTGTGAGATCTTTCAGCGGCAAGCTCAAATGGTTCAAAACCCGTTTTATTTCCCGAGATGAATGCTTATAATGTTTTCTATGCATGAAATTATCCTTCTCCTCATTTAAAAGTGGGAAAAAACTCCACACAAAACCAACCCTAACAAAAGTCAACCCACAATACACAGAATTTTCATATTAATTGTAATGAGTGTGGAATTTCTGTCTATATACTTCCCTGACTGGCTGCAAAATTTTCACTTTCAGTCAATATTCATGCAAAGAAGATGTCAGAGTAATTTCATGCTCATTTTTTGCAACCATGTCAAATACTTTCTAAGTACTAAAATGTGATATACTTCTGTGGCTATAGTAGTAATATAAAGCCTTTGGGACAGTGCTAAAGTAATCTAACTTTCAACATATACAATGAAATTAAATGTATAAGCAGCTATTTGCCTCTTATGGTAACTGGATCATAAGGGTGGAATTCATATGCCTAAACATAGGCATCTCATCTCATTTTATGTGCTGCAGTTTAAGGACCTCCTACATGATCTCTGACAAATACAAACACTTAGGTGAAAACAACACATCATGACAGTATTATAGTGAAGGATGGCTAACTAAACTCTGCAGGTGTGAAAATGGTAATAGCATACAGGGAATGAATTTGTAACATAATTTAAAATGGAATACAGCACATCTTCTTGTCTTTCTATTCTTCATTCTTTGTCTCAAGTACCTCATAGTGATATGTTAAATATTTCAGTACATTTGAGGTAACTGCAGGAGGCTGAATATTGTGACAGAGGAGACATGCAAACTTCCAGACTGACAGCTGGATGCCTAGGAGTATAACCACTGAAATATCAAGCAGCACCAAATAGCTAGCTTTAGGTAACAGAATTAAGACCTAATTTTTGAACAAATTAAGTTCTAGATTCTGACTTCCAAAGGAAAGATTTAATCCAAATCCCCTAATCCATGTTTAGCTCCGTTGTAGGTAATTTACACAAACATACTCCTCAGTGAGTAGAACTACTAATAGTGAGATGCAGGTGCCTAACATATTAAGAGAAGACAATGAGAAGCCAGATGTGATAAACTATAGCACATAAACTGTAGTAAGTCATCTGTGCTTAAAAAAACTTAACTTCAAATATTTCCACATTTTTCAAAGTTCAACTCTTTAACAGCTTAATCATTAAAAAGCTAAAAGTTCAATTAATTTGCTTTGAAATAGATGCTCTGTTAAAGTATGACTACTAATATAAGTGTAAACAGTCATACTTCAACTTCCTTGTTGTTTCTCAGCTATGAATAACAAAATGTGCAAAATCAATTGGTCCAGAGGCATTAAACAAAAGAAAACATGACTCTTTAGCCTAATGATTCTGACATTCTCCTGATAAAAGAAGTCATTGATCTTGCTCTTTCCTTCTTTAATTGGGGTGGGGTGGGGTGTTAATCGTAGGAAAAAACCACATAAGCGGTCTTTAGACCAGAGCCTAGAATTCTCATCTTCATAGCCAAGTGAATTATAATGACTTCCACTTCATGAAGTTCACATTTTTGTCTGATTAGTAGCCTAATTTGAATACAGAAAACTAAAAGCACTCCAACTCTAATGATTTTATTTTCTTCCTAGTACTAATTTTGCATTTATACTAAGCAGTCAGTAAATAACATTGTAGGAAAACAGTCTTTATAGAAGTATTTATGCACATATGCTAAGCAGTGGATATGGAACACTCTAGAAAACAGTTCCCTATTTCATTAGTTTGGAATCACATTCATACTTGCTCACTGTTCAGCTAGCCCTTCAACTATAACACTGACAGCTGCACGGCAGTTTAACACTAAAAAATAATAGAGCTTATCCTTCTAAGACAACCAATAAATGGCAAGAGTGACTGATGAAAGAAATACTTTACTTGGATTCAAATTTCTCCAGGATTAGGAGAACAGACTTTAAACTATTCTGAGTCTGACTTCGATGGAGTTAACTTTCTTCATAGCAACCCACATGATATTATGTTTTGGATTTGTAACTAAAATTGTGTTGATAACATACCAGTGTTTTGTTATTATTAATTAGAAATAAGTTAATAATATTACTATTTGGAACAGTGCTTTCATAGCAAAAAGGCTTTCTCAGTTTCTCACTCTGCTCTCTTCCAGAGGGGTATTCTGTGTCATAAAAGATCATTCCCAGAAATACCAAAAATAAAGGGATGGAGAATGTTTATCTTCCAAGGTAGTTGCTGCTCAGAGACTGGCTGGGCATCAGTCTGCTTGTGGGAGGTGGTAATTACCTTTGCATCACTTTTTTGTTTTTTCTTTCACTTCTTGAATTGCCTTTATCTCATGCCATGAGTTTTCTCATTTTTGCTCTTCCTATTCTCTCCCTTATCCCACTGCGGGTAGGGGAATGAGCAAGGCCAGTGCCAATGCACAACACAAAGCTTCTCCTTTGCTTGCTCGACAGACAAAGAGCTCCAGATAAGACATAAGAGAATACACCTCGCAGTGTGCACTGGGGAAAGAAAGGAGTGAGGGAAAGTCAGCAGCAACCCTGTTATGGACTAGTTGTGTTGCTCCTATTAATGTTCCTACTGAAGAATCCTACTATACCTGAAAGAAGAATTGGATTTCAGAAATAGCCCTCATGAGCAACCTTTGCAAAGTATCATAGCTCATGGAATGCAACTCCTGAAGACCTCAGATACTCCTAGAGATTTAAATCAGACTTCTAAATGTCCCATCAAGGAACTGGGAACTTGATTACACTAATTAATACTTTCTCTCTATTATATTTATTTATTTAATTGTTTATTAAATTTACTAAAGTTTTCTTCATTCCTACTGAGGCTGCTAGCATGTAACAGCTGGTGACATTTGTGTCTTAGTCCATATCCTTATGTTTTTATCAGCTAGAGTAGTAGATGTAATGACTCATTACTCAGTCATATGCTTCCAGCATGAACAGGAAGTTCAGAATCCAAAGCCTAGCCTGAACCATCATACTGTCTCCATCTCTAAACTGTTAAACTTCTAGGAAGTGGAAAGCAAAGAAAGTTGTGTTATATTAAGACATTCTGTTCACCCAAATATTATGTAGTTGTCTATTTCAGTAGTCTTCATTATTTTTGTAAGACTAAAAGGAATGGGTCTTGATATGAATCCCTAATTATATGAAGTATATAATTTGCAAATTCTCTAATACCTACCTGTTGGAGTCTGCAGCGGGTCTGCAGACAAGTTAGTTGACTTCAAAGACTAAGCCGTGTACCTTTAAGACAGCCACAAATTGTCAGGTATGTAAACAGGATGTGAAGAACTGGAACTTACAACCGCAGCAAACGGGCACCTATAGCAACAGCAAATAGCAAGCAAGAAGAAGGACACAAAAACCTATCAGGGTCTAACACCTGCACTGTCTAAGATATATAAATAGTTTGTATAAACAATAAAGGCCATTTTGTCCAAACCCAGCCGCGCAGACATAGTGTTTCTTTTAAGTCCGCCTCGACTTGCGTCACCACATTTGGTGACCCCGACGTGCCTATATGATCCCAGTAAAGGGTATCAAAAAGAGATTCTGAGACTGTGCCAATGTAAACCCCAGTAAGGGGTGTCAGGAGCGATCCTGAAACTGTGACCAGCGGGTTGCTGGGAAGGCGGAGCCTGGTGAATCGGAGTAGCGCAGCGAGCGGCTGCAAGATCCCGGGAGAACGTGACACCGGTAAGGTGAGCCACCAGGGACAGCATGGGGAGTAAGTTATCTAAAGAAGATACCATGGTGCTATCTATGTGGAAATTAGTATTAAAGAAGCGTGGAATTACTTTACATGGGCTTCGGTTAAAAGATATATTATTGTGGGCCAAAACACATGGAGTGGAAATGTCCCCAGTGACTGCTCTTAAGTGTGTGGACCTGGAACAATTTAGGATCAACACTGTCAGAAGCTCTGGAAAAAGGGGACAAAGAGGAGTCCATTTTTTTGCCTACATGGGGACTGCTTAGACATGCTGTAGGGGGCTTCAAAAATCCGCAAGATGCAAATGGGGGCTTGCAAAATCAGCAAAATGTGAATGGGGGCTTGAAAAATCAGCAAAATGCGAATGGGGGCTTAAAAAGTCAGCGACATGCGAGTGGGGGCTTAAAAATTCAGCAAAATGCGAATGAAGGTACATCGTTCAAACCTCCCCTGTATTCCCCTCCGGAAAACAGACAAGAGGATGAAGGGGTGGGGGAGAGTCTGTGTCCCTTACCAGGTGCCACTCCCCAATGCCCCGAATCCCCTAAATCTCTCCAACTGTATCGACTTATACTTAATAACGATTCCGAGGACGACAAGCAGAAGCCTGGGAGGACCAATCCCATCCCCCCTGACTCCCTCCAGCCCACACTCCTTCCCCCTTCGGCTCCGGCCCCCCGGCCCGCGCCCTCGGCACTGCCCGTCCCGCCTGCCCCCTCGGCTCCAGCCCTGCCTGCGCAGGATCGAAATGCTGAAAACCCAGATTCGGCTCCAGCTACGACAACGTTATCAGTCACAGGCAATGAAGAAGGTGGAGGTGGTAAAAATCCAGTTTCCAGTGGTACAGTAATGATGCGCGACCCTCGCCAATTTTGGCTGGCTGTAAGAGATGGGGCATTAAAAGACGGGAACTGGGATTTAGTAGAACTGATAGGCAGACCGCTCCTTGATCTTCCTACACCTTCCACCGATGCACCGCATGCATATCCTATTGTACTGGGAGATGCGTCTGCTGGTAATCCTCACGTTCACACACCATTTGCTTGGAAAGTAGTACAGGACTTGCAAAAAACTGTTTCGCAGTACAGGGTGACTGTGTTCTGTCACGCGGAAAAGCTGTCTATAATCTACTGTATTACAGTGGTTGAAATGTATTTTGCTGTTAAAAAAAAAAAAAAAAAAAAGAAATTGTAGAATTGTACGGAACAGAGACAGTGGATTGTTTTGACATTGATAATGTGCAGTTTTGGCCTTGCTTTGCATGCTGTGCAGCTGAGATCTTTCAGCAAAGAGTTAAATAACTTTAAGGGACTGTGAGTAGAAACTAGGATGAGATAGAAGCATGTGAATAAGTAGTTTTAACCCATCACCTTTTAAATAACAAAGTCTGCGTAGCGTGTGTACTTTTAGCTGGGGGTACATATTGGTGTGAGTCTATTAATAAAGTGGCACTAAGTATAAAAAAAAAAAAAAAAAGAAAAGAAAAGAAAAGAAAAAAAAAAAGGGGGGGGGGAACGAAGGGAATGACCCCAGAGGCACGCTTACAGAAAGCATGGAGGTATCTTATAATGCATGAAAGACCCTCGTACCGGGCATTGGTCAGGACCGCATGAATTGTTAACTTGGGGGAGAGGTTATGCTTGTGTTTCTACAGATGAAGGCCCGCGATGGATACCTGCTCGCTGTGTGCGGCCTGAGCTTAGTGTGCCGGATCATGGGAGCGCTGCTGCCGCCAGTCAACCCAACAACTAATGTGTGGCCTCCTTACTGAACCAGCCCTTGTTTGGTGTGCCCTTCCTTGAAACTGACTTGCAAACATTGTTGCAAAAATGTGAATGTATGCGGGGAATGAAGAATCCTACTGAAAGTCTTGATATTTTCAATAATTGATTACCTCTGTATAATGTTAACCCCAAAGAAGTCAATATTGTTTGCACTTTGAATGTCGATACCTTGTTTGTTAGGCAGTTAAGACTGTGAGTCAAATTTGCCACCATTATATACAAAACAGAGCAACTATTGGCTTTTTGTTGTTGGCTCAAGAACATGGCTGTGAGGATTTTGATGGTATGTGCTGCATGGATTTTAGGCGCCCCATTGCAGCAACATGTTACCAAAATCTGAGAAAATGTCAGCCTTTTTGGCATCCATTCACTCAATTGGCAATATTGTTTGTTTGCTATTGCCTTGGTTGCCGTCATGTTTGCAAGGGCCCTGCAGAACATGACAAACCTGGTACTAGCTGTTCAAAAAACAAAAAGGGGGATTTCTTGGGGTCTGCAGCGGGTCTGCAGACAAGTTCGTTGACTTCAAAGACTTAGCCGTGTACCTTTAAGACAGCCACAAATTGTCAGGTATGTAAACAGGATGTGAAGAACCGGAACTTACAACCGCAGCAAACGGGCACCTACAGCAACAGCGAATAGCAAGCAAGAAGAAGGACACAAAAACCTATCAGGGTCTAACACCTGCACTGTCTAAGATACATCAATAGTTTGTATAAACAATAAATGCCATTTTTGTCCGAACCCAGCCGCGCAGACATAGTGTTTCTTTTAATTCCACCTCAACTTGCGTCACCACACCTACCTATATTCTTTACTTGCTTCTCCATTGTTCTTAATCAAACTCTACTCATGACCATTTTGCTTTTTACTCTGTGTTTTCACTGTGTGTAAATCAGCTCTAAATGAATAAAACATAAGTCCTAAGTTGAAATAAAATACTCTCAATATTGGCTTGATGCAAAACTATTTTTTAAATTGCAAAATTATACCAAACAAGAGGTTCAATATATATTACTTCCACATGATTTTACTATGGTGAATTTGTATACCACTGAATTATCTGTGAATTTGTATAAAAAGAGGTGTCTTTTTGTTTTGTATAAAAAAAAAAATAGAACAAATTATAATAAATAGACACTAAAACTAAACGTGTTATATGCATGCTCCGTACACAAGAACTGAGCACATGACAGCATCATTTTGACTATGTGCATAAAAATAAGTTTAAGATTCTTCTTCCCATACATAATAAAATTTTGGAGTCAAGCTGAATTATTTCTGTAAGGAAACATAGATTATAAATGAGCTAAAAAAACCCTGAAATTACTCCTGAATTTAAAAAAAAAAAAAAAAGTATGCATTGATTTTCTGAACAAGACCACATTTTCAAAAGGAAATATTAAAAAAAGAAGTAAAGTCATCAGGACTAAGTTACTACTATAAAAGTTCATTCTAGTGAGGGTCACATCATTAACACAGCCATATTTTTCTCATAACCTAAAGCTCTTTGCTACATGTAACTACGTCTGCATAGCACCTACAACTGATTGACAAAGTAAGGAGGAAGAAGGGTATCTAGGAAGTAAGATGTGTGATTCATCTTTCTACTGTTTCTGATGTTCCACCTTTTTATCGGTCTGCTGAAGTGGGTACCTATGTAGTAGAATTGCATTACCTAGCATGCATCTGGTGAAATTTCAGATATTTTGAGGTATCAAAGATACCTACACAGCACTAGCTGAGAGGCTCAGAGAGACATTCAGCATTCTGAACAGCACATAAAAGGTCACTTGTTATGAGTTCAGATATTTTAGATTTCACTACATGGTTATGTTTATACAGCTGAGTTTCAATCTTTATGCTTATTTTAGAGTGACCCTATCACAAAATCACAGAATGGTCAGGTTGGAAGTGACCTCTGGAGATCATTTAGTCCAACTCCCTGCTAAAGCAAGTTCACTTAGAGCAGTTTGCACAGAACCCCAGCCAAACAGGTTTTGAATGTCTCCTGAGAAGGAGACTCCACAACCTCTCTTGGCAGCCTGTACCAGGGCTCTGTCACCCCCAAAGTAAAGAAGTTTTTCCTCATATTCAGACGGAACTTCCTGTGTTGTAGTTTGTGCCCATTGCCCCTTGTCCTGTTGCTGGGCATTACTGAAAAGACCCTGGCCCCATCCTCTTGACACTTACCCTTAAGACATTTATAGACATTGATAAGATCACCTTCAGTTTTCTATTCTCCAGGCTAAACAGGCCCAGCTCCATCAGCCTTTCCTCATAAGGGAGATGCTCCAGTCCCCTCCTCATCTTTGTAGCCCTCCACTGGGCCCTCTCCAGCAGTTCCCTGTCTCTCTTGAACTGGGGAGCTGACAACTTGACACTACTCCGGACATGGCCTCACCAGGGCAAAGCAGAGGAGGAAGATCACCTCCCTTGACCTGCTAACCACACTCCTCCTGATGCACCCCAGGATTCCATTGGCACCTTCTGGGCCACAGGGGCTACTGCTGGCTCATGGTCACCTTGCTGTCCACCAGAATTCCCAGGTCCTTTTCCACAGAGCTGCTTTCCAACAGGTCAGCCCCTAGCGTGTACTGGTGCATGGGGTTGTTCCTCCATAGGTGCAGGACCTTACACTTGCCTTTTTTGAACTTCATTGGGTTCCTCTCCACCCAACTCTCCAGCCTGTCCATGTCTTGCTGAATGGCAACGCAGCCTTCTGGTGTATCAGCCACTCCTCCCAGTTCTATATCATCAGCAAACTTGCTGAGGGCACACTCTGTCCCTTCATCCAGGTCACTGATGAGTAAATTGAATGGGACTGGACCCAGTACTGACTCCTGGGGAGCATTGCTAGCCACAGGCTTCCAGCCAGACTCTGCACTGTTGATCACAACCCTCTGAGCTCTGCCATTCAGCCAGTACTCAATCCACTCAGTCCACTCATTTAACCTACACATCCTGAGCTTGCCAATAAGGATGTTATGGGAGACAGTGTAAAAAGCTTTGCTGAGGTTGAGGTAGACAACATCCATTGCTCTCCTCTCGTCCACCCAGCCAGTCATTCCATCACAGAAGGTTTTTAGGTTGGTCAGGCATGATTTCCCCTTGGTGAATCCATGTGGACTACTCCTGATAACCTTCTTTTCCTCCACATGCTTTGAGATCCAGAAATGGAGGTGAGACTGACCAACCTGTAGTTTCCTGGGTGTTCCTTCTTGTCCTTTTTGAAGAGTGGAGTGACACTGGCTTTCCTCCGATCCTCAGGCACCTCTCCTGTCCTCCATGACCTTTCAAAGGTGATATACTAGGTATGGCTGAGATTAAGTCAATTTTCTTCTTCACAGCCCATATGGTGCTGTTTTCTGGATATGTTACTGTAACAGTGTTGATAACAGTGTTTTTATTACTGCTGAACAATGTTTGCATAGGGTCAAAGCTTTCTATTTTTCTCACTCTTCCCCTGCCATGAGTAGGCTGGGGATGCACAAGAAGCTAGGAAGAGACGTAGCTGACCCCAACTGACCAAAGTGATGCCATTGCGCTCAGCAATAAAAGCTGAGAGAAAGGAGGAAGGTGTTATGTTTGGGGTTATGGCAGTTGTCTTCCCACGTAACTGTTACATGTGATGAAGCTTTGGTTTCCAGAAAGTGGCTTATAGGCTCAGAAGGAAATATTTAATCATAAAAAGTTATTTTTCACAAACAGGTCAAAATAAGTGATCACATTAAAGCTATATTTTCCAATATATATATTTATTATAATATATAAGCAGATGAGCTGAGCTTTCTAAAATGGTGTGTTTGATTCCTTATTGAGTGAAAGACAAAAGGTCTGTGTAGTCCTTACAAGAACATATTTCATGCTTTCAAACCGATAACCTATGGTTCAACCAGGAAGTCTTATCGATTAAGACAACTTGGCTTTCAGATTTTATCACAGTTGCTAAAAACATACACAAAATAAGCTAACAAAAAAAGGAAATATTGTCTCACAAAGGAGGATGTAAAGAACTCAATACAAAGGCAAAAAGCCCTAGAACTTAAAGAATTTGGAAATCCTTTGAGATATGAGAACTGCCCTTAATATCTCGATGGAGATAGAAAAGAAGGAAAGAGTTTGAAGAAAGTTGACAAAAAGGAAGAGGAAATAGTGGCCAATGTTATTTTAACCAGCACATGTAAGGAACAAAGAATATGTAACTACAATAAAATGGCACACAATGGTATGTTTCAGGAGAGGATATCTTGATAATCATACCTATGAAATGGCTAAAATAGCAATGATATGTCAGAGATGTTCTGCATCCTTTCTCCTCCAGCTGAAATATATAGCACCAGCTTGATGCTTGACCTACCAGAAAGGAATACTCGTTCTCAAAATGGATATATGCAGAATGTGCCTGTTTCCAAAACTGTGATATTTGAGAAAAATACTCAGTTGCTGCATAGTTCTTGAAGAAACTACTTCCAACTAATTCTGTTTTTTCACCTTAAGATTTATCATGAGGTAGGAGTATATTTTTGTTCATACCAGGATTTCAACTGTCCTGTCTAATCTTACCTATTCAGTGTTGTTGGGCATACAATATGTATCTAAAACAGAAACACCTGACAGAGAGAGAAGACCCAGGGCCTGCAGAGACTATTTTCTCCTGAGACACCAGCTGGAAGCAAATGATACTGCATAGCACTAAATATTTATGCTTAGCGATTGTACACATTTCAGAGCATGTGATTCAGCTTACAAGTTAAAAAAAATGTTGTCCACATGTTGACACCTTTATGTAAGCAAGTTTGGGCAACTTCTCAGTTCACCCTGAACCAGAAATAGGCATCTCCATTTGATCAGCTGATTTGTTCTCTAAAATGCATTCTTTGTATTGATAAGATCTGTAAGGACAATAGTGGGAGGCCTGAAACTAATGTCATGATTAGAAACCTAAATTAGGGATTTTAGTATGGAACCTTAAATGATATATACGTTCCTTAGAGAAATTCCAGCTACTTTAAAATTTTCTGAGACAGCCATGTAGAACTTATAGATTTGGCATAGTTTCTACAGGAAGCCTCTCTCAGGAGGGGTATGCTGATACAGCTCACAAGTTAGATGCTTTTGAATGAACAATTACATTCAGCCCACAGATATGCACATCTGAAATTGCTGATAGCCATATTAGTCTGTCATAGCCAGACACTCCTAGAGAATTATTAATCTCCTGTATTTTAGAAGCCAACTTCTAGATGAGATCAATTATGATGACTAAGTACATATACCTTCAGAAAAAAATAAATAGTAGGTATCTACATTTTGTTAGATAAATCCCTTCCTAGGTTAGGAAGTATTGAAACAGCCACCAAAGGAATCTCTGAAAATTTAGTAGTTCCAGAATTAGGAACGTTTGTAAATTCAAAAGTTAACGTAATTATTTGAGTCAATCCAAATCATTTTAATTCTTTTTGAAGTTAAATGTTCAACATAATTTTAACTATGGAATCACCTCTATACAATCAAAGGTTGGCAAATTAACTGTGGTCTTATTTTTCTCAATAATTTTCTTTCTTTATGAAATACAAAGGAAGTTACAATTTCGTGGTCATACTTAAGATCATGATTATTCAAGTAGACAGTATGCACAACTAATGAGTCTTTTCAAGTAGCTAATTGTGATGCAGGTAGGAGGATAATGAATTTAGTGACTTGCCAAGAAAATCATTAGACACATAATCGTCACCAGTTCATTGTTCAGCTGCACAAATTAAAACTTTTTCGATCTTTAATGGAGACAAATGCCTCTTTAGAAACCCCTGGATATATTTTATTCTATCAGTTAGTACATAAAAGGTTTGAATCTAATTGAAATTCAAGATTAATTTCTTATGCCCTATCTATACCTTCATGATGTGCACGTTAATACTAGCAAAGATTAAAGTGCCACCACATTCTTGGCATAAGCACAATAACAGGCAAATGCTTTTGTATTTATTTGGAATATATATTAAATAATTTGAGGGATATTTTTTTGTGTGTTTTTGAATGGGGCTGGGGTGTGTGTTAGTCACAAAAACTGTGACAAAACCAGAATTATAACAATTTAAAAAGCTTAAGAGCCTTTGCTATGTGTTGGGGTCTTTTTTTCCCCAGAAGAAAAAAGTATTTCATGATGTTTAGTGGCACCTGTTGTGAATGGAGACATTTTGTTAAAAAGCTGAGAAATACCATTTTAAGAAATTTGAAGAGAAGTACAGGATAAAAATCCTCTACAGTTTATTTATTTATATATATATAAAAGGAAACTTGTGTATTAAACTAATGACTTTGCCTTGGAAGAGTCTGATGCCATTTTCAAGGCAGTTTGACTTCAGTAAGAAAACATATTTCACTCTGAAGACACAGAAATGTTACAACAGGATTGTTACCCTTGTATCAAGAATCATTACCCTTGCATTTACCACAGTAGCAACATATGTGTTTCAACATTAAGAGACAGCCAATTTCAGAAGCTAACCAAAGGGCACTGTATGCCTGAGTCTGTGCCTGACAAGAATTAAAGATAATACTAATTAAAAAGAAGACCTGTAAAGTCATAATTTAAAAAAAAACCTGCTGTCTATATGTAATAATATAAAGTAAATTTTCTGTAGCATTTTCATCATTTAATAGTGAAATATTTATCAGAAATGTAGTTTGTGGAATCAGAAAAATAATCAAAATGGTAAGCTAAGCAAGAAGTGTACTATGTAATTCATATCTTCAGATTTAAAAAAAAAAACAACCAAACATGTCTAGCTTCATTAAGAAAAAATTTACATGACACCATTGCAAAGTTCCTTTTCTATATCTGACTGCAGGGAAAAATTGTAAAACAGCAAGAACAAAATTCAATTGCAACAAACTGTATCTGTACAGAGTTTGAAAATACAGTTTAATGGCTTCTTTAAGTAGACAAGCAATCTTTCACCTTTTACATTTCCTTTTCAAACCACAGGAAAAAAACATATATCATCAGTTTGTGGTAAGTCCTGAAATAAAAAAAAAATAAATATCCTACCTTGCAAATACCATTTAATGCTATTTAAATTTCTCATAAAATCCACTTGTTTCTCCTGTTCTTTTAAAGAAATTGATGTTTTTTGTTGTTTGGCAGTAGTTTTTGGCAATTTTTCAATTCTCAGCTTAAACTCCTAGACTCCGATGAAAGCTTGTGGTTGCTTGTTTCATGTATTATTGACAATAAAATGAAATGTTACCTACTTCCAGGTACTGTCTGTAAAGGAGAAAACAGCAGCAGTCTTTTCTAGGGAAGGATGAAACAACATTTCTAAAACTAGGTATCTTATAGAAGACAACTATTAAATTGCAAGTGGAAGAGAGAAGCTTTAGGGAAGGGAGCAATTAGCATACACTAGATGAAGATATGAACTGAAATCCTCAAAGAAGTTATAACAGTTTGAAATAAAGAATGCAGCTGATCAGTACAGACATAAAACTCTGCTAGATTACTATAGCAAGACAACTGGATTGTTTTAAAGCTACTGTGAAAATATATATGAAGCAGGCTGCTACATATGAAAATCTTGATAGCAGAGAATGAGACAGTTGAGGTTCCTGTAGGTTCCTATCCAGCCTCCGATCAACAGTACATGTAAAAATCTAAACACTATCAAGACAGTGCTTAGCAGCCCAGCATATTAATATAGTGATATAAGGAAAGTCAATGTATTTGAAAAACATTTGGAATTATTCAAATTGGGTCATATCATCAATTACAAAAAACCCAATAATTTTTTTTTTTATATATATATATATCTTTATTAAAGATCCATGATTAAAACATCCCATTTCTGATGAGCAAGAGTGTTTACTCCTTAAGATAATCCAGTTAGGTTTTTTTTCTACCATTAAACTTGTAAACACAAATGCATTGCAGCATTCTTCTTTTGCACTGTGTGACGGTTTCAGCTTCTTGCTTTTGGTCTTCTGGCTGTAGATTATCCATAACAGATCTGAGAAAGATGCACAAGAAATTTATGATTTAATATGCCGTATAGTACTGTATACATATGCAATAGGGCTTTTATATCCATCCTGAAAGAAAATTTTTAAAAAATTATAGTTCCCACAGTAAGGCATTGAAAACCATTACTGGGTGAAATTGGATGTGGGTGGGTGGCACCTCTGATGAGCTTTCAGAAGAAAAAGAGATCTTAACACTAGTTTGGATTACTTTGGCAAACACTGTCTTTGAAATTTGGTCTGTCTTTAAGGGAGGTCCCTAGACGATGAGTAAGCATTACCATTATGACTTCTTTAATCAACTAAGTTTAGCTTTAAATCTTCATTCTTTATTGTCTAATAATACCAATTGTAGATTTATCTTAGGTGCCAGTTTTTACTTTCATGTTTCTGCATTCTATTCAGGCAGTCAAACAGCTGAAACTTACTAGTGTGATGCTCACTTCATACTTGAATCTAGCTTGATATATTTACGTGGTAAAGGATTCTGTCATTTTTCAGTAATAAATGTCCTAAAAGCTTTAGTATTATTTTAGTCCTGTCTTGTAAATGTTGTACCTCTGGTGTAACTATTTAGAAAAAAAAATAATAATTGAATATGGAAGAATAAGAAAAAAGACAAAAAAGTAAACTCTTACAACGTATTTAGTTGAGCAATTACTGGAATTTATAAGAAATTAAAAACCATAGTAACATTTTTGTCACTAAAATCAACCCATGCAACCTTCTGCAAGCAAGCAATGTATCTTTTAGGTAATGATTTAATTACTGTTGTAATATTTGGGAGGTATAATTGACTTCACTACCTCCACTGAAGTTGTGATCTGAAGATACATTAATGAAATCTTACTAAATTTCTTCTCATTGTATTCTCATTCAAAATTTATGTGATCTTGTATGTAGTAAGCTTAACTCACTGCCAGAAGGATTTTGCCTGTGGATGAATAGAAGACAATCTAATGCCTGTTTAATTTTGAATGGATGTGCTTTCAAAGTAATTTAGCAAGGTTTAACTCATCTTTTATAAAGAAACATTTATTTCCTAACAGTTGCAGCATTAACAGGACTGATTGGTTTTGTTTTTTTTTTTTTTTACTTTTTTGATGGTTTATAATGTTATAATCTAAAGTTTAGAATCTAAGTTAACTAAATCTGTATATATTATTCATTTCTAAGCAAAACTACTATTCAACTGCGATCACTCTGGTCATAATGTAATCATTAAAGATATAACTAAAACACTGCTTTGGAGTACTTTTGTGAGGCCATTGAAAGTATGTTCTTTTTATCTCCCCCTCCCCTGCTCCTTTTTTTCTTTCAGAGAAAATGCATATTGTCCTCATGTAAAAGTCATTACAATTACATTTCACTCATCAGAATATTTAGAAATTCTGAGACTGTTTTAAATATTTTCTACAACATTATTACAGTTTTCTGTTAATGAAGTCAAAGAATTAGCTTTTAAAAAACCATCCAGGAACAGATTCTTAGTTTTACTGTTAAAGTTTTACAGCTAAAATATATTTCAATTCTTTTAAGAGCTGACTATTATTATAATTGTGAGCAGTGGCAGCAATATTTAGAAAAAAACTTCATTCTAAATATAGCTTACTTATAACTTGTAAGGATACTGGAGTTTCTTTAACCAGCTGCTATCTTCTGTTATATTCTATCACTGCTGTGATGCTCACACCTTTCCTAAATACCAGCAAATCATTAAATTAATTCTAATGAATTTGAAAATTAATTAATTGGACTGACAACCCCTTTATGGACCTTTTTCCCTATTAAGTGGCGTTAATATGATTTAGTTTAATTCTTTTTCAAAATAGATTAAATTAAATCATATTAAGTTTATTCTGAAACTAGATAAGAATACCCACATAAGGATCTTAGGTAGTTTAATTACCCTATATCATTATCATAGTTTCTGTGTAGGCAGGGTCTTATTTTCAAGGTCACTTTTTGGCTGTTAGTGGTGGTGTTGGTTTCATAAGAAAAGTTTACACAAATTCATCTGTAAAACTGCTGAAGATCATTGAAATTTTACAGGTAAAAAGCTAGGAAGTAACTGTATAATCATGTAAAGTTTGTCCTTGATGTCATTGTCCATGGCTTATTATGACTATATCCAGTAACACTGAGCTGCAAAAACGCAGCTCCTGAATTACAGCAATGTAATCTCATTCAGAGTTTAGGATATCATTAGTGGAGCCTGAGAACTATTTAAATATGCAAATTACATAAAAACTGCACTAATATTCAGTGAATCATGAAGATGATATTTCCTTTAAGCTTTTCTGACAGTTACAAAATGGCTTTTAAATGGGATCTTCCTTTCTGAGGGGAATGCTTTCTATTTGTCCTTCTTGAAATTCAAGAGGTTCCTGTCAGCTCATTCCTCCAGCCTGCTGAGAACCCTCTGAATGGCAGCCCTGCCCTCTGGTGAATCGACTGGTACCCCCAACTGCACTCATCATAAATCTAGTTCAGCTTCTCATGGTTTTCCTACAAAAAAGCCTCTTTAATAATTTGCAGAGGAAAATTATTACAACTTTTCATACATCTTGTTCTGCAACTTCAGGGATATGCTCACTCACTCAGACGAATGCTTTCTGGTTTGAGTATTGACATACCTTGTACTTCCATGCATATATAAATGGAAATCAAAGTATACACCTTTACACTTGTATAGAAGTTACACAGTTCTGCAAAATCACTGTAGAAGTGTTACACATTCCTGTTATGTGGTCATTCTCTGTAAATAATAGTATCAACAGCCAGAACTTTCACATACACAAATATTTCTGCTGGCCATTGTAAATCCTTAGGGATGAATGTTCATGAATTTGTTTGCAATTTGTTGAATGCTCTTTACTGGTGGATTTCTCATATAACATTTCATTAAGCTATATATCTAAGGATTTATTGAGTACTTTTCAAAATGGAATGATGTAGCATTCTAAAATGCATTCAGTATATTATATAAAGGTAATAAAATTGCAGGATGAAAAGGGACAGATATAATATAGATTCTCATTTACTGCAGGATAGTGACACAAGGCCAGAAACTTTCAGCATCATGTTTACAGTCTTGAACTGAACATACAAATGTAGAAATGCTTTAATTACTCCAGAGGAGTGTATTTTCCATATATTTTATGTCACAGAAGGAACTGACAGGACTGAAATGCTATCTGATTACTAATTTTAAAGTATAGTTAGCTTATTTCTACAGATTTCAGAACAATCCTGAGGCTAATCCCATTGAAACCAGCAGAGCACCTGCTAAAATAAAGATATGTTTCAGAATAATGCTGAACCTAGTATGACATCAGGACAGTAGTGACCATTGCGTATAGGAGATATGAAATGAGGCTTGCAGAAGAGTCAGCCTGCGGAATTCAGGGAGTCACTCAGTCTGGAAGGGACCTTAGGAGCTCACCTGGTGTGAAAACATCAAGGGATGATGTAGGGTAGTAAACTATACAGTTAGAGTAACAGTCTTCAAGCATCATTAATATACAAATATCAAGACTTATAAAACTTCCGTCTGTAAGGCATGGAAGATTTTAAAAATTATTCTTAACTATATGAAAATCAAAATTAAGTTTGAAAGAATTACAGGGAAATAATTCTCCACAGACTATAGTAGCTACATGTCTGCATAATATATTACAGAAAAAAATCAAGAAAAGGCTGTGAGGTGGAGCAGGAAGAAAAAAAAAATTACTAGTCTTTAGTCTCCTGAAGTACAGTTTATTAATATGGGTTATATTAATCTTCATAGGTTAAGATATCATACATATGATATATGGAATTAATTTCATAGGAGTTCTGATTTTCTAGATTGTCATTGTACGTTACATACTGGATACCATCAAATATGACATTTAAAGTTATTTCAGTGATGTGACTTTTGCTTTTTTTTTTTTTTTAAAAAAAAAGATTATGCTTGGGGGAGCAGGAAGAAGTAGTAGAAACAAATGAGGAAAAGCTGAATTAGTAGATGACACAAAAAGATATATTTTTTGAAGGAAGTGTGAATATCTCACCATTTTATTATGTTATTGAATGCTTATTCCAATATCCAGCAAAAGTTATTTTTTCTATTCCTTCACAGTTTGAAAGCCAACTACATATTGATGTGCATTCATCAAATGGTATATTCTACCATTTCTTTATGAGTTCATGAATTTATTTGTGGTAAGTTTTAACCATCCCTCTAGCTCTAAAAGGTTACACATAAGTTACAACAGAAGTATAAATTATACATTTTCTTGGGGGGGGGGGGGGGAACACCTCCCAAGGCACCTCCTTGATGGTAGGTTTGTTGGAGCTGTCTCAGGAGCAGCAGGTGGACAGACAAAGCTGGTAAGAGGTTGACAGTAATCTCCCTCATCACTCGGAGGTCAGGGGGAAAGGAAGGTGCATGCATGTGTGCACATATATATGTACATATGCATAGCTCTGTCTATAGACAGCTTCTTGGATGTAGTTATATAAGGGTTTTTCTGTTAATATGTAGGTGTATATTTATACTTGGAACTATGTAGTATTGTGTTTTATCTGTTGTATTGTTGATAATAAACCTGAATGTATAGTGACTGCCACACACTGTTGAAAAAAACTCAATAAACTGCTTTGATCCTCATTTGTCATATACTGTATGAATAAAACCATTTTTCCCTGTAAAAGTTGTATCTCACCATATCTGAGTGTATGAATTTCTATCACAGGATATTAACAGAATGGATTTTTTTTTCCTGTTCATATTTTGTTTGTCCTGAAACTTCTTTTGAGTCTCATTCTTATCACATTTGATCAGATAAACTTATTCTGAATCCTTAAAGGGATGAGAAAAGTCCTGCAAAAAGACCAGTTTTTCTCCTCCAGTCCTGCAGAAGCAAGACTCCTACTAGAAAGAAACAAATTCAATCACTAGAGCCAACAGTTGCTTCCCCCTCACACCCATAGTTACTGTTATAAGAATATGCTGTTTGCGCACATTTCTTTTAAAAGCTGCCTCGGAAATGAGCACAATTACAGAACAAGAAATATTCTAAGGTATGGTAAAAACAAAATGACAAGTAAACAAAACAACCTAGATTTCTTGCACCTAAGCTCTATCTATAAAAGCAGTTGGAAAACTATATTCAATTATATACATACACACACCCACACCCCTCTTGGGAAAACTGAAGAAAATGAGACCTTGGGAGTCTATCTAGTCCATCTCCCTGAACCATGATAGAATCAATTGTCTATAATAAATTTCTATCATTTTTGTCTAACCTGTTTTTCAAAGTCTCCACTAAAGGAAACTCTGATGTTTTCTTAGGCAATCTATTCTGTGCATGCAATTGAGAACTGCTTTCTAATATCTAGCCAGAATCTCTGTTATGGCAGTTCAAGCCATATTTATTCTTAAGTTTAGCCCAGGTACAGGGTGTTTCCATGTGTAATAGAAATATTACAGCCACATTATTCTAGATATTAACAGAAAGATTTTGACTTTTAAATAAAAAATATTGGAATTATCATATTTTTCTAAAGTAATGGGTACTCTTAAAAGATTTATTGTACCCTGTTGTGAGACAGTTTAAAAAAATAATAAAAACCACAAGGGTTTTTATTCCTTATTGCTATGCACATTGTATAGTCATTTGCATTAGCACTAAGTATATGTGAATGGTCTGATTTGAAAGTGAATAAATAACTAACCAAGGTGAAAGTCAGCAGAGCATCAAGCTCAGAATATAGCTCTAGGACTTGTAACTGATGGAGCTTTCATAACAAAATTCAACTTTGTATATCATGAGCTATTAAGTTAGTCCCTAAAATTGGGCTACTGAACTTAGTGAAATTAATGTAAAACTGTATAAATATGCTACATCTGTGGTTTGAAATCCCATTTCACATATAATAAAGCTGGTTGAACCTGCCAGTTACTTTCTTTCATCAGAGAACTCCTAAAATAGTACTAGTACTTGAAACAGGTTTAGTGATAGATCCACATAATCACTAGTTAGTACTGGTTTTGCCTCATGTTGGAGAGCTCAGTGAACATGGTGTACACAAACAGTTTTACAAACCAACCATTATAGTTTTTTTGATGTCTGGGCTCAAAAATTTCCTTTAATATGACATCAATAAAGTTCATAAATCTCATCTCACAAGTATAGAAATACAGTTCACTATTTTCTTTATGTCAAGCTACTTCAAGCATTAACCTAAAATTTTCTGAACGTTACAAACTATTCCAGATTTGATCATACTTTTTTTTTTTCTTCTTATTTATTTTTTTTTTTTTTAAACCGAGATTATTCATAGCATTGTTAAACTTAGGGGTATGAAAGTAGTTTAACTAATACTGTGGCTTTTTGGTTAATTCAGACCCATGCTGTCCTCCATGCACATAGCTGAGATCCACATCATGGGCACAATGTTCATTCATCAGTTGTGATGCCAGGCTTGGTGCTGGCATGTGTCCTGCCATTTTTTTGCCAATATCTGTGTTTGTTTAGGACAAAGAAAATAACTCAAGATTGAACTCAGGTGAACATGTGTAAGGTTTTGATAGCAACTGACTGCATTGCTGTCAGCAGAAGAATTGTTCCTGTATTTCTCAATGGCATAGGTTGCAAGTGCCAAACATTTTACTAGTAGCTAGATATCTACCTACCTTTGAAAATCTGGGTGTCTTGCTGACTGTTGAAATAAGTATTACACTTGATAGCTGTCCTGTTTTCAGCTGGAACGGAGTAAATTTTCTTTTCAGTAGCTGGTGCAGTGCTGTGGTTTGGATTTGGTGTGAGAACAATGTTGATAGCACACTGATGGTTTTAGTTGTTGCTGGGTGATGTTTATACTCAGTCAAGGACTTTTCAGTTTCTCAGGCCCTGCCAGAGAGAGGGCTGGAGGTGCACAGGGAACTGGGAGGGGACACAGCCAGGACAGCTGACCCCAACTAGCCAAAGAGGTATTCCATACCGCTGAACATCATGATGAGTGCATAAGCTGGGGAAAGATGAAGGAATGGGGGGATGTTGAAGACGATGGTGTTTGTCCTCCCAGGTAACCATTACGCATGATGGAGCCCTGCTCTCCTGGGGATGGCTGAACACCTGCCTGCCCATGAAAAGTGGTGAATAAATTCCTTGCTTTGCTTTGCTTGTGTGTGTAGCTTTTGCTTTACTTATTAAACCACCTTTGTCTTGACCCATGACTTTTCTCACCTTTACTCTTCTCATTCCCCCACCCCACCAGGGGGGAGTGAGCAAAGAGCTGTGTGGGCTTAGTTGGCAGCAGGGGTTAAACCATGGCAGTAACATGCATTTGCAGGATTGCAGTCTTGGTCTTACAGAACTTTTCAAATGTGTTCATACTTACCTAGGGGTAGGAAGTCCTTGGAGGGCTTCTTGCCTTGTTGATGTCAGAATTGTGCCATTAACTTCAAAATTATTTGGAATTTTCTCCTCTGTTTAGAAATTATTTAATTTGGTTTCACATAAAAAGAAAATTAACCTACAATTTCCTTTATAAAAATCTCATAATGCAAAGATTATAAATCTTATAGAGCAGCATAATCAACAGTAAAGGTTACAAGACTGTTTAGGCAAGTTCAGGTAATAATTCTGAACAATTAGAAAATTAGGAAAAGATATGTGAAAGCAGTCCACTGTAAGGTAGTCTTCAATAATGTGATCATATGCCTCCCTCTTTCAACAAAATTTACAATGTCATATATTTCTATTCTCCATACTTATGATGTTGACAGACTACAACATATAATGTAAACTGTTCAAACCCATAATTCCTGAAAGTAAAAGTATGCATCTCTGCAAGGTTATTACTGCAGTAATTTCAGTGCTATGTTTGACAGCTATACAAAGAATAGTGTATACTCAAAATATTCCTTTAATACAAACCAATATTCTGCATTTTCCCATTTTCAGTTTCTGATCCACAGTAAAAACAAAGGAAAGCAAAAAACTGATGACTAATTTTAGAGGATACAGAGTACCTGCATTTTTAAAGTACTACGCATTTTTACAGTGACTGATACTATGAAGCATATCGTCAAACTGTGCTGGCCAGAGAATCCTGCGTATTTAGTATTATAATGTCTCTGGCTGAGCACAGAGAAAACAAGGAACATAAGATTAATGAATATCTGTGATTTAATGACTGGACAATATAAGACATCTGAAGAACATTTAAATAGAGAGATACAATCACCTTCTCTAGAAAAGATTCCAGCTCAGCCACAAGACCTTTTGTCTTCATATTCCCTTATCACCTGTTCCATTTTCTAACTCCTTTGTCAGGCAGGATACAGGAAACTATTCCTGAACACTGTTTGCTGTCACCATTTATAGCATTCAGACTTCCAGTTCTGTTCTTTTTCTCTTGCTTGGTTGTTTCTGTCTTTCCCCAGATCCCCAGGTTCTTCCAATCACCTCCAGTCTAGCAAGAAGGTCTATAATTGGGAATACCAATGCTCAGCCATAATAAGCTGATCCAGTAAGTGTCCAATCTGATTCATATTTCCATGCAAGGTCTTTAATGGACAGAGAAGGGGGAGTGTTCTGCAGATAAAAACTAATTACATTAGTATAAAGCAAATATCTGAATTAAAGAATTGACTTTAACTGAGAGGCATCTTCTGTTTTGTCAACTTGTGCATATTTTTAAGACACAAGTATTTTAGGAAAGAGAATCTATATAATTTAAATACTGCTAAGAGCAAATTGTATGTGCTTTACTGAAGATTGTGAATCTTTTCATGTGGAGGTATGAAGCCTGATTCCCACTTTGAAACATTGACAATATATTTAATTTTTAATTTATGACACATTGTGCTTTGGGTTAAAATGTTGCTGGAAATGGGAACTGCAATAACAACTTTGGTATGTAAAATCTGTAAATTTATTATTTTTTTTAAAAAATAGCACGTTAAATAAATTTGCTTGCTTATTTGTCGATTCATGCGTTCTTAACCACATAGTCTGGTTAAATTAGTTAATATACTTCGTGGAAATTAAATTTGTTCCATCTTTCATGGATTATTTTTATTTATGTTAGTTGTTCAATATTTTACATAATAGGGGTAAAAAGTCATTGAAATGTTATACTTCTTGACTTTTTACTTTTGTCACTGATATATAACATTGATATATAATGCAGATATCTCTGTATAGCATTGCAATTATTAAAACTGTTTCATCCTTTAAAAGACAATATTCCAAACAGTGCAAATGTACACTTAAAGACTTTAAGTGGGTTAGAGGATTTTAGTTTTGAAAAGCTGTACTTTATGAAGAGAGCAAGTAGTATCAGAGAGCCACACTTCATGCAGTACTGTGTTATTAGATATTTTTCAGACTGACTACTTCCAACTCTATTGTGTGTAAAAAGGGAGCATAATTACTCAGCAAGTGTTTCTTAGCCTTAGCTATTTCATCATTTATTGAACATAATGAGTGTTAGTTGCTTGAATATTGTAACGTTCTCTCTTTGCTTGAGATTCATTTGTATTTTTAAAAAGTAATTTAATATTTTTGTCTTCATAGTTAGTTCTGCATTATATGCTCATTTTCCCTAATTGGATCCTAACTTATGATACAGTATACCATTTTTATGTAGAAAACAATCTGAAAAATGGATATGTTCCTCTGGATAAAGCACAGCTTGCAAAACATATAAAACCAGCAAGACTACAGGGAAATTTCAGGCTTTGTTATACTTACAACCATGACATTACAAAACTACGATACTTGCTGTGCTGTCTTCTAATCTGTGGGTTTGGTTTTGCTTCCAAAGTTTAATTGATACAGAAAATGAAAAACACAAAAAATACCTATCCTGCCTCAGCTGCACTTCAACCCCTGTTGCCCAGCTGTCTTATTTCCTATGTGCATCTGTATGATACTGACATATTTTCAACAATAAATTTTATTGAACTACCGACAATATGTATTATATAATAATCAATATATGCATATTTATATATACATTGCATATTTATGCATATTAAACATTATTTTAATGCATATTAAATATATACAACATGTTTTAAACCAAAAAAAACCCAGAAGAATTAAGCAGAATTAATCCTTACAAGCTTGGGAAACTTTTGAATTACCTTTTCAGTGCATACTAAATTCACTTCCTCTTGTCTATAACTTCTGACAAATAAAGGTGCATAATTAAATATATTGGGGTTTTTTTCCATCCTGCCCTGGAAATAAGTACAGGAGACTACTGCAGACATATACTAACTGCTTAATTGCTCTGTAGTTGTGTAGTAAAAGAGGAGACCGCAGAGAAGATGGTTGATGTAAAAGCAACTCCAAACCATATAGAACTGGGTTTGTTCATCTTACTTCTCCTCTTCCATGGTAGTCATATCTTTTCTTTTCTGGGCAGGAATATAGGGGACCAGAAGGAATCTCTTATGTCCTTCAATCAAGTTAAATGCTAGTTAAGGGAAGAAATCACTGCTGGTGAAAAGGCAATCTGCACCTTAATATAAGCTGGTTTGTTCTTTCTACATCTATGTTTGTAGTTTTTCTACTACAAAAAAAAAAAAAAAAAAAAAAAAAAGGTGGTTTTCCACTTTCATGATTTAGGGAAAAAAATCATTTCCACTATAAATGTATTCCAAACCTGTGTATACTGATAAACCATTGTATCAACATACTTTATTACTCTCAATAGGAATTCTTTGTCACCGGATCTTATCCCATGTGCATTTAAAGACACCCATTATACTCCCTTTCAAATTCTAAATTGCTAAATTAAGCACATTAACATGATTTGCTCTCTACTTGAACATTTTCCATTACTCCAATCATAAGTATATTCCTTCGCTGGACTTAAAACACTTCAAATTCACTTTTATAATAAAATTGTGATGGGTTGACCCTGGCTGTACACCAGATGCCCAGCAAAGCCACTCTAGCACACTCCCCTCCTCAACTGGACAGGGGAGAGAAAACATAATGAAAGGCTCCCAGGTCAAGATAAGGACAGGGAGATCACTCCACCAATTACCATCTCAGGTAAAACAGACTTCACTCAAGGAAATCAGTTTATTACCAATCTGATCAGAGTAGGATAATAACAAACAAAACCAAATCCTAAAACCACCTCCCCCCCACCCCTCTCTTCTTCCCAGGCTTATCTTTACTCCTGATTTTCTCTATCACCTCCCCTCCAGCAGTGCAGTGGGATGGGGAATGGGGATTACAGTCAGTTCATCACACGGTGTCTCTGCTGTTCCTTCCTCCTCATGGGGAGGACTCCTCACGCTGTTTCCTTGCTCCAGCATGGGGTCCCTCCCACAGAAGACAGTTCTCCAATGAACTTCTCTAACATGAGTCTTTCCCAAAGGCTGCAGCTCTTCACAAACTGCTCCAGCATAGGTACCTTTCATAGGGTGCAATCCTTCAAGAAGGGACTGCTCCAGTGAGGATCCCCCACAGGATCACGAGTCCTGCCAGCAAACCCACTCCAGTGTGGGCTCCTCCCTCCTCAGGTCTACAAGTCCTACCAGGATCTTGCTCCAACACAGGCTTTGTACAGAGTCACAGCCTCCTTCAAGTCCATCCACCTGCCCCGGTGTGAGGTCCTCATGGGCTGCAGGTGAATATCTACTTCACCATTAACCTCCATGGGCTGCAGGGGCACAGCTTGCCTGACCATGATCTCCACTGCAGGCTGCAAAGGAATCTCTGCTCCAGTGCCTGGAACACCTCCTCCACCTCCTTCTGCACTGACCTTGGTGTCTGCAGAGTTTTTTGCTTTCACATGTTCTCATTTCTCTCTCTGCCTGCAACAGTCCTTGCACAGGTTTTCTATTTTTTTTTTTTTTCCCTTCTTAAATATGTTATCCCAGAGGTGCTGCCATCAATGTTGACAGGCTCAGCCTTGGCCAGTGGTGGGTCTTTCTTGGAGCCAGCTGGCATTGGCTCTATCAGACATAGGGGAAGCTTCTGGCATCTTTTCACAGAAGTCACCCCTGTAGCTCACCTGATACCAAAACCTTGAAATGAAAACCCAGTACACAAATATAATCAATCAGAATTCTACATATTATTATGGAGACTGTAACTTTCACGATGTCAGTGTTTGTTATTTAGTGTTACAGGAAGTAACCTTGTTTTGTATTGCTAGATGCTAGATGTGTACTTTAATCTTTCTTATCTGCATTACATAATCAACATCTTGACTTGCGATCGCAATGGACATGGCGTGCAGAAACTCTGGTAAGTATCCCCATGTCTCAGAAAGGATCAGCTAATAAACCTAGTTCTTAGTCATTTCTTAAAGAAAAATTCTGAACTTCTAACACAGGTGTTTATTTGTCCCCTAATGCACGACTTTCCTTTCTTCATTGTTAGATTTCTCTTCATATCTATTTTGCTCACTCCTGAGATCATCCAGTTCCTCCTATGACATTCAATCTTATATACTGATCAAAGTTCTTCAGCAAACCCATCTTCAGTAAATTGAATTAGCACTGCTGATTCTTCAAGGCCATTAAACAATAATTCAATTATTCCTAAATCTGATCTTTAAGTAAACCTTCAGGTACCTTCCTCCATTTGTTCTCCTCACAAAATTTCTTCACTCACTTCTTATACGAAACAGCACTTCCAAGATTTTAGATAAATTTTTTACAAGTGAGACAATATCTACTGAAGTTAATATTCTCAGGATTTACCACTTTTCCTATCCCAAAACTAAAAATCTTATCAAAGACCAATATTTGGATTTGGCTTGCCTGGCACAGCCTCCCTTTGGAATATTCATGATGGAGTCTATTCTGTTCTTCATTCGTCTGCAGTCTGAGTATTCTGTATTTTCCTCCCTCTTAATTTAAATATCAAATTTTGCTTAGTAGTGAGACCAGACTAATAGGCTTGCATTTGCCTATGTAACTGTCATGGTTTAACCCCAGCCAGCAACTAAGCACCATACAGCTGCTTGCTCAGTCCCCCCACAGCGGGATGGGGGTGAGGATCAGAAAAGTAAAAGTCAAAAACTCGTGGGTTGACATAGCCACACACAGAAGCAAAGTAAAGCAAGGAATTCATTCACCATTTCCCATCAGCAGGCAGGTGGTCAGCCACCTCCAGGAAAATATGGCGCCATCACGCTTAACAGTTACTTGGGAAGACAAATGCCATAATTCTGAACATCCCTGCTTCCTTCTTCTTCCCCTAGCTTTATACGCTAAGAATGATGTCATATGGTATGGAATATCCTTTTAGCCAGTTTGGCTCAGCTGTTGTGACCGTGTCCCCACCTAACTTCTAGTGCACCACCCACCTATTTGCTAACAGGACAGCATGAGAAGCTGAAAAGTCCTTGACTTAGTGCAAGCACTGCTTGGCAGTAGCTAAAACAACATGTGTTATCAACATCACTCTCATCCTAAATCCAAAGCCTAGCCCCATACTAGCTACTATGAAGAAAATTAACTGTATCCCAGTCAAAACCAGGACTTTTCCTTTATTCCTAGTAAAATCTGTTACACTGGAAGAGTTGTGGTGAATGGAGTTAAATCCAATCGGTGGCTGGTCACAAGTGGTGTTCCCCAGGACTCAGTATTGGGGCCAGTTCTGTCTAATACATTTATCAATGGTCTGGATGAGGGGATCAAGAACACCCTCAGTAAGTTTGCAGATGACACCAAGGTGGGCAGGACTGTTTATCTGCTTGAGGGTAGGAGGCCTCTACAGAAGCATCTGGACAGGCTAGATCAATGGTTCGAGGTCAATTGCATGAGGTTCAACAAGGCTAAGTGCCAGGTCCTGCACCTGGCAACAACAACCCAATGCAACACTACAATCTTAGGGATGGGTGGCTGGAAAGCTGCCCAGTGGAAAAGGACCTGGAGGTGTTGGTCAACAGATGGCTGAATATGAGGCAGCAGTCTTTCCAGGCAGCCAATGAAGCCAATAGCATCCTGGCTTGTATCAGAAATGGTGTCACCAGCAGGACTATGGAAGAGATCATGCCCCTCTACTCAGCACTGATGATGCTGCACCTTGAACGCTATGTTCAGTTTCGGGCCCCTCACTTCAAGAAAGACATTGAGGTGAGCATGTCCAAAGAAGAGCAGCAAAACTGGTGAAGGATCTGGAGCACAAGTCTTATAAGGAGCATCTGAGGGAACTGAGGTTGTTTAGACTGAAGAAAAGGAGGCTGAGGGGAGACCTTATGGCTCTCAACAACTACATGAAAGGTTGTAGACAGGTGGGTGTCAGTCTCTACCAAGCAAAAAGCAATACGATGAAAGGAAAAGGCCTCAAGTTTTGCCAGAGGTGGTTTAGATTGGTTGTTGGGAAAAAAATTATTCGCTGAAAGGGTTGTCAGGCATCGGAAAAGACTGCCAAGGGAAGTGGTAGAGTGACCACCACTGGAGGTATTTAATAGATGTGTAGTTGTGGTGCTTAGGGACATGGTTTAGTGGTGGACCTGGCCATGTTAGGTTTACAGTTGGACTTGATGATCTTAAAGGTCTTTTCCAATTTAAATATTTCTATGATTCTAAGCATAACAGTAATTTGAGAACCAAAAGACATAAGTGATTCTTTTCAACAGATATGCAATAAAACATGTCAGTTCTCTTTTCAGAGATCTGAAACCAAAATTATCTATGTTTCCAAGCTATTTTCTTTAGATTTGGCATCACAACTATTCATATCAATATGCTTTTACTTTTTAGGTCTAGGTTATCCGTAATGTCTCTCTCTCTCTCTTATCCACAGTGCGTAAATGCCCTTCTGAGTTCTTTTTCTTAGTTTGTTTTTATCTTTATGTATTTATAACCAAAGAACAATTTTCATTTATTGTAACTTGACTTGTGATGTACAAGTTGGCTTGACTTAATAATTTTAAGGATTTTCAGTTTTTGCCTGGACTTCCAACGTTCCATATACTCCAATTTCAGGGTATGCAGATTTTCCTAAATGTTGTAAAGTTCTTGCTCTGTCATAATATCATTATAAAGTAATTATTTATTCTTTTAGGTTTGGGAACATTCCCTATAGACTTGCTCTCTCCTGTTGCTTACAATTTTAATCTCGAGCATAGCATCTGCACATTTGATTCAAATCAATTACATACCTTCTCATTAAGCTCATTTAAGCATTTGACTTCAGCAATGTTTTAGTAGCTTTTTATGTTTCATACTAATAGATTAACAAAAGTAAATTAATTATCCCAGTGTTTCCTTTTTTTTTGAGAGACATTTATTTTAATCCTGCAATTGTATATGTTTAGTTTGCCATGTATAAGAGAAATCAAAAGGAATTTGAAACCACAGGACTTGAATCTCACATTCTTTAGTCTCAGGTTTTCTCCTATAAAATCCATTTATATTTGTGCTGCACGAAAACATAAAACTAATGTAAGAGTAAAGGATAATGTTTTAAAATTCATAATGCAGTATTGCATCTCCAAATTAATAAGTGATCATATTAAAGCCTAGAATTTATGTAGACACTGAAGAGAAATTAGTTTTATATACCTGAGTGAACAGATATGTTCCCTGCTTAACACAGAAAGCAAAAGTCCTAAGGCTGGCCAGGGAAGAATGAAGATGACTTTCAGCAGATATAGTACATCCCTTATTGTGTTATGACTGCCTTATTAACAGCATAGCCTATAAATGGTATGATAGCGGTTTTGTTTCAGGATTTTTGGGGGTTCTTTGGAACACTGTTCCAAACTGTACTAGTTGGAAAGAGCTCTAAAGTGTTACTTTCACATGGGAAGCTACTGTATTGAAGAAACGTTAATTTCCATAATTTTTCCTCTCTTCTGTGGAGAAGTGGGCAAACAGGAACATCATGAAGATCTGCAAAGGGAAGTACAGAGTTCTAGGACCTGGGGAAGAATAATCTCACATGCCAGGACTGTTGCAGTGCCAACCAGATGGAAAACTCAGTGAAGACCCTGAAGGTACTTGTGAACAACAAGTTGCCTGTGAGCCATCGATATGCCTTTGACTTAAAGAAGGCAGATAGCTTCCTGGTTTGCATTAGGAAAAGTAATACTGGCATGTCAAGAGAGGTGAGTAGTCCATCTACTCAGCCCTGGTGAGATCAGTCTGGAGAGTTGAGTCCAGCGCTGTGCACTCCAGTACAAGAAAGGTATGAACATTCTGGAGCAACCCATTGCTAAATGGGTCATTAAGATGGTCAGGTGCTTGAGCACAGGAAATTTGAGGGGACTCTAAGAGAACATGTGGTGTTTTGAGCCACAAGAAGAGATGGAGAAAAGGAGATATTGTTGTCTGTGACTACTGAATAGGAATGGCTGTTACAGGGAACACAGAGCCTAATGTTTTTGAGAGATGCACAACAGGAGGATAAGAGGTGAGGGACACGAGCTGGCATCACAGCACTATCAAAACTAGCCAACTGCAACAAGGCTTTTACTGCCCCATATCAGGTTAACTTCAATAAGTAGTTCCTCCACCTTGCCCTGGCACAGCCACCAAGGTTTCAAAAGTTCATCTACTGTCCGTGGTGTTTCTTCATCCTCTTCATGCCAGTCCACCCTGCCTTTGCCTTTACTGCATCCAGATTCTTCCTTCTCCAGGCTCTTCTTCCAGGCCCCCTTCTTCTCCTGGGGCGTCTCCTACATCCAGGGCTTGCTTGCTTGCTTGCTTGCTTGCTTGCTTGCTCTCACTCACTCACTCACTCACTCACTCACTCACAATGTTAATTAACCTGCCTTCATTCCTCTATAATTCCTCTACAAGCTAGAACATGGGAAATTTGAACTTCCTCGTGTTAAGGAGAAAGTCTTTTACTATGAGGGTAGTCAAGTACTTACACAGGTTGCTCAGCAGAGCTATGAAGTCACCATTTCTGGAGATACTAAAAATCTGATGATAATGGTGCTGTGCATCCTGCTGTAGCTGCTCCTGTTCCTGCTAAGTTGGACTAGATAAGCTCCAGAGGTATGTTCCTACCTCAGCCATTCAGTGTTTCTAAGAAATCGACAATGGAATAACATTAATTCTGTCAAGAAAAATCTATTAATTTTAATTCACCAAGGTATTTTAATCCCTTTTTCAGAGATGAAAAACATTTGTTTCAAAATCCCAAATAATTATAGAACTATTTATCCCAGAAGATGTAGTTATTTTAAAGTTTCCACTTATTTATCTTTAAGGAAATTTAGTACATTTATAGTTTGAATTAAAATAGCATATTTTTTAAATGAAAGGAAACATTCTAATTCTCATTACTTCAAAATTCTAACTTGCACTTAAAACCAAATTATATCTCTATTCACTTCTATTTTCACCTGTATTACATATTGTGTCAGCAAATCCGAGTCAGGAACAGAATTTTGTTTGTTTGCTTTCTTTTTCCGGTAAACACAGATTTAATATAAATATTTTTCCATTTATAATATTCTTGGATCGCTGAAGCAAGAAGGGACTGATTTCATATCATTTTCTGTATTTTTTCAAGCATGAAATTACAGATATTTATGGTTTACATTACTTTAATATTACTGCTATTAAATTAGAAGCACTTTGCTATCTAACACCTGCCTCAAGTTGTGTATGATGTAAGAGGCAAGAGCCTTTGCTGATTTTGGGAATACCATAATGTGACTGTAGTTCTCTCAGTGGACTCCCTCTTCAAAGAAAAACAGGTGTATGTAAAATATATGAAATTTCTTAGAAGTGACAAACTAAAAAAGGTTTTAACTGAACACAAAACAATATCTTATTGCATATACTTTTGTCTGTATTTATGTTGTCTGTACATTTATCAAATAGAACTAGTTAGCCAGTTGTTACCTCCTGTTTATTTTTTTGTTTCTGCACTCTGAACACTAACTGCTTAGGACCAATATGTCCAGTGCACATCAGATTGAGAAGCCCTAAAATTATTAAAGATATCTGAAACACTTCTGTGAATGTGTCCAAGACAAGAAGTGTTCACTGGAGTCAAGAAGGATGACAAATTTGCTAGGCCTTAGTGCAGTGTTTTAAATTAATGATGGCAGCGGCAGCTCCTGGCTCCCCACCAAGCCAAGTATAGCTTAGCCATAATGTGTGACCTACCAGGTGGCAAAGGCAGAAGAGCCTGGGGTTCACTATTGCAGAGCATTCATCACACTGTTACCCATGTCTGCTCACTCTTTCTAGCTTCTGCAGAGACCAGGATGTAGAACGCATACTCCTTCACCACAGAGCCGTACCTAACTTGCAGTTCAGGCTGTGAAAGTGTAAAGGTCCCTTATACAGGTCAAAAGCAGCTCTGCCTAATAGATTGTTAGCAGCCTAATGGTTGATAAATAGCCGCAGGATGGATCAGTACCATATTTGAAATACAGATTTTTTGAAAGGTAGTACTTGATACCATGGTTTTCCAATTTCTGAAATGGTAATGACCAGATCTAGCTAATAACTATTTGATATTACAGAAGTCAGTTTCCCAACTACACTTTAACATGTTTGTCTGTTTTAGAGAAAAGGAGGCTGAGATGTGACCTCATTGCTTTCTACAACTTCCTGAGGCGAGGAAGTGGAGAGGGAGGTGCTGAGCTCTTCTTCCTGGTATCCAGTGACAGGAAGCATAGGAATGGTTATAAGTTGTGTCAGGGAATGTTTAGACTGAATATTAGGAAGCATTTCTTTACCAAGAGTGTGGTAACACACTGGAACAGGCTTTCTAGAGAGATATTTGATTGCCCAAGCCTTTTGCTTTTTGGTTGCCCAAAACTTTTTAAGAGGCATTTGGACAATGCCTTTAATAACATGTTTTACCTTTTGATCAACCCTGAATTTGTCAGGCAGTTGGACTAGATGACAGGTCCCTTCAAACTGAAAGTATTCTATTTTATTCTATACTCTCCTGTTCTGTTCTGTTCTATTCTAATTATGCTTAAGAAAACTTTTAATCTAGAAAAAGACATTCTTATAAACAACTTAGAAGTACACTTTAAGCAGAGGAACTTTATTAAAGTAGAAATCAAATAACTGAATATTTAAATAGCATTTAAAATGTATTTGTGAAATTGTTTGTATATTAGTTGTAAATGCAGTCAATCTTAATGTATTGCCTAATATTTCTAATACTGGAGAGGACTTAATGAATCATTTAAAGATCTAACTCCAGTATAATTATGATAATGTTATAGTACTAATTCACAACTACTCAATTTATTTTTAACATGCCCTTACATCTTGCCTTGAAGAACATACGGATTTCTTCAGTGATGAATGTTTCTGGGATTTGTTGTTGTATTTTTTTTAAAAAAATCAAAACTTACAGTGGAAAGCATACTGATGAGCATTAATTTATTACAATTGCTTAACCTAAGTATTCATATTCCACAGAAGATAATTAGGCATCTGAACTGGAATATGTGCAGGGTTTCTAATGGCACCCTGAATGCATCCTCCATTGAGGAGTTTATCTGGCTGAGCCCATTGTTAGCTCCTTCACAGAGAACTGTTATGACGAGAGCCAGCAGAGAGAGACAGGAATTTGGTGACAGGAAGCACATGAAGTTCAACAAAGCAAAGAGCAATGTCTTGCCCCCAGGAAGGAATAATGCCATGCACCAATATATGCTGGTGGCTGATTGGTTGGAAAACAGCTTTTCAGAAAATTACCTGGAGCTCTTGGTAGGCATCAAGTTGAACGTGAGCCAGAAATGTGCCTTTGTGGCAAAGAGAGTTAACAGTATTTTGGGCTGCATTAGGAGGAATGTTGCCAGCAGGTTGAGGGAGATGATTCTTTCCCTCCATTCAGCACAGGTAAGGCACACCCAGACTGTTCCCAGTACAGTTCTGGGTTCCCCAGTACATGAGAGACATGGACGTTCTAGAGAGAGTCCAAAAAAACTTGCCACTACAGTGACTAATACTTTGCAGCACCTCTTCTATGAGAAGTTGAAACACTTAGGACTGTTCATCCTGGAGAACAGAAAGCTCAGGGAGGATCTTATTAATGTATAATTACCTGAAATGGGGGTGAAAAGGATGGAGACAGGCTCTTTTCGGTGGTCCCCAGTGACAGTACCAGAGGCAATGGGCACAGGATGCTACCTCTGAACATCAGGATTCACTTTTTCACTGTGGAGGTGATGAAGTATACTGACACAGGTTGCCTAGAGAGGTTGTGAAGTCTTCCTCCTTGGAGATATTAAAAAACCATCTAGACATGGTCTTGAGCAATCAACTTAATATGGCCCTGTTTGAGCATGGTGGCTGGCTGGAATGGTATCCAGAGGTCATCAAAAGAGGACTTCTTCCTGTTTTGTTTTGGTTTTCTACAAACATCTAAGTTTTTGTGTATTTTCTTTCAAAAGAACATAATATTATAGTGGAGTTTATAGCCAATATTTTTCTTAGTTTTCTCTTTTCAATTATGCAGCAGTTAAAAGCAAATGGGTTTGGGTTTGTTCATTTATTTATTTTTTTTTTTTTTTAAAAAAAAAACAACTCCATAGTATTTTGCTTTGATTGCCAGCTGATTCAACTCAAGTATTACAGTTAAAACCCCAAACTGCTTTCTTAACTGTTAATGTCATTTATGACTAGCTGTTCTACAAGTTACAGAAAAGTCTGTATTTCTTCATGTTTGACATGGGAGAGTATAAAGCAACTTCTTTGCCTGATTTACCAAGACAGCTGTATCGTTACCAGCACAGAATGTAAAGTCTGGATATTTAACAGAATTAATTGTCAACATTAAGGCCTCTAATGTGGCTTAGACAGTATTATAACAAATCTTACGTCTGGAATATAATTTATACTTTGTAGATGTATGTATGCAAAAAATTTGGTTTTAATTTTCCAAGAAGAGTGTTAGCTGTTTCCACCTACGACATTTAATTATGTATTTTCAAAGAACCTACAGTAGTGTTAGGTAAATGCTACTATGCCTGAATTATGTACAGTATACAAAATGCTATATTTTTACCCAAAACATTACAGAGCATGAATTACAAACAACATAGAATAGAGCACTTCTATTTGGCATCGAAATTTGGTAATGTAATACTCTTTCTAAATGTTACGGTATGAGTTAAAAAACAAGTGGAGCTACAAATTTTAGTAGAACAAGGTATGTGTGCATACTCACAAAATCATGCAATACAGAGATCTGAAAGGAAAGTAATTACAGTTGTGCAGATGTTAGATACAAAGGATATTGAAGATTTTAAAAATATATAATAGGTACATATCTCAAGGCTTTTTTTGCTATGAGGGTGGTGAGGCACTGGAACAGGTTGCCCAGAGAAGTTGTGAATACCCCATCCCTGGGAGTGTTCAAGGCCAGGCTGGATGGGGCTTTGAGCAACCTGGTCTAGTGGAAGGTGACCATGCTTGTGGCAGCGGGGTTGGAACTGGATGATCTTTAAGGTCCTTTCCAATCCAAACCATTCTATGATTCTACTATTAAAACTGGAATATTTAAAGTGTTTATCCAGAGTAATTCTACCTTTTCTATAATCAGCATTAACCCCCTGACTTTGATAGGAATAAAAGACAGAATTCCACAGGAAGCCTATTGGACTTGACACATCTTGGACACAGCAAGTGCCCTGTTCCCCTGGCTTTGTGGTCGGGGTGTAAACAGATGTGGAGAGGAGCAGACAATGATCCTTAGTAAAGAAGGACATGACATATCACTAGGTGGTGTAGTTCCGTTCTTGCATCTATCCTACCTTGAATTCATCTGTGACAATTTTCAGGAACGTAAAATAAAATTACTTTTGTGCTATGGTTCTACACTTTTCCAGCCAATGAGAAATAACTGAATTGTAATCTTCCAATCGATCCCACTGGTCTGTATGAAAATATCAAAGCACTGAAATGTCTTTTTAAATTGATTTGCTCTACTTTGTAATTAGGTATGTCTTGGATTTTGAAGGTTTATTTTGATGGAGAGGATATTAGTCCTGCAAAATTCAATGGAGATATTTGAATTAATAAATGTTGCAAGGGCAGCAGTTTCAGTGGAAAGAATATACTTCAATTTTTAAAGAGTTAAAAATATTTCAATAACTTCTGAGTATTTAATTTTTATTACACTGTATTGTGATTTTGTATTTATCATATAATTTCATTATTTTGTATTGCTAAACAAAAGTATAGGTTTTGTGGTGACTATAAATGAGCTAATCACACTTTTTTGGCTAGTGAAGTAATTTAGGGATTTTTTTCTGTTTTGATTTTTTTTTTTTTTTAAGAAATCAATAAATGGCAGTGCACAGGATGCCTTTCCTATTATAGGGTTGTTTTTCAAATGTTCTTTTGAACGACACCCATCAATGGATCTGCTGTTAATAATCTTGTACCACAGTCACAATAGTTTATTGGTCTCAATTTATGACTTTCAAAACAATTCATAGACTCAATATTTTGAAATCATTTTTGTCCTTGATGTCCTGCTTATATCCTTCCTTTGCTTGCCTATTTGCTTGCTTTCTTGCTTGTACTGGGGAGCCCAGATATGGACTCTGCACTCCAGCTGTGGCATTGCCAGTGCTCAGTAGAGGGGAAGGATCAGTCCCCTTGGCCTGCTAGAAACACCTTGCCTAATGCAGACCAGGATGATCTTGATCTAGCTTAATTAACAATTATTAAGTAAATCTCAATAACTTGTTTAGGTTATTAGCTTTTTTGTGTTTTGTTATTCTGCATGCTAATTTTACCATCTGATCCTTACCTAAAAAAGGGTACCTTGCACCCTTTTTGTCTGAACAATGCAATCACTTATGTAGTCAACACATACAGGAGGGCTATTCCAGATGTACAGCTGGTTATCATACAAAATAAAGTATACAAAAGATGCAGTACTATGGCAGAAACAGAAGGTTTCTTATTTAGAGCTAAAAGAAAGAGGGAGGATAAGAAGCCCCATCCTGCCAAATCACATTTCATTTACTAACAAAGCACTTAAGAGCAAATATATCTATTGGTGAAAAATGAGAGATAAATTTCAGCCAGACAGAAAGGACCAAACTACCCTGAGCAGTATTTTCCTCATTAGTATGACCAAAAATATCCTTGCTGTCAAGAGACAGAACAACACACCGTATTTAACTTAAAACGGGGCTGTTTCTATTGGTAGTTATGAAAAAACCATGTTCTAAAAAAACAGTGTTGATTCCTTTTGATTAACACATCATCTTTTCAAAATGTGTTGAGCAACCTCCAGTAGTCCCCAACATAGCTGCTGCTGCTGTAGTATTTCAGGCTATTCTGTAATCACCTTAAGGAAAGATTCAGCAAATGCCCTAAATCTCATACCACATTTATTCAGTCAGCTTTCCCTTTACAAGCCTGAAATTCTGTGAAGGCATGACAATGGCATGATAGTAAATTCAGTTTGTTGAATTCAGAATGACTGCTGAATGTAAAGAAGTCAGCTGCTTGCCATGACATTCTGAATTTGCCTTACAAATCAACGCTGAACATGCAGGTGAAATAGTTGTCTTCCTGTAAAATCGATGTTTATGGACCTAAGCATTGCCTTGCACAGTCAAGAGTCTTTAATGTCTGCGGAGTATGGGAGTACCTGTCAAAACAGAGGAGCCTCAGGAGTCAAGACCTATCAGTTGTATTTCAGGGGCAACTTTATCTCTGGGTGAAATATGCAATGTTATGCAAGCAACAGAGCATTATAACTCAGTAGTACGATCTTGAAAAGATGGAAACGTATAATATACCTGTCTCAACCTTAAACCTATAGATGAAGTACTGGACACAGAAATAATAATTTGTAATCCATAGAACTTTGGTGCCTTCTTACCATGTATTGAAGGAATAGTGAAGCCACTCAGTCACTGTGTCTTCTCAGAGAGACATCCATTCATAATTTTATATGAGGAAACCGTTCAGCTATCACTTGCCCAGTACTTTGAAAAAACAATGTTAAGCAGCTTCTTTTCCCAGGTTTATTGGCTTTGACAGTCTCTTCACTGGCCCTCTTTCAAATGGTGCTATTTAGACATCATAGGCAACCCTGCCTAAGCTAAAAATGTGAAAACAGAAAGAGAAAATGAATATTTAATGAGACTATCACTTCCTCATGCCATGGAAACCGACTCTACCAAGCTGAAAGCTATGTCTAATCAAGAAAGAGCTTGATAGCAAAGCTGACACACATCCCTTGCTATTCACCATTTTCTCTGACTTTCTGTTTCGACTGTTTCTGTTATCAGAGCAGGGACTGGTCTGTTATTGGAGACTCCAGGTCTCTATGAACACTCTCAGGTACTGATCCATAGGGTTGAATACAATAAAGAAAAAAAGAAAGAAAAGAAAAAAAATAAATCAAAGCTTCTCCTAGTGCAAAAGAAGTAATTACCTCTGCAAGACCAATCTAATTGGAACAGACAGGACATGCTCCCTGTTTCTTGCCACCGGAGGTGCACCCCTGGGTTTTTTGCTGCTGTTGTTGTTTGACCAAACACCTTTAAGGCTTCAAGTACTGACTATTTACATTCTCAGTCAACATCTAGAAACACTTTGAATTTCAAGCTGGGTCTCAGATTACATGTCTTCAAGGTTCAGTGCAAACATTCTGCATAACTCTAGGTGCAATTTTCTACAAGTGGCTAAGCAGAAGATAGATTTATATAGTTGTAGTAAGAACAAAATAATTATGTTTATATTAAAATAGAAGGTTTTCAGCAACTGTTCTACAAGCTTGCTTGGTCTGAAGTGTAGCATGAAATATGATTTTCAATGTGAGAAACTGTTAAGAATGCACAACCAAACAGACTGTTATAGCAGGCAGATAAGAGCCTTTAGGCTTACTGATTTACTTATTAGATATGTCCCAACTGAAAATAGATGTCTTGCTTCTAGTTTGATCAGCTGGAAGGTTAGATTTTAAAGTTTTGAATTGGAACATAATAGCATATGAACAGATGGCATGCCATATTGAACCTTCACACCAGTTTATAAGAAATAAGGAGGGGAACAAGGCTGAAACCTTCAAGTATTGTGGAATAAATGTACATATTACTCAAGATTATACTTGTTATATGGTAGAACTAATAGCAATTTTTGTGTTATTCCTTCAAGAATATTGTAATTTTTATTAGGAACTTTAAATAGGTATCTTATATGCTGCAATTTTTCTATTATTACTAAACCAGTAAGTAGATTAACCACCTATTAATATCATTAGAAATAATCAAAACCTTTACAGTTAAAAAAAATCATAACATTTTACTGTACTTACTATGTCTATAAAGAAACTTATACTTTTTTAGTCCAATATAGTATTACTAAACAAAGACTACAGGGTCCCATACAATTGATATGCATGTGATTTTCTACATAAATAATGTGATCTTCTACAAAGATTTGCTTGTAAATTTATTTGATGATAACAAGCATAGAAAAAAAAAAACCAAACTGAAAAGGTGCACTGATTATTTGATCCATATTACTTACAAAATCCATGTGAAAGGCCCTTTCCATTAAAAAGAAAACACTTTAATAATGAATCACAAATATGATTAACCACTAACTTCCAGTTCACAGTGTGCTTGAAGGAATTGTTTTAGCAAATCCCTAATTATTAAAATTAAGGTTAGAAACTCTAGTTGCAGCTTGTGATTTAGCTTCATCGCTGTTTGGATCTTTGAATGGACAGTATATAGGAAATGGCCAGGAACTTCAATGTTATTGTAAAGGAATAGAAACATTTAAACAAGAAATGGCACAATACAGGAGGCAAGAAACACAGTGATGCAAAGTTCTAAATTTAATGGATGAAAGTTCAAAAAGGGATTCACAGCCTTCCGTTCCCTCCCCTCGCCTTCCCCCTTTCCTCTAATCTTTTTCAAAGTGTCTATGTTCAAGAGATGTGCTTATTATTAAGAAGTGATGCTGGCTCCAGGACATAGGCCCAGAACTGTTTCAGACAGAAGTATGGTGTGCAGGAGTCACCTGCTGCACTTTTAACTTCTGCTAAGAGTCTTCATAAATACACTGCCAACTCCCTTTTTTGACGGTACAGTTTGTCTCTGGTCACAGGAGCCAGCAACAATTATACATTTCTGGGAGGTTGCACACTAAAGTTTATAAATTGCTGACATTATACTCAGTTCTGTATTTGATATGCAATAATCTGAAATAACTAACTTGAACAGTATGTTTGTGTAAATAGGCAAAATTAAAAATCAAGGCACTAAAACCTGGATTATTTCACCTTTTCAGCCATTTTGCTTCATGGTAGGAAAGAAGTAACATTTGTAGTAAGAAGGTCTGTAACTTAGTTTCCTGGAAGAACACTACAGTTGAATCCCATACACTTGACATCTCTTGAACCCAAAGATGAAAAATAGTAAAGTCGCTCTCATAAAAAGCGATTTCCTTGCAGGGTAGTTGCAGGGGTTTTCTGGGGATAGAGAAGTTGGGACGTAGCTCCCCTCTGCCAGGCAACAGGTAGGGAAGGAGCAGATCTCTGTTCTTAAAGAAATTGAGTGGTACCCCACTGAGTGTTTGAACACAAGGAGCCACAGCTTGAAAAACAAGCAACAGCAATAAAAAACTATTTCTGCATAGAAAAAATTGTTCTGAATATTTTAAAGAAGGAAAGGTTCTGCAGTCCACAAACTATCTCATGAGATCAACAGGACTATCACTTCTTTTATGACTTTAGGCACTAGTGTTTTTATGGTTGGTTGGTTTGGTTTGAATTTTTGTTGTTTGGTTTTCTGGTTTTACTATTTTTTCCCCACTTTGAAGCAATTAATTTCAAGAAAGGGGGAGTTCTGGGGGATTTTTAGTTGTTTAAAAAATTCTTTTAATACTGTGGTCATTGATGAGAATGGAGGGTTCAATCTTGTTATTAAAAAAACATGCTCAAACCAGGACATTAAAATGTGTCTAACAAAAACAATTTTCATGTCCAGTCCTCCCTCCTCTCATGCAGAAATAAATGAAAAATAAGTGTATCACTAATCCATTGTGAAGTTCCACGTATTGCTCTTATATTTTATCACAGAATTTATTACTTTCCATGCTAATCTAATCTACTATATATGGCTGCATTTAAAAAGGAAAACAGAAGGTTTATTTAAAAGAACAGGTGGGTTGTTTTTTTTTAGCTTTTATTGAGACATGTAAATATATTACCAGAAGTCATCCAGATCTAGACAACTATAGAAAAATTAGAATTTAAATGAGAATTTGTCCTGTTTAAGAAAACACTGATATTTTTGTTAATTTCTTTTTTTTACTGGAATGATTTATAGGTAAACAAATGTGATGTTACACCTTAAAAATGTAAATGTTAGGCTTTTCATATCTTTACTTAACTTTCTCATAAGCTGTGGTAAGGGACAAGATAACATTCTCTCCTGCAATGAAACTGCTTAAACAACAAACATTAGGAGTGATGCAATGACTATTGAAATGAAGGTGTGATTTTAAAGCTTAGAAGTTAACTAAAATACAACACTTTCCATCTGCTGGTATCACAACAATGCACACTGAGGAAACCATCTTCCACCACATCTGATGCAGATAAAATCATTATGTAAAATTGGTCATAGTACATAAGTCTTCAAGAGCAATAAAACCCACTTCAATGAAGACTAAAACTTCTGTGAAGTAAAAGAAAACCTATTTTCTATTGTACTTTTTGAGACAATTTCCATTGTGAACAGGAGATATTTTTCTTCTATTTAAAAAAATATAATAGAACAGTGTATTGTAACATCATGGCTAGCTGTCAAAACTGAAATCCCTGTAATCATGCCAATGAATAAGTTTATACTTTTGTGAAGGGGTTTGATTTGTTGGGTTTTTTCTTTTTTTTTTTCCTTCTTTTCATCATTTCCTATTTATGTTTCTGGGGTTTGTTTGGTTTTTTGTTTTTTTGGGGTTTTTTTTTCCTGTTTGTTTGTTTGTTTGTTTTTTTAACCTTCTTTTTTCTTACTACCATCAACAGTTGTTTCAGAAATCTGGACTAGTGGCAGGATACCTGGAAGCACAAATATTTTCAAACTCATACAACTACATGGCATCTTTCTTGCCATGATCTCAGGTTAAATTCTTTCATATTAAATTGAAGGAAACACCTGCCTAACCTCTAGGCCTATTTGAATCTATATTTTAGGAAATCATTAAAAACATATCCTAAAAAGAGTGTCTTATGTCCTATAAAAGTTAACAAAGATAAGAAAATGCTTATGAACTCAGGGAATTTCTTCAGTGAAACTGGCACACAGGTCCCTTAAATTTAGACATAAACTAGTTACACAATTAATACCTTGTTCAAGTCCCAGGTGAACTTTGAAGATCAGTTTCTTTCATCTACATAACTGCCATACACCATAAAAAATGAAATACTTTGTTGGAAAGGTGTGAACTTTTTGAGATTCCCAATACAGTTTCTTTCAGAAAGCTTTAGGACAATTCTGGTTGCTCAGATTGACTAAAGATTATCCATACCTGCTTGTTGAATCCAAAATAGCAGTTTGTGTATTTTAGGATGTGTAAAGGAAGCTTTCTAGATTATTTTGAATATTTTAATTCTGTTCAGGACAATAAAGATGTGTTTTATAAGTCTACCTCCTCTTTCTTTCCATCTTGTCACATTCTGCATGACATGTTACTCAGCTACAAGCAGGAAGCAGTGGGAATCCTGACCCACACAAACAGCTGCTGCATGGGTCTAATGGATCCAACCATTCAACCCCACCATCATCTTCTAATGAGCTATCCAGCCACAAACTTATCTGAGAAGCAGTAGACATTTAACCACCAATATGCATCGTGCTACAATTGTCCAGAGTGAGTTAAGACTTCCATGAGGTTTATTTAGTTGGGAGGATGCCTCCTCTGAGGATTTCAAGGGAGCTTGAACACTTATGTGATCCTTTTATCCATGGCACAGTGATTCTAAGAGTAAGCCTCTGAGGAAGTTTTCAGTAGAAAAAATCAGCATGATTGGTATACTACCTAACTAAGCAGGTTAAGGTTTGGCACTGTATTTTCCAATTTGCTTTCCTAAATATCAGTGCTGGTATTCAGGACTCTGCCTGACTGGCACCAGAGCATCCTCAGTTTTGTTTCTGATCTCATCCTTTTTTATTTATTACCGCTTCTTTCCTATCACAAGCCAGCCAGACTTGTACTTTTATAATAAAGAATGCCTTAATTTTCCTGATCATCCATACACAGACATTAATTATCTGTATTTCTGCAAATTGCACTCCTTATTAACAGCAGAGCACATGAATGATGTTTGAAAAAAATACGTTTGGCCTAGGATAAAAAAACGCATAGACACAAGAAGGTCTTAACTTCTGCCTGAAGACAATCCCTCATTCCTCACATATTGTGACACAGGCCTGAAGTTCCTTTTCACAGTCCTAAAGATTATTCCGGTGGTTTCTTAGTATCATATTCACTAACACATTGTCATATTTTGATTTGGCACATAATTTTGTATGGAGGAAGCATGAGAAAACTCAAGATTTCAGAAACTTAATTTTTGTTTTCAAACTGCATAAATCCATAGAATTTCAGTGTTTTACCTCATCATGGCTAATTAGAAGCATATGTGTTATCATTAGGTTTTACAAATGTTTCATGTTTCAAGTGTAGATTTCCACTGAAATGTTATCTTACAAGAATTGAAACTAAAGGCTCTTAAATGATTGAAGTATTGAATCACCACTTGTGTAGTGTTTATTTGTACAGGAAATTTATAGATGCATTAAGCTTGCATGTCTGTATGCATTACATTTGGGACAAAAGACAAAATTTACCAAATTTTATAAAATATTGAATAATTTATTTCTCCCTTAGTCATTTAACTATTTAAATCAGTATTTAGCAATTAAAAAAAATATCTGCCTAATAATTTACTTTTTGTAGAAGAAGTCCTTGATAAAGTCTCCAGGTTTCCACTTCAGAAGACATTACATTTTTATGCCAATATGCTAATAGAATCTCTTTCTAAACACAGTGTAGTATTTTTAAAGTTCACAGCCATCAGAGTTATTTAGTAATGCTAATATATTCCTCTTCTGCTCATCTGTAGAGAGCATTATTTTAAACCTTGTTGATTTGTTTGTTTTTAAAATAGTGCTAGGAAAAATTGCAATTATTCTTTCAGTTTTCAGTAATTTACTACTTTTTTCTAAGCTTGCAGAGTTTCTGGAAGAGGTGTGATTTCTCCACAAACCCTTACATCTTTTCTACTCTTCTTTCTTGCTCTCATTCCACCAGATCCCCACTCCCAGAGGACATTTTGAGTGTATAAAAAGTATTATAAATGAGATGGAGAAGACATATATTCCCAACACTTAAAAGGTCAACCTGTTGAATCTATGACAGAGAAAAGAACAGTTTCATTTATATAAGTTATTGTTTTTTATGAAAATATTTTGAATATAAAGAAAGCACTGAAGCAAGAAGTATTCCATGTAGTATTTCCTGACCAGGGTAAGAATTTGTATCAGAAACTACAAATCAGTAATTGTTAACGGTGGTGTGTATGACACTCTTAAAAAAAGCATAAATTCAGTTTTGAGGAATACCATAGGAACATAACTAACTATAAATTTTATTAAGGCAACAAGTTCCCACATAAATCACTTTTTTATCTGAGCTAAAAATAATTGCAAACAACCAAATATTTTCTGTTAACTATGAAGTAGCTGTTTAGGTAAAATATACCTATTAATATAAATCTGTATTACTCATTAAATAAGTTGCAAAGCTGAAACATTTTTTCTTGGATACTAACAGTATTCCAGGCACTGATGCCAGAATGCTTGTAGATATCTATCTTTGCAGGCATTATAATAAAAAGCTAACTGAAACCCTGCTGTGAAGGCTCAGAAGTAAAAAAATATTTTTTTAAGGGCAGTATCTTGCAATTTGGAAAATTAACTTCATTTAACAATATGTTAACAGCTAGCATAGCACAAATGTCTGCTGTCTCTCCCTATTCACCTGACAGATAATGACCATCTTGACATTCAGTCAGTCTCGTCCAGATAATGTCACCTCATTTTGTACTTGCCTCATCATAAAATGTTTAGCTGCAGCAATTTATAGTCCTTTGAGAAAAGAAACAGATTAGACACTCAAGGACATATAACCTTGAAATTTTAAAGAATATGTGACAGTGGAGTTTTGTAAAACTTTGACAGTACTAGGAACATCAAAAATAAATCAAAAAAGGAGCACTAATTATTTGATCCATACTACTATAAATCTCATGCAAAATGTGTTAAACATTACGATTTTTATAATAATCAAAACAATACATTTCACTAAAAAATCATCATTTCAAACCTGTCAGAAAACAGATGCCCACATCTATTTCCACTGACATTTTCATTACAGCCAAAATGTGTATTATCTATAAAACCAACACAGAACTGCAGTCCAGTAATTTGAAACTTGATGTCTGACAATGACAAACAAAATCAAGTCAGCTCAGTAAGGTTGCTGGGCTCTTTCCTGTGAAACTATTGTTACAGTGCTTATACATTTGAAATGAAAATCCTAATCAAAGAAGATTAGTAAAGTCTCAAGTGTTAAGGACATTAATAATTATAAAACTTGGCATTTCAAAGGAAAGCAATTTTAGCTCTTTGCATAAGTCATTCTGCATTTAAAATGCTAGCAAAAAAAATATTAAATCCTTTAGTTCTTCAGAGATGTTGGGAAATTCCCTTAATGGAAATAAATAACTTATTCTGGGCAATGAGGGGTATATAAAATATTCTGATATTTAATTCTGTATCACATTGTTTTCTTTTCACTAGTTTACATTAATCCTACTCGCTGGGGGTGATCTCCTTGTAGAAATGTAGGACAGTCTGTACACCTGAGACTGAATAAATCTTGCACAAAGGGACTCATGTTGTGGGGATTATTTATGAAGTCACCGAGGATCTCAGACAAAGGAAATCTGCAATAAGTTATTTGCATTAATTTGAGTAACTAGGAGTTTGACATCATATTTTCCTGTTACAGCACATTCTGAAAATATGTACTTGTAATATTTGTGCTTATAATATATGCACAAATAATAATGAAACTATATGAAATATAATAATGGATATATATTTTTAATAAAAAATGAAATCCTGAAAGAGGCAAAAGAAGCGGAATGTTAAAGTATTTCTCAGTCATGGATTTTTATTGAAATATTATGAACTGTGAAGTTTTCCATGAGTTCAGAAACTTACCACTGGATAGTCTCAACTTGTTATATCATTCTACTTTATGACTAAAAAGTGAGACGATTTATTGTGTTAGATTTTATGTGCACCCCTTGTACCCTTTATAAAAGCTAAATTAATAACAAAACTTGTTCTCCCTAATATTTTGAAAAGGACAAAATAACCCTACACCCTGCCTCACTACTTAGCTTTCAGAGCTACTAAGACATAATGAAGAAGCTGAGATTCTCTCTTAACTGTCAAGAAGAGCTATATATTTGTACTGAAAGGGGTTTTTTTCTGTAATTTTGATCTAGATGGAACAAATTCTATAGTGCAGATACATGATAAAAATCTTTCTGTTCTTACTATGGATGTAGCAAAATGTAGTTGGAGAAATAGAGTTGCATCTTTACTTACATTTCTTACTTCTGCTTCCCCAATGAATGAGTCCCTTTCTAAATTCTTTCCAACTACCCTATGAATTTTGAATATGTTTTGAATCACAAATCATTCCATGAAGAAACATCGGTGACTGTAAATATATACCATGAAGTATGAAGTGCATTCAGCTTTCTGATATAATATAAATAAAAGAAAGCCCATCCTCATAAAATAATTAAACCCCCAGGTTAACAGAAGAAATTCATCATTCTAGAAAGCATGCAAACATTTTTAGAACACAGACTAATAAAAAAAAAAAAAAAACCAAACACAAAACCAAGCAGAAAATAACAACTGTCTTAAAGAGCAAATGCTTCTCAGAAAAATAAATTAAAAAAACCAGGTTTTTGTTGGTGTGTTTTCTGGCCTTTTTTGTGGGGGTGTATTTTTGCGGTTGTTTTTGGTTTTTTTGTTTTATTTTTTTCCTCCAAGAAGTGTCATTTAAGGCAAGAGCTATTGAGTTGAAAGCAGACAATGTGCAAAGAACGCTGCAAGTAAGATCTTGGATCATGTAGTTACTTAAACCAATAACTCTATTGTGCTGTGCCGCCTTTTCCCCCCCTCTTGTTCTTTTCACTTTGCCTTGTTTTATTCCCTCTTCCCCCTTTCCTCTTCTTTTTCACAAATGAGGGCCCAGTAATTTGTCATTGAGAGCTTCATTTGGCCACATACAGGCATCTATCATCATTTGACTAGTTCCAGGGCATCTTGCCAGGCTTTCAGTTGCCTGTCCAGAAAGGCACACACGCTTCCTGGATGCCTGGGTTTAAAGCCACTGGCTGTGTAGGAATTATTTTGAGTAAGCCAGTTATCTTGGAAATTATCAGATACCTGTGTGGGGTAAATGAACGAAAAAAACCTAAGGGCCTACTTCAGGATGAGCTGAATAACTCATTGGGCTCTAATGAAGCATGTTTCCATTAACTACAGTATATGCTTAGACCCTAGCTGATGTGTTTGAGATACTTGTAGATAACTCAGTCTTTAACAAAAACCCACTCCCAGCCTTTAAACAGGCAAAAAGATTGCGAAGTCCTTTTATCTACAGTCTTCTCAACTCTTTTTTTTTTTTTTTTTTTTCCTTCATAGAAATGGTCGGGACTCAGCTTACCTCATTTCAGGAACTTGATTAAATTGCCTAAACATTTGCATTTATTGCCATATGAGATGCAGTACTTTATCTTTCCTTACCTTCAGCTACTAAACTAGAAGACAAAAGGTCTTGTTGAGTCCTTTTCCATATTTGCCAGCTTTCTGCAGATGTCTTCAGCATCCTGCAGCATCTTAAATGGAATTAGATGTCTATCTCTAGCAACTAAATTAACCCTTAGGTGTCAACATAGAGATACCTACATCTGAGCTAGTCATTGTAGGCTGTCTTTTTAGCTAACAAAGAGAAAGAATACAATTTATTTGACTTTAATAATCTATAGTGGAATGAGATGACTTGCTCTGTAAGTATGCCTTTGTTTTCATTTGCTATAAAAAAACCGTAAGGTGACTAACTCAGATGTAGAGATCCACATTTTAATTTGTTTGATTTATTGTATATTTGGTCTACATTTGGTTAGATGGCTTCCATTCAGTATGACCAGTCTGATGTCTGTAATCAAATGTAAGAAACAGTTTCTCTTGGTAACATCAGCTATGATTGCATAAAGAAGAAATTCTGTAAGACTGAATCATTACTGCCAAGCTATGTTTCTTTCTCTATTAAGAGTGCATTCTGTTCTCATTTTTTAAAATATTTTACTTCATCCTTCCCTGAGCATCAAAAATTTCCATATAAGTGAAAATATTGATATATTTTTCCATTGATTCTGTTCTGATTCACTGAAACTGAAATCAATACCTACTGTAAAATAGCATACAGATTATTTTCTCTTTATTAAATAGATGTTAACTAGTACTGCTGTGAAATTCAGTATTTTAAATTATAGTTTGCATGATACTTCATCTTTAACCTACCATTTTTAATAATATATAAACTTTTTAAAACTTTAAGTTTATTGCAGTTTTAATTTTCTCATATTTGATTTTGCTTAAAAAATTATCATAAGGCAACTTTATGAAAGTATGAACTATGTCAACTGGTTAATTCTGTAGACATAAAAAACGGTGGGTTGTTAGTCATCACCAGATTTTTGAGATTTTGGCTGGAAACACAGGTGTAATACAGGAATAAGCCTGTAAGGTAGAAATGTTTTCACATGAAAGGGGAAAAGTATCTAATCCATGAAAATCCTGCCAGTGCAAAGACCTAAGTGCCAAATTGTCCTGATTCACAGCAAGTATTCCAATCTGCTTATTTTCTAATGCTGACTAACTTGTAGGGGACTAGACCATTAAAGTTTTTCTCCATTTAACATGCTCAGAGGTATCTGTTTTGGCTACAAAACTGTGTACCACTTAGCTTTTCTTGCAGTGCAGGTTGCAGTGAATCCTAAAACGTGCTTAGTGTCTTAAGAAGGCTGAAAACATAGGTTTGGGTTCCAGCATTTTTTCATAACAGATAGCTGATGTGAGTTATTATTCCATGTAAAATACACAGGATGTCTTCAGTTTGCAGGGTGTTTCTGGGTTACATTGCAATAGCTTGTCCCACTTCCATTCTTCTTTACACTGATAGATATGCAAGGGTGACAGTGAACCAGCATATAGGTTTGTAGCTTCAGTTGTGATAAAGCCATTCTTATTGAGGTGGGGGACAGAGAAGAACAGACTTAGGATCTTGATCTCATCTGCCAGTTCTATAGACAGTGAAAGGTAATCTTAATATTCTTACATCTTTCAGGGAAATGAGATCCTACTTTTTCCCCCTACAAAATCTGAGTTAGGTTCCCTTTTACCCTGGCATCTGTGACTTGCATTTCTGGCTAAACCATAGCCAGCAACAGAAACAGTGTGTTTTAGGCTAAGGAAGACTAAACTTCAAAGTTTATGCCCACCAAGCGATTGGTCAAGCTAACAGCTAATTATGTAAAGGGAGGGGAGGGGAAGAAGAGAATGCATGAGATGACTGGCACTACTCTCTTTCCCTTTCTTCTGCCACAGTAAGCACCTATTCAGTGAAACAGACTAGGAGATAGGGCCAACATTACATTCCTATTTTCATATTTTCTATATTTTCTTTATGGAGCTACGTAAACCTGATTTTTATATGAAGGATTTTTCAGCCCACATTTTCACATCCTCTATAGAAATATTTTGATTTTTCTTGAGAAAGACTAGATTATCCTACCTGAGATTTGGACAAAAAAATCATGCTTTAGGTAGTTGTTCACTTGGGAAACATCAGAAAATGCTTAAAAATATATTTTTTTGCATACCATTAATTTAATATTCAGAAACTTCAAATCGTATACAAAGAAATTATTAGCTCATTTTTTCCTAAAGAAAAAGACTAGTGTTTTTCACTTAAAAAGAAAAGGAAAAAAAAAAAGTCATTCTGGTTACAATGTTCCTGGCTTGTACATCAAAAAAAGGAAGTGAAATTGTCCCCTGATTTAAAGAATATATGAAGATTTCATGTAAGTAACCAGGGCTAAACCTGCTAGCAAAGGGATTGGAGACTAAGGAAAAGGAAAATGAAGGATAGTAATAAAAATGTTAACTCACAGGGTGTATTGGGTTTATGGGCTGAGGTTTGGGGGGGCAGGTGGGGGAGGGAGGCTGTAGGGGTGGCTTCTGTGAGAAAACACCAGGAGCTGCCCCCACATCAGTTTCAGCTGGCTTTAAGACAGACCTGATGCTGGTCAAACCTGAGCTGATTAACAACACCTCTGTAATAGTGTATTTCAGAAAAGGCAAGAAATGCTTTATGGCAGCTTTGAGAGAGATGAGAAAATGTAAGAGAAACAGCCCTGCAGACACCAAGGACAGAGAAGAAGGAGGGTGGTGGTGAGGCAGCCCATGCTAAAGCAATTATTAGCTATTAATTTATAAAAATGTGATTTTTCTACAGTTACAATATTGTTGAGTGGCATTTTTAATAAAATAACTGAAATCAGTCTGCACATACACAGAAGCAAAGTTAACAAAAGGAAAAATATCCTGTGACTTGCTATAATATAACATCTTAATAGAGAATTATTTAAAGGACTTTTTACTTGTAGCTGAAGAAACAGTCCTTTGCAGGAATTTTTGTTTCTTTCCAGCTTAAAGGGATTTTCAGAAAACTGTTTCTGTTAAAGAATCAATTTGTTTGCTTAGAAATATTTTAATTAACAGGCTGGCAAATCCAGTATATATATATATGTATATATGTATATGTATGTATGTATATAAATCTTGAAAAATGAAAACCTCCCATTCATTTATTACAGAGTTGCAGTAAGTATCATACAGAAAATGAATCTCTGTGCCTCCATGAGTAAGTGTGTTGGAGTACTTACATATAATAATTTGACTGACTTCCAGTACAAATTTCAGGTTCATGAAACTCAAAGTGAAAATGCACGGTATGAAATCACGTTGATCTAAACAAATAATGTCCATGTTAAATGCTGAAAGATTAAAATATATTTTTTTCGTAAACTTACATGATTTTATAAATAATAAGTTTCAATAATTTGGCTGATCATAGAAGTCTTATATCTAATAGTGTTTTTTCAAGTGAAGCTAGTGTTCAATGCTGGAGAACCAACTTATTTTAACAATAACTCTTATCTTTCATATATGGACATATACAGTATTCACCCTGCTAGAAGGCTTTAAAAACCCTTGCCCATAACAGACACAAGACAGGAAAGACAAAAGATACAATCCATGATATGAAGTCAAGATATTACTGCATATACTACCCCATCTTTGACTCCTGGGAGTAGCCTTTCCATGCATGTGCTCATCTAAACAGACACATTTCTTATGAAAATTTGTTGTCTTTATTTCCAGAGTCCTAAATACCTGAGTTTTCCAGAGTATACCTGTCCTTTTCCTCTTCCCCTGAGAAAGTCTGCAAGCACAGAGAATGTCCACTAATAGTCTGTGTTTTGAACGGGAGATGACACAATGTCCTACATACACTCACTACTTTCTCTCCTGTAGCACAGTGTTGGGTGTAAGTGTCAAAATTTTGGGAGCAAGCGAATTTCAGGGGTGGCCTCTGTGAGGAAAGGCCAGAGACTGACCTGTGCTGGTCACAGATTGTATCAGGTGGCTCCAACAGACCTACTTCAGGACAAGGATGAGCCCCTTAGCCAAGAAGGTGGCACTTTGGAGAAAGCATATTTAAAAAAGGGAAAAATACTGTGCAGCAGTGTGTGAGGAGTTAGAAGAAAAGTGTAAGAAACAATCCTGCAGACACAAGGTCAGTGAGGAAGGAGGGGGAGGAGGTGCTACAGCAGCTAGAGAAGAGATTCCCCTGCAGACCCTGGAGAAGACCACAGTGGAGCAGTTATTTCACTGCAGCCCATGGAGATGACCACACCGCAGGAGATAGCCACACTGTGGCCCATGGAGAACCCATGCTGAAGCAAACTTATCCTGAGAGACTGCAGGCCTTGGAAAGGACCCACACTGGAGCAGGGTAACAGTGTGAGGAGGAAGGAGCAGCAGAGAGGAGCTCTTATGGACTGACCACAAGTCACCATTCCTTATGCCCCCTGTGCCACTCAGGACTGTGGGAAGGAGGTAGCAGAGCTGGGCATGAAGAAATGAAACTAAGCCTAGGAAAAAATGTGTGTGTGTGTTTGATTTTTGTCTGTCTTTCTTACCATCCAACTCATCTTTTAACTGGCAATAAATTAAACTAATCTTCCTCAACTGGAACCTGTTTTGCCTGTGATAGTAGTTGGAAAGTGAGCTCCCCATCTTTATCCTGACCCATGAGCTTGTCCAGCTTGTTTTCTGCCCCTGTCCTGTTGAGGAGAGGGAGTGAAGTAATAGGTAGGTGAGGATATGGCAGCTGGCCAAGTTCAACCAACTACAAGCACCAAAAGTCTATGCAGAGCCAAGAAGTCACTCTCCTGCAGATCTATGGGAAGGTTTTGGGTTTTTTTCTTCCATCATTTTATTTTCTGTTGTATAGATGAGAGGAATACATTATTTTAATTTTGTGAGACATATTTTGCTCCATTGTTCTGACTTTTCTCGTGGGTTTTTTTTTATTATTATTTTATTTTTTTTAGGATGAAGACTTCCTTCAATGTATTTACCTCCTTACAGCTTGCTTTGGGCAGCAAACAAAGATTCTTAACTTTTTCAGGATTGTTTATTCCATAGGACTATACATTTCTATCTGGTGTCAATTACTGTTGATTTAAAGATACCACCTTGGCCACACCTGCTAGACTAATGAATTCCTACATACATTTCCAAATATGTGTATGTTCATTATAAGATATTCTTTTATTTCTTCTTCATATACATGAAAACATAAAATTTCACATGCTAGTTTTTTGCAATTTTAAAATAAATATTGCATACCAGTTTTTGAAGAAGTAAAACAAATTTTGTAACATATAAGAAAAACTTTAACAAAAAGAAAAAAACCCTAAGTTGAAAGGAACATATCATCAGTGCTACAATATATCAGATTTTATTTTTTGATGTTTGGCATATTTTGTGGGTTAAGAAATTACCCATGCATATGGATACCATAATATGTGTCAATTTTTTTTTTACGTTCAAATAAAACCAAAATTCTTCTTTGTGACTAAAGATTGTCCAAGTCATCACTTCATTGTCTTACATATTTTTAAAGAAGTGATACGACGTTCATAATAACCTCCCTACCTGAAATCATTCTTGCAATCATAATATTTGGAAAAATCTGATACTGTAGAAACATTTGCTTTTTTGGAGTTTACCAGTCTAAAGTCATCTGTCCCTTTGTTGCTTTTGTGTTTTTATGTTCCCTCAAAAGTGAAGGGAAAACCCTCTTCTGCTCTCCTCTGTAAAATCATTCTTCATCTCTTCTGGACCTTCAGAGCTTCAGAAGCAACTTCAAGGAGCAAAAGCCCTTTTTAAAGTTACGACTCAGAACTGATATTCAAACTCTGTGATCAATGACTTATAACTTAAATCCAGTAGATAGCATCTTCAAAATAGTTGTTAACTTGCAGGTAGGCGATTGAATTTTCAGAATTATGTCTGTCAAAAGCAGAAAGCAAATTATGACCATGTTTTATGAGACAAACTGAATTACTATCTTGCTCTCACTGATCGTATTTGTTCTTGGCAACCTGACATAGCTGGAATTCCAACTAAACAAGTTTCAGATCCTTATTAAAAAAAAATCAGACCAACACATATACTTCCATGTATTGTTGCTGTTCACACAGCAAATTTTTGCGAATATCCCCAAAGAAAAAATACTCTGCAATATTTCCAATATTACTAGTTTATTAGGCTTATCAATGGAGTATGAAAATTTTCCTTTTCATTTATTGCAATTTGAATGTAATTTAGATCCCAAACTTCTCTGACACATTCTTCCCTTCCATGTGTTATCACAGACACCTTGAGAAGCACCAAATGCTGCAACTGAAAAAGCCCTTCTTCCAGCAGCAGACAGGCTTCGACAAATGATACTTGAAGCAGTCTTCAGTTTTTCTTCACATAATGACAAAATACTCTCAATATCTGGCCTATTTTCAGGATTGTCTTCTTGCATTTATTCCAGTAGAATATGCAGATCTTGCTGAAATTCTGATTCTGTCTTAGACATTTCCATGTCTGTAAAATAATACTTGCACTGTACATTAAACTGTTTTCTGAAGCTTAAAATCATAATTATGTATGCATTGCATATCATATCAGTTTCAGTAAAAAAAATTTTGTTGGTTTTGTGTTAGAATTATGCTAATTTTTACTCAGAACGATGAATTAGAGATAGAAGGATCTTCTGTATGCATTAAGTAGCTTTTATTTTAAATGAGTTTTTTGATATAAACTGCAACAATCAGTTCAATAAATAGTCTGTGAACCATGAATTATAAGCAAATCCTTGAGAAAAGCACACAATTTAAAGAAAACTGTCACTTTTTTCCACTGGGACATCTATGTATCAAGAACATTTCCCTGGGATCTTATTCTCTACCATGAACATTTTGGCAGTATCTATAATATACTGTGATATATATCCATACTAGACCATATATCTCTGTGGCAAACTAAGTCCATTAGCATAAGTACAGCAATTTCCCTAGCAGTCAGTGCACAGGGGCCCAGAATTTCTTTTCAAGACACTGCAACAACAGTGGTGACTGCTGGGCTGCAGGCATGAAGGGTAATCACCCAAAACACAGAGCACAAGGGAACAGGGCAATGCCAGTCACCTCAATCAATGAAAAGGGAGCTCCCTGACCTGGCTGCTCCCAGGGCCATTGAGGACAATGCTGAGATGTCTGTAAAGGGTGTGAGACCCCCCAGGAAGAGTCAACCAAACAAGCTCTCCCCAAATCACTTTGCAGACCAAAGGGGGTATTTCTTATGGGGCTATAGGACTCATGATGGGATGCAGGTAAGGGGGCATTGTTGAACTGTGCCTAATTTCTTAAGGATGTTTTTAAGCAGATTTCAGGAATCCAAGCGATTTCTTATGGGGTATGTTTAGAGGAACAAGCAAAGACAGGAAAAGGGAGGGATTAAGATGAATTAGAGAGGAAAAAGTTATTGGAAGATAGAGGAGAATGGATAAAATGGGCCTGTAGAGTGCTATTGGTTTGTTGGTCTGCCTACTTGTTTCATCCTTATTTTCATTAGGTCCTGCTTCTACCTCTCTTCTGTGTGGCTGTGCCCTCTACTCTGAGTATGTGTGAATATGAGTGAACTTCAAGATAGAACAGCCAGCAAACAGACTAAGAGCTCTAAGCAAATGGAGTGGGGATGTGATACCTATAAATTATAATTACAATAATCAGAATAGAATGAATTCAGTTTAAATTCAACATAATTTACTAAAATAGAGTAATCAAAACCAGTATGTATCTTGTAACACTGTAGCATAGCCACATGTAAGAGTCTTGTGCAAGTACGTGAGGAATGTGAACTCCAAAGGGACAAAAATTTGTGTAGCTGCATGCAGAATAAATAGGAAAACGTGTCAATGGTGAATTTGCAAGGTAAAGAATAAAAAATAAGAAAAGTGCAAGCAGCTGCAAATAAACAGAACATTTTGTTGAATACAAAAGATGACTGGCAAAAGACGCAAGAAGATAAACAAATTTGGGAGCACAGGAATATTCTGGACAGCATAACCCTAAGCCTTGGGATCTTTTGGATGTTAGTGCTTTTAACCCTCAGCTAGCTGGGGTGGGATTTCTGTGACCATAGGTAGACATTTGCATCCAATTTTTAAAAGGATACAGTGAAAAGAGGACAGATGAATCCCACCTTTAAAGTGCTTATTTCTCACTATCCAGAAAGAAGCTTAGACTTCAGCATTAGGTCATATAAACAACTGAAGAAATAATTGAATATCAAAAAATAAAGGAAGTTCAAAGAGAAAAGGACAAAAGACATTAGAGAGCTAATTATACGTACTGAAAATATGAGATAGTAATATTTTCCACTCCAGTCCCGAAATATCAAAGCAGAACAAATGAAACCTAAATAAATAAATAAATAAATAAAAAACCACACAAAAAAAAAACCCCAGCCAACTGCGGTGATGCAAGTCGAGGTGGACTTAAAAGAAATACTATGTCTGCGCGGCTGGGTTCGGACAAAAATGCCATTTATTATTTATACAAACTATTGATGTATCTTAGACAGTGCAGGTGTCAGACCCTAACAGGTTTTTGTGTCCTCCTTCTTGCTTGCTATTTGCTGTTGCTGTAGGTGCCCGTATGCTGCGGTTGTAAGTTCTGGTTCTTCACATCCTGTTTACATACCTGACAATTTGTGGCTGTCTTAAAGGTACACGGCTAAGTCTTTGAAGTCAACGAACTTGTCTGCAGACCCGCTGCAGACCCCAAGAAATCCCCCTTTTTGTTTTTTGAACAGCTAGTACCAGGTTTGTCATGTTCTGCAGGGCCCTTGCAAACATGACGGCAACCAAGGCAATAGCAAACAAACAATATTGCCAATTGAGTGAATGGATGCCAAAAAGGCTGACATTTTCTCAGATTTTGGTAACATGTTGCTGCAATGGGGCGCCTAAAATCCATGCAGCACATACCATCAAAATCCTCACAGCCATGTTCTTGAGCCAACAACAAAAAGCCAATAGTTGCTCTGTTTTGTATATAATGGTGGCAAATTTGACTCACAGTCTTAACTGCCTAACAAACAAGGTATCGACATTCAAAGTGCAAACAATATTGACTTCTTTGGGGTTAACATTATACAGAGGTAATCAATTATTGAAAATATCAAGACTTTCAGTAGGATTCTTCATTCCCCGCATACATTCACATTTTTGCAACAATGTTTGCAAGTCAGTTTCAAGGAAGGGCACACCAAACAAGGGCTGGTTCAGTAAGGAGGCCACACATTAGTTGTTGGGTTGACTGGCGGCAGCAGCGCTCCCACGATCCGGCACACTAAGCTCAGGCCGCACACAGCGAGCAGGTATGCATCGCGGGCCTTCATCTGTAGAAACACAAGCATAACCTCTCCCCCAAGTTAACAATTCATGCGGTCCCGACCAATGCCCGGTACGAGGGTCTTTCATGCATTATAAGACACCTCCATGCTTTCTGTAAGCGTGCCTCTGGGGTCATTCCCTTCGTTCCCCCCCCCCTTTTTTTTTTTCTTTTCTTTTCTTTTCTTTTTTTTTTTTTTTTTATACTTAGTGCCACTTTATTAATAGACTCACACCAATATGTACCCCCAGCTAAAAGTACACACGCTACGCAGACTTTGTTATTTAAAAGGTGATGGGTTAAAACTACTTATTCACATGCTTCTATCTCATCCTAGTTTCTACTCACAGTCCCTTAAAGTTATTTAACTCTTTGCTGAAAGATCTCAGCTGCACAGCATGCAAAGCAAGGCCAAAACTGCACATTATCAATGTCAAAACAATCCACTGTCTCTGTTCCGTACAATTCTACAATTTCTTTTTTTTTTTTTTTTTTTTAACAGCAAAATACATTTCAACCACTGTAATACAGTAGATTATAGACAGCTTTTCCGCGTGACAGAACACAGTCACCCTGTACTGCGAAACAGTTTTTTGCAAGTCCTGTACTACTTTCCAAGCAAATGGTGTGTGAACGTGAGGATTACCAGCAGACGCATCTCCCAGTACAATAGGATATGCATGCGGTGCATCGGTGGAAGGTGTAGGAAGATCAAGGAGCGGTCTGCCTATCAGTTCTACTAAATCCCAGTTCCCGTCTTTTAATGCCCCATCTCTTACAGCCAGCCAAAATTGGCGAGGGTCGCGCATCATTACTGTACCACTGGAAACTGGATTTTTACCACCTCCACCTTCTTCATTGCCTGTGACGGATAACATTGTCGTAGCTGGAGCCGAATCTGGGTTTTCAGCATTTCGATCCTGCGCAGGCAGGGCTGGAGCCGAGGGGGTGGGTGGGGAGTCCAGAGCTGAGGGGGGAAGGAGTGTGGGCTGGGGGGAGTCAGGGGGATGGGATCGGTCCACTGAGGCTTCTGCTTGTCGTCCTCGGAATCGGTATCAAGTATAAGTCGATGCAGTTGGAGAGATTTAGGGGATTCGGGGCATTGGGGAGTGGCACCTGGTAAGGGACACAGACTCTCCCCCACCCCTTCATCCTCTTGTCTGTTTTCCGGAGGGGAATACAGGGGAGGTTTGAACGATGTACATTCATTCGCATTTTGCTGAATTTTTAAGCCCCCACTCGCATGTCGCTGACTTTTTAAGCCCCCATTCGCATTTTGCTGATTTTTCAAGCCCCCATTCACATTTTGCTGATTTTGCAAGCCCCCATTTGCATCTTGCGGATTTTTGAAGCCCCCTACAGCATGTCTAAGCAGTCCCCATGTAGGCAAAAAAATGGACTCCTCTTTGTCCCCTTTTTCCAGAGCTTCTGACAGTGTTGATCCTAAATTGTTCCAGGTCCACACACTTAAGAGCAGTCACTGGGGACATTTCCACTCCATGTGTTTTGGCCCACAATAATATATCTTTTAACCGAAGCCCATGTAAAGTAATTCCACGCTTCTTTAATACTAATTTCCACATAGATAGCACCATGGTATCTTCTTTAGATAACTTACTCCCCATGCTGTCCCTGGTGGCTCACCTTACCGGTGTCACGTTCTCCCGGGATCTTGCAGCCGCTCGCTGCGCTACTCCGATTCACCAGGCTCCGCCTTCCCAGCAACCCGCTGGTCACAGTTTCAGGATCGCTCCGGACACCCCTTACTGGGGTTTACATTGGCACAGTCTCAGAATCTCTTTTTGATACCCTTTACTGGGATCATATAGGCACGTCGGGGTCACCAAATGTGGTGACGCAAGTCGAGGCGGACTTAAAAGAAACACTATGTCTGCGCGGCTGGGTTTGGACAAAATGGCCTTTATTGTTTATACAAACTATTTATATATCTTAGACAGTGCAGGTGTTAGACCCTGATAGGTTTTTGTGTCCTTCTTCTTGCTTGCTATTTGCTGTTGCTGTAGGTGCCCGTTTGCTGCGGTTGTAAGTTCCAGTTCTTCACATCCTGTTTACATACCTGACAATTTGTGGCTGTCTTAAAGGTACACGGCTAAGTCTTTGAAGTCAACTAACTTGTCTGCAGACCCGCTGCAGACCCCAACAGCCAACCAACACTGGACAGGATCTGCTTCCTGTGGCTATTTTGCAAGAAAAGTTCTGTTCTTCTATGTGGAAAATGCAAGTGATGTTGTTCTATATCCAATATAGTACAGTTAACCTGTTGGTTAAGCTGAAAAGTCAGACCTAAAAGAACTAATGAGGCAAAGATCCTGAAAACAATACTTGCCTAGGGGGGAATCTGTAAATAAACATTTCAGATATCTTCAAAAGCTCATTGGGACTCATCACACATTGGGCGAAATAAAAACAAATTTGGTGATTTATCCTGGAAAAGGCCTTTCAGGTAATCAGAGAAGAGCAAACAGTCAAACAAATAGAAGTGTTAATTTCCTGACTGTAAAATTGATAGTTTTGACACAGTTATTGATTTTTCTGGCAACTGATCAACTGATTATCAGTTTTGGAGAGCTTAATAAATAATTGGTGACAAACAAGTGCTTTCTGTATTGTTCATCCCTTATTTAAATAACACATCAATGTGTTTTTTGTGTATTTATGTGCATTAGACTGCCACTCTTAAATGCTGACGTGCTATGAATATTGTTTCCTAATCTTTGTAGAGGTATTTTAAAGAAGGCATTTTAGCATTACTATGAATTCAAACGTCTGTTTCAAATGCAGTAGGGAAGTCCATTTTATTTCACTCTGTTGAATATGTTGAGTATTAATCTCTCTAAAGCACATGGTTGTACCATTCATTTAAGAAAGCTCAGGATGGGCCTGTGATCATAGTCTGGGACTGAGTCTTTTTTCTTCAAACAAGTCTGTTCCTGTAGCCTATGTACTTGCTCGAAACCATTTCGGTTCTAATGGAGACTTGTGTGAAAGGAACCAGTTAAATCCATTACAGGCATTTCCAGAGCATTGTAGCTATATGTGTGTATATTTTTGAAGTATTTATACTAAGAGCTGCATACATTTGATGCTGACATAGAGGGTTCTAGGCTGCCTCAGAAGATGTGTCTCTCATCTTCTTGAGATGATGACAGATGTCCCTCAGTCAAAATTTTGTTTATTGCTTTCTCTCTTTACTAGTTCTATTAATGCTTTATTCATGCTACTGAATGTTTTTTAAATATTTCTATTTGGTGTTGGGGCCATGTCTATTAATTTTCTTATCTTTTTACCAACATTTTTGTTTAATCTCATAATGTCGCTTACATTTAGCATTCTTTCTTTTGTGTTTTTTGTTAGTATTGCGTTGGGTTTTTTTGTGGGTTTGGTGTTTTGTTTCCCACCCCACCCCCCACCCACCCCCCCCCCCCCGAGGTGACTTTGTTAGTAAATCAGCAACTTGATCAGGAGAGAAGTAATGAGGGAAATTAATAAGAAACTATGAGGGAAATGTTTATGCAACGCTTATTGCGTTTTCAGCTAATGTCCCCTATGGTGTCCTTATGCTACAGCAGAGCTTACACTGAAGGACATAACTATTCTTTCAGAACTTCTGCACTTAAATGCTGCTGAGAATTTGGTCTGAAAAACCAATAAAGCTAAGAAGCAGCCTGTAAGACTAAGTAAAGCTAGAAAGATACACTGGGTTATTATGTGGGATCATAGGTAGGCTTTTAACTGCCAAAATGTCATTTGATGCAAGTTAAGATGTACCCACCAGCTTACAGTTGCATTCTATTTTATCCTATATAGCAAAATTCACTTTCTAAAAAATTACTTCCTGTTACTATGAATTGTCTTGTTCCTTCATTTCAGATTCTCTGATGAGTGTGTTTCTTCATTACTTTCTTACATCGCTTACTGATTTAAATACTGTTGTTTTGTTCCTTTCTGTTAGTTTCTCTCTTCACTTGGTTTGTTACACAAATCATACCTGCAAACTTTCCGAGGATAAGGATATGCCTTCCCAATCTGAATACCCAGTACTGCTTCAGTTTTGTCTAGTAGTTTGATTAATCAAAGAATAACATATGTTTACAAGCTAGCTTTCAGGTACTGAGTAACATTATTGAATATATTGTCTTTTCTATTAGGATATTAGCATTACAAGCCTTACCTTTAGCAAATTTCATTTTCTAGCATTCTGTGGCTATCCATAAAAGAGGTAGCCCGTAACTCCGAAGCTTCATTCCTCTCACTCACTCACTCACCGACCATTCTTGGAATTGCCCTCAGTCATACCACCATTTCTCTTAAGACTGAAGAAATCACAAGTAGTTTCATAGGAATAATTGTTCCTTATGGTTCTATTAAAACTGGAACAGAGACGGTATTGCCCAAAACCATAGGTTTATCTTTGGGCACCTTTGTCAATAATGTAAAATCAGAAATAAAGTAAAATAAACAAAACAAAACAAAACAACAACTAGTTTTGTTTGTTTGATTGTTAAGCCTAGAGTTTTTAAAAAATAAAATATAGCATCCTAGCTTGTTATAGTAGACATTTTCACAGCAGATTAGCATTGGGACTAACAATAAACAAGGGGAAAAAAGTTATGATATAGTAACAATCACTGGATTTCATTCCATTAGAAACCAATTTAATAATAATGGTACTAAACAGTTGTTAGGGAACTTTGTCAAATCGTTCTTCCTCATGCACATAGTAAATTGTCACATGATGTCCAACATATGTCTGTGACTGATATATTTGACATATCCCTATGGGGATATGTTCCCCTTTGTGAATAAAGAAAAAAACACAAGTGAAAGTAGAAACAAAGAAAGAATCTACAGCAAATAAACAATGTCTGGAATGAGACAAAAAGATATCTGTTGTTTGGGATCTCCACTGTCTAAATACTGTTCTTTCATTTTGTGAATGTTACAGATCCAGTTGTTGTTTTATTTAGCTTTTTTATTTGGATCTCACTTTTTTTTCTGAAATAAAACCCCACAAACCAGCTATTTCATGTTCAGTTCAAATGCACCATGCTATTGGAAAGATACACAGTATGCACTCTCTATGAGACTTGATTTCCTTTGCCTTGGGTTTTTTTTGTTTTCTTCTCACCAAAAAAAAAAAAAAAAAAAAAAAAAAAAGAAAAAAAAAAAAGAAAGAAAAAGGAAAAGTAATTCAGAATGAAAATTTCTGGTTGTGTTTTAAATTTCTGGTTGTGTTTTGTGTCCAAAACCAGCTCACCATTCAAAGTGGATCATTAATGTAGTTCTCTTAGGATTTAAGCATCCCTTTCACAGACTAAACTGGTGACTATAAGGAATACATTTTCATGACGAGTGATTCACATTGTTGTGTAATAGGTTGTACAGTGATGCTATAGTCTTCAATAATTTTCAGAATTATTATGGCCCACCAAATCACACATCCTCTGTAGAGGAGGTAGACTAAGATACTATATGATTGTATTATATAACTACAGTATGGTTTAGATTCCAAGGGACCTCTGGAGATCAGCTGGCCCAAACCCCTGCTCAGAGCAAGGTCCATTAGAGTAAGTTTTTCAGGACTGTGTCCAGTCAAGTTCTGAATATATTCAAGGATGGAGACTCTACAACCTCTCTGGGCAACCTGTCCCAGCACTTGGTCACCCTTACCATAAAAAATAAAATAAAATTTTTTACATTGAAGTGGAATTTCTTGTATTTCATTTTACACACACTGACTGTCATCCTGTCACTGGGAAACAGTAAAACACATATATATACCCTATCTTTACATCCCCCAGGTATTTATACACATTGATAAGATTCCCCTCAGCCTTCCTGTTGGCTCATTTCTGCAGCATGTTGAGATGCCTCTGAGTAACATCACACCCATCTTGTGTATCAGTCACTCCACCCAGTCTTGTATCAGTTGCAAATGTGTTGACAGCACATGCTGTCTCATTAGCCAGGCCATTGGTGAAGCAATTGCAAGAGTACTGGTTCCAGTGCCAAACTCTGAGGTACACCAGCAGTGACTGGCCTCCACTAAACTCTTTGCTGCTGACCACAACAGATCAGCCAGTGGTCAGTCCATATCACTGTCCATTTACCTTGTCCATACTTCATTTTTTCTAGAAGGATGTTTCTGAAGGAAGTGTTGAAAGCCTTACTAAAGTCAAGGTAAAAACATCCACTGCTCTTTCCTTGTCCATGGAGCCAGTTATTTCTTTGTAGAAGGTCATCAGGTTAGTCAGGCATGTTTTGACCTTTAAAAATCTATGGAGGCTATTTCAAATCATCTTCTTGTCCTTCGTTGTATTATTCTTCAAATTTTTGAAAATGGTTACCAGAAGTGTTTGTGCCATAGCTTTCCCTGGGATCAAGATCAGGTTGACTGGCTTGTAGTTCCCTGGATCTTTCCCCTTGCCCCTTGAAGAAAGAAATGACATTTCTTTTCTTCCAGTCCTTGGGAATATCCCCCAATCACTAAGAAGTCTGAAAGATTACAGAGGGGTGTTAAGGATATTAAAAGCATTGCCACCAGCAGTTCTAGGGATCAGTTCTCTGGCCCAGCTATTGGGCCCATCCCAGTGCCCAGGAACCTGGGGTCTCTGCCCAGGCTGAAGGACATGCCTGCTGCTTTCATATTTCCAGGTTCAACCAGCAGTGAAGCTGAGCACCTGTACCAGAGACACATAGAAAAAACCAAACATGTACACATACACAGAAGGCACACACGAGCACACACAGGACACTGACACATCCAGTTACACAGATGGCCACAGTCAAGTTGCTGCCTTCAGAAGCCCCCACGTACAGGACTCACAGCAGGCAAAAGCCCAGACAGCCATGTCCCCTCCTCCTCTTGGGCTGGCAGAGGCAGATGGTCACTAGTATAGCACACATATGACACTCTTGAGGTGCACAAGTACATTCACATTTGCAAATCCCCCGAGCACTGCCGTGGTTCCTCTGCTCATCTGGAACCCCTGCCCAGATCCTGGCCCCTTTTACCCATCCCAATGCCCCTAACTCACTGGCTGGTCCAGCTTGGAGTTTGTTAGTGAACACACAACCCACACACAAACACTTTGGGGAAGATACAGACACTTGCCCCCAGCAGCTGGGACCAGGCACACAGGCTGTGACCCTAGGTCCTGCTCCAGCCACCTGCATGCTCAGACACTGTCTATATAGTGTCCTTGGGTCACCTGACCCTGCCTTCACTCTTGCACGTATACTTGTAATGGCTGAACTTTGTCAGAAGCTGGTTGTTCATCCATGCAAGTCTGGTTGATAAGGATATCAACTTAATGGGCTGGACCATTCTTGAGCTTGGAGATGGCAATCTTTGTAAATCAATCAGCTCTCCTCCACAACTTTTCTCTCCAGGACCCTGGGATTCTTCCAAGCAGATGTCTGTAGACGCCAGCATTTACACTTCTGAAGGTCAGGGTTGTGATCCTACTAGTTGCCTTGCTTCCTGCTTTCAGGATCCTGAACTCCACCATCTCACAATGCAGGCAAAGATGACACCAACCAGTTTTTTCTTGTTTTTAAGCATCAGGTTTAGGAGAACATCATGCATTATTGGCTCCTCAAACACCTGTGCCAGGAAGTTGTCATCAATGTCGAAATCTCCTGGGTTGCTTGTAGCCTGGTATGTCTACCATCTAGCACATATGGAGGTTGTTCAAGTCCCTCGTGAGCACCAGGATCTGCAAACATGAGGCTCTTTCCAGTGACCTGAAGAAGTTTTCAGCTACCTATTCCTCATCATGTAATCAGACACCCACCACATGATCATCCATACTGGTCTTTCCAGTTATCATAATCCATAAACTCTCAGCTGGCTTCTCATACAACCCCAGATATTGCTCCATGCACTCCTGTTGCTCTTTCACAGAAATGGCAGCTCCCCCACTTCACCATCCCGGGCTGTCCTTCCCAAAGAGCTTATCCACTGCAGCACTCCAGTTGTGTGAACTATCCAACAATGTTTCTGTTTTCCAAGTAAGACATAGCCCTGCAACTGCAGGCAGACCTCTAGTTCCACCTGTTTTTTCCCTGTGTGCATGCATTAATATACAGGCATTCCAGTTCTTACTTCCCACAGAAGGTATGACAGCTTCCCCACTTACGCTGTCCTATAGATGTTCCCTTATTTGTGTGCATACATTTGAGGTTGGCCCTTTTTAACCCTGTTTTGTTGATTATAAGGTCTTTCCTTTTTATATCACCCTGCACAATTTGTTTGGCATTGAAATACGCAGCAAAGTGAGTATCATAGCAGAAGACATGTCAAAGTAATTCATTAGGAACTGAAGACTTTAGTTAGCTATAACACTAGCATTGTGGAAAGAAAAATGAAGAGAAGACAGTGGGGAAGGTATGACCAATGAAAATGAGGTACAAATGTTTGTAAAGGATTAAGGGCAAAGGAAAAGAAAACATCCAAATATTTAGCCACTCATCAAAAAACAGAGGAGGTCCCTGATGTTGCTCAAATAGCTCCTGTCACCTAGAGCCTTGCCCTGGGCTATCTCACCCCTGTGCTCCTCACTTCAGCAGAAGGGAGTGAAGGACAGAGCAAACAAATTGTTTCCCCAAAGTGAAATCAGGTAAGTCTAGAGTAAAAGTTTACTCTTTCTGACCTATATTTTTTTCCTATTTTTTTTTAATTGAGTTCATGCTTCATCAGATGTTTGGTTTTGGGTTTTTTTTGTGGTTTTTTTTTCTTTTTTTTTTTTTTTTACTGCCTGTAATCTCTGCATTGTTTTGACCTGGATCACTGTATTCAGGTCACGAATGACTAGCCTCTCTGCTTCATCTTCCTGTTCTGGTCTGGCCTTAGCTGTTCAGTATAGTTCATGCTGCATGATAATTTTTTTAGTATGTGTGAAGCCAGAAATAAACTATGTCTGTGACAAATACTGTATATTACCTTATTACTAGGAAGTTGGAGTCACAAACAAGAATGAAAAACTTCTTTCTTTGAGCAAATTTGGAATACTTATGGCTTCTATATGGTTTTATTATGAACTCTGAGAATGTGAAATTTGACTTATTATTTTGGACTTTAGAAAAAATACCTGCAGCTGCAATATCATAGGTTAGCCAATTTTAAATCATCCAACTCTGACTGAGCCTGTAAAACAGCTGTGCTGGATACATAGCACAATTACTGTACAGCTATGCTACCTGGATCTTTTCACCGCTCGGCTATCTGACCTAAGCATGCAGATGAAATACTTCTGAGACAGGATTTGCTTTCAAACAACTGAAAAACAAAAACCAACTAAACAAAAAAAGTTTGGATTCTGAACTATACCAGTCTAGGCCCTTCTGTAGGTATTGTGGAAAGCGGTGGCTGTAGTGGGAAACTGAACACATTTGAAGTTATAAGATTGGCCAAGCAATTCAACTTCACTGATTTTGAAAGGAATATAGTAAAATAGTTTAAACTAGAGGCTTCACTTTAGATTGATCAAAGCTGGAGTAAGGTCAATCCTAGCCTCAGTGGATCTCATGCCATACTTTCCATAACATAATGTTTTCATCTTCATAATCTATGGAGATCTGTACTTTATGAAGAATTAGAAGTGTCTGTGTGGCTTCAGAGCTATGTGTGTGGTTTGTTATGTAGTATCTTAGAAAATACTTTCTTATCATTTCTCGGTGGTGTTGGTGTAATTCTATCAGAAAATAGATGAATTGGTTAATTTTCCCAGGGAAAGTTTTGAAGAAGGGCAACTTGTATACTAGGATTTCCCATAACTGCCAAGTATATCTACATTTTATTTCCAGAAAGGATTCTCAAAATTTACCTGAATCACACCTGCTTCTTACATATATTATGGACTGTGTGTGAACTAATATCTCCTGAAAATCTGTCTGCAAAACAGCTTAAATGCTAAGTTTAGGCAGACCTGTCTAAATACTGATATCACATCTGTTTATCTCTCTTTTTACTATTTGTTCTTCTGGGCTCACAGAGGCATTGAATTCATTAGAATTTGCAACATACTAAATTCTCAGTTGGTGAAATAATCTGTACCAGAAACTGCAACAGTAGTCCTAAATATAATAGCAGTTTATTTGTTTGGATTTGAATCTGAAAAGTTATCTAGTGGTCTAGTGCTAAAAACAGTGGAGATCACCTAACTGACCCAGTAAAGAGAATACAGAACTGTATATTAACCTTCCTATGATCCTTGTCCTTAAATTGCAGAGATATGGATTTGATAGACTGTTCAATGGATAATTATGGAATTGGTTGGATGGCATCTGAAGAGTGACAAAATGAGCCATGCCCCTCAGTGGTCCATATTGGGACTGATAGTGTTCAGTATCTTCATTAACGACATAGACAGTGGGATGGAGTGTACCTTCAGCAAGTTGATGAATAACACCAAGATGAGTGGTGCAGGTGATACACTTGAGGGAATAGATGCCATTCAAAAGAACCTTGACGGGCTTAAGGAGTGTGCCTTGGTGAACTTCATGAAGTTCAACAAGGCCTAGTGCAAGCTCCTGCACCTGAGCTGGGGCAATCCCCAGTATCAATACAGGGTGAGGAATGAAAGGGTTGAAAGCAGCCCTGTGGAGAAAGACTTGGGAACACTGATGGACAAAAAGTTAGACATGAGACAGCAGTGTGGATTTTCAGCCCTGAAAGCCAGTCATATCCTGAACTGCATCAAAAGAACTGTGGCCAGCAGATCAAGGGGGGTGGTTTTCCCCCTCTACTCCACCCTTGTGAGACCCCACCTTGTGCACTGCCTCTAACTCTGAGACCCCCAACACAAGACAGACATGAACATGTTATAGCTGGTCCAGAGAAGGGCATGAAAAAGATCAGAGGCTGGTACACCTCTTCTATGCAGAAGGGCTGAGACAGTTGGGGTTGTTCAGCCTGGAGAAGAGAAGGCTCCAGGACACCTTATTGCAGCCCTTCAGTACTTAAAGGGGGCTTATAAGAAAGATGGAGAGAGCTTTTTATGAGGGAGAGCCTGTAGTGATAAGACAAGGGCTGATGGTTTTAAATTGAAAGTGAGTAGATTTAGATTGGACATAAGGAAGAACTTTTTTACAAATAATGTGGTGACATACTGGAACAAGTTGTCTAGAGAAGTTATGGATGCCCCATCATTGGAAGTTTTCAAGGTGAGATTGGATGGGGCTTTGGGCAACCTAGTCTAGTGAAAGATGTCCCTGCACATGTCCAGGGAGTTGGACTAGATAATTTTTGAAGGTCCCTTCCAACACAAACTGTTCAATCGTTCTAAGGTCTAATGAATACAATTTGCTGAAATCTGTTACTTTGCATTGTATTTTACTTGACAAAGTTCATACTGAAACAGCTGAAACAAATATATTAGTAGTAATAGAAAGAATTAAGACTGATTTGTGGAAACCAAGCAAATCCAGCAAACTAGAAGGGTTGGCCCGGGGTAGGGGTGGGGTGGGGTGGGGGTGGGGGGTCGGGGGGAAGGGAAAAAGAAAAGGGCTACAACGGGTCACACAGTCAGTTTTCCACAGTTTTGTCGCCTATTTACTAAACGTTCTGGGGAAGCCTCAAAAGAATGGCATGTCACTGTTGGAAAGTGTTGTAGTTAAACCCAAGCCAGAAACTACCACCAGCTGCTCACTCACTCCCCCACTCCTTCTCCAGAGGGATGGGGAGGGAATCAGAAAGGAATATATAACTCTTGGGTTGAGATAAGAACAATTTAATAATGGAAAGGAAAGGAAAGGAAAGGAAAGGAAAGGAAAGGAAAGGAAAGGAAAGGAAAGGAAAGGAAAGGAAAGGAAAGGAAAGGAAAGGAAAGGAAAGGAAAGGAAAGGAAAGGAAAGGAAAGGAAAGGAAAGGAAAGGAAAGGAAAGGAAAGGAAAGGAAAGGAAAGGAAAGGAAAGGAAAGGAAAGGAAAGGAAAGGAAAGGAAAGGAAAGGAAAGGAAAGGAAAGGAAAGGAAAGGAAAGGAAAGGAAAGGAAAGGAAAACCCCAATAATAATAGCAATTATAATGAAAAGAATGGAGAAAGGGAAGTAGGGGAGGGGAATAAAATCCAAAGGGAAGGGAGAACACAAAAAAAGTGACTCACAATACAATTGCTCAGCCAGTTCCTGAGCAGTGATCCAACCAAGTCCTCCCAGTTTATATATTCAGCATGACATTATATGGTATGGAATATCCTTTTGGCTAGTTTGGGTCAGCTGTCCTGCCTGTGTCACCTCCCAATTCCTTGTGCCCCTCCAGCCTTCTCATTGTCAAGGAATGAGAAACTGAAAAAGTCCTTGACTTAGTATAAACTTTACCCAGCATCAAACCAAACCATCAGTGTGCTATCAACATTGTTCTCACACCAAATGCAAAACACAGCACCGCACCAGCTACTAGGAAGGAAATTAACTCCATCCCAGCTGAAACCAGGACAGAAAATTAATATAGTTGGAAAGACTTCTCATCTGAAAGTACCTCTTTTTCTATTGTGTATACATAGAAGAGAAAGGTCAGAAGTATCGAGGGAGACTGTTGACTGAAATTTAAGGATATCTTGGCAAAGGGAACAGGTATTATTGCATCTGGATGAATGAACAGAAAATAACGTGGAACTAGTGAGAAGAAAGAATAGACAGAAGAAAAAACATAAACAGCAGTAATAGTGAGTAACATTTATGTGCACTTTATTTTGTTTAGCTTTTTTGTCATCTGCCACCATTTCTAGCAAAGTGATGGAATGATGAACCTCTACCTTACAATGGGTCAAAATGTCTCCAGCAAACAAGATTTTTCAATTAAAAAGACCAGATGGATAACAATCAAAGCTTTGCCTAAGAATGTAAGAATCTTTACAATTTATATATATGTCTATATGTATAAGCTTTTATTTCCAGAATTATACCTGAGAAAACACAATCCTATGTGGAAGGCCTGACATAAATTTTTCAATTCAGTCAGAATAGAGATTGAAATATTCTGCTTATATATCTGCCCAGCCAAATCACAACTGATTCAAAACTAGTTTTTTTTTATTTGTTTGTTTGTTTAAATGAAGGAAAAATGAAAGTAAACAAAACCTTTTTTTTAAAAAAAAAAAAAGGAAAAATAAGGTTACAAAGAGGACACTTGGTAGGGACTTATAATATTCATTGAAACTTCTGAAAGCAGAGAACATGCTAGCTCACACTGTGAGGAGCTGCTGTCACCAGGTATCACAGTTACAAAATCAAAGTGAAAGCAGTCTTTTGGATGTTCTTTTATTGTGTAAGAGAAGCAATAAATGAAAGAACTTGTTATAACCTACAATCCTGCATAAGTATATTTTTAGGAGTTTATAGAACACTGAAAAGAAATAGAAAAACTGATTACTAATAACTTTCATAAATATCTAAATGAAGTGTTCAGAGGACAAAATACGGTACAATTAAAAACTTAACAGGAGCAACCATTTGTTTGCATGTTGCTTCTAAGATTTGACATGCATGAGAACTGTTGTCTAGCTTAAAGAGTATCACATGTAAAACATGTGATATGTAAAATATGAAATAAACTTCTTAGTAGTCCAAAGTGTCAGGTACAACCTTGCAGCACTACATGGTCGAGATAGAGGACATTTATCATAAACATGGCAAGATGAAGAACCTCTCAAGAAAACTCTTATAGTTAGAATTGCTGTACTTATAGGAAAGGATGATGTGTAGCTTCCTCTGCAGAAAATTTTCAAGTTGGACAGTGGTCATTTTTTATGCTTACCTTTACCAAGTAGCATTCACATACTAGTTCATAGATAGTGGTCACTATTGTGTGCAAGAAATTACTCAACAGTATTCGTATAGGGTGTTAGTTTAAGCCTAAGAACCAGCTCAGAGCAAATCTTTATGGTGGTCTTGTAGTGTCTTTAGGAATGAATAAAACAAGAAAATCTCATTTTTTAAAGTGGTTCAGAAACATCCTGAATTATATGATTTCTTAGAACCCCTGTTATCAACTATATGATGATAGAAAACTGATAGACCTGTCTTTCATGAATTTCTCTTACCGTTTTCAAAGATTCACACTGTTCATATGTACAACACCTCTGGCAAAGTGTACTGCAGACAAATTATGCAGGTGCTAGACATGAAAAAATAATTCACATTTGGTTTAAACTTCAGTCATGTAATATTCTCAAGCTCTTACACTGTGTGACATAAGATAGGCTGATTTCTGGTTCACTTTCTGTATAAAGTTCCTTATTTTATAAAAGTGTATAGTGTATGCCTCCGACATCTCTCATTTAAACTGAGGAATCCCTTTCAGTTGAAGAATACTCATAAAAATGTTGTTTGTTACTGTACTTTTCTTATTTTTTTTTTCTTTATCCTTTACTCCTTTTATTATCGCAGTGGCCAAAATCATACATAGTCAAGACATAGGTGATGCATGCATTTCTTCAGCTGCATAATGATGGGTTTTGTTTTGTTCACTGTCCATTCCATAACATTTCTAGTATCTTGTTTGTCTCTTTGGTTACCACTTCATAGCTAACTGAAAGAACTATATACCCAACATCTTTTGTAAGTTGACCCCAATTTTAAATGGCAGTCGTAAGTATACATCAGAAACAAGGGGATAGAAAGAGTTGTATTATTTCCTGAGAATTAATCTGTAGCTTTCATAGGATTGGGGTTTTTTTTAAACAATATTAGCATGATGCAGAGTTTAATAATAGTAGTAATATGCTGTAAAAAAATTTCCAAACATTTTCTTCTTTTTTAATAACTACTAAACTGAAAAAAAAGAACAATAAAGGCTTCAAATTTTAATTTGCAGTGGAACTAAGATTTTTCTTTCAGCTAAATAATGAATGAAATAGCTTCCTATCTACAAAAAGTCATATCTGTGGTCCACAGCTGTGATAATATTAGTTTCCCCAGGAACTGGTTAGGTAGTGTGAAAATATTTAAATATGTTGCCACATATAATGTAATGTAAAAAGAATAAAAAATAAGTTTCTAAAATTGAAAAGAGAAATGAGATCCAGTTTCATTTAAACACATAACCTGCATGAAAACGGCAGTTTTCTGTTGAAATTATATTGCTTTTAAAAGTTTCCTTGATCTTCACTATTTAATCAATGGGGACATTTAAAAAAATACCACAGGGAGGATCCTATTCACCTGACATTCTTACTGAAATTAATGAGAGGCTTTTTTCTTGTGGAAGCTTACACAGGCATCTACTCCTTTATGTGGAATAGATAGGCAATTTAAAGTATAATTTATTGCTTAGTTTGAAGTGTTCACTAACACTGTAAGTCATGGATCAGCTCTTATAGGCCCCTTTAGCACAGTGGAAATAGATAGGGTGCCCCAGAAAGAAAGCTTCATAGGAGAATGGTCTTTATCCTACTTAAAAATAAACATCCATATTAAGATGCTTATAGTTCATCCTACTTATCTTAGACACAATTATTATTTTCTCCTATAGAAAAAGACGAAAATGGGGGATTCCACACCCCCAACCCACCTGCTCCACCCCCAAGTGCCTTTATGAAATACAAAGATCCAAATAAACAACTATGGATTAGTTTTTAGGCACTTATGTGATTAAAGAGATCCTGCTACTAAGCATATGTGAAAATGAGTTCCTCTTCCCAAAGCTTAACCATTTAAAGATGGGTAGTCTCAACTAATTGCTTAGCTTTGGATTCTATTTTACTTTTCTATGTGCTAGGAAAACATCAGTTGGTACCACAGTGTAATTTGTCTTCTTCTGTAAGATATTTGTGATTAGCACTTACAGAGAAATTAGAATTGTATGAAGAGAATCCTACTGTTACTTAGGGTATCTGGTACAGTAGGCAGACAAAATTTAGGAACATGTTAGGCAGACTAGAATGTTTATTTCCATTTTTAAAAAAGCTTCTTACAACATTATGCACTTAGTTATATTGCATGCAGCAAAAATTACACATTTAAGCACTGTCTACCTAGCACTGAAAGTCTTTTTTTCTAGATAACATTGCATTTCTGAAAGACAAGAATTTGTTTAGGAATTTTCATTAAGCATAACAAAATTTATAAACATTCATCTGCCTCGATGTTTGCATTGTGCACCTGGTTTTTTAGGACAATTAACAAGCTTTAGATCCATAATTTTGATTGACTAAAAGATTACCATGCTCAAACAGCTCACAGTTTTCATATGCAAAAGTGCTATTTTGTTCAGATATATATTTCCACATATTTAACAAGTGTATTTCTATGAGCATTTATACAAAAGTATTATTATTACCACAGTGCTTTTATTGCACAGCTCCAACCCTTTCCCATCTGATTTCTACTTTCCAACCTAGCATATGTGCTCCGTACCTCTTCAGAAAACATTGGAAAATTGGTTGCAAGGCTATTGCATTCACAGATTCATTTTGACTATGTCCTGGGTTATAGTTCCTGCATGCAACAAATATTTAAATGAATTGCAATTTCTCTTTCCTTGTTTCTTTTTAACATTACAAGTAAATAGGAGTAAGATTACACTCCTTCCAAAAAAAAACCACCAAAAACCCAACCCAAACCTTATTACCTTTCACCAAGTATTGATACCTTGGGAATTGCTTGTTTCATAGAAATAAACATACTATGTCACTGGTATAAACACTGATTTATGCTCCCCTGTTGACTTCTGCTCCCTCTTGACTACTATATCACCCTTTACTGTATTTCACAGTATTTACAGTAAATACATCACTCTATTTAACAGAAGTTTACTATGCAATCTACACATAAATGGAAAGACAGACTTCCTTCCATGAATATTGGGATTTTTTTTTTTTTTTTTTTTTAATGTTATTGTCAATGTTTGGAGACACTGTTGTTAAGTAATTCTAAATTTACTACCATAGCAATCAGCTTCCTCTTCCAGCTGGCTTTTTTAGATGAGGGCTGGGTGTTTGTAGTTATCCTAGGAGCAGTCCAGCTTACAGCAGAGGACCTTCATGGCAATACACAGGATAAATGACAGAAGGATGCATTCCATGAGTCCTATTGAGATTTGGCGAAAACACAAAGCATCTGATGAGCAGTGAAACAATTCATGTGGGGTGGTGGGGGTGGAGAAGAAGTTAATAAAAACAGAAAAGAAAGAAGAAAAAAAAAAAAAAGATGAAGAATGAATGTCTGAACTGTATGAAGTCCTGAATGCAAAAGAGAAGCTGATTTTAGCTGCATTTTTCATGAATCAGTGTGAATAATATAGCAGCTAAGAGGGCCAAAATAAAAATAAACAAACAAACAAATAAATAAAGAAGACTGAAGAAAATTATAATAATATATATATAAACATCACAAATTTGACTGGTCTTCTGGTAATGATGCTATACACAGAAAAAATGGTTTAAAGAAAAGCATGCACTGCAAAATTAAGACAAGCCTCGAGGAACCTAAAGACCCTCTGAAAGCTGAATGGATCTTCCTGCTGATGCTGCACCAAGCCCTGGCACTGAAAATCCTTCAGTGCCAGCTGCATCATGAAAGGACACCCTTCATGCAAGCTTGGGTTTTGCTTCTTTTTACCAAAACTCTGAGAAAGTGAAATTCAGTCTGCTGTATTTGATCCTTAACTGTCAAAAGCTACAATGGATTTACACGTTGTTCTTAATGTGGCTTTAAACAGACATTTTTATTCACTTATATCCAGATTAAATGAGGTATGATAGAGTATAATACCAAAGCCTAAACCAAAAATGTAAGCATGTGCATCATCAGTACAATACAAACCTTCTTCAAATATTTTTGAAGTCAGTGGAAGTCTTATCATTGACCTTAACAGTTTTGTCAACTGTCCCCATTTATTATTTTCTTATTGTTATTTAATGGGATAGCCAAATGACATATGAAAGCTGTCTGTCGTTTATCCATACATGTTAGAATGATCTCATAAAGGATATTAAACTGAATGAATTAAAGCTGTGGAATTATTGTCAAGGATTTGTGTTCTCTGCAACAGCCACGGTAATCTGATGGATCTTGTCATAAATGGGCAACTGATGCTGGGGCTGTTGCTGGCAATTATCAGCAAACTAAAAATAAAACCTGCAAATACTGCTGTCAGTTAGATCCATCACATCTTGTGTATGTTAATATAAATGGCATGATATCACAATGTTTTTTCTCCATATTTTCAGCAGTTGGCATAATAGAAACAGAGTATGTCAGTTCACTGGTTAGGATGATTACTCACTCTGGAAAGGTATTACAACAAAGCAGACCCACAAAACATAGATTCTCATCAATATTGCTATTTATTTATTCCAAATAATAAATAGTTAAACACATGTTTCCATAACAGAGCAAATTTCTGCTTTGTTGGTTAAACATTCACTTCACAGCCTATTGGCCCAGTTTTCAGAAGAAACATCCACATTGCAATCAGAAAGGAGGAGTTACTGTATTTTTCTGTAAGGAGACTTCTGCAAACAATTTGTTCCCAAGGTTGTTTGTTCACTGCCAGCCCTCTGTGCTTCTCTCTACTGCTGTGGGCATGGGAGGGCACTCACAAGGCTGTGCATAGCTCTTCTGCAGGCTTAGAGCCCTTCAGGCTTAGAGGAAAAGGGCAGTTACTGCCCTAACCAATAACTCAAACTTCAGTGTGACAATCTTGAATTTACTGTTTCTAGCTGAGATGGGGTTTTGAGGTAGGTGCTTCTTTTGCTTTCTCAGACAAAGACAGGTCAGCAGATATCCTGCCCCCTTCCCAAACCTGCTGCTATGTCACTGCTCTTCGTGCCACTGCAGAAGGAAAAGGGGTTCCCCTGGGGGAGCTCTTGTGTGACTGAATTTAGCAGGTGAATGGGCAATGGCAATATTTCAATATGACCTTTTTAATTCTATTGATATACTTGAATAGTTAATACCCAGCTCTTTCTTCAGAGATGAAATATACCCCAAAGTTATCAATAATCTCCTTTTATAGAGCACTGAATACATATGTGATGATTGAATTTATTTATTGGTGTTCATACTTTGACGACTGCATTTTGCACAACTTACCCTTCATGGAAAAAAAGAAAAATCAAAATAATCGTGTAAACAAGCCCACACTCATAGGTTCTTCTTCAGTGAATAAAAGTTTCTATTTTCCATAAACAGAGCGTTTTACCTTTACCACTTGAATCATACATTGCAAAATACAAAAGAAATCAATGGACAATGAAGAGATATTATTTAATTGTTCTTCAGAGAAGTGTGCCAATAAAAAATATTCAAAATGTATAACAAATTTTAATTTATATTTGCATTTATATGTATCTTCTGTTTGCGTATTATTTCTGTACAGGAAGATTCTTTATATAATTTGCTTTTTTGTTAGTTTTTTTTCCCTTCTCTGTTATTTGACATTTTCCTTTTTTTTTTTTTTAATAAACTTTATTACTTATCTTCAGTGATCCAAAATATTCTATTCACTGAAGATTAAAAAGAGAGGAAAAGGACAGAAGCAATATGCCTATTTCTTTAAATCCCTTTTTTGTGTGCTCTAGGAAAATGGTCTAAGTGTACTATATTGTTACAAAAATAGCTTGGCTTCATAGGGGTGAAAGCATGCAGTGTGTGCAAAAAAATACTGCTCACAAGTAATTTTGTTTCTGTAACTAATTAGAAATTAACTGGAATCATCATTTATGCTAAGGTGTCTTTATATAGGTTGCCACTCAAAAGTCTGCAAAAGGAAAGATATCCACATAAAAATCTAGAGAAAAACAAAACTCCTAAACCAAGCAAAAATAAAAATGGTAGAAAATTTTTGTCTACCTAGTCAAGATTTAAAAAATAAGATGCCACATATTTGTGGTAAGTTTTTTCTTCCTTACCTTTTTTATTTAAAAAAAAAATATTTTTTTGTGCCAGTAAAATATAGAGCTTTACATCTGTGCTATTATTATTTTAATCAGGTATGAATATGAAATAAATAATTCCTGTAATTCCTAGTACTTATGGAAAAGAAAATACTTACAAATTATTATTAATGAATTATTAATATAGGGATAAACTTTACTCCTTGCAGTTCTTTCCTTTATTTGTATCAAGTCCTCCTTTCACTGCTGTCCTTGAGTTTGTTCTCCAGGAGTTTGAAGGCTGGTAAGGATTACGAAGATTTATATTATCTGTAACATGTCTTAGTTTCAGCCTATCTTTCTTCAGAAATACATGTTCAAATTTGTGCCTTTCAAGCTTTCAGAAAACAAAGGACTGTACAGAGTTAATCTACTGAGTTCCATAAAACTCTTGGTTTCAGACATGGGCCATTTTGCCTATACACTCTACTGGCACTTCAAAGAAATTTAGACAAAAACCATTTGGAGAGTAGAAATTAGACACAATAGGATGGAGAAAATTGATTTCATAATTTCTGCCTCTGGCATTGTTGTTGTTGTTGTTGATTTAAAATATTCAGAATAATTTTCTGAATGCTCATTCTGACCAGGGTTTGAATATCACAGAATCACAGAATGGTTTGGGTTGGAAGGGACTTTAAAGATCATCCAGTTCCAACCCCCTGCCATGGGCAGGGACACCTTCTACTAGACCAGGTTGCTCAAAGCCACATCCAACCTTGCCTTGAACACTTCCAGGAATGGGGCACCCACAGCTTCTCTGGGCAACCTGTTCCAGTGTCTTGCCACCCTTGCACTGAAGAATTTCTTCCTAATATTTAGTCTATATCTACAGAATATCTGTATCTGATGATGTCGCACAGAGCATGGTGAAATAATAGAAGCACGTTTGTCATGTAGGCTCCTTAGGGAATGAGCCGACTATTAAAACAATGATGTGTTCCAGTTTTCTCAGATTCCCATCATTAATAGACTAATACAGTTCAGACTTTCAGTTCTAGCTCCACAGTTACTTTCACCTCAGCATTTAAAAACTGTCATGTACTTTCTAGAATCGGTATACCATATAGCCTAAGACCTCTGTCCTGTACAGATATAATATTTATTCATCCTGGTTCAGGTGAGGTGCTTCTGATTTACCTGAACCTTCCAGCTCTTGTATTTATGCCTGTTATCACTGAGTTCTGATTTATCAGTAGTTGTATAGTAGATGTGTGAAACCTGCTGAATTCCTTGGCCTTCCTAAAAACAGTGTTATTGCTGTGTAGAATGAAGGGCAACTCCTTTCTTACATATGTCTTTGGAGACTTCTAATAAAAATTTTTCTTCACATCTCTCTCCCTCTCTCTCCTCTTCCATCTCCTCCTCCCTGCCCCCCCCCCCCCCCCCCAAGAAGAAAGTAATTCTGAGGAAAATATGTATTTCTCCTGTGTGTAACCGCATTCCTTAGAAGGTTAGAAATAAAAGCTTCAAGTGAATGCATGAGCAGGCAAAGTTTGGTAAAAAAGGTATCTCTAATACCTTTGCTTTGTTTTCTTCACAAACAAGATGAATGGCAGAGGTCCAAAAACCTGCCATGGAGAAAACAATTAAGAATATTTTTTTTCCTTCACATTCCATCTAGTTTATATATTCTATTTTAGTGAGCGGTTTCACATATCCTGTAATGCATTTCAACACCTTCTCATTGGCTTAACATTGCATTTTCGTCACCTCTTCACTAACAGCATCAGAAAGGCCACAATGGTGCCAGAACTCCACTTTCAAGTATCTCGGTGTTGAGAATTAACACATCCTGACCTCATAAATGCTATAACAGAATCCTTAATGATTAAAATCCCACTTTATACATGTTTTAATCTAAGAGGTTAATGCATTATGAGGTTTATTGCTTTATTATCCCATTAGCAAAAAAAACCCCAAACCAAAACCCAAAAACAAAACAAAAAAAACCCTCCCCAACACCATGACTGTACTATCCTACACTTTTTTTACTCATTTGCAAATAACAACACTTAATTAGTTAGGCTTCTAAAGAGCTTGATTGCTTTCTGCTTACATAAACACCAGACCTTAATATAGACAAAAATTTTCATCCTATAATTGTTAGGTTTATAGTATACTACTGTAGCATATTGCACAAAATGATCTCTCTCCTCCCAGATGTCAATCTGAAGCTTACGAATTTTTCTTTTTTGTTATCTAGATCACTGGAGAGTTCCCAGGACTCCATATGTTACTTAATAACTACCAACATAATGTCAAAGATCATAGCAAATGACCTAAACATACTCTGCAAAGGGCTTCACTAAGCATCCAAAAGTCAGCTAATGACAAAAATAAGTCTGTATGCATTGCCTTTGGAGCTTGGAGTTGTTAATTGAACATCTAGCTGTACAAATGCAGCTGGATTCTTTTTACTCATTCTCAAAAAAATATTTTTTTCTTTTAATACCAAGGATGAGAAAATGCTTACTAAATAATTATCTTCCATGAGGTGAAACAAATTAAGCCTGCTATCCCAGAATATTTTATTTGGAAGTTGGATTCACTGCTGTTCAGTGAGATATAAATCTAAAATGTTTTCTTTTGGGATTTTTCGTGTCAAGCATGTGGAGCTTATTACGTACCCTTTGCTCAGTTGCATGGCCTTTACTCTAGCAGGCCTGCAGTTTTCCTGAAAGAAGAAAATTACTGAATTCACCTCTGCTTCTCTGCCAAATTATGTAGAACTGATTGACAGGAATTTCCTTTTGTCTAGGAATTCAACTTAAAATCTGTGGTAAGTACAAGATTTCTTGAAAAAAAAAAAAAAGAAAAAAAAAAAAAGAAAGCAAGCATGAAAGCATGAGATATATATATGGCACTTACTGCATTACACCCATACCTCCAGGTCCTGTTAGTAATAAAGAAGTTAGCATACAATATCTTTTTATCAGTGCAGAGTGAAAGCAGTAATAGTCTTAACAGTGAAGGTCTATAATCCGTATAATATTTTGACTGGGGCTATAGAGAGATATTGAAGGAATATGAAATTAATCTATCTCAAAGTTAGCATTGCTTATTCAGATCTGGTACAAAACAGATGGCTCCAGCTCTCATAACTGAAATACTCACAGACAGGAGGATAAACTACTCCTTTTCTTTTTTTTCTTTACCCCTGGTGAATGTCAAGGGATATTTCTGCTCCACTGAAAAATCCTCAAAACATTAAATTATTTTCTTTATAAGATTTTTGTATTTTATATTACATTTTCACATTGTTCAAATGACAAAACAAAGCCCAAAACGCCCTACTAAAAGATTGTGAGCATACAAAATAGTTACAAGTGCATGGCAGACCATAGAATTACCCTAAAATACTTTCCTGAAGTTTTCATAGAAACAGTGTTAACTTCCTATCTACAACCATTGCATATTCAGTTACAAAGAGCTGTGTTATTCCTTTCCTGGTTTGAAGGTTTTTTTGAGGGTTTTTTGGGGTTTTGTTTTTGTTGTTGCTTTGGTGGTTAAAATTTTTAATAGCTCAGACTAAATTAATAATACACTAACAGTTTACAATTAAGCTTTTTGACAAACAGTAAGTTATTTCAATTCCTTTATGTATATGACGGGGAGGTTATTAATTTTAAGGGGAAGGGAAGAAGCAAACTAGCAAAAAATGAGGGGGGTTATGTTCTCTGTGTTGTTTAAAAAATAAAATAGAGGTTCAACTCAAATGAAATACTGTCAAATGAACAAAATAGTGAAATTATAAATTTTGAACATTAAAACACTAGCCACATTGAACTATGAGCTGACAGTTGCAGTCATCTGACAGGTTTTTTTAAAACATGCAAAGAAAATCTGCTATCGTGTTTAAGTTTTCATAAACTGGTAACAAAGAGCTTATGTTTTCTGACACATATGACATAGATATAATGCATTGTTCATGTTAGTCCTCACTTGCCAAGGTCTAATGGAAAATAAAACAGTTGCTAGAGGTTTGTTTAGTACCCCTCAAGCTCTGTAAGATTTAATAAATTCTGTGAGAGCAAAAAAAAGGCAGTCCTTGCTCTAGAATAATACAGAGAACAAGCAGACTGACCCTCAGAATGTGGGGAACATCACTTCAGACAGAATGGCGGGAAACATAAATCTGAGGACAGGAAAAAAGATGGGCCTGAAGGAGTAAAAAGCAAATTACAGGTAAAGTTCAGTCTTAATGAAGAGCAATTAATTACAAAAATGTAAGTTATGTAATATCTCATACAATGTTGACCAGAGATATATATACACTATGTATATTCACCCTGAGATTCAGGTGGTGATGTTTTTAAACGATAAGAAAATAAAAATAGCGAGAAACTTAAAGCATTTTCAAATTGCTGGGACCAATTTCCCAGTATGGTCTCTTTACTTGATCTACAGGCAGATATCCACCTCATTTTTTTGCTGTTTTGTTTTTCCTTTTTTCTTTACTTGGATAAAAAAAAATAAAGTTAGCTTTTCTTTTTTTTTTTTTTTCCCCCTTATTTCCTATTAACATTATATCATTATCAAGGAAGAACTTTTTAAAATACTTTCTTCCGCAGCAAAAATTCTAGCAGAAAAACTGTAAGAAAGTATTCTTCATTTCACATTATCTGAATAATGAAGAACATCACTTTTATTCTAGTGTTTAACTCACAAATCAACAAGTTTATACTTCTTTGCTTAGGCTAATTGGTTCCATATACCATGGGAAGATTTTTAGTTCTTGTACCTTATCACCTTCTACTTTTACTATTTATTATTTTATTATTTACTTTTACTATTTAACTATTAAGAAGGCTGATGGAACAGTCATCCTTCTATTAGGAAATGGAGGAATAGTCAGATTGGATCAGAGTAAAATATGTTCACACTTGTACCTGTTTCCTGATAGCAGACGTTACTGAATTTTTCATAGAATCATAGACCGGTTTGCATTGAAAGGGATCTTAGAGATTATCTAGTTCCCCCCCCCTGCTATGGGCCAGGAGACCTTACACTAGAACAGGTTGCTCAAAGCCACATCCAACCTGGCCTTGAATACTTCCAGGATGGGGCATCCACAGCTTCTCTAAGCAACCTGTTCCAGTGTCTCACCATTCTCACAGTAAATTATTTCTTCCTAATATCTAATCTAAATCTGACCTTTTTCAATTTAAAGCCATTCTTTCTTGTCCTATCACTACATGCCCTTGTAAAAAGTCTCTCTCCGTCTTTCTTGTAGGCCCCCTTTAGGCTGTATAGGTCTCCCTGGAGCCTTCTTTTCTCCAGGCTGAACAACCCTAACTCTCTCAGCCTGTCTTCACAGGAGAGGTGCTCCAGCCCTCTCATCATCTTCATGGCCCTCCTCTGGACTCGCTCCAACAATTCGATGTTCTTCTTATGTAGGGGGTCTCAGAGCTGAATGCAGTACTTCAGGTGGGGTGTCACAAGAGCAGAGGGGGAGAATCACCTCCCTTAACCTGCTGGTCACATGTCTTTTGATGCAGCCTAGGAGACAGCTGGCTTTCTGGGCTGCAAGTGCATATTGCCAGGCAATTTTGAGCTTTTCATCCAGCAGCATGCCCAAGTCCTTCTCCTCAGGGCTATTCTCAATCAATTATCCACCTGTATTTGTGTGTGGGATTGCCCCAACTCACATGCAAGACCTTGCATTTGGCCTTCTTGAACTTCATGATATTTGCATGGACCCAATCCTGAAATCTCTCAAAGTCTTTCTGGATGGCATCCCTTCTCTCAAGCATGTCAACCGTGCTGCACAGCTTGGTGTCACTGACAAACTTGTTTTGTAAAATGGAGAAAGATGGAAACTTGCAATAACAAATTGTGGAATAATTTTGTTGCCACAAAAGATTTTTACTTCTTTACCTTTAATGTTTCAGGTTGGTTTATGTTTTGTGCATGATTGATTGAATGTAATATTTTCATTCATTTCTTCTGTTTGTGCAAATTCATGGTTTTACTTAAAAAAACCCCAGTATTAGTAATTAAATGGGATTGTCGTTTCTGAAGTAAAAAGGAGTGATTTGACTTCCCTTGAATTTTACCCTCTTGAACACTCCTTTATTCTCATCTATATTAATTTTATCAAGTTCTCAAAAAACAGCAACAAAATAAAGGTAAAGGAACAACTACTTCCCATACTTCAAGATATAATCCACTTATGCTTCTACAGTACAATATCTGTCAGGAAAAAAATATCACAGCCGACATGCTATTAGTCTAAATAGATAGTTTTTCCTGTTTCCTGATGCACTCAAAAAGTATTTTCGCATATGAGAATTGTTAATCATTAAAGTATATAATCATGACTGGTACAAAATAGTTATGGTAGTGTGCATCAATTTTTGACAGCTCTGCAGTCCTCAGTCTTTTTTGAAGGCGTGGAGGAAGAGAAACTAAATTTAAAAAAAAAAAAAAAAAAAAAAAAAAAAGAGGGTAGAACACAGTTGCCCAAGAATGATAGAAAACAGTGAAGACACTTTTACACCACCAATATTTCCTTCCAGTCCCTGTAGCTGTAGGAGCAAAACATGAAATAGTGAAAATATGTTTTCAGTTTTATGCTGAGAATCAACTGCATTAGGAGTCTTTAAAATAGTGCTATTTTAACAAACCGTAGGAGGATTGGTTTAAACAGAGAAGAAACACGATCCAGCGCTACTGCAAAGCTGAGTTTTAAGCAGCCTTAGTGTATGTAGCCAAACTTCTTTCCTATGCTGCTTACCTCCATTGCAGTTTTTGGACAAAGTTTGGCTTATTCTTTTCCTGCTACTGTAAATTCATTTCACAAAACACAATTTGATATAATTTGCTGTATGGCTATTGTTTTTACTTTTTCAACTGACATTAACAAATATATGGTACATATGCCAAATAAATAAAGATAATTGTCTTAGGACATCACTTGTAATACATCATTCAACCTCATTTTTTGTTTCATATATGGCAATAAAAACACGCTATAAAAGAAAGAAAAAAAAAAAAGTGCAATACCACATGCACACACACAGGAAACTGACACATCCAGTTACACAGATGGCCACAATCAAGTTGCTGCCTTCAGAAGCCCCCACGTACAGGACTCACAGCAGGCAAAAGCCCAGACAGCCATGTCCCCTCCTCCTCTTGGGCTGGCAGAGGCAGATGGTCACTAGTGTAGCACACATACAACACTCTCCAGGTGCACAAGCACATGCATATTGGCAGATCCCCCAAGCACCAGTATGAACCCTCTGCTGCCCAGCACCCCTACCCAGATCCTGGCCCCTTTTACCCACCCTGCTGCCCCTGCAGCTCACTGGCTGGTCCAGCTTGTAGTTTGCCAATGAATACACAGGTACACCCCATGCATACCCGCTTTGGGGTGACACAGACACTCACAGCCCCTCATTAGCTGGGACCAGGCACACAGACTGTGACCCACAGTCCTACTTCACCTGCTGGTGCTGATCCCCTCAATTGCCTTGCTCTCTCTGGTCCCCCCAGTAACTGACTTTGGAACACACACTGTTCCTGCCCCAGTGGCTGGGGGCTTAAAGACTCCACTGGCTCCAGCAGCTGGGACCACAGGCTATGGGTGCCCACTCCCCCAGTCTAACTCCAGTAGCTGTCAAAAAATTTCACTCACAGATATAGAGGTCTCACCAGCAGCTGGCACTGGGTCCTTGCAGCACGCCCGCACACACACACACACGGGCTAGAGTGAGATTACACTGGGAAAGTGTTAAGAAAAGTTTTAAGAAGAAGATATGAGAAGACAGAACAGACTGCACAGTAATCAGACAAGCATAGTGACTGGCCCCATTTTACACACAACTTTCCCCTTTTATACCCCTTTCTCTCCACCTCCGCTCTGTTCCTATCTGCTTCCCCCTTCCCTTGCACATTCCTTCATCAGTTTCCACATCCAAATCAAATCAAAATCCTGGACACCCAGGCTGGCATCTTTATGAGCTGTGTCTGAAGTGATTCCTGCAGTTTGTTGACAGCCCATCAATTTGTATAACCGACGGCTTCATTGTCTCTATTGTTGTTTGTCAGATTTATGCCTCTGTATGCTGTATTTATGCCTTCCACTTTTCTGGATCATTCTATACCTTTTTACATGGTCCTTAATCAGCTTGCTGATATCATGCTCACACTCCACACACCCTTAGCAACTGATGTATCTGACCAAGATTGTTCCTTAGCACTGTCTCCATTACCAGGTTTTTGCCTCTGCTTGTTTTGCTTCCCCCTTTTCATTATTATCCCATTTTGACAAGGTCCTTGATCAGATACCCTTAAGGGAGGAGGTGATTTTTTCTTACACACACTTTTACAAAAAAACACATTTAAAATTATATTTTATATTACTTTACACTTATGCCCTGCTTCACTTTCTATGTACTATGGCTTTACTGAAGGTGATGGATTTGTCTGGTAAAGACATCATTTCAGCGACTGCCTCAAAAATATATGGACTATATAAGCACAAGCAAAACTTTTTGTTAGTCAGCATCAATCTGATGCCACTGGTACAGCTTACAGTGGACTTCATGTACTGGGAAAATTCTGTCTACAGTTTAATTTTGGGGTATCATTATTCCCATAATATTTCATGTGCAGATGAAAATTTAATTTCCCTAATATTTCCAAGGCTTCCTCATTATTTTCCTTATAATTATTTCAGATGACCAGAATAATTAATAAATACTACTGCACCTGCCATGCAAGCCTACAAGGTAAATGATCAAGCACGTTTAAACCCCAAGGCAATGTTCACTGGAGTTTGATTCGGGATAAAGGTCTGAGCAGCTCAGGAATTAGAATTGATTGCTCTTCTGTCTGGGTATCAGAGTGCTCAACTAACATTTATGCAATCCCAATGTATTTATGAAGAGGAGGTCTATGACCCTAAGCATTATCTGTTTTATTTTAAACACCAATGCACATCAATACTATAAATTATTCAGGTTATACTGAATTTAAAATGTGTGACTTAGGTCAGACTCCAAGATCATCATGTTTAAAATTCAGACAGAAGCAGTTCCTAAAGGGATTGTAAGAGAAAGGAATAAACTCTGGATTAATGAATGTATTACTAAGGATTTTATCATCATCCTTTTTTTGTACATTCTGATCACAGGAATATGATAAGAACAGAAGTTAAATAGACTCAAATCCAAGACTCATCATACCTTAAGAAAAATTCAGAGGTTACATCTTCTGTGATCCATCTGTATGTATGCTATTTAGAAAGATGATCAGTCCTCCTACCTTCCCTAGAATTTAACATAATTAACAGTGACATGTAGATCAATATGGTTTAAGCTCCCTCATAGGTTTTAGTTAGAAGGACACTTAAAGATTTATAATTAGGAAGCAAAATGGCTCAAGAACTGTATTCATTAAAATTATATATTTTAAACAGCCACCATCAAACTCAATAGTCTTAATACCATTTTAAAACCCTAGTAAATCTGGCAACTACTTAAATGTACTTATAGTAACTTAGTACATACTTGATTTCTCTCTCTCTTTCTCTCTGTTGTTAATCTCTTTCTTAGAAAAATGTGTTAATTGTCCTGGATTTTCAAAATATAGGAGGGCATACTTGAATGATAAGCTTATGAAAATGTTCTTGAATAGTATCTTTCTTTTACACCAACATTACAAATCTTAACTTTTATTCAAACATAAGCTTTCTTTCCATCACAAACTTGGAAAGCAAGTAAATCAGAAATTATATTGTGCATTCAACGTTGATTTATATTCAGACAGCTGTTTAATAAATCCCAGTCTCCACTGGAATAATGTTTTCTAAATTCTGGCAGACCTTTTTTGACATGATTGTCGTGTCTCTGTTATTGTGGAAATATTTTTAAGATCCCAATGGATTTTCTAGTCATGGCCTGAACAAAATCTGATGGGTAGTCACACTGGTTAAGAAACGTAAACTCAAAGACTAGTCTCCTTAGCAAAGGAGAGACAAGACTATGTCTAAACTAACACACGAAGAACTGCTTCTGCACGATACTGTGAAACACTAAGGGTACACAAGAGTAATTTCTTTCCTTCACATAAAGAGAGGACATGAAAATGTGATTCACTTCTATTCCCACAGACTTTGAGGAGAAAAGGAAATCAAACCTAACACCCCACTGTGAAAAATCAGGGACTGAAAAATTGAGTTATGCCTCAGTAAGCATACTTGATATGGTCAAGATTATTATATTACATTAAGAGGCTTCAGAAGGGAACTTTGCAGAACAAGATCCTTTGAAGCAGCTTGGGGAGGGGTGGTGAGTTATCCAGATTACATGCTATTAATAAGGTGCACAGCTTTTAAGTATGGATTTTAAAGCACTCACTCAAGATGAGATGTTCTATGAGGACCAAAAGATCAGAACCTTACTTCCTGATAATCCAGAGTAAGAATATTGTCAGAAAAGATACTTCCATTTCAGAGGTAGACCACTATGTTTTATTTTCCACAAGAAAGATTATTGTTTCATGCCAGGAAAAGATGCACTCTGTGCATCTTAATATTTTGTCCTGGAGCAGAATTCTTGCTTTGATGTCATCCAATAATTTTCCCTTGATTTGTGTGTTAATACCTAACATAACTTTATCACTTTCAGTGTTCTTGTTTGACAATGATAGTATCACTATGAGCATTTTCTTAGATTCCTGAATAAGAAATTTAACTGATTTTTCTCATCATCCTAAGAGATTATACATTGTAATACTCTCAATGTATTTCACCTTCTTTGTAATAAATCTTCCATTAAATATTTTTTTACATTCTTATCTTTTTAATCGGATTTTTTTCTAAATGATATAGATAGGGATCGTAGCCCTCTTTAAAATTATATTATATCACTATGTAACAATACTGTGTTAAAATCTGTCTTTTTGCTACACTTTCACTTAAGCTAAAAAGTAGGCAAAGTTAATCTTTGATAAATTACACAAATGAGTCAAATGTGAATATATATTAATAAGATATATTGTGCAGATTTTCATGGCTTCTGTACTTAATTAAAATGACTCTTATGTCAGAGAATATCATTTGTGTAGTTCTGATGAATAATAGGCTCAGTGCTACATGCAATATACCTTGAATTAACAAGACATGTTGAATTCCCTCCTACGTTTCTGGAATCTCATCCAAAGCTTATTGAGTCATTGTCTAATTACTAGCAAAACACTGCTCATTAAGAGCAGTTCAATTTATTTCTATGAGAAGTTGTCAATGGGACCAGATTTTTATAGAACCTGCGCACACCTAGATCTGGCAAACAGCATTTGAAACTGTAAGAAATTAAACACAGAGTTTAAAAAAAACAACACTTAATCTGCTTTTACTTTAGTCAGACACTCACATATCACAACAGAAATCTGAAATGAGATCTAGTTTTCTTTGAGCTTCTGGAATTGCACATAGTGACTTGTGGTAGCTGTTGCTTGTTGTAAGACCGTTAGGACCTGCAAACTGTATTTTATGAACTTTAACTCTTCACCCTATACTGACAGAATCTTTACCATCTTGCAAATATTAACCATGTGTTTATTTTTATTAAAATGCAGATTTTTACAGAAGAGTAATACTCAGATTTAGAAGCAATGAAAAAAACCCCACAAACATACATTTGTATTTTTTGTAAAACTCTTATTTAGGCAGATAAGTAGAACCTGTGACTAGTGAGAAGATGAAGCTCCTGTTAGAAAAGAGAAAAAAAAAAATATTGGGCAGTATGATATTCCTTGTCTTTCCTGTTACTTTATGGTTATTCACAGTCAATAAATGGTAGTTGATGTCAGAAAAAAATGTGAGCCAGTCTTTTAAGGAAGAAAGTTGGCGGCAGGAAACTGAGAGGTTCTTTATTTAGACTTGTAAATCTAAGATATTAGATAAAAATATTATGTAATGATTAAGTAATGACTGGAGAGCAGCTTGGTGTTTCAGGAGGAGTCTCCCAAGACTTCGACCTTTGATTCAGGCAATGCATGCTTTTCTTTAAAATTAACCTTTGTGCCAGACACTAAATATTAATTCTTATCTCTCCTTAACGGCAGGTAAGGAGAGACATGAGAACCAGGTAAATGGTAGATAGGGAAAAAAAACCAAACAAAAACCCTCCTCAAATCCTCAAATCAACAACAACCCACCAACCTGCAAAGTTCTAGGACAGGGATCCTCAAACTACGGCCCACTGGCCGGATACAGCCCCCCAGGGTCCTCAATCTGGTCCCCTGGTATTTACAGAAACCCCCCACCAGGGGTTGGGGGGGGAAACCAAGCAGCCGCAGTTGACTGCCTGCCACTTCATCCGTGTGCTGGCCCCTGTTTAAAAAGTTTGAGGACCCCTGTTCTAGGATTTCGTTATCATACCGTCAACCTGTTCTACTTTCTACTTCTAATTTCGTAAGGGTTATATAAGAATGTGGTTGGATAAATGCCATATAACATTGATACAGTGAGTAATCCAGTTTATGACTATTGGCTAGTGACAGAAATCTCAAGGTAATGGCTTAATAACAGAAGTTAAAATAATAGCACAGTCAGATAAGCTACAGATGGTAGGAGCAGATGCCCTTTTAGCCAACATAATTCATTTTAGTCATTAAAACATTAGCAACAACATTTTTAGGTGGATTACATTACTGTATATGCAAAAATAGCAAATTCACATTAAACATGCCCCATGATACCTTGTATTTTCTGACAGCAGACTGGATTTCCCAGCAGTTTTATATCCTCCTATGCTAACCACCCATGTAGAATGTACAGCTGTTGGTGGTCAGTTTAGAAATTCAAATGTTATACTTGAAAAAAATGTCAGCATGACTTCTTCATCGGGGCATCTTACAATGGCTATATAATGGAAGCAACAGCACTCCAGTTCAAGAAGGTATAATTCATGTATATTATAATGTGGGTAGTGAAGTACTCTCTTGAATAACCATCAGCACAAACACAAACTTAAGTTTTTCCGTAAATGGAACACCCTCTAAACTGAATTCACTTTAGTTATAAAGCAAGTTCTTTTGAAATTTATCAGTTGAGTTGCATGTTAGGTTAGCTTTTGATATTTAAAATTAATAGCATTTACTATTTGGACACTGACCCAAACAAGTCAGCATGGAACAAGAACAGGAGCGTAACAAAGACAGTCCAATAACTTTATCAGAAATTGCAGATACACAGTTGGAGAGTTGCTGCAAACTTAGGGGTGACAAATTCTTTCCTAATCAAAACCTTTAACAGATCAAAAACCCTGAGCTTAAACATATTCACAATAAACCTTTGATTACTTCTTGGAAAAAAATAAGCACAAAGCACACTTCACCTGTAACAGTTTGTAACACTGAGGGAATTCAGCAGTTTAAATATTTTCAAGTATTTTTCTCCAAAAATGTTTATTAAAAAAAAAAAAAAAGAAAAGAAAAAAAATAAAAGTAAAGAATAAGAGAAGAAAAAAAAGTAGAGAGAGAAAAATTCAGTGCCTATAGGCATATATCATGTTTTGTTGAACATCATTCAGTAAGTGACCCATGGCCAAAGAACAACTAAGAACCTAATTAAAATGACACCTATGAAATGGTAGTCAAGGAAAAAAAAAAAAAAAGGCTCACAAATTTCTCTTCTGCAGATTATACCAACAACCAAAGATGAAGTACAAAAAAATCACTGCAAACCGCCCAGTGCAAAGCTCCCCATTCTTGCATTTGTGAGAATCCCATCATACTACAGAATACATGTTCTTTTCCATTATGGCTCTGGATTTTTTTTATTTTATTTTGGGTTTTTTTTTTTTTTTTTTGTTTTAAATCTGTCCTGAAAGATGTCACCACTTCACCAGGAAAACTACAGTTTCAGTCATCCCTGTTAAACAGTCAATAAGTACTTCATTATTACATTAGAATATTCATATGTAGTTTAGAAAATTACCTATCTCAGGCAACTGCTCAGCAATTATTTGCCATTGAGAAATGAGGGAAAATCAAAAAACACTATAAAAGCATACTACATATGGTACATTTCAGGAAATTATTATGATAGAGATAACAAAGCACATCAGATGAAGGACATGTTCTTGATTGCAAATCCAAAATTTGTCCTGAGAGCCTGCATAGTGAGTGATAACAATGACAAATTTGCATTAATTACCTATCGAATACCATATACATGAAACATACTGCAATGCACCTGGCAAGACATATAAAAAGTAATCTTTAAAGTTGTTTTGATGCATTTCAATTACAGAAAGTGTTTTACCGAAATGTTCTTCTGTACTAATTAGATAAGAACTTTATAGCAGGAAAAGAATGACACTTGTCACTCATAAACTCATTAAAAAATGCTGCATTTAAGGATAAAAATTAAAAATATTTAAAATGAATCCGTGTTTCATGGGTGCTTACTCAAAAAGTAAAATAAAATTAATAACAGCAATAAGTCAGAATGCCTGCAGAACAAAATTAATTTGGCTTCATCACATGTCAAATATCAACAATTTATATTAGCATTTTGCTCCAAAATTCTTTAATTAAAAGAAGGTGTGGGATCAAAAAATCATTTTGTTTTCTGATGAAACTTCCACAGAGAGATCCAACACTTAATCTTGGGAATTGTGTAGTAGGTATGACAGGAAGGCAGGCAAATGTGTTAACAAGTGAATTAACAAGCTCCACATACATCTGTTAACTGTGGGGTTTTTTTGTTTTTGGGGGTTTTTTTACATCTTTTACATCTTTGACCTGTATGCATTTAGCTTGTTTCTTTTTTGTGGGTTTTTCACTGAAACATTTGAGACAGATTTGAATACAAGAGGTGAAACGTTCTCCACTATCATGCTAAAAGTACAAAGACAACTTTCAGCATGAAAACTCCAAAGCTTATCTTTAAAGAATGGGGTAATAAGCCAGATTCTAAGTGCAATAAGAACTTCTTTCCATACCTGCTCTTTCTTTTCTCATACAGTAAATTGCACACTTAGCACTCTACTCATTCTCCCGATTGAGTAGTAAAAAGTAAAGTTTCTGCTAATCAGTCATCAGTTGTTAGCTTCCTTCAGGTAAACAAGGGGATATCTTATCCATGTGTATAAATACCTGATGGAAGGGAATGAAGAAAATGGAGACAGACTCTTCTCAGTGGTGCCCAGAAGAAAACACTTTTTTTTTTTTTTTTTTTTTTGTTACTATGAGGGTGGCCAAATACTGGCACAGGTTGCCCATAAAGCCTGTGGAGTCTCCATCCCTGGAGATATTCAAAAGCTGACTGGACACAGACCTTAGCAAACTGCTGTAGTTTTGAGTAGTACAGTTAGAGCAGATGATGTCCAGAGGTGCTTTTCCATCTCAAGTATTCTGTGCTGGTTTTATGTAAAATTGCTCTTATCCAGAAAATACATTTTCCTTAATGAAAAGAAAAAAGCTTACAGATAGATTTTAGTATTTTGACATAATTAATAGCAACCATGATAAAGAATAATAATAAAAAAATATCAACTGGCATAGTGAAGAATCCTGAAAGAATTTAAAAATTAAAATGTCTATTATGTTACTGTTAAATTAGCAAGTACCATTTTCCATAAGGCAATGCTACAGTCATTGTGCAGACTGGGCAGTGCTCAGCCAAAAAGGCAGACGTACATTAGTACTATTATCATTGTTATTACTATTATTACATTATAATTTTCCAAGCAATACACAGATAAACTGTAAGGCATAATTCTTACTAGAGCTTTGACAATGATTGTAATTACCTGGAGTAACAGCAAAAAAAATAAGTATTTCTATAAATAGTAACAAAATTGTAAAATGTCAAAGAACCTCTGAGAACCCTGAGTTGAAGACAGGTTTCTAATGTTGGAATTTGTACTGTATTATGTATTTCTAGATGGTCTCTAGCAAGACATTCTTCAGATAGAAAAAATATTGAAAAGGATCTGCTTATTCAAAGAAATATGCCTTATTCTGTTGTCTCTCTTCTAATTAGAATATTTTTACTAGGTCAAATTCAACCTTTATTATAATAAAGTGCATACATCTAAGTATGTGCATTATTTGGGAGTAAAATGTTACTTTGTGGACATTATCTTAAGACTAGCCAAGACAGGACTTTTTCTGAAACCACAAATTTTGGAGATGCAAATGAATGCATGCTGATTTATGCCAATTATTAATTATAAGCATAATTCATGTAATTTAGTAATTTATACAACTGAATGAACCTATAAGCCAGGTACTTAGATATCCAAGTCAGATTAACTGCATTTATAAATAATTTCACACATAATTATGATCAACTGTGATATCAGAGGTTAAAAAAAAATAATCGCCATGTTATGTTATCTAGCTTCCAGATACATACATGGAAACAGATATGTAAGATAAGGAAACAGATAAGGATACAAATAATGATGTCATTGTCCTAACCTAGCCTATCCCAATATCTGAAAATTAAGTGTATGAGCTATGTATGATATATTTCAAAGATTAAAATTTTCCTCATGTAAAAGGTAATTCAAGATATTTGCTTAAGGAAAAGAAATGGTTTCAAATAGAAAACTATATACGGCAGAACTGCTGATTTGCATTATTTAAAAAAAATTTGATAAAATATGATTTAATTATTTTATTACATTACGTTAGATAGGACAGCATAATAATAACCTTGTTTAAAATTCACATTTGATTCCTTAAATTTGAGGTCTTGGACCTCACTTTATGCCTGAATTTTGCTTGGGTGGCCTAGATTTCACCTAACTTTCTGAACCTTTTGTAGGCAGATCTTTGGAAACTTAGTGGCTAAGAAAGGATTTAGTATGCCCATCTTTATCCACCTAAAAGTAAGGCACTTCAGTTAGTAAAGATGACAATGGACAGGGATGTGTATTTTTAGAGGACCATTCATCTTAATCTACAATTTGTAAGGCTGAAATAGATTCTTGACATTTCTCTCTTTTTATTTGACTTCAGCAGGAACTTAACGGAACTGATGGAATGCTCAAAAAAGTCTAATATTGCTCTTAAGAATTTAGGCATCACTCAAAATAATCCCTTTAGTCAATGAAGAGTCATGGGGAAGATTATTTATGGCAGGAACCTAATTTTGCACCCTCAAAGTATTAATTTGGAGCAGCTAATTTCTCTCTAGTAACTCTACGTGAACTAAGGTGAACTCTATACGAACTATTCTCACCAAGCTAATTTTGGAGTGTATTTTCATGATCTCCTTCCTTAGGTTATGAATGTCTTCCCAGAACACAATTTCAGATGCTTTGGTTAGATGTCTGAAATTTGGTGATGTGAACCTGGCATCTATCTAAGATACACAGTTATAGATTTGTACTATTTGTCAGTTTGACATTATAATTCAGAAAGAGTTAATGCATCATGTGATTCAGTTCTCCTGACCACTTGCTCACTTTAACTATGACAAAAGTGGTAGACTTAGCTTGAACATCTATATGCACTACAGCAATTTAACCATTTACATGCTACTATGTATCTATAGTGGATCTTACCAACAATACTTTGCTTACATAAGAAAAAGATGTAAAATGTCTGGCACATATTGTAAGCTAATAAACAGAGTGAACCAAATAACCATGGAAATGTGCTGAAATATTTATAGAATATCTGTTAATATTCAGTGATGCTTCACAGGTAATTATAAACATGTAAATAAGGGCTATCTCAGTTCTGTATGTCCAAATTAAAAACACTAGTTCCACTTTAAAATAACCTAGACTTTATAGATCCACTGTTTACAACAGTTAAAGAAAACAAATAGATTTAGGGAACAAATAACCAGATCCTTTATTTGTTGAGGCTGCTATGCAATTTTACACTAGCTAGTATCTGATTCATAATTTTTGAGCTACTTATAATTCTTGTAGTTAAGGTAGTATCACGTAGCAAGGAACAGGAGTAACGCAATGTATTTCAAAGTAAACCACAATCTAACACACGTTTTGTTTGATTTCAAGGGCAAAATGAACAGATTCAGCTTTGATCTGCCAATAGAATTCAGCAGGTGGTGCTGAAGCTTAGTCACAGTACAGCATAAATTCCTCGAGAAATAACTGGATTACCAGTGCTGCTTTTCTCTTTCTCCACCAAGTACTATCCCAAAAGGAAAAAGAAGAAAAAAACTAACTCCAAATGTTATTAATGTGTGCAACATACATTAAATTAATTTGATTGTAGTAAAGCTAAAAAATACTTGGTTTACCGGTCTCATGTATTTATGATATAAAATAACCCTATCATTTGTTAAATCCCATAACATGACTTTAGATGGCTTTAAATAGGGTCTTGAAGTCTTTTGCATATTTTGGAAGTCTCACTGAAGACCCCATACATCTTAGGGTAGGAACTGAACTGAGTCACCATAATGGTCTTCCTAGTTTTATAGCATACAATGGAGGTAAAGAAAATGTAGCAGGGCTCTTTTCCCAAAACTGCAATGATGCATCTTGGTGGGAGAAAGTGGCATGTTTACTTTATAGTAACTGTTGTCTGGAACTGTAGAAATATGTAAGTTTTTCTGGTAGCTATAGATTACTACACATATATAAAGGACTATTCTACTGTCTGCAAGAAATATTTCAAGAAAAGAAGAGCTTTTTAAATTAATTGAGGCAAACTTTGGACAGTTTACTCTCTTTTGCAGATGATAATGTTAAAGGAAAATTTAAGAAACATCTGTTTGTGTAAAAATTAATAGAAAGTGGAACAATATTTCATTCTAGATGATTCACTGTATTACTCAGTTGCTGCATAAGACCAAGAAGGTATATTATCAATAAATCATCATGACCTTCAAGATGTGTAATACAAGTTTCTATGATGTTTTTAATCTGATGAGATTTCAGAACTAAATACAGTATTTAATTTATGATGTTGTATACACAGAACTGTAAGGCTGAAGCTTCACACTATGGTATTTTGTACTTCTAAAGATCTTTACAAAGTAGTGGCCTATTGAAAATTACTTCTGTTAACTACCTAATGGTTATTGTTAAATTACCATAAAATGATCAACCTGGGTATGGCACAAAGAGACTCTTAAGTTTTGAACAATGCTTATATTTCTTTCACATGCGCTGTAAGTTTGTAGTTATAGCGTGTAAGAATTACAATGAGTTGATTTTTATTTTGTTGAGCTTTCTAACCTATTTACCAAGAAGTAAATTATATTATATATATATGTAAGAACAATTATTTAATCATGAAAGTTGCCCAAAACACATCAGGTGGCACAGATCTCCACTAACTTTTGTCTAGAATTTACTCATATACATCTCAGTCATCTTATTCTCCCTTAAGGCACTGTGTTGGTTTCATGTGGCAAGGTTCTGGTAGCAGGGGGATGCAGCAAAGACACCAGAAGCTGTCCCTGTCTAAGAGAAAGCCAGCTCTAGCCGCCTCCTAAACAGACCTACCCCTGGCCAAAGCTGAGCAGCAATGCTGGTTGGTGCCTCTGTGATAACATATTTCAGAAAGAGTAAACAAATCACTTTGCAGGCAGGAGATGTGAGAGATAAGTGAAAACATGTGAGAGAAACATTCTGCAGATACCAAGGTCAGTGAAGAAGGTGGGGGAGAATGCCCTCCAGGTGCTGAAGCAGAGATTACCCTGTAGCCCATCTAGAAGACCATAGTGACACAGGTTATCCCTTTGCAGCCCATGGAGGTCCATGGTGGAGCAGACATCCACAAATCAGCGTGTGGAGGACAGCACACTGGAGTAGATGGATGTGACTTTAAGTGAGCTGCAGCCCACGGATAGTCTACACTGGAGCAGGCTCCTGGAAGGAGCTGCAGCTCTTAGAGAGGAGCCCATGCTGGAGCAGGTTTTCTGGCAAGAACTGTGACCCTGTGGAGGACCCATGCTGGAGCAATCCATTCCTGAAGGACTGTACCTCATAGAAAAGATCCATACTGAAGCAGTTCTTGAAGAACTGCAGCCCATGAGAAGGACCCAGATTGGAGAGGGTCATGAAGGACTGTTTCCTGTGGGAGGGGCCTCAAGCTGGAGCAGGGGAAGAGTGTGAGAAGGAAGAAACAAGAGACAATGAATTATGAACTAACCTCAAACTCCATTTCCCATTCCACTGTGCTGCTCAGTGGGGAGGACATAGAAGAGTTGGGAGTGCAGTTGAGTCTAGGAAGAAGGGAGGGGTACGGGGAAGATACTTTTAGTTTTGTTTTTATTTCTACCTATCCTAGTCTGGTTTTATTGGCAATAAATTACTTTGTGAGTAATCTCACTGTTCTTACCTCCACCCATGAGCTTTTGCATCTTATTTTCTTCCCATATCCTGTTGAGGACGAGGAGCGGTAGAGCAACTTGGTGGGCTCCTGGTGATCGGCCAAGGTCAATCCACCATGAGCCTTCAGAGAAATCTGTTTCCAGGATACATTCACTGAACCCTAAAAAGACAATTCTCAGTGTTTTGTAAAGTTTTCTTGCGGGGAATTTGAGCGGGTTTCTCTTTCTAAGTGGTAAAGAGTCTGTTGTCTATTTCAGATGTTCTAGTTACTTCCACTTGTGTGGTTACTTACATTCCACTTCATCTTGGTCTGATTTAGTTAAAGACTGAAAAGATAATTTCATGCACTGATGTTATACATTCCTGAAACATAACAGACAAACACAGGAAGACTCTCTCACATGCAGGTAAATCTTAATAAGTAGGCTGAAAAGCTTACATTCTCCTGAGAGCTTTTCACAATTACCATTTAAAACAAACAAACAAACAAAAAACCCTCAGCCTTGAAGCACAGAATAACAGAACTGTATACTGAAGAGAAGTTGAAATGTACTATTTTAGAGACAAGGCATATGTTGGGGAAAATTGTGTTTCTTCAAAATGCCTTTTTAAATAAAAGAAATGTATCTCATTTCCATATTACTGTCCCTTATTTCTATCTAAAAAATGTCATTATACACCTAGAAAATAGGTTCCTTGTACCTCTTATTACATATGGCTACAGAGCTCACTTGAATTATGTTTTTCTTATCCTGGATAGAGTATCATACCACTATAACTATGCTACTTTCTTTACCCAAATTACCTCGTTCAAAGCTAACTCAGATTCCTTTGAAATGGAGTACAATGAGCTATTATTCCATGCCAGTTTAAGCTCTTGGCATCTAAGAATTGCAGAAATGCTTTCTCTTGCATGTTTAAAGTCTGTATACCTCTTCCAGGTCCTAAAATTGGTAATTAAGATATTTTTAATTGCCTTTCAGTATAGAAATTTAGCAATTATAAGCATTTTTTTTTAAAAAAAAAATATTTTTAAAATAGTTGTAGCTAATCTGAGTATTTTTTTTATGGATGATCTTCTTTCTGGTTTACAACAGTGTAAGCCCTTTTGAGGTATGTTAGTGTTAAATAAGAACATTGTATTGGAAAACGAAGTCCAAGTTTTGCTGCCATTGCATAGTCCACAATCATTCATTCAGTAGGAATGCTATTCCTGCTTTATCTTATTTAAAACTACTAATATAGTTCTCTAGAATTTTGAAAAATTCTGATGCAGCCTGTGATCTTCAGCTAAACTGCTTTATTCAACAAAACTACTTTTGCCTGCTTCTTGTGTTATTTCTAGACTATTTTCACAACTAAAACAGTTGTCCAGAAAGTTAGTTTACTGTTGTATATAATTGAACATAGGAATATAATTTAATTTACATTTCGATTTCTAGCTATCCACCCTATTTTCACATAAGCTTTTTGGAATAGGGAACTTTTTCTACAGCCTAGTCCAATATGGAGATAATATAAATACAGCAAGTATATGAGCTGAATACAGTCATATTGATAAATAATAACAATGCTGCTTGGGAAAGAATATAGCCACAACATCTTAATTTCATTGTGCTTTAGATAAGTCATCATAAGTTTCTGGTGTTGAACTGTTTAGGGCTGCTTTTTTAAAAAAGCATAAAGTGCCACTGAATAATACAGTATTTATGTTCTCCAATACTTACTTACATAACTCGATGAACTGAGAGTAGAAAAATAATTCAAAAATTCAAAATCACAATAAAATCCTGAGAAAGGAAAATAAACAAATGTAATAAAATTGTTTGAGCCATCTTACTAAAGATACACATTTACTGCTGTCTGTTTTCATAATGGCAAACAGTTTACTTTACAAAATATATTTTAAGGTCTGAACCAGAGAAGTAGGAAGTCTATTTGAGTCCAATCATCCTGTCAGTATGGTCATATAAGTTGTTTAACACAGAATTACATTGCCTCCTTTCTGAAAAACTGTCCATTTCTGTCATCTACTTTATGCACAAATCATGAGATTCAGCTCCAGATTAATGTTGGGAAGAATCCCATCCAAAAGTGAGTACCCGAACAGATGGAGATTAATTGCCTCCTAGGTGCCAGAGTGCAGTGCAGGCTGGAGGATCCCTTGGGTTGGGGAGCAGGGAGAGCCAATACCCCAGGGTTGGCCATGCCTTCCTTGGCAGGTGCCACCCCACAGGACTGTAAACATGGAAGTACTTTTACATGGAAAAATAACAAATTTTTTATAAGTAAACATTTTATGAGTAGAGACCATTGGTACTAACCCATGGACTTATGTTGTCCTAACATATTTCGGAGAACACAGGCACTACAAAATATTTTTGTGCTATTGTCTAGGACTGCTTGATGACATGTTGATTTGGTTTTGTAGCCAACCCTTTAAATTCAGCAAAGGCAAAACTTGTATAAAGTCCCTCTCCTTTGTTGTGCTCTTGGGTTTTGATGAAATTGCTGAAAACTGCCATCACCCTGCTATTTTTTGAGTCAATCAGGAGAAATTTTGCAGCAGCCCTAATAATAATAATAGTTTACAGTCTAAGACTAGGAATATGCTGAGGCAAGTAATATGCAATCTTTCTAAGACTAAGCCTATGTCTAGCTGACCCAGGAGTTAACACATAATAAGTGGGAAGCAAAGGAGCAAACAGCATGATCTGTGACAGAACAAGATATCCATGGAAGAAAGAACAAAGCTACTTCCACTTATTTATATCCAGAAGACATCCCAGTGACAATCACATTTTTTTTGATATCTCCGTTCCTACTTGCTGATGTAAGTAATTATCTGGGCACCACTTTATTGGAGTAAAATTGCTGAATATTAAGAAGGGAAGGAAAGAAATATTGAAGTTGTGGATCCTTAAAATTGTTGAAAAGTACTTTACAAACAAAAGAAATTAACCATCCAAAATATCTTGAAAAGTTACATGAAGAAATCACAAATTAAAGTTTCTTTTATTTCAAAGACAGACATTGAAAAAGCAGAAAATGCCTAATTTATGTTTTTTCATATAGTGGTGGTTTGTTCCTTGTGTGCCTAAGTGTTTGCACTGCTGTACAGAAAATGTAAACAGAAAAACAAATGCAAAACAAAAACTTAAAATATTTCTGCTATCTGTTCTGCTCCTGACGAGTATTATGGTTCAATGTAAGTTTTCCTACCTTTAAACTCTAGCACGCAATTTGTGTTCTACCTCTTGTAAATATATAGGAGCACATCAACATGAAGAAAAATACTGAGTTCTGGGTTACTGTATACCATAATTATTCTATGATAAATCCTAGAGAATTACCTTAGTATGATAATGAGTTAATTCATAATTCCTGCAAGGAAAATTTCTTCTTACAAAGAAACTTGGGGTTTTTTTAAGAGTATAGCAAAAAAATTGTCATGCATAGTTATTCTTTGGTTTTCTAAATCTTTTGTTAGCCTGACAGGATCTTTTGGTCCAAATTTACTCTTAGAAAATTAACCACTGGAATATGTTATATAAAACACTGTATGTGTATGTAATCTACACACACTGCATAATAATCATACACTAAGAACTTAGCATTTTTTAGAATTCTGCAAATATATAATTAAATGAAGTAAACCAATTTTTTTGTAATACATATGATTTCTGAGCAGCCTTTATTTCTACCTTAGGTTGCCTCAAAGTTTCAAAGTTAATTTGGTCAGATTTTTGTCTTGACCTAAATACAGGGTTTTGATGGTATTTTTCAAATGGATACTGTCTCTATTCCCTTATTCTTTTTCACAGAAAATTATCTTTGTGAATGTAGCACTGATTTCTACTGTCTTTGTGATGTGGCTTACTGGCCCAACAGAATATCTTACCTGGGGATTGCTTAGCAAGCAGTTAGGAAAAACAACAACAAACACATATACCCACAAACAAACAAACAAACAAACCCCCCACACTGGAGCATCAAAAACTTTCCACAAGGTAGTTAGAAATCAAGATAGGTGAAACAACCCCTTTCTCAATGGTGCCAAAATCCTCCTGTATGAGGTATGAGGTGTTTAGTTTTGAGCTTTTCTTGGAGGACATCCAATTTCCAGGTGCAATCTAAGACCCATAATTTTTTGCATTACTGCACTAAATTTGGAAGTACAACTTGTTCATTCTGGATCAAATGCTGTTTCAAAACAATGGATGCCAGCATCTGATGTCAGTGTTGCTAAGTGCCTGATCAGAATTAACACCATCTTGTGCCTGCCAGATCATTCACCTGAGCTGGCTGTAATAGAACAGCTAGAAGAAATTTAGTACTCAGAACAGTGCTGAATGCAACACAAGCATTTTAAATAAAGTTAATGTTGCAGTTAGCTTTGTTTCATTTTGTTTTGTTTTTCAATAGCTAGGTTATATATATGAACATAAAAAAAATGGATTAAAATAAAAATTAGAAAATATGATGACCAGTTAGAATCTCTATGCAAACCACCTATGTTGCAACAAATCTGTCTTAAAGAGGTCATTTTATTAGTGACTGAAGCCAGACAACTTATAATGAAGAAAGGTGAGTTTGCTAAGGATGAAATGAAAAATATTCATGTTCTCTGTTCCATGCATTAATCTACATAAAAAGTTACTGTACCAATTCTACCCTTTTCAAAAAGAGAGTTTTCTATTCCTGGAATAATTGTGAATTTTCCAGTTAAGTGATCTAATATTTGAAATTAGGTATTGTTTTAAATATTAGCATTGCAGGAAATTGTACATGAACTTTTAAAAGGAAGGGATTTTTTGGCAAAGACAAGATTTTTAACCTATACTCAGGGCAGCCAATGACACTGAAGATGGGACACTCAATTTGTTTTCAAATTAGAAAGCCACCATTCAGATTTGTTCAGTATGACTTAAAGTATTTTAATGTACTATGTCATCCTGCCATGTAGAAAATTGGATTCTGAGGTACCATTCTGTCCTCCTGGAAATGTTCTCAGTGACCTACCTCTGTGATAAACTACAAATCATTGAGATACAATTTGAGCCATCATCTTAAAATTCTTTGATGAATTCCTTAATCTCTTGGATAACCCATGATGCTTTTTTGTTTTGGTTTGCCTTTTTTTTTTTTTTTTTTCTCCACTTTTAGTTTGTCTGGCAGATTTTTTTCCACATTAGCTAAAAGAACATTTTATTACTAGTCTAACCACCAATAGAACTCTTCGAGAGGCACATTCCAGTGCTTTCATCTTTATCCTGGCTTGAAGGAGACATGTTCAAATTGATTCTTTGTCAGAATTTGGAAGAGAAGGATCTTCAGCAATGAACCCCTGCATGTCAGATGACTAATATACAAGACTTAGTCTTCTAGGTGCTGCGATACAGCTGCTGCAAGCAGTAGGTAGAATAGGAGTAACAGGCAGATTTTTGTAATGGCATCATGAAAACATGAAAGCATGACTCGGTCCTCTGTAGGCAACTGTCACAGCACTCCAAACTATCTGGCTGCAACAAGGTCTTTTACTATCTCATACCAGCATAATCCTCATACCAGTCCCTCTGCTGTCTTCTCCTAGTCTCTCCTCATCCAGGGCATGCGCGCGCGCGCGCGCACACCCCCCCCACCCCCCCACTCACTCACTCTCTCTCTCTCTCCCTTTTCTCTCTTCTTCCTCCTCCTCCTCCTCTTTCTTCCTTGGCTGCTCCCTCTTCATTGGCTGCCCAGCCACTTAACAGAACCAGCCACAGCTGCACCTTATCTACATCAGCCAACCCCCTGCCCCTGAAGCCAGCACACAGCTGTATTTTATCAATATTAATTAAGCCAGCTTCATTCCTCTACAGACAACCAAACAGGATTCATCTCACCTGACTTCAGACATCTGCAGATAGAACTAGTCTTCTTCAATATTCAGTGGGAAAACCAGGTACTTTTCATCTAACCTATTTTATAAGTCTGCCTTGAGACAGATGATTCATGAACTAAGATGACTGTAGTTTTCCACTGGTTTTACAAGAAGTCTGGACAGCTGTCTCAAAAGATTCCACACATATACCTATAACTGATCAGCTAAATACAGTTTCCAGAAAGTAGAAGGTCACATGTTCCAGCGAAGACATCTTAGTAACTTGGGAAATTTGTCCTGTTTTCATGGGAAGTACGTTGTTTTTTGTTGCAGGGATTAGCCTGGGCTGAAATACCATTTTTAGGACAAGTTAGTACATAACATTTTATACTACATATTCTGTGATGTATTCAAGGCCAGACAGATGGTAAAGGAATTGACTAGTCTAGGAGTTTTAAGTATACTCCTGAAATCTTAACTGCCAAGGCTTTTTCATTCATCCTGTCACAGTCTGTTATATCTCATTGACTTTGAGCTTCTTGTTTATGTGCTGTGATGTCTTTTGTCCTAATAGGATAAAATTCACCCAAGCCCTAAACTGAATAAGATGCTACCCACAATTTATTGTTGGTTTACTTAATAATTCCATAGTATGAGACATATGGTCAAGTAAAATTATTTCTTAAGACAAACCCAGTAATAAGATTTCAGGTGAAAGAAAGAACAGGAGGAAGGAAAATGTTTCAGCAGCATGTGAAGGATTGCAAAAGGTAACTTGATACACCAGTAACTGTTCAGACTGATGAGAAAACAAGTCAGGGCTAGTGCAATGACTTCTGAATCTCACAACACAGCAGCTGACAGATGGCTAACACTATTAACAAGAGCAACAGCAATGCACAGCCACATAGATGACTACTTCTGACACTTTAGGATACTAATAGGATGTTAATATTTCAAGTAGACTCTTCTAACCCTGATGCAGCATTTATAGCCATGACCCACACTTACCTTCGAACTTTCTGTCCTTGTTACACTCTGAACTTTCTGTGTCTGCACTCAGTCTGCCTGCTACATCACATTTTCTTGCTCCCAGTGGATTGAATAATCCCTTCTGTCACTTGTAAATAAAGTTATCTCAAAATAGTTCTACATTCAGAATCTAACCATTATTAGATGGTCTGTAAGAGACATTAGCAGGAATCTTATTTAGCAGTAGTTCTATGTTTCTTGGTCATTTCAAAAAGTTTAGCCTGATACTTCCTTAGTAATATATTACATCAAATTCAGTTCTAGGGTAGATCTGCTAAACTCAATCTAATTAACAAACTGTTTAGTGAATATTACCCTTTTTCTTACTTTTCTTGAGTTCTAAGTTTTTTAGTAATTTATTTATTTATTTTATTTTTCCTTGTAGCTGTGATAAAGCATTACAAACCAAGTTTTTAAAAGTAGCCCCTCTATTTTTTAAATATTTATTTGCAGGACTTCAAGGAACTGTCTGAGACTTTAGGATTCTTGATTGCTAAAAGATTTTGCAGTGCAACTGCGTGTTTCTTGAGGGAACTAAATGTTATTTTATTTGTCTTTGTCTAAGGAATTCAGAAGTTCAACATAAGTTAGTGAGCAACATCCAGAAAAGAAACAGTCAGGTCAGCTATAGTAAGCACTGAGTTACTGCTGAATGTTTTGAATTTCAGGAAAGTGTATGTGGTGACACCACCATCTATTCTCCCTCAGTCTGATTCTTTAGTCTTTGTGTCATTTTGACTGATACAAATACTGATACATTGAGAAATTTCTGTGTAATGAGATGAAAGATGTATACAGAAGCATTATTTATTTTTTTTTCTTCTGCTCTTATACCTATACGTAGCATGAGCTGCAAGATGAAACATAAAGGAAAACTGCCATTTATTTTAGGTAACAAGTGAAAATTATCACAGCAGTATGAGTTAATTCCTATTCCCTCAACTTGCCATACCAAATAAAGAGATGACATTTTATGTTACTGATAGCACTCTTCTGTAGTATTTGCCTGTCATGAACAAATTATTGTTTATATCACTGGAACATATAGGTAACTCTTAAAAGCTGAAATTTTGCAATGTCAAGTGCTATGAGTTTGTCATCATTTTTCATCTTTTTTCATTCTTTTATGTTTCTAAGGAATCTGCAACTAAAATGTAGAAACAAAGGAAGAGGTGTATTTTAAAAAATGTGTTTACTGATAGTTGTATTTGCTGGTTTATATTCTTTTTCTCCTCTCACCAACCTGGAAAAAAAAAGTTAAACTGTTAAATAAAATAACTGTCAAATAAAAAAATATAATAAATAAAATACATATTTTAGAACTAAAGCAAGTTGATTCATTCTAATCTCTATCTTTGCTACAAGGTGACTCAGATCTTTACCTGCAACAGAATTTGTAAAACATGGACTCTTTCCTGCATTTCTTAAGTGTCATGTGTTCAAAATCTTGTCTTTGACTTGGATGCTTATTTTTTTGCTTTCTTTAGAATATGGGGGTTTTGAGACGAGATCATGGGGTGTATAATGAGATACAGAGATAAGTTTGAAAATTCTGTTTGGATTGCAGCAGGAATAAAATGTGCATCTTGGTTTGTAATTTCACTGTCAGAAATCAGAAAAGCAAATACCAAATCAATGTAAGTGAATCAGAATTTAAGGCAGGAGTTGAGTGCATTTTCTGTGGTTCTATTTGTTTTACTTAAAACCCTAATATAGATGTGGGTCACTTATGTTTCTTTGCAGGTCAATCCCTTGAAGACTTCAAAGGTTAGTGTTTCAGATGCAGTCACAAAGCAAAGAATTTTAAAATGGGCTGAATGGTTGGGAAGATATTGCTACTAACAAAGTCATTCTTAACTTTTAGAGCGTTCAGCAATTTCCAGCATTTGCTTGTGTTTTCTTTGCTTTCATTTTTCTTACAAGAAAGACATTTTTTATTCTTATTCTGAAGGCTTTGTTTACACTATCCTTTAAATTGGAATCATTTTTAGGAAAGATGTTGAAAAGTATCATAAATGCTAGTCTGCTGCTAATAAAAATAGATTTCAAAAGAATGTTTGAATGATACACTATATACTAAAACATGTGTAGGAATAAAGTCAGTGTGGGATTGGCTCAGAAAACTGGTAAAATTTCACCATTTGACTTTCCAGTTATATTACATTTGCAGATCTTGCCAATTGACAGATCCCCTTATATACTGTGCACTGCTACTTTCATTTCTGCATTATGGCAGATGGTGTTCATGTTTGAGATAAAAGCACTTCAGTTTCCCTTTTCTGCTTCTATGGTCAGTATCAACATTTGCTGTTCTGTGCTGGATGCAAAGGTTCTTTCAGTTTTATGGCTGCTTGCTATATAACAGTAATACTGCTAAGCAAATTTTTTTCTGCTTGAAAAGAATATTTTGACAGATTCATAATGTTTCCAAATGTTATTTTCAAGTAATCACTAGTATCATTTTGAAACATTTCAACTGGCAAAATTGTCTGTGATATTTAAAAAAATACATATCTATATTTCTACTGCTGTATTGTTAATAAAATGCAAATAAACGTTTGTAAATATCTGGCATTTTAATTATTTCTTATTCTGCCAACATTTTTTTCCATCCTTTATTGGATGCAAGCTTGGGAGCATTGCTAAAGAGGATGAGGAGAAGTACTCTTTACTTTTTTGTACTCATTACATTACTGAGGTACTTAATGCCCTCTTTGCCTCAGTCTTTAATAGTAAGACCAGTTACCCTGACCGTAGTCAGGCCCTTGAGCTGGAAGACAGGGATGAGGAGCAGAATGAAGTCCCCATAGTCCAGGAGGAAACGGTTAGTGACCTGCTGCTCCACTTAGATGTGCACAAGTTTATGGGGCTGGATGGCATCCAAAAAGGGCACTGACAGCTGGCAGAGGAGCTTGCCAAGCCACTCTCCACCATTTATCAGCAGTCCTAGCAAACTGAGGAGGTCCCAGTTCACTGGAGGTTAGAAAGACATCATACGGCATGTGTAGGACAACCAGAGGATCAGGGCCAGCCAGCATGGGTTTATGCAAGGCACATACTGCTTGACTAACCTGATCTCCTTCTGCAACAAGATGACCTGCCTAGTGGATGAAGAAAAGGCTGTGGATGTTGTCTACCTGAACCTTAGCAAAGCCTTTGACACTGTCTCCCACAGCACTCCTCTGGAGAAACTGCCTACTCATGGCTTGGATGGGTGTACTTTTTGCTGGGTGAAAGACTGTCTGGACGGCCAAGCCCAAAGAGTCGTGGTGAATGGAATTGCATCTAGCTGGCACCAGTCACAAGTGGTGTTCCCCAGGGCTCAGTATTGGGTCAAGTTCTATTTAAGATCTTTATTAATGCTCTGGAGGAGGGGATTGGGTGCACCCTCAGTAAGTTTGTGGATGACACCAAGTTGGAAGGGGAGTGTTCATCTGCTTGAGGGTTGGAAGGCTCTGCAGAGGCATCTGGACGGGCTGGATTGGTGGACTGAGGCCAGTTGTATGAGGTTCAACAAGGAGAAGTGCCGGGTCCTGCACTTGGGTCACAACAAGCCTACACAATGCTACAGTCTTTGGGCAGAGTGTCTGGAAAGCTGCCTGGTGGAAAAGTACCTCGGGGTGCTGACTGTCAGCTGGCTAAACATGAGGCAGCAGCGTGCCCAGGTGGCAAAGGTGGCCAATAGCCTCCTGGCTTGTATCTGAAACAGTGTGGCCAGCAGGACAAGGGAAATGATTGTCCCCCTGCACCTGGCACTGGTGAGGTCACACTTCAACTGCTGTGCTCAGTTTTGGGCCCCTGATTTAAAGAGAGACGTAGAGGTGCTGGAGTGTGTCCAGAGAAGGGCAACAAAGCCGGTGAAACATCTAGAGCACAAGCCTTATGAGGAGCAGCTGAGGGAACTGCGGTTGTTTAGTGCGGAGAAAAGGAGGCTCAAGGGAGGACCTTATTGCTCTCTACAACTACTTTAAAGGAGGTTGTAGCTAGGTGAGGGTAGATCTCTTCTCCCAGATAACAAGTGACAGAACAAGAGGAAATGGCCTCAAGTTTCATCAGCAGAGGTTTAGATTGGACATTAGGCAAAATGTCTTCACTGAAAGGGTGTTCAAGCATTGGACCAGGCTGCCCAGGGAAGTGGTACAATCACCATCCCTGGAAGTGTTTAAAAGATGCATAGATGTGTTTCTTAGGGACATGGTTTAGTGATGGACTTGGCAATCCTGGGTTAATGGTTGGACTTGATAATCTTAAAGGTCTTTTCCAACCTAAATGATTCTATATATGTGTATGCAATGAATACCACTTAGCTGAACATAGTTAAATCAAAAGGTACAGCAATTACGTAAAGATTTGTTGGGTTTTTTTTTTTTTGTTTGTTTGTTTGTTTTTTAAATGATACATGTTCAACACCTTTAGGTTACAGAAACAAAGTCTAAATCATATCAGGCATTTAGGTATATTTAAGAATACTTTCATATTGTTGTAATACTGCTATCTTTAGATTTGTTGAAATACAGACTGTTACCTTTTATGCTGAGTTTAGCAATATAGCTTGCAATGCTCTGCAACACATTTTGTTGCAGGAATATAGTCTTTTCTTTAAATCTCTATTGGTTCTTTAGGCCATTTTTACTAGATATTTTGTGACTTTTGTGATCCTTGGATCATTTCTTCTTGTGAAAGATAATAACTGTCAATCAATTACCCATTTTTCTAAAATTATCTCAATTTTAAATTTTTAATAGTTACTTTTATTAACTTCAAAAATTTTTTAATATTTAGAAAGCTGTTAACATACATGACTGTACTATGAAGTAAAGCATTGGTGGGTATTTATTTTTTTGTTTTGGTCAGAAAATGTACTGTCACTACTTTGTACTTTTTGTTTAGATATATAGTTTCATAATGGAGCCATAGCAGTCACTTCACAGACCATGAAAAAGAAAGAGATCAGTTGTCAAAATACAAATGTTAGACCATATGAGAGTTGAGGTCTGTCACCATTTCTATCAGACTTCTGTGATTCGGAGTTATCCATTACTCCATTGCAGTGGCTTTTGATTTCTGAAGTAGTTTAGGTGACACAAGCTGTTTCTTCTTGCTGCTGTTTTCTGACTTAGAACTGTATAATTCCCTGGCAAATAGAGTTATAAATGGCATTAGTGATTTCTTCCATTTTTCAGCAGACCTTTCTGTACAGCCTAATTTTATTCCTCTCCTGAGACAATAAATGACAGCTGCCTAAGCAGCAAGTGCCAGAGTCCCTAAAACATCCAGGAGCTGGCTGTTGCTGCCAATGAAAACTGATGGGAAACTGGGAAGCAGCACCTGCTGCCACCACTCTGCTTCTTTCTGTTTTCCCTCTTCCTTTCATTCTCCAGTTCATCTGCTAGTGGTAGTAGCAACCTCTCACGCAAGATATAGCAGAGGAGTATGTGTTCAGTATGTGTTGAGCTATTGCTACAGCATCAAACTAAAGATTCAAAACCTTGCTATAGTCCCCAAACTGGTGAGTTTGTAACTCTCAAAAGTACTTGTTTTCCAAAGCCTCTGAATACATGTAGTCTATGTTATAGGTCATTGTCACAAGGCAAAGATAGGAAGTATGAAAAAGTAGACTCCAAATAATCTGCAGGCACATCCACTACTGACAACAAATTCAACTTGTCAGAGATACAGGACCATTGACCCTTTGATAGTGTTTGATGAAAGAAAAATATGAGAGATTATCCAGTTGTCCAAAAAGGGCAGACATGAAAGAATTTCATTACAAATGTGATGGTCAGCACGTGTTCTAATATGGCAGAATGAAATAATCAATGAAGAAGCAAGTATATAGAGTACAATTAGGAAGCCAGTAGTTTGATGGGTTGGCAGGTCCTTGTTTTATTTTGTTTTGCTTTTCTGGACTGAAAATTCAAGGAAAACCTAAAAGTTGAGGACATCCAGACTTCCTCTCAGAAGCTTTTTGTCATTAATACCTTGCACTAATATTCTGTAGGTGCATGAATGAACTTAGAATTTAAGAAAATACATGCTCTTGCTAAAGTAAATGGGGATTTCAGCTTTAATGTGGCTACCAAACTAGCTTTTCAAGATAGATATGTCTCCTTCTAACAGCAGAGAGTATTCTTTTTTTCTTCATTTGCGTATTCTTGAACTACTTTCATTTCAGACTTAATTGCACTTGAATATTTGAATTACTACTGTGGGTCTGGCTCTTGAGTTGCTGATATACTTTATGATAAATTAAATGCATATATAATTTTTGCTCTTCTTTTAGTTGTAATTCTGTGGGGAATAACATAAGCATGTGAAATACAAATGTAGACAAGCTTTACCTAAGATGCTACTACAAAATAAAATTTTATTCACATAGAAAAATATGTTTTCTTTCACACTTCTGTGTACATTCACAACACAACCCTTTCAAAAGAAAATAGAAACCCTCAAATACAATAAAGGAGAGTGTACAAGGCTAAACTGGTGGTTGAATAGAAATCTAACTTTTTTAAAAGTTGGAAGCAAAGAAATTCAAGAAGTAGATAACTTTTCAAATTTATTTTCTAATATTATGTTATTAACATCCAAAAATTTATCAGATGTTTAACATGAAAAGTCTGTATCCATCCTAATTTCAAAGGCACTTTCTTTAATCCCTCACTAAAGAATCTCAGACTGGGTTTGTGATAGCAATATTGCTTTATAGATTACAGTAGCTTAACCAAATCTAGAATAACTTTTACCTTTGAAATAATTTCCTTTGAAAACATGTTTAATTCTAAATTACTTTACACATTTCCTTGTGAAAACATGTTTCTGTAGAAAGTTCTCATCTGCCTTTTCTGAAACCTCTAAGGAAAAAAACAATCACTAGTGTATAAACTGTTTGGAAAAAGACTTAAATATAAAGGAAAGAGACAGACAGATGAATGAAGCATTTTTGTATGTATTTGTGGAATTTTGTGAACTGTTGTATCTGATGACAGAGAAACCTTTTCAGCTTGGCAATAAAACTCCTGGAAAAAAGTGAGAGTTGATAATGGAGACAAAAAGATAATCTGTTGAATTTGGTATACAGGGATCAATGAATGACAACTATTTCATATTTAGATTGCATAAAAATATATACATAAATTTATAACCTCAAATGCTGGTAAATAGTCAGCTAATGAAAGAAGGAATACTATTGTAGTTGTGGCAAAGCAAGTAACACTTTTCTATTTAAACCTGTAAATTGTCACATTAAAGTCACTGACATTTAAACTTTTTTTTTTTTTTTTTTTTTTTCAAAAAAGGAAGGGCATTGCATGTTATCAAACAATTTACTTTGATAACATGAGTTACATTGAGATTGGTAGTAATTCAAAAATTAAAAATTAGCTGTAGAACTTTTTTTTTTTTTTTTTTTTTTTTTCCCTCCTGGAAATGCTTGTTATGATTTAAACAATATAACTTTTAAAGTGCTGTTGTTTCAGACCTTGTAGATGTTTGGATATCTATTAAACATTTTGAATGGGACAACGTTAAAATCAATTTCAGGTTTACAATTCTTGTTTTATTTACATATCCAGAGTTAAATGTGTTGCACGGTGACAAAGAAAACTTTCTGAGAAATACTGCACACCAAAAAAACCAAATGCTCACCTGCCTTTATAATTACTGGGAGAACATTGTTCTTTGTAGTTCATCCCCTCTCTGTCTAGAACTCGTTCACCTGTTCGTGAAAGGGAAAGAAAGCCCCTCACTAAGGGTTTTAGAAATATCACTACTAGTGGGATAACTGTAAGGGCCATGGTAACCAAAAATGTTCTGCATGAGACTTAATACTGCAGGGGTATATGTTGAAAACACTTTGAATGAAAATTACACTACAGTTAAGAATAAACCAGGATATAAATATCTGACTGCGATACAAAACCCCTCACACCTTATTAGACCATGATTATTAGATGTTTAGCTCTTTATATCTTCTAGGCAGCCTGGCAATTGACAGTAATGCATAGATTATAATTGCATTCTTGAACTGTATGATCATTTGCTGAAGATGTAACTGGTGTAGTGTGTATTAGCAATACAAGTATTCCATCCTATACAAAAATACATTAGTTAAGCAAGAAAGCTATGTTTTTATAGTAGAAAGGGTTTAAAAATTTCTCTGGTTACATTAAGATCCTTAGCTGATTTCTGTGGGAAGACGAGTTATTCCCCTGGAATGTATCAGAAAAGGAGCTTGGAATGTTGAGAATAGGAGCCACTACATCTACTTTATAAATGTTAAGCTTCATGTAATTTTTGCTTCCAAGCACTCATCATCCTTCTGCTATCCCTTTGCATCTGTACTGTGGGAATCTCTGTTACAATACCTTGACTTCCTTTAATACATTTTAAGGTATTAAAATACAATAAACGAATATTTTCTATTTAGGTAAGGTTAATTTAGCATTTGTAACATTCCTTGAGTTTTACAGTCATAATAAGCCAGGGATTTTAGACATATCAAAGGTAAACGATTAATGCAAATGCATATCTCACAAATGTAAATTGTCTGCTTGCAGATTAGAAGACAGTGTGCTCAGAGAGAAAAAATCATGGAAAGTCACTGAAACACCTAGTAATTTACAGAATTCCATATGTGCTGGTGAAAGAATTAACTATCCCAAGTTTCTTATTACAGCACTCAGGCAGACCAGCACCTTTGGCATTTCTATGGGTCTCTACTGCCTCCTCCCCTAACCCTGCTTAGAAAATCATCCACTTGTTATGAACATTTTCAGTAGTTCACCTGAGCAAACAGAATTATTTCTACTTGAAGTAAATAAGGAAATACACCATAATCAAACTGGCAAGACTTTTTACAACACATGGGTTTGACTGTCTGTCAGTAACTTCAATACACTGACATGAAAATGAGGCTATAAATGATCATCCTTGAGCATTGACTTTTGTGGTAGATCTCTGATATGACATAAGCATTATGGATTTTTTTCTCAAAGAAAATTATACATTTTCCTTACATAAAATGCTGTTATTTGCTTTAACTAATGAACTAACCAATTGACCTTGGAATCCTAACATTCTGATTATGTTTCGTATTAAGCCTCAGATGTAGTGAATACACATTTTCCAAAGAATGAGGTTTTCTTTCACTACATTAATGCATAAAATCTCTTGAAAAAAAATCTTCAATTTAAAAACTAAAATAAAATTGCCATGCTTCAAACTGTAATTTCTTATTAGAATTTATTCCAGAGAGTTAATGAAGCATAAGAAGCTATTGCAGCAGAAATTAATAATAAAAAAAAGATTAAAAAAAATTATTAAATTATGAGAAATTGGCATGATGTTAAAATACTGAGTTCTCTATTTTGGCTTGTATCTCTTTTATCCAGTGATTCACAGTACCTTACCAGAAAGAAGACCATCAAGTATGATATGGATTGATTTTTTTAATGTATTTTTCAATGAGAAAGAAAAAAAAAAAAAATGGCCACAGACATGGAATTAGCCGTGAAAATACTATTATGTGATTCTTGCTGATGCTGACAAAACTGGATAAAGAGGAAAACCCCCAGTATTTCTAGGCTTGACTGTGATTCTTGTTCTTATTTTGTTTGTTAAAATGTGAATATTCTTTTCTAGACTAATTCTAATTGTGTAAGAAGCTATGCTTTATAGATATACTTCTCTGATCTATGGAGTTAACAGGCAAAGGTGCTGAGAGAATTGGCTGATGCCTTTGCCAGGTCACCCTCTATCTTATTTGAAAGGTGGTGGGGACTGGGAGAGGTCCATAACAACAGGAAAAAGGCAAACATTTCTTCTTGCTCTCATAAATTACTCCAGTGTTCTGCCTACAGTAATCCCCTGGATGAATAAACTCTCCCAACCAAAGTGAAACTCTTCACATGTGCAATGACGAACCAAGAGATCTTCAGCATTAACTGATTTGTTCAAGGCTCCTTTCAAAGTTTTAATATAGATTTGCCCACATTACTGGGGTGATAATATCTATGATAACATGGTAATTCAGTGTCAGTTCAGTGAAGCTTACTGATATGACAACCTGTATAAATAATACTGTAGTGCAAAAATCAGACAGACTCTTCAGGCATATGTCACAATTGTTTTTACCACCCAAACCCAGAATATATAGTGTTTGAGTTTGGATCTACTTATCAAACCTACTATTCCTGAAAAAACAACAGATTGCCAGTTTGATTGTCTTATTACCATCACTCTTGTTTCCTTAAGGATCATACATATTTAAAACATTTTTGGGAAGTCATTTGTAATAGTTTGAGCAATTAACTTTTTGTATTCTCAGATACTGAGAAGGTAAGTTTGTCTTAATATTTTGCTGCTACAACTTACGTAATTGATACATATGCATAGATGACACAAATCTTTGTAATAGCCTGATAAATACTCAAAACTTACGAATGAAAACAAAGCAACAAACAGGAATTACACAATCACAAGGAGGACACATTTTCCAAGTACCCTTTGTTTTGTTCATGCTCTTAATGCCCTGTAAAACAATGAGCAAAATGAGTTATTTGAGAAACAGGTAGCCTGAGAGGGTACTTGGGATTGAATTTAGAAGTTTTTCATTCTGATAAGTACTATGACATTTATTTTTGAGCAAGACAATGCATTGTCTGTTTTGATTCTTTGATAGGGGAATAAGGGGGGGGGGGGGGGGGGAGGCAAAAAGATTTTTTACTTTTGCCATGTACTTCCAAAAGGTCTTTCAATAACTAGTAATTCTCTAATGGGAAATGAAGTATTTTTCTTTCAGCTGCTCTCAAATCAATGCAAAGTTATTCTGCTAGTGAAGCTAGTAGGAGAATTTGAGTTGCATAACACAGATTAAACTTCAACTTTACTTAGCAATATTTAATTCTGAACAATATTACAGAAACCCAGAGATTTAATAGTATAAGAGACTACTTTTTTCAAGCTTTTATTTTTAAGGCCAGCTGCTTAAGGTGAAAGAGGTGTTATGATTATTAGAGCTTACTTGATTAGAAAGACTTGGAATTAAACTGACTCCCATTTCTTTGAGCACCAGAAGAATACAAATTGTTCCATTTGAAAAGAAAACAAATTTGAGAAGAAAATGAAAAAACATTTGAGAAGAAAACAAATATTCCATTGTTCTGGAATAGGTTAAAGATCATTATTTCATCAGTGTCCCAAAAATCACAGAGGTGCTCCTTGAAAGAGTTCTATGAAACCTTCATTTGTGTGTAATATTGTTGTAGGCAAAACATTCCTGACTTGGGGAAGTATTACTCAATTTAATTTATTACCTATTCACACAAGCTTCTGATCACGAATTTGGTTAGCAAGAAAAAAGATAATACAAACAATTAAAAAATTGCATAAAACCATTTTTCTTCCCCTTCTTCAGACTCAGATTAAGCCAAACACCTATCATGTCCTTCCCAGTCTCAATTTCTCCTATTTTAACCCCAAATTACAGTCATTAGCTCCCAGTTCCTTCACTGGGGTGTTTGATTGACATAGAAGGCTGGGGTTGTGTGTGTAATGACTTTTGCCAGTTACTTCTTTCTGCTGATCTTTATATCTGCAAGTTTACCTCTGCTGCTCTCTACTGTAGTCTCTCAGGGGCATTCCTGCCATAATGTGGGTTGCTCATGACCACAGTCCCTCAGGGGTATCCTTGCACCAGCATGATCATCCACAGACTTAGTCCTTTTAGGGATGTGTGTGACCCTTTTGGCTTTAGATGTCTGCTTCTTGAGCGGCTCTCCAGCAGCACCTCCAGAATTGTACAGTGTGTCTCCAGCCCCTAGCAGTTTCTAATTTATGGAATGTCTCAGTAGGGGTGCTGTGTGCTTCTCTGACTGTCTAAAGTTTTGGTGCATAATGGGCTACTCACAACAGTTTCAGAGCTGTCTGGAACAGGATGTGACTGTCATTTGGCAGCTCAGAGCACCCTCCCACACAGGTCACCCCTATAGCCCCACGCTACTTAAACCCTGTAATTTATGCTAAGTGCAAAGATACAGTTGATTGAAAATTATGATTGCAACTTAATCTAATAATGTATGTGATTAATACTAAATAATAAGCCATAAAACTGCAAGCATGAAGCTCTAAGGTTCAACATTGCAATATCTAAATATCTTGTTATTTAGTAGTTATTTAACTTGATGTTAGGTTTCTATATTACTTATCTACATGTTGAGAAAAATATACTTACATGAATGAGATGCTAAAGGGCAAAATGGAGGAAGACTAAACTGGTCAGAGGGAACTTAGTGGAGCAAGAGGTGTAAGACATCATGTGTCTGTTTCCTAAATCTGAATTGATAACAGATTTTTAAGTTAGACCAACCATTATAAAAAATATTGAATTTCCTGCTCTAAAAAACTAATAAGCATTAGCTACAGATTTGCATCTACAAATGAGGTCCAGTGCCCTCATTGGAAATGCAGGGCTGGGACCTGTGTTCAAACAAAACACTTGAACCAGCTAAGCTTGTGCCACAAAGCAGAACTAGAAGGAAGTGGTGAGTGATAGTAGTAGGAGAACCCCTGCTGCAGGAGATGGAGACTCATATCTGCAGGCCTGACCTGCTGTGAAGGAATTTAGCTGCTTGCCATAGGCTTTAACTCAGGACATTGTGAGGAGGCTGATGAAACTCCTCTGGCCCTTGGACTGTTGCACCCTGCTATTCTTCCATGTGGGCACCAACAATAATACCAGGGAAGACCTGGAGCATATCAAGCTACATGGCTCCAGGGACAAGGATCAAGCATGGTTTTCCTCTTGAGTCTAATGCTGCAAGTAAAGAGCTTGAGGAGGAGTAGACATATCCTGAGGGTCATGATCTCACTGGGATCACAGAGGCATGGTGGTGTCACTCACACAGTTGGAGTGCTGCAGGAGGCAGAATCAGGCTCTTTCAGAAGTACAGCCCAGGACAGTGAGGAGAGGGAGCTCTGAACCAGGTCAGTGATTATGGGTGAGGATTAGTGGGATTATCAGCATGAGTGATGTGGTGGTGGATGTCTGCTACAGACCACATGATCAGGAAGAAGAAATAGCTGATGCCTTCTTCAGTCAACTGGAACAAGCATCAGGTTCACAGATCCTAGTCCTCATGAAGGACTCAAACCACTGCCATATCTTCTGGAATGGTAAGATAGCCAGGGCACAAACAACCCAGTGGGTTTCTGGAGTACATTGATGACAAATTCCTAACACAGATGACTGCAGAACTGATGAGAAGCAGATATTGAAATCTTATAATTCTAAGATTATAATTTCAATACCAGTAAGAAACTAAACAGAGTAAGAGTACACAAAACCTGAAGGCTCTCACCAGGAGATGACATGACAGTTTATGACAGATGGTATCTATCTTGTTGAAGCTGCTTCACTTTGTGTCAAATACTTAGATCCAGAAGTCATTTTTTCAGGGAACTGTTGCATGTTTGAATGTCAGATCTCTAACTAGCTGAATGTGCTAGGTGGATATGAAGTCATTGTTCCTCTTGAATATGAATATTTAATTATCCCATGAATTTCATACAGTTTTAAAGGACTTGTTAAGGGATTCATACCCTAGAATATCCACTAGGATGAAGCTTTCTCTTCACATCTTTAACTTGGGCCCCAGGGAGGCAGCAGACTAACCTGAGAAGTAGTTCCAGTGTGCATATTTGGCCTTCTGTTCCCCTCAGGATAGAGTGTCCCATGACCTGTCTTTTTTTTTTCTTTCTTTCATCACTGTGTTCAGCCAGGTGGAGAGAGGCTAGGGAATCCTCCATGTCATGGATCCTATCTGCTTGACAGGCCTGTCCCAGGGAAGGTAGGGTGCAATGCCAGCAGAGTCTCTCTCTCTCTCTCTCTCTCTCTCTCTCTCTTCGACTCCCTGATACTCTTCAGCCTACTCACCTCCTCCCAGAGCTCTGTCACTGAGCGGAGGAGTTCCTCTACCCGGGCACACCTCCCACAGCTGTGCTCGCTGCTGCTGTCCAGTACTGGTGTAAGAGCAGGGCACAGCTGGCAGCCGGCACCTGGGTGGCTGCGTGTTCCCACCGGAGCTCTCTGGGCAGCTGCATCAGTTGTGGTGGGTGCAGAGCTTTGAGCGGACACAGCTTTCTGCTGGGTGGATACCATTGCTCCCTGGTCGAGCTGGCAGAGCTTCAGCGCCCCTCCTGCTGTGCCCATCTGTGTACGTTGCTGCACTGCACCCTTGCCGACGTGCCACACCCTGTTTGCCTGGCTGGGTCACTAGTGCTCCTCAGGGACTTCTTTTATGCTGGGGGGAGGACCTTGACTCTTGTTGCTCCTGGCCCCATCAGCCACTGTCACACGAGCTGCAGGCTCCTGGTGTCTGTCTCTGCTCCCCTGAGGTTTCCCTATTTCAGGGACCCTTCTGTCCACCATGCTAGAGCACTGCACTGTGCATTATGCCCGTGCTGGTTCTGCACACCTGGGCAACTGAGAGTTCACTCCTTCCATCAGAAACAGATATGCAGAATCTTCTGGAGAGTTGTTGTTGGTGTTTTTTTTGCTTTGTTTTGTTGGGGTTTTTTAATGTTTTGAGGGCTGCTTTATTATTCAGTTCATAAAGTATTGGGTATTCATTTGTGGAAAAAAATGTTGTCAGGAGAACTAAGAACAATTGCTAATTATAGAACAGCCTTTAGGGTATGTTACTTCTATGCACTACCCAGCAATTGTTCTCCTGGGAAAATATGAACAGGCTGATACTGAGTCTGCATTACAGAATGATCATTGATCCATTGAAAAATATTTCCACCATCCTTAGGTTACATGAATTAAACTAAAACAGGAATATATGAAATTATAAACAAGTTGTGTTTCATTTTTTAGTTACGTAAGAAAGTCTTAAAGAGTTAAATAGGAAGTTCTTAAACTTTAACATTTATTAAAGCTGGCTTTAATATATTATCAGCATTTGCCTCTTGTCTTGACATACTCACATGCAGACTGTGACAGTCATAACTATGCTTCTTATTCAAAAATTATTCATAAATTCCACTATAAAATTCTTACCTTTTTACCTCATGAAAAGCCCATGGGCACTCTAATGAAAATTCTGGCTCACATTATAGAGTTCTCTTTTGATCCCCACTACCACCAGCAGCCCCGCTTTGCACAGGTGGACTACTGACTGACTTTAATGAAGCTCTGAAAAATCTGCCTACACAGAGTTACTTCTGGGAAAGAGAGTGTTGTTAGCCAGATATTTGTTTTTCTTTATCCCCTGGCATTAGCTTGTGCAATGCAATAAAATGTGGGTTTCGAATTCTGAATATTATAGTTGAATCTCTAGCCAGAATTTACTGCTCAATAAAGTCATAAACAATGTGCATAAAGATGCCTAAGAAACACGTGTTGAAACACTCTGTATTCGTATTCAGCAAGTCCTGTATTAATGGGAAATGTGCACAGAAATATTGTGAACTGACAATTTCTTAATCTGAAAAAAAAATATTCGCTGAAAATATTTTCAATTTCTTGATCAAGTTTGCCTAGTCTGAAGTCACATGATAACATATAAATATTCAATCTGGCTTTCACTGACCATCTTAGGTACTTGTAGCATTCTCAGGTTTGGAACATGGAATTCACAGAACTACTTGTTTATTTTATGAGCAGTGGAAGTTTGGTTTTGGGGTTTTTTTTACAACTCCCTGTCTGCCCTTATGCTTTTCTTCTTCCATTTTCCCTCTGTCTAGATGTTACAGCTATGTGAAACTTCATTTTCTATACTAACTTCTGTCTTCTGACTTGTCAATATACCAACCTTTTTCTACCCTAGGAAACCTCCACTATTTAGCTCTTTTTAAGATTAAATTCTTCAGTAATAGCTATGAACACTATCTCTCTGATATCACGTCTCATCTGTGTCAACTAATTAGAAAAGCTGCTGTCAGACCACAGCACAGAATCACAGAATCATAGAATGATTTGGCTTGGAAGGGACCGTTAAAGTTCACTTATTGCAGTGACCCCCTGCGGTGGACAGGGACATTTACTGAATCAGGTAGCTCAGAGGACTGTCCAGCCTGACTGAACACTTCCAGGAACCAGGCACTCACAACTTCTCTAAGCAACCCATTCCAGTGTCTCATCACTGTTTCTGAGCCAGTGGGATCTCTCAGAACACATCCAACTATGATTGGGATTCATCTTTTTCAAAATGTATTTACAATTGCATCCTTCTTATACTTAGCAGGAATGGTGTAGAAGGTTATGACTATACTGACCAAAAATTTAGACCACCTACTCAAAACCTGGTATTTCTAGGCTCAATATCCTGTTAATTTTGTGGAACTACACATAGTTTGTACTCAGGAAAAAGAGCAGAACGGAAAAGAGAAGTATGTCTAATAAGCGAGTTGCAGTCAAAGAAAATAGTTCAAAATCCATATGGCAACAGATTGGAACCAACTCTGCAACTTAACTGTGAGGTATCATTTTAGGAAGGGGGAGTAAGTGAGTTCTGGTTCTTATTTTGAGACTTATTTCTCTATTGTGCATTAAACATTCATTATAGAACCTCAGCCATACATAGATTTTGAGAAATGCTAGAAGTATCTACTAGGAATAAAGCAGGTGATGCTGATATTTCCATGGCACAGTAAATGGGAAAGATCCTGTAACAGGTATCTTGCTAGCCATCCTGTCTATGTTTCTATGATTTTTAAATAGATCTGGGTAATAAAATTGGGAGTCCAGAATTCTTAATTGTAAAATACGGTCTTTATGAATCTACAAAGTTAATATTCCTTTTCTATTGCCCAATTCATCCTTAAGAGTGTTGTTGCCCAGAGACAAGAATTCAGCAAGAATGCTCATCCTAAAGAGAATACCCTGATTGAGCCTATGACAGTAAGATGACAGATAAGGAATTATTCCATCTGTAATTCCAATAAGGAATTGAAAGGAAGAATTGCATTAAATTGTAAGATTTCGTTCAGACATACTGTCCATCCATACTGTTTTGTTCCCAACTGTGTCTGCAAATAGACAGTCAAGAAACAATAAAACCACAGTAATCTTGTGTGATACTTTTCTCTTAATACTATATCCTGGTTTCGACTGGGACAGAGTTAGTTTTTTTCTTAGTAGCTGTGCAGTGCTGTGGTTTGGCTCTGATGTGAGAACAATGTTGATAGCACACGGATGGTTTTAGTTGTTGCTGGGTGATGTTTATACTCAGTCAAAGACTTTTCGCCAGCGAGAGGGCTGGAGGGGCATGGGGAATTGGGAGGGGACACAGCCAGGACAGGTGACCTGAACTAGCCAAAACGACTAGTTATGCTTGATATAGAAACTGGGCAAGGCTGACTGGGGCCTGCTGATCGTTGCTTGGGGACTGGCTGGGCATCGGTCAGTGGGTGGTGAGCAGTTGTACTGTGCATCGCTTGTTTTCCTTCCTCCCTTCCCTTTGGATTTCATTCCTCTCCCCCTCTCCTTCCATTTCATTATAACTTTTATTGTTAGTATTATTGCTATTATTGCTCTTTCATTTCTATTTTATTTAAATTATTTAAAAGTTCTTATCTCAACCCTTGAGTTCAACATTCCTTTCCAATTCTCCTGCCCATCCCTCTGGGTGAGGGGGGAGTGAGTGAGTGGCTGCATGGTGCTTAGTTGCTGGCTGGGGTTAAACCACGACATACTCTCAGCTTCTGACTGTTTTCTGTTCTGTTTGTTCTATTTCCTAAAATTTTGTTTGTCTAGTGGGTAAACCCACAGCAGATTTCTCTTCTAACTATTTGTCTAACTTCTCCACGAACTTATTTAAATTCCCAGCATAAACAAACCCCTTTGCAGAGGAAAAAGAAGTCTTCTATTCACTGCATGAAATAACATTACCTTCTTTTGGTTTTAACTTGGACATTTATTTGGTGGCCTATAGTTCTTCTACTGGAAGAAACAGTGAACAGGTAGCTTTTACACTTTTATCTTACCACTTACAAGCTTGTAGACCTGTCACAACTTTGCAATCATTTCTCTTTCCCAGGATGAGCCGCTCTGGACTAGTCAATATTCTTCATGTAAGTTATAATTTTACAATTCTTTTTGCTGTTCTCTGAAACTTTTCCTATTCTAATGTGTCCATTTTAGATGACAGGATCAGAAGTGCTCTCAACCTTAAAAGTGTTTGAACCACAACTTTACACAATGGGATCCCTGTCTTTTCTCTTTTTTATACAACATAACTAATGTTCTATTCTGTATTATTTTTTTCTCGTGATTTTGAATTTTAAGTTGCTTTCCTAATTGCTGCTGAACAATTTTTTTTTTTTATTTTGCTTTTATTTTTTTCAACTACCTGTCACAAATTCTACATGTCTCTGTAGAGGTGAAACAGTCAGCTAGGAGGCCATTCTTCTGTATGTGCAGGTATTGTTTTTCTGCGTGACTTCCCTATCCTATCCCTCATGCACACCATCTGACATTTATCTCTGGTTAACTTCATCTGCCTTCATACTGCTTAGTCATTTATGGATATATTAATTTGTCCACACTGGCATACTATTTGAGATTCTTTCAGGTGCTCAAGACACCTGCATAGTGCAGAAAATAAGGCACAGAACCAAAAGAAAACTAATAACCACTTTTGGAAGCTTGGGGAGGCCAGATTCCCTAGCAGGACAGAGTAAAGAGGAACAGAATTTCATGCGTATTCCTACATTCCTCAATTTCATTGCTTCCTACAGTTGTCTGGTTGTTCAAGATTTTATTCTGAGATTCATATTGAGTCCAGGCTAGAGGGTAGCTGCTTTAGGTTATTAGGTGCCTAACTCCCTTACTTTCTACAGTTGTCTTCATTGTCTTAGGAGTTTCTAGTATGGCAGTGTGTCTCTGAAATCCCAGATAATGACATCAGGGAAATAGCTGACCAGTGCAGGTATAAAAATAAATCCATGAAAAGGGAAATTTACTTTATTTGTTTAAAATAATTAAATCATATAATTCCTCTATTCACAGCTTTATACATGAAAATTAAAAGGTCAAAAGACTGAAGTGCATTAAATTAAATAAAGATGTAATTTATGATTTTATAATTGACCTGACTTTTTACTGACTCCTACTTACTTTGTTTGATTTATTGTTTAAGATTTTTACCTTTTTTCTTTTTTTTTTTTTAATCTCCATAATCTTGAAGTCAAAAAACATGTAGAAATTAAGAAAAAAAAACCCAACCCACCACTGTTAAAATTTAACTGTGGTGGCAACTCCTTAAATCTGATTTCTAATCCTATAAATTCCTTGACAGCAAATGTGAAAGTGGTTTTCATTGTTACATATATCTTTGTTTGTTTGTTTATAAACTGTAATTACCGGTATACAAAAGAATAATTTAACAAGAGATTAAAAAAAAGGTACTTGATGCAATTTAAACTACAAAGAACCTAAGATAATTAGAGCAATTGTTTAAAAATAAGCACTAGGTAAATTTAAGAACTCTAAAACTTTGAAAGAACAAATCAAAATAGCATGCTAAAACACTAACCAAACAAACCCATCCAAAAACTTATTAATTTTGAACAAACTGCGTATTTTTGACTGCTTTAAAACTACTGGTTTTTCTCACATTTCCGTAAATGAAATTATTTTTTGTATCTAAATATTAATTGAACATTAATGTGATAATTTTATTTAGGTAGACAAGAGTTACAATGAGCTATATATCCTGGAATCAAATCTTTTACTTATGTACATTAATCCCTAATCAAAACCTGCCAGATTGGTATTCATCTAAGCCGACATTATCTACTTGAACCCTAGGCACTTCGTGGTCATGGAGCTTCCTCTAATAGTTGTCATGTAGCAAAGTCCATCTCATGAAAATTAATTCAAGAAATAATGCAACCCACACGTTAAATGTGTATCCACCTTAATAAGTTGTCTTAGTCTTTAGTCATACAAAGGATTTAAGCCTGTTTAGACTAAAAATTTAAAAGAATAAAAATTTAAATATGATCAAAAGCTATCTGTAGAACTTGCAGCAAACCTAAAAAATGCATAGCTAAATGTGAGGGGGAACTTCTTCATTTCTACCAAACTAATAACAATGAGATGTGGACTGAGTTGCGATTTTCTAAGTACTGTGATGTCAAGGTCTATGACTACAAGTGCAATAATTTACTTAAATAAAAAGATTTTGATGGACTGACTAACGCCAAACATCCTTGACATAGTTCCATTCTTGATAGTGACTCACTAAAAGAAGAATTTATGCTGTGATGGAGAGACAGGACGCAGCTTGATGCAAGCAAATGTTGAATTATTGTACAGAAATACAGGTTTATATATACTTTCAGAAGCTGCGTGTTTAAAACAGATTGGTTCTTGAAGCTAAGCACTGCATACTAGCAATCCCCAATTGGTGGTTAACTACCATCAATCAACAGCAAGGTGTTACCTTTCCTTGGCGCCATCCGTCCCCCACTCCCCTATGCTCTCTCAGCATGACTCATCATGTTAATTGTTGTGTCTATTCACACTCCTTGTCCTCCCAGGGCTCGTGACCTACAAGCTCGAGCACATTCCCCTCAGCTAACTGATTCCCACGCATAGTCCTAATTTCCAGCCCCCTCCTGCAAATTTAATTGGTTTATTTTAAGCAAAATTACTTCCCATACATTCCAGACTATTTTCAACTGTAATTGCAATGAGAAGATAAGGTAATGACTTCTAGTGATAGGGTAATGACCACCTAATCTTGTAAAGGTTTCTTTAAAAGTACTCTAGCAAGTTAGCTTGTTCTGAATAGTTTTTTGTTTTGTTTTGTTTGTTGTTGTTTCTATTTCTTTTCAGTTATACTCTGATATCTCTTTGTCTATTTAATAAATTTTAAATACACATGGGAAGTTCAATTCCAGAAAAGTAAACTACATAAAAAATGAAATTAATATTTTTCTTGATTTTTGTAATGTCAAAATATACCTCAACAAATTGTACTCTGTTTTTGTTAACACAGATGAGCTACCTAAATAAAAATGAGCTCCTTTAATAACCAGAGTTCAAATATACAGTGTATAGCTGAAGTTTAATCTTAAATTATGGGGGGAGGGGAAGAACAATTAGAAACTGAACCTCTATTTTTGTATTATGTAATTATACAACACAGATTATACAAAGGTAAAAAATTGGCACTTGTCATTACAAATTAAGGCTAATATAATTTTATCTAACATAACTCAGGAGTAACTGAAGGTAAACCAAAAAAAATAATCAGTGTGGAAGTACTTCTTTTTCTAAATTTAAGGTCCGATTAGTACTTCAGATTCTGTGTTCTCTCTAATTATTATGATGTTTAATTGGCTTTTTCCTTTCTCATTTTAAGAGCAAACCCAGAAATCTATAAACTTACAATAATTGATATCTGAATTTAAATTGGATATTTAAATACAAAATACTTCCTGAGAGTCATAGAGACCAAGAAGCGGGGGTAACACTGACTAATCTTAGAACTTGATCTGGCAACTAAAATACATATATTAAAGATATGCAATTCAAGTCATCGTTCTGTTTAAAGAATGTATTATATATTTAGTACACTAATTTATTCCAATATGCTAATTAAAATTAGCATTAAACCAGTCAGTTTAATGCCTTTGTTGGTTTCACACATGAAGGATTATCTGACAGACACATTGAAAAATGGCTGGTATACATAAATAAAGGGCTTGTAGAAAGCCCTTTGGGTAACATTGCACAGTGTCAACAAAATCCAGAGAAGTTTTTGAGTTAGAAAACCTGTAAAAGTAACACACCTTTAGGGTGATTTCACGTCATAGATGGATGGTGAAAGAGAAGCTGAAAAAGTAGCATTCTGAAAATTTATTTCTTTGGTATGTGCTATTTGTAGCTAGTGTTATAAGCTTTTAAAATACTGGTTCTAATACAAAAGAAGGTTGGTGGTGGGGGAGAAGATGGGGAGATAAATTAACCTGCATATACAAAGGTGATACCCAGAAACAAATAGGACTGAGATAATGACTTCAGTACTTTCTCTCTGTAGCTATAGTACCTCAGGATCCAAATATTAATTCAAAAGTAAATTCTGGTTAATTTAAAACAAGACATCGTGTTTTTTAGTAAATCCATACTATGTTTCATCTAAAGATATGTAGAAGTTCCTGAAGACATTCAATATGAACATGTGAAAAATGTATAAATATTAGAAGAGGCATTTTGTTTTGTTCTATTTTCTGACAGAGAAAGTTATAGGAGACAAGTGATGCTGAAAATAATTTAAATAAACCTCAAAAATAACAGAGAGAAAATGTGGAAAACATTGTCACTGAATGCTGAATAACAATAGGCAAGATGGTACAAGGGCAGGAATAACAGATATACATGGGGGAGATGCATATGCCAGAATACCACAAATTATATATCTTGACATGGAAAAAAAGGGGAAGATACTATATTTTTACAGCTAAGTTAAAAACCAAAAGCACAGTTGACAGATTACTGACAGTGAATACTGTTTATTACTTTTTTGTTCCCTGGTTCTGTGTAAGACAATTCCAAATACAAGGGATGCTATCCACAAGCACAATAGATCCAAGGCAATAAGTCCTAGTTAACAGGTTTTAGACCTTTTTTGCTATCAGTTTAGATCTGGAAACCGAAGGAAACCAAAATATAAGGCAGTTCTACTAAGAGACAATAGGTTTAAATAAACAAACAAACAGATAAATAAACAGCTGAGAAATCATTTCTGTCAGATGCAAGCCTAAACATCTGACACAAAAAGCAAAAACTAATTGGAAGGTCAAAAATATAACTTTTCTTCCTCCTCTCTGCGTTCTCTTATTTCAATGTCACTGAGGAAAGAAATCAGTTAGATCCTGTCTTACTTTGTATCAGAACAAAAATAGCATGAGAGGAAAAACTAATATCATACAATGAAATAATAACTCTCTTTGCCTGGAAGACGGTAAGTTCTGCTCCTTGGCAAGTGTAAGTGGAAAGACTGTCAGCTACTGATATTTTCTTGTAATAAAGGTTAAATAAGGAATCAGACAGAAAGATGAAATTCCTTTATACTGTGGCAAGTGAGAGCTGTATTTCACAAGAGATGTTTGATGCCATCTACTTTAAATTAAAGTAACAGTCAATGAGGAATGCTTTTAAGTTGAAATATATATATACACACACATTGGTTATTTGTAGTGGCTATTGTTTTATAACTAGTGAAGCAAGGTGTACACTAGACTAGGAAAAATAAAAATGAACCGTTCAAGTATAAAATGCAAGAGAATATAATTATGCTCCAATGGAAAAGGTAAACTAGAAAGAAGATGGTATTACATTATTTTAGCAATGATGTCATAGGAATAAAATTAATGACGAACAGAATGAATAAAGGAAAGACAAAGCTGAACTAATCTTGAACATTTGACTAAGTTTGGAAATAGCATCAGGAAGAAATGACAATTTCTAAAAGAAGTAGAATGACAAAATATGTCAAAATTGCACTGAAAAAAATTGACATTTGAGCTATTTGTTTGAACTTACTTTTGCAGTCAGTAGAGAAATTTTTACATTTCTAAAGTGAAATTTACTCTTAGAAAAATACCTACATAGGTTACAGTATCATGTTACCACAATTCCTAATTATCTCCACCAATTACAGAAAGGATCTTGAAAGTATATACTGTCATTTATACTTTAGATTGCCCATAAATTTAGGCCTTTCTTTGGATTTTTCTAGTAATGAAAAATGTCATGCTACTTGATCACAGTATTGATATACATATTTTGATTTGTTAACTTGTTTTAGAAAACTGTATATACCAGCAGTTGCATCTTTTTACCCACAATCATAAAAAGGGAGCAAAAACTGGTAGTCCAATAAAACAGAATATTATTCTGTAATCTGAAGTGGAAACCTGCATTTTCTAAACCTTCTTGATATTCAGCTTTGTCAGACCTCAAAATATATGTTCTCCAATTTGCACTAGAAAATTTTTGTAGGTGGCTGTGTGGCTGGATATTCTAATTTGTGATAAAGTTGGTCAAAAAGCACCTGCTCATGCACTGTCTTTAATTTAAATTCTGTTATTGATGGCATTCAGAAGCATTAAAAAACTTAAGTAAGATGAATGAGAGTCTTCCATACAGATGCAGAGTTTCAGTAGCTCATTTGATAGAAGAATGATACAGCTGATTATAAATTACCCTGTGATTATTCTACTGAAAGATTTGAAAAGTGTAAATTGGAATTCATAAACTACAAACAAAATGCATATTAATTTTTTGATAAAAAGGTAGTTGAAAATTGTTAAGTGCCATCTTGATTTACAATTACTGATGTAATTTCTCTTTTCTCTAAAATAAAAGCTCTAATTGCATTTCAGTATCAGAAGGCAATACCCACATACTTTCAGTTAGTTCAGGTTTAAAACATTTTTAGGTTTAGTTTGGTTTTTTTGTTTGGCAGATGGGATTTTTTCCTTTCTTTTTTTTTTTTTTTTTCTTTTTTCTTTTCTATGATGTCATAGAATATAACTGAATGGACATTCTTACTCATTTGGATTGTCATTGACTTAATGAATTATATATTCTGTGATTTCTTTCCTTGTTCTTACACTAGTTCTATAGCAGAATGTTGTAAATTTTAATTTTCTTTTACTGCAACTCGTTACAACATTATTAATCAGGTAGGTTTTCAGTTATAAACTGTGCAGTTGGATGAGATAGATGAAGCACAACTACAACATGATACGTGACAAGTAAGCTTTCTGACTCATTCTCTGATAGGTGTATTTCCTCTAATAAATCATTCACTCACTACAGTGCCAAAGAACATCAGCACTGATTCCATGTGTTTTCCCTAGTTGTGCAATGAAGCCCATCAGTGTACATTTCTGAATACTGTCTGTACTAATGATTGCTTCTCCATGCTGTTTTCAATTTTATGTAACGTCTTAACTGTTAAAAAGTATTTTCACTGTAGTTCTTTGAAAAAAACCTTTAAATGAGCTTTGATCGTGTAATTTTTGAGGTGCTTTGTATACAGAACTATGCACTTCTTACACTAGTACATTTGTCCTTTATTCCACTCCTAATGGCCTTTTTTTTTTTTTTTTTTTGGTTTGCTGTTACATTTTACATCTTTTATTTGGTTTAATTTTTAATTTTTGACATGCAGAAAATGTCTACTGAGTACTTAAATTTAGCAACAGAAAAAAATAGAAGATTCTGCGGTATAATTGTAAGAATATTAATTTTGCAGTGTCAGATAAGGTTAGAAATGTATATACGTTTAAATATCATTGCTGTACACAGACTATGTTATTCAGTCAGTAAGCTAAAATGCTTAGGACAGATTTAAGAAAGTGCTCAAGACAATACTCTATAGTGTTAAATTCATGTTCTTCATAGAATCATAGAACAGTAGAATATCTCAAGTCAGAAGGGATCCACAAGGTTGATTAAGTCCAAATTGCTGCTCCTCGCAGGACTACATAAAACACATGACTAAGAGCACCAGCCAGAATTTCGTTGAACTCTGACAGACTTGGTGATGTGACCACTTTGCTGGGGAGTCTGTTCCAGTGCTGGACCACCCTCTCAGTGAAGAACCTTTTACTAATGTTCAGTCTGCATTTCCCCCAATGTAGCTTCATTCCTCTCCCTTGTGTCCTACCACTGGTCATCAGAGAGAGGACATAAGAGGCTCCCCCTCCACTGTCCCCCCTTGAAGAAGTTATAGACTGTGGTGAGGGCACCCCTGTCCTGGTTTCAACTGGGATAAAGTTAGTTTTCTTCTTAGCTGGTACAGTGCTGTGTTTGGGATTTGGTGAGAGAACAATGCTGATAGCACACTGATGGTTTTAGTTGTTGCTGGGTGATGTTTACTCTAAATCAAGGACTTAGCAGTTTCTTGGGCCCTGCCAGCGAGAGGGCTGGAGGGGCACGGGGAATTGGGAGGGGACACAGCCAGGACAGGTGACCCCAACTAACCAAAGAGGTATTCCATACCATGGGATGTCATGTTGAGTATATAAACCAGGGGAAGAAGAAGGAAGGAAGGGGGCAACTTTTGGCATTATGGTGTTTGTCTTCCTGAGTAACTGTTACATGTGCTGGAGCCCTGCTTTCCTGGGGATGGCCTAACACCTGCCTGCCCATGGGAAGTGGTGAATGAATTCCTTGTTTTGCTTTGCTTACATGCACAGTTTTTGCTTTACCTATTAAATTGTTCTTATCTCAACCCTTGAGTTTTACATTTCTTTCCAGTTGTCCTCCCCATCCCTCTGGGTGAGGGGGAGTGAGTGAGTGGCTGCACGGGGCTTGGTTGCTGGCTGGGGTTAAACCACGACAACCCCTGATCAGCCTTCTTTTAAGATTAACAAACCAAGCGACCTCAGGCACTCCTCCTAAGTCTTGCGCTTGAGACCCTTCACCATCTTGGTCACCCTCCTCTGGACACACTCCAATAGTTTGATGTGCTTCATATACTTTGGCACCCAAAAGTGCACATAGTACTCAATGTGGGGCTGCACCAGTGCAGTACAGCGAAACAGAACAAGGTCTTAAAAAAACCAAAAGATTAGTCAGGATGAGTTTGGTACAATGCTCTGTTTGTGTTGAGAAAGGAATGTACTCTGAATAATTAGAAAAGATAATGTGGGCACCTGAAGGAGGTAAGGAGACCATCAAGTCAGGAAATCGTTGAACAAAGAAAATTGAAAGGTCTATTCCACCTAGATCCGCCTATTATGAATGGAATGATTGGGTGTCAAAATTAAAATAATTTGTATGTAAAATTGTTGTGTAACCTTTCACGAAAACTGTATAAAATACCTAATTTTTCAGTGAAAACTTTGGAGCTAGTTTGTCCAGTGCAAATCGGCTAGCCCCCCAACGTTGCACGAAATAAATACCTTTGCTGCTTAAAGACAAAATTCATCTCTGAGCAGTTACTCTGTGCTGTTTTGGCATCAATAGATTGGAACAATCACCTCTCTGACTATCTAGCAAAGATGTGCTTGAAGCACTCCAGGACACAGTTGGCCCTTTAGGCTGCCAGGGCACACTGCTGACTCATATTCAACTTGTCACCAACCCAAACCCCAGATCTGTTTCCATGGGGCTGCTCTCCAGCCTCTAGGTCCCTAATTTGTACATATAACCAGGATTACCCCATCCCAGGTGGAAAATCTAACAGTTGTTCTTGTTAAATTTCATACAGTTGGTGATTGCTCAGCTCTCTAGTCTATCCAGATCTCCCTGTAAGGCCTCTCTACTCTCAAGGGAGTCCACAGATACTCCTAATTTATGATCATTGGCAAACTTACTCAATGCACATCCAACTCCTGTGTCCAGATAATTTATAAAAACATTAGAGAGCACTGGCCCTAAAATTGAGTCCTGGAGAACCCCACTGGTCACTGGACACCAGCCTGATGTAACTCCATTTACTACAACTCTTTGAGCCCAATCTGTCAACCAATTGCTCACCCTGTATATTATGAACTTGTCTAGCTGTGTGCTGGACATTTTGTGAAAGACAGTATCAAAAGCTTTGTTAAATTCCAAACCCACCACTTCTACTGGCTTCCCTTGGTCAATTATTTGGGTGACCTTGCCAAAAAAAGGAAATCAAGTTAATTAAGAAGGACTTTCCCCTTGTGAACCCACGCTGACTATGATAAATGACATTGTTTCTCAAATGCTTTTCAAAAACTGCCAGAATAATCTTCTACATAATTTTACAAGGCAGTGAAGTGAGACTGACAGGCCTGTAATTACTAGGGTGTTCCTTCTTACCCTTCTTGAAGACTGGGACAATGTTTGCCAGGTTCCAGTCAATTGGGACCTCTCCAGACTCCCAAGGCCATTGAAAAATAACGGCGAGAGATCTCATGATAACATCTGTTAGTTTCTTCAGTATTACGAGGCTCTATAAACTTACACACATCCAGCTGAAGCAGCAAGTCTTGAACAAGTTTAGGGCCAGCTGGAAGTCTGTGATCCCCTCAGTCATGGTCTTCCTGAACAGGATTCTGGGGGTCACAGGGCCCATCCATCCTTGTTGTTGAAGATAGAAGTGAAAAAATTGTTATAATGCCTCCACTTTGTTCTACATCCCTATTTGTGAGGTGACTAACCTTGTCAAGTAATGGACCAATGTAATCTCCTTTTGCTTGTAACATATTTTTAAAAGCTCTTTTTGTTGTCCTTTGCTGGACAACTGGCCAACTACCTGGACTGTAATCAAACTTTGGATGCACAAATTTTCTCACTACAGTGACAAACAGCATCTCTGTAGTCCTCTAATGCTGCCTGTCCGACTTCCCTTTCCTGCCTATGTTCTAGAAGAACCCTGTTCAGCTGATCTGGCCTTCTGTCCCACTTGATTGACTTCTGAAATTTTGGAATTGCCAGCTCTTGTTCTCTTAAAAGGTTTTAAAAATTGACCAGCATTCATGTATGCCGATACCTTCAAAAACAGATTCACAGGGGACCTTAATAACTGGCTCCTTCAGCAGCCCAAAGTCTGCTCTCCCCCTATCCAAGGTCAAAGTCTTGCTGACAATTTTTCTCTTATTGCCAATGATTTGAAACTCAACAACTTCATAGTCACTGTGACCAGGACAGCCACTACTCATCACTTCACCCTGTCCTAATTTCAGCTGGGAAAGAGTTAATTTTCTTCTTAGTAGCTGGTGCAGTGCTGTGTTTTGGATTTAGTATGAGAATCATGTTAATAACACATTGATGTTTTAGTGGTTGCTAAGTAACGTTTACTCTAAATCAAGGACTTTTCAGTTTCCTCTACTCTGCCAGTGAGGAGCTACACAAGAAGCTGGGATGGAGCACAGCCAGGACAGCTGACCCGAACTAGCTAAAGAGATATTCCATACCATAGAATGTCATGCTTAATATATAAACTGGAGGGAGTTGGCCAGGGCCTGCCTTATCACTGCTTGGAGACTGGCTGGGCATCAGTCAGTGGACGGTGAGCAATTACATTGTGCATAGCTTGCTTATTTTTTTCCCTCTTTGGGTTTTATTCCTTTCTTTTTCTCCTTTTCATTGCAATTGTTGTTGTTATTATATTTTACTTCAATCATTACACTGTTCTTATCTCAACCCATGAGTTTTACCTTTTCCCCAATTCTCCTTCCCATCCCACTGAGGGGTGGAGGGAGCAAACATCTGCATGGTACTTAGTTGCTGGCCAGGATTAAACCATAACAGCCCACAAGTCCTTCTCTATTTGCAAGCAACAAATTTAGGAGGGCACTTTTCCTAGTCACTTCCCTTAGTACCTGTACCACAAAGTTATCTTCAACATGCTTCAGGGATTTCTGGGTTAGCTCTAACCATATGATGTTGGGAACTGAAATAGTGAGAATAACAACAGTTACTGTTTATTTTCACTACGCACCTCACTTAATGCTATGGTTGCTTTCAGTAACAAAATAAACCTCAGGAGTTTCTTCTCTTCAGGAATCCCAGTTGCAAAGTTCTTTAGATAAATAAACAATCAGTCTCTGAATCAGCCTGTTTTCAAAACAAACAAACAAAAAAATCCAAACACCGTCCACACTCCCTGCCCCCCTCTCCACACCACACACCCCCAAAAAGAAAAAGAAAGAAAAAAAAAAAAAAAAAAAAAAAAGATGTTGGGCAGTCTTAACTATCTTCCAAACCAGCATCAAGTGATATTCAGGCAATGAGCCTGCAAGTGGCTCATCTGAAGCATCTGGAGCATCTTTCAAATGAGAAGAGGCTGAGAGATGAGATTCTTCATCCTGGAGAAGAGAAGGCTCAGGTGGATCTTATCAATGTATATAAATACTTGATGGGAGGGAAAAACACAGAATTCAAACTATTCTCTCTAGTGCCTTCTAACAGAACAAGAGTCAATGGGCACAAACTGAAACACAAGAAATCCCACCTGAACACAAGAAGACACTTTCTTACTGTGATATTACCCAGAAAGATTGTGGAGTCTCCATCCTTGGAGATACTCAGTACCTAACTGGGCAAGGTCCTAGGAAATCTGCTCTGGCTGATTGTGCTTGAGCAACCATGGCAGGTAGGTGCAGACAAGATGACCTGCAGAAATCCTTCCCAATCTCAAGCATTCTGTGATTCTATGAACTGCAAGCTTAAGCACAGAAACAGCATGTTTTCCGACTGCATTTCCTGTCACAGAACTTAGTTTTTTTCATCTCAGCACACCTAGAGGATTACGCTGATGCCAGAAACAGACTGTAAGAGTGACAGGTATGTGGTCAAATGGTGGGCAGGAAACCAAGAACATTATTCTTGTGTCCAGTCCAGAGACTGTCCTTGCAGAAAAATAAACAATTTGACTTTTCAAACTTTGCTTTGCAGGTAGTAATAGAATGGGGGAAAGGGGAAACAGAAGAATCCTTAGTCTTTTTTACTGTATGACAGACAAAATACCCTTTTCCCTTGTTCTTGCAGCCTTTCATTCCCTCTCCTGAGTCAGTCTGATGTGTTTTTTCTGTTTTCATTGTTGGGTTGTTGGTTTGGTGTGTGTGTTGTTTTGGTTTTGGTTGTTTGTTTGTTTGTTTTCTTATTAGTTTCCCCTTTTATTTAGTACCTGTCTTTCTTCTATAAATATAATTTTCTCACGGTGTTTCCAACTTTCTTTCTTCCATTTGATCTTTTGTTCTACTAAATGTCTTTATAAGCCATGTAGTATCTTGTCCTCTCTGTGTCACTGTTTTTTTGGTATATACTGCTGTTAAAAGCTAGAATGCAATGTAAGTCACCTATGACCTTCACTGACAGGTACTATGCAGGTGAGTGTTTCGGCAGCACAGACAATGGGAAAAGAGAGAAACATTCAGTCTTTTCAAAATCCTTTGATGCCAAGAGGAGGAATTAAAAAGGAACCCAACTGTCTTCCTGCAGTCTCTTGTGAATGATATTGGAGCTGACATTGAATGAGAATAATAGAAGGGACAAATAAGTGACTGTCACTACTGTATGACTTTAACTTCAGATGATTCACAAGGTATGTTAAAACTTTTTTTTTTCTTTTTACTGCTTCTTCCATCTACCTTGTAGTTACTTTTCATACATCTATCCCATTGTTTCACTTTCATACTACATTAATTACCTAATACATATGCAGCCCCAACTTAAATTTCTTTAACAAAAAGAGTTTGGGATTTCTGTGTTGCTTGTGTGATCTTGGAGTTGTATTTTCCTGAAATTTCCATCAGCTGGTGGTAAGTAATAACTCAAAAATATAACTCAATACTTCTTGGAGCTAATTTTTCTAAACATAAATTATACACATATTTCAATAAATGCTGTGTGAGAGATGAAAATGTTCAGTGCATGTGAGAAAAAAGCTAATGCAAAATATATTACCAAGAGAGTTACATCAGATAAAGAGAGTTACACCAGATAACAAAGGCTGGTAGAATGAACACAGATAATGACAAATTAAACCCAACCCAACCCAAACCCAAACATGTTAATGAAAGTTCTAAAAATTGGTTTTGGTCAGTTCATATATCATAATTTGGTGAATTATTATGGAATAGATCTCTTTAGTGAGCCATTTATATCAATTAAAAAAAAAATTACTTGAAGGTTGAATATAGCAAATTTCAGGGATTAGGGTTTTTTTCAGTCAAAAGTCATATAGGCAAAGAAAATCACTGAAATAGTACAGTAATGTAAGGGCAAAAATAAGCTACATGTTAAATGTGTGACTAATAAATTAAAACTTTGAAGTCTCTGCTAACACTTAAAAGGATATTTTTAGAAGACATATGACATGGAAGATTTTTTACATATATCAGTAATCAAATTAACATTTTTTTTGTTATAAAGATAACATTAAAATAATTCAGAAATTAAAGGACTTTTTCTTTAAAATTACCTGTTGAATTTTCAACTTGCATGCATAAATTAAGCATCAGAATTTATTTGATAAACTTGGCTAATTTTGTTACTTATAATGATGAAATATTGAATATTTGTGGCAGTAACTTGGTCTAAATGAACCTCAATGAAGTAAATAACACCATTTTATTTGTTTGTTTATTTACCTTTTGATATTCTTAAAGGGGAGGAATTTGGAATGGAAGAAGTGCAAAGTCAGTTTGATGCAATAGACTTAAGGGTAATAGTAACTCTAAGCATTCCCATAAAGTATTTTTCTGATCATCAGTACATATTAATATCTTAAGTAAAGTGAGATATTTTTAAAAAAAATTTAGCACAACTTTTTTGGGGGTAGGATTCAGCTGAGCTGCTAAGTGTATGGAACTTCTGTAAATTACGGTATTTGTTCATGAACTTAAGAAACATGATAGTAGTCTAGTTTCAGGTTCCGTGTCTTTCAGATTGATGGCTCTAACTAGCCAAGAGGAAATCGTGTTGAACTCAATGCTACAGTTTTTTCACCTGTTTGCTTTTGGTGGATTTGTTTTGTGTTGTTTAAATTTACATGTATGTACAGTAAATCTTCACATTCCAACTCAAAAGATCCTTCAGTAATGCTATTAATGGTATTAATCTAGTTAACTTTTTTGGGAAATATGCTTATGTAACCATTAGGGCAACATCAAAAGGAAAACAGTACCAGATAGACCAGTGTGGTAGTTGAAATGAAGGTATGACTCTGAATAAAATCTCACTCTATTGTAATCAAAGTTCACGAATGAAGTAATTATGTGTTCATAAAAAGTTGTTTAAATCTCTGCAAATGCTAAGATATTACTACTGATGCTGTAGTTTAGCATTTCCTAGCTCCACTACCTATTTCTGTAGTATGGATATATTAATACATTTTCATGCAGAATGCCATTAGAAAATACCAAAATAGTACAGTGGAGGGGTTGTTCAGTTTTGGGTGGTTGGGGGTTTTTTTCTCCCCAACATAACAATTTCATACCACCCGAGGATGCTGGGATTCTCAGAACTAGGTGGACTATCTTTATTATTTATCATATTTGCAAAAAGTATTAAAATATGCTTCATAATTTAGGTAGAAATTTATGTTGTATCTAATACAAAAGAGAGACTAGCTGTCTCTACATAGCTGTAGAAAGGAAAAAAAAGTATATTAAAGGAAGTTGTAACATTAAAAGATGTACTAATTCAGAGCTCTATGTTATAAATTAAAACTAATTTACAGACAAAATCTTTATCAGTTTAGGTGGAATAGTTGTCTGAATAAACATCACAGTCATCCCTGGAGGAGATGGAAGCTCACCTGCAAGATTTACTCATCACTGAGTGAGTAAAAGTTTTTCAAGTATGAGCCATTCTGTCCTCCTGAGGTCTTGTGACTCTATGTGAAGTTTCTATTTAGAATATATTTTCCTTCAAAGAATCACTGAATCTTTTGAGATGTTGTGAAAAGAAGTTTTATTACCATATCTTTTTCAAGATGTAGTTACTGGAACTGATTCCCTATACAATCAGAGATGTTGCTGAAAAAATTAAATTATTATAACGACCACTGAGAAAACAAAATCAAACAAAGCACACAATTTTTTCAGAAGTTTCACTGTGTTAAAAAAATAATTGTTGTCAAATAATGAAACAGGAAATTCCTTATGAATTCCATCTTTATAAGATGAAAATGGAATTCTAGATATTGATGAGACAATCACTGCTCAAATGTTATGATTTCTACTAGTTGTAGAGAAAACATATTAGTTGCATTAAAATGTTGATCAAACAAAAATTACCTACACCTTATGTTGTGCTTTTATTTGTAGACGTTAGTATAATTAAAATAGAGTTTATTTCATCACCCTGATTGTCTGGTCACCCAAAGAAACAAGTGACAGAACGGTGAGAATATGTAGTCCAATGGGACCATAATGGGCTGAAAAAAAATTAACAAGCTGGTAGTGCTTAGAAGTACCGCTAATTTGTAATGCAGGCACAGGAGTAGTGTGTGATTCTGAGTTCAGCAACTGCCCATCCAGAGCAGCATTCAGTTTTCTGTCCTTTGAAGAAAATTCTGTGAAGGCTGCCAAACACAGACAGCAGCATAAAAGGAAGCAGCATGGATTTTTTTAAACACTTAGGATGTGAAGAAAACAGTTTTACCAACAGTTAAATCTGTGGAGGGTAATGTGAATTATTCTTAATCAATAAATGATAGGTTTGCTCTACTTTTAACACTTTGAAATAATTCCTCTATTCTAATAAGCATATTGAAAATTTAAGTGTATTATTCTTACATTTATACCTTCAATTTCTTTAGCATTGAAGGTATCAAAAGAGAGAAGATACTTCTGTAGTGTAATTTTTAAGGGAATTCTGGCAGCTTCTTAAATGGTTGTTTGAGTTTGTGCACCAAATCCCCAGGTTCCTGATGACAATAAGTTACCTTGTTCTCTATTTTTACAATTTAAAAGATAAATATATTTTAATTTACTCAGTCTTCTAGATATTAATTTTTCAGAGCAATGACATCTATGATACTGAATCTTTGTGTGGTTTTCTTTAATCCCCTCCCCCTCACCAACTGAGTGTTTGGTTTCCTCTAGCTATTTTTGCTGTTAAAAATGAAATTTGTATTTTATCATTGTTTTTAATGACATAGGTTTCAGATCTCATCACTCCTAACCCATAAGGTTTTACAGAAAAAATGTTTATGGAGACTTAGGGAAGGTATTCAGTAATAACAAATGATGTGCACATATAAGAGAAGAAGAAGCAGATGAATGGACTACTAAAGCAAACACAGTTGATAAATACAAGTTGGCTGAAATAACATATATAAAATATTAGAGCATTTAGGTAGTGAAATGTAGCTGTCAAGGCCTTTGATAATAATTTAGAAACTTAACCATGTGCTTGAACAGTGTTCTGGGGGAAGGAGCTAGGGAAGAATTTAAGAGCGACACTGAAAGTGTTTTTACTGTTTTACAGGCTGGACAAACAAAATTTCAGTAAAAGTCAAGAAGTTTTGGTAATTGCAAAGAAGTCTAGTACCAATATACAGCTTAATCAATTTAAGAGCTTTAACATTTTCTATCCCAGTATTGATCAGTTGTGGTAAAATAATTTTAGTTTGGACCTTACATAAAAAGTCTAGTTCTCCAGGCTATGCTTAAATTTAGTGGAGAAATAGATCTTCACAAAACCAAGGTAGTGCCAAATTACAAAGCAAATTATGGCTGAACAGCTTGCATTTCATTCTTGGCACAGCTACTTCTTTAACTACATTCTTCCATAATCTTACTCTCCACCAACTTTTATTCAGTAAGGAGGTGTAGATAGTTGGTATTTAAATGTCAAGTACAAATAGCAGGGATCTCTCCCAGACCACACAGTCTTTTATAGTAGTATTTTCTAGCTTGGTCTGATAAACACCTGTCACATCAGGGGCAAGCATAAACGTTTTTGCCACTCACCTATTCTCAGATTGTATACCTCTTACTGAAGCAAACAATTTTTTCAGTTAATTTCAGTGAGCACCTAGTCTACATAGGAAAACAGGCTGAAAGATTTTGCTGCCGCCTTTATTTCTGACCCTGTACATTTACCCGTTTTCATTCCCTGCCTTGTCCTTTTCAGTTTTCACTATTGCTTTATGAAAGCTTTGTCATAAACCATTCCTATAGGGAAAATAACTTTCCTACTCCACAAATAATTTTCAAATATCACCTGAGATCACATGTGTTTGCTTCTAAGTGGTTTACTGGCAAGAAATGCAATGCCAAAATCTTTACTGAAAGCCTCGTTATTTGTGTTTTCCATTTCTGCTGTTTATTCATGACCCCTTTCAATGCAAACAAGTTTCAAGAGTGTATTTAAAAGCTAATATCATCAAGCAAGATTTAAATCTGAAAAATATTTTTATTCATTGCTATTTTTTCATGGGAATCAGTTGCTTTCTTTTGGTTTGTGTTTTGGCTTCTATTTTCAAAACTTTTGATGTAAGGAAAAATGAAAGATAGGTCAATATTGAACATATTTAAATATTCTAAAAAGACAAAAAAAAATCTAATTAGACCTTTTAAATAACTTCCATGCAGTCTTTAAGGTTATGAGCTAAAAATCAATGGCAAATTTCCTGAAGTAGTCACAGGGTGAGTCTACTAGATTCCACTAATTGAATCACATTAGGCAGACTGTTACTGCTATTAGTGTGTTAAGCAATTTCTTCTGACAGGTTGCATCCAGGACAAAGAAATGCCAGTGAAAGCTAAAAAAGATCAAGAAGAGAAAATATTTTTCCATTAGAATATCACTAAAACATTCTGCACCTCTTAGTGTCAGCATGATACACTGAGAATGTGTACATTGTGAATATAAATAATAAAGTTAATGTATGCATAGTATCATTAAAATATTCTATATCATATAAATGTATTATTATTATTTTCATCATCATCATCATTATTTAGGAACTATTTCCTTACAATGGTTTAGATCCCTAATACATGTGTTATTCTCTTTGTAGATCCAAAAGTGTAGGAAAATTTCTTAATAGACAGGAATAGAAAAAAAAAAGAAAAAAGTAACAAATACAGGGAATTAAACTGTAAGGATGGGATTAAACCTGAGATTCAGACACATAAATTCAGGTGTTAACAATCTTTGTGTATGTAGATAAGCTATCTCTAAACTCCTTTTGCAGCAGATGAAGACACAGAGATAGATTCAGTTAACCTCAAGGAGATACCTCCTGCCACCCCATAATGATTTAAACCATCTGCATGGAGCTATTATACTGGAATTCAGAGACATCTTAATCTTCTGGACTGACAACTGAATTCCAGGTAAGATACCCTGGGATATTTCAAATAATATGAGGAGCCTGCATGTGAGCAACTTAACTTTAATTAAAACGGTCAAAGCAAGTCAGTTTATCAACCAAGAGGTTTAATTTAGTTGTCCGCAAGACAGGTATCAAAGCTCATTAGTCACCCTGAGCATCATGGGAATTTAGGGGGAGATAGCCACAAGAACATCACTCAATGACATAACATGGATGATTTATTTGCTAAGAGGAATGTGTACAGAGGGTGGAAAGCAATTTCAGTTCGATGACACACTAACACAGACACACACTCTGTACAGAACATGTGCTCACTGACCCATGCCAGGTCCATGTAAAACATTGGCTCAGGCGACCAGGGCTCCCATTCCAGTTGATTAGGATGTGAGTCCTGGCTCATTGCCTGGCTTTACAGGTAGCAGTTCTAGATTGGGCTCATCCTTTGGCATAGCATTGCACAGCTCTAGATGTGTTCCCTCCACCCCACAAGACTATTGTTTTCACTGTTCTTTGCTTTCTAACTTAGACAGTCAGCATAGACTGCCAGTGGTCTCATTGATCATGTCACTTTAGGCCAGTCTCTCCATACATGAAACAAATCAGCAGTTGTGCCTGGGTTACTGATGAGTTACATGCATGCAAAGTTATTAACAATCTATGCCTATTTGTTACTTTTCTGGGAATACTTAAACCATTAAAGCAGATCAGATAGAGTCCAGAGCTTTTGGGAAATCCTACCTCTATCAAGTACTTGTGTTTTTCTTGTTTTTCCAGCATTTTCTGTGAACATCTGATTAAAGCTTAGGTAGACGTAGTAGAGTTCTCACCATGACTGAACTATGGTTTTGGGTAGGTGCCACCTTGTCATATCTGGGATACCTTACCTGGCCTTTTCCTACTTCTCCAGAAGGACATGAATCTACTGTACATGCACTGTCAGTTTTATCAGCCACATCTCAAATGGCGCTTCATGACTATCTGTGAGCAACTGAATCAAGCCTTACCCTTCCTTCTATATCAAAGTGATCTGGATTGCCCTCTAGACCTTGTTGACTGGAATAAGTAGACTTATTTTGATCTTAATGGGAATTTAGATACTAACATTTAGACTATTTCTTGTTGCATAAATTGCTGTGCAATTCAAACATATTAGTAATTAAACAAAACATTTTTTTTTATAGTCAGGTAATCCAATATACTTGAATTCTAGGCATGTAATTCTATGTTACATGAAATTCTCCTAAACTTGCTTTGTAGGTCACTGTGAAGAGAATAATCTGGGAAAAGACTTGGTGGAACTTCCAAGGTATTATATTTATAAATTATGAAAAATGCAGGGACTGTGAAAAACATACTTATAATCCCTGTTTGGGACCCATACCTCCCATTTGCTTGGCTTTAGCAGAAACAAACAAACTAGAACAAAACAACAACAACAACAAAAAACAACTCCAAAAACAAAGCACAACCACCAAAAACACCCTGTTAAAATAAGGTTAAAACTTAAATAACAATAATAGCTTTAATTTGCACACAGGAAAAAATGTATTGAAAATATCCAGTGACCTGCATATTTTTTAATAAACCACTTACACTTAAATGATGTAATTTGATATATTAGATACAGCTGAAGTAATACTTTGAGGCATAAATAGTATATTAACATACTTTTTTTAAGTAACATCCCAATTTTGCAATATTTGTTGTTTGTGTTTGTTATATACTATATAGAAAGATGCAGATTCTTAGTCTTGATTTCTGAGCCTGCCAACCTCATAGATCAAAATAAAATTAAAGAATGTTGGAATATCCACTATGATATTGTTCAAAACTTAATCTCATTCACCCACACTTCCCACTTCCCATCTGTTCATTAACAAATACACTGTGCTTCTTGTGTATCTTCATATTTATCCATATGTTTTATGGAACAGCTGGTACAGGGCAGAGAAGCCAGATCTATTAGCATGTTACTACCTCAATGTTTGACATGCTTAGTATGCTACATAAGGGGGTTCACATCACCTAGACATAGGTGTGGGACTAATTTACAAACTGTACATACTATCTACCTGATTCTTCCAACATGTAAACAAATTGTTGAAACATAAGTCCCTGGAGAGGCAAGGGTCTACTGAGATTTCTATCTGAGGTTGCAGGTATGACACAAGACATATGGGATGCCCTGTGCCTTTGTAAGGTGGAAATTGGATGTCAGGTGGGTCATTAAAATGGGATCTAAAGTGCATCAGACTGTAAGGCACTGAAGACGCCATTATGGCTGGTAGAGATCTAGGCCAACTCAGTTCCCTAAGTATTAGGTGTACACAGCCATCTGAGATTTCCTACCCACCTGTCCTTCAGTTGCTGATTCAGAAGGGCATGGGTCTCTGTAAGTCATCTGTCACAACTGCAAGCCTCAGTCAGATCTCTCAGATAACCTAGGGAGTTTCAGATTACACTACACATGTACGTTTGACAGATGATTTAATCTCATTGTCAGTACAGTCAATGTACTGGAAAGCTACCCATTTGTTTTAAAATAACTGTTTATTTTAGAGTGAGATGAGTCAATTGAGTGTATTGATTAGGACATCTCTGTGGGAGTTCATAACAGTTAACTCACTTGTAACCACTTACACTGTGTGCACCAAGAGTCTATACAGTTGTCTATACATGGGTTCTTGATATGTTCTAGGATATGCTTTTTATGTTCAGCTGTTGCTCCAGGAAGGTGAGAGTCCATCATAAATCCTGGGTCATATCTTTCATCCCTATGCTGGTGTTCAAGATGTCTGAGGTTATTCGAGGTATCATTAGATGCTTATGTGTGGATAACTGAACCAAGTTCCTTAAGCCTGTGAAAGCTAACTCCCATACAATCTGTCTGCTATTTGTGAGTCTCAAGATCTTCTTTTATGAAAAGTCTCTTTTGGCCTTTGATGAGCTTTACTTTCTTGCTTTTTGAATATTTTAAAATCTTTTTACATAATTGTTCCTTTGGGGGGGTGTGTGTGTGTGTGTCTGCTTAAGTGAGAAGGGACAGCAAGAGCAGCATTGCTCCATGAGATAAGCCAGAGCCAAGACTGTCCACAGCACAAGCAAGAACAATGATCTTACCAACAGAGATACAGTCCCTGAGCTTAAAAGAAGCTCCTGGGCCCATGGGCAAAAGCTATTTTTCAGGTGAGGCTGGTCAGGGCAAGTAAGGCCTTGGGTGGACTTAGAAGTTCCTGGCAGCAACAATGAATAAGTAATGCTAACATCATCCAGAGTATATGAAGTTTATAAAAATTGACCTGTTTCAAAGGTGAAAATTCAAAATGATAATGTATATTAAACAAATGGTTGTTTCACATATTTAAATTTAAACTTGTAAATTTAATCAGTTTTACTGAGTATTATCTTTGGAAAAAATCAGATCTGCTCCTCAGAGTTTGAAGCTATGATCCTGAATCTACTTTATCATCTCCTCATAACATTGTGACTTGCTAGTAATTACAGTCAATGTGGCCTTTGTCAACTGAATCCCAATGCAAGTTCCCCTTCTGTATTGACAGAGACCGGACAGACTATCCCGTACTACCAAAAATGGTACTACATGTATGTGTTTAGGCAGTTACCTCATTAATTGAATACATCTCCATCAAGTACAATAGGACCTTAGGAAAGTCTCACACTGACACCCATTTTTTCACACATTTAAATTGAAAACTATGTTAATAGGGAGCTAAAATCAATCCCTAAAATTTTACTAATCCTCACTGATAACACCTACTTTCAATTTCAGCTCCTATAGATCTCATTGCATTTTCTGTTAAGGTCTCTTATTTTCTTATGAATTGTGCTGATGACACTCAGAAGAAGGAGAAAGATCATGGAGTGGCATAGTAATGGTAATACCCCATAAGAAACTATTTTCATTGTTGAAAAATTCAGTATCTACAGATTTAATAATAATTTTATGTATTTTTCTGAGATAGAGAGAAAAACATGTAAGGGGAGAGTTTATGAGAATCAGTTGAACCAAAATATTTCCTCTATGAGGACAATCAAGCAGTGGAACAAGTTGTCCAGAGAGCCCTTGCAGTGTCCATCCTTGAAAGCTGTGAAGACCCAGGTGCATAAAACTCTAAGAAACCTGGTCTGATTTGGTGTGATCTCATAGTTGACTACTCAAACTTTTTTGTGGAAGTCCAATACCTATCCAGTTTTGAAGATTTGGGGTTTGTGTAGGGGTGTTTTGGTTTTGGTTTGTTTTTCAGAAAAATATTTTTTCATAGCAGACAGGACATATTTAATTAGTAGAAGTTTTATGTTTTCTAAATGCAATTTTGCTTTCATTCATACATAAAAAAAATACTATTAGTTTTACTTTATGTATCATGGAAAAGCTAGAAATTATCGATCAGTATCTGCACTTCAGCTATTTTTTACATTTCATATGCAACAGCAAAGGCTTTCCACAGTAATGAGCTTTAGTTTACTTTCAAGTATAAAAATAAAACATTTGAAATAATATTTAATATGAAACGCTGTTGGATTTGATTAAGTTTCTTGAAAGTGATATAAATACAACCTGCAACACATTTAACTCAAAGTACAGAAGTGATCTTACCTGATTGTGGTTCTGAAGTATTTTTCTGGACTATCTATTTTGTTACTTCTAAGAATACACTTAATGAGAGTTACCTTGAGTTTAATTATAAAGATATGTTGTAATTTACAAAGAAGTAAATGAATGAGGGTGTAACCATGCTGCTGATAAACTATAACAGTTAACTAAGACATGAAATTTGAATTAAAAATATAGGATGCATGCTCTTTATAACAAAATATCATCAATAATAATAAAAAAAACTTTATCAAAGATACAGAGGGGAGAGGAACAAGTTTACTGAAAATACAAAACATGAATTAACATTTTCACTACAACAACATTTTCTAGCCCATTTGCTTTTTGCTTTCAATGAGAAGCAGTTATAAATGTACTGCTTCTGGCTGGGGTGGAGTTAACTTCCTTTATGGCAACCTAATTGGTACTGTGTTTTTTGGATTTCTGGCTAAAAGTGTTGATAACACGCCAGTGGTATTGGCTGCTGCTGAAGAGCTCTTGCTCAGTATCAAGGTTTTTCTCTTTTCCTCAGAGAGTAAGCTGGGGGTGGGCAAGAAGTTAGGAGGGGGCAGAGCTGACCTGAATTGTCCAAAGGGATATTCTATAACATATGACATCATGCTGAGCAATAAAACTGTCCTGGTTTCAGCTGGGATGAAGTTAGTTTTCTTCTTAGTAGTTAGTACAGTGCTGTCTTTTGGCTCTGGTGCGAGAACAATGCTGATAGCACACTGATGGTTTTAGTTGTTGCTGGGTAATGTTTACTCTAAATCAAGGACTTAGCAGTTTCTTGGGCCCTGCCATCGAGAGGGCTGGAGGGGCACGGGGAACTGAGATGGGACACAGCCAGGACAGCTGACCCCAACTAGCCAAAGGGATATTCCATACCATGGGATGTCATGCTGAGTATATAAACTGGGAGAAGAAGGAGAAAGGTGGGAACATTTAGCATTATGTTGTTTGGCTTCTCAAGCCATCAATATGCATGATGGAGCCCTGCTTTCCTGGGGATGGCCGAACACCTGCCTGCCCATGGGAAGTGGTGAATGAATTCCTTGTTTTGCTTTGCTTACGCGCACAGTTTTTGGTTTACCTATTAAATTGTTCTTATCTCAACCCTTGAGTTTTACATTCCTTTCCAATTCTCCTCCCCATCCCTCTGGATGAGTGGGGAGTGAGTGAGTGGCTGCGTGGTGGTTGGTTGCCGGCCAGGGGTAAACCACAACAAAAACCTAAAGGAGAGGAAGAAGAAAGGAGGGTGGAGGAGCAGGGATTTATCTCCCAAGGTGGCCATTGCTCAGAGGCTGGCTGTGTATCAATCTTATCAATGTGCTTAACGGGAGTTGGTAAGTGATTGTCTGTGTGTCACTTTCTTTGTCTTAATTATTTTTTTATTTCCTTCATCTACTAACTGTCTTTGCCTCACCCACAAGTTTTCTCACTTGTGGTCTTCCTGTTCTGTTCAGTGCCCTGCTGGGCAGGGGGTAGATAGAAAACAGCTGTGTGTGTGATTGGCTGTTGGCTTGTGTCAACCCACCACAATAAGGATAATATTTAATTTGAAAGTCAGTAATTATTAAGGTTTCATTACCTATTCTCCATTTGAGGGGAAATAAAATCTAGCAACATGATTATATATTGAGATATATTTACACATATACAAATATATATATTCCTCTTACTATTTCCTAGAAAAAATGCTCTTTGATAATGGAAGAAGCCTGGTACACCATGTAGACTGATGAGTCTAACCCTAAATCATACTTCTGAGACACTGATAACTTGTATAAGTGTCAGACTGTGCATAACATTGCTGTGAGGTGCCTTACCCATCACGTGCTTACACTAGTACTGTAAACGACAATCTTGGCTGGTTAAGACATGCTTAATGACAGAAAATAAAAGACAGAAATTAAAAGAACAAAGGTAAGGAAGAAACAGACACATGCAAGAGGAAAATTAACAACGTATTTGGGACTTCAGGCGTATTCAATGAATGGCAGATCATGCCCATCCTCATCTTACAGAATGGCAATGAATAAAGGTATGCATGATTTAACTGAGGCTGGGATTTCAACCTTGCCTTTTCAGCTAGTGCTTTACATTCAAGTAGAGACATTAGAAGTCTTTGTGTTTACTTAATAATTCAGTAATAAAACCTTTACAGTCAAATTTTAAGACTTTACATACTTCATTGAATGTGAGTTGACCCACTGACATTTGAACAACTGCTTGCATGTGCTGTTTTAAATAAAGTAAAATTTTTCAGGCCCTGATTTACACATGCTGTGCTTCTACCTATTAATTTTGAGACTTTCTGAAAATAGACCATCTGTGTTTCCTGCCTATATGTTTTCTGCTTCACGCCGTCTTGTTGCCATGGAATCTCTGTTCTGCATCAGAAAAATAAACTACTACTTAAAACGGAAGATGCTTGTCAAAGTACACAGCATAACTAACCATATATCTAATATCATTAGACTGCAGAAAGCTTTAAAGCAAATGAGAGTTTTTTAATTGTTTATGATGTTTATCTAAAACCTGGACTTTATCATTAACCAAATAATTTCACACATATGGTTCTGTCCATACTATATACCAGGACATCCCCTACAGTAATGCAACAGTTCTCAGTCTTTGGTGTTAATAAGCAGTGGAATTAGATTCAGGAATGGAATGTGTATGATCTGCACTGCCGATATAGGTATACCAACTATGAATCAAAGAAAGTGAAATACTTGTTGTCCAGAGAAAAACTTTGTAGAGTTGTGCAGCAACATGCGTGATGAACATAATAGCAAGCAGAGGAATTATTCCTCTGACTGGCTGAGATGGTTGAAAATGGTGCTTTAGAGTGCCTGGGATGACATCAGATCTCTGGAGAACAGCAGAGGACAACCGAACATGGTAGTTTTGGATTCTGTAAGCCAGATTTCTAATCCCCAAGCAGTTAATTCTAAAGGTTTTCTCTCTCTAAAGTGGCAAAGAGTCAAAGTTAAGTTAGGTGTATTCAGATAATCTCACATGGACTGAAATACAGCTAAAAGAGTATAGCAAAGGAAGAACTATTTCAGCTTATGGAATGAATAGTGGTTCTTAGGGATACCTTCAAGGGTATAATGCTAAAGGCTAGATTTACACTCGAATGATAAGAAAGAATGAATTAGTGACAAGCTAATGGAAACCATAGTGTATCTTTAATTTGGAGAAGCTGAGGACATTATTGAGAATGAAATACTATCTCAGATCCAAAAAAGGTTAATAATATTGAACAACAAAGTTACAAAGTAAATAAAATTTCAAGGCATTACTTGTTTGTTGTGTTTTTTTTTAAATTAAAGACTATGAAAATTGCTAATGACAGCAGCAGATACAACAGCCTTAAACTCAAAATGGTATTGGTCACAATTAAAAATCAGCGTGATTTTAAGTTGCTTCTTTAAAGCAAAGACCATGTCTCCAGGGGAAGAAATGTGATCTACTGTAACCTTCCTTTATGCTAGATTGACTGGTTTATTTTATTGCTTTCAGCAGTTGCCTGTTATATACTATGGTAGGTTGACTTTGGCTGGATGGCAGGTGCCCATCAAGCTGATCTATCACTCCCCTCCTCAGCAGAACAGGGAGGGGAAAAATATGGTGGAAAAAAACTTTGTCAGAGAAAATAAAGGCAGTTTAATGAAGGAATAGCAAAAGTCACGCGCATGGAAGCAAAGGAAAATGAAAATGTTATTTCCTTCTTCCCGTCAGCAGATGATGTTTGGCCACTTCCTGGGAAGCATGGCTTCAGTATGTGTTGCTTCAGTGGTTGCTCCAGAAGACAAATATTGTAAATAATTAATGCCTCTGTTTCCTCCTTTTCTCTCTTAGCTTTGTATCTGAGCAGGTGTCATGTGGTATGGAATATCCCTTTGATCACTTTGAGTCAGCTGTCCTGGTTATGTCCCCTCCAAGATAGTGCCCATCCCCAGCCTGCTGGGTAGGATGGGGTGTTGGGGGGGAATGTTGAAGAGACAGCCATGATTCTGTGTGAGCAGAGCTCAGCAGTAGTCAAAACACTCATGTTATCGCCACCTTTCTAGTAACCAATACAAGCACAGCACTGAGGGCCGCTATAGGGCTCAGCCAGACCCAGTACATATATTTCAACAATTCTTCTCTATACAGATCAAATATAACTACAGTTTTAGATGAACATTCCTAAAAGCTTATACAGCCTATCATAAATAAGAAATATTTTAAAGAATTAGCAGAAGGCACTAATTAGGTGTTAGTGGTGTCCCCAAGATACTTCTGTCAGGTAATATTTTAAGTGAAGAAACCTAGAAAACGTCTGAAATCCTAACAAAAATATGCATTTCTTGTTTTGAACTAGTTTAGTGTTACACAATTTAGAAAGAAAAAATAATTCTGAAGACAAGTGAAAAGGAATGCAAAGTAAGGGTTTACTGTCTCTACTGGATATGATAAAGTCCCTGGCAAGATACAAGAAAATATTTTTTGCATGGCATTCAGGTACTTGTAGAGAAACAGATAAGTTAGAAGAACAGAAAGAAAAAAGCTTGATAAGATGATCATCTAAATCTCCAAGGAACAGAACCAGGATCTTGTATAGACTAATCTTAATATACAGAAAAATTAACTAAGACACATAGTACCATACACATATTTTTTTATACTTTTTATTACATATAACACTTTTGGAAAGCTGTTACCTACCTATACTGTTCTAATGGTAAATGAACTTTAGTAATTAGTGTATACATCTTTGGAAAATATATATAACAAATATATATAACACTTTTATTATCTTTGGAGGGTGTATTATGTTTGCATGGCAAGGTGTTGTTTTTTTTTGGGGGGGGGGGCGAGGAGCGCTACAAGGGTGGCTTCTGTAAGAAGGTGCCAGAAGCTTCCCCCATGTCAGATGGAGCAAATTTCAGTTGGCTCCAAGATGGACCCACTGCTGGCCAAGGCCCAGCCCATCAGCGACAGTGGTAGCGCCTCTGGGATAACACATTGAAGAAGGGGAAAAAGTTACTGTGCATGAGCAATCATAGCAGAAGAGAGGACCAACCCTATGTGAGAGCAACAACTCTGCAGACATCAAGATCAGTGAAAAAGGAGAGGGAAGAGGGGCTGGAAAAGAGATTCCGCTGCATCCCACGGTGAAGGCCGTGGTGAGACAAGTTTTCCCCCTGCAGCCCGTGGAGGTCCACAGTAGAACAGATATCCACCTGCAGCCTGTGGAGGACCTCATGCCAGAGCAGGTGTATGTACGAAGGAGGTTAGACCTGGCAAGACCTGTAGACCTATATAGAGAGGAGCTCACACTGGAGCAGGGCAGATTTGTTGGCAGGACTTATGTCCCCATGGGGGACCCAAACTGGGGTAGTCCATTCTTGAAGGACTGTGCCCCATGGAAGGGACCCACACTGGAGCAGTTCATGATGAACTACAGCCTTTGGGAAGGACTCACATTGGAGAAGTTGGTGGACTGTCTCCCATGGATGAAACTTCATGCTGAAGCAGGGGAAGAGAGTGAGGCGTCCTGCCCCTGAGAAGGAGGGAGCAGCTGAGATGATATTTGATGAACTGACCTCAACCCCCATTCCCTGTCCCCCTGCACTGCTGGAGGGGAGAAGGTAGAGAAAAACAGGAGTGAAGTTAAGCCTGGGAAGGGGGGGGGGGGGGGGGGGGGGGGGGGGCAGTGGTTTTAAGATTTGGTTTTATTTCTCATTATCCTACTCTGATTAGATTGGTAATAAATTAAACTGATTTCCTTGAGTGGAGTCTGTTTTGCCCATGAGAGTAATTGCTGAGTGATCCCTCCCTGCCTTATCTCAACCTCTGGGCGTTTCATTATATTTTCTCTCCCCTGTCCTGCTGAGGAGGGGAGTGATAGAGTGGCTTTAGTGGGCACCTGGCATCCAGCCGGGGTCAACCCACCACAAAAGAAAACACATATTTATTGATTAGTATTTATGTTAATGCAACAAAAAGAATGAAAAGCAGGAGAGAGAAAAAGAAAGACTAAGACTGAGTGAACCAGCATTTTAATATGCTTTTCCAGTAAGTATATACCATTAAACATGACTATAGTGCCAGAGAGAAAGGGTGAGAGACTCAAAAGTCAAGCTCTAATTGAGTTTTAAGGGATTTTTCACCATGTAGAATTCACAGGACAGTATCACCCACTATATGACACTTCAGAAAAGTTGAAATTTTGTCATCTATCAGATCAGCTTGGTAATTAAGATTCAATTTGAACTCTACATTAAGGAATCTCATGTAATTTATTTACTAAAATGAAACTGCTTCAAGGCAGAACAAAATTAGAATGTCTCAAATCACTTGTAAAGGTCAGGAGAGTAAATTGTGACATATCATTGCAATTAAGAGGTCCTGGTTCTGTGGTTCTTGCTGCATCCACCAAATCAATTTCCTCATGACTGACTTAGAACATTCATTTAATTGCAGATCCTTATTAAACTCCCTTCTGGCACTTTGAAGACTTGGAGCATTAGGGATACATCTGTAGGACCAAATAATCAAAGAAATCTTTATTTCTGTTCTTTGAACTATTTTTTTTTAGCAGACTTTTTTCAAAATCTGCAAATATATGGACTTTTTGGAATGCTTAAGGCAGTAGAACACTTGAAGAATGAAAAATTGTTTTTTGTGTCAAAGCAAGTATTCCAAATATTATTATTTATATTAAGGCACTACTTTCCAGTTTGTTTATGATCGATATCCATTGGATCAGTTACAGAAAAAAATTATCCCCTATGAATCAAATAGAGAAATTACTGTTTAAACTCAACCTGGTAGTTAATATCCACAGGCTACTGAGATAATGAAAGAAGTATTATGTAGGGTTCAAAGAAAGGTAATCTAGTTCCTGGTAGGACATACACACTATTACAAGTGCCAAAAATATCTCCTCTTTGCTGTAATTATTTCACTTTAAGGCATTCAAGACTATACAGGATGGCGTAAAAAACAGACTGCTGCCTTTGTGTTGCAGAAAGCACTACTGAAAAATAAGACATTTTAGAATTTTTAGTTATGTCTTTCTTATTCCATTTTGAAAATAAAAGCTATACATTGTCCTTTACAAGAAGCAGATCACTTAAAAAACTCACCAAAACAGACCCACTGAAAACCTCAAAACAGACCCACTGAAAACCTCAAGAAACACTGCAGGTGTTTCTCTCTAGCTGATAACCCTTACAATTCTCATATGTATATTCATTATGTATGTTATCCAGTCCTTCCATATTAATACAACAGTCTTAGTGAATAACTTCAAAATTCAAAATAAAATCAGGCATTACATTTTATTATGAAATGGCAAATAAAAAAAATATCATAAATCAACATCAGGCTTTCCCCCCCTCCCCCTTAAAAATTGGTTTTACAATCTTTGTAATTTCTGAGCTATGAAATCTTATATTTCCAGATGCTTAGCAATTACAGTTCCCATAATTTTGTAATAGTCTGCACTGGAACTGCACTTAGTATCCACAAAATGTCAGAATTAAACTGAAGTAACTTAATTTTGTGACCTCTTAACATGTACGTTATGATTCAGTTTTTAATTACATGGCTCCACACTAGTTTTTACCCACACCCAAGCTATATTCAATGAAAGGAAATTCCTTTGTATTTCCCTTTATTATTCTCAGATGGCCCTGTTGTGAAATTACCTTTAACGCAACAGGCCCCAAGGTTTGTTCTTTACATGTGATCCATATTTTTCATTGAATATAAAATTATTAATCTCCAACTAATTAATTAATCTTGTAATAGTTAATCTTCAAAAGAACATTACTAAGGTGCTCAGACCATAACGTCTGAATACCGAATTGATCTCAGCAACATCTTTGTGAAACTAACTAGTGCTACCATCTTCATCTGTACAGATAAGAGGCTCAGAGTGTGAAGAAAAAATTATCAGATGCCCACTGATCTCAGTGCCAAATTCAAAGCAGAGAAGTTCTGATACTTTTTTCTGGTCATGTAGAATTTTCATATAGAAATTCACATGCTCAAAGTGTATCACTATTTAAATTTAATGATAATTGTGAGCCATCATCATATGTCTGTAGATTTTAGTCTTGGTGTCTTCTCTTGAATATTCATAATTTTAAGAATATGTAATTAGTAAGTATTTATGAAAATGTTGATTCACCAGCCTCAGAAAAGAACTCTGTTTAAAAAAATATGATTATATTAATTTCTTCAAGGTCTAATTCAGTATTCGTATAAAGAAGGACATTCTTTCTTTTCCTACTATTTTTTTGTTTCATTTTCACCACAAAAATCCGTAAGAAAAGAAACAGACATATTACAGAAAAGGCAGTAACTCAGTATGCAGCTGTGATACATTACAGAAGCACTATTCATCCTATGCATTAATGACATGGGAATCGTGAAAATAATGTAATGTGGTCATAGCATTAAATACTGAGGTTAAGAATATGTATGAAGTTTTATGGCCTAGTATTTCAAGTAGGATGTGGTGGAACCTAAAATTCTTATTCCTGCCAATTTGTTATTATTTTAACCAATATAATTTATATAATGTGCCTTCAATATCTTTCACATAATTAAAGAACAGTTGAGGTTGAAAGAGACCTCTGGGAGGTCATCTGGTCCAACTCCCCCTGCTCAAGCAAGGCTGCCTAGACCAGGCTGCTCAAGGCTGTGTCCAGGTGGCTTTGCAATATCAACAAGGGACAGACTGCACAGTTTCTCTAGGCAACTTGTTCCTATGCTCAGTCACAGTAAAAAAAGTGTTTCCTGATGCTCAGAGGGAGTCTCTTGTGTTTCAGTTCGTGCCTGTTGCCTCTTGTCCTGTCACTGGACACCACTGAAAGCATGGTTCCATTGTCTTTCCACCTTCCTTTCAGGTAATTATACATATTGATGAGATCCCCCATGAGGCTTCTCTTCTCCAAGCTAAAGAGTCTCGGATCTCTCATCCTTTAACCATATGGGAGATACTCCTGGCCCTTTAATCATCTTTCTGTCTCTTCTCTGGGTGACCTCCAATATGTCAATGTCTTTCTTGTACTGACTGCACACCTGGGCACAGTCCTCAGGTGTGGCCTCACCAGTGCTGAATGGAGGGGAAGGATCATCTCCTTTAACCTACTGTCAATGCTTTGTCTAATGAACAATGTTTCATTGTTACATTGAAAAATACATAAGATAAAACTGTAATAAAAACCAATGTGATAACTTCCACTGGGACTTGTTTTCTTTTAATGGATTTGTTTGTCATCTTTAATTGTTGATAAAAGGAGGAACAAGTCTTACAACAAAATTTTCTCACAGTGAGATTTATATAGTAAAGATAATTTACCGAAGGCTAATTCAGGATTATGTTTATTTCTCCTCTATGTCAGCAGAGTTAAGGATATAATGATAAAATTATATCAAGGTCAAAATTCAAATTACTATTATATTCCTGGTAGAAATGATAGCACTGAGCATTTTAGAATTCATTAATACCTCAGGATCACCAGTGTTTGAAAACTATCCGATTTGTGATTTATCAGAACAGTAGTTTTATACAGTCGTCATGAATAAGCGATTTAGGATGGCTCAAAGAATCATCATCAAAGGTATTTATTAAAGATAGTTTTAATAAGAACTTGTAAAAGTGCAACTTTATTAAGTTCAATAGCAAAGTTCACTCTATTACTTACTATATGGATGAAACATACAGAAGACAGTTGAGTTAGAGTGATTTACACAGAGACCAGAGATGCAAAGGGTAAGGGAAACCGTCCCATTGAGTCATGAGCTTCAGAGTCAACCTCCTGGCTTTGCAAACTCCTGATGGATCTTGGGTGTGGCTAGGTCCAATCTTAGTCTCAGACCTGGACAATTGTTTATGTCGTAAGGAATTAACTACATGGGTTATAATAGTATTAATTTAGCATGCTATCAGTCACTTACCAAGAATCTGTTGTGAATGTGGGGTCTCTCGGGCTTGGATAAGGAAGGATCTCTTGATCTCAGGTAAGTAATCTTAGATCTTGAGGGTTGTCACAGCTCAAGGGGAGAGTCACTGGCATGCAGTCCAGTTGTACTTCAGAGAAAGCTCGAATTGGACTTATCCAAAGATCTGTTGTTGGTGAAAAGGTCTCTTCCTCAAGGAGCAACATTGAGAGGTGTCTCAGCTCAAGGGGAGATCACCGCCATGCATCCACACTGCCTAGCAGGGAGAGCTCAAAGGAGGATCACTTAGGCTGTCATATTTATGAAATGATGTGGTTGGCTTGTAGTCAAATGGCATACAACGGGAAGCTATGCATGAGACTCTTTGTACCCACAGCTTTCTTTGTTCCTTGATAAATGGGTCTTGGAAAAACCACCTGCTATTCATGTGTTGATTGCAGGATTGGTGTTCCAAGCTCATATGCATCAATGCTTATTGGGTCACTATGCTCCTTTGTGAGTTTCCTGGAAGAGTTCTTGGCCTGGCTATGGCTCAGGCCTTTACCTCTTTGAAGCCTGAAACAAACCACTGCTAGTTTTGTTAAGGGGGTTGAGTGCATCCATTACAATAGAAAACTCTGGTAAGATGATCGAAACATTTCCCACAGAAGTAAAAATTTCTTTATATTTTTTAAAATGTTTCATAATACTGCTGTGTTTGTATGACCTTGACCAGCAGCCAAGGACTGACATAGTTACTTCCTCACTCTCTGTTCCCCAGCAAGGTCCAGGAAAGAAAAGGAGCAAAAGCAACAAAACTTATGTGTTGAGGCAAAGACACTTTAGTATGTGAAGGAAAGAGAAAACAAAACCAAAACAAAACAAAAAGTGACACAAAAGCAATCACTCACCATCTCCCACAAGAAGACCAACACTCAGGCAGTCTGAGCAACAGACACCTTGAAAAACAAAAAACCCCACCTTTTTTGTTGTTTCTGATCATGATGTCATATGGTATGATATATCTCTCTGGTCAATTGCGGTCAACTATCCTAGCTCTGTCCCCTCCCAAATGCTTGTCTACCCCCAGCCTACTCGCTGAGGTGGCCAAGTGGAAAAAAGAGAAAACTTTGACACTGTAAGCACTTCCCAACAATAACCAAATCACTGGTGCATTACTAACTATGTTTTAGACACAAATTCAAAACACAGCACCATGCAAGCTACTATGAAGAAAGTTACATCCATCCCAGTCATGCTCAGGTCCTACACTATGTTATATATCCTCATTAATATCCTCTGAGGAACTTATGCTCTTATCTCAATCTGGAGTTGACTCTCAGTGATCACAAAATGATAATTTTCAATTCTCAGAGAATTAAGGAGTTAGCAGAACCATTACCTTGACTTCTGGAGGGCAGACTTTGGCCTGTTTAAGAGCCTGATGGAGAGAGCCCTTTGGGAGACAGTCCTGAAGGGCCAAATAGTTCAGAAAGGATGGACATTTTTCAAGAAGGTAGTCTTAAGGGTGCAGGAGCAGGCTGTCCCCATGTGCCAAAAGATGAGCTGGTACGGAAGGAGACCAGCCTGGCTGAACAGAGGGCTTTAGCTGGAACTCAGGGAAAACAAGAGAGTTTACAACCTTTGGAAGAAGGGGTAAGCAACTCTGGAGGACTATAAGTCATAAGGTTATGCAGGGCGGAGATTAGAAAGGCAAAAGCTCAGTTAGAACTCAGGCTGGCCACTGCTGTAAAGATAACAAAAAATGTTTTTACAAGTACATTAGGAACAAACGAAGGCTGAGGATATTCTGTATCCTTTATTGGATGCAGCGGAGAACATTGCCACAAAGGATGAGGAAAAAGCTGAAGCACTTAATGCCCTCTTTGCCTCAGTCTTTAATAGTAAGACCAGTTACTCTGATGGTAGTCAGGCCCTTGAGCTGGAAGACAGGGATGAGGAGCAGAATGAAGTCCCCATAGTCCAGGAGGAAACGGTTAGTGACCTGCTGCTCCACTTAGATGTGCACAAGACTATGGGGCTGGATGGCATCCAAAAAGGGCACTGACAGCTGGCAGAGGAGCTTGTCAAGCCACTCTCCACCATTTATCAGCAGTCCTAGCAAACTGAGGAGGTCCCAGTTCACTGGAGGTTAGCCAATATGACACCCATCTAGAAGAAAGACAGAAAGGAGGATCTGGGAAACTACAGTCCTGTCAGCCTGAGCTCAGCGCCAGGGAAGGTTATAAAGCAGATCGTCCTCAGTGCTATCACACGGCATGTGTAGGACAACCAGAGGATCAGGGCAAGCCAGCATGGGTTTATGCAAGGCACGTACTGCTTGACTAACCTGATCTCCTTCTGCAACAAGATGACCTGCCTAGTGGATGAAGAAAAGGCTGTGGATGTTGTCTACCTGAACCTTAGCAAAGCCTTTGACACTGTCTCCCACAGCACTCCTCTGGAGAAACTGCCTACTCATGGCTTGGATGGGTGTACTTTTTGCTGGGTGAAAGACTGTCTGGACGGCCAAGCCCAAAGAGTCATGGTGAATGGAATTGCATCTAGCTGGCACCAGTCACAAGTGGTGTTCCCCAGGGCTCAGTATTGGGTCAAGTTCTATTTAAGATCTTTATTAATGCTCTGGAGGAGGGGATTGGGTGCACCCTCAGTAAGTTTGTGGATGACACCAAGTTGGAAGGGGAGTGTTCATCTGCTTGAGGGTTGGAAGGCTCTGCAGAGGCATCTGGACGGGCTGGATTGGTGGACTGAGGCCAGTTGTATGAGGTTCAACAAGGAGAAGTGCCGGGTCCTGCACTTGGGTCACAACAAGCCTACACAATGCTACAGTCTTTGGGCAGAGTGTCTGGAAAGCTGCCTGGTGGAAAAGTACCTCGGGGTGCTGACTGTCAGCTGGCTAAACATGAGGCAGCAGCGTGCCCAGGTGGCAAAGGTGGCCAATAGCCTCCTGGCTTGTATCTGAAACAGTGTGGCCAGCAGGACAAGGGAAATGATTGTCCCCCTGCACCTGGCCCTGGTGAGGTCGCACTTCAACTGCTGTGCTCAGTTTTGGGCCCCTGATTTAAAGAGAGACGTAGAGGTGCTGGAGTGTGTCCAGAGAAGGGCAACAAAGCCGGTGAAACATCTAGAGCACAAGCCTTATGAGGAGCAGCTGAGGGAACTGCGGTTGTTTAGTGCGGAGAAAAGGAAGCTCAAGGGAGGACCTTATTGCTCTCTACAACTACTTTAAAGGAGGTTGTAGCTAGGTGAGGGTAGATCTCTTCTCCCAGATAACAAGTGACAGAACAAGAGGAAATGGCCTCAAGTTTCATCAGCAGAGGTTTAGATTGGACATTAGGCAAAATGTCTTCACTGAAAGGGTGTTCAAGCATTGGAACAGGCTGCCCAGGGAAGTGGTGCAATCACCATCCCTGGAAGTGTTTAAAAGATGCATAGATGTGTTTCTTAGGGACATGGTTTAGTGATGGACTTGGCAATCCTGGGTTAATGGTTGGACTGGATGATGTTGAAGTTCTTTTCCAACCTAAATGATTCTATAATTCTATGATTCTAACAATTATTCCATATGGCATCAGGGCTAAGAAATGACCTCAGGATCAAGCAGCCATACTTTTTACAGAAATTGGTTTGGTTTTGTTTTGTATTTGTCCTGTGAAAGTGCCCTCATAAAAATAAGATCTTGTGTTTCTTTTCAGGTTGCCATATTTGCAGTTGTTTTGATATTCTTTATAAGATGCAGTACACATTCAATTCATAAAGTTGCTTTACAAGATGCAAAGCAAAGGCCAACAGAATAGAAACATGATCATATGTGTGACTGTAGTATGAAGACTTAAGACTTTTTTAACAGGGAAATCACAAAATGCTTTCTTTTGGTAAAGGTATATCAGGGGAAACAAAATTGCTTGTAGCAAGGTTTAGTCACACTGGCATCCTACAGGGAAATGCACAAAATATAAAAACTCAGACTGATTGTTTGTTGGTTATTTTATTTTAAATTAAGCCCTGTAGCAGCTGGCATGACTTCGGACTTCTTAAACTTTAGGTAAAAAGGAATAGACGACAACATGATTGTAATTCAAGAGTGAATAAGCTGTCCAAACAACCTTTGAGAGGGGCAGACTGTGAGTCACTGCAACAATAGCAGCCAGTTGTTTGGCACTATGGGAATCTTGAGCTGATGTCTACCCAGTCATATGACTGACTGTGTCCCAAGTTGCTTGAGACCTCGAGAGACCCTAGACAAGCTCTCATACAGAAGCAATCCCAGAGAGACTTCAGGAGTGACTAAGGCATAACAGAGGGGACCCCATGGCCCAGACACAGGACCATGCACTACTACATAGGGGACTCCTGTGAGGACTGGCCTGATATTTTCTCCATGGCCACATTGCCTTCCTTTTAGGAGGGACAGCATGTCACTCCTTAAAATCAAATATAATAGTGGTTTGGTATTAAGACCATTTAGTCACCACACTGTCAGTTAGGTCTTATACTGTGACAAGACTGCAATTATGGGACCAGAATTCTGAAAAATTTTAATAGAGGGTAACAACTGAATTTCCAAAAGAAGTTGTTCTGTTTGTTTGTTTGTTTGTTTGTTTGTTTTTAAATAACATGCTTCTTCATTCTGTCACATTTTAGAACTGGATATATAAAAGTTACTTCAAAAACTTATTAAATAATGTATTTATGGCAATAAAAGATTATCTACATTTATCAGAATACATCATTGAAATTAGACTTTACAATCAAAAGAGGAAGTTTGTGTCTTTCTGTTGCCATGTATCAATACAAAATGTATTTAACTGAATGAATCTTGATCCACCACCATTGATATCTAGTGTCTCAACCTGAAAGGAGCTATTCAGGATGACCTACCTCCCCTTGGGACTAGCGACCAAGTTCATTATCCCTGTACACTGAATTAAGGTGAAATGGCACCAGCCAACCAGTTTTGTGATTCATTAACACACAATACAAGGCATGTGGGTAGATAACAATGGAAAGTACTGTGCCACCTGTTTCTAAGAAGAAAGAGATGAGGAGAAGGAAAAGAGAGAGAAAAAATAAAGGAAATAGATATCAGAAATAGATATCACCACCCGCAGATCCAGCGGTGTCTCGTTGGTCCTTTTCACTGTGGGTATCTTGGGGCGGGGGGGGCGCTGTCCCACCTGAGCTTCTGGTGGTACCATTTTTATATGGTCCAAGTCCCAAAATCTCCACTTTGTTCCAAGAAACATTCATATTCATGGTGGGTGTGATGCTAGGCGAGGGTAGGTGCAGTTTGGTTCTGCGCAAGGTAGGCGGATCTCAGGTGGTCACGGGGAGACTATGTCAAATGATTTTGCAGTCAGAGCAGATGAGGCCCTTCCCAAGGTCAACAATTGAGTACCCTTGCACACACACAGCCGTTTACAGACACCACAACCAGAGGATGTGAGGGTGGAAAAAATACCATGTCAGTCCTGCCTCTGCAGGGCCAGAAACTGGTGTCTCATTCGCTCTTCTGGTTATAACACCTGCTATGCACCTGAGTCAGCAAAGCTCGGAACATTTGTACCAAGAAGTGTTTAAGGCAAATTTCCACTCATCTGTCCCCCACATCCAGATACTCTATGATGTACAAGATGTTAGCGAATCTTTTATTAATGTATTTGCATGTCCGTGTGCATAAATTGTGACTGCTGCTCACTGTTGTAACAAATATATCTGTCCAAACTATTTCACTGGGATAAATTTTACTAAGGTTGTCCTGCCAATTACAATTAAAGGTGTTCCAATCATGTTTAAAATAACAAATTGTCCATACCTAGTCTTCTGTGATGTAATGGAAACTAGGAAATTGTTCTGTCAATTACAATTAAAGGGGTGAACACCATGGTGAAAGGTCACTCAGACTTCAGCTGAATGGAATAAGCTCCAGGAACATACTTTTAACATCATATAATTTTAATGTAACAAAAAATAGGCTTGCATAGGCTTTCTGGTGTCACTCTATTGATATGAATGAAATTTTGTTTTCTTACAAACCAAACATCTAAAATGAGACAGCTGCTTAACTGGGATGAAGTGTGATTCTTTAAATTTTCTTTAATGATATTTTTTAATTGAAAAATGTGTCAATGCAAAAATAAATGCTACAGAAGTGGTAGAAGAAGTACTAGGAGAAAGTACTGATATTGATTGAAAAAGTATTCATATCAGCAATACAGACAGTGAAAGGACTGTGCTTAACAC